>NC_057829.1:8827500-10027500 GCF_910594005.1 Cervus elaphus
TCTGATACCAACTCACAACTGCACGGCCTTGGCCTTATTGGAATCAGATGAAGCTGCAATTCACCTACAAGTCTGGTTTGGACTCCTTAATAAAGATAACTGGAAAGAGAGGATTTCTGAATTCTTCAGCGTTAACTTTTCTCTCTCAATTGATGATAATTTCTACAGGAAATAATGATTTTGTAAAACCGATCAGTAGTATAGTGTACACCTTCCGTTAACATAGTCCTTTTACTTTGAGGATTGCGGGGTATGTTGGAATATTACTTATGCCTTACGTGTAGTAGGTGCTCCCTAAGCATAGGTAGAAGCCTTTTATCTTAATATCCTGACCTAGTACTAATTCCTATAGTGCATGAATTCAGGGGGATGTCATTGTAACTCCTGCTTTATTAAATGGGTGTATTAAGGTTTGCTATGAGAGTTGCGGGCGAGGCTGAGAGATTAAGTAATAGTAAAATCACCTAATTTACCAACAGCTTTGTTTATTTGAAGATCATTGGAAGTCATTTGCTTGGGATAATGGATCTGTTTAAAAGGTTTAATTTTTTTATTTTAAAAAATTTTATTGGAATTGTAAGTTGATTTACAGTGTTGTGTTAGTTTCAGGTATATAGCAACGTGAATCAGTTTTATATATACATATATACGCTCTTTTTTAGAAAAAGTTTTAAGTGAGAGGAGTGAGTGAGGGAGGTTAATGTTTTTGACGTAGGAATAGGATAAAGAACTGGGAAGAGAGATTCCTGAAGGTAGATTTCAAAACAGCCATTGTGCTTGAACTTTTATTTGTGGTCTCCTACAGACTGAAGGAGAACCTTACAAGGCTGATGCGATTTACAACCCCCTGCCCGCCGCCCCACCAACGATGTGAAAACTGAGAGTTCAGAGAGAACACACGTGGTTTTCTGAATCTTAGCTCTTAAGAGTTTAAACTCGCCTTTCTGCCCCCATGTGGGACCCTACGTACCTTGTGGGGTCCTATTGATCTCAATAAATCATAAAAGGAAAGGGGGACATGGGTAAAGAAAGTGTATTCAGAGGAAATAGCGAGAATTATCTCACTTCTGCCCCTGCAAGTGGGAAGTGGTAGCCAGGAACAGGCTGCAAAGCTATTGTTCTAGCCTAAAACCCTTCTATCAGCCAGTGGATCTTCTGTTATTCATGAGAAATTTTGTAGTTTAACAGTTCTGCTGATTGAACCAGGCTCTCTCCTCTCTGCTGGGAAGCGAGAGGGCTCTCCTGTGATCCTGGGGAGAACATTTCTTTCGCTCCCGAGTCTTTGCCAGGATGAAAAGAAGGATCAGAGGAAACCGATTTTCATTTTGCATTTATACTTCGCCCGATTTGCATCATCTTTGTTTAAGCCAGTTGAATGTGAAGCCCTAAATAAATTTCAGGCATTTAAATATTTAAAAGGATTCCTGCACCATACTAAAGTACTCATCCAAAGAATGAGTGCTTGCAACAAAGAAAATAACCCCCTCACGGATGTAGCCCATAGAGGCTCTGCTCACCTTGTCACTGAATTATAAAACATTAATAGCGGAGCGAGAATGGAAACAGCCGCAGAAATGCTTGGCTGGCTCTGTTCCAAAATATTGTTTCCCTGGTAGAGAAAGCAGGACGATTTGTTTAAAACTGGCAGTCGGCCAGTCAGAAGAGCTCTGACGCCATCCGTGCAGTAACTACTCTGCTCCGACTGCTAATTTTAGGCTAGTTAAATCTGGGTGATGTCTGATGGCTGTTGTCGCTGTGTGTCTGGCTATGTGGAGCTTTCTAAATCTATCCTCTCGGCCTGGCATCACCGCATCACAGCTCACACTTCTTTCCCAGACGCGCTGTAGCACAGAGGGGATGTTGAGTTGGCCCAGGATACGTGGACGGAGTGAGGAGCAGGCCCTGGGAGGGTTTCAGGAGGCTCTGCCTTTCATCTCACGGTTTCCTTTGCCGCTTGGTCCACAAACGCTTATCGCGCTTGCCTTCTGCTGTGGGAGGCATGGAGGAGGATGCAGAGAGGCCGGCCTGCAGGCAGCAGCCTAGGGACAACATTTGCTTGTTTTCTACCTATTCCTGCAAGCTCTGGGGCTTTCCTGGTGGCTCAGATGGTGAAGAATCTGCCTGCAATGCGGGAGACCCAGGTTCAACCCGTGGGTCAGGAGGATTCCCTGGAGAAGGGAATGGCAGCCCACTCCGTTATTATTGCCTGGAGAATTTCCTGGACAGAGGAGCCTGGTGGGCTACAGTCCATGGGGTCGCAGAGTCAGACACGACTGAGTGACTGGCAGTTTCACTCTCACTGCAAGCTTTCCCCTGTTTAAAACTGACCTTTCTGGGAATTCCTTGATGGTCCAGTGGTTAAGACGTGGCACTTTCACTGCCATGGGCCTTGAGTTCGATCACTGGTCAGGGAACTAAGATCCTATAAACTATGTGGCGTGGCCAAAAAAAAAAAACACACACAACAAACAAAACACCTAAAAGCCCCCAACTGAACTTTCTGGAAAAGGTAAAACTAAGCAGGAAGATGAGAATTTTTGAAAAAGCCTTTGGGACCTCCCATGGAAGCGCAAAGCAGCATTTCTTTGCTGCGGAAGACGGAGGTGGGACGAGGGCTCGGTGGAGGGGTTCAGTGTTGTTGGCTGCGCCTGATTCTTTGGAAGTCGTGGGTCCTGGCAGGCTCCTCTGTCCATGCGTTCTCATTACCATGACTGGAGTGGGTTGCCATTCCCTTCTCCAGGGGATCTCCCTGACCCATGGATTGAACCACACTGTAGTTCAGATTCTTTACCATCTGAGCCACCAGGGAATGCTGGAGTGGTTCGGTGTCTTTGTCTGTCTTACTTTGCTTCCAGCCAGTTTTCAAATGGGGATGTGGAACCACACAGTCTTAGGTTCTCTTTAAACTCTGGCATCTGAGATTTCCAGGTTACCAGGGGGCTTCCCGGAGGGTGAGGCCCTGAGGGCAGGGATCTGGTAACTCCATCCCAGGCTTCTGGCCCGGGGAAGTGCATGGCAGAGTCAGCAAATGACCAGACTCAGTGTTTCAGGCCTCAGGGGAACCCTGAGATTATCTTGGAATCAGTCTTCCTCTTGGTACCAATTTATAAATAAGAGAATGCGAGGAGAGTGATTTGCCCCCTAGGCCCACTGTTTTTGGTAGAACGGGCTGCTGTGTTGGTGACCTGGCCTAGCTGATGGCCATTCATCACAGATTAGAAGATTCCTATGTAAGAGGGACTCTTGGGTTGATGGGCACTGCAGCTTCTTTCAGAGTAAAGACTGTGGGTGATGGAGTGCGTGGTGTTTGGACGTATAGTCAGGAGAACATTCAAGGAAACGGTAGGATCTGGATTAGGCTTTGGAAAATGGTCAGGTTTGAACTTTTGTTGAAGGGCTCTTGTATGCAAAGCCACTCATGGCTCTGTGTGGACCAGCAGATATAAGTTAAACCCTCTCTCTGTTAGTGGTTTCTCAGATCATAGTACTGTCTCCAACAGCTTACTCTGCCTAGGACCAAACTTAGATCCCAGCCTGGTTTGGGTTTTGCAACCTCTCAACTGGATTTTATTATCAAAAGAAACTTTAGGAAAAGTGATGGACAGTATTTTCAGTGGTTGATTAACTTACTTGTCATGTAAGATAGTCAATCTGATTCCCCTCCCCCATTGTAATTTGCTAAAGATTATAGAATGTGTCTGTAAACCTAGAGGAGAAAATGCTTTGGACTCATCAGAGATGAAAAGCCAACATTTTAAAACAAATTGAGATGCAATTGACATATAACATGAAACTAGTTTCAGGTATAGAACATAATGATTCATTACTTTTTATGTATTGTCAAATGATTATCACAGTGTCTAGTTAAACATAGTCTGTTGCCATATAGAGAGATACCGATTTTTTTCTCTTGGAATTATGACTTTTTTTTTTTTTTACTTGTTTATTTGGCTGTGCTGGGTCTTAGTTGTGGCACTTAGGATTTTTAGTTGCACATTTGGGATCTAGTTTCCTGACCAGGGATTGAACCCAGGTCCCGTGCACTGGGGGTGCCGAGTTTTAACCACTGGACCACCAAGGAAGCCCCAGGGCTTTTAAGATCTACTCCCTTGGCAATTTTCAAATATACCTTACACTGTTACCAACTATAATAGGTGCCATGCCATACATTAATTACATCCCCTGGACTTATTCATCTAATTAACTGAAAATTTGTACCTTTTAGCCACATTATTTTGGTATGAAATCACTGACTTTGTTTCATTTGTTTGTTCAGAGAATACCACACAAGTATTATATTTGAAATTCAAGGTCACATTGTTTTAAGACTTTCTATTTAGAAACTTAAAACTTTTGGTAATTAATATACCAAAGTCATTTACTTTAAAATTATTTTGAGCAATCAAAGTGTTCAACTGAGGCAGCCTTAGGAAGCATGGCTGTGGACAGTGAGAGCTTCGGTCGCTCAAACGCCTCATCCACCACTCCGGCATCCCTGGGACAAGTGTTCAGTTGCTATCCACGAGCTCTTGTTATGTCCTGTGAAGTAGTAGTAAGTGCTGAGTAAGATTCGAGTACTCCTTTACACTCTAAAACAAGACATCTCAGCATAATTAGCATATACTTTCCCTCAGCTTATTTTCATGCCAAATTTCACATAGGTAAGATGAAAAAATTATGTAGTATCCTGGACACGTATACTCACCACTTAGATTCTACAGAGTGTTAGCATTTCATTGTATTTGCTTTGTATATTCCTATCCATCTCTGTCTACCCATCAATCCTTTTTTTGTGTGTGTGTGTGTGGAAGTGTTTCAAAATAAGTGGCTCATGTCAGTGTACTTCACTGCTAAGCACTTCAGCATACATGTCATAATTGAGTCTAAAACTTTAAAATTTTTTTGAGGCAAAGTTTATACAGTGAAATGCATGCATTTTAAGTGTATCATTCTAGGAGTTTAGGCAAATGCATGTATCTGGGTAGGGCTTCCCTGGTGGCTCAGAAGGTCAAGAATCTATCTGCAATGAAGGAGACCCAGTAGTGGTAAAGAACATGCATCCCAATGCAGGAGACATAAGAGATGTGAGTTCGATCCCTGGGTCGGAAAGATCCCCTGGAGGAGGGCATGGCAACCTCCTCCAGTATTCTTGCCTGGAGAACCCCATGGACAGAGGAGCCTGGAGGACTGCGGTCCATAGGGTTGCCAAGAGCTTTGCATGCACGCACACATGTACCTATGTAACCCATACTTCTTTTAAGATGTACCTGCCACCCCAGAAAGTTATCTCAGGTCCTTCCCAGGGTTCCCTCCTGACCCCCAACCTGGGCAGCCACTGTCCCTTTTTTTTGTTTTGTTTTGAGTAAGTCTTGCCAGTTCTTGAACTTCATATAAAGGGAATCCTGCAATAGGTACTCTTTTGTGTAAGGCTTCTGTCTCTCAGCAAAATGATTTCTGCTTTCCCATCCACTTTTAAATATATTATACCAGGCTGGCTTACCTCTACCTTGGTCACATGCTCTTTTCAAAGATCCTATTGTCAAGTGATATTAGGAACAAGTTTCTTTGGGGGTTTGTATACTTTTCTTAAGTCTCACCTTTCCCAGCAGGGGTGTGGTTTTCACATCTGAGATGGCCATTTTCTGAGTGGGTCTCTTGACAACCAGCTGCTGCTTCTGTTGGTTTGCTGGCCGTGCTGCAGGGCTGGAGGCCAGCTCCAGGCATTCAGCCGAGCTCTCTGGCTTCTGAAGAGATGGACCCAGACCCATCATACACATCATCCATTTATTGTATTTGCTCCTTGGAAAACTTTAGGTAAAAGAAAGCACATCTCTTTATTTTTGCAAATCTATCCTTAGATGTGCGATTAACTTTTTAAAGAAGTTGAAATAGGAAATAAGTTTTTGTAAGGCATCTTTGAGGAACAGTGTTGATCTTCTGTATTCATAGGGATTGTTTTCAGGACAATGCCCCCCACTCAGATACCAAAATCCAGGGATGCTCAAGTGTTGTATATGAAATGGTGTAGTATTTGCATATAATTTACACACATCCTTCCATATACTTTAAATCATCTCTAATTTACTTATACTACCTCTTATACTACCTCATCTCTAATTTACTTATACTATCTCTAATTTACTTATACTACGCATACAATGTAAATGCTATGTAAATATTTGCAGGTGTGTGGCAAATTCATGTTTTGATCCTTTGGAAATTTAAAAATATTTTCAATCTGCGATTGGTTGAATCTGCACTTGTGGAGCCTTGGGGAGGCAGAGGGCCATCTGTAATTTCTAGCTCAAATGCAAGAATTCTGAAGACTAAAATTTCCTGACTTTTGTTTTATGATACTTTTGTTTTATGTTTTAGTTTCCATAGAGGAAACTAACCAAATAAGGCTGACATATTAGGAGATTTTAAAATCATCAGTGCTGAGGAGATATTTGGTGGCAAAATAAAATCCTAGTTGACTTAAAAATAAGATGCCAGGATTAACTGCCCTCTTTGCTCTGCCCACTCTTACTGGAGTTTCAAGTTGCTAAACCTCTCCAGCTATGAACAAAACCAAGGAAAAGTTCTCATCAGTAGTACTGGTTTAATATTTATACACAGTGTACACACATCCCCCCACACAATGCTGTCAGTGTGTGAAGATTTTTTTTTAAGGCTGTGTTGAGTAGGGTAGTTCTACCTGCTCTAAAAGAGACGCCAGAATGCAATGTCAAACCAGAGAGAAGCTGACTCCTGTCCTGAGTGACAGCTCGAGGTCTGGGCAGGTGGACTGCTGACACTCAGGGACCCGGGTTCCCTGCCTCTTGTTTCTCTGCTTCTGGTCTTGTCCTCACTGGTTGGTGGGAACCCACTGGGCGCGTCTGCACTCAGGCTGGCCGAAGGGGAGGGGGCCCTCAGGAGGTGGTCATCCAAAGACCGCGAAGAATCTGTATCACTTCTGCCCTGGACCTCCGGAGAGCTCAGTGACGTGATCATGGCTTACACTCAGGGGTTGCTGAGCAGTGTCCCCGTTGATGCTGCAGAAGTGGCCGTGCCTTTGACATAGCGCGTGCTCAGACGGAGTCACTTACTTGTCAGATACTTCCTGCCTACTCGGTCCTGCCAGGCACCGTCCTAGGGAGGGACTCAGGTTCCGGGGTGGGTAGGCAGAAGGGGGTGTTGCTCTTATGGCATGTTCATTCTGGAAGTAGAGTCAGTCTCCTAGTAGTATTTGCTCTTGGTGGAATTCTCTTTAAATTGGAGCCAGTGCTGTCTTCTATTTTGATTTCCATTTCTCGGCCAGTTACCTTTATTTTTGTAATTTATTTTTTTAATGGCGTATCCCTGCTTTGCAATGTTGTGTTAGTTTGCCCCCTGCAGTGACATCAGTCAGCCATGTGTAGACATGCATCCCCTCCCTCTTGAGCCGCCTTCGCATCCCTGCATCCCGCCACTCCGGGTTGTCCCAGCGCACCAGCAGGGCTCCCTACGCTATGCAGCAGTCAGTAATGCTTTTCTTAGTGCAGTTCCGGGTGGAGGGTGGGAGGGAGAAAGTCTGATAATAATGAGGTTGCAGACAGATTCTGTAACTTGGAAAGAAATGTTCCTGGGGATATGGATTAGGGAATGTGATAAAGGACCCAGTTCCCCGTTTAAAATTCAATCTCATAATAGAAGGCTTAAGAGACACTTGATGAATGGAACCCTGGTAGTCATTTATTCAGGAGCCAGAGGGTTTCTGGGGAGCAGAAACCTCCCCAGTGAGTGCAGGGGCTCTGGCTCATGTGTCATTCAGAAGGCAATGCCATGGGGTCCTGGGGCCTCTCCAACTCAGAGAGGAGCTGTGTTGGGGTCTCGGGTGAAGCCTAAGGATGAGGTTGTGCTTGTGATTCCCCCTCTTCTAAGGAGCTAACATCACACTGTGTGTGTGTGTGTGTGTGTGCGCGCGCGTATGTTAGTTGCTCAGTCGTGTCCCAACTCTTTGAGACCCCATTGGACTGCATTGCTCCAGGCTCCTCTGTCCAAGGAATTCTCCAGGCAAGAATACTGGAGTGGGTAGCCATTCCCTTCTCTGGGGGAATCTTCCCAACCCAGGGATTGAACCTGGGTCTGCTGCATTGCAGACAGATTCTTTACCGTCTGAGCCACCAGGGACGCCTTAACATCACACTGCTTTCCCCTAAAATAACTCTGGTAGACTCTTGGCGAGCACCTTGAAAGGCTCTTCAAGTGATAACCTGATCGATGGGATTGGCAGCCTGAGGGACCCAGGGGAGCAGATGTGAGTCTGTCTGGACTCCAGGGGCCAAGGTCACTGCCCCCTGGGTGCCAAGCGTGGTGATGGTGGGGAGTGGTCACCCTGCATGAGCTTTGACTTCTGTGTTCTCTAGCCATCCTGTGGGTTTCCAAGGATGTGCAGAGTGATCCTGGGGCTACCAGACATAGCTTTTCCTTCCATGCGGTCACCTGATGACACCGGTAATGTGCTGGGACCGTGAGAAGTTCAGGGACTGCAGCCAGCTTTGAGTTTATTCACACTTCTGTATTTTTCCTGGAGGTTGGAGCGTTCATGTTCTTGAATGACAATCTGAGTGATAGAATTGCCTTCGTCATTTTCCAGTAACCAATGAAAAGGGGGGAAGTGAAACTCCTGGTTGAAATAAATGATGCTTGACTGTTTTAAGGCTGGAGAGGCTGAGCGGTTTTTCTTTCAGCAGGAACATCAGGGCCTCTTGACAATCTGGGAGTCGCCTTGGTTTCCTTTCACTGGCTGCTGTCTGTTCAGGCTGCAGTGCAGATGGCTTGTGCTGAGTTTGCTGGTTTTTGCCAATAACTTAAGCGTGGAAGGAATCGGGGAACCTCCCGAGCGATGCGAACACAGCTGCTGAGGATAACTTGGAGTGAAGAGGAGCGCTCCTCAAGCCTTTCGCTGGCTTTGGGGGCAGTAGCTGTGGCTGGGCAGCTGCAGATGGTGTGTTTGCAGCTTGCACTGTGGCAAGTTTGGGGTTGTTTTTAACATCTTTTTATTTGTAGTGAACAAAAGAGCCCCATGTGGAGCCTAATCAGCTAGATCAAGTGTATATAACTTCAGAGGACGGTGTCTCTCTCTTAAATGAAGTATTAAACTCCTGTGTAAGGGAGGAAAACTAGCCTGGTGATTTATTGGCATCTGGCTAAACCTGACATGCCTCCAAAATGTGTGCACTTTGACTTTGAGTTAATGGGTAAACATTTGCATCAGCCTTTGCTCTTATAAGTCACTATTCCGTCCACCCAAATCCTTCATTTTTTTCAGCCTGCACTGTTGCACGAAGTATTTGGCAGCCCCTGCAGGGAGTGTGGGCCTGTATCTCATATATTAAGTGAGTTTGATTTGAAGGTAGAATGGTTTGAAGGAAAAGGGAATGCTTCTGGAGAGGGTGCTGGTGTCTCAGGGGTTATGTCTTTCATGGGAAGAGTGGGAGAAGATGCCAAAAAAATTGTAAATATCCTAATAATTCTCACAGAAGTGTTTTTTTTTTTTTTTAACCTACCACCTCCCACTTAGTTTCTTCTGTTATCTTTGGTCTCAAAATAAAGACCTGTCATGCCCTGCTTTGAACCCTGGGGACAATTCTTAACATTGCTGTGTCCAAAACCATCCTGGCCTCCTGGTGTTCAGCTGCTGTGGACTGAACAGGCACATAGCACCTGAAAGGTCCTGTTCAGTACACTGTTACTGGAAATTAACTAATTTGATCCCCATCGAGAACTTCTTTTGCCATTATGTCTTTTCTATTCTCGAAGTATAACTTCATTTGGAGGTGTCCAGATCTTCTAATATTGTCTCTAAAGTAGTATCTTGATTTTGTTTACAGTTTTAAATCCTTGTTGCTTTCTTCTGAATGTTTATTTTTTATTTTATTTAAATTGTTTTTAAATCTTACTAATTTCTTAACATTTGATGACTTGTTAAAATTTTGGATATATTAGGTTAAAATGAATATATTATTAAAATCAATTTGATCTTTTAATTTACTTCAAAATTAGTAAAAGTTTAAACTTGGTTACACATTAGGCTCACTCTGTATTTATATGGACAGGGCAAGGCTAGGCTTGCTCGTGATCCACAATCGTGTCATCTCTGAATGTTTAGATTACAGGTAATTTCCCGAATTGTTGGAAGACAGTTCTATATTTGGTGCCTTTGGAGAACGTATAGACCCTTGTTACACCTAGAGGTTATCCCCCTTGACTCCATCGGAGGAGTGGATGACTGCTAGAGACCACCTGTAACTTTGCTTTTTGCCTCTGATCTGGGACTTCTGAAGCCTTGATCAGCACACCTTTGAAGAAAATCTAGTATGAAGAGTCTTACAAAAATGCTATATTTTCAGCATAATACCTTTTGGAATAGAGACCTTGTCAAGTTCACTGGGAAAGTCCTGCTTACCATCCTGCTCATTCAGCTTCTCAGCTGAAGTTTAAGCTGAAGGTCAGAGAGCATCCTTGGCCCTCTGTGTTTGGGTCTTATTTGTTAGCTCATATAGCTTTTTTTAAAACTCCTTTTAGAAGTGTGAGTCAAAGTTGCTTTCTCGACAGAGGTGCTTCCCCCAGTTGTATTGCCTTTATTTCCCTTTACCTTATTCTGCTTTTATCAGACACTTGCCTTAGTGGTGTGATGAGCTCAGGCTTGTGGAGACTGGTGTTGGAGGTGGGGGGCTCCCATGCGGAGGGGGCCTGAGCCCTGAGCTGATCCTGGGACCTGGCCTGAGCCCTGAGCTGATCCTGGGACCTGGCCTGAGCCCTGAGCTGATCCTGGGACCTGGCCTGAGCCCTGAGCTGATCCTGGAACCTGGCCTGAGCCCTGAGCTGATCCTGGGACCTGGCGTCCCATCCAGTTGCCAGCGTTGGTCCTTGTCAGTGTTGTGTGTGGCGTTGTGTCTGTTTGTGAGGTTTGAAGGCAGACCCCAGAGAGCTTATACATATTTTATTGTTCATTAAACTCAGTAGAATCTCTCATGTATTTCATTTTAAAAAATCTGTAGATATAAGCAAATCTCTCTCCTTCCTGTCATTTTTGATAGTCCTTAGACTTAACCCAGAAAATGACACTCCTATGAATGCGATTACAGTACATGTAGGAAGAAAGAAAGGCATTTAAAGAATTGTGCAGTTCATTCACTTGAAACTGAGCATTAGGGGATTAAAATGATGAGTCACAATTACACACGCCACATTTTCTTGTTCTGTAACTATGACCAAACAAAAGTAATGCAAAAAGGAGCAGTTTCCCATGGTAAATGCAGTTAATTTCAAACAGAGGCCACTCGTATCAGTATTTAAAGGTTGTGATGTGGTAAGTGGGCTTGCCTATTTCTTGCTTATTAATTTATCTAGTCAGAGTCAGATTGATGACATACTATTTGCAGGAGATAATGTATATCTAAATAGTTTCTGCTTTAAAAAAAAAAAAAGATTTATTTATTTATTTCTGGCTACACTGGGGCTTCCTTGCTGCATGTGGACCTTCTTTAGCTGCACTGCATGGGCCTCTCATTGGGTGGCGTCTCCTGCCGCAGGGCCAGGCTCTGGGTGCTCCGGCTTCAGTGGTTGTGGCGTGTGGGCTCTGGAGTGAGGCTTAGTAGTTGTGGCGGGTGGCTGCTCTGTGGCCCGTGAAGTCTTCCCCAACCGGGGATTGAACCTGTGTCCCCTGTATTGGCAGGTGGATTCTTAACCTCTAGACCGCTAGGGAAGCCCTCTGTTTTGTTTTAATAGCACTGGTTATAGAGAGACCCTCTCATGGAAGACATGCATTTTTGCATTGATAGAAATGAAAGAAGAGATTTTAAAGCACTTTCAGTAAATTCAGTATATTCACTTTAAACTTTCATGCAAAAAGTAAGCAAATTATGTATTCCACAATTTATCATTGAATCTGTCACTGGTGGCCAGTTTATTCTGTAAACGTATGGTTCGTTTGTCTTTTGGTGAACAAAACGGATTCTGGATTTTGTGTACGTTTATGTCACAGTTGACAACTAACTATAAAATATCACAGCCCTAATACGCGTAATGGTCATGATTAGTCATGAGTCTCACCATACCAGTCCAGCAGCTTCCAAACTGCACCGAAGGTAGCTGACGTGGGTCATTACCCTGAGTTAGCTTTCAGAGAAGCGAAGTTAAATTGTGGAATACAAGCCATTAGAGAGGGGGTCACTTTAAAATCAGCTGCCTCTTCTTAAAAGTGGGGGAATAGCATCAGGTAACATCTGACTTCATGAAGACGGGTGTGTAGTGCGGGAGTAGTTGGTGGATAGGGTGATCTTTGGAAGAGTTCTTTTTTTTAATTAAAAAAATTTTTTTTTAATTTTTAAAAAATATATAGCTGTGGCTGCACTGTGTCTGCATTGCTGCACTGGGCTTTCTCTAGTTGCGGCGAGTCGGGGCTACTCGTCATCGCAGCGCAAGGGCTTCTCGTTGTAGTGGCTTCTCTCGTTGCGGAGCGTGGAGTCTGGAACATATGGACCTCAGTAGTTGTGGTGCACAGGCTTAGTTTTCCTATGGCATGTGGGATCTTCCCCGACCAGGGGTTAAAGCCGTGTCCCTTGCACTGGTAGGCAGATTGTTAACTGAAGCAGGCAAGTCCTGGAAGAGTTCTTTTGTGCTGGGAAATGAAGGTAGGGCAGAGGGACGTCATCGCGCCTCTGGCCAGGCTGGCCTGCCTGGTACTTAATGGGTATTTCTGGCTCGAGGGCTTGTCTCACCAGGAGTGCTGGTCAGCCCCTAACTGCACATGGACATCCTCGTCTTTGTGATATGTGCATGGGGATACAAATGTGCAGCAAGTACAGAAAACCTTTATTAACTTGGGTCATCTGCCAGTACCCAGATGCAAAGATCATGTTTTAAGTGAGAGGAGGATCATATATAATTGGCTGAGGCTGTGTTAAGAGGGTAGGGCAAGAGAGATGATACTGAGAGCAGTGCACAGCCCACTTGTTTGTTTTCTGATATTTCAGTCTTTCGTACCTGTTCCAGGTGGTCTGTCCTCTGCGCCCCTCTTGCTGGACCTTTGTCCCCTTGTGAGAGGCTGGACCTGAGATTCTCTGTCTGTTCCCCTCCGGAGATGAAAGGTGGGGTGTGGGTGGGAGATGGAGATGGAAACATTCCCAGGTAACCCTGCTCCTGTGCTGGAAGACTTCAAACAAAGCTGCTCCTCCAGGGCTCTGGGTCAGACGTTAACAGGCCAGAGGGAAAAAGGGACCATGTAGGTTTCCTCTGTATTCCAGTCACTCCAGGCTGCTAGGCCAAGCTCTGTGCAGTTTTTAGTGAAGTAGGAGGTTAATAACTGTGTGGGGATTTGAGGTGGGGAATTTACCCCAATGACATAATCACCGTTGCTCTAAAAGACTTATGTAGAAAGATGCTCATTTAGTATTAGTTACAGCGTGAGAAACTGAAAAAATATTGGCAGTAAGACATTAAATTATGATTCTCCATATGATCAAGTAATTTAAATCAATTAAATAGCTTGTTTTATAAGGCCGCTTAATGGCATGGGAAAATGTGCATAGAATATTAAATGAAAAAATTTATTGCTAGGCAGTATATATAATAGATCCCCATTTCACAGGAAAATTAAGTATGCATATGCATTAACAGAATAGGATACATTAAAAAATTTACAGTGGTTATTATGATTGTGTCATGTCTAATTATCATTTTTTCTTTTTTGCCTTTTTTCCCCAGTCTTTTCTAAAATGAACATATTAATTTTATAACAGGAAAAACATACTATTAAAATATTTGAATTACAGAGACAGGTAAATGGTGGTGGTGGTTTAGTTGCTAAGTTGTGTCTGACTCTTGTGACCCCATGGACTGTAGCCCTCCAGGCTTCTCTGTCCATGGAATTTTCCAGACAAGAATACTGGAGTGGGTTGTCATTACCTTCTCTAGGGGATCTTCCTGATCCATGGATTGAACCCAGGTCTCCTGCATTGCGGGTAGTCTTCTGCATTGATGGTAGATTCTTTACTGACTGAGCTGCGTGGGAAGCTCTCTGACAGATATATGTGTCCTTTAAAACTATTAGTGTGTTTCTGTATAGTTTTTTTGGCTTAATATGTAAATTTGGTTTTATTTTATTATGTAATCTTTTTTGATTTGTATTTTTGAGTTGTGTTTAACAGAAGTTTTCATGACAAGTAATTAGCAAACATTTATTAGATACTTTTATGTCTAATAAATATGTTTTCAGTACATGTTCTTTACCATAAAGGCATTTATAATCTAAGTTGAGTATCATGTAGGTAGATGTCCTTTGAAAATTATTTGATCTTCTATGTTAGAGTTTAAGCATTAGATTTGTTTAAATCCTTTGACTGCCTTCTTTCATTTAAACTTGTTGCATAGGAAAAAATATGTACACTTTAAAGGCATTAAATTCATTCAGGGAATTTACTTTTTAATATTAATAATGTAATTTATTCATATGGCACTGAATTACTTCTGTTTATGTATATTATTTTATTTAGTTCTCACAGTTATCTTTCCATGACCGTGGAGACATTTTCCTCAGTTGTTATTAAGAGTTAAGTTAGAGAGTTTGGTGTTTACTTTAAAAATACCATTCATACTCTGCCTATTTTTGGGAGGGAGGCTCTGGAGGGAGGGGATATAAGTACACCTGGACTGATTCATGTTGATGTATGGCAGAAACCAACACAATATTGTAAAGCAATCATCCTTCAGTTAAAAATAAATAAATTTAAAAAAAGCTCTTTGCCTATTTTTGAGAGTAGTGATACCTTGACTCAGATAACATCCATGTCTTTTTTGGCATTATATTAGTAATTACTGGCCCTTTGATACTATGCTTCTTGACATTTACATTAAAAATAAAAATTAGCTAATTTGTAAGTTATAAGGTCTCAAAAAAAAATAGTTCATTCTTCTTTCATGCCTGTTAGTGCTCCTATTAAAATTCTGAAATGACTTATTAAATTAAGTGCAGTGTCAAAGGCTAATTGTCTCTCTGTGAATTAGTCTACATGACTTATGAGAGCATGATTTAGGAATTATGTTTGAATAGCAGCTCTTGGAGTCAGCTTTTAGTATCTATCAAATTGTAATGATTGTCGATGAAGAGTATTAATCGATTATGAAGTCCATTCTCGTGCTGTTATGAAAGATGCCTCTAAAGTACGTGCAGTGTTAGTGCCCTTGAATTTATTTCACTTGTGAGCATCCCACATCTGTGGCACAGATGTGTGGTCTGAACATGCTGTGTCTGGAGCAGCCCTCCCCAGTGGTCAGAACGCAGTGACCGGCTCTGGCTCTGAGAACAGTCAGTGCGTGCGTGCGTGCGTGCGTGCGTGCGTGCGTGCGTGTGGGGGGGGAGGGGTGATGGATTAGTAGAGAATCAGAGATCCTATATCTAAGTTTTTTTAAAAATTGTAGTTTCTGAAATTGTATTTCGAAAATCAGTGTAATCTCAGTGGGATGAGTGTGAAGTGTGGTGCACCTTTATTCAGCCTGTCTCTTGAGTACCTACCACGGTGGTTTGGGCACTGTGGCAACCCTGAGTTTCAAACTCTGAGTTTGAATCAGAGTTCACTACCACCTTGGTGAGTTGCAACTTGGTTTGCACGTCTCTTAATGTTTTTTTTATTTTTTTTTAATTTTTGACCATGGCCTTGGCATGTGGTCTATTAGTTCCCTGACCAGGAATTGAACCTGTGCCGCTTGTGTTGGGAGTGTGGAGTCTTGACCACTGGACCACCATGTCTCTAAATGTGGTGGAACGTGGCCTGTTGTGAAAGCTGGTTTTGACATCACTGAGGATGCCTGTGCAAGTGTTTTGCCTGGCACATGGTGGGTGCCCAGTGACTTCAAGTCACTGTTCCTCACTGGCATTGCTGAGTACCTAGTGTGAGCTGAGGCACCTACCTCATGTGTGGGCATGCTAAAAGCAGAGGAGAGGATGTTCTCGCGAGGAAACAGATACTACTGCCTGCCAGCTTAAGCCAAAACCCCCAAAATCAAGGATCTCTTCAAGGATTAGTATTCCTTTTATGAGTGATTGGGTTCGAGCCCTAGGTTGGGAAGCCCCTGGAGGAAGGCTTCCAGTGTTCTTGCACTCCAGTGTTCTTGCCTGGAGAATCCCATGGACAGAGGAGCCTGGTGGGCTACAGCCCATAGCGTCTCAAAGAGTCGGACACAACTGAAATGACTTAGCACGCGCGAGTGATTGGAGGGTTGGAGACAAAGTTGATTGGAAGAAACTTGGCTGGAATCTTGTGGGGGAGGTTCCCTCAAGCTGACAGCCTTCTGGAGTCCTTTGAAGAGTCTTGAACTTGGCTGAGGAAGCAATGTTCACTGCGTTTTTCTGCTGGCTGGAATTAATCCCTGTATGGAGTCAAGTCAGTTTGCTTCAGGAGTACCATTCATCAGATGTAAAGAGAGAGTAGGTAGCTGACAGGTATAGGATGACCAGAGACATTTTGTGGATGGAGTTTCATGTTCATTCCTCTTAAACTGCCTGGTCACTTAACTTCCTGGATTTCAAAGGTGTCTTTTGCTGGATACCCTTTTACTTAGTCAGAAACAGGTAGCTACCTACCTTTCTGAATGCTTCTGTTAGGACCTAGAAAAGGAAGTTACGCTGATGAGAGTCTTGTGGCTGGTGTTAGGGTGGGGCCTGAGGGCCCCAGGTGCATCTGGGTATCACTGTGACCTCCCCTGTGGCCCCATGACGGCAGTGCCAGGGCCTGACTGCGCTCCTGGCATGCACGAGTGCTCCCATCCCTCTGGTCCTTCCCATCCAGCGTCTGTCCTCCCCCACACTGCAGCTCCCGGCCTCACGAGAAGCCCCAGCTTGCCCTCAGGCCTGTCCTGTGTGCTTCCGCTGCTTGACCCCGGTGGACACCCCCACGTGTTGGAACACCTTCATCTTCCTCCTCTCAGCTTCCTTGGCACCCCTTTCTCGCCTTGCTTCTCTGGGTGCGTCTGGCCATTTTCCCTCTGCCATCCATGCACTCTCCTGCCCTCGGTACCTTTGAAGTGTTGGGAGTCCTCTGGTCTTCTCCCTCTGGGGGACCCTACCCTCCTTGTAGCCTGTCTTACTGTCTCTGTGATAGAGACCTCTACAGACTTACTTACAGTCTGACCTTTTTCTTGCCACCTTCTTGCCATCTTCCCTGGAGAATCTTGATACATCTCAAAGTAGATGAGCCCATTCTGGAGCATTTATCTTCCCCATAAACCCTTTGTACACTCTCTTCTTCCCAGTACTCTGCTGTCTGCACCAGCCTAGTCTTCTGGTTAGACCAGCCTTGCTGTCCTCTTTAGCGCAGTCCTCACGCCACTCAGTCCAGTGGGTCACCATCGTCTTCTGCTTCAGAAATACTTCTTGAATCTCTTTCACCTCCCCTGCTCCTGCCTTACTTCTGGACAGATTTTTCTTCTTTGAAGTAGCTCCTTAGCCTCTGTGTCCGGTATGGTACTCACTAGTCACATGTCCCCGTTTACATTGAAAGTAGTTAAAGTTGAAAATGGAAACTCAGCTCCCCAGCCTCACGAGCCGTGTGTCAGCTGCTGGGGAGCCGCGTGTGGCTGGTGGCTGCCGTACTGGCGGGCACCGCAGGACACTCCCCGCTGTGCTGGACGTCACTGTCCAGCTGGTGGACGGTTCTCTTGGACATCACTGTCCAGCAACTGACCTCTCTGTTGGGAGTTCTAACCCTCTCCATCTCATCCTTCTTATGGTTGCCCAGTGCTTGCTTTGTAGAAGCAGCGAGTCAGTTACAACATGCTCCTGCCTGAAAACTTCTGTTGGATATTGACATGTGGTCTGTGCCCCTCAGCATGGCATGTGAGTCCTTCCCTGCCCACTACCCCGCTCCGCCCTGACCTGCCCTCCAAGCTCAGAGACCCCCGCTTCTCTCCCTTGCCTCATCTCTCTCTGCTTGTAATACCCCTCTTCGTCTCCTTCAGACTTACAGGCTTATCGTCTTTTTCTGGAAGTGACATTTCCCCAGTGCCCTGCAACCTGTGTTTGCTGCCCTGACCCCCTCATTTGAGGGGTGTCTCTAGGGCACCATCTTCCAATGTTTTTGTCCATGTACCTTCTGAAATAATCTTTTATAAACTATGTACTCCTTCCCATGGGAGTGCATATGTGTCTTACGTTTTATGTAAGTAATGTCAACTTACATTTTAAGTTGATTTCCGACCTTTTTTTAAAAAATCACAGGTTCAAATGATTTATTTTTGTGAACAAGAAGTAGAAAATATTAAACATTAAATAAGATGAAAATAATATGAGAATTGACTTAGTTGGGATACATCTTTGGCAGTATGACTTGAAAGAATTTTTGCATTTTGATTTTTAACCACCTTATATAGGTGATTAACCAGTTGTATGTACTTCAAGTATGTTTGTTATCTGTGCTATATCTCTAGCTTGGCTTGAACAGTTTGACATTTTGGGAAAAAATTCCAGGTATTCTTAGGAGAATTCGTATCATTAACCTACTCTTCTCATTTTTTTTTTCCCCTCTGAATCCAGAGCATCTCCAAATGGGCGAAGTTTTGCTCCTAACAGAAAAATGCTTAGGCATAAAATTGGGAACCTTTCTGAGTTCAAGCAGTTGTGGTTAATCATTAAAGAGACTCCCTGATAATCATTATTTTGAATTACCCCCTTTGTTTGGTGTCTCAGAGGTTTCCGAACTTTGGAACAATGCATCAGGGTAAGATTTCAGTGAGAGGGGAGCTGTTGGGAAGATAGGAGTGTCCTTTCATTGGCAGGTGGAGATCTGGAAATTGATTCCTTAAATCCCCCTTCAAACTCCTCCTTGAACTTTGCGCATGGACTCCTGAGAGTCTTTGGGGCCCTTGGGGCTTTGCGCCTTGCTTGGAAGACCACAGCCATGGGACAGGCTGGTCTCCATCATGCCTGGCTTTGGCAGGGCAGCCTGGTGTTCAGATGTGGCTGAATCCCATTTCCACTGGCTCTGGCCTGCCCTGGGCTCCGCTGTTTTCCTTAGCAGCGCTGCTGGGGACCGCAGCTGAAGCCCTCTCCCTCCCTGTGGGTTTGTCTCGGCCACCGCCAGCCGCAGGAAGCAGGTTCCTCGCCTTATGCTCAGGGAGGAATGGAAGTATTTTTGTCGTGGAAAACAACTGTGTTTATAGAGGCCTGCACGATTCTGTGGAACGTTACATAACCAGCCTGAGAGGCCTGGGAGGATGATCGTGTTCCCTCCGGCTGGCTGCAGGGCTGTGGTGTGGCCTGAGGCTTCTGTTCCTTCCTGATGTGACCCTGGGCCTCCTGTTCTGGCACCAGCAGGGGCTCAGGACCAGCCTCTGCTTGCTGCTTGGCCAGCTCAGACCTGGCCGTGTCATCCAGCAGTCTCTCTCGTTAACATAGATTGTCATCTCTTTTAGGAAATTGTATAAACACCCCCCTCCCCCCGCCCCAGGCAACAGAGAAAAAGAAAAAGTCAGTTTCAGGCAGCGAGAGTTTGATGCCGTCATCCTAGCGACTCACCCCCTCACCCTTCCCACTCACAGCTTCCACCTCACCAGGGGTCGGGCATGTGCCAGGATGAGGCGGTCTTGCCCTTACAAGCACAAAGCAACCAGAATACGTTAGAAATGCCTGATTGAAAATAAAAGGGCGTGTTGATTTTGGCCCTACCTTATTAGGGAGGGTAAAGTTAATTGTATGCTTTTTGTTTCCAGATTGTGCCTTCTAATTCTGTTTAATACAGCACCGCACAGATAGGCAAAGAGACGTTGGTTTTTCTTGAGGTGGGGGATAGCCGTAAGCAACACTGGAAACTCATAGTGGCTGTCCTGCTTATAGTTCCTTCCAGAGCTGAGCTGAAAGTTCTCCGCATCCCTGGCAAGGCTGATGAGGGATTATTGTCTTGCTTTCAGAGCCAGTTGAGGCCAAGAGAGGCGATAAACTCTGGCCTGGATTATTGCCATGGTTCTGGCAAGAGCCTTGCACAGATGCAAGCAAAGCCCAAGCGTTTGCTTTCTAATTGCTAGTGCAGTTTATTGTTAGATTTTTCATCCAATACATCTAATGTACCTTTAGGAAGGTGCTTCTTCTCTCAGACAGGAGATGCCAACGTAAAGATGGGATTACTGCATGGTTTGGGGAGGACTTTTCAGCGGTGCATTTCTGCAGAGCCTGCTGAGATTGTGCTGTGGCCTCCCTCCAGCCTTGGTGCATGTGGTGACATTCGTTTTCCTGGGACACTTAGGCCTTGCACACAGGAAGCTGTTTTACCTGGATCTGCTTGCTGGGAGTCCAGGGGGGGTTATCTTAGGGCCCAAAGGGATCAGAGCAGCCACCCTTACCAGACAAGAAGCGTTCAAGGCTGCTTCTTGTTAGCAAGCCACTCAGAGTGGGCACCCAGGGACGCACACCATGGATTGTGGGTCCCCCCAGACCTGCTAGCACGTTGTGATCTGATAACGTACAGAGGGGCTTCCCTGGGTCTCAGTGGGTAAAGAATCTGCCTGCAATGCAGGAGACTCAGGTTCGATCCCTGGATTGGGAAGATCCCCTGGAGGAGGACATGGCAACCCACTCCAGTATTCTTGCCTGGAGAATCCCACGGACAGAGGAGCCTGGTGGGCTACAGTCCAAGGGGTCGCAACAGGTCTGACACAACTGAGCACGCGTGCATTCATTCAGTGTACAGAAGGTGATGCAACTTCCGGCAACAGGTAAAAGTTTGCCCTTGGCCAGAATTCTTGGCAGAGCTTTGCTGAAAAACTGTCTGCAATTCTGTTGTCCTGAATCCTCCTGCCAAGTGGTGCAGTTCGTGGGAGATACAAGGTGTCAGGAAACAGCCATTGGATGAGGTCCACCATGGAACGTGGAGCTGTTACTGGCTTTGGCAGAGTAGATAACTCTGCAGCCTGCTGTGCTCCAGGTGACCAACTGCAGCTCCCTGGGTAATTTATAAACAATGGATCTGTAATCCACGTCTGGAACCCCTACCCCCCAGCTTTCTGTTGCAGTCCAGGTATTAAAGCCTGTGACCTTGTGCTGTTCGCCCAGCGGACAGCTTGTACCCCTTGTTTGTTCCGCGAAGTGATGTTACAGGATCTGATAGATTTCAGGTCATCCAGGAAATTGCCCAGTCAGCAATTGTTGAATTAAATTTAAATGAGCAGGCTAAAAATCCCAAGGCTGAGAAGTCTTTTATTTGGGGTGGGCATGTCACGTAACTCAGGGACCAGCTTCTAGCCAGAGAATAAACTTGTTTTACAGAATGCATCACACTGACCACCTCCATCCCAAGAGGTCAGGGACAGTTTCAGAGTTGAGATGCTTCTGAAGGCTGATTGTCCTGGTTCATCTCTGAGTCTGGCTCACCAGTCTCTACTGATGCCTTTTGGATGAACCAAAGAACAACAGGTGGCTTTGAGTTGGGCACAAGTTGTCTTTTGAAGGGACAGTGGCACAAAAGAGCAACACGTCTCTTACCCTTTGAGAGCCAGGAAAGGACAGTTGGGAGTTCAGGGCCAGGCTGAGGATGAAGGTGCAGTGATCAGAAAGCCTTGTCAATTTCAGGACCCGTGGCAGTGCACAGGCAATGTGTCTGGCTTTAAGAAAATGGAGGGGACTTCCCTGTCCTTCCAGTGGTTAGGATTTGACCTTTCTCTGCAGGGGATGCGGGTTCACTCCCTGGTTGGGAGCTAAGATCCCACATGTCTCCAAAAAACATCCCACATCCCACATGTCTCCAAAAAACCCAAACATAAAACAGAAACAGTACTGCAACAAATCAATAAAAAACTTTAAAAGTGGTCCATTAAAAAAAAAATAAACAAACCCAAGAAAATAGAGATGTGAAGATCTTATTGCAGAGAACAGTTTTGTGAAATGAGGTGTTTATTTGCCTTACAAAAGTTTTCTTTCAGATACCCCAGATTTAGCCTGTCTAGAAGGAATTCAGTTTGAAGTTCTCCTCTGAAATTTCTAAAGTCTTCACTGCTACTACAAAGCCAAGAGGTTATCTCTCTTGCCTGGATGGCTGTACCGGTATCCTGAATTCTTTTGACTCCCAGATCAAATCCTGAAGTCCAGACGCCTCCGGGCCAACCCAGAGGCCGTTGTTGCCTAGCTTCTGCTGAATCCATCCTCCACACTTGCACCTTCTCACCCAGAGCCTTCGTCCTGCAGTGCTTCTCCCTGGGGGTGGCCACTTCCCTGACTTTTCAGTCTGTGCTCATCTCTGCTCATCCTTCAGTTCTCCAGTGAGACCAGTGCTGACCACGCTTTTCTGACCCCCTTCCTGGCTTTGGACTCAGTCCTGCCCTCACCACGCGTTCTCGTCTTCCTCACCTGGCACATAACTGCAGCTCACTCTGCCTGCCTGGGGCTTGCCTCTCTTCCCAGGCAGCCTGCAGGCTCTGGGGGCCAGAGACCAGCTGACCGCCTTACTGGCCCGGTTTTCAGCACAGTTCTTAGACCTAACAGTCAGGTTTGTGGAATGAATGAGGATATAAGTGTTTCTTTAAAATTGTAACCTTTTCTAATATATTTTAACAGCCAACTTGCAAATAAACCAACCGTGATGCAAATTCAGCTCCCCTGATGGAGCGGTGTGTGTGTTTATAGATACCACATGTTAATTTTAGCTGTGTTCCAAGGCTCAAGAATGCTAGATCTCAGTGTCCTTTTGGAAAATGGAATCGCTGCTGTCACACATTCACAGATGTCGGGATCTCTGACAGACAGTAAGTAGCGCCCTCTTCTCCCGCCCAGGCTTTGATGGAATTGGGAGCTATACACAAAGTAATAGTAAAGGCCAAAATACTCATTTGTCACTGGTGGAGGTTAAGTTGGAGGGCTCAGCTTGGGGTGAAAACCAAGCGGTTCTGCTGAGAGAGTCTCAGGGTTAGGCCATGTCCCCACAGAGCATGGGGCCCACCTGGGGCCCTGGGTCTGGGGGAGCTGCTGCCCCATCTGATCAGCTGCTCCACCTCAGGAGGAAAGAATTCCAGAGCCATATGGAAGACGCCCTCCTCACTAACAGTAAGCTCCTTCCAAACTCTCCTTCCCTCTAGCGATTGTTTTAATATCTTGAAAGAAAATGTTAGGCTCTGAGTTGTGTCCTACTCTTTATAACCCCATGGACTGTAGCCCGCCAGGCTCCTTTGTCCAGGGATTCTCCAGGCAAGAATACTGGAGTGGGTAGCCATTCCCTTCTCCAGGGGATCTTCCTGACCCAGGGATCGAACCCAGGTCTCCTGCATTGCAGGCAGATTTTTACCATCTGAGCCACCATGGAAGCTCTTTAATATTGTGTTTTTCCAAACAGATAAGCTTCGTTTCATAGGTGTTTGTTGAAGTCAAATAGTCAAGCAGCATTCCCTTTCTCCGTATGAACATAGCTACTTTAGAATACGTTAGTTGACCCTAAAAAGGTGAAACAGCAATGTTTTTTATTTATTTAATTTTGGCTGTGCCGGGTCTTCGTTGCTGTGTGCGGGCTTTCTCTGGTTGGAGAGGCTTCTCTTGGTAGGGTGGGAGCTCTAGGTGCATGGGCTTAGTTGCTCCTCAGCATTTGAGATCTTTCCAGACCAGGGATTGAACCTGTGTCCCCTGTATTTGCTCGCAGATTCTTAACCATTCAACCACCAAGGAAGACCAACAAGCAATGCTTTAACAGTTTATTTTTCTGGGACCGATTTTAAATGTTTCCTGTTTGCACGAATAAGTTCAGTGACCAAAGAACGATGTTAAGGTCCTTCCTGATTTGCCATTTGGGACCCAGCCATACTCTGCTTCGGTCCAGTGCCGACTTTGAGTTACTTTTAGCAAACCACGCAGCAGCGGCTGTGGAAATACAGAGTTCATTTCACGTAGTAAACATGTGGGACAGTTTTCCTGGAGCCATGAGAATGTTGGAAGACTGTTCCCAGGAATGCTGTTCATGTTTGGTGCTCTCTCATTAGGGAAGACAGGTGAGTAACACAGAGAGAGGTGAACTCAGAACACGGCACCGTGCTCTGGGCTTGTCTGAATGGAGCATGAGTGGGGCTGCTTTCAGACTCGCTCCTTGACTGACTGGGATCTGGTGGGTGTTAAGGAAGACCTTTCTGGCTTTTCTCCCCCACTTCCTCTGTATGCGGGCACCTCCCTCACCCCCACCCCCAGCTTAAGGCCTGGTGTTATAAATAACTTTTCTTCATTCAAGTAGCCCTCTCTGAGCATCATTAGGGAATCAGAGCAGTTGTAAAAGCAGCAGTGAAACTTGCAGATAGTGGAATGTGCCAGCCCCCATGGAAGGCAGTGTGCACATTTACACTGACTGAGTCGGTGCTGAGGTTGCTAGTATTTGTGGATCCATTCATAATGAAACTAGGAGTTTTCCTTTGCATTTTTAAAAAGAATACAACTCAAATTGCAAATGTCTCTGAAAGTCAGATGTTCCTCTTTTATTTTGAGAGCATGTTGATTGAGTGGGGAAAAGGTCGTTGCTACACAGACTCTAGTCCGATGGATGGAAATATATATGAAGATAGTCCCTCCCCATCCCCCAGCCCCTCATGGAAAACTTACTTTAGACAGTGTATCTTAAAGTCAGGATTCTGCCAACCCCTATTGTGGCGGGAGCACAATAGATTACTCTGGAAAGCTCAAGCCCAGCTTGAGTTGGAGAGAATGAGGTTAGTTGGCTTGCAGGGGAGTGTCCGGCCACCCGCCCTCTCCCCTTATGAGGAAGGTGACAGCTGAAAAGAGCCAGGATCCGCCCTCTGGCAGCAGTGAAGGTTGCGCACAAAGAGTGGTGTGCTCCTGACCTCTGCCTGTCCTTGGGCCCTGCTCCTCCACGCGGTGGGGGGCGGGGGGTGGGGGTAGGGGGTGGGGGTGGAGGGCAGTTGTTTCAGGTTGAAACTTTTCACTACATCTTCAGTTGTGCTTAGGGACCCAGACTTGGACATTTTTCTCTGTGATGGTTTAATGTTCTTAGGCAGTTGATTAGAGTAAGTCTTTTGCTGCCCCAAGGTTTTGTGCTCTCTGGAAATTAAATGCAAGGGAGATAGTATTCTTTGTATGAATGAAAGGGACTGTGGCCAGAAACGACCCTGAGACCCAGCCTGACCCCTCCCTAGCCAGTCAAGCAGTGATTTCCACCAGCAGGGTGGATTTATACGAAGTGAACAGTGGCCAGTGAGGTGACTCAGTGATGGACAGTGTGAGTGCCCAGCAGGAACCTGTTGCTTTCAGATCGGAGCTGGGCTTTGCTCGTGTTTCTTTCGTGGGACCGCCCTTGGCCGCACACTGGAATCATGAGTGGGATGCCCAGGCCGCGCCCCAGAGAGTTGGATTAAACGGGATGAACCCTGCCCTGGCCCTGAGGGCCACACTGCCCCAAGACTGCCTGAGGGAGCTCTGGGCGCTGTCTGCTCTGAGCATCCTGGCTTACTGCCTCTCTGCCTGGTTTTCAGACTGGAAGCTTTTCTAAAAGTTAAGTGGTATTAGGTAATTTCAGGAGGCACTCTGACTAGCTCTCAGAGAGAGCTTATTTGGGATTGTCCTGATGGCCCAGTGGTCAAGGACCCATGCTTAATGGATCAGTCTGCTAAGCATGGGGCACGGGTTCAGTCCCTGGTCTGGGAACTATGATCCCACATGCTGTGCAATGTGGTGAAGATAAAAAGAGGGCGCTTATTAAATTGAGGTGGCTGAGGGCATTTAGGGTCGTCAGCCTGGGAGGAACCAGAGCTGTTGAACGTGGGCTTGATGTCCGTGGGCTCTGTGCCTGTGGGGCTCTGTGGGTACGGAGCGCTGTCTGGGAGAGCCTTGAGCATCCATGGATTTGGGTATCCTGGGCAGGGGACTTCCTTGAACCTGCACCCCATGGTGTGAGGGGTGACTGGTTAGAGCAAAGGTGGGAAACGGGGAATTGAACTCCTCTCCCTTCGGCCCTGATCCAAGGCAGTTCTTCCAGGAGGAGACTGAGGATGGAATTTGGGGAGCAGCAGTCAGTTATACTGCATGGTCTCCAGACAGAGCTGTTGGGATGTGTGGCCACGGAGCTCAGCGTGGGGTTGCCGTGGGAACCCCTGCGCTGGCCCCCCGGGGTGCTATCCAGCATCTCCCCTGATCCGTGATCTTGGACACCAGCTCCTGCACTCAGCTTCGTGTGTTTTCATTCTCTTCTGAGACCAGCTACTCAGTTTTATTCATTCCCTTTCCCCCTGTGGCCCACTTTTTGGACTTTGCTGCTTTGGGCTCTAGCTATGATTTCCTTTTGCGACTCCTTTGGTTCATGTTTTACACTCGCTTTTTGTGTAGGTACGGGGAGGTCGTGGGAGGGGGCAATGGAGTGAGGGGGTTGGAAAACCAAAGGGGAGTGGGGTGTTGAGAAATAATGGGACTGGAACCAGCCTGGTGCTTGATGGGAGGCTGGGGCCGGAGGTCAGAGGTCCCGCCCTTGGGCAGAGGGTCAGTCAGCAGCAGCTGAATGGGGTTGACAGAGGGGCCTGAGTTTCCCTGTGTGCGCTGGCGCTGACCATTCCCATGAGCTCGACGTGCCTGCCTAGGCGGGGTCTCTGCCCTTGATGTGTCCACAGAGAGAAGACACCCCTTGGGTCAGGTGGTCCAGATATTTGCTTGCTAAAAGTCAGGTTTTCAAAAGCTCATCCTTCTAGCTCTGAATATTACTTATTTCACAGGGAGGAGTCTTTTTTTTTTTTCCTTTAGTGGGATATCTTTATGTTGTTCTCTGTTTGGCTGAGAATTTCTATCTTTTCCTTTTATTTTGACAACTTGTTGGAAAATTCTTGCCACTCTGATAACTTTCAAGATGCCTAGAAACATATTATAGACAGTTTGGAACGTTTCTCTCTGACCAGTTTAGTGAAACCATAAGAGATCACTTTATGAAAAGCACCCTGGAGATAGTAAACCTTTCCTAAGAGTGATTTCAGAATTCCTTAGTTTACAGAGCTACTTTTTACAAAACTGTAATGTAGTCTGTGGGTCAGACCTTGAAAAGAACCCCCATAGTTAATGTCCTGCTGATGCTCAGAATATCTCAAAAGGAGGGCTGACGTTTTAGCCATAGGCTGAATGCGTAGCCTGGCCCAGGCCACAGCAAGGACGTGGTGTATTCAGCCCATCATTACTGCTGTCATTAAGCAGACTTGCATTTCTTGACTGTCATATGAGAGTTTGACCAGATAATTCAGCGTGACATTTTACAGACATCTTGGTGAGAGGGTAGAATGTTTGATTTTGAACTTTTTAGAAAGCCATCACCTTGTTTTTCTTAAACAAGTTGTTTTTGTATTTGTTATGAGTGTGTGGGATGAAATGTGATCCTCCAAGTAGCCCCAGAGAAAACACGTCTTCAGAGTCATTTTGGAACTGGTGTCTGATTTTCCGAAGTCAATTTAGATTTACCTGTGTAAGTTCAGCCCTAGGATTGGGCCACTATCCTGAAGGTCTGAAGTCTTCAAGAAACTGAAAGTCTCTTGATGTTAAGAATTAAAAGGAGCTGGGTCTTATCCTGGTGGTCCAGTGGTTAAGACTTTGCCTTCTGAAGCAGAGGATGTAGGTTTGATCCCTGGTCAGGGAGCTAAGATCCACATGCCTCACAGCCAAAAGTCCAAAATGTAAAACAGAGACAATATTGCAACAAGTTCAATTTAAAAATGGTCCACATAAAAAAAAAAAAACTTAAAAAAATTACAAGGAACTCATTTTATCTGTAACTGTCTTTGTCTCCTCTTCTGTTTTTCTAGTTGTAAAACAACAGAGAAGTCCAACAGAGAAGTCCAAACATGATTTAAGGAGAGAGGCATTTTCATTTCAGGTTTTTTTCCTTCTTTTTCTCAGAACATACAGAAAGGATAAACTCAAGTTTGAAATATTAGTGCTCTATTTTATATCAGAAATTAGTTGTTGCTAGTTTCCTAAGGTTCTTTAAGGAATAGTTGGAAAGGTTCTGAAAAAGAACATTTTTTCCCTAAATTCTTGAAGACTTATCAATTGACTAATTTTTCCGTCAACAATAAGCATTCTTTTCTTTGATGATTCAGGAAGTTTTTCTTAGTCTGCTGATGCCATAGGGCCAGAAGTGCAGAGACAGCTTGCTAAACCAGCTTTTGTTTTACTTTCACATATAAACCAAAGGCTATTTTGAATTAAGATTAGCAGTCTTGATTTATTATAGAATATGACTTATTTTTTAGATGTGAGCATTTTAGGTGGCCCACAATTGTTTTGGAAAACAAGTGGCAGGTGGTCCCTTTCAGCTTTACCAGTTTAGACGCGTTTACCTCCCTGAGATGGAGAGAAAGTAATTGTATCTGGCAGAGAGCAGAGTCAGATTGTCTTCATTGCTAATTATTCACCGACTTCCATCTCTGCAGCTTCCCATTTTAATTCAGACAGTAAGTGTCTGCAAATGTCTGTGCTAAATATTCTCTTGCTATCAGACAGCCTCTAAGAGTGTGTGTGCACGTCTGTGTCTAAGAATTGATAATTTTACTTCTTTTCCTTCTCTTTCTCTGCTGGTTTATTTGCAGTAAGTTAGTGGAAATAGATAATCACGTCATCTTTTCCCCCTGATTCTGGTGGCCACTTTCCAGCACTGATTAGTCCACTGAATTAGGAGGATGTCCCTCTTCTAGAAGCACCCATGGAAGTGGCTGCTCCCGGCAGGCGGGGCTTGGAGACCTCAGCTGTTACCATTTCTATTTTCTTAAAGAAGAGTCTCACTTAATATATTCTAGTAAATGAAATTCTCCTGTGACTTTGGATCCTCTGGAGTAAGGATCATTTAGATTTGTAACCCAGGCCCATTGGTAGTTTAAACGAAAATCACCTCCATCACTGACTACCTGCTCAGCTTGGAGTCTTGGTGCAAGGACCCTGAAGCATTTGCTCATCTCATGTCTATCAGGGACCATCCCTTTTTGACTTTCTTAGACTTAGTCCTGTTGTGGCCTCTCTTAAGGAGACTCGAAGACTGAGGGAGAGCCACAGCAGTGTATAAACTGCACTGAGACGGCTTAAGGCCAAAAGGCAGAGGTGCCAGACAGCCAGGCAGGGCCAGGCTAAAGGTTAAGCTGGTGTCTGTCTGGAGACCCAGCTGGAGGCAGCCGCAGCCTTGCGCCCTGGGAGCGCCTTCGTGGCAGGTCCCCACACAGCCTGCTGTCCTGTCTGGGCCGATGGGAGCCCCTGGCCCCCACCCTGTCCCCCTGGTCCCCACCCCATCCCCCTGGCCCCTACCCCGTCCCCCTGGTCCCCTGCACCCCGGCAGACCTGGGGTGGAGAAAGGTGACAGGCAGTGCAGGGCCAACTTGTCCCCTTGCTTAGGACTGATTCCAACCCCATGCTCACCAGCGTGGAAAATTTCAGCTCTTCTTTTTTCCTTGTTTTTTTTTAAACCACCTCCCTGAAATGTAAACAGTTGAATTATTTTCCAGTTTGGTCAGGGAAGCAGAGAATCACGTGTGTAGTATTTTTGTAATAGGCAGCGTTACTCATTTTTGTTTTACTAAGTCTTTCCAGTCAAATGCCCTTGGCTGTTTTCTCCTCCTTCCCATTTGGGCTGAAACCTTCACACAGGACACCGGAGGGGCCAGCACGTCCAGGAGAGATGGAGACCACTCTGCCACCATCTCTGAAAACAACCCCAGTCCTTTAAGTTCTGACTCACCGACTCTGCCTTTAAGTAGACTTTCAGCTTGTTCAAGGGTTAGTCCCTCTTGTTTGTGAACTGTATTGAGGAGAGCTGTACAGAGCACAGCTAGCCCTGTTTGTACTGTTGTGGTTTAAATGATGCATTTCAGTTCTCTCTTTCAGGGCTTGCTTCTCTCTCTACTCTGCTTCCTCTCATGCCTGGTAATGAATTTGCTGTTTGTGGCTTGGGTATGCTGTTAGTTGGAAGAGAGTTTTTCCTCTTTTGCGATGGTGCATGTGTACGAGGGAAGGCAGCCATGACCTTGTGTGTGACAACTTCTGTGACCTGGGCCAAATCCTGCCAGCTTCGGGGAGCCAGGCTCCTTTTCAAGAAGTTGGTAGGGCTGGGCTCTGCACATCAAGTCCATTGTGTTTTTCTCTATACCTTCCTCTTTCTAGAAAAGAATGTGTATGAACTCAAAATGTCCCTCTCCCCCTTGCAGTTTCGTTGATACTGATGCTTGCGCTGAGTTGTATTTCTTTTTCTTCTTTCTCTTTCTTCAGGTTTTGAACTGTGGCTTAAATCATTTACTTCCTCCACCCTCCTGTTGCGCACAAAAGTAAATTGAGCCTTATGGAATCTCACGGCTCCAACTGGTGACAGCCACATTTTAGAGAACTTGAGAAGAGCCACGATGGGCATTCTTGAGATAAATTGTTGGGGTTGTGAGTAGCAGGCCTGATCGAACCCCTGCGATAGGGGTGGGAGAGTGTAGGGCCACGAGGACGGCATCTTGTCCCACTGTGTGGTCCCATACAGTGTCGGGGGACCTTGTTGCCTTGGCGTGAGCCGGTGGAGAGATGATGTTCCAGGCATGCACGGGGCTGGCATCCCTGGATTGCAGATGCTCTACGTGGGCTACAGAGACCTGCAGAGGAAGCCTCTGCTTGTGCAATGATGACCTTACTGTATTGCTTGAGGTTCTCAGTCCTAAAGTAGTGAGTCTTGAGCTGCTGCAAGAGTGTCCACTTAGCTGTGGGAGTATTATTTCAAGAATGTTCTCCTGTGTGCGTGTGTAGTCGCTCAGTTGTGTCCGACTCTTTGTGACTCCATGGACTGGAGCCCATTAGGCTCCTCTGTCCGTGGGATTCTCCAGGCAAGATACTGGAGTGGGTTGCCATTTCCTTCTCCAGAGTATCTTCCTGATCCCCACCAGAGACCCAGCCCCAATCTCTTACATTGGCAGGAGGATTCTTTACCACTGAGCCACCAGGGAAGCCATGTTTTCCTAAGATAATGAATGTTCTTTGTTAATCTTCACAGACTTAAAGCATCCCACTTTTACCAGTGAAAACATAGGCACATGCTTATAGTCTTGGGCTGAGTTTAGTACAGCGGATTCATTCTAAGATCCCATAGTGACGCTGAATTGTCAGAGAACTGAGAAAAGATCTAAGTGAAAAACAGCCAAGTCTGAAATCCAGTGGAAAATAGGTTCTTTGCCCAATTAAGTGTCTGACAACTGAGTTATTTGTTAGTTATATCAAGGGTATTTTTAGGATTCAGTATCTATTTCATCCTTAGATTTCCAGTTATTGTTTTGATTCTTCAACAGATGCTAACGGATACAAGCAACTTGGGACTGGAAAAAATTTTTTTCTACAGAGATTAGCCTAACTGAATCTTACTATGGTAATTAATTGGCAGAAAATCAATAATTCAACAAGAAGTCTCTCAGCCTGTGGTGGCAAAAGACAGTGCAGTGAATGCTGGTGAATTTAGGAGAATGTACAAGTGTCAGTGAGCTAATTGGGTGGATTTACATACAGTGTGCTGTATTGTCAGACAAGACTAGTCATTTGGGAAATTTGTAGGAGATTACTGGAGACCCAAATATTTAAATACTTTAACCATTTGTCTGTCCCTAAAGAGAAGCCTCAATAAGTGCGTTATTTGGCTAAAAGAGTAAAGTGGAACTGCTGTTTTTGCATTATTCTCTGATGATTAAGAAATGTTAGTTTACTTGTTTTAAAGAAAGCAAGTAAATTTTTTTCTCAACTTTGTTTTCTTGTGTGAGTTGCCATCTAAAATTTACTTTTATTTATTTATTTTTTTTAAGAAATTTTTAAAAAGTGTTTATTTTTGGTTGCGCTGGGTCTTCTTTGCTAAGTGCAGGCTTTCTCTAGCTGCAGCGACTGGGGCTCCTCTTCACTGCAGTGCGCGGGCTTCTCAATGCTGGGCCTTCTCTTAGTACAGAACTCAGGCTCTGGGCGCGTGGGCTTCAGTAGAGGTGGCTCGTGGGCTCTAGAGGGTGGGCTCAGAACTTGTGACAGACAGGCCTAGTTGCTTCGAGGCATGTGGAATCTTTCTGGACCAGGGATAGAACCTGTGTCCCTCACATTGGCAGGCAGATTCTTATCCACTATACCACCAGGGAAGTCCTAAATTTTTTTTTTTAATGTTTTAGTCTTAGAATCTTTTTATACTCTTAAAAATTATTGAGGGCTTTAAGGACCTTTTATGTATGTAGCAAATATCTTTTGGTATTTATTCTGTTAGGAATAAAATCCAAGATATTTTAAAAGATCATTATTAAATTTAAAAAATAATAAACCAACTGCTTGTTAATGTAAATACCAGTTTTATGAGAAGTAACCATTTTCTGAAACGAAAGAAACCTGGTTGAGAAGAGCGCTTTATGATTTTTTGCAAAAATTGCTAATATCTGGCTTAATGGAAGACAGCTGCATTATCTCATCTGATACCTACATTCATTCTGATATAATGATTGTTTTGGTTTTCATGTATGAAGAAAATCCAGTTCCACACAATAATGGAGATGCACAGGGGGAGTGTTTTAATATCTTTTTAGATGAATGTGGATTCTTTAATGTGATGCTAAACAAGTGGTAGTTTCTTAAACGTTGGTTGGGATGTAGATTTTGAAACCTGATCTGTGAACTTTTAAAACCCTATTCCATATACGATATTGAATATCATGCGTTGCTCATTTGGAAAATCTCAAATGTTGATATATATTATTTTTCATATACTTGCAAAAATATCATTTTGCAAAAGTTGTATCACCAGTGAGAAAACGTATACAGGGAAGTTGTCAGTTCCATGTTTTTTTACCTTTTGGCTGTACCACATGGCATGTGGGATCTTAGTTCCCAGACCAGGGATCAAACCTGTGCCCCCTGCATTGGCAGCAAGGAGTCTTAACCACTGGACCGCCAGGGAAGTCCCCCTGGTTTAGTTTCTCTTCTAAAAATGTCTTCCAAAGAGCCATGTCTGAAATCACCCTGGTGTGTATATCGTGCCTTCAAGTAAAAGCTGATGTTTCTTGGAAAAGTGGCTCATTTGCCCCTCGGCGTGGGCTCCCAGATGTTTTTCCTGGGAGCCCCTGCTGTATGTGGCATGCAGCTTTTGCCGTGTGCTGCCCTTTCACGCACGGAATGTTGAAAAGCTTGCACTCCAGGACTCAGCTTTGATAAAATTGTTTTTCTTCTCTATCAAGGAGCCCCTCCTTTCACTGACCATTTTAACTGCAGCTGTGCCGTATACTTATACAGTTTGGCGCCACTGCCTTGCGCTGACGTGCCAGCAGCTTTACATGCTGTTGCTTCTGCACCGTGGATGCCGCCAAACAGGCACAGAGTGTCTCAGAGTCATCATGGAAGTATTTTGACCTCGCAGATCCCCTGGACGAGCCTGTAGGATGCCAGCAGGGCCATAATTTACACTTTTGAGGGTTGTTGCCTTAAGACCTTTGGGAAAATTGCCAAATGCAGCAGGAGCTAGACCTGGCTTGTCCTAATTGAGGATTCCAGAAATGAGATGGATCACAGACAGTATGCTGGGTGGTGTGGGGGCAGGTGAGGCATGCAAGTTGCTGAAAAGTGGAGCTTTCATTGGGGACATCACCTCATGCATCCTCAATATCTAAGTCAGTGCCTGGTACCTTATGCAAGAAATATAGGTGGTCCTTTGAATAATTAGGCTGAGCGTAAATAGTTGCAGACTATTTTTTTGGGCTCCAGAATCACTGCAGATGGTGATTGCAGCCATGAAATTAAAAGACGCTTGCTCCTTGGAAGGAAAGCTATGACCAACCTGGACAGCATAGTAAAAAGCAGAGACATTACTTTGCCAACAAAGGTCTGTCTAGTCAAGGCTATGGTTTTTCCAGTAGTCATGTATGGATTTGAGAGTTGGACTATAGAGAAAGCTGAGCACTGAAGAATTGATACTTTGAACTGTGGTGTTGGAGGACTCTTGAGAGTCCCTTGGACTGCAAGGAGATCCAACCAGTCCATCCTAAAGGAGATCAGTCCTGGGTGTTCATTGGAAGGACTGATGCTGAAGCTGAAACTCCAATACTTTGGTCACCTGATGTGAAGAGCTGACTCATTGGAAAAGACCGTGATGCTAGGAAAGTTTGAGGGCAGGAGGAGAAGGGGATGACAGAGGATGAGATGGTTGGATGGCATCACTGACTCAATGGACATGAGTTTGGGTGGACTCTGGGAGTTGGAGATGGACAGGGAGGCCTGGCATGCTTCAGTCCATGGGGTCGCAAAGAGTTGGACACGACTGAGCGACTGAACTGAAACTGAATGGGTTTATAAATTCAGTGTTGTTTTTTTTTTAAATCAAGTTTATCAAAGTACGTGCGTACATGCTAAATTGCTTCAGTCATGTCCAACTCTGTACAACCGTAAGAACTGTAGCCCACCAGTCTCTTCTGTCCATACGATTCTCTAGGCAAGAATTCAAGAGTGGGTAGCTGTTCCCTTCTCCAGGGCATCTTCCCAACCCAGGGATTGAACCCGTGTCTCTTACATCTCCTGCATTGGCAGGCAGATTCTTTACCACTAGCGCCACCTGGGAAGCCCTATCAATGTACATCTTTTACTTGTATTTTATAGGTAACAAAAAAGTTGAGAAATATTGGTTGCACGCCCTTCCCATCCCAGGCTCTCCTGTGATGCCATAATCTTCCTTGGTCCCCTGGCCTTCGAGGTCTGCTTCCTGCTCCATGGAGGCCCCCATCCCAGCTGTGCAGACCCACCTCAGCAGTGATAACTGCAGTCTTGGTCGATTTTAGCTTAAACAGCTGACGGTTGTCTTTCCCTATCGGGAGATGCACCCCAGTGTAACGGCTGGGTCAGGCTGCTCATGAAGTCGGTTCTGCCGCATAGCAGTGCCCTTCTCCTGTGTCCCTGGTGTTCTTGCTCTGTGGCTAGGTGGCTTGGCGGTATACTTTGTTTTCTATGTGTGAGGTATCAGAAGTGTGTTTTTCTTGGGTGTTTCCAGAAGAGAGGGATTTCCCTGCCCAGAAGAATACCTTGTTGTGTCTGTCAATGCTTTTCTTTGTTCTCCCTTTAAGGAAGTTTATCTTGGTGATAATGAGGACGAATTTATACTCTCATGGGTTAGAATTCCTGCCTTTGGAGGGTTATGTGTGTATGCATGTGTGTGTGCTAAGTCGCCTCAGTCATGTCCAGCTCTTTGTGACCACGTGGACTGTAGCCCGCCAGGCTCCTCTGTCCATGGGATTCTCCAGGCAAGGATACTGGAGTGGGTAGCCATGTCCTCCTCCAGGGGATCTTCCTGACACAGGGACTGAATCCACCTCTCCTGCATTGGCAAACGGGTTCTTTACCCAATGAGCCACCTGAGAAGCCCTATATATATATGTATGTATATATGTATACATGTATATGTATGTATACATGTATGTATACACATATGTACAGATACATGTATAGGTATATGTGCATATACATATATGTGTGTGTGTATATGTGTGTATACATATATATGTATGCATATGTATGTGTGTATGTATGTTGTTGTTGTTTAGTCGCTAAGTCATGTTTGAATCTTTAGGAGCCCCTGGACTGTAGCCTGCCAGACTCCTCTGTGCATGGGATTTTCCAGGCATTCTTGGAATGGGTTGCCATTTCCTTCTCTAAGGGATCTTCCCAACACAGGGATTAAACCTGTGTCTCATGCATTGGCAGGTGAATGCTTTACCTCTGAATCACCTGGGAAGCCCAATGTATGTATGTATATATAAATAAATAAATTTAAATCATCCAGGATAGCTGGTTACTAGTGAGTTGGTATTTTGCTCCATTTTATTTTTCTCTTCAGCTTTCTGATTTTGTGTGATGATTTGGGGCGCTTTTCCTGTGAGCCAGGAATACTCAGGTTGGAGTGAGTCTTTTAGAGCCTGTTGAGATGAGGCCCCATTTCCGTCTGGTCTTCCTATTAGGAATCCCCAGTCGTAGAGGCATCATAAGATGATGCTGTTGTCTAGATAAAATTAAAGTATCCAATGAAGTATGAATGAATACCTTACTGGATGTCTGCTCCTGAAGATGTGTACAAGAGAAACCTAGACATGCTATGTTATAACTGTCTTTTTAGTTGATTTCACTGTGATAAAGACAGGACCCAAGTGATGGAGAAAATAGCAGAGGACAGTGTGGACAGAACTGTATCGAACCCCACTGTCCTGCCTCATCATTGTCCTAAGCAAACAGACAAGGTTTTGAGGAGGAATCAACTCTTGTGTTTTTCTTTCATACGAAATTTTTCTGAATTAGCTGATGAAGCCAAGCTAAGTAAATATTATCTTCATTTTGGGTTGGTCTTTTGTTTTGAAATATCATTCCAACTGTCTTCCCTATGTAGTTTTCTCTTTATTACTATTATTATTTTTATAGATTAGAGGTACTACCTTTTCCAGGCTCGCTCACCACATTTTTCTTCCTTTGAGCCTATAAAAGGTTTCATTCAGTCCAGCGAACCTGTGTGAAGTGTGTACAAGTCAATAGCTGTGAGTGACCAAGCCCCGAATCTCTGTGCTCCACTATTTCTGCAAGCCCTGAGATTTGCGTGTTCAGTACCAGCATCGTTTTGTCTCTGCTTTTCCCCTCATTTGGTTATTGGGATGAAGGGAACCTTGTTATAGAGAATGAGTCTCCCAGGACAGTTTCTTCCTGCCTGTTCTCTTTGTATTGTTTCATTGTAGTTATTTACTCTTTCATTTGTGCACAGGGTCTCAGGTATCAAGTTGTTGGCTCCTTTGGAGTAGAAAGACATTTTGGAGGTGAGAGAAATAGTATGGAAGGGAGAGGAGGAGAAGGGATATTAGAGAAAAAAAAGATTATTCCTCTTTGATCAGTTTCCATTTATGCAAAATTCTCAACCTTTGGCCTGTCTCTCCCCAGCCCACATTCCACTTAACTTAGAAACTGTACCTCTTCATCTCTGCTTGTATAATAAAGCCTATATTGTTCTGTGATGATATATAATATGATGATGACTTCCATAGATACGCTTGTAAAATAACTCCTTTATTGGAGAAAATAGAGACTTAGCTAGAAAATAAGCATTAGCCTCTAGAAAAGCACAGTTTTCTGACTCTTCTAGAACTGTCACCTAAATATCTGATATGTTGGACTGAGAAAACCAATAGATGTTAGGTTTTCTTGAATACAGGGGATAAACTAAGCGGATGGGTAGAGAGGGTAGTCCCTTTTGTTACATTTCAAGTGGTTTCAGTGGATGTTTTTCTCAAAATTGTGTATCAGTTACAGGAGTTAGCTTTTGCATTTTCTATTTTTATGTATATAAAATAAAGATCTATATCTTGGTTGAATAGATACATAGCTGTTTAAAATCTGAACAATTTGAAGTAATGGGGCTTTAAGGAAGTACATCCTTATCACTTAGTAAATATTTGATACATATCAGCTATAATACTTTCCTTTTCTCTCCCAAACATGACAGCATAGTTATTATGTAACTTTGCACTGACAGATTTATTTCTTCTGTCCTGGATATGGCCAAACCTATAACAGATACATCTACACCAATTTATTTTCCCTCCCTCATTTTCCTTCTATCTGGTTTGCCCAGCTCATCATAGATTTGCATCTTGTGCATTATGTTAGTAATAATTTAAATATGATTCAAGGGATTTATCTGATAATGGGTTCTGTCCCTTTCAGTGTAGGAGAATAGAGACAGCACTCCTAGCAAAGTTATCATCTGGGACATTATTATCTTTTATGGATACCTGTAGTCTTTTGTTTGAATGTAGACTTTCTTAGCTTATTATGCTTGCTAACTGTATCTGTTTTCAAAAATAGAGAATGTACTTGAATTTCACAGGTTTGTTTAATTCTTTCCTTTCTTCATTGATTTAATAACTACTATTTCACCTGGCTTCCCAGGTGGTGCAGTGGTGGAGAATCTGCCTGCCAGTGCAGGAGATGCAGGAGACGCAGGTTTGATCCCTGGGCCGAGAAGATCCCCTGGAGAAGGAAATGGCAACCCACTCCAGTATTCTTGCTTGGAGAATTCCATGGACAGAGGAGCCTGGCGGGCTACAGTCGATGGGGTCTCACTGAGTTGGACACAACAGAGCATGCAAGAGTGTGCTTTACCAAGACACCAAGTTTTCATAATAGAGGATCCCCCAGTCTTAAAATGACATCCTAACGTCATTAATGAGAACTGTGTTCTACCTGTAGAGAGTGTAGGAAGTCATGGGACTGTGAGTAGGCTCCATTTGGTCATGGGTGCTCCTGAAATTGGATCAATATTCAAGTCCTAAAATAACTAACATAATTCATAGCAGTATTATTCACAATAGCCAAGACAGGGAAGCAGCCTAAATGTTCATCAACAGATGTATAAAGAAGATGTGGTAAGGACTGCCTGGAGGTCCAGTGTTAAGACTGCCTTCCAATGCAGGGGGTGCAGGTTTGATCCCTGGACAGGGAGCCAAGACCCCACAAATCTTGTGGTCCACGTGAAATATAAAACAGAAGCAGTACTGTAACAGATTCAGTAAAGACTTTAAAAGTAGTCCGCATTAAAAAAAAAATCTTAAAAAAAGATGATATGTATATATGTATATATACAAGAGACTATTACTCAGCCATAAAAAACAATGAAATAATGCCATTTAGAGATTATCATACTAAGCAAAATAGGCTAGACAGCCTAATACCTTATGATATCAAGTATATGTGCAATCTAAGTTATGTTAGAAATAAATGTATCTACAAAACAAAAATAGACTTACAGATATGGAGAATAGACTTGTGGTTGGTGATGGGGAAGGGATGGATTTGGAGTTAGGGATTGGCATATGCAAACTACTATGTATAAGATGTATAAACAAGATCCTGCTATATATAGCACAGGGAACTATATTCAGTATCCTGTGATAAACCATAATGGAAAAGAATATGAAAAAGAATGTATATATATTTACAACTGAATCACTTTGCTGTCCTGTAGAAACTAAACAACATTGTACATTATACTTCTGTAAAATTAAGTTCAGCAAAAAGATAATGAACATAAAACACCACCTTAAGAAATGATGCTTTCTTATTTGTAATGTCTTGCTTGTCTTCATGCAGATGATACTCTGCTTCAGTTGAACATACCGAGTTCCGTGTCCCTATTTTCCTGAATAGGTATCCTTGTGGGGATGCACATGAATTCATCATGTACATCTTTCTGATAGTAAAGTTGTTTCTGGTTCCTCTGTTAATATTATTTTATTATTCATTATGTTTTACACACTGGGTCGAAGAGAGCAGTGTTCACGGAATAGTGTCAGGACTTTCCGCTGCTGAACCCTCTACCTAAGCAATCAGAAAACAACTCTCTGCGTGTATGAGCAAGGGTGGAAGCGCAGGGGCCTGGAAAGCTGGCTGGAGAGATTGCTGGTGGCTTGGCTGCCTTGCCTGAGAATTTGGACTTTGTGGTGCTATGGAGCAGTTCAAGCTTTTTAGCTTTAATTAGCAGGAGGTGTATTGGCTCCCAGGCATCTTCCTTATTTATCTTATTTGTGGGAAATACTGAAAGATCCCGGAGTATTTCCTCTACCACATCAAGGCCATTCTAGTAGTCATGGTAATTTTTTCTTCAAAGTTACAGAAACATTAATGTAATAAATGTATGGGAAGGCATACAGACTTTGAATTAATTGTACCATCATCCTTGGCAAATGTAAGCTTATCCACTTTTGAGTATTCATTTCACCAACTGTTCATTGATTACCTGCTACGCCTAAGGCTTCTGCTCATTGAAAACTCACAATTGAATTTTTTGTAAATAAATCACATATGAGACAGACTGAAAAATGTTAAGAACAAAAGCAGAAACTATAAGCAATGATCTTCTGGAGGCATAGAGAGGAAGCACTGTCTAGGAAGCTTTCTTGGAAACTTTCCCCCCAGAGGTGTCTGAAAAAGTTCTGTGAGAGTGAAGGCTGCCGGTAGTTTGGATGATGGGAACAGTTTGATAAAAGGGGCAGAAACAGGAGGCCTCAGGACATATTTGTTTGGGAAAGGTCGTTTACTGCAGGCTATGACGGTCAGATCAAAGGTGCTTGGGTCCACCTTATATAATTATTTGAAGGTTATTTTGAGGTTGAAGTTCTGCATGGGGCAGTTTTGAGCAGGTACATTCATCTGGACTGTTGGTTATGAATGACAGAAACCCAATTTATACCATCTTAGGCAGAAAAGGAAAGGTTTTACTCAAGTGATTGGGATGGTTTGGGAATAGCATGTTTTAGATGCTGTTGGATCTGGGGTCCACCACTGGCTTGGAGACGCTTTCTCTATTGTATCTTGACTCCCCTTCTCTGTTTTGCCGGGTTCTTCAGCGCTTTCCATGGGATCAGTAGGATGGCGGCCAGCAGCTCATATCCTCCTGGCTTAGCTTCCTCAATAGAAACTGACTTCCATCTCCCAAGATCTCTGTGTGATCCCAGAAAACATGTAGACAGCTTGCTTTGGTTCTCCACCCTGATCTAACCACTGAGGTGAAGGGGAGAGGTTGTTCCCTGAGTGGCTGGCCCAGGGGCAGGGGTCCCTTTTGGAGCTAGAAAATGGGGTGCAGGGCCAACAGAGCCGGCAAGTCTGTAGCGTAGGTGGTGCAGGCAGGCATGTGAGGGACAATAGGACTGATATCCAGGCTGTGAGCAGGGATGGAGTGAGGGCTGGTGGGAAGGGTGTGAGCTCTTTTCTAAGCCTTGTTAGGGGTACTGGTGGGTCTTTCATGTGCAGCTGACGGGGCTCAGAGAGACGGGAATGGCTGGTGGTGTCCCCAAATAAGCCATTGGTGATAGACATAGATGTAGAGTAGGCAAGCCCACTGGGGTGGAGCGGATATTAGGGTGAGTCATGTGCAGCCTTTTCAGGTTGCCGTAGTGGTGATTTCCTGTGGCTTAGCCTGTCCTGTGGGAATTCCATTTGAAAATGCCCAGTGTTTTCCTTAGGTGCACACCTACCCCTGTTCTTACTCTCCATTGCGCTCAAGCCAATAGCTTTCTCCTTTCCTCTTCCCTGCCTTTTCTCTTCTTTCCCCCTCATGCTACTCCTCCCTTCTGTCTTCTCTGGAAAATACTTACCAGGTGCTTCTAGAGTGAGGAACATGGTGCTTAGTACTGGCTGTGCTGTCACGAAGCAGACCTGACCCCTGCCCTCCTGAGGGCTTCCCAGGCGGCGCTAGTGGTAAAGAACCTGCTGGCCGGTGCAGGAGACCTAAGAGACTTGGGTTTGACCCACGGGGGAGGAAATGGCAACCCACTCCAGTTTTTTTGCTTGAAGAATCCTGTGGACAGAGAAGCCTGATGGGTTACGGTTCATTGGGTTGAAAAGAGTCGGACATGACTGAAGTGACTTAGCACGTACGCACAGTCCCCTGAAGTCTAGACTCAGAAGCGAGTGTTTAGGGCCTGATGGAGTTCTCTATGAGGAGTGGTGGTGTGGGGTTCGTGGGAGTTTCCGTGAGGTTTGCAGAGTCATTCAAGTCCTGAATTCTTCCTCACTCACCCTTGGGCTGGGACGGGGGAGAGAAGAAGGCCTGCATGAATGTGGGATACACATGTGTGAATTTCCCTGACAAGATAGAGGGGTCAGGGGACAGAGCTCCCCTGGCTCCCCGCACCTTTGCTGTGTTTCAGCTGCTCCACTGTTACCTGGTTTCCCCCTTTTTTCTCCATGTCTCTCCTCCCAGCTGAAGTTCAGCCTCCTCCTTAGTCCTCTCACAGTACCTGCTAGAGACTTTTCCATTATATGCTGTTGACATTTGGTCCCCGTCTCCTGTGGAGTGGTCAGCTCCCTCCATCAGGCAGGAAGCTTCATGTGGCAACAGCTCCTAATAGCGTTGAGGAAAGGGTTTGGGTGCTGGAGGTGTTAAAGGAATATTGTTAAATGTTAAAGTAACTGCGAAGGGACTCTGCTTCCAGTTTGTTTCTCTCTTCGTATCTTTACCCAACTTAGAAAAAACAAAACAAAACACTGGGGTAAATACACAGTGGAATACTACTCAGCCTCAAATGGTTAGGTCATCCTGTCCTGTGACTGCATGGATGAGCCTAGAGGACATCATGCTCAGTGAAATAAGCAGACCCCGGAGGACAGGAGCTGCATCATTCCACTTAAAATAATCAAACTCGGAGAAACAGAGCAGGATGGTGGTTGCCAGGGGCTGGGTAGGAGAGGAAACGGGCAGGTACAGTCCAGTGGCTATAAAGGTTCAGTCACACACATACAAGGAGTAAGTTCTAGAGTCTGCTATGCAGTGTTATGCTTGTAATTCAGTGTTGGACTGTGCACTTAAACATGTGTTGTGATAGTTGATCTCATGTTAAGTGTTCTTTTGTTGTTTAGTCGCCAAATCGTGTCCAACTCTTTGTGGCCCCATGGACTGCAGCATGCCAGACCTCCCTGTCCCTCACTATCTCCCAGAGTTTGCTCAAACTCAATGTCCATTGAGTTGGTAATACCATTCAACCATCTCATCCTCTGTCAACCTTTAGCATCAGGGTCTTTTCCAATGAGTCAGTATTCTTAGCACAGTTAGAAAAAAAAAATATATATATATATATATATATGACCAACCTAGATAGCATATTAAAAAGCAGGGACATTACATTGCCAACAGAGGTCCATCTAGTCAAGGCTATGGTTTTTCCAGTAGTCATGTATGGATATGAGAGTTGGACTGTGAAGAAAGCTGAGCACTGAAGAATTGATGCTTTTGAACTGTTGTGTTGGAGAAGACTCTTGAGAGTCCCTTGGACTGCAAGGAGATCCAACCAGTCCATCCTAAAGGAGATCAGTGCTGGGTGTTCATTGGACGGACTGATGCTGAGGCTGAAACTCCAATACTTTGGCCACCTCATGCAAAGAGTTGACTCATTGGAAAAGACCCTGATGCTGGGAGGGATTGGGGGCAGGCAGGAGGAGAAGGGGACGACAGAGGATGAGATGGCTGGATGGCATCACCAACTCGATGGTCAAGAGTTTGAGTAAACTCTGGGAGTTGGTGATGGACAGGGAGGCCTGGCGTGTTGCGATTCATGGGGTCGCAAAGAGTCAGACACGACTGAGCGACTGAACTGAACTGATGTGTGTGTGTGTGTGTGTGTGTGTGTGTGTATAAACCAAGGGGGGAAATAAAAAGCCCCTGATTGACAGCAGTGCTTTGTGTTGGACACGCTGAAATCACAGTGTGATTTGAGGGGTGAGGAAATGTCTCGGGTTGAGAGTCTCATTGCACTGACCTGATTCATAGTGAACACAGGCTCCTCTGACCGGCCAGTCATTTGCTCAAAGTTTGTAGCACATGTTTTAACACTGAGCTAACATCTTGTTTGTGATTTAGACATTGCTGTGGCCTGGACACTGGTATTAGACAGCACTGAGGCTGTGTGTGTGTGTGTGTGTGTGTGTGTGTATACAAGTATCGAGACAGGCCTGGTTACTGGTACTGGTGAATGGTCACTGGTGTTGAATGCTGGACATCGACAGGTGAGCTGATGTCCAGAATGCATTTCTTGGAGCAAGTGGCATCATCTGACATTCATCTACAGAATCCCCCATGATTCAGAAGTTCTCTCCCTGTGTGATTGGCTGTTTGAGTCTGGACCTGGGTGTGTATCCATGTGGACTGTGCTTCCGGAGTGGGTGAGGTTTGGGTTCGGGTTCTTGGCCTACTGATGATGGGGAGGTGTGACCGTGGCTCCTGGCATTGGTGGAGGCGCTCCTACTGGCCCCTGGCCCGGATGCAAGGCAAGAAGAGGCGGGAACCCTGCTGCTCAAGACCAAAGGTCGCAGGTGCGTGAATGGAAATCTGCGCTGATGATTTGGCCCCCGGAGGCATCTCATTATTTTGAGAGGAGTTTTTATTTTTAAGTTAAAAATGCAAGAATAAAACTTGGTCATTCTCTGATTCTGGCTGGCTTGCTTGCCCTGAGTACTAACAAGTGTGTCCTTATAGTCAACAGAGAAATGGTGATTTTTGAGCTGGAGGGAATATTTGTATTCTTTACAGTGGAAAGAAGATATTTGCCTTCACTTTCTCAGAAGCCGGTTTCACTAGGGAAACAGCTGAAGAACCTGCTGGTCGGGACAGAAGGCCGGGCCGCCCTGTGCCTGCAGACACAGTTTTCTGGCAGAGCTTCCGGCTGAGGTGTGAGGGGCCTCTCTGGGCAGCGGGTAGAGGAGGAAGGTCCCCCTTCCTGATCCTCTGTGACGGCCCCCGCCCAGGTCTGCGGCTTGGGAAGGCCGTGCTGCAAGAAAAATGTACTTCTTTTTTTCTCCAGAGCCAAAACAATAGCTAGTTCCCTCATATAAACCACCTGCTTGGTAGGAAATGGAGCAAAACTCTCAAGTCCCCAGTGCCACTCAGAGGATTTGTGGTTTCCCTTCCTGTCTGTAAACAAAAGCAGCTGGTTACAAGAGCCGGGCATTAATTGTTTACAGGATGTTTGCTGTACCAAAGGAAGGAAAAGTGCCTTTTACAGAGTTGCAGTCATTGTGTGGGGGGTATTAACACATAATTTAAGGGTGAAGAGAAATTATATGATATTTAGTCATGAGACGCAGATGGTTTAATCAGGAGGATTTTTGAAGACTTATTTCATACCCTAAAGTTCAGGGTTTTATAGTAAATCAGCAGAAAAAATGTAGAGCCTCTGTAGAGGAAAAAAAAAAAATTCTTAAAAGTTTGAAAAATCGTGAGGCTCGGAGACTTGAAAATTTTTGTCATTGTACAAGTTCATGCTTTGTTAGCAAGAAACTTAGCATTTGTGGGGCAGTTGTTTCTCCCACGCAGGCTGCCTTTGGTACTTTTTGGTGTAAGGACTGCTGTGCCTGGGTGCCGTGTGTGTGTGTGTGTGTGTGTGTGTGTGTGTGTGTGTGTGTGTGTGTGTGTGTGTGTGTGTGTGTGTGTGTGTGTGTGTGTGTGTGTGTGTGTGTGTGTGTGTGTGTGTGCGCGCGCGTGCCCCAAGGTGTAGACTGACTGTCTCCTTCACCAGCTCCTGCCTAGCAGGGGAGCTCATAACCAGGAGATGGGTGGTGAACATTTGCTGAGTGGATGAATGCATGGGTGAGTTTAATACATTTAGTGAAGATCGAAACCATATGATACCCATGAATACATTGTTTTCTGATTATCTGATGAAGCCTTTTTGATGAATGCTGTTTTTGTTTTAAATTTATATGTATAAATTCCTTCATTTATTTAGGCTGTGCTGGGTCTTTGTTGCTGTGCACACATTCTCCAGTTGCGGGGAGCGGGAGCTACTCTTTACTTGCAGGGCTCCGGCTTCTCATTGCTGTGGCCTCTCTTGCTGTGGATCATGGGCTGTAGGGAGCACGGGCATCTGTATTTTCTGCACGTGGGCTCAGTAATTGCAGCTCTTGGGCCCTGGAGCACAGGCTCAGTAGGCATGGTGCATAGGTTTAGTAGTTGCTTGGCACATGGGATTTTCCTCAGAGATTGAGCCTGTGTCTTCTGCATTGGCAGGTGGAGGCTTTATCACTGAGCCACCAGGGAAGCCCGATGAATGCTATTTTTTGGATTGTGGTAAAATAGATATGATGTTTTACCATTTTAAGTGTACAATTCAGTGACATTAATTTATATTCACTTTGTTGTACAACCATCACCACAATCCGTCTTTGGAGCATTTCCACCTTACCAAACAGAAAATTTGTATTTATTAAACACGAACTCCCCGTCCCCCATCCCCAGCTTCTGGCAACCACTGTTCTTCCTGTCTGTAGAAATTTGACTCCTGGTTACCTCCTATAAGTGAAATCATACAGTACTTGTCCTTTTGTGCCTGGTTTATTTTATTTAACAGAATGTCCTCAAAATTCATCCATGTTTTGGAATATGTCTCAATTCCCTTCCTTTAAAAGGCTGAATAATGTTCTGTTGTATGGATAAAGCATAATCTGATGGTCACTTGGATTGTTTTTACCTTTTAGCTGTTGTGAATAGTATTGCAATGAACCTGGGGGTATAAATATCTGTTTTAGTCTCTGTTTTCAATTCTTTAGAGTATATATCCATATATGTCCAGAAGTGGAATTGCTGGATCATATGGTAATTCTTTTTTTTTTTTTTGAGGAACTTGCCATACCATGCTTTAGATTTTTAAACGCAGAATTGGCTATATTGGTTGCATAAGTTATATCAGTGAGAATTTCTTTCCTCTCTTCCTCTTGCACATAATCTTAAATGTAGCTGCAATTGAAGGACAAGTAATAGTACCTCTTCACTCACTGTTTCAATTCTTCATGCAAATTGAGGCAGATTAGAAAAGGAGGCTTTTAGAAGCCAAGACCTATTACAGCCTTCTTGATAGGTGACCCTAAAGTGTGTTAGGGACACCACTCATACTGTGTGGGGACAGCAGGTGTAAGCCTGGCGTGGAACGGGTGTCTTGCAGGCAGCAGAGAAGCCCAGTCAGTAGTGTTTCATCCAGGCTGCGCTCACCTTGGAGCATATGGAGTCCGTTCAGTGTCATGTGGGAGAGTGGGCCCCAGCCACTTTGCCCCAGTTTAGTTTGCAGAGATTCTCTTGATTCCTTTTCTTTTTTTATATAAAAAATTATGTAGAATAAGAGATCATGGTCTTAGGAGCCAGGCCACTTGTTCTCTGTGACTTGCTGACTTGATTTGGGCAAGTAACCAGTCTTTAGAGCACCAGTCTCCACTCCAAGGGTGAGGTGGAAAGGCTGGATTTTTTTTTTTCTCTTTTAATTAAAGTGTATTTGATTTACAATGTTGTGTTAATTCCTGCTGTGTAGCCACATAGCTCAGCTATACATGTATACTTATTCTTTTTTATATTCTTTTCCATTGTGGTTTAACACAGAATATTAAATATGGTTCTCTTGAGTTTTTTTTTTTTTAAGATGATTGTGAATGTATAAGTGACACACATATTTAGTAGGGCGCCTGGCATATAGTGCTCTGTACTGACCACTGCTGTTCTTAAAAGCAGATGCTGTTTAATAGAAAGTGAAAAAAGTGAAAGTAGTTGCTCAGTTGTGTCGGACTCTGTGACCCCAAGGACTGTAGTCCACCAGTCTCCTCTGTCCATGGAGTTCTCCAGGCAAGAAAACTGGAGTGAGTTTCCACCTCCTTCCTCGGCGGATCTTCCTGACCCAGAGATCAAACTGGGGTCTCCTGCATTGCAGGCATATGAGCCACTGGGGAATACTGCTGTTTAATAGAAGTTGGCAGCAAAATAGTTACCTGGAGCAGCAGTTCTCAAAATTTTGGTCCTAGGCCCCCTTGACACTTAAAAATGACTCAGGATCCCAAGGAGCTGTTGATTGTGTAGCTTATCTCTACTGATACTCACAGTATTGTATCTAAAGTCAAGACGTTTTAAAATATTTCTTCATTCATTTGAAACTGCAATAACCCCTGTACATTTTATTATAAATAATGTCTCATGAAAATCACTCTTTTTCAAAACAAAAGACATCAGTGAGCAGAATGACCTTGTTTTAGATTTTTTGCAAATCTCTTACATATCTGGCATCAGAAAATAAACTAGATACCCCTCTGTTTACACTGTGATGTGTCTGCCTCTAGGAGACTGCACTACATTTTGTGTCCTGGTTTTGGATTTGGCTTTGAATTTGGCTTTTGGATTTGGATTTGAAAATGGCTTTGACCTGCGAACCTCTGGAAGGGTCTTGGGAAGCCCAGGGTCCTCAGATCACACTCTGAAAACTTCAGAGCAGGAGTTTCTCTGTGAGTCTGAGCTGGGTCTCTTTCTTCTTTTGCAGGATCTTGCTCTTGGCCGTGTGAGCAGGAGCTCACCACCCCCAGCCAGGTAAGCTTGCCAGCAGGCCGGACCTGCGAAGCCATCCTTACCTCCACAGCTGCCTCCAGTTTGAAAGTGTGCTTTTCAAAAAAGATGCTTTCTGTTCCCCTTGGCTTGCAGATTGAATGTTCTGATCTGTTCCTCCCCCAGAGCAGACCGGACTGCCCAGGTGGCTCAGTGGTAAAGAACCGGCCAGCCAACGAAGGAGACATAGGAGACATGAGACTTGGGTTCAGTCCCTGGGTCAGGAAGATCCCCTGGAGGAGGGCATGGCAACCCACTCCAGTATTCCTGCCTGGAGAATCCCATGGACAGAGGAGCCTGGCGGGCAATAGTCAAGGGGTTGCAAAGACTCAGACACGACTGAAGGGAATTAGCAGGCCCGTACCGCAGACGGGGGTGAGCATTCCTCTGAGAAGCCTCTTTGGTTTGGAGTTGCCTACACTGGGGGCCTCAGGAGGAGTCGCTTGCAAGTTCCAATTAGTTTTCTTTCCTTCCTTCCTTCTTTACTTCCTTCTTCCTCCCTCCTTTCTTTCCTTTTCCTTCCTTCCTTCCTTCCTTTCTTTTCTTTCTTTCTTCCTTTCTTTCGGCTATTTAACTATCATGTGGATGCAGTTAGAAAAGTCTGTGTTGAAATCCTCATCGGGTTGTTTTAACATGGTTTATCTTTATACCCAATTCAAGGCAACATCTAATCAACAAATCTGTTTTAAAAAAATATGAGTGGAGTTCATTTGTTTTGACTCGTTCATTTTCTCTTTTATTCTCATACATTTATATATAATGAGAACATTGTAATTGATGAGCTGCTTTGTTGTTGTTTAGTTGCTAAGTCGTGTCTAACTCTTTTGCAACCCCATGGACTGTAGCCTGCCAAGCTCCTCTGTCCGTGGAATTTTCCAGGAAAGAATACTAGAGTGGGTTGCGATTTCCTTCTCCAGGGGATCTTCCCGACCCAGGGATAGAACCTGCATCTCCTGCATTGCAGGCAGACTCTTTACTGCTGAGCCACAAGGGAGGCGTTGCATAATCCCGTATAGATCATTTTATCATTCCATGTCCTCGTTTTGCATTGATGAAGTTAGGACTTACTTAACCCTCATCCAGGCTTAGAAGCCTGTTTATCAGAGGATTAGGAGACTTGTTATGTGGGATAAGTCAATTATGATCATTAAGGGATTACTTAGAAAAATTTGGGCTGAGCTCCAAATTGTTATTCTTACGAAGATGAATAAAATTTTTCCGAGACAGCCGGTACCACGGTGTGATATTGGTGTGCATTTCATTTGTCCTTCAGATGTCTAGTAAGAATTTTTTAACTCCTTTGGCGCCTTCTTATCAGAAAGCAGCTGTTTTGATGCCTGGACTGTTATCTTGTTCCTCCTTTCTCTGCTCTCAGCTTCACATTCAACCTCCTGCCTTTCTGGAAGGAACATAAGTATTGTCAGGGTGGCGCTAGGCTTCTTTGTGACCCTGTCCTTTTCTGTTTTGGCCGGCTTTGTGAAGGTCAGTAGAGTTCCAGGCTCCATGGGCCCCCAGAGGGGCCATTGTTTGTCTCCGTTCACTTAAAACATTCTCAGACTGTTAGGTTCCTCATGGTCTTGCCCAAGTTTCTGAATCAAAAGCCTAGTTTCTCAATTTGATGTTAGGAAACAGCACTGGTGGGTGCAGGTGCTGGGGGGCGCCGTCATTTGCTTGCTGACGGCAGCAACAATACCATGTGTTGTCAGGATCCAGATGTCAAGAGTGAGGTGAAACTGGGATGCTTGGGCATCAGGAAGTGCATTAGCTTATGTGGAAGACTAATCTCATCCTCAGGTGTGTCTTTTTGCTCCTATATTCATGAAAGTTAATGAGGCATTAACATTTTCCAGATCATGTTTAAAAACATTTCATTTCACATCCCACTAGCAGCCAGATTTAGAAAGGCTCACCCACCTCAGGGAGACAATCTTAAAATCTGAAGACCTAAGGGGAGAGAAACCCTTGATCCTCCGGTTACATGTGTCCTGGAGGGTGTTTGGTTCAGTAATTGTTTATTGGATAATTTCTATAAGTGGAACCCTCTGGTAGGTGCCAAGGGGAAGAAGATGATTAAAGTGCTGCCCTTCCCTTTCAAGAGTTTACAGTCCTAACGGGAAGGGAAAAAGTATATACAAGTAGCTCTAACACAGGGTTCACATCCTGTAGGCATCAGATGCTGAGATGGTGCTGGTGAGCTGAGATGACCCCTCCAGGATTCCTGGCATGTCCTGGGCACTTAATATGCACATTTCAGTGGACAAATGATTGCATTTAGACATGTCCATTTTGGTGTACTTTATTCACAGCAAAAAAAAAAGGATATGCAGAAAGAGAGGATTTGACAGATTTCATGCAACCCAGAGATTATGAGAATTTGCTGAGGTCTCCAAGGGCTTAGGGCAGGCAAGGCAAAGTCCCCCACATAAGATGCCTTGCTCCTGGTAGCCCAAGACCAGTCCTACTGGTTCCTGGCCTCCTCTTTCCAAGCCTGGGAGAACGCTTATTAGTTTTCTGTTTTCCCTGAACCCATCATTTGTTTTCAGGTGATGAATAGAATAGGATTTGGTCCTGAATTTGATAGGTCTAGCACCTTGATTTCTCATGGACTGGTTCATGGTAATCAGATTTAAAACACAAAACCAAACCTGCTTTGTACTAGGAATTCTTTTTCTTTAAAAAAAAAAAAAAATCAGTCACTTAATTAAATAACTTCTGGCTGGGTGGGTCTTTGTCGCTGCGTGGGTGTTTCTCCGGTTGCTGCAGCGTGGGGTGCTCACTCGGCACGTGTGCGGGCTGCTCACGGTGGTGGCCTGTCTTACTGTGCGGCGCAGACTCTAGGCTGTGTGCACTTGAGCGGTTGCGGTACTTGTCCATGGCTCAGTAGCTGCAGCCCCCGGGCCCTGGGGCACAAGCTCAGTCATTGGGGCACACGTGTAGTTGCTCCGCAGCATGTGGGATCTCTGCGGAGCAGGGAGCAAACCCATGTCTCCTGCCTTGGCAGGCACCACTGAGCCACCACGGAAGCCCCTCGGAACTGTTCTTTTCAACGGACAAAATGACACAACTAGCGATTTCTTTCTTTCTCTATTTTCCAATTTCTTGTTCTTCCCATTAATTTCTGTCTGGTTGAATACATGACAGTGTGCCCATTATATTACAAATGATTTTTTCCCTTAAAATGTAATTCTGATCAATTTGATCACATGAGGGGGACTTCATGATCGAATAGTCTTATTGCAATGTATCTGCAGCCCATTCCCTTTTTCTTCTAATAATTATGGTTATACATTCTTGCAGCTTTATCTGCTTTCTCTTTACTATGTGGTAGGTACTGTTTAGTACTCATTTCATGTTCCAACAGCTTTGAAGTAGGTATTACCATTCCCCTTGTAGAAATAAGGGAACTGGGTCCAAGCGAGCATAAATGGTTTGTTCAAGGTCACAGAACTAGTCAGTTATGGAGCCCTGAGGACCTGGGCTGTCCCAACTCACTATGACCGTGGCCCCAGGCAGGGTGTCCAGTTGAAGGCTGAGTCATCCCTTTAGTCTTATAGAGATCTCCCAGTGTGATCTCTTCTGCAGGCAGCTATGAGAACAGAAAGAAGAGTTTGTACAGTCGGATTGATAAGATGGCCATATATTGATCATCTGTAAAGATAAGCCTACTGATACTGTGTAAAACCAAATGGAATCCTAACATCACGTTAAGGATGTGTGGTGGAATAACATGGAACAATTTTTGCATGTTCTGAAACTGCAGTGAATGCTGAGTGAATGACCCGCCCACAGCCTGAAGACCCACTTGTATCAAGCCTCTCAAAACACACTTGTCCTTACGGGTGATGAGGACCAGACCTTTGACAGCTTCGCTGGGCTTTTGGTGGCTTCTCCGTTTAAGTGATAATTCGGCACAATTTCTGAAGGGTGAATGTGACCAATATGAATGTCAGTGTATTAGGGATTATCATTAGGAAATATTTAAAATGCATTATGTCAGACATTGCGTGTGCTATCTACAGCGTTACTACTCAGAAAACACCCACAGTTCTGGGCTGTAAAGACTTTATTCCCTTGGTGACAGGCTGCTCACACCCATCTTGGTTCAGGAACCTGAGAGTCAACATGGCTTTTTTAGAGAACATGTAGTTTTGTAAGTTTTCTTTCCTTTGTTTATTAAAAAAATTTTTTTAAAATTTATTTATTTGGCTGTGTCTGGTCTTGTCTGTGGCACACAAGCTTCTCTCTAGCTGTGGCTCGCAGGCTAGGTGTGGGATCTTATTTCCCTGACCAGAATCGAACTAACATCCTCTGCATCATAAGGCGAATTCTTAACCACTGGACCACCTCCTTTGTTTTCATTAAACATTACTCTTTGGAGAAAATATCAGTGGAAGATTTCAATGGAAGTGTTCCACATTGGAACAATGGATGGCGTTAAGATCTGGATTCTAAGGTAAAATATTGTTTTTCCTTGATAAAAACAACTTTCGCTGGTAATTAGTAGAATGTCTGATAAAAGCAGAGAAGCAAAGCAACTGTCCCCTCTGAGAATCACTCCAAATTCCACAGTCCTCCTGCCCTACATTTTCTGTGACCTGGGAGGCTGTAGATGAGGCCCCTTTGTCCCCTTACACCTTGAGACACAGTAGGCGTCAAGGCATGGCAGCCTTCCCTTCTGGAAAGGAGTTTAGAGGAAGGAGGAGAGCCCACCCGTTTGGTGAAATGTCCCAAGTATCTGTATTTAGTAACCTGCTAACATGTGAACGTGGTTTTTCTTGGCTGCTGCGGCACTGAAGCGTCTCTCTGGTTGTGATGCTCTGGCTTCTCTAGTTGTGGCCTGTAGGCTTAGTTGCCCTGTGAGGCGTGTGGGGTCTCGGTTCCCTGACCAGGTATTGAACCTGTGTCCCTTGCGCTGGAATATGGATTCTTAAACACTGGACCCCCAGGGAAGCCCCTGAACGCATTGTAAGAATCAGGTTCCTCGGTTCTGTCTGCTCCTCAGTGTGGTAAGGCAGCTGCAAGCCCTTTCTGTTTCAAGCTGCTCTTCCTTCAGTGGGAGCAGCTCTGAGGTTGCTTCCCACCCTGTCGGTGAGGGTACTCCAAGGACAGAGGTGACCCAGACACCTCAGGAAATTCGAGCTCTCGGTTGCCCGAGCCGACTCCCGTGGATTTGTAGACAAACATCTGGAAAATGGACTTGGTGGAAAAACACAGTTTAGTGACAAGAACCCTAAAGAACCTTCGTTTTAAGGTTGGACAACAACAGGGTTTGCTGTCCAGGTGGTGAGCTTATTAACTTAATGTCACTGTTGCTGGAAAGACAGAAGGATGGTCAGGTTCCAGCTCATGTCAGAGTCCCTGGGACGGCTGCCAAGCGTGGTTTCTTGGCTTTGTGTGGGAAAGAATTCAAGAGTGAGCCGTATTAATGTGAAAGAAGATTTATTCAGGGAGGAAACACCCTGCGTAGACAGTGTGGGCCACTGCAAAAGGTGAGAGCCGCACCAGGGTGTGGGGCTGTCGGTTTTTATAGGGGTGGCTAACTTCATAGGCTAATGAATGGGGGAGGCATTTCAGCTATTCTGAGGAAGGGGTGGGGATTTCCAGCAGTTGGGCCACCACCCACTTTTTGCCCTTTTATGGCAGGCCTTAGACCTGTCATGGCACCGATGGGGGTGCCCCTTAGCTTGCTGATGGGTTACAGTGAGCATATACTGAGGTTCAAGGTCTAGTGGGAGTCAACTCATCTGCCATCGTGGACCTCTTTGGTTCTAGTCAGTTTGTGTTTCCTTGGGTTAGGTCATTCTTTCAAAGATTGTGCCCTGCTCCTTTCCTGTCTTACCACCTTGGGCAATTCACTTAACCTTTTACATGTCACAGTTTGGATATGGGCAAAATGGAGATGATAACTTATCGTAAGATTTTTACTTGAATTCATTGAGGCAGTGTTTGTTATAACTGATTTAGCTATTTTATTAATTTCCTTTTGATTTATCTGATAAATGTACTTAAGTCCCTTTGTAAAACACTATTATTTATTTTCCCCCTCTCAGCTTTATCCTCCCCACAATAAAACTCTATGGTTGTTGTTGCTCACTGTGAGACCCCATGAACTGTAGCCCGCCAGGTCCCTCTGTCCATGAGATTTTCCAGGCAAGAATACCGGAGTGGGTTGCCATGCCTTCCTCCAGGAGATCTTCCAGACCTGGGGATTGAACCTGCGTTTCCTTCACTGCAGGTGCGTTCTTTGTTGTCTGAGCCACAAGGACGCCCTTGTAGAATCCCCTTTTTATAAATATATTGAGAAAAAAGGAAGGAAAAGGCAAATGCCAAATTAAAATCAGAGATTAAGGAGAATTAAAATTTGGATTTTAGTTTTTTCATGTTCTCATGATATTATCTGAGTTTTTGGAAGCTGCCTGTTGTGGCTTGATTTTTATTCTGTCCAGCAGTGGTTTCTAGAAGAGCAGCACTTGTGGCCTCTGGGTGGTCCATCCTTTGCAGGATTAATCCCTGGTGCTTATGTAAGCAGAAGGGTTAGGGGTCCCTGGAGAAAGAGAGCCAGGAATGCTATTCTCGACATGAGAACCCATTTTCGCCTAACCTAGTTTGTGACCTAAGCCGGGCCACAATGCTTGCCCTTGAACAGGCCTCAGTGATTAAGGGAGGAGATGCAGAAACTAGGGAAGTGAAGTGAACTGAAAGTTGCTCAGTCACGTCTGACTCTTTGTGACCCCACGGACTATAGCATCCATGGAATTCTCCAGGCCAGAATACTGGAGTGGGTAGCCAAAACAATAGTGTCGGATTTCCCTGTTGGGAAGGACCTGCCTTCCCAAGGATGCAGGAGACGTGGGTTCCATTCCTGGTCCTGGAGGACCCCACATGCCGTGGAGCCACTAAGCCTGTGTGCCACAACTACTGAGGCCGCCCGCTTCAGAGCCCGCGCTCGGCAGCCAGAGAAGCCACCACGATGAGGAGCCCACTTGCCAGAGAAAGCCCTCACGCAACAGTGGAGACCCAGCCCAGCCCAAAATAAATACATAAAATGTTTTAAAAAGAAAGGAAACAGTTGACCCCCCTGGGGCAGGGTCCTGGTTCCCTACGCCTTTGAGTTCTGCAGAAACTAACGCCCATTCAGTTGGAGGGTGGAATGCTGATGCTGACCCTTCAGACTTCATCAGTTAAAGCTTGGACTCTCTTGACTTTTGCCCCAGTTCTATGCTGAATTCTCCTCTACTCAAGCCCCTTCATGAACTTGCATGTACCCTTGGCTTAAAATTTCTCAATTTTTCTCTCCAGGGAGACACTGGTTTGGGAAGGATCCCAGTGTTCTCTTTATTTCTTGTGAGTAATTATAAATCCTTCCTTCTCCCATGCTTTGACTTGATCGTGTCTGTACTCACAGAGGTGAGCCCAGTTTGGGGATGACACTTACCCCGCCTTCTAGGGTTTTGTTGGCTTCCCCTCACCTTGGGTGGCTTCCCTGGTGTCTCAGTGGTAAAGAATATTTCTGCTGATGTAGGAGACACGGGTTCAATCCCTGGGTTGGGAAGATCCCCTGGAGAAGGAAATGGCAACCCACTCCAGTGTTCTTGCCTGGGAAACCCCATGGACAGAGGAGCCTGGTGGGCAATGGACCTGACTTGGCATAAAAACTTTGTTGTCTTAAGCAGTGGTTCTTAGCCTCACCAGAGAAGCTTTTAAAATTGTCAGGTATTTAACCCTGATACTTAAAAACTGAATTGGAAACTGAATTTCTGATATCTGTATCTTTCAAGACTTCCGCAGATGATTCTGATACACTTAAAGTGAAGACTGAGAACTCTGCTTTAGTGTAAGGGCCTATGGAAGGAGTACAGGCAATAATCGCGATGATGTGGTCCTCACTTTCATATCTGTGTATGTGGGGGAAAAAGATCTCCTAGAGGTGACAGGTGGTGCAGTGGTAAAGAGTCTGCCTGCCAGTGTAAGAAATGCAAAGAGACACAGGTTGAATCCCTGGGTCGGGAAGATGCCCTGGAGTGGGAAATAAATGGCAACCCACCCCAGTATTCCTGCCTGGAAAATCCTATGAACAGAGGAGCCTGACTGGCTACAGTCCATGGGGTCGCAGAGCCAGACACGACTGAGCGAATGCACACACGTAAAGGTGACACCCCCCCCCCCCCCCATTTTCCTGTGCAGGCTGTTGGGCTAAATTGGTTTGCTGGGTGTTTGGACAAGGTGAGGAATCCAGGGAGGGAGGCAACCGCGGGGGCTTGTACTGCCCCCGAGTGCATTTGGTGTTCTTCCCACCACTTTGTCTATTGTTTGGAAGTTGAATGTGTAGAGGTGATTCCTCCTTGTGATCTGCTTGCTGAACTGTACTATTTTTAGGCACTAACCCACACAATAGCTTTATAAAAAGGCTATTGAACCTTTTGAGGCTGCTGGATTTTGTCTGACAAGGGCTGAGTTACAAGTAGGCTCTCCCGCCTCCCAGTTCAGTCATGTTGGATTTTTTTGTTGTTGTTGTTTCTTCTTTAGAAAGCGTCTGAATAGCTTCAAAATACAGTGGTTTGGCAGCCTGACAGGTGATGCCAGATGTCTGTGTAGTTCTCCTCCCTGCCCCTGCTCTCCAGACATAGAGTTTCGCAGGTGTATGTTGGGTTGCTAGTTTTTATTTTTTCTCCTTTTCCTTTTAAAATGTGCTAAAATATGCATAGTTCATAGTGCTGGGGGGGAAAGTGAATTCATGAAGCATTTTCTTATTTTTGAGTCTCTGTTTAAAAAGATGTGTTTTCCTCCATTGAGGGGATCCCCTTGTCTGGGTCTGCTTAACAAGTGGGATTAAACAGATCAAGCCAGTGTGATGTTGTTGTAAATTTGTTTTAAAAATGACAGTCAGAGCTTACTGCTTCCTAATCCAGTCTCAGGAGTATGCATCCATCCATTATGAGGCAGAAGCACAGGTTACTATGTAGTGGAAGAACAATTGCTCATTGTGAAATAATGTGATCCCCTCCATGTGTCCGCATGATAGAGTGGATATTGTTTGTGATTCTTTTCTTCCTTTTCTCTATCTCTCTTCATTAAAATGCTATAATAGGCAGTGTATTAGAGTTGCCCCTAGATGGCTTTGACTTTTTAAAGTACGTATCTTCGTAAAGTTCACTACCATACTCGTTTTCTACCAGGCAGTTAGCCAAGTGAAGATTCCCTTCCCTAGTGCTTGGTGATGGGTAAACTCCAGCTTATCTTTGACAACATGCATGATTAACAGGGATGGTGTTAACTCCTTTGTGTCAACCTTATAAATGTGTGATTCTTCTTGGCACTCGAACTGTGCTGTTAGGATCCATGTCCTATGTCCTATCCATGTCCTATCCTTAGGGATAGGCCTGGCCTGTCTTGATAAAGGGAGTGTTTTGGTTTTCGCAGATACATGTGGGTCACTTCCCCTACTGCGTCTCATCAGTATTGTGCTAGGATCTGGTACCCTTCAAACCTCCCTGGGGGGTTGTTGCCGATTTGGGCAGCTCTCCCCTGTTAGCGCCATGGTTATCCTATCAGAGTCTCTGGAGAGGTAGGAGCACTGGAGCCTCTGCAGGGGCTGACTTTCTGGCCGCCTTTTGCCTCCATCCCTGAACGGGCCTGCTTGCCTGCTAAGTCGCTTCAGTTGTGTTGACTCTCTGCAACCCTATGGACCATAGTCCACCAGGCTCCTTTGTCCATGGGATTCTTCAGGTGAGAAGACTGGGGTAGGTCGCCATGCCCGCCTCTAGGGGATATTCCCAACCCAGGGATTGAACCCATGACTCTTAGGTCTCCTGCATTGGCAGGTGAATTCTTTACCACTAGCGCCACCTGGGAAGCCCCTGAAGGAGTCTAGTCATTTCCAATCTTGCTCACTACTTGAGGTCTTTTTTTGGTCTGTGGCGTGTGGGATCTTAGTTCCTGACCAGGGATTGAACCCATGCGTGCCCCCTGCAGGGAAAGTGCAGAGTCTTAACCACTGGACTGCTGGGGAAGTCCCATCTGAGGTCTGTTTTGAACTAGCCATTTCCAGGCCCCCTCCACACACTTCCCCATGTCCGCTTCTCTCCTGCCCCTGGGTTCTGGTTGAGGAGGTTAAGATGGAGGTTCGTATTGTAAATAGGATCCTTCTCCTGCAGTCATCCGAGTGGACCTTTGCATGTTTGGGAATTGTCTTGTCATTTGGAGTACCACTGTATAGCCAGGGCCTTCCGAGCCCAGGGTGATAAGGAACTTAGGCAGGGTCCCGCCTAAGCTCTGCCGGTCACAGGGGAGGACTGTCCTCTGTTCCTGTGTTTGTAGATGTGGCAGAAACAACCAGCAGGATCACTGGGCTGTGTCTCCTGGATGCACAGGATGCTCTCCTGCTCATTTATTTTCCATCTCTGACAGGGAGGGACGTGGGATGACTGTGTGATCTCTGTATTCAGCCAACCTAGGACCAGACTCAAAGGTAACCAGTGTAAGGTCCAGCTTGAATCCTTGTACAATGAGAGACCTGCTGTCAAGTGTATTACTTGGTCCTTGCTGTGGTCTCATGTTTGTGTTGAGTGGGGCTTTGGTTACTTTGCCTGCTGAAGGATTCAGTTGCTAAGTTGTGTCCAACTCTTTGCGACCCCGTGGACTACAGCACGCCAGGCTTCCCTGTCCTTCACCATCTCCCAGAGGTCATTAGCAAGTTTTATACAATAAAGCAGGATCATAACAGGGGCCCTTCAGAATCCAGCCAGTCAAGGCCTAAATGTAGTCCTTATTCTGATGACGTAGTGACAGACCAGGTGCATATTACAAATTCACTTAAAATAAGCAAAGCTTACTTCTTGAAATTTATGTGAAACCTCTATTTCCTTTACCCTATGACATGGAGTTGGGAAGACAGTCTAGGAGGACGAGGTGGGCATTTATGTCATTAAAAGGTGAAAGAAAGGTCCAGGAACTCGTATTTGCCTGACTTGACCTTGGTAACATTGAGATTGTGATGTAGCTCCTAGAGACTTGGTCCATATAGGAAATGTCTGTATCAACTGACTTGTTATACATGTGAGGAACTGTGTAAGACTCACAATGTATTTTTTATTTTATTTTGGCTGCCCTGGGTCTTCATTGTGGTGGGCTTCTTTCGTTGTGGAACGTGGGCTCTGGAGCGCACAGGCTCTCTAGTTGCGGCTCGGGCTCAGTAATTGTGGGCTAGTTGCTCGACGGCATGTGGTATCTTAGTTCCTTGACCGGGGATCGTACCTGTGGCTCCTGCAGTGGATGTGCAGAGTCTTAAATGCTGGACCACCAGGTAAGTCCCAGGGTTGTACTTCCTACCAGGCCTGTGCGTTTGGCTGTGGAATGCAAAGCACTCTGCATCTATTGGATCCGGCTGAGCTGAGTTTATCTCATTATTTGCCTGTATCTGGAACATCCCTTTTGTATGAAGATGTCAAGGAAAAGTTTATCGAATGAGATGCTGGTGCCCAGTGATGGTTCTCTGCATAATGAAGTAGTTTTCCTCACTGGGCTGATTTCTGTGTCACCTTTTCATCCCCTGTGGGCTGGCAGGAGGGAAGCTGGGCTCTGACTCCCTGTGGGGCTTGGACAGCTGATGTTGCAGATGTCCAGAAACTTGGATGAATTCAGATCCTCCCCTACTTTACAAACTGGAGATCATCGACACCCCTTTCCTCTCGCCTCCCCCCTCCCGCCCCCGCCCCGCACTGGTAGGATGCGGACTCTAGAGTGTGAAATTAACACATCAAGGGAATTTATATCATGGTAGCCTTGGGCTGGTTTTTGCAAATTAAATTTTGCAGAAATTAGCCTCAGCTCAGCCCCAGCACTATTAATTTCATACTGGTGAAGCCAAACTTGTTTCAGTGACATTTCTACCCTGAGAGGTGAAGAGTCTGGTTTACATTAGGATGGTGAGTCTTACTGAGCAGATTGTTTTCTCTTTTGTAAAAACTACTGTTGACCGAGAGTGATTACCCTCAGTAAAACTCCTTTGACACGGTGTAGCAATTTGAGGAGAACATGCGTAAGTATGCAGAATGGTGCGTCAGCCAACCAAAGTGCCCGCCAACTCTTTCAGAAGACTCTTGTGGGTAATATTCGTTATTTGGCATTCAGGAAAAAGACAAAACAAATTTTTCCCAGCACACTCTCAGACCCAGTTTTTTCATCATCTCAGACCCATAATCACATTAACCGTGTTCACTAAGCTGAGTATGCACCAAAGATGCCTGATTAGTAATTTACAAAAGTAAATATAACCGTCATGGGACCCTGAATGCTGACCTCTTCTTGGTCCCCATGTTCACTGCCTGCAGGTAGGCAGAGGTCGGAAGGTTGCTGGGCACCTTTGCAGTGGGAACAGGGGAGAGGGGTGAACTGAAGGATTGCTGAATCCTGTAGAGACAATTAAGAGGGGGTACCCTGTCTAGTGGGCTTCCCTGGTGTGTCAGATGGTAAAGAATCTGCCTGCATGTAGGAGACCTAGGGTTGGTCTCTGGGTCGGGAAGACCCCCCTGGAGAAGGGAATGGCAACTCACTCCAGTATTCTTGCCCGGAGAATTCCATGGATGGAAGAGTCTGGCGGGCTACAGTCCATGGGGTTGCAAAGAGTCAGACACGACTGAGCAACTAACCCTTTCCACTCTGATTAGGTCCTTTGCCCATGGATGCTAGAATTTGCTATAGGTTTCTTCTTTCACCATATCTCCATTCCTTGGCCAAAACTCTTTCTTTAATTATATTTTGACATTATTTAGACCTTTAACAGTTAAATTTTACAGGCCTCAAGGCTTCTTGTTCTTTTAAATTTGACTCTTGGTGGTGGTGGTGGAGTGGGGGTGATGGATCCCCTTGCTTCTCATGTCTCTGGGAAAGGTTCTGTGTTCCAGATGAAAGCCCATGACCGCCAGTTTCCAGGTAGGGTTCTGTTGGAACAATGTTGTTATGACGTGTCACTTTTTCCAGTAGGGCTGTGCTTTTGTTTTGGCTTGCTCTCCATACCAACATTGCTTCATTGATGTGGATATGACAGTTTATATAAACACATTCTGCCTGAGTGTTGTGAATGTGGGGTTTGTCTGTCATCTGGTCACGTAGCGCTTCGTGTCCTGCTGGTGCAGGGTGTTTGGCTTGGTGACACTCGCCCGCTCTGGGCTGCCTGGCATTGTTTCGTTCAGCTGACAGTTTTTGTTTGTTGGTTGGTTTTTGTTTTTGCATTTTCACTGTGCCAGCTACCTTGTTAGGCACAGTGAGAGAATATGAAATTGAATAGCTTTCTCTGCTTTCTAGATTCTTAGTCTAGCAGGGGGACAGATAACATGTAAATAAATAAGTAATGATGTTGGGTAATGTTTGCCAGGATACAAAGTGGGTGAGAGCCACGGTCCCAGAGGTGGTAAGAACACAGGAAAGACTCATTGCCTGGAGAGAAAATGTTCCTGCCAAATATAGGGAAGTCTGAAGTGCCTAGGGTTTGGGGTAACCAGGGCTCAGTGGTAGCGAGCGGAGATTCTTTTTTTTAAAAAGATCTTTATACTTATTTATTTACTTGGCTGTGCCAGACCTTAATTGCAGCATGCGAGATCTTTAGTTGTGGCATGTGGGATCTAGTTCTCTGACCAGGGATCGAAGTCGGGCCCCCTGCATTGGAAGCGCAGAGTCCTAACCACAGGATTACCAGGGAAGTCCCTGGGATTGGAACTTCTGATTGAAGTTATAGTCTTGTAGGGTGTAGTAGCATCCTATGGGGTTAGGAGAGTCAATGGCATGCATATTGAAGAAACACATAAGAAGAATTTTGTAGACCCTAGACTAAAATTAAACACCTACTCCTGGAGTATAGTATGTCGCTTCCACAGCTGAAAAGCTAACTAAACTCTGAGTCCCTTATCTCACATTTAACAGGGATGTTGATAAGTACGTCATTGGACGTCCTACCTAAAATAGAATGCCTTAAACGGAGCCTGGACCAAAGCTGGCATTCAATGTGTTATGTCCTCCTGTCCATCCTGTAAGCCTCCTGATTCTGTTCAGTGGACTTTACCACCAGCACCTCTGGTGGATTTGACAGGCACTGACCTTGCCAGCCTCTCACCTCCTTCTGCCCTTTTCCTTTATTTAGCGGTTGTCTTTAGTATTTGTTCATCTTTTGCTGATGGAGCACAGGTGGAAACTTATGTTTGTTGGATGTAGGATTTTCTCTCCATTCTTGACTGTGGTCCCAGAGTGGTCATAAGTGTCTCTTTTGTATCTCTCTTGGCTATTCTGATTTCCTCCATTCTGTACTCTTTGAAATTTGGTGTCTGGATCTAAAAAATGGAAATGAAGTGACCTTTAAAAAAATTATTTATTTAATTGGAAGATAATTACTTTGCAATACTGTGATGGTTTTTGCCATACATCTGTATGAATTGGCTGTGAGGTAAATATGTGTCCCCTCCATCCTGAGTCCTCCTCCCATGAAATGAACTTTTTAAAAGAAGTGTGCTAACCTTTTTGGCTAAGTCATCTTGTCTGTTGTTTTGCAGACCTAAGTCTGAGCCCCGTGTTCGTTAGCTCTGGGCCTTTCAGTCTTCTATTTTTAAAAAACTGTTTGTAGAAGAGACAGTAAAATGTTTTACAAAGCAGAAGTTCCAGATTCTCAAGTGTGATTGAAAATAGCTCCTGGTGACACATCCTTTCTCTGGACTTTATCTTGTTTCTGTCTCTGAACTACACACTTACCTACCCAGTTTTCCCCTATCTGGATGAAGTTTGTGTCCCATTTATAGCTGCCTTCTAAGTGGCAGGGGTCATATTCCTGTTAGGGTCTGCAGCATTTCGAGCCCATTTACAGAGTTAATTTTCACCTGGTGTGTTAACACTGCACTGTGGCCCTACCTATCACTGGCGGGAGGGAAGGGAAGTTTTGGGTTTCAGTCTCTCTTTTTAAAGGTAAGTGGAGGAGCTCCCTGGTGATCCAGTGATGCAGACTCCCCGCTTCCTTTGCAGGGGGCCTGGGTTCTGTCCCTGGTTGGGGAACTAAAGATTCCACATGCCGTGGGGATGGCCAAAAAAGTAAAACTAAATTAAAAAAAAATAAAAAGTGAATAATATTCACCAGTTGGATATCTCTGCTTGAGCAACAGTGGCAGCCCCACCACCTATAAAAAGCCTTGGGGCCCCGACACTGACCTGGGGCCGGCATTGAAATCGATGTGGAGGAGAATTGGAGGGTCTACCAGCTTAAGCCTTGATGATAGAGACTCGGTTTGGCTTAGTTCAGTTCATTCTTTTGTTGGTACAGTGGTAAAGAATCTGCCTGCCAGGGCAGGAGATGCAGGAGATGTGGGGTTGATCCCTGGTTTAGGAAAATTTCCTCTGGAGAGGAAATGGCATCCCATTCCAGTATTCTTACCTGAAAAATCCCATGGACAGAGAAGTCTGGTGGGCTACAGTCCAGGGGGTCACGAAGAGTTGGACACGACTGAGTGACGAAGCACACACATTCCTTTGTTAGTTTCTAGAACAGGCCAGGTTATCAGCTTTAATCACAGTCTGCACATGAAATGTCTTTGACAGCGCAGCGGACCCTGAATTCTTGAGGCCAGTGCTTCAGACCGAGCGCTTGTGCTATCTTTGGTTGGAATGTCGTGGCTAAGAAATCCCATGTTAGCTCCTCAGGGACGCTCACCATGTGGAGGCGATCCTTGACCTGTTGACAGTCCTCTGCTTTTACTTGGGCTTGTCTCTGCTGCAGAATGCTGTTCAAGGACATCGTTGCCAGGGAAGCAGGTTTTTAGTTAATACCCTTGTGATGGATGGACACCCCCCCCCCCGCCCCCACACTCTTCTACAATGGAGAATTCATAGAATGGCTTCATTTAGAAATGGTTTTTGGTGTTTTCTAGGACTGAGACTGTGGTCCACTCTCTCCTGCTGTTCTGTCCTTTTCATCCTTTCATTTATTTGGAATTCCCAAAGACCCAGTGGGCTAGTTGGTGCTTTTTCGAATCTGCTGATTTTCTGTGAGGCTGATGTCATGGTCTAGAGCTTTATCCTTACATATGCTAATTATTAGATTACATTGGCAGTTGGGCGGCTTTGTTGGAGGGCGTTGAAAAAGCTGGATTATATATGGCTGTCTTCTCTGTCTTGGAGGTATTTCCGCGAGAGCCTGTGTATGGCAGAGCAGTGGAAGGGTCTGCGGACTGCGGCATGTGGTTAGAGCCTGTCTTCAGGACGTGGGCAGAGTGGGGTCTCCATGCTCACCCTTGTAGGGGTGTTAAGTTTGGAGAGTGTTCTGTGGATTCTCTAGCCCCAAGTTAGGATTAGTTAGGATCAGGGTCATTGTGAGTCGGGTTACCTCCAGACTTGCCTGCTTTCCAGCTCTGGCCTGCATACCGTAGGGGTGCGTTTTTGAGTCTCAACACTTTCCTGTTTAAATTTGTCTTGGGGATACCACAACTACAAGACAACACACATTTCTCTGGACAATTTCCTTTGTTCAGTGCAGTGTTGCCTGTTTCCCCAGTACTGATGAGCACGTGCTCTGCGATTTAGAGCCTTGAGTTTTAGAGTTTGTGTTATATCTGACTTTCAAGCAAAAGCCTCGGGCAGCATTGACTAATGACTGTACATCCTTTTGTTTTGTTTTGGGCCACACCTCGGGGCATGTGGGATCTTAGTTCCTCAATCACGGACTGAACCCTCACCCCCTGCATTGAAAGCTCGGAGTCTTAACCACTGGACCGCCGGGGAAGTCCCTGGGCATCCATTTGTAAGTGCAGTTTCTGGTTTAACTTACGTGCTTTTCTTCCATAGGCACTTATTATAAGGGTGCAAGTCAAATACTTACTAGGGAGAGAAAAGAGGACTTTTGGTTTTGCTAATTACAGACACTTGTGGATGGTTTGCAGCCTCGCTCACATAGACTCTCATTGTTGGGGCAATTATTTCCCCATTGCTAGTTTAATAAAAATAAGTGGAACTTTTTTAGTCTGTTAGTTAAAATTAAACTGAGAAACTCTGTGGAATGCCTGGGGACGACATCCAGCTCGCTGTGACAGCTGCAGGGCCAGGGTGCACCCCAAACATGCCTGGCTGTAGATCCCGTTTCTAGAAAGAAAAACATCCCTGCGTGTGCCATAGTGTCAAAATATGTCTGCGTTACATAAATGGCGCACTCCTTGAAATAAGTAATTGTTTCAAGCAATTGTTTCATTCTTCATTAGACCAGCCTTCTTGCAAAAGCAAACTGCAGAGAAATTGAAACATTATCCTGAGAGAGAATAAAGGAAACTAATTTGAGGTAAGCTTTGTAAAAAGGGTTTTTCTATTGAAGGTGCCCTTATTTGAGAGGTTGGATTAAGGTAAATTTGTAAAAAATAGAACTTTGAATGTAAATATTCTATTTCATAATCCCTTCTTTTAGCAGAACCCCTTGCTGTGACTTCTCCTGTGTGAGCCAGTCTCTCACTGGAACATCTTTGTCCTGTTACTGAAGTTCCAAAGCAATCTTGCCAGTGATGTGCTTTATTTTACTTAGAGATTTCTCCTTTTCTGACTTTCTCTGATAACTGCATTTAAATAATTTTTGCATTTGTTAACATCTGTCACTCAGAAGTACAGACAGGAAATCAAGATAGAAACTGAAAATCGAATGTATCCATTTCGGTCCTCAATAGTTACTCTGTTGGGGGAAAAAAAAAACTCATATTCTCTAGAGAAGAAACTGAAAGCAGTGTTGTGGGAAGATTCCTTTGTTCATCTTGCCTGCTTGAGTGGATTGTAAGTTTCCTTAAGTCAGAGCCTTTGGTTTATGTATCATTCACCGCTTGCCATGGGGCCTTTCCCATTAGTAAATGCTTAATGAATGCCTGAGTTCAGGAATGAAGAGGTTAGTGGAAGTTTGACTTTGTTGATGCCTTATCTGTTCTTAATCAGAAAATTTTTATTGTGGTCACTCATTGATGGCTGTAGCTCCATAGTCAATGGAAATGTTATGTGTATGCTAGAAATTCAGAGTCTGATAACAGGGAGAGGAAATATTTACAGAGGTCAAATTTTAAAGTGAGTTTTATAGTTGAAGAGGATTTAAACATATATATTCTCTAATATTCAAGAAAATTAGAGATCCCAAGGGACCATTTCATGCAAAGATGGACATAATAAAGGACAGAAATGGTATGGACGTAACAGAAGCAGAAAATATTAAGAAGAGGTGGCAATAATACACAGAAGAACTATACAAAAAAGATCTTCATGACCCAGATAGGCACGATGGTGTGACCACGCACGTAGAACCAGACATCCTGGAATGGGAAGTCAGGTGGGCCTTAGGAAGCGTCATTATGAGCAAAGCTAGTGGAGGTAATGGAATTCCAGTTGAGCTATTTGAAGTCCTAAAAGATGATGCCGTGAAAGTGCTTCACTTGATATGCCAGCAAATTTGGAAGACTCAGCAGTGGCCACAGGACTGGAAAATGTCAGTTTTCATTCCAATCCCAAAGAAAGGCAATGCCAAAGAATGCTCAGACTACTGCACAATTGCACTCATCTCACATGCTAGCAAAGTGATGCTCAAAATTCTCTAAGCCAGGCTTCAACAGTACGTGAACTGTGAGCTTCTAGATGTTGAAGCTGGATTAAGAAAAGCCAAAGGAACCAGAGATCAAATTGCCAACATCTGTTGGATCATCGAAAAAGCAAGACAGTTCCAGAAAAACACCTACTTCTGCTTTATTGACTAAGCCAAAGTCTTTGACTGTGTGGATCACAACAAACTGTGGAAAGTTCTCCAAGAGATGAGAATACCAGACCGCCTGACCTGCCTCTGAGAAATCTGTATGCAGGTCAAGAAGCAACAGTTAGAACTGTACATGGAACAACAGACTGGTTCCAAATCGGGAAAGGAGTACATCAAGGTTGTACATTGTCACTCTGCTTATTTAACTTACATGCAGAGTACATCATGCAAAATGCCAGACTGGATGAAGCACAGGCTGGAATCAAGATTGCTGGGAGAAATATCAGTAATCTCAGATATGCAGATGACATCACCCTTATGGCAGAAAGTGAAGAAGAACTAAAGAGCCTCTTGATGAAAGTAAAAGAGGAGAGTGGAAAAGTTGGCTTAAAGCTCAACATTCAGAAAACTAAGATCATGGCATCCGGTCCCATCACTTCATGGCAAATAGATGGGGAAACAGTGGAAACAGTGACTGACTTAATTTTTCTGGGCTCCAAAATCACTGTAGATGGGTGACTGCAGCCATGAAATTAAAAGACGCTTCCTCCTTGGAAGAAAGTCTATGACCAACCTAGACAGCAGAGATATTACTTTGCCAACAAAGGTCCATCTAGTCAAAGCTATGGTTTCTCCAGCAGTCAGGCATGGATGTGAGATTTGGACTATAAAGAAAGCTGAGTACCAAAGAACTGATGCTTTTGAACTGTGGTGTAGGAGGAGACTCTTGAGAGTCTGTTGGATTGCAAGGATATCCAATCAGTCCATCCTAAAGGAAATCAGTCCTGATTATTCATTGGAAGGACTGATGCTGAAGCTGAAGCTCCAATACTTTGGCCACCTGATATGAAGAACTGACTCATTGGAAAAGACCCTGATGCTGGGAAAGATTGAAGGTGGGAGGAGAAGGGGATGAGAGAGGATAAGATGGTTGGATGGCATCACCGACTCAATGGACATGAGTTGAGTAAGTTCCTGGAGTTGGTGATGGACATGGAAACCTGCCGTGCTGCAGTTCAGGGGTTCGCAAAGAGTCAGACTGGACTGAGTGACTGAACTGAACTGATATATATGTATATTATATACATTTGTAAGGGGAGGAAATGGCTTACCAGGTGCTGCTAGTGGTAAAGAACCCACTTGCTAATGCAGAAGACTTAAGAGACATGGTTTGATCCCTGGGTCTGAAAGATCCCCTGGAGAAGGGCATGACGACCCACTCCAGTATTTTTGCCTGGAGAATCCCAAGGACATTGGAGCCTGGCAGGCTGCAGTCTATGAGGTCGCAGAGTCCAGTTCAACTGAAGTGACTTAGCAGGTATGCATGCCTGCTTGCGAGAAGAGGAAAACATTGGATAATTGCCAGAGAGGGGAAGAATGTAAATATAGTAACTAGTGTGGCCCTGCCTGTGTCACCGTCTGGGTGGGCTTCTTTCCCTGGGCAGTGCGGCGACCTTCCATCTGGAGCTGGGCCTGGGGTGAGGAATTGCACTGCTGTGTCCCCTGGAGTGTGTTACTACCAGGAATTCACTGTCCATTTCATCGGTCCTGTCTCTTCCCCTCTTCTTTCTCCTGTTTTCTTCCCCTGACACCATTTCCTGGGATAATCCATTTATTTATGCATTCTTGTACTCAGCAAATGCTTACGAAATCCGTGAGAGCCACACTCTCTTGGTTTCAGCTTTATACCTCAGGAGTCAAGAAAAATGTGATGTTATTTATAGGCATGTTGTTATTGACACTGATGAAAGCTTTTTTTTTTTTTTTTGATGTGGACCATTTTTAAAGTCTTGAATTTGTTACAATATTGCTTCCGTTTTATGTTTTGTTTTTTTGGCCTCCAGGCATGTGGTATCTTAGCTCCCTGAACAAGGATGTAACCTATACACCCTATGTTGGAAGGTGAAGTCTTAACCAGTGGCCCACCAGGGAAGACCTTGAAAGCTATCTTTTAATCACTGATTCCTCTTTGTCAGGTATAGGGCTAAATACTGTTTATAATTGAAATGCTTCTCTGACTTGAAAACCTGGGGCTTTCAAGATAAAGTTAAAATTCCTTGACCTTGCTATGAATGCTCAGCGCTTCTGCTAAATAGTCTTTCTAGCCATAGCTTTTACTGTTCGCTTAAACATGAATCATTTGCTCTGGCCAGACCTGTTTATCCATCCCCCTCTGTGAGGCTTTGCCCAGCCTGGAGTGTGCTGCCCTTTTTCTCTCTTTGAAGGTAGAGTAGAACCATTATTTGAGGCACCCTCCCATCTCCCTGCGCCCCAGGACCCGCGCCTCCTTCCTCTCACGGCTCGCGCTGTGAGGACCGCCTGCCTCTCCAGTCTGGCACCGGGCCTTGTTCCCACCACCCGCTCAGGTGCTTGCTGCCGGGCACCCAGGCTTGTGGTCTGCCCCCAGCACCTCGTGGAGCAGTGAACACACCAGCACCCACGCTCAGCGTCCCTCTAGTCCTTGGATACTAAAGGTATGAGAGACCCTCAGCTGTTTAGTGTCTCAGATCTCACCTTTCCATCTTGTAGGTGGAGAAAAAGTTGTTCTGGGTCATTTAAAAAGCACAACATGTTCAAGGGGAAAATGAGAGAAGAAGTCAACTTAATTTTTTCTTTGGCGGGCCGAACACAGGCATCATATTATCTCATTGAATCTTCCTGCCTGTCATACCACATCTTTTATTATTCCTTTATGAATGGGGAAGCTGGCTCAAAGATTCAGGGTAGTATCTCCAAGGCCACCTGGGTAATAGGTGGAAGGAAGAGGATTCCCCTTCCTTTCAGGATGCTTGTTTTCTGAAGTCCTTGCAGTTTCCGCTTGTCTTTGCCTGTCTCTCAGTTTTCTGTTTTTGTGTAGCTGTTCCTCATCTACACTCGCTACTGTAAGCTGGAGCCTGATTAATTGATTTAACAACACCTCTTCCATGTTGCCCTTTCCCCCCATTTCCATATGCTTGAATCTTCTTTCCTGAAGTCTTTTTTTTTGGCTGCACTGGGTCTTTGTTGCAGCGTGCAGACTTTTCTCTAGTTGTGGCACGCGGACTTCTCTTGTTGCAGCACAAGGGCTGCAGTGTGGTGTTCAGGATTCTCTACTTGTGGGCCACGGGCTCTAGAGCATGCAGGCCTTGTTGTACCATGGCATGTGGGAGGGATCTTATTTCCCTGACTAGGGATTGAATCTGAGCTCCCCGCATTAGAAAAGTGAAGTAAAATGTAAAAGTGTTAATTGCTCGGTGGTGCCTGACTCTTTGCAACCCCATGGACTGTAGCCCACCAGGCTCCTCTGTCCTTGAAATACTCTAGGCAAGAATACTGGAGTGGGTAGCTATTCCCTTTTCCAGGGTATCTTCCTGAACCAGGGATTGAACCCTGGTCTCCTGCATTGCAGACAGATTCTTTACCATCTGAGCCGCCGGGGAAGCCCTCCCTGCATTGAAAGGCAGACTCCTAACCACTGGACCCTCAGGGAAGTCCCATCCATGTTTTTGAATATTTTAAAGGACATTTTGAATACAGGCACTTTGGTTTGTTGTGGTTTGTCTGTTTTAACCCATTTACCTCTTGAGTTTTCTTGCCTGTACCACTTGCCCAGGTGGAAGAGAGTTTGCCCAGCAGTGGGTTCTATTATCTGCATTACGAAGATGCCAGGGGTGTTGGATTCCTTGAGATGAGACCAGCAGAACTGTGACGGCAACTGATTTTGCTTGTAGCGGCAGCAACAATGACCACAATTATTAATGCTGAGAAAGGCAGAATCAGCTGTTTTTCTAAAATGTTTTTGTGCTTTGTGTGATACTGTTGAACTGCTTTTCTGGTTGAAAATACTGCTGCTGTTAGGATTATTTCTTGTCTAAATGAAGTGGCTGCACAGACTCTTGTGACTGGCAATCCTGTTTGCCTGAGTGAAAGCTATCCTTGCCATTTCTATATTAGTTTGAAAATATAGAGAATAAAAATAACAAAAGAAAAGAAAGAAAAGGCATAGTAATTAAGGCTGACTAGTGATAGATGGCAGGGTAGGAATGTTCATATTTAAAATACTGAGAAATGTAAATATTTGACTTGATATAATGTGACCATACATTCTTCACTAGATTGTGATTATTTAAACCTTCTGTTGAGCTCTTAGACAGATGGTCTTTTGAGTAATGAACACGCCTTTGAATACAGCAAGATGCCATTTGGTAAACTGATGAAGTGGCATTATTAATATTTTATGCAACAAAAAACCCAATGTGAGAGTAGGTAGCTACAGATTAGAAAAATCCTAAACTCCATCTTATACATAGTTAAGAGTTGTCAGGCGTCTCAGCAGCCCTTCTGTTTCTGTGCAGGAATGAAAAAAAGACCCATTGTCACAGTCACCGTTATCCCGCTGTATTTACTAAGAGCCTGTGTGTGGCTGCTTCGCAGTGACCCTGTCTGCCTTCCTCCTTGCAGGTTATCATGATAAGACAACAGGATGTAGTGAGTTAGGAACATAAGGAAAGAAAACTAAAATGATCAAGAAGAACGACAATACTGAAGAACAACAAGAACAATAAAGAAGAACAACAAAATAACAATAATTATTTTCATACATTTCAAGCTGAAAATGTAAGCTTGATCTTTAGCTTAAAAAAAAAAAAAGGCTTAGTTTCTCTTCCCACGTTTGTGCCCAAGCCCCTTCCCTTTACCTCCTGTAATTTTAGACACGTGCAGAACCTCAGTGTTTCATAATCGTTAGGAAGAAGTGTCCTGTTTGAGTTTCCCAGATTATAGAAGCTCTCATCAAATACCATGCCCATCTTAATCACTTGGCGTGGTTTTTTAAATGAACATCGTCATGTTTGTTATAATTTATGAATACATTAGAAATTGACGTGGATCCCGTTACTCAGATATCTGGGCTCTCAAGGGCATCTGCTTTCTTTTTTTAAGAAATAATTTTTATTCTGACCCTGCTGGGTCTTTGTTTCAGTGCACAGGCTTAGTAGTTGCAGTTCATGGTCTCTCTCGTTGCGGCTCATGGGGTCTCTCCTTGCGGCTCGTGGGCTCTCCAGTTGCGGCTCGTGGGCTCTCCAGTTGCGGCTCGTGGGCTGTCGCGTTGCAGCTCGTGGGCTCTCCCATTGCGGCTCGTGGGCTCTCCCGTTGCGGCTCGTGGGCTCTCCCGTTGCGGCTCGTGGGCTCTCTAGTTGCCTCACGTGGGCTTAGCTGCCCCATGGAATGTGGGATCTTAGTTCCCTGACCAGGGTTTGAATCCTCATCACCTGTATTGGAAGGTGAGTTCTCAATCATCGGACCACCAGGGAAGTCCTCGGCATCAGCTTTCCACTGTTGTGTAGTTAGAGAATCCACTGCTTACTTGAGAAGGGTTTAAAAAGGCCAAGCCGTATCTTAGTATCATTGTGAGAAGTTTTCACCTGGTAGGAAAGCTGGAAGGGTCTCCGGGCCTTCCTGGTCAAGAGACTATAAGGTTTTCAGAGACCTGCCCACACTCAGGTGCCCTCTGTGATTCCTCATAAACTGCAGTGGGCACGTGGCCAGTAGAGTCTTCTGTTCCTCTGCTGATGCTTAAGGTGCAGTTCCAGGGTTCAATACTGTTCTCAAACTGAACATTTTCATACTGTCCAAGCTTATCTTCCAAAAACAGTGTACTTTATCATGCTCCTGCCCAAATAAAGAACCAAAAGCTCTAAGTGTTAGCTGCCAAGATGTTAGATGAAGTTCCTCTTCTCTGCCCATGTCAGCTTACTTGCAATCCTGAGCAAATGCTATAAAACAAGGCAGGTAAGAGCTTAATCCAGTAGTGCAGCAAAACTGATTAAGACACACTTTCATTCATGTTGGACCAACCTGGATCCAGCTAGATCCAGCCCCTGCGTGGACCAGACTATCCCCTTTCCTGCCTCTGCACACTCCACTGCAGCCAGCGCCTTTGCTTATTTAGCACCTGGCCCAGGTGTCGTGAGCGGCCCCGCCAGGACCTGGCTGGGTTGCCGTCCAGACCAGTTCAGGGAACTGGAGTCCCGTGGGACAGTGCGTTCCTGTCGTCACCAGACCAGACAGAGAGGCCTGTCTGCGTCCCTCTCCCCATTGTTCCTGTGGGGCTTAGCTACACCTGCCCTACGCTAGGTGCAGAGTGAAAGTTTGCATAAATAATACATGGATGAAGTATGTCAGTTGAGCTGATCACTCTTGGAGGTTATGAAACAAATGTTTTGTCCTCCATAAGCCTTAATATTGTAGAAAGGCAAGCACCAAACAATACAGCTATTCTGACTTTCGTCCTGATTATGAGTTGAGGAAAGCATACATAGGGTAGGGAGCAAATAGAGGTGGTGAGTGAGGTTGTTTGTTGTGTCTCTGAGAATATTTCCCGGGGAGGGGGTGGCTCTTCAGCTGTGTTTGCTTATTCTACCAAACCCCGATCTTGTGAGCCTGCTCACAGGGCGGATGCAGGAGGAAACCATCCGGTTCTTGAATCTGTGGTTTACAGACTCTGTGAGCACCCTTGTGGTTCGGGCTCTGCTTCCAGTGTACGCGTGATTATTAATAGCAGTGTTCATACTAATATTTATTTTCCTTTGCTCGAGTAATTGCTCTGTAGAAAAACTTGTCTGTAAAAAATGGATTGTGTAATTACTTCTCTAGAAAATTGCCTTCTTACTTACTCTTAGGAGGATTGACAAGAATAGGAATCACATTTGGGGCCCACCAATCAAGTATCAGGACTTCCCAGGTGGCACTAGTAAAGAACCAGCCTGCCAGTGCAGGGGACGTAAGAGATGTGGGTTCGATCCCTGGGTCGGGAAGATCCCCTGGAGGAGGGTATGACTACCTACTCCAACATCCTTGCCTGGAAAATCCCATGGACAGAGGAGCCTGGCAGGCTACAATCTGTGGGTCACAAAGAGTCGGACACGACTGAGCCAGTAACAACACACAGTTTGTGTCAGGCCCTAGTGCAGGCCATTCTATGTGGTCTTTGCACAGCACAGATGTTAAACCACTAGCAGAGTAGTTTGTCCCTTCATCTGATTCACAATCAGCCACAACCCTGCAGGTGAGAGATCTCAGCCAGATCTGTAGTTTTTTGGAGAAAACTGCATGAAGACTGAGGAATTTGAAAATGAAATGTGGAATGTTGGTTCATCACTTATCAACAGGAATTGTTTCAATCAACACTGTAGAAGGCCTCCAAGAAAATCTTGATAATAATGTAATTCAGATGATGGAGGTGCTGACACTCTTAGATTGATCATTTTCATGGATTTTACTTTCCATCACTCCGCTCTGTCCACCCTCACCAAAGTGATCCTCAAAACACATTTTGAAAACGAGGTTCTAGTTACACATAACTAGAAAGAGACCTGTGATTCTGTCCCTTGCAATGACTGATGATCACACAGTGACCCCTCATCCAGAAAGACCTTGTGTCTTACAGGGGCTGTGTTCCCACATCCTGTGGTCATCTGGATGTGACTCAGAGAAGCTAGCTTCTTGCTAACCTGTGGATACTAATCTCCTGTTGTTATTTATTCCAGTGATGGATCCTGCATACAAAAATCTGTTTTCTTTTAGGTGAGGCGAGGCAAGGTTTGGGGCAAGAGTTTGTTTTATTTATTACTTATTTATTTAGCATTTTACTTATTTGGAGAGATGTATTCCCATGGTCCTAAAGTGTATTTGGTGAGATGTTTTTCTCTTACTTCCCTTCCTTGCAGCATCTGGTGCTGTCAGCCTCTCGCCCGTCCTTCCAGAGATGTGTCATGCACATTCATGCAGATACTAATATTCTGTATGTCCAGTCCTAAAACAGTAGCCTGTGAACAGTACCTTGCATCTCTGTTTCTTAAATTTCTTAGCTTTATATAGAAGGTAAGTTGATTTGGAAAAAGGCATTTGTTGACCTTCTGTTTAAACAGTTCCGGAAGGCCAGGTGAGACCAGGCTGACTGCTGTCTTGGCAGGATACCTGGCACTTCTGGGGGTGAGACAGACCTGGTGCCTGGTGTGGCAACAAACCCTCAAGTCCAGGAAGCATTTCCTGACTAACCAGCCTTCTTACTCTCTCCTTGCCCATTTACTCAGACATTGTATGATTCATTGGCACATGGACAGAAAGTTCCAGACCATTTTCCCCTCTTGCCCCTGCCCCTTGCCCTGGAGAACACACCTCACCCAGCATGTCCTTGCCCTTGCTGACTGCCCACTCGTCTCTGACCACGCTAGTCTTATCCAGTCTGTTGGCCCAAACTTACCGTTTAACTTTATATGGACCTTTATTGCCACCTGACTCACCAAAGCTAGACTGAGTTTGAGGACAGACACCCCAGCTTACGCATTTTAGAGTTGGGTGATTTGGGGGTAAGTGGCAGTTTATCAGTAAACCTGTATTGAAATCGAGAATCCTGTCTCTGAGTCCCTACAGAAGACTTCCTGAATATTTGTTGGGTCCCTGTGTGACGTCTCCAGTCCCCAGCTTCCATGACCCCTTCCAGCCTCCAGTGCCCCCCTCCGTCTCCTGAGGTGCCCTGGTGGCCTCCTCTTTCTGGTCCCTCATCTCTGGCCTCTTCCTGTCTCCCGTGCTTCACTCAGCCACATGTTCATTCATTCATTCAGCAGATAACACACACTTTGTGATGATCAGTTTAGTATGTTGCCCTGGCTAGACTGTGAAGCCTGGTTATCCAGTCAGGGGTGTGGCCCAGTGCTGCTGAGTAGGTATTCTGTAGACGTGACCCACTTCTACGGTCTTAGCTAAAAGAGACTTGAAGTGAAGAAGGTGCTCTGGGTGGGCCTCAACCCATCGGTTCCAAGGCTTTCAGAGCAAACCCGAGGCTCTGTGGAGGAAGAGTGCGTTCTGTCTGTGGACTGCAGTCTCCGCGTGGCTGTCCTCTCCAGTTTCTAGCCCATCCTTGGAATTCACACTTGCCAGGACCCACCCCTCCCCCCAGCTGTGTAAACCAGCTCCCTCCCCTCCCCTACGTGTCTGCTCACTCTCTTTCCCAGGTGGAACCTGACTGATCTGCTGCTGGAGGCCTCCTTCAAGGAAATATCCAGTCCTCCTGTTTTCCTAACAGTCAGTCTCCATGGACTCACCATTGCCTGTGAAAGCACACGGCACAGACATGGATACAGCCCTGGGCCATATGGCTTCAGCCTCCTTTTTTAAATTTTTTTAAAGGATTTTGTTTGTTGTGGCTGCACCACAAGGCGTGCAAACTCTTGAACTCCAGTTCCCCAAGCAGGGATCGAACCTGTGCTTCCTGCGTCAGAAGGCAGATCCGCACCGCTTGACCGCCGTTGGAGTCCAGTCCTCTCTCTTGAGGACCCTGGTCCTCGCAGTGGCAGCCAGCCCCAGCCCTGGCCACGTCTCTGCTGCTCTGTCCAGCCTCGGGGCTGCAGCTGCTCCTACCGCCCAGAAGGCGGTATCCTTTGCCTCCTGCTCCTCCTTTATGTGAAGGAGCAGCTTTCCTGACCAGCCCCATCCCTGTTTTCTCCTGTCAGTTTTCTTCCCGATGCTTCCCTGGTGCCATGCAGCCTGCTCTCCTAATACCCACAGCAATATTGTAGAACTCTGTGCCTGTCTCCCCCTTTGCTGGATGGCATACTGTTTGGAGGAGCTGAGTGTGGTCTTCCAGAATGCCCACTGCCTGAGACTGGGTGGAGTGGCTGGTGGCCATTAGAATGTCACACTTGGGGCTTCCCGCTACCCCACGAGGAGCAGGCTGAAGTGCGTTGGGTCACACCGGGTCGCACCTGGCACCTTCCTGAGAGCCAAGCGTGGGGCTGTCTGGGGCCGTGTGGTCAGTCCTGTCACAGTTGCTGGTCGGGCAGACTGCCTTCCACATCTCTCACCAGACGAAGCAGCAGGTTCATAAAGTCAGTGACTAACCAAGGAGGAGGGGGCCGTGGAAACCCTTTCGTTAAAGTAGATGAGAAGTGATACGTCGATGAGGGAGGAAATCTCAGAATAAGAGTGACCTTTTAAACGTTCTTTCTTCTCAGGGCAGTGGGAAAGGAAAGTCTTGTATCAAGAGTTGAGATATTTTTTGAGGTGAGAGGGACATCTTTACAGGCAAAAGTGAGATCATGTTGTGGATCAGCTGGCGGCAGGGAGCCTGGGAGCCGCACCCTGCACTTTTCTGGTCTTCAGGAGCATCCTTGTCTGGATCCCTCCAGCCTCTGTGCGCCCCAGGATTTAGACCTGGCTCTGGGTCTGCTGGCAGATCAGAAGGATTTTTTCATTTTTGTGATCTGAGAGTTCCTAACTGACCTGCAGTGGGCCACATAAGGACACCGTGGCTGCTGGTCTTCCTCTGTTAGTGACACCAGAAAACGGAGGGAAGAATGGAACCGCCATGGAGCCTGTAAATAATTTACGTTCTGAAATGTTACCTGACAATTTCGCATCATAACTTTAGCTCTTAAAGGAAGCCAACAATCACTTATTAAAAGAAGTAATACGGCTGTTTGTTGACTTGGAAAGAAATCATGGATAATTGAAAAGAGAACACTATTGTGTCTATAGTATTTATATAATACTGTATCTGTAGAGCGGTGAAATTCTATTATAGTTACATTGTGAACATGTAAATCATTATTAGAAAACTAGATGGACATCTTCATAATAGTTAAAAGTTTTTTCTTTTTCTGGACAGTTTAAATTTTTTTAGAAATAATATCAGAATCAAAAGGCATTATGACTTCTCAATTTTGGGGAGAAGGGAAGACAAGAGGTTAGAAGAAAATGGACAAAAATAAAAAGCCACAGCTTCCATAAGGGTGGTGATCTTATGTATGATTACTGATTTTTCTGTCTGTTCCTAATTTTTTCTTTTAAAGGTAACCAGATTACTCATGAAATACCAAAGTCAGCTGGTTCTCCTAGGGTACCTAGCTCCCACCTGAGTCTGTTAGGTATTTGAGCTTTAATTTAAACTTTTGAATCACGTGCCAAAATTAAATGAGAAATGTGTATGAGAAGTGAGAAGTCAGAAATCAGTTACACTGTCTGTGGCCCCAAATTCGCAGTGTTCCGCCGTAGGCAGCTTTGTACCACTGCATGCTTCCCGAATCCCTGGGTTGTCTGGTCAAAATCCTGGGCTTAACTGTTGCAGCAGACTTCTTGTGACTGTAACACCTGCTTGCAAGTGGAACTACCGTGGTTTTTGTTTTAAGATTTATGTATTTAACTTTTTGGCTGTGGTGGATCTCTGTGGCCTCGCGGGCCTTCTCTCGTTGCCGTGAGCACAGGCTCCTCCCCGGTTGTGGTGCACAGGCTTCTCGTTGCGGCGGCTTCTCCGGCTGCAGAGCACAGGCTCTGGGCGCACTGGCTTCAGTGCTTGGGGCTGGCGGGCTCCAGAGCGTGGGCTCGGGAGTTGTGGCTCACAGGTTTAGCTGCTCCACGGCATATGAGATCTTCCCGGGCCAGGGATTGAACCGGTGCAAAGTTGATTCTTAACCATTGGACCACCAGGGAAGCCTGGAACTACCTTGTTGTAAAGTGTGAGAGTTTGAAAAGGAGCACACAGCCTCATTGCTGGGCCTGGCCTGGGTACAGATGCGTGAGTCCTGATAATTCCTTTAAAAGGAATGCACATGCTCACCCAGAGTGCAGAGGGCTCCATGCTCACATACAGAGAGTGGGTACACTACAGCCTGAGAGGAAGGGGGCCTGTTTCAGGAGCTGTTTGTGATTGAGCTAAGAGCCTGAGAATATGCCAGGCACTGGGGTGCTTTTATCTCTTTTCCTCTAGGAAGACTTGGTACCATTGCTGTGGTTGTTATTAGGTGCCTTTTGATAGTGAAATAGGCTGACTCAGCAGGTGGGGATGGATGTTTCCAGCTATCGTTGTGATTCCCACCATCATACTTCTTAACTGCAGTGACCAAGCTTGTTTTATGTATGTCGGGATAGATACTATGTTGGAGAGATTAAGGTCATTATTGTCATTTAAGCACTTTTATATTTAGAAAATAAATGATGTAAAACATTAAATCACGTAAAACATTCCCTGTGTCCCAAGATGTCCCAGAACCTGGAAGCAGTTCAGTGCCTCTTCCATGTAGACGAGGATAAAAATACAATTTTTATAGCAGAAAGAAGGAAGATTTGTGATGGGGGCTGGGTTTACATAAATGAATGCATATGCTTTTCTGTATCCCTCTGCATGTATGGTGGTGGTTTAGTTGCTAAGCAGCTCTTGTGACCCTATGGACTATGGCCCACCAGGCACCTCTGTCCATGGGATTTCCCAGGCAAGAATTCTGGAGTGGGTTGCCATTCCCTTGTCTCGGGGATCTTCCTGACCCAGGGATTGAACCCAGGCCTCCTGCATTGCAGGCAGTCTCTTTACTGACTGAGCCACCAGGGAAGCCTGTGGCCATATGTAAAACGTTTGTTAAGAAAATATTAATGGCGAAGTTAGACATTCCAATCTTCTGAAGTTTCAATTCTTTTATTACACGGTAAACAGTATCTTTCAGTAAATCATTCAAGTTATGCTTATATATGGTACATTTTTCTCTTGTTAATTGGATGGACCTCAGGTGAAAACAGAAGAGGGCTGCTGTGGCTTTGCCGTGGTCCCTAGAGGCTGGTCGCCCAGCAGCCGACTGCAGGCCTGCCTTCGGACGGCAGTGGCGGTCGGCTGCTGCTGGACAGAGATCCTGGGGAGGGCTGCCGCAAGAGCCGCGCGAGCGTCCTGGAGGAACGCACATTTATGAAAGGGACTTAAAATAGCTTCTTGCAGATTCTTGGAAAACATAGCTGTTTTGCTGTCGCCGAGGGAATTAGTAGGTGGCAAAGCCTGATTTTTGTCATGTGCAAATGCCAGTGTGTACAAACAAGTCTGTTCTGTTCTCAGCCCCAGGAGGTTTGCATAGGCTTTGGGAGGACTACTTGGGAGCAGGGGAAAGGGGCAGTTCCTGGGGGGCTCAGCGGCTTCCTGGAAATGAGGTGGGTATGCCCAGACCACCAGACACTGGCTTCATCATTTCCTAGTCATGTGATCTTAGCTACTTTTTTGCTTTTGGTCTGTTTCTTCCTTTGTACACATGATATTAATTCTTTCTGCATTAGACTGCTGTGTGAATTAAATGAGATGTCTGTAAATGCAGACACCTTGATAGGACTTACATAGATGGGAGGTAACTGTGTCTTTTTCCCCATCTCTCTGTGCCGTCTGGCTTAAGTTCCTTTGACTGATCCCCTGGCTTCTTGGATAGCCAGGAATGCGGTAGGTTGGGGTTGGGTTGTCAGGGCTCTGTATAGCCACTCTGAGAAATTTGTGTTCGATCTGTGGCAAAGGGAAGCAACCAGAGGTTTTAATAAGTTCTGAAGGACTGGGGTGATCAGACATGTGCTTCATGAAGGTTATTCTGGTCCTGTGTTTATTATTAGAGGTTTATGATTTAGAACTTTATGACAAAATAATTATGAACCATATATAAGAGAACTTCTTTAAAGGTGCACTTTGCTTCCAATGAATCATCATATGTTTGGACCTACCAGAGATGAATAATTTCTAATGGATGAAGTGCCCACACTTTCAAGCATGACATAGGTTTAAATTTGAATTAGTTAACTGCAGGATCTGTGTTTACATTGCATGTCTTTGAAATGATCTGATTGCAGTTTAACTTGCTATAAAATGAAATTTTCCCTTTTTAAGCAGTAAAAAAAGTAACAGTGTTAGTTGTTCAGTCATATTCTGTTCTTTGCAACTCCATGGACTGTAGCCCGCCGGACTCCTCTCCTCTGTCCATGGACTTCTCCAGGCAGGACCATGGAGTGGATAGCCATGCCCTTCTCCAGGGGATCTTCCCAACCCAGGGAGTGAACCCAGGTCTCCTGCATTTCAGGCAGATTCTTTACTGTCTGAGCCACTTTCCCACGATGATGTAAGTGATTGCTATATATATTTATCATAACAGTTTTAAATTATCACATCTTTTTTTTTTGGCTGCGTCATTCAGTACACAGTATTTTAGTTCCCCAACCAGGGATTGAACCAGGGCCCCCTGAATTGGAAGCACTGAGTTCTAACCACTGGACTGCCAGGGAATTCCCAAATTACTACATCTTTAACTACAAATGCGAACTATTCAGAGGTTATTTTCTTAAATTCAACATGATTTTTAAAAAGGAATGACAGTATTTTGTGCCGTCTGTTATAGGTTTGGGTAGGTGTTTTTTAAACAATAAACAGAAATAGAGATTAGAGGCTCAGCTGAAGCCTGCACATTCCTTCCTGCCCAGTTTGCTTTTTGTTTATCTGCAGTATCAAGGTTGTCTTTCCTCCAGGTCAAGCAGATGGACTCTTCTTAGATAGGAAGTGATCCTGGTGATCCTTGTTTGTGAGGTATGCTGAAGACCGGTTTCTCAAAGTGTTAATGTGATTTTCTTTCACAATTTCTTTGGTTTTTGAGATTTCCCTCTTCCCTTCTACATTCTTTTGGTTGGTCTAATAATCACATTGACATACGAGAGTTTATCAGGAGAAAAACTAATTTAATTTCATACACAGAGGCCCCATAGGTATGGGACCTAACAAGTGACCAAAACATGCTGTTTACATGTCTTTTTATTTTATTGTTTTAAATTATATTGGGGTATAGTTGATTTACAATGTTGCGCTAATTTCTACTGTACAGCGAAGTGACTCAGCTATATACATATAAATATATTCTCTCTCACATTCTTTTCCATTGTAGCTTATCACAGGATATTGAATATAGTTCCCTACGCTATACCGTAGGACTTTGTTGTTTATCCATCCTATATGTAATAGTTTGCTTCTCCTCACCCCAGAGTACCAATCCTTTCTTCCTCCACTCCCTTCCCCCTTGGCAAAGTCTGTTCTCTATGTTTGTGAGTCTGTTTCATAGACGTGTTGATTTGTGTAGTAATTTGGATTCCACAAGTAAGTGGTATCATATAGTATTTGTCTTTCTTTGACTGACTTCACTTAGTATGATAATCTCTAGGGCCATTCACATTGCTGCAAATGTACATGCCTTTTTAGACAAACAATTATTTGTGAAGGTTTGACAGGACAAAAGGAGTCTGGGCTTGGAGTAGCAGATTAATGAAGAAGTCACGCAGTTGTTTATGGAGCTTCCTCTGCCCAAGTTCCCGCTCTCCAGCGATAAGGATGCCCTCCATCCTCCGGGCACAGGGAGGGTGTTTCCCGTGGGAGCTTTGTTTCTTGCTTTCCGGGGGACAAAGGAGGGTCAGAGTGTCCTTCTTGCACTGGCTGTTTCTCAAATAACTTTAATTCAAAACAATAAAATGCCGAAGTGACATATTTGGGGGCAGCCTGCCCTAAACTTTATCAACATCATTTAGAAGCATCAAAGGAGCAGGTAAGTTGATGGAGGAATAAAGACTAAATCCTGCTGAACACTTTTACTGTCTAAGAGTTATTGTGTTAACTTATTACTTTAATTCATAGATGCAGATATGGGCAAGAAAATAATTTAGGGGTCTTCCACTGTCAGTAAACCTGATAGTGTTTTAGATGAAGAAAAAAATCAACACTTGATATCATTTCTTAAAGAAACTCTCATTGGCACTGGGACCTTAGAATTCAGGAAACTGTTAGGGGTTTTACATGTTCAGATTTATTTTGGTTAAGCTTATCTGGTAGGCCTCAGAGCTGTTTTCTTGGAACTCTTCTGTGTATCAGCGGGAACACCCTGGCCTCTGTCCTTATACTGCTTATCCTCATTCACTTCAGGGCCCTTGGCCTGTGGGGTTTCTGTCTTCAGGGAGGGCACAGGTGGCGTCTGAAGCTGCAGTGCAGGGATGCAGCTGGGGCAAATGAAAGTGTGGAAAAGGAGTCAAGGGAATTTAGATTCCTATGTAAAGTGCATTTCATTGTCCTTTGGCTCTCCCAGTGGGTGCTGTTGATATGACCTTGTGAGTTACAGGGAGAAAAGAGGCTGGTGCCATGGACTGCCCAGCTCCGGCCTTGGCATTGGGCTTGGCTGGGCTTTTTCTGCCATGGTGCACCCAGGGAGCACATGCAGGCCTCAGGTGCACCACGGGTCTCCAGATCGGTCCTCCTTGGGCCTTCCCCTCTGCACAAAAACAGCAGTTCATCACAGAACCCAGTAGAATCAAGGCAGTTCTGGTTGCCAGGCCACTGGGGCCTTCTGATGCCCGAGCACCATCCTCAGGCTCCTGGTGGGCGGACGCGGGGCCCCAGGGTGCGGCTTGGGGCCTCCCAGCTCTACCTGCAGAAGGCTGGGGGTGGGGCACGCAGAGTGAACGTGTTCTGCTGTCCGTCCAGCTCAGGGTTGAGCGCAGTGATGCAGGCTTTCTGAGGTCATGGTTCAAGGGTAAGGCCATCTGGGCCCTGATGCCTTCCGTGGAGTACTGAATCGCCCAAGAAGTTCCTTCCTGAGTAACACAGAAGGGAAATCTCTTCTTTAGGCTCTCACCACTCATAAAAGGGCTTTCTGGGTTCAGCGTGACTGAGAAATCCACTTTATTTCCACCTCATCTATCAAATGAGGAAGTTAAACTGAGATGAAATCTTCTGGCCTCACCTTTGACCAGACCCTCAACCTCAGCACCTTTTCACCCCTGGATGGAATACTGGGAGGGACTCTTCTTGAACCCTCAAGGCCTTGCTTGAGAAGTCAACTGGTCACTCTGAACCAAGAGATGTGATTCATAGCTGGGACCTTTGTCCAGGGCTTCTGCTGCTTTCCTTACAGTGGCAAACACAGTAGAGGGCTGGAGACTGCAAGCCGAAGATGCCGAATGGATGAGCTGCCTGTCTGCTTTGCAGAAGAGCCCAGAAGGAGGGGGCAGCTCCTTCCAGGTGCCATAGACAGAACTGTGTAGCTGGTACTCCCATCCAAGGACAGACAGTTTTAGGATGCCTTAAAAACAATGCAGAAAAAACTCGTATCCCTGGAATATCTGTCACTGGTCTGAGTGGATGACAAAACTAGGAAAAATTACTTAATATTTTACACCTTGCAGATTTAAACACCAAGATCAGATTTTGTCTTTCTCATGCTTGGTGAGTCAGCCCGCCCACTATAGCATTCTTAGCAGACTGGTAAAGTAAGTCAGGGAGAGGTTGAGCTCTCTACCCCAAATTTAGGCAACCCCTGGGTCTCGTTCCTTGTGACCCCATGGACTGGAGCCCACCAGGCTCCTCTGTTTACGGGGTTTCCCAGGCAAGAATACTGGAGTGAGTTGCCATTTCCTTCTCGAGGGGATCTTCTCAACCCAGGGATCGAACCCACATCTCCTGTGTCTCCTGCATTGGCAGGCAGATGTTTTACCACTGAGCCACAAGCCCCTCTAAGAGCCACAGAGGTCTGGAAAATAGCTTTTCCTTCTGAGTTGTGTGTGTGTGATGTGAGTGTGTGTGTACATTCTGGGTTATGTGCTGTGGTAGCACAGTAAACACAGGGGATTTCAAGTTTATGCAGAGTAGATACGAGCATAAGGAAAGCTCTGACAGGTTTTCTAGAGTGATTCTCTTTGTCTGGGTAGCTTGACACCAGCAAGATTAGATACTGCGTTTTAGGTGATGCAGTTGAGTACCACTGGTGGAAGGTGGCTGTGGGTTTTTCGAAGGGCGGTCTGTCCTTCCCAGAGGTGTGTTCTCCTGGAAGAAGGTGCTTGGAAAGGAGCAGAAATCGCTGTGACAGCAGCACTCTTCTTCTGAGTCATTCTCTAGGTGTGAGCCCTTACTCAGCTCTGTTCCTCCCCTCCGCCACCTTTGAGAAGGAGGTGCCCGTGTGTGAGGTTCAGAGATGAGCCCGGGCCACTCGAGGCTGGCTGTGCTAGAAACATCCAGAACCTCCTTTGGGCCCCTTCCTCTTCCGCCTCACGTGTGGAGTCTGTCCTGTTACCCTCATAGCAGACAGGTATGCCAAGCCCTTCCTGGCGACCAGTGCTGGAGTGGAGTGTTTGAGCTTGCACTGCTGCCCGTGACGTTACTGAGGCTTTTTGTGGTTCATATTTAGCAAGTATTTTAGCAAGTGTTAATGAGGGCTTCCCTGGTGGCTCAGTTGCTAAAGAATCTGCCTGCAATGCAGGAGACCTGGGTTTGATCCCTGGGTCTGGAAGATCCCCTGGAGAAGGGAATAGCAACCCACTCCAGTATTCTTGCCTAGAGAGTCCCACGGACAGAGGAGCCTGGCGGGCTACAGTCCATGGGGTTGCAAGTGTCAGATATGACTTAATGACTAAGCTAACACCCGCAGTGGGGGTTGAACCCAGCATTTAGTCATTGACGGGGACACACGAGACTGTCACAAATAACTTCAGTGATATTTGTTACCAAAAAGGGTCACGCCCAGAATATTTTTGCCATATTTTTGCCAGGGTGACTTTAATGGAACCCCTTTTTTTAGTGGTAGCTTGTCACATGTTAGGTGAGTGTAAGGCTCAGGAGGAAACTGAACTGAGGACTGCTGAACTTATCGCCCAGGGGAAGCACTGTTCTGAGCTCCATTTGCATCACCAGGTTTAATCTTCAGGTCAGTTCTGTCCTTACCTCCATTTTACAGATGAGAAAACTGAGGCTCAGAAGCTTCGGTTACTTGCCTGAGTCACGCAGTTAGTGACTGCAGAGCTGGGGGTCTCACCTCTGCTGACACCACAGCCGTTCACAAAATCTCCTATCAAACCAGGGTGGTGGGCAGGAAGGTTAAGTTTTAGGAATTTTTAAGTCAAGAAAATTAAAAATGTTCCTAGTTCAGGAAGTATCCTGTTTAACTTCATGTTTTATATCTGTGAATGTCAGTATATATTTAATATAGGAACTATAAAAAGAAGGATGAAGGCTTCCCAGGTGGCACTAGTGGTAAAGAACCTGCCTGTCAATGCAGGAGACATAAGACTTGAGTTTGATCCGTGGGTCAGGAAGATCTCCTGAAGGAGGGCATGGCAACCCACTCCAGTATACTTGCCCAGAAAATCCCATGGAAAGAGGAACCTCGTGGGCTGGAGTTCATGGGGTCTCAAAGGGTTGCACATGTCTCAAGCGACTTAGCGGTGAACACAAAGATCGGTGGATTGCTACTTTTGTTCTTTTTAAGCAACTCAAGTGTTTTTGCTGTTATATTATTGGTTTCGTTTTGTGTTTGTCTACACATGAGTGTTTCTTAATTCTATTGATCAAAATAGGATTTGCTCCAAGAAACAGGACCTTCTAAAATTACAAATTGCTCGGCACCACCGTATTAACCTCCAGTTAATATTAAATTAAAGCACAGTCTTTGGAATGCCAACGTTTAAGCCATTAGATCTTCAGAGATTTGCACACAAGACAAATTGGTTTTTAATGTTTCCATCTGTGTCACTTTCACTCTTGCTCCTGCCAGTCAGCTCAGGTTTTTGTTTTGTTTTGTTTTGTTTTTAGGCAAAAGAGCTTTTTATTTCATTTGTTAAAGTGCAATCACTCACAGGAATATTGCAGTTATGAGAGAAGGGACTTAGAACTCAGGTTTTGGGGTTTGTTTTGATAACTTTTCACTAGTCTGCATACAGATTTTTATCAGTGTTGTGAGCTATCAGTCAAATGGCTTGTTTATTTTGTAGCCCAATTCCTCTTAGGTTTGACTTTTGCTTTCAGTCCCTGGGTTTCCATGACTGGCATTGAGTACCATTCGAAGTAGCATGCGGGGAGCGTTTTTTTACAGGCTGTGACGGAGACAGGGTGGGGAGGGGCTTTGTTTTGGTCCCTTAGATCTGGTTCACGGCGTTGACCGTCGTGAGCTCCTTGCTGTTAAGTTGGATTCCCTTCAGTTTTCCTTAAAAAATCTTCTGTGTGTGGAAACCATACTCGTGTGTAAGGAACTGGTAAGGACACCTTACTTCCCGAGTGCTGAGGCAGAGCCGTGTTGCCGGTGCAGGATGGGGGTGATGGTGGGGAGCCTGCAGGATGGGGGTGATGGTGGGGAGCCTGGCAACAGGAGCGAGATGGTGGCACCTGGTTCCTGGGTCCCATCACGTGGTTTTCCCCCTTTCCAGCCCCCATCTCTCCGATGGAGGTCTGTCCTCTGGATCTGGAGAGCGCCGGCCTCGTCCGCAGGTCCAGGCAGCACGTGTGTGCCCTTAGCCTTGGCTCCCATCACACGCTGGGTGTGAGTGTCGGGGCGTTCTCTCCTGCTGGAGCTGCAGAACATGTCTCTCGGGGAAGACACTCAATACTGTGGTGTTTGTAATTCTGACTGGATGTTAAATCACTTTTATGTGGAGTGTGCCTCACTTATTTTTCTGCTTTAATGTGTCTAAAACTAGGGCTTCCCAGGGGGCACTAGTGGTAAAGAAGCCATCTGCCAATGCAGGAGATGTTAAGAGATTCGGGTTTGATCCCTGGGTTGGGAATTTCCCCTAGAGGAAGGCATGGCAACCCACTCTAGTATTCTTGCCTGGAGAATCCCATGGACAGAGGAGCCTGGTGGGCTATGGTCCATGCGATTCCAAGGAGTCAGACATGACTGAAGCGACTTAGCATGCACACATGTATAAAACTGGTAACCCTGATAAAAATGACTAGTAGAGGTTTTGTTATTGTTGCTTTTCAACATTTGTAATGCACACAGTACAGAGTACTTGTGAAAAGAACTGTCACGATGATGTGGTGCTGAATTCATTACTGCTAGGGATGTGTTTGATGCCAAGAATCATGACTGGCATCTGGCATCATTGGGCCACTGTTTCATGGTGCATGATATACCTAGCAGAAGTTTGTTGTTTGTTTGTTTGTTTTTTTAAGAATGAGAAAATTTGCAATTGAAGAATACTTTATAGAATTTTATTTTTTATTTTGCTTTAGACTAACTTTCAGACATTTGGTTTGCAGAAAACTGTGATTTTGGTTTTGTAGTAAAACCGTTTTGCCAGTGAAGAGCATTAACATGCAGGCTTCTGCTCATGTCATATTTCAGACTAAAGACATTTTACAATCAAACCAGAAAAATGTGAAAATAGAGATTTATAATAGAAATGTTGATTCGATTTGAGCCGAAGCCAAACGTTCATGAAGGAAAATTAGATTAAACAGTAGATATTTAGAGAGACTTTAAATTATGACAGCTTTGACAAAACACATGCTGTGGATGTTTCCCAGGCTCTGGGAGTCCTCTCTCTGGCAGTTTTGGAACCTAGCTTCTTGATGTTACAGCCGTTTATTAAATTCTTTTATCTTTCTTTGGACTCACGGACTCACAACTTACAGCTTGGAGTCTGGTGATCAGGAGCTCTTATCGTACACATTCCTGTAGGATCAAACCCTGGTGTTGTCAGTGGAAGTAATTCCCTCCTTCCTGTCATATCATATTATATTTATGAGGGTCAATTGCCATTTTAGACTGTGGGTATAAAGCTACCAGTTACAACTGATTTATTCCGTTTGTCAAAGCTCAGCAGATACTCTATACAACTAATTTATTTTCATATACTGTTCAGATGTGGGGAAGCTCTTAACATTGGTCAGCAGATACTCTATACAACTAATTTATTTTCATATACTGTTCAGATGTGGGGAAGCTCTTGACATTGTAAGAAGGCGGAAGCTGGGTTCAGGAGCATGTAATGGGAGGGCTCATCGAGTGGTTGCGTGTAGATGCTGGAACAGAGCGTCTTCTTTCTGAAAGCCCCGTAGCCCTGGACTCCGCCCTGCCAGATGAGCAGGGCCCCTCTGGGGTGGTGATAGCCACGCCGAATGCCAGCCTCTGGGGTCGGTGCGGATACTGTGTGCTGTTGGCTGTTCCTCATCAGATGTGTGACTTGCAGATACTTTCTCTCATTCCTGGATTGCCTTTTCCCATCAGTCTGCTGATAGTGTCCTTTGATGCCCAAACATTTTTGGTTTTGATTAAGTCCAACTTCATAATTTTGCTTTCATTGCCTCTTTTGATGTCCTATCCAAGAAATGGCTAAATCTAGTGCTGTGAAAATTTTGACCTGTGTTTCCTTTAATATTCTGTGAATTTTGTAGCTCTGGCTCTTGATGTTTCTGTCTCTTGTCTATGTTGAGTTAATTTGGTTGTGTGGTGTGAGGTAAGGATGACTTCATTCCTTTGCGTGTGGGCGTCCAGTTGTCCCAGCACCATTTGTTAAGGAGACTCTGCTTTCCCTCTTGATCGTCTTCCTCTTGAAAGGTCATTGGGCCCATATCTGACGGTTTATTTCTGGATTCTGTATCTGGTCTGTGGATCCACGTGTCTTTCTATCGGAACCACACTGTATTGATTATTGTAGCTTTGTAGTAAGCTTTGAAATTGTATCTATACGAGAGCCCTCCAGCTTTCTTTTTCTTCAGGAAGAAAAAGAGGCTATTTGAGGTCCCTTGAGATGCCATATAAATTCCAGGATGGATTTTTCTAGTCACAGAGCACATCATTGGGATTTAGATAGGGACTGAATTATATCTTTAGGTCACACTGGATAGAATTGATATTTTAGCAATGTTAAGTTTCCTAGTTTATGCACATGGAATGTCTATTTATTTGAGTCATACACTTTTAAATATGTATTCTTTTTTGGCAGTAGTGCAGATTTGGGTATAGCCAGGCAGACATGGTTAGACTCTTGCTCTGCCAAACTTAACACATTGATGTCAGATGGATCTCTTTGGGGTCTCAGAGCTGTGGCGTCCTCTTCCTTAAGTGCAAGCTGTGTAAATATTTACATATTGGGTATCAAGGGTCTAGCAGAGTGTGTGTGACATCTTTTCCCTCTCTTTGTGCCTCTCTGCCCACTTTGGGCATCTGTACGTGCACCAGCTTTTTCCTCTCTTCTACCCACCACTTTGCCTGTTCTTTCTCATATTTTAGGCTGAACACTGACCCCTGGACACCTAACTCTGATTTAAAACTTGCTTTCATTCTTTAGCTTTCTGTTGAGGTCATTCCCTGCCATGCTCTTTGGTGTATAGGCCTGGACCAGCTAGGATCCAGCCCTTGGAGAAGTATGGACTTAGGTGAATGTCATTACTGGAGAGAAGAGAATGTGTGGGTGGCTTTAAAAGGCAGCCACTAACACTGCTTTTGAATTCATGGTTTAATAACACCATATGCTTGTGTCATGTTTTACATTTTGCAAAGTGCTTTCCTACCCCATGCATCTTAAAGATGAATCAACATGAAAAACACCTGATGAACTTGTTAAAAACAGTCTGGAGGCCCCACACCCAATTGCATGAGTCACAGTTCTAGGATAGTGGCTAAGGGATTTGGGATTTTAACAGACTCTCCTCAGCCAATTTTCCAGCAACTGGTCTGGGGCAGGTCCACAGACAGCCTTTTGGGAAGCCCTGACTGTCCTCTCTGCCAGTTCTGAAATCTCCAGTTCAGAATCTGACAGGCCAGACCTGGGCACAGACAGAGCCCTGTCCCCAAAGGCAAGGGTTGGCCCTAATCAGGCTCATCTCCTGTTTTTTACTCTCGGGGCCTTGCTTCCAGAGTCCTTCCTAGTGTTCCCCTGTGAGGAAAACAGAAAACCCTAACTTGAAGGAAAAAAAAAGATACACTACAATTATAACATTTATTGAGCGCTTTCTAAGTACCAGACACAGACATGAAGCCTGGGTATTTGTTCAGAGTATAGCAGCTAAGCCTCAGAATCTTTTTTTGCAGAATATACACCCCAGTTCCCTAGACACTGCAGTTCATTTTCACAAGTATTATGGGGTGTGCTTTATCACCCTCAAGAAGCATGTGAACAATTTTGGAAGCTGAATTTACTTTTCATCCCCTTCCCCGCCATCCCCAGGAAAACTGCACAAAAAATGCAAGGCAGGTCAGTGTGTATCATGTGCCCAGGTGAATAGGACATGTAACTGGTTCACAGTTAAGGAGAGACCGGCCTGAGCGGGGTGGGCAGGGTTTGAAGCTTGGCCTGCAGTGTTGAAGGCAGCCACAAAAATCACTGTTGGTGTGGATCAGGTTCTCAGTGTGACTCAGGCCTGTGCTGGTAAGAATTTTGTGCACATGATCACATTTGACCCTAGAATTCCTGCTCCTCTGATGATCGTCTCCATCTTGATAACTTTTTGCCTTCCTGTTAGTCAGGCCCCACATCTCAGTCATCCTTGACCTTTCTTGCTCAGCCCATTTATCAGCCGTGCTGCTGGGTCTGAGTTCTCATTCCAGATCTCCCCTCCCAGAGTCTGTCCCTCTCAGTAGACACTCTTGCCCCGTCACCCTGCCGTGCCTGGTGATCGCAGTGGCCTGACCTTTGTCTACTGGAGCCTGTTCTTACTGGAAAACAGGTTATCTTCTCTCCTCTGCTCAGAGCCTTCTGGAATAAAAGCCCCTCTTGATCCAGCCCTGCTACCTTTAAACCAACTCCTTTTCCAGGCTCCTTGGTCGTCTTAGAGTCTGCGCTCAGCCCCAGTCTTGCTGCCCCTGATAGGAGACCCTCTCCCTGGCCTCCTCCTGTCCGCCGTGTGGGCCAGGCCCTCATCCTTCCCTCTAGCTCTTCCCTGCAGCCACCTGACCCTTCTGGTAACATCACACCCACCCCTAAGCATCCCAGTCGTTTTAATCCTGCCCTTATGGCACTCACCACTGACAAGTTATGTGTTTATTTGTCCTCTTTATTATGTGACTTCCGAGACTAGATACTCTGTGAAAGCAGGACCTTTTCCAGTCCATTCATCCTGCAACAGTACCCAGGACAGAGCCACTCACCTCTCTGTGCAATAGGTACAGTGAAACCTCCTTTACAGATGCTGGACCTGAGACTGTAGGGGTTTCGGGAGTTTGCCCAAGGGAAACGCTGTAAGTGACTCAGCCAGGCTGAACTTTAGTCTAATGTCAGCGTCTCAGTTCTTAATGGGAGGGAACTCTAAGAGGAAAGCACGGAGGTGGGAATGTGGTGGTGTTTTGGGGAGACAGAGGCGATTCTAAGGGTGGTCTTGGTCAAATGGAGCTCAGTTTGGGAAGGGTCGTAAATTTCATATTGAGGGGCTTGAACAGTTTTGTTTTAAATTGGGGACAGAAGTGCTTCCTACCACTTAAAGTTATTGGAGTTAATACTTGATAAGAATGTGCTTGGCACTTAAAAAGTGCTCAATATATATTGTGATTAGCATATATCTTCTTAAAAAATGTGACATGGTATCTTTACCACCTAGCTTCCCAGGTGGCTTAGTGGTAAAGAGTCCAACTGCCGATGCAGGGGACATAGGAGATGTGGGTTCAATCCCTGGGTTGGGAAGATCCCCTGGAAAAGGAAATGGCGACCCATTCCAGGAGTATTGCCTGAAAAATCCCATGGTCAGAGAAGCCTGGTTGGCTATAGTTCATGGGGTTGCAAAGAATCAGACACTACTGAGTGAGCACACATGCGCTATATCCTTATTATTTTTTATTGGACTGTAGTTAATTTATAATGGGTTAGTTTTAAGTGTACAGCAAAGCAATTCAGTTTTATATATGTATATATATAGCTATATATGTGTGTGTGTGTGTATATATTCTTTTTTAGATTCTTATCCATTGTAGGTTATTACAACATATTGAGTGTAGTTCCCTCTGCTATACAGTAGGTCCTTATTCTTTACCTAGTTTATAGTTTATCCCCCCCCCCCCCCACACACACACACACACACCTGTCCCCGAGTATATCTTGTCAGCAGAGCAAACCTGGACTCTGGTCACCAGAGTAGAAAACTTCTAGTGCTTTGAACTTATGTAAATGGTTTCTAGAGTTTTCTCAATTTTAATTTCATTTATCTTCCTTAAAGCTAACTAAAAAATATTGTGAGTAAATAAATTACCAGCTGTTACATCTGAGTAAGGTATTAGTACCTGAGAAAGGGGAACATAGAAACATTTGAGAATTATGCATTTAGCTTTATTTTTCATCCTTTAAAATTGTGTTTAAGCCGGTAACTTCGGATCCTAATTGTGTATGAGAATCACCTTTTCAAGCTCCAGGCTGAGACTCCCCAAGGCCCTCTGAAACAGGATCTTGGGGCAAGAGAATCCAGGTATCAGTCTTAGGTAATTTTGAAAAGTAGGAACTTTTCAAATGTGTTCTTAGAGAGAAGGAATATTTTGCTCAGAAAGGGGTTCTGAAGTTTGAAGAAACCTTTCTAGTAACACTGCATCTTTATAGAGGGACTTAGGCCTGTGCCTAAAAAAAAGAATGTGTGGCTAAAATAAGACTGGATCTATAAGGGCAAGTAGAATCAATGGTGACTCATGTTGAGAGTTCTGGTTCAACAGGACAGAATGCAGGAAAAACAGGTCGGCTCCCCTCAGTGACAAAGAAGTCAGAGGGGTTCTGCTTTAATCGCCATGACGACTCACCCCTGAGTCTGGGAACCAGCGCTGCTTCCCCGGGTCACCCAGCCTGGTGGTACAGTGTGGCTCCCGACACACGGCCCTGAGAGGAGAGGCTGGGCTGCCCTCGAGATGTCACATGGGCCCCTAGGGCTCACTCTTGCCTTGCGTTGGCCAGAATTGGCAACACCTACTTTTTTTCCCATGAGAAAAAATGTAAAATTTGCAACTCTTTACTCCTTGTCTCTGAGGAGAGCGAGAAAGGTGATACTTTGCCCACCATTCTTACCCGTGTCCCCTGCTGCTTCCCAGTTTTAGGGATGGGTGGGCTTGACTGGAATAGGGAAGGTGCACAGCTCTGAACATGATTTTAGGTCATCTGAACCAGGAGCAAAAGCAGGAGGTCCTCAGTGGGGCATTCTCTTGGCTCTGCTCCTGAGCCCTGGCTCATCACTTGCTTTCCTTGGAAGCTTTCATTGGTCTTCCCAGCCAGGAGCTGTGTCATCCATCCTTCTGTGCCCAGCTTGGCACTTAGTAGGTAGATAGGTGGGTGTTTGTCACATGGGTAAATCTGATGGAGACTATGATACAATGAAGGAACAGCATCCTTTCAAGGTAAAGTTTCAGGGTAAACAAGAGTCAGTTGCAGGTGGATGGAGTCCTAGGTGGTAGCTTTGAATGAACTAGATTTTGTTCACATCTGATGGAAGAAGAGAGACTTTGCAAGCAAGGGGATTTTATAAGCAAAAACATAGTGTCAGGAGGGTCCAGGGGGGTGATTGTGCAGAACCTAGCCTTAGTGAGATGCATGAACCAAAATTGATCATTTCTGTTAATATCACATTCAACTAAAAGAGGAAAAAGAGCAGCTGCTAGCAGTGAGTCTTTGGAGACCCCAGTAGGAGATCCATTTTGCTCTGAACTAGTTGTGGGGCCTTTGGCAAATCAGTTAACTTCTGGGTTTATAGAGTGGGGGTGTCAGAATAGATTCTACGTCTCCCTTAAGATCTAACGTTGTGACTATGAAGTCTGGGCGGTTGATATTGAAAACACTAGGCAGTGGTCTTTGGTGTAACGGAAGAGAGGATGTTTATTTGCAACAAAATATAAAGGACCAGTAAAAACGCTGTTGGTGGTGGTGTTGTGGAAATTTTGAGGTTATTATTTGGTGGTGTTGTGGCTAGATTATGTGAAATCTGCCCTAAGAAACACTGGAGATTCCCTTGGGATATTTAGTAACGGGCAGGATGAGATGGTTGGACAGCGTCATCAATGCAATGGACATGAGTTTGAGCAGACTCCAGGAGATAGTGAGGGACAGGGAAGCCTGGTGTGCTGCAGTCCATGGAGGTGCAAGTGATCGGACACGACTGAGAGACTGAACGACGAAGGAACCAACGAGGACCACAAGCTTACGAGCTGGGCCCTTGCACAGGTACCCTCAGTACAGCTGGGCTCGGGGCACGGCCGCCTTCCTCGAGGCCCATCACCCGTGCCCCCTCTCCCTCAACCACACCTTCCCTTAGGCCGCAGAGCAGGGGAGATAGGTACTTTTATCGTGCTTGAAGTTAGCAAATTTGCCTAGGTTGACTTCTTTTGTATGAAGCCAGTGATTTTTTTTTTTATTGCTTTTTATTAAGACCATATGTAACTTTGAGAAGCTAGCAGCAATGGTGGAAAGAATGAAGACACCTGAATTCTAGTTCTGATCTCCCTGACAGTCTTTTGATTATACTAAGTTAGCTGACCTAAGACTTTCTTCCTTATCTGTGAAATGGGAGGGCAGTCTCTCTCTTTTGTCTTTTCACAGGTCTTCCTAGGATCAAATGAACAGAAAAGGATTTTGGAAATGGTAAATCCTTAAATAAATGTAATGCATTCATCTTGACATTTTATGATAAAGGATATTGGTTAGTCAAACAAGTTCTCTGGGCCCACCCAGGATTTCTAGGGCGCCTCTGGTGATGTGAGGTCAGTTTTCCACGGCTGTCGCTCTGGATAGGTCTCAGAACAGGTAGTCATCAGACCTGCATGTCTTCATCTCTCTCTTACTCATTAACCTAGAGATTCAAAGAAAGTAATGATTTCTGTGACCATCATTTTTATAAGGAAATAGGGTTCCTAGTATTCTTTCTGTTGTTTTAATAAACTGTTCTATATTGTATTAGGTGGTCGTTCTCTTTTTAAGAAGATACTTTATTTACTAATTTTAAATTAATTTGTATTGGTGTACAGTTGCTTTACCATGCTGTGTTAATTTCAGCTGTACAGTGAAGTGAACCTGTTATGTCTATACTTATACTCCTTCTGTTTTAGGTTCTTTTCCCACACAGGTCACTATAGAGTATTGAGTAGAGTTCCCTGTGCTATACAGTAGGGCCTTATTCATTGTTTGTTGTTTTTGTTCAGCCGCTCAGTCCGGTTCAACTCAATGGACCCCATGGACTGCAGCACGCACGCCAGGCTTCCGTGTCTTTCACTATCTCCTGGAGTTTGCTCAGATTCGTGTCTGTTGAGTCAGTGATGCCTTCTAACCATCTCATCCCCTACTTCCCCCTTCTCCTCCTGCCTTCAGTCTTTCCCAGCATCAGGGTCTTTGGTAGTGAGTCGGCTCTTCCCATCAGGTGACAAAGTATTGGAGCTTTAGCTTCAGCATCAATCCTTCCAGTGAATATTCAGGTTGATTTCCTTTAGGATTGACTGATTTTGTCTCCTTACAGCCCAAGGAACTCTCAAGAGTGTTCTCCAGCACCACAGTTTGAAAGCATCAATTCTTCGGTGCTCAGGTTTCTTTATGGTCCAACTCACATCCCTACATGACTACTGGAAAAACAATAGCTTTGACTATACAGACCTTTGTTGACCAAGTCCTTATTACTTATCTATTTTATATGTAGTAGTGTGTATATGTTAGGTGGTCATTCTTTTACTTTTTTCTTCAGATAAAGATCTTGGGTCTTAGGTACTTTATTAAATAAATAATCAGCCCAAAGTTAATTATTATGCATCTATAATTGAAAGTGGTTTATAGACTTGGCATTCACTTCATACTTTTAAAATTCCAAATGAAGTATGTTGAGGGAGTGTTTCCTCTTCAGTGCACTGGAATCCATTCTCTGGGACTAGTGATGAAAATGTGTCACCCTGGAAGCAAGTGCCTTATTAACGAAGTATATGATGGGGAACAACTTCCTGAAGGAGTCATTGTCCCATCACCCCTGACTTTGAGTTTGCAGGGATCTTTGTTTCTTAGAGTATTTTTCTTTACATTTTATTTATTTTTTGCTCTGCTGGGTCTTTGTGGCCTGTGGGCTTTTTTCTCTAGTTGGGGAGAGTTGGGGCTACTCTCTAGGTGTAGGGTGCAGGCTTCTTATTGTGGTCGCTTCCTTTGTTTTGAAACACAGGCTCTAGGGCATGCCGGCTTCAGTAGTTGCGGCTGCTGGGCTCCACTGCACAGGTTAAATAATTGTGGTGCATGGACTTACTTGCTCCGTGATGTGTGGGATCTTCCCGGATAAGGGATCGAACCCATGTGTCCTGCATTGGCAGGCAGATTTTTCACTACTGAGGCACCAGGGAAGCCCCAGAGTCTTGAGTGCGCTTCCTGGTTTCGAGCCAATGACATTGGGACACTTCGGGGTGAAATCAGACAGTGTGGGGCGCGAAGGAAGCCTCCTCTGTGGTCATCCCCTTCTCTGTTTCATGATACCAGTGTCTGTGCTGCAGGGTTCCTGTTTTCTCTTAGGATAAACTTCTTGCCACATGTAGATGGAGAATTCGGACTGGACACTGGTATTTGCAGTACTTCTCCTTACCCGCCAGGTCCTGGGTTTATCATGGCCCAGGCTTTTGGAAGCTGAGCTGTTTTCTGCTGGGGACAGTCTCCCCCTCCCTCGGTAGCTTGGCTTCATCCCTCATCCTAATCCTCCATCCCCCAGCCCGCCGCCCTGCAGGAGACTCAAACAAGCAGCATGGGCTTCCTCCCGCCTCCTTCCTGCACAGCCCGGCGGTAATACTCACGTCTTGTCTTTATGTGGTTCAGTGTCTTATGTCGGCCCTCACTTGGTCTCCCGCTGCCTGTCTGAGGTGTGCAGAGCAGACTGGATCCCCGTCATACACATGATGTGAAGTCTCAGTGGATGCCTGGATGGTTGAAGGGCCCACAGTTGATCCTGTCCTCAGAAGTGGACACCACTCTCTTAATCCTGAGCCCTTTATGCTGTCTTCCACACTGCTGCCTTGCAGTGTACCCAGGGTCACAGGGGGTTGTAGGGATATGAAAATAGATGCAAATGTAAGCCATTATTTTTCTAACCAGAGTAATTTCCAGTGTGTGAGAATGGAAGGCACCATCTTTGTGAATATTTGCTATAAAAAAGCCATATGCTCTTTAAGTTAAACAACAATAGGCATTGCTCATCTAACATTAATATCTGTTTCCATGTTTAAATATCTTACTGTGAGACTTGAAGGAAAGGAAGTTGACGGTCACCTCTGCTTATATAATGGAGTAATATGCTCTCTGTAACTTAAACATACATTGGTGTTATGGGGGATTGTTTTTAAAGTATTCTATTTATGGAATTTAGGGCTTCCCAGATGGCCCTAGTGGTAAAGAATCCTCCTGCCAATGCAGGAGACCCAAGAGACTTGGGTTCAATCCCTGGGTTGGGAAGATCCCCTAGAGTAGGAAATGGAAACACACTCCAGTATTCTTGCCTGGAAAAATTCCATGGACAGAAGAGCCTGGCAGGCTACAGTCCATAGAGTCACAAAGAGTCAGACATGACTGAACATACAGTGATGATTTATGGAATTTAAATTATGTATATTTGGATTTACTTATTTATATATAGTTATGTAGTTTGGAACTTTAAGAAAAAATGCAAAGAAGAAAGCAAAACCCAGCTATTAGCCTACCTGTAATAGACGCTCACTGTCATGCTATGGGGACTTCTGTGGTGGCGCTAGTGGTGAACAACCCGCCTGCCAATGCAGGAAACATAAGAGATGCAGTTTCGATCCCTGGGTTGGGAAGATCCCCTGGAGTAGGAAATAGCAACCCGCTCCAGTATTCTTGCCTGGAAAATTACATGGGCAGAGGAGCCTGGTGGGCTGCAGTCCACATGGTCGCGAAGGGTCGGACGCGACTGAAGCGACTTAGCATGCACTGGTGGCTCAGTGGTAAAGAATCTGCCTGCGATGCAGGAGATGAGGGTTCAATCCCTGGGTCGGGAAGATCCCCTGGAGAAGAGAATGGCTACCCACTGCAGTATTCTTGCCTGGGAAATCCCATGGACAGAGGAGCCTGGCAGGCTATAGTCCATGGGGTCACAAAACAGTTGGACATGACTTAGCAACTAAACAACAGAATTTCATTATAATATGGGGGTGTTTCTTTGCAGTATTTCTATGTCTGTAGATTTTTAACACAAAGTTTTGTATTTGACCCCTTTCACATCATATGATATTGTAAATCTCCAATGCCATCCTCGTTTTTCAGAAATCTGGGCATTGTGTAATATTTTGTTGTACCATATTTACTATATTTACCGTGTTTACCCCTGGCCACTGACCGTTAGGCTTCCCAGGGGGCTCAGTGGTAAAGACTCCACCTGCCAGTGCAGGAGACACAGAAGATGTGGGTTCGATCCCTGGGTCAGGAAGATGACATGGAGAAAGAAATGGCACTAACTCCAAAATTCTTGCCTGGCAAATTCCGTGAACAGAGAAGCCTGGAGGGCCACGGTCCATGGGGTCATGAAGAGTAGGACAAAAGTTAGTGATTGAGTGTGCATGCACACACTGGCTGTTACACTTATATCATAATTTTCAGTCTTAAAGTTCTGGAGTGAAAATCTTTCTGTACAAGTCTTCTCCCACATCTCTTATTTCTTAGGGAGGTTTTTCAGGTGATGAGTGTGAGTCACATGTATTGTACAGTTGTCTTTATTGGTGTTCAGAGAGGGTGCCTTCTGCAAATAGTGTCAGAAGTGGGGTCCTGTTTTTTAGCCACATTTCTCCTATTACTTGTTATGCATGTACATTTCTCACCCAGCTAAGAAGCTTCTTGAGGATTAAGAAGCTCTGTCATTCATGTTTAATGCTCCCCCAGGCCCCCAGCATCCAGTCCAGGGCCTAATAAAACTGAATACGTTTATTTACTGGAGTAACAAAAGGGTTTTTGTATCACACAATAAACCTCATAAAGCTGTTCAGCAAAACTCAGTATCCTGTAATTCAAATAAACGAGCACTATGAGAAGATAGCTTGAAGAGTGTGTGATTACTGAATGGAGTTTGTTGTGTATTTGCTGCTAAAATTACTATTTCTAAAAAATCAAATACTAGACTATTGTCTAGGTTGGTGCGGTTTTCTTTTCATGCCCTTTATGTTCAGTTGAAAGGAAGCATCCTCAGATTGAATGGTTTTCTGGTCTACTTGTTGGGTTTTAACAAAGAACGCATTGAAGGTAGCTGCTTTGTACGTTTAGTTCAGTTTTCAATAGTATTGATTGATTTGAGTTTTGTTGGGCGAGGTGAGACAGACCCTTTGCTCTGTAAGAGTTTTCACTGTGGATTCATTAGAAAATACCAGGAGTGAGAAGAAAGTGAGAGGATTACTTCTCTTTCAGGTAAACAATAGGAAAGATCCCTAAATGTAATTTTTAAGGCTCCAGCCTCCCAGGTTTTTATTATAAAATGCTCAAGTCCCTGTCAAGGTCACCTAGTGTCACTAACCCTTTGTTTAAAGAATAGAACAGATTATTTTCTATGATATTTAAATGCAGATAGCAGAGGTACAGTCTAAATCACATGGCACCAAATAGGAATTCTTTTCTTCTTTTACTGTGTTTTCCTAAGACACAAATGCCTCAGCTTAAATTATTAATTGGAATGTCTGATTTCCTACTGTGTCATCTGTAAGTCAGGGGCCACATGACTGAAAAATTGCCATAACTAATAACCTCCTGAGGGAAAGAGGTGCAGAGCCATCTCTTCTTATCTCTTTCTGATTTAAAAGATTTAACAGGAAATAGTCAATACCCACAGCTGTTCATCTGTCTCCTTGGAAAAATTCCATGATCAAGATATTCCATTTCAGAAAATGGTTCTTTGTTTATTCTCTCTTGACCTACACGTACATGGGTGGAGGGATGGCTGAAAGTAGCTTACTATACTAGGAGTGAGTTCCTATTTTTTATTGACAAACTGGAAGTTCCAACTCCAGAACAATCTTGTTATAATATAGCTGTGAATCTTCCCAAATGGTAAAGAGTCTTCCTGCAATCCAGGAGACCTGTGTTCGGTCCCTGGGGCGGATAGATCCCCTGGAGAAGGGAATGGCAACCCGCTCCAGTGCTCTTGCCTGGAGAATTCCATGGACAGAGGAGCCTGGTGGGTTTCAATTTTGTTCCTTAAAATAATTTTTAAAATATTTATTTATTATTTATTTGGCTGGTCCGGTTTTAGTTGAGGCACCCTGGAATCTTTGATCTTTACTGCGGCATGTGGAATCTTTCACTGTGGCATGTGAACCCTTAGTTGTGGCATGTGGAAGCTAGTTCCCTGGCACCCTGCACAGGGACCGTGGAGTCTTAGCTACTGGCCCACCAGGGAAGTCCCCCTAAAATTGTTGTCGTTAGAAGTTGTAGTTGCGAAGCGATTGGCACATGACTGAAGACTGAGCTCATCTTCTGGAAGCTTCTGTTTGCCTCTTGGAGAATCAGCTTAGCTGTTGCAGTTCAGTTTCTGCTTTGTGTTCTGTTAGTCTTTGAACATAAATCTGTTAGCAGTAGCCATGTTAGGTTTATAAACATGACTGTACTCTTTGGGGACAGGGATGTGTTGAACTCGTTTTAGCTGCTTGATTTGAAGTCAGTTAGTTTATCAATAAATATTCATTCATACATAAATCAATTCTTCCAACTAATATTCTTTCAAACTTTGAATTTAGGAAACATAGAGACAAGCACTTGGCATTTGGATCTTATAAAATCTTTAGGCTGATACTTTGACATCAAAGGATTATTCCCATTATACAGATAGGAAACTGAGGGTCACAAAGGATAAGTCACTTTGCTGTGGTCTCAGCTAGCCTGTGGTAGAGCCTGGCTGCTTGCTGACCATCACATGCAAAGCAGTCTCTCTGCCTGCCCAGAACTGAGAGTCTAGAGCGGGTTAGTGACATGTGAGCAGGCTGGTATAAAATAGCGTGTGTGGTGTTAGTATATGGTGAGAAAGGAGGCAGGCTGCTAGGGGAGCCTGCGTTGAGATACTTTAGAACCAGTGGTAAGATTTGAGAAGGCTTCCAGAGAACTAATCTAAGAACTGAGATCTCGCTTCTGACACCTATCAGTAGAGTGGAGGGAAGAAGCCTTGAAGAGCGTTTGGGCAGGGGCACCCTGTGCAGGTCCCCCTGAGTGAAGTTGCATGACGGGCAGCATGCGTGGGCTGGGTGGGTTTCGAGCAGCAGGACGAGGGGCTGCATAGCTACTCGTGAGCCAGACCCTGAGTGACCTGTATTGGGGAATTAGTGGAGCATTTTAGGATAATCTAGAGAAAATAAGAGTGGTGTTGGCAGTTGAGACAGCACGGTCTGCATGGATTTGAGAACAGTCCGAAGGTGAGGTTGACAGGTCGCAGTTTACACGCGGACTGCCAGCGGAGGGCAGGATGAGTCCCGGCTGCTTGGCTTGGGCCCTGGGGGCTGGCGGTGTCATTCCTGAGCTGGGCGTGGGGTGGCGGGGGAGCAGATGGTGAGGGGCGGCTCTGGAGGGTGTGAGCTGTCACAGCTCAGAGTGACCCTATGGTCACGGAGACATCTTCAGGCTGTGGATAGATTTTAGAGTCCTCAGCATAGAAAGTCACATGAAACTGCTAGAATTGCACAAGAAAATGGACAGAATTAAAAGAGAAGGCAGTCTCAAATAGTCCATGAGGAGCATCAACTCTTGAAGAAAATCAGAGGAGGGGCCAGCCACGAAACCAAAAAAAGAGAAGAATCCAGAGTCATTGTGTCCCTATAGGTATGGCATGATAGTATGTTGGGTCAGTACTTTGGGGTAGTTTGATTTGCAGCCATTCCAGTTTAGATGGGTGGATGAAGCTAATCATGAGTGCCAGCCGCATGTCAGGCCCTATTGAGTGGTGAACAGTGTGGGCCAGAACCCTCCTCTGGTGGAGCGTATGACCACTTCACTTAGAAAGTCACATAAGAGCTCCACCTAAGAAACCTTTGGTTTGACCCTTTTATGGAGCACAGATTTTTTTTTTTTAATCATTAAAAGTCATTTTTATTGATTAAAGAATTTGAGGAATTAGAATAATTACAATTGATATAATCTTATTGAAGCATAGTATATTTACAAAATTATGTTAGTTTCACGTATATAACATAGAGATTCAGTGTTTTTACAGATTATAATATATTAAACTTATTATAAAATAATGCTGTGACTCCCTCTGCTATGCAATATAGACTTGTTTCTTAACTAGTACACAGTAGTGTGTATCTCATGCCCCTGATGTGCCCCTCTCCCTTCCTCTTCTCCATTGGTGGCCGCTAGTTTGTTTTCTGTGTCTGTGAGTCTGTTTCTGTTTTGTTACGTACATTCATTTGCATTATTTTTTATTCCATATTATATGTGGAACATGGATTCTGATTCAGCATTAGGTAGACTCACAATACAGGGATCCAGTGGAGACTGAATCCTTCAGACACTTTTTACTTTACCCTGATGAAGAAGTCATTAACTACACCAAGGGCATTGCTTTTCTAGGGCCATCAATTGAGAAATTCTTCCAAATAGCAACATGGAGTGCTCTGAAGAGTCGTTTAACACCAGTGTGAAAAGTCCACCCTCCAAAAGAATTATTCTCCACAAATTGTAGGGTACTCCTATGTTACGAAACCTCAAGGAGATGAATTTTGCTCTTTTTTAATATTCTCAGTTCCCCAAATATTTATCTTTTGTACCATCCCAATGTTTAATTCAGTGGCTGCTGCTGCTGCTAAGTCACGTCAGTCATGTCCAACTCTGTGTGACCCCATAGACAGCAGCCCACCAGGCTCCCGTCCCTGGGATTCTCCAGGCAAGAGTACTAGAGTGGGCTGCCATTTCCTTCTCCAGGGCATGAAATTGAAAAGTGAAAGTGAAGTCGCTCAGTCGTGTCCAACTCTTCGCGACCCCATGGACTGTAGCCTACCAGGCTCCTCCGTCCATGGGATTTTCCAGGCAAGAGTACTGGAGTGGGGTGCCCTTGCCTTCTCCGTTAATTCAGTGGAAAACACTGGAAACAGTGGCAGACTTTATTTTGGGGGGCTCCAATATCACTGCAGATGGTGACTGCAGCCATGAAATTAAAAGATGCTTACTCCTTGGGAGAAAAGTTATGACCAACCTAGACAGCATATTAAAAAGCAGAGACATTACTTTGCCAACAAAGGTCTATCTAGGCAAGGCTGTGGTTTTTCCAGTGGTCATGTATGGATGTGAGAGTTGGACTATAAAGAAAGCTGAGCACCGAAAAATTGATGCTTTTGAACTGTGGTGTTGGAGAAGACTCTTGAGAGTCCCTTGGACTGCAAGGCGATCCAACCAGTCCATCCTAAAGGAAATCAGTCCTGAGTGTTCATTGGAAGGACTGATGCTGAAGCTGAAACTCCGATACTTTGGCCACCTGATGCAAAGAGCTGACTCATTGGAAAAGACCCCGATGCTGGGAAAGATTGAAGGTGGGAGGAGAAGGTTATGACAGAGGATGAGATGGTTGGATGACATCATTGATTCAATGGACATGAGTTTGAGTAGCCTCCAGGAGTTGGTGATGGACAGGGAGGCCTGGAGTTCTGCAGTCCATGGGGTCGCAAAGAGTCAGACTTGACTGAGCGACTGAACTGAACTGAATGTTTAATTCAAGATAAATGGCTAAAAATGAACTTTCATGTCCATGCGTGCTGTGGTTGCTAAGTCACTCAGTCATGTCCAATTCTTTGCGACCCCGTGGACTGCAGCCTGCCAGGCCCTTCTGTCCATAGGATTCTCCAGGCAAGAATACTGGAGTGGGTTGCCATGCCCTTCTCCAGGTCTACCAAAATATGGTTATTATGGACTATCTATATCCATTTATGACCATCATTATGGATAGTAGTCCATTTGTCAAATTTTTTCATATCCTTGGTGTTCATGGTCTACTATGATAAAGATCCAGGTTAATGGATTGTTTTATAGCTCCTTGGTCATAACTTCATTGATACCAGGCTGAATATGCTTGAACATAATGATGTCGTGAGACGTGTGCTTCAGGTGCGCATGAACTCACCTCACCCCTATCGTCTTCCTGGCCACAGACAGGATGAACCTAGGGAATGTTTTTTCCTGTTTTTATTCCCTACTCAGATATACATGTTAGTGTTAGAATCGATAGAATATGAGTATGAAAAATGCATGTTTTTATGGTAGTTATATTTTATCATAACTCTGTGGTATAATTTTAACCATTTTTTCCCCTTGAATGAGGCTCCTAATTTGTGTGTGTTGTGGTCTTCAATCCATTTGCTACAGCTGCAATCCTGGTTAAGTGGCTCAATTGTAACTATAATGTTGCTCTTGAAGACTCACTGATGTCTCATGGAAAACTTGGAAAAACATTCTATTTAAACACAATTATGCTTAAATATCACATTTTCTCCATTTCTGTCCTTGAAAAATTGTTACCAAGACCATTAGAATGAGAACACCTTGGTCCTTCCGGCTCTGAAATTCTTTAGTTTCTCTGAGTGGCCTTTTGTTGGGTCTTCAGCCCTTCCTCTCAAAGCTGCCCCACCACCTGTGAAGTCACACAGGTTCGGGTGTAGATTTTAAAAAGCTCGCAGAGTACTGGTTACACCTTCTTATTTTATTTTTCCCCCTCAAGAGCAAAATCCATAGAATTTAATGTAGTATAAGAATAATTGGAAACTATTAGGGGAGGATGTCCTTGACATTAAAAACGAACTCAAGGAAAGGGAGAGCACTGTCTGGGGAAACAGGGTCAGAAGAGGGTAAGTTCATTAAGTGATGACAGAAGTCGAAAGAAATGGGTTGGCTTCTTTGTCCTCTGAGAAGTAAGAAGCTGCAGTTTTTGCTGAGATGCTGAGGCAAGAAGGTCTTTCGGCGGCTGCTACAGGGAATGGGACGGGATGACAAGGACAGGACCAACCCTGATAGTTGGCTTGTATTTCACACTAGTGTCACAGACTTAACACCCCCCTGCACGACTTTGGGTAAAGAGTTCTGTGCTTTGCCGATTGCATTTTCCCAGTCCTGAAGTGGTGCCCGCCTGTAACTGTGCGCTCTCTGCTTTGTCTGGAGGCCAGTCAGAGCGCCCTCATTTCTGCAGACTACGGTTTCAAGACTCTTCTCAGAAATGTCATCCTCTTCCTATCCCTTCCATCATTTTGGGAATCATGACCAGTCAGCTGCATGGCATGCTGCCCTGCTCTTGACATTCATTGTAGGTTTGAGCACAGAGGATTATAAATATCTGATCAGTACAAAGAACAGAGCTGTGTACAGGTGTTTGCAGGATGCTTCCTGGATTACACCTTCACTGCTTCACTTGCTACCAAGAGTGTGAATCCCTGTCTTTTAGAAACTTCTCAACTGCATGCTGCATGAAAACAAGAAGAAGGTTAGAACTAGGGAGAAAGCTAAAAATAACGAGAAACACAGAGAGGTCTTATGTTTCAGGCTGCTGTAAGCCAGACGCCTTGACCCGGGACCCTTCCCTGTTCGTCCGTGGGGTGCGGGATGCGCAGGGCTGGCTGACTGGTATAGGGTGTCCTGCGTATGTGCACACACTTGTGCCCGGCTCCATCTCCCTCTCACCCAGAGTCTGAAACCCAGATTCTGGATTGTTCCAGCTCATGCTTCAGCTTTTCTTTCTCTCCATTGTTTCTTTCTGCCCTTCGCCCTCTTCAGCGCCTTTGCCATTCCGTCTTGACATCTGCTTTTCAAAGACACTGATTTCAGTTCTTCCCCGTGAACCACAGTACTTTTTAAAATTACATGCTCTAACTATTTCTAACTTACCTTACTGAAAAACAAATGCTGTCATTATTTTGAGGTGTTTTATTTTTATCACAGTGTTAAAATATATGAGTATTTTAGTAATACTTTTAAAAGAAAGGTGCCCTCTATAATTCTGTCATTAGAGATTCATCTGGGGAGCTACGGCAAGCTAGAAAATGTGGGCTGGAGTACGAGGTGGCAGGAAGGGATTTGCAGGAGTTCTGCTGCAGCTTCAGATTGAGTGTGTTATCCAGTTACGCTGTCAAGAATGTTTTGACTTTGAGCACGCTGAGTTGTTAGTGATACACATCAAACGTGTTGTGTGTGTGCACGCTCAGTCGCTCAGTCGTGTCCAGCTCTTTGCCACGCCATGGACTGTAACCCGCCAGGCTCCTCTGTCCATGGAATTCTTCAGGCAAGAATACTGGAGTGGGTTGCCATTTCCTTCTGCAGGGGATCTTCCCGATCCAGGGATTGAACCCGTGTTTCCTGCATTGCAGGCAGGTTCTTTACCACCAAGCCACCAGGGAAGCCCCAGTGGGAGAATAAAGGGGTTGTTATATTTCTGTCCTCTTCAGTGGTAATCACATTGTTTAAATTTTCCGTGATTTGATCAGTTTGGGGAGTTTCTATTTTGCCAGGGAATCTTAGTTTCTTCTATGTTTCTAAATTTGTTACTGTAGAGTTGTTTGTGGTATATTTCTTTTTCATTTAGTTTTATTTCACTTAGACATGTCTGTGTGGTCATGTCTCCTCTCTCATTTCCAAACTTGTGTAAGATTTTTCTTTCTCTCTTTCCTTTATTTCAGATTTGGGAAGGAGTGTATCCATTTTCTTACTCTTCAAAAAAAGCTTGGGGGAGAATGGATACGTGTATAGGTATGGCCGAGTCCCTTGGATGTTTACCTGAAACTACCACAAAATTGTTAATTGGCTGTGCCCCAATACAAAATGTTTTTGGTGTTAAAAAAATTAAAATTAAAAAGAAAATAAAAATTTAAAAAAATCCCTTGTTTGGATGTGTCTGTTTTTTCTATCCCCATTCCATTAATTTCAACTTTTATCTTTTTCTGTTCCTTCTCTCCTGATTTCTTTTGGTACATTTTGTTATTGTTGAGGTGATGAGCACTTAGTTCCTGATTATATTTCTAGAAACGTCACAGTTCGGTGCTTGGAACTAGATCCTTAGTAAGGCATGGTTCTTTCTTCTGTAACAGGGATACAGACTAGTGATAGATAATAAAAAGGAGTGTCACATTAATGCCTCGAGAATTCACATAGCTCTGTGCCAACCATTAGACGTCATTCTTACCCTTTGAGATTGTGTTGAGCGTTCTGTAAGCAGCGGACTTCTCAGTAGAATGTATACATCATGTAGACGCCTACTACAGTGAATCAAATACCATTTCAGCAGAGAGCTAACAGGCCAGAAGTTGTTTTCTTTCATTTCTCAGTTGTCATTTTTCCAGTTTCCAGGAAAGGATGTGGTGATAATCTAAATTATAGAGGGCATAACTATAATTCTGAATCATCTGTGGTTCTTTGAAATATAATACTTGTATGTGAAATAGATAAGATGCTTTCAGCTCTGGTCCCTCTCTGAGCACCCTGGGCAGATCCTGGTCTGTTGAATCCACGGAAGCATCTGTCTGCTCGCTCCCTATTGGTTTCCCCATCCTAAAATATCATTATTCCCTCAGTTATGAAGCTGCCCTGGGTGCAGACAGCATGTTGTCATGCCCATTCTAACTTCTTATTATTTTTCTCCAATGGAGAAGAAAGCAGACTGCCGTCATAATATCTGCTATTTCTGGAGATTACCACATGGTCATCAGAAAGTCATTAAGAACCCATTGGAATGAGTCCTTACACTGTTCAGCTATTTGGAATTTTAACATTACTCCTGACTGAACTACAGTTGTTTTTTATGCTTTGGTGAAGGCTGAGGGAAAGCAGCTAGCTATATTATACCTTTATTCTCATCATTGTTTTCAGAAGAAGTAAAATCATTCTTTTTTTTTATTCCTTATGCAGCAGCAAGATTCCTCGACAGCCACGAGCTCAGGAAATATGTAGTACCTGGAAAATATTTTTGTTTAATTGAAAACAGAATAAATTGAAAAATTATTTATAATTAAAGAGGAGAGTTAATGAGGTCAGGTTTTCTACCAGCCACAAAGATGAATCGTATTTTAAATCGCTAAGCTTCTGTTTTCCCCACACATTTGTCAAGTTGCTATTGGCATAATGAACTAGAAAGTTGTACTTGTTTAGGCACCAGATTCTTTTTTTTCCCTTAACATTTTATTTTATATTGCAGTATAGTCGATTAACAATGTTGTGATAGTTTCAGATGGGCAGCAAATATCATTTTCACAGAGAACTATCAGCCAGAAGTTGTTCTCTTTCATTTCTCGGTTGTCATTTTTTTCAGTTTCTAGGAACAGCTTTGGTGATAATCTATAGAGGAAATAATATATGTATTACATTATATATATATGGCATATATGCCATATATATACATGTATCCATTCTCCCCTAAACTCCCCGCCCATCCACGCTGCCACTTGACATTGAGCAGAGTCCTCTGTGCCATACAGTAGATTAAGAATCTGACACCAGATTCTTAGAAACTCCTTCTCACAGTCAGGAGGATCTCTGTGAGTTCCTATCTGCTTGCAAGAAAACATTCTGAAAACTCATTGTTAATGCCTGATACTGACCTTTTTGCTGTTGGACATTTTGAGTTTACCTGTTTCAGTTTAAGAATACTCAAACGATTGCATTACCATTGTGTTACTCTTGTAACTAGTTGAAATGTTGCTTGGTTAACTGAGTTAAGCCCAGCTACATCCTTAGGTAATGTTGATATGGAGTTGAAGGGCATGGCTCCTGGCTTAGGGGAGCTTCCAGTTCACTAGTGGAGGAGAGTGTTCAGTAAACCAGAAGAGTATAAGAGAAACTGCTATGGCAGTGTGGATGCGGGCGCTATGGAAACACAGAGGAGGCACTCTTTGCTCAGATGTGGGCCCACGGTGGGAGGGTGCTGCTCGATTGTGTGGTGTAAACTCTAGGCTGCCAAGTAGAGTGAGAGGGCAGAGTGTTTGGGGAGAAGAGGAGCATGATGTGGAACCATGAAACTTCCTGACAGTTTGGGGGGAACTGGAGAGAACGGCAGATAAGAAGCTGTGTGGGCAGTGTGTTGAACTTGAGCTGCAGTGATTGTTAATGGCTATTTTCTGTTTTTTAATTCAGGTGAAGGAAACACTCCTGGCCAGATGTCTTAAGGGATGCTGCTGGAAAGGACGGAGGTGGACAAAATTATTACAGACTGAGAAGCAAGTTGGTTTTGGGGGAACCATACTCTGAGGATGTTGTTTGCGTTTGGTTAACAAGAGGAAATACAGCTCTAGAAGAAGCCTTTGTAAATAACAATGTAATTAGGTTTACAGCAGTCTTCTGGTGAGACTGGGAGCTCCTTGCCTTGGCAGACATGAGTGACCCCAGGCAGTCACAAGAAGAAAAGCACAAACTCGGCAGAGCCTCTTCAAAGTTCAAGGATCCTCCCCGAATCATGCAGTCAGATGATTATTTTGCTCGAAAATTTAAAGCCATCAACGGCAACATGGGACCCACCACTTCTCTAACTGCCTCCAGTTCCAATGAGAGTGGTGGTCCAGCTAATGGTACCCCGGCCGTGCCCAAGATGGGTGTGAGAGCAAGGGTGTCTGAGTGGCCTCCTAAAAAGGACTGCTCCAAGGAACTGACCTGCAAGACCCTATGGGAAAGCCGATCCCAGACCAGCTATGAAAGCGTCACATCCATTATACACAATGGGCAAAATGATGGGAGCGATGGCCAACAGGAGGAGCCGCTCGATCTGGACTTTGTGGAGGCAAAGTATACCTTCGGAGACATCTTTGTGCACTCCCCACAAAGAGGACTGCACCCCATAAGACAGAGAAGCAATAGTGATGTCACCATCAGTGACATTGACGCAGAAGACGTCTTAGACCAAAATGCAGTGAACCCCAACACAGGGGCTGCCCTTCACAGAGAGTACGGAAGCACATCGTCCATCGACCGGCAGGGCTTGTCGGGGGAGAACTTTTTTGCTATGCTTCGAGGGTATCGGCTGGAGAACTATGACCACAAGGCCATGGCCCCTTTTGGGTTCCCCGAGTTCTTCCCCTGCGACCCAGCGATCTCCCCCAGCCTTCACGCTGCAGCACAGATTTCTAGAGGCGAGTTCGTACGCATCTCAGGATTAGACTATATGGACAGCGCCCTCCTCCTGGGGCGAGACAGGGACAAGCCTTTCAAACGGAGGTTGAAGTCAGAGTCAGTGGAAACGTCCCTCTTCCGCAAGCTGCGGGCCGTGAAAAGTGAGCATGAGACGTTCAAGTTCACCTGCGAGCTGGAAGATGGGCGTCTTGAGAGGGGGGTCCGCCCTTGGAACTGCCAGCGCTGTTTTGCACACTATGATGTCCAGAGCATCTTGTTCAATATCAACGAAGCCATGGCCACGCGGGCGAACGTGGGCAGGAGGAAAAACATCACCACCGGGGCCTCGGCGGCATCCCAGACTCAGATGCCAGCCGGCCCGCCGGGCAGCTGTGACTCCCCGCTGGGGAGCAAGGAGGACCTCAACTCCAAAGAGAACCTCGATGCCGATGAGGGTGACGGGAAGAGCAATGACCTGGTCCTCAGCTGCCCTTACTTCCGGAATGAGACAGGCGGGGAAGGCGACCGGAGGATCGCCCTGTCCAGGGCCAACTCGTCGTCCTTCAGTTCTGGGGAGAGCTGCTCCTTCGAGTCTTCGCTCAGCTCTCACTGCACCAACGCGGGCGTCTCGGTCCTGGAGGTGCCCAGGGAGAACCAGCCCATCCACAGGGAGAAGGTGAAGCGTTATGTCATTGAGCACATCGACCTGGGGGCCTACTACTACCGCAAGTTCTTCTACGGCAAAGGTAAGGACACACCTCTGTCCCGGGGTCCCTCCCCGACGCCACTTGTGACATGCGGCTTTGCATCAGATCATCACCGTCAGGGTGTCTGAGGCCGTTGTCCCCCGGGCTTGGGCTTGGTCTATATCATGGAGCCTCCACCATTGTTGGACTGATCCTTCCTTGTTTTTTTTTTTTTTTCATTTATTTTTATTAGTTGGAGGCTAATTACTTTACAATATTGTAGTGGTTTTTGCCATACATTGACATGAATCAGCCATGGATTTACATGTGTTCCCCATCCCGATCTCCCCTCCCACCTCCCTCCATCCCATCCCTCTGGGTCTTCCCAGTGCACCAGCCCTGAGCACTTGTCTCATGCATCCAACCTGGGCTGGTGATCTGTTTCACCCTTGATAGTATACTTGTTTCAATGCTGTTCTCTCAGAACATCCCACCCTCGCCTTCTCCCACAGAGTCCAGAAGTCTGTTCTGTACATTTGTGTCTCTTTTTCTATTTTGCATATTGGGTTATCATTACCATCTTTTTTAAATTCCATATATATGTGTTGTATATACTGTATTGGTCTTTATCTTTCTGGCTTACTTCACTCTATAATGGGCTCCAGTTTCATCCATCTCATTAGAACTGATTCAAATGAATTCTTTTTAATGGCTGAGTAATATTCCATTGTGTATATATGTACCACAGCTTCCTTATCCATTCGTCTGCTGATGGGCATCTAGGTTGCTTCCATGTCCTGGCTATTATAAACAGTGCTGCGATGAATATTGGGGTGCACGTGTCTCTTTCAGATCTGGTTTCCTCAGTGTGTATGCCCAGGAGTGGGATTGCTGGGTCATATGGCAGTTCTATTTCCAGTTTTTTAAGGAATCTCCACACTGTTCTCAATAGTGGCTGTACTAGTTTGCATCCCCACCAACAGTGTAAGAGGGTTCCCTTTTCTCCACACCCTCTCCAGCATTTATTGCTTGTAGACTTTTGGATAGCAGCCATCCTGACTGGCGTGTAATGGTACCTCGTTGTGGTCCTTCCTTATGTTTTAAAAAAATTTAAAACCTTTTGGCCACACTGCGTGGCATGCTGGATCTTAGTTCCCCGACCAGGAATTAAACCAGTGTCCCCTGCAGTGGAAGCTCAGAGTCCTAACCTCTTGTTGTTTGTTGTTTAGTCACTAAGCCATATATCTGTGACTCTTTGTGACCCCATGGACTGTAGCCCTCCAGGCTCCTCTGTCCGTGGGATTTCCCAGGCAAGAATACTAGAGTGGGTTGTCATTTCCTTCTCCAGGGCATCTTCCTGACCCAGGGATCAAACCTGCATCTCCTGCATTGGCAGGTGGGTTCTTTATCAACTGAGCCACCAGGGAAGCCCCCTAGCCACTTGACTGTCGGGGGGTTCCCTTATCTCTTCTTTAGAGATCCCCAATTCCCTTCTGTCATTGATTCCTGGTCCCTGATATGGAAACACCTACTCTTGCCTTCTCTCGGCCAATTTGTGAGCATCACAGACGTCAACCTCCATTTAGGTTACTCCGTTTAGGGTGTCTTCATTGATGAAGTCTATTGCTCTTTCATCCTCTGAATAGTCTTTTATACTGTGAACAATGAATACTTCTCATTCTTTTGCCTCTAGTTTTTCCTATATTTTTCTCTGGGTACCTTGGCTTCATCTTTTAAATTTTATGTCTTCACAGCTCCTACTGCATTGTTGTGCGTATTGGAAGTATTAAGCAAATCTTGTTCAAAGAATGTATGAATGTATAAATTAGTAGGATAGATAGGTTTCTTGTGTTTTTACAAATAGGCTTAAAGGTTAAGATACAAATAGTTCTTTGCTGTTGTTATTTTAGAAGTTCTTTAAGTACATGTAATATATGACAAATGATGTTTGCTTTTGTTTGTGTGTCCTTGAAGGATACACCCCTCGGAGGTCATGTAGTTGAGGACTTCCCTGGTGGGCTAGTGGTTAAGGCTCCATGTTTCCAATGCTGGGGGCGTGGGTTCGATCCCTGGTCAGGGCATTAAAATACCGTGTGATATTTTAGGATGTGTGGCACAGCCAAAAAAAAAAAAAGTACAAGAAATTATGTGATTCAGTCTTCAGCCTTTCAATGTGTCCTCGATTATTCCAGAGACATGAGAATCCACTCTGTGTCAGAGACAGACCTACAGAGAAGCGTGTTTTACACACACACGAGTGAAACACATGAAATGAAACACCCAGGGACCCTCACCCCACCTTCTTAGTGGGTGTGACTGCCTTCCTTTCCCCTTCCTTGGTGACATACTCTTTGGGGCTGCTTTTTCAGTATGCGGTTCCCCGGCCCCCCCCTCCACCCTGACATCCCCCTTAGAGCGCTGAGCTGGGGGAGGTGGCCCAGCCAGCTGGGGGAGGCGCTGCTCCTGTTCCTGCGTGAGGGAGCCATCCTGCCACCGGCGTGGATAAGTTCGAGCTGACTGCACTCTGCGTTTGTTCAGTATTGGTTTCTGTCTTCAGAATGCTTGTCTGCAGTCTGACTCCAGCTGTTTCTCTTTGGGGTTAGGTTTGGGGTTAGGTCAGTAAATACTTACTGCCAGCATCTCATTTGCGTTCCTTTTACATATCTTAGTGCAGTAAGTCTACACAATGTATACATAGTAAAGAGCTGATGTTTTCTGCACCCAGGGTTGCCACCTTCTCATCCATTTAATGTCCTTAGGATCTGTTCCACGAGATAATTTAACTCTGACCTCGGGAGGTCACTCCATCCACATAGTCCCTGGAGCCTTCTTAGGGACTACAAGCTTACATTTATTAAATGAATAAATGAATTATTAAATGAGTAATTATTAAATGAATAAATTTCCCCCACTTTTACATCAATCTAAATTTAACCTATCATCCATAATCATATTATGAAATCATATAAATTAATGAAGTGAATATAATGTTGATAAGCACCCATAGCTAAATAAGCAGACACTGGAATGGTGACTGGTCAAATACTTTGAGTTGATCTTGTACTGACGATGTGATGGGACTGAAATAATTTTGTCAACATCTTGGTTCCCCAGCTGTGTCCCGTGCATTCCCATCTCAGCCCTGGTCCCTCAGTATCACCAATGTGAGCTGTTGCCTTGGAGCCAGTGAACTCACAGAACCCTAGATCTTCTCTTTAGTCTATGCCAGAAATAAATCACGGCCCTCAGGATTGCTCATCCAGGGGCAGTGCATTATAAAACTCTGCTTATGGATGCTCTCGAGGTAGAAGTGTAGTTATTTTTGGAAAGGGATACCATGAAGAAATAGACTTCCTGCTTAAGATTTTTTTTTTTTTTTAATTGATGAAGCTATGGCTGTCGATGCTAGTGATAAAATAGTCTCTTAGAATTATTATGCCCTGAAATCCTTATGCAGCGAGTTGTAGTAAGTAGTTTTTGTGATTCACCCTTTAAAACATCAGGATGTAAAAAAAAGATATATATGTGTTTATGTATAATGCATATTTATACAAATACTTACTGCTAGCATCTCATTTGCATTCCTTTGCATATCTTAGTGTAGTAAGTCTACAGAGTGTATACAGAATAAAAAACCAATGTTTTCTGCACCCAAGGTTGCCACCCTCTGATACATTTAATGTCCTTAGGGTCTATTCCAAGAGATGATTTAAGTTTCCCAGATTCTGTTAATCCTCTTAACTGCTTTTTGTAGTTTTTCTCTTGAAGTCTTACTGTCACTTCCTGATGGTTAGAAAGAGCTGTCTGTGAGTGGCATATTTTTTCCACATTTTCTGATTTGTTCATGAGGATTTTCTTGGACTTTAGAAATTACATCATTAAACTTGGTGGATTTGAGTGTGAAATAAACATAAAAAAGAAAAAAATCTGAGCACAGAGGACCTGTGGGTGAGTTGTAGGTCAGTGTAGACATGTGGTTTGAAAGTGTGGGGTTGCTGGGCTCCCCCTGGGTCTGTGACTGAGCCAGACAGCTGAATCCTAGACTGCTGAGCAAAGCCTGCACAATGCGGGTGCCGGGCAGCCGTCCCCACCGTCCTTTGTCTGCAGTTCTGTACTGGGCACCCTGACTGGGCACAGCTAATGGGACCTGGAGCAGGAGGAGACAGAATCAAAGCCTGCCCAGCCCTGCTGCTCAGCTCGCTCCTGTAGCCATGGATGGTGCCTGCTTCCTCCTATATTTAGCTCTTTCCTGTGGGTCCATGCGACTTCAAAATGCAGTCAGCTACAATAGTAGCTGCTGCCCTGGCTGGTCTCTCTGTCCAGCCATTAAGGACTAAAGGCAGAGGCAGCAGCCTGGGTTTCTGGTGGCCAGGTGGCTTAGGCTTCCTCTATGTGGGAATGGAGCCAGGATTTTTCCAGGGACCACAAGCTTAAAAGCATGTATCTGCCAGATAAAGTGCAATGATTGAATTAATGATTTCCCCTCATTTTTGCATCAAACCAGATTTGTACCAGCTTCAACCACTGGAATAACTCCCTACACGTCACACGTTGGAGGAACAGCATTGTTCAGGAACAGGCCCTGGGCAGACTGGCACAGATGGGGAGGGTGTTTTTGCAGGTAGCTTTTTTCTTTCCCCTTTCTCTTTTCCCTTCGCTCAGTTGTTCCCTTTGGAAGAGGGCTGTCAAGGAATCTTCTGACACTTTCCAGAATGCCTTTTATTTGCCTTCATTATTCTTCATTGTTCTCTGTGCAACTTCATTTTCAAAAGAATGACATGGCTCCCAGTCTCTGGGAAAGGTTTCAAGACCCAAGCTCTAATAGGGCGGTGGACTCTCTACTGGGTAGTTAACATGAAATGGCTGTGTTTTGTGCCGACGTGTATTCCTGGGACACAGAGTCACTGAACGGCTTTGAATAACTTTGTAAAAGGATTTATGGAGGGGAGTGGCCTGCCATGGTGCCCCGTGGGCAGCATTGCTTGTCTGGGCAAATCCGTCTGTAGCCTTCAGTGAAGCAGCTTTTTGAAAGAGCATGGGGATTGTGGCCAGCCTGCTGAGTGCTCCGTAATGGCCCCTCCTTCCACTGGCGATGACCGTGGTGCTCTGTGCTAGGCTGTCTACATCGTGGAACAGTGGTGAACTTGTGGTTTCCTCCTGGGAGCTGAGGCCCCCTGGATGGAGGGAGAGTCCCGCTGTGGACTTGGTGGGAATTCCCCTTAGCTTCCCTGGGGGCGTTGAGCCACGTGGAGCTGCTGGTCGGCGACTGGCTGTCCCCAGGTGGCTGGAGACACAGCCACGCATACAGCCCAGACAGGCTGCGGATTTCTGTGTCCTGTGCTGTTTAGGAAGTTGTGCGCCTCCGAGTTGCTCCTGAGTTCTAAAGCTGTTCAATGCCTTCATTCAGGTCACACACACGAGAATGACTCCAGAAGGTGAAATGAGTCACTTTGGGGTGAACAGAGGTCAAATAGAAGGATAAATCTGTACCTCTTTGATGACTCAGGAGTGAAGAGAAAAATGACAGAATTGTGTCTCAGCCTTTGGGAGCATTGTCTTGGGAGAGCCACTTGTCTGGTTTGGGAACGTGTGTTTCTATGAATGTGGGGGGAAAATACTAAGATTGACAACACTTATTCTTTTTTTGTTTGTTTTGTTGTTGTTGTTCAATCATTAAGTCGTGTCTGACTCTCTGCGACCCCACGGAGTGCAGCACACCAGGCTCCCTGTCCTTCACTATCCCGTAGTTTGCTCAGATTCCTGTCCATTGAGTCGGTGATGCCATCCAGCCGTCTCACCCTCTGCCGCCTCCTCCTCCCTCTGCCTTCAATCTTTCCCAGCATTAGGTGTTTTACAGTGAGTTGTCTCTTCTCATCAGGTGGCCAAACTATTGGAGCTTCAGCTTCAGCATCAGTTCTTCCAATGAATATTCAGGGTTGATCTCCTTTAGGATTGACTGGTTTGAGCTCCTTGCAGTCCAAGGGACCCTCAAGAGTCTTCTGCAGTACCACAATTTGAAAGCATCAATTCTTGGGTGCTCAGCCTTTTATATAGTCCAATTCTCACATCTATACATGGAAAAACCGTGGCTTTGATTGTACGGTCCTTTGTCACCAAAGTGATTTCTTCACTTTTCAATATGCTTTTTTGGTTTATAATTTTTAAATGACATATAAATGTCCCATGATCATTGTGGGAAAATAGGAAGGGGTAGAGAAGCAAAAGAAAAAGAAAGAAAACTACTCCAGTCCATGAGAGAGGATCCCCAGGAACAGTTCCTCTTTATCCTGCTAGGCTTTTTCTTTTGCAAATAAACGTATGTAAATATAACCCTCTCCACTGGGGCTGTGGAGCTTGCCTTGGGTGCCAGTGCTTCCTTCGTGGACACTTTTGTCACTGTGTACAGAGCTGCATTAGCACGCTCAGAGTCATGGTCAGTGATCATTATCCCCCGTGGGTGTGTGGGGAGATGCCAGGTGTTTGCCAGCCATGCCCTGGGCAGAAGAGTTAATGACTGTATTTGCTTTATGTTAAACAAAAAAGACCTATGAACTTGACAGGAGCACAGAAATAGACATTTATGTCTTACATCTATAAAACTACTCATGTAAAATATATTGATGAATATTCATTTTAATAACATCTTTACTTGGAAAGCAAGTTATTATAAAAATGTTTACATTTATAAAATTTGGAAAATTATAAAAATTTAAGTCATAGCCTTCCCCTTGTCCACTTAAATGTGGGCTGTGCTTACTCATGTGCAAAGGACAGAGTGTGGGAAGAGGGGACCGGTCTGGCAAACACTTGCCCAGCAGGTGATCCAGGTCAGCATCAACAGCAGTAAACCGTGTGGGTGGTTTATACCCTTGATGTGATAGGAGTGGCATTTCTGTGATCTTCCTCTCCAAACACATAACCTCAGTCAGGTTAGGGAAAAACATTAAACAGATCCCAACTGAGGTACATTGTAGAAAAATCCTTGCCCAGTACTTCTCAAAACTGCCATGGTCATCAAAAAAGGGAAGCCTGAGAAACTGTTACTCTGGAGGAGCCTAAAGAGACAGGATGACAATGTCATGTGGTGTCCTAGGTAGGATCCTCAAACAGGAAAAGGACATGGGTAAACAGTAAGAAAATCTGAGCAAACTGTGGACTTCAGTTAATAATGATACATCATTGTTGGTTCATTAATTGAACAAATAAACCAAAGTATGGTGAGATGACAACAGCTTGAAAGCTGGGGGAGGGGTATAAGAGAACTCTCCTATCTTTGCAACTTTTCTGTAAATCAAAAAATTTTTAAATTGTTACCTAATTTTAAAAAAAGTTTATAAATTCTCATGATATATTTACAATCAGAATGTTTAAAATAAGAAAGAAAAAACATATAATGGTTCTTGAGTAGCAACCCTACAGGTTTTTGTTACTTTATCCAACTACCATAGGATTCTGCAAACTGCTGACTCCACTGTTTCAAATAGAGTGAAGACTAACAAGAAGCCAGTTTTGTACAGCCCTTCCTGTACATACTTGCCATGAGTGTCCTTCTCAAACTTGAGAGGCAGGAGGATTTCCTGTTTCTGCTGTCTGTATTGAAATGCACAAGACGTCCCCTTTAAATCTCCCCCCCCCCACCCGCCCTGTGATCTTCAGGTTTAGGTGAGGGACTGTTTGGGATGTCCTTGGTTCTGTAGCCCCCACATCTTCACTGAATTCTCTGAAGGAGGCTTTTGTGCCCTACTCATTTCTTCTTGTGATTTTTGGTGACAAGTACAATGAAAGAAATATGTATCTTGTAGAAGTCCTTCGTGAGGAACCGAGTGGGTTTTACAGGGCAGACTCTGTAGTGAATATGAAAGAGTCTTAGTTTCCCGCATTTTCTCCCCTCTTCCTGGTTCTTAGGGGTCCTAGTGTTTATAGTTCCATCATGTGCTCCTGAATATGACAGAGAACTTCTTCGATTTCCCCTTCCCATCTTAGATTTACAAGAGTTCTTAGGTGTAGGCAGATTGGAATTCTTTTCAAAAAGGTTGGAACTTTCCAGAAAATAGTGTTTAGCTGTTTCCAAGTGGACCAGGTATCCAACAAAAGCTGTATCCATACAACAATGTAGGGTATTTCCTGGCTTTTCCAGGGTCCATTTCTGCCCATTTGTGGAGTCCAAGCTCATACAGCTTACCACACAACAGGCTAACAAATCAAGACAAGTTGTTAGGGCAAGGAATAGTGACTTTGTGCAGAAAACCAGCAGGCTGAGAAGACGGATTAGTGTCCTAAAGATCCATCTTAAGTAGAGTAGGAATGCAGGGTGTTTTAATACTAAAAGGCGAGGGAGGGGTGTTTGGCTGTTGTCAACTTCTTGCTGGGAATCCTTTGTCCTTGCGCCTGTCCAGGTTTCTCAGGTTGTGACATCCTGTAACCCTCCAACAAGATAAATGTTATTCTCTCTATTCTCTGAATGAATGGGGAAGTGTTATATCCTTAAATGTCAGAGCCTTGAGCTTGGGCTGTCCTGTATATGTCCGGCTATAGGCCACATTCTTAACTTGTAGCAAAAGCAATAGGATACAAAGGTTAAAGTAAAAGAAACAGTACACTATGAAATCAGATTCTCTCACCTGTTACACCTTAAGATACCAGCTCTTCAGCTTTGAAGGCCCTTCCTATGTCTGGCCCAGCCCTGGCCAGTGGATCTGTCATACCTCCAGCTGATCTTTCCAGGGTCCCTTTTCTATAAAAATCTTTAAGTTCACTTATTTTTAAAACTACTCTTACCCTGATCTGTGAAAATTTACCCTTTTGTCTAATGGTAATCTTTGTCATTGATGTTTTAACTGAAGAGTCATACTTGTTTTGTACATCTGCTGAATGAGCACATAGAAAGGATTCTGCTAGAATATGTGTGACTGCTAACTCGCCCCCCTTGATATCGGCTGATGATTTTATGGCAGTGGGATTGTCTTTTTGCCAGTGGGCAGAGGCGTCTGTCCACTCTCATAGTTGGGGGCCTAGTGGGCAAAGTGCTGTATCTTTTTTTAAAAGACTTTTTACTTTGTGTTGGGGTTTAGCCGATTAGCAGTGTTGTGATAGTGTCAGGGGAGCAGCAAAGGGATTTAGGCATGGATACACATGTGTCCACTCTCCCCGAAACTCCCCTCCCATCTAGGCTGCGAGATGGCCTATCTTGATGGAAAGAGCATAGACTGAAATCAGGCTCTTGGGTTTATATCCCAACTCAGTTTGGGGCAAATTCTTGAACTTCATTGTACCTACAAAATGAGATCATTTAAAAAAAAAAAAATCTCCTGTAAAGAAAGGACTTAGAACAGCGTCTGTTACATTCTGTGCATCGTCGTCTCCCCAAGAGTTCTTAAATAAATGTATGAGCCTTTCCTCTAAAAAGGAACTATTATCCCCACCTCTGGTACAGCGGTTAAAGGGCAGTATTTTATTTTAATTGCTAAAAGATGAGAAAAAAGTAGAGAGAACCAGATGGGAGAGTGGGCCCCAGGGAAAGGTATCTGGTGAAGTCTGCCACTCCATTCCAAACACATTCACTTAAGTTTCGCTAATGTGGCAGTTGTGGGCATGAGGATAATTTTACATATGAAATGAACCCCATGCCTGAGTGATGCATGGCTGCATTTGCTTTGAATTTCATGCCTGGTGGCTTCTTTTTTTCCCCCTCCTCTTGTTTTATACAGTCACTGAGGAGAATTAATAGGGACTTGAACACTGTTATATTCATATGGGTGAACTGAGCACCAGCTAACAATACTACTATTCTAAGATGCAGATTCCTCCTTGTGGACAGAATCAGCTCAGTTCTTAGCTTCAGCGCCTGGCCAGTGCTCCCACAAACAGAGTTCCCATTGACGTCCAGAGGGGCTCTTAGCAGGAAGGAATCACCAGCTACAGTCGAGATTTAGCCTGTGTTGTTACGGTCATATGGGTTCCATGTGGCAGATGGGGTGGGGTTGGGCAGGGCATGGCTGGAGAAACATACATACTGTGCTGGGGAGGTCACAGTTCCTACTCACTGCAGCATCTTAGAACTGTGTGCTGGTTCATCCTATCCATCCTTTGGCCTCAGGAGTGTTCTCAGCCAGCCACTGAGGAGTAACACTCTCATATTTCTCTTGGATGAGGTATTAATACTTTAATATTTCTGTATAGCTTGACCAAGATGGCAGTTAACTGGGAAAACTTCTTTGCATTTTGCTACTGGTTTAACAAGGAAGAATAAATCTGCCCCGGTGTTAGATTTGTTTCTTTTACTTTAACCTTTGTATCCTATTGCTTTTGCTACAAATTAAGAATGTTACCTAAAGCCTGAAATATACAGGAGAGCCCATTCTCCAGGTGCTAATCTTTAAGGGTATAATACTTTCTTATTCCTATGGAGATAAAAAGTTGCAGAAGAGAGAATAGCATTTGTCTTGCTGGAAGTCTATAGGAACATCATGATCTGACCTATGTGGACAGCTGTTAAGAACAAGGGATTCTGAACCCGGAGAAGTTTACAACTAACCACACCTCTCCCTCACCTTGCATTTAAAAGTGCTTTTCTAAACCCCTTTGGGGGAGTTTAGGACTTTTGAGCACAAGCCTCCCGTCTCCTTATGGCACTGCAGTGAACCTCTATTCCAAACTCAGAGTTTTGGTTTGTTTGACCTCACTGTGCATAGGTCACATGAACTTATTTGTGGTAACACTGGTACAGTAAAGTTGGAAATTAGGATCTTTGGAACATTAGGTCTCAGAGCACCTAGGAGCTTATTAAAACCCACCTACCCTGTATTTGTTTAGATCCAAAATTTATTTCATTCTTTGCCCCACTGAAAAAATGAAAGGAAAGCTGGACAACTACTCCCCTCAGCAATGGCTGGCTCTCTCAGCTTTTATGCAGAAACCTTTTCTTGCTTTGTAGTATTTTCTTTCTCCTTCCCATTCTCAAAGCAGATGATGCTAAAATTTATACCTTATCAAAGGAATCCATTGGTAGCTACCTTACTTCCCAAGTGACACTTTTTATTCAAGGCTTTCTTAAAATTGTGTCTCCTAAGATACCATCCTTACATTCAGGAGAGGTTTGCTGTCTCATCTTTAAGTTGTGTTCATTTTACTGTGTATGAGTTGAATTTTGCAATGTAAATCTTTACAGTAATGTCATCACCCTTGAGTGCCTTATTTTTTTTAACTTTTTATTTTGTATTGAAGTATAGCCAGTTAACAACATTGTGGCAGTTTCAGGTGGGCAAAAAGGAACTCAGCCGTACATATACATGCATTCTTTCTCCCCCAAACTCCCCTCCATCCAGGCTGCCACAGAACACTGGGCAGAGTTCCCTCTGCTACGCAGCAGGCGCTTGCTGGTTATCCAGTTAACTGTAGCAGCGCGTACAAGTCCATCCCAAACTCCCCAACTAGCCCTGCTCCCCATCTTCCCGCTGGCAACCAGAAGTTTGTGCACACTTGCGTTGCTCGACGTGAAGGAGCTCTAAAGCCAGACTGCCTAGGTTTGCATCCTGACTCAGTCACACGGACTTCCGACTTTGAGCGTGTCGTTGACCTCTCAGCTTCAGTATCACTTTCTGTGAAATGGGAATACCTGCTCATAGGTATGGAGCTGAATGAGTTAATTCATGTAAGGTATCCTTAATACTGTTATTTTCACTGTAATACACTGGATTTTTTAAGCTTCACTGATGCTTTGGTTAAATTTTGGTCGAAAGAGCCTCATATAACCAAAAAGCATCATTTTCCTCATCAAATTTGATCATTTAATCCATGAAACATTAGCAGGGAGTTTGAGGTTCCTCGAGGTTCTCTAATGACTCTTAATGTTATTATCTGCAAAAGCAGGTCCTATTGTTTTCTTCATTCATTCATTTATGAATTTGTCATTCCTTATTCATGTCTGTATAACTCCTGGAACAGAGGAGGTGATTAAACAGTGGTTTGGAGGGGAAGATGACAGAAGACACATCATAGGTAGGAGTTTAGGCAGCAGTCACCTGCAGACACGGGTTTAACCCAGGTAGGCAGTGAGCTGACAGTGAAATCATCAGCTGACTACTGGAAGAACACAGAACCATTAAAGGAAAGCTTTGCTGTGTGTACTGACCAGTGCAGGGGGAAGGGGCCCGACCCAGTCACTGGTGGTTCTGGTGGACTTGCTGATGGCATCGTGACCAGGGTGAGAGACCTCGTGAGGCAGAAGCACAGGGCTTCTCTTCCATGCTGGGCTCGGCAGCCTGGAGCATTGGGATCCTCACCTCTTCAGTCCATGAGATGAACCCAGTACATCTACCATCCGAGATTTCACAGTGCCTGGAAACAGCCTTTGGACTAAGGTTCCACATGACCCTTAAGAAAAAAAAAAAACTTCCAAATTAGAATTTTTTCTTTTCTTTACTGAACAAAGTGCACCAAAGAGACGTGCTGAATCTCATTTCCTACACTGAAATCTTGTTAATCGGTTTTTTTTTTAAATCTGGCCTTGTATTTGTATGATATGTGGATTTTCATTCAGTTTTCCCACAGTCTTTTCACAGCTTCTGTTCTGCGAAGGAAGGATTTTATTTGATTCTCTCCTGAAGCAATTTTATGGAAATCAGGTGCTTGGGATGAAGATGGGCCCCTTGGGTTAGGGGCTCATTGTCCCGTCCCGCAGAGGGCAGGGCTCTTGTGATGCACATGAACAGGCTGAGCTGTCCTGAAAGGGCCTGGGTGTCATTTGAGAGGGTTACCTCGGCTCCCTCCTGGAGACCAGAGGGAGCACCTTCCCTGCGCTTATCTTCATGATATGTGGAATGCCCTATAGAAAAGCTAGACAGAGTGCTCCAGGGTGCAGCAGAAGATAATGTTATTTCCTTAGAAAGGCATTCAGGTAACCTTCTGTATTCCTTGGTGAAACTGAAAGCAAGGAGAGAATCCTTAGAAGATGCTGCAGGGACTCGGGACTGGTGAGTCCAAAGGTGTGGTGGTTGTACGCAGCCGAGAAGTCGCCTCAGCTTGCATTCAGAAGTGTGTGTCTGCACTGCTGTGTTCAGAATGGATAACCAGCACGTGTAAGCGTAGCACAGGGAACCCTCCTCAGCGTCATGTGCCAGCCTGGCTGGGGTGGGGGCTTGGGGGAGGATGGCTTTATGTGTATGTATGGCTGAGACTCTTTGCTGCTCACCTGCAACAACCACAGCATTGATCATTGTCTATACCCCGACACAAAATAAACAGTTTGAAGTTTGGGAAGAAAAAGATAGTGCATGTCTGTGAGAGATGGAGAAAGGAGTCAAAAGCAAGTGTGGGGCATGGCTTGGGAGGATAGACACAAAGGAAGAAAATGTGTTTCGCACTAATTGGCCATCTTTGGTGGAAAGGGTAATATACACATTTAAAAAAATTAATTCCTGATAGAAATTACTCAGTAAAATATTATATATGTCACTGCTTTCTTTAAAAGACTATCCTGAATGTAATGGAACCTCGGATTACAGATTAACTTTTGAGATTAAAAGTATGAATCTCCTTCAGTTTGACTCTTAAGCTGTGTTGGGCTCAAAAATCAAAATGCCCATAATGCTGTCCATTTTATGTTTGCTCTCTTTTTGTTTTTCACTGAGTTTTTTTGTCAGTGGGATTCCTGCCTTCAACTATAGTGCTTTTCTCATGTTATTGATGATACATGTATTATATATATATTTTGGAGTGGGGGGGGGGGCTGCTGAGGTTAAGAACTACCCAAGGTTATTAAGTAGGTATTAAGTAGGAAAGCTCAGATTCAGAAACTGCTTATCAGGCTCATTAGACTTATAGATGCTCATGCTAAGTCACTTCAGTCATGTCCAACTCTGTGTGATCCCATGGACTGTAGCATGCCAGGCTCCTATGTCCACGGAATTCTCCAGGCAAGAATACTGGAGAGAATTATAGATATTTAAGAGTAAGTGAATTTAGGGGTGCTAATTAAACTTGGCCATTTGAACATATATGTTCTCTCTCTTCCTTCCAAACACCACTAAAAAACTGATGGTGAAGGAGTACATAAAGGGCATAAAGCCACAGAGGGACAAACTAAGCAGGTGCCACATAAGGCAAGGTATGCCAGCGTTAATCGATGAGCAGGACGGTTCTGCAGCCTGGAGGATCCCAGCGCTGGAGGGCAGTGTGTGGCGGGGACAGGCCAGCAGAAGATAACCTACTGCACAGAGCAGGTTGGTGGGGTGAGCTGTGGTGGAGCAGTCTGCAGAGAGCTTTGGGCTGCTTCTAAGATGCTGCTTGAGTGAATGCCAGCGGTGACTGCCGCCCCACCCAGGCTCTGGACTTGGGTCACCGCTGCGTCCCATCGCCCAGGCTCCTCCCCAGTCCTGGCCTCCCCCACATCCACCTAAAAATGTTAGAACTAATATGTGAAGTCAGCAAAACTTCAGAATACAAGATTAATATACAGAGATCAGTTGCTTCTCCATAGATTAATAATGAACTACTGAAAGAGAGGGTACAAAAAAAAATCCTGTCTAAAATTTCATCTGAAAGAATAAAATGTTTAAGAGTAAACTTAACTCTGAAAACCATAAAACATTGATGAATGAAGTTGAAGATGATACAATGAAATGGAAAGATATCCTGTATTCTTGGATTGGAAGGATTTTATTAAAATGGTCCTACTATCCAAAGCAGGCTACGCATCCAATGTAGTCTTTATCAGGATACCCATGATGTTTTTTTGTAGAACTAGAACAGATAATTTTAAAATTCCTATGAATCCACAAAAACCCCTAAATTACCAAAACAATCTTGAGGAAAAAGAACAAAGCTGGAGGTATCACCTCCCCAGACATCAGATTATGCTACAAAGTACTAGTAATCAAAACAGCATGGTACTGGCACAAAAACAGACATATGGATCAATGGAACAGAATGGAGAGCTGAGGAATAAGCCCACACATTTATGGTCAAATTATTTATGATAAAAGAGGCAATATACAGTGGAGAAAAGGCAGTCTTATCAATAACTGGTGCTTGGAAGACTGGACAGCTGCATGCAAAAGAGTGAGATGAGAATGTTTTCTCACACCGTCTGCAGAAATAATTCAAAATGGATTAAAGACCTAAATCTTGCAGACCATAACGCTCATTGAAAAGAACATAGTCTTTGACATAAGTCATAGCAGATTTTTTTGAATCTGTCTCCTGAAGCAAAAGAAATGATAGCAAATATAATCAAGTGGACCTAATTAAACTTAAAAGCTTTGGCAAAAGAATCCATTGACAAAACAAAAAGACATTGTACTGTATGTGAGAAAGTATCTGTAAATGATGACAAACAAGGGGTTAATAATGAAAACACATAAACAGCTCATCCAACTCAATATCACAAACCAAACAGCCCCGTCAGAAAATGGGCAGAAGACCTGAACAGACATTCTTTCAGAGAAGAAATACAGATGGGTAATCAGCACGTGAAAAAATGCTAACATCAGTAATTATTAGAGAAATCAAAGTAACAACAATAGATCACCAAACACTAGTCAGAATTGCCATCACCTAAGAGTCCACAAATGGTGTATGTTGGTGAGGATGTGGATTAAAGGGAGCCCTCCCACACTGTTGGTGGGAATGTAAATTGATAACAGCCAGTATGGAGAATAATATAGAGGTTCCTCAAAAAACTAAAAACAGTTGCCCTGTGATCCTGCAGTCCCAGTCCTGGGCATATACCTGGAGAAAACTATAATTAAAAAAGGTGCATGCACCCCAGTGGTCCTAGTAACACTGTTCACCGTAGCCAAGACCTGTAAACAACCGAAGTGTTCATCAGCAGATGAATGGATAAAGAATTGGTACATTCTTTATTACTCAGCCATAAAAAAGAATGAAACCCTGCCGTTTGTAGCAATGTGGCTGTACTTAAAGAATATTATGTTTAGTGAAATAAGTCAGAGAAAGACAAGTAATTACCGGTTGGTATGTAGAATCTAAAAAGTAAAACTGAGTATATATAGCAGAACAGAAACAGATATAGAAAACAAACTAGTGGTGACCAGTGAGAGGAGGAAAAGGTAGAGGGTCAGGGTAGGGGGTGAAGAGATGCAGACTGTTGTATATGAAATAGATAAGCAACAAGGATATATTGTACTGCACAGGGAATTATAGCCATTATGTTATAACTTTTAATAGAATAAAATCTATAAAAAATACTGAATCACTAAGCTGTATGCCTGAAATGAACATAGTATTGTAAATTAGCTGTACTTTTAAAAAAAATGAAGCTGAAAGCATGTGGAATCTTCCTGGACCAGGGATTGAACCTGTGTCCCCTGCATTGGCAGGTGAGTTCTTAACCACTGGACCATCAGGGAAGCCCTTGAATTCCTTTTGATTCATGTCACAGGTTTTATCAAATGCCTACCAAGAAACTGATTTGAGCATTTTTGCAAGTAACTTCTTGAAATATGTTCTTAATACATCAGGCTGTTGATAAATAACTCATTGTTGGTAAATAATTCATTTTTTGCAATGTATTTTTAATTGCACTGGAGTTGTGCATGTTTGTAACAGTTAACCAGACTACTATCAGTACATAATTTAAAAGGATGAGGTATCCATGAAAAACAAAGACTCACTTCCTATTATATAAGCCCAGGACTGAGGCAATAATTCACCTTTTTAGTCCCTAAAATAGGGGACCTGCTGCTTCTAGTCCTGACTGGTTCAAAGGGAAAGTATGTCAGTATTTATCTCATTTGATTGCAAGTAAAAAGTAAATGATCTGTCTTTGAAGATGTAGCCAGTGTTCATTAGTGGCTTTGGATAATGTTTTCCTTGAGTGATACAAGTACTGTTTTTCTTTGTTGAACTTCACCTGTTTTCTACTTTATGAATAACATTCCTTATTCCTTCAGAAATTACTGTGGCAGAAGATGTTAGCATAACCCAAAGCCTTTGGAATACCTATGGCTTTTTTCAAGCTTACAAACATGCGATAGAGCATATTTCTTTTTAACCGAAAACTATACATCAGAAAGATTGGCCCATACCACTAAGGTGACATTGAAAAGGGATAAAAGTGAAAAAGCGGGAGGTTGTTAAAGTGATTTTGCATACAGGGTGAAAAAACCAGTTTTCTAAGTGTGCACCTTGGAGAATGGACTGGGCAGAAGTTCATTAAGGAATAAATGAATAACACCTGGGGCTTTGCATGGAACACTTGCTAAGCATGGATTGTTGGTATGAAGGTTTGCTAAGATTGAGAAGCAGCATGAATAAACATTTGGGTAATTGCACCCTCTGTGTTGGCTGGACCACATCTGAGCATTGTCTGGGTCCTTGCAGAAGACAACACTTAAAAAGTGTGGTTGGAGTGAAGCCTTTATACTTCTTTCAGCGGAGCTCACTTACGCATCCAGAAGGGCTCCTCCCAGAGCACTGAGCTTGCTGTCACTGGCAGCGTTCAGACTGGAATATTTGCTTCTTGATGGGGAAGTTCTTCTGGGTTGTGACCCCACGGCCAAGACCATGTCTGGCACACAAGTGTTCTGTGAGTAAGAGACTAATGATCATCTCTTAGGAAGAATGTGCTTGGAGGTGCCTATGCACTATGTCTCATAGTCACCTACCAGGTGAGCACTCAGCCCAATGCTCTGTGGCATTCTGGAGCACTGCCTGGTGGGATGGGGTGGGAGATGGGAGGGGGGTTCAGGATGGGGCAGACATGTGTGTACCTGTGGCTGATTCGTGTTGGTGTATGGCAGAAACCAACACAATATTGTGAAGCAAGTGTCTCTTCCAATAAAAGAGAAAAGTGCATCTAAGTTGGAGACAAAAAAAATTGATCACGTTTGTGGGAAATCCTGCCACAGAGACACTGGTGCATCTTCTGGACTAGATACACAAGTTGCAAAATCCCCATCCTCTACCCGCTTCCTTTCTTCTCATGCCACCACTTTCTCCATCACAGAGCATCAGAACTACTTTGGAATCGATGAGAACCTCGGCCCTGTGGCAGTCAGCATCCGGAGGGAGAAGGTGGAAGACCCCAAGGAGAAGGAAGGGTCCCAGTTCAACTACCGGGTGGTCTTCAGGACAAGTGAGGTACTGGGCACACATGGTGTCTGTCCTGGGCTGGGCCTCTGAGTCACTGCTTGGGTTGTTTACCATAATGTGTTGCTTTTATTGTCAGTGTTGATCACACCAGTTAAGATGACTGAAAGGGCTTACGCTATTTGGTTCCGAGTGAAGTATTTGAAAACTTGTGATGGATGTGAAGTGGCAGTGATTTTACTGTCACCTTAAAGGACAGAAAGGATAAAATCATCAGAATGCAAGGTTCTTGGGCGTAAGGCAGAGGACAAATCTGAACTATATGATTCATATCAAAACTGAAAACCAACTTTAGAATCAAATGCAGAAAACCAGGAAGCCACCCATGAGGTGGGTGCTGGCTCAGCATGTCTGTGGGCCCAGCATCGCTGTGGACCCACGCTTCCTCCCACCAGCAGCCAACTTACTCCCCCACTGGTCTTGCTTTGAGTGAAACATGCGACTGTCACACAGATGATGCACGTAGATGGGAATGTTGATTTACATAAAGGGCCAGATCTGATTTGCACTTTAGTTTTTATCCTCTTGACCATTGTAATTAGATGGAAATGTGTTGGTCACACAGCCCTGAGTGTATATTTTGGTGACTCCTGGACCTGAGTTCAGACACCCCCTCCAAGGCTTTACCCAAGCCTGGTACTCAGTGTCTACTTGCCCATGCGTTGGTATCCTCATGACCCAGGTTCTGTGCTGTAAGTAGGAGAAAAAAGCCCTCTCTGAAGATGGCGTGTTTTAAGTTATGGACCTGTGCCATCCAGTTCAGTAGGCTGCTAACCACAGGTGGCTATTTAAATGTCAGGGAGCTGAGTAAGAAACACGGTCCCACTGTCACGCCTGTCACGGTCACTGCCCTACAGCCAGTTGGGGCAGGGCAGTTACACAGGCCAGCCAGTGCAGCGGGAGGACAGTCTCATCACTGCAAATAGTCACGTTGGACAGCGTGCCCTGGACGCTGCTGTTACCTCCCCCACCACGGCGCATGGTAGCGAGCGTGGAGGGTAGGGGGTGGGGCGAGATGAGAGCCAGGCCTCTAGGCCTTTCTCAGCACATTAGACCTGGGGTTAGATCTGTTGTGTCCGAATAGTGGCTCCATGCAGTCACAGCTGTTTGAGGACATATCGCAGATAGGGAGGAAGAACCTGGTCTGGACTTCTTGGACCTGAGTCACCTGCCCCTGGGGGTCTCAGAGTGGCCCCGCCCAGCCTCCGGAATTGTCAGCAGTGGGAAGTTAAATAGAAGAATATGAAGAGTAGAAGAGAGAAAAAAATAAGAAAACAAATAAAAAGGAAAAATGCAAAAAGAAACAAAAAGCAAACAGAACAAGAAGAGCAGAAGAAAAGAAGATGATGGACCGTGGGAGAAAGGAGAGGGGAGGACGGAGGAGGTGGCCGAGACTGGCCCGGCCCTGTGGCTCCTGGCCCGTTGGTACTGTTGGCTCTGACTGTGGCGGGTGTGTCTTTATATCTCCCTGGGCAGGCATTGCCTCCTCCTCCTGGCGCCTCGGGCACATCTGGTTATGTCAGCCCCATCCAGCTCCTTCCTGACTTCTGTGTACCTCTGTGTAAAGACTGACTGATGAAGCCTTAATCTGCTTCTTCAGACTGAGAAATGTCATCTCTTGTACTCAGAAAAGAGCCTTCTCTTTCTTCCTCCTTTTTTTTGAGGCAATTGAAACATGATGCTTTAAAGAGTCAAGGTTAACTGAACTGTGCTATTTTGCCCCACAGCTGACAACGCTGAGAGGAGCAATTTTGGAAGATGCCATACCCTCTACCGCCAGGCATGGGACTGCACGTGGGCTCCCGCTCAAAGAAGTTCTGGAATACGTCATTCCTGAGCTCAGCATCCAGTGCCTGAGGCAAGCCTCCAGCTCACCCAAGGTCTCCGAGCAACTGCTCAAGCTCGATGAGCAAGGGGTGTGTATCCTGTATGAGACTGAAGCCCGTGACGCTTGGTGTCCATGGTCCTGAATGTTTCGGAGTTTTCCCATCCATCTTCCTTTTAAGATTATTTATTTTTAATGCCTTAAAGCATTTTCTCTCCAGTTTTTCCCGAATGTGCCTCTATTACTAGTTAAGATGCCTTTATTATTAAGAAATGCACCTCCTGCTGAGTTGTGACTGGCATTGTTTTTTTTGAAGATTTTATTTATTTTTGGCTGTGTTGGGTCTCCGTTGCTACACGGGTTTTCTCTGGCTGTGGCCAGCAGGGACTACTCTCTGGCTGTGGTGTGAGGACTGCTCACTCCAGGAGCAAGGGCTTCAGTAGGTACCGTCTGTGGGCTCGGTGGCTGTGGCTTGCAAGCTCTAGAGCGCAGGCTCAGTAGTTGTGGCTCAAAGGCTTAGTTGCTCTGCAGCATGTGGAATGGTAGTTCCCAGACTAGGGACTGAACCCCTGTACTCTGCATTGGTGGGTGGATTCTTAATCGCTAGACCACCAGGGAAGTCTGTGACTTGCATTATTTTCATCGAGGTCTGGTATGTCCCAGCCAGCAGGAGCAGATGTGATTCATGACTATTAGAGATCACTGGGGTCTTTCCCCAGGGTTTTTGTAGTTGTTGTTTTTAAATTTACTTATTTCATTTGTTTACTTAGCTGTGCCTGGTCTTAGTCGCAGAATATGGGTCTGTGATGTGGCATGTGGGATCTGGCTCCCTGAGCAGGGGTCAAACCCAGGCCCTCTGTGTTGAGAGTATAGAGTCTTAGCCACTGGGCCACGAGGGAAGTCTGTCCCCAGGGTTTAAAGAGCTCACACTGGGCCTTTCCCTGACCTGAGATTTATTGTTGTTTACTGTGTGCAAAGCATCAGGTTTACTGATGGCAGTGAACAGCATGCATCAGGAGAATCAAGAAGCTAAGATCTGGTCCTTCCCCTTGGGGAGATCACTGTGACAGAGAGCACAAAGGCCCTTGCAAGGCAGAATGTGGCCGTGGTGGGTTTGAAGAGGCAGAAATGCAGTATGTTCTGGGAAAAGAGGAAGTAACCTCTGAAGGAGGTGGTGTTGTGACTGGGCCTTTAGATTTGAGTAGAATTCCAACAGGGAGATATGAGTACTTCCATACTGCTGCTGGGAATGGTGCAGCACCCTGGGACAAGCTGCAGATGTGGGACAGCATTTGTTTCGGTACTTGAGTTGATCAGAAAGGTTTATTCCTCAGATCCTGGGTGCATGGAAATTTTTTTTTGTCTTGATGTTACTAAAGACCTAGTAAGTAAATGTTAGTCGCTCAGTCATGTCTGACTCGCTGCCAGGCTCCTCTGTCCATGGGATTCTCCAGGCAAGAATACTGGAGTGGGGAGCCATTCCCTCTCCAGGGGATCTCCCCGACCCAGGGATTGAACCCACATCTCCTGCAATACAGGCAGATTCTTCACTGTCTGAGCCACCACGGAATCAGCACGATTCATAATACAAATAGCTTAAACCCAGCATCTCATGGTGTGATTTGGGTGATTTGGGCTCAGACGGGAACATCAGGCCTGTGTGCTATCCCCCCCTCCCTCCCCCCGAGCCCCAGGAGCCTTGCCTGCAGATGGTGAGCAGGGAATCGATGTCTCTTCGGCTCCTCCCGCCCCGTAGCTCTTAGTCAGGGTACAGCGTGAGTACTGGCGCTTCTGCCTGCTCGGCTCTGAGCTTCCCCAGCATCCCCACCGAGATGCATGACAGGCGGGTCCCTCCCTTTCTTGGACTGTAAGTGTCATAGGTCACTCGGAGGAGACTGCTGTCATCACTTTGCTACTCAAGAGAAATTAGCACCATTTTGCCTTATTTCACTGATACAGTCAGCTCTGAGTTTTGATTAAAGGCTCTGTTTTACAGTTTGGTAATAAAAGTGAACGATGTTATGGACGGATGCCTTTAGGGAATTGGGCAGGGTTGATAATCCGTCAGCCTTCGAGGCTCAGATTGCTGCTAGTAGGATGAAGTGCCCTGCTTTTGTGATTGACGGGTAGTTCCTCTTGAGGGAAAATAAAAAAGCTGTAAAGCTGTAAAGGTCTCCCCTGCCTTAGGAGGAAGTAGTGTGGTACCTTCCATCATGGCATGGATGGACAGAGAGACGGAATTATAGCAGGAACCCTTCAGTTGCTATTAAAGCTCTTTATGGTCTATTGTATATTTAGCAAATGTTTTCAAGATAGTCAAAAATATAGAAATGACTGTAATGGCTCAGCCAGAGTTACTTTTATGGAAATAAGACATTATTCTATCAATATACATGGATCACAATTTTCAGTGGGAGTCTTTCCTCCCCAGACCTTAATTTGATTTGTTTTTTTCATTACAGTCTTTCATATTTCCATGAATGTTCAAATAACGACAACAAAAAAGCATTAAGAACCAGACAGGGAAAACGTCTGAAAATATACAGCTTTTTTCCGTTCTAACTTCGAAGATAATGCTATTTACTATATAGAGGGTATAAGATATTTCCACAGCTCTATTTTTAAATAAATGTTTGAACCTAGCTGTCTGTTTTGGAAACCTGCAAACTCCCATGTAGGCAAGGCCATTCACTGTATTTCTTAGGTTGTCTGACATTTCTCCAGCTGTTATTTTCAGGTCTCTGGGTTTGTTATGATTTTTGTAGGGTTTTGCAGAATGATAGTTGATTACTTTTTTTAGCTTCTGGAAATTGTCCTGGCATGCTTTCCTATGAACAGAATTCTCAGCTCCTATAATTTTAATTTTACTGGAAGTTAGCTTGTGTGATGCTTTTTAATTTTTTAAATTTGCTTTGTGTTTTATATCGGAGCATGGGCTTCCCCGGTGGCTCAGATGGTAAAGAATCTGCCTGCAGTGCGGGAGACCCGGGTTCATTCCGTGGGTTGGGACGATCCCCTGGAGAAGGGAATGGTACCCACTCCAGTATTCTTGCCTGAAAAGTCCCATGGACGGAGGAGCCTGGCGGGCTACAGTTCATGGGGTCACAAAGAGTTGGACATGACTGAGCGACTGACGACATAGTTGATTTACAATACTGTGTTAGTTTCGTGTGTGCTCGTCTGATGCTTTCTGCCCAGTGATTTTCCTTTCTCCCCCATTTCAGCTGAGCTTTCAGCACAAGATCGGGATCCTGTACTGCAAGGCCGGCCAGAGCACCGAAGAGGAGATGTACAACAACGAGACGGCAGGGCCAGCTTTTGAAGAGTTCCTGGATCTGCTGGGCCAGAGAGTGCGGCTGAAAGGGTTTAGTAAATACCGAGCCCAGCTGGACAACAAAAGTAAGCTTCAGACTTGGGCGTCTGCACAGATCTAATTCCCCAAGGGCAGGCACACCGCAGACATCTGAGTGGTCCTGACCCCAGCAGCGGCTGAGCCAGCTCACTGGGGATGGAGTTGCGAGTTCCTCAGATGAGCAGAGGGCTTCCTTGGTGGCTTAGGTGGTAAAGAATCTGCCTGCAGTGCAGGAGACCCGGGTTCGATCCCTGGGTCAGGAAGATCCCCTGGAGAAGGGAGTGGCTACCGACTCTAGTATTCTTGCCTGGAGAATTCCATGGACAGAGGAGCAGGGTGGGCGACAGTCCATGGGGTTGCAAAGAGTCAGACACGACTGAACGACTGAGCACACCCATGCACTCAGATGAGCAACAAAAGCACACTTCTCAAGGGCATTGTGTCCCACATAATCTCAAAAGGTCAATTCTTCTTCCTTTGTAACAAGAGCAGAGATCCCCCAGGATTCTGTGAAGAATCTTTTAGTATGTTCTTTTTTCTTTTCACCTCACCTCTCTGTTCCACTCTGTCCCACTGCAGCTTGACCAAACCTTGCATTCATTTCTGAGTACTCTGAATATTTCCACATCCATGCTTGCAGCCTTATCTTGTTTATAGCCTTTTTCATGGTATTACCTGGGAAGCTGAAGCTCTGATTAAAAAGCTAACACATCCTGTTTTCCAAGGACCTTAGTCAGGTTCTCTCAAGTGGGGCACCTGTGCGTTCCCTCCTATGTGTGAATTTGTCTTGCTCCTTCATTTCGGTAATCCTGTTCTTATGGTCCTCATAAATTCTAAATATTCAACCTTTGTATCTGTGTTGTTACTTAGTTGCTCTCAACACACCTGAAAATAGCAGGTAGGGTAATTTTGTGTATTTGGGAAAATTCTACTTATTGTCAAGCAACGATTTGCTTGCCCTTTTACTGAAGAGTGAGTAAAAGATGCATCTGCAAGGGCATCCATTCCTCTAGGAGGGGTCAGTGGGAACCTGTCCCGGGGCAGCATCAGCCAGGCTTGAAACCAAGGCCCTGTGGCCCCAGGTCTGCTCACCTTGCGACCTTCAGTGATACTTACCTACAACAGAGGGGTGCTGCTCTTCCCGTGTCTAGCTTATCATCAGTTCTGGGGTTTCAATCTTTTCTTTTCTTTTTTAATTAAAAAAAAAAAAGTTTTCCTGGAAGATAACTGCTTTACAGTGTTGTGTTGATTTCTGCCATACAACAGTGTGATCAGCCATAAGTATACGTATGTTGAGCCTCCCTGCCTCTTGAGCCCCCCTCCCATGCCACCTTTCCAGGTCATCACAGAGTACAGGTTGAGCTTCCTGTGCTGTGAACAGCTTCCCTCTAGCTATCTGTTTTACACGTGTGCTCTGCTGCCTCAGTTGTTTCTGACTCGCTTTTGAGTCCATGGACTGTAGCCCGCCAGGCTCCTCTGCCCATGGGATTCTCCAGGCAAGAATACTGGAGTGGGTTGCCACTTCCTCCTCCAGGTGATCTTCCCGACCCAGGGACTGCACCTGAGTTTCCTGCTTGGCAGGCAGATTCTTTACCACACATCACTGTATGTATGTGACAACGCGACTTTACCGATTCCTCCTCTCCTCCTCCCCTCTCCTCCCAACTGTGTCAACAAGTCCATTCTCTACATCTGTGTCGCCGTTCCGTCCCGGCAAGTAGATTCATCAGTACTGTTTTTCTAGATTCCATATATACGTGTTAACATGCAGTATTTGCTTTTCCGTTTTTGAAAGTGACACTTAGAGGATAGATCACAAGATCTGCAGAAAAGTTGACTCACAGACAGGCCCTGTGTGTCTTCCACAGATTTGGCCAAGGTTGGAGCTTGACTATTAAGTTGAATGTGCATTGCTCATGGCTCAGAAATTAAAGGGTAGAAAATAATACGTGATACCTGTTGTGAGTGTCCACTTGTTTTGAGAAAGGTCACTGAGGCCTTTTCTGAATTTTCTTTCTTTTTTCTCTGCCAAACTCCCCTTACCTACAGACTACCATACAACCGCTGGCCGTGCTAGCGTGCTGCCCTTAGGGACGCCTTCCTGAAGAATGAGCACCAACATGGGCTCATTGCTGCCCTGCATGTCTGCTGTCCTTCTGCTGTGGGAGGGATGAGGGGACATTTTAAAAGCCCCTGATGTATACATTCTATAACGCTACAATGTAGATAGTGCAAATACTTTTTTTTTCTATGTACAGAATTGACATCAGCTTTGAGTTTTTATTTAATGCATTATAGATGTCATGCTAATCATGTTAGCTCAAGGAAATAAGAACAAAATTTTGACATGTTGATTCATATTTTTATGACCAAGGCATTCTGTGAGTGACAAAGAAATCATGGCACATCTTCAGTTTAGAGGAACTTTCTAAGAATTGTGTTTCATAGAATGGTCAGATGAAAGTTATGCTTTTTACACAGTGGGCAAGAAAATCTTAAGTTCAGGAGAATTGTGTTTAACTTTTTAACGTTTATTTATGTTTGTCTGTGTTGGGTCTTAGTTGTCGCGTGTGGGGTTGGAATGTGGGCACCTGCCGTTGTAGCCAGTGGCCTTAGCTGCCCAGAGGCATGTGGGATCTGAGTTCTCCAACCAGGGATTGAACCCATGTCCCCTGCATTGGAAGGTGGACCTAACCACTGGACCACCAGGGAAGTCCCCCACTGTTTCAGTTTTAATTCTGCCTGCTGCAGGACCTTGGTGAAATCTGGGCCATATTTTCTTCACAAAGAAAATTCAGAGTGTTGGGGCTAGAGTAGTTGAGATGTCCCTTCCAGCTTTAAAATGAGCCATTTCTCTCTTGGGGTAGGCACAGAAGGGCCATGAGCTGCTAAGTTGCTTTGCTGACCTGTAGAGTACAGACCCCAGGCTGTGGCCTCTTTCTTTGGTTAGGTGCAGAGAATGATAAAACCAAAGACTGCCATAGATGGCCCCGTATCTCTTTTTTAGTAGAAATATTTGCAGCAAACCCCACCAAGCTTGTGAGTTTACCTTTTCCATTGCCATACTGATAGTTGAGATGAAAAGTTTAAAAATGCTTAATTTCTGAAATTCATCCTTTAGTATAGGCTTGGGATAGACAAGCTATGACCACATTTCTGAAAGTGTTTCTCCCTCTCCCCCTCAGAATTGCACTTTTCTTTTTTCGTTGCAATTTCCTGCATCTGAAGCCCACTGACCAGACTCTTAAGCATCTGTCAGCATTTCTCTTACTGAATTTTAAACATCGGAGTAAGTGTTGTAATGGGAGTCCTTGAACCTGCAGGGTTAGTTCATCCTCTGACCTTCACTATTATTTCTTCATGGAAAGAACAGTCATCGTTCTTTCCTGACTAGGCTGCCCACTTCCAAAGCCACTTTCACAGTCAGGATCCCAAGATAAGACAGTTGAAATGAAGGATTACTCCCTAAAAAGTCCTATGGAAAAATAACAAATATGCATCTAATGAATAGTTAAAAGAGAAAATGTCTTTATTTGGTGCCTAGATAGTATACAGCTTATTAGATGAATATACTCTGACCGTCTGCAAGTTGATCTGCCAATATCCATAGATAAAGATTCTACATACTCCCCTTACTCATGAAATTGCCTTCTATGACTACCTTTTCAGTGCAAGACTGTATATTTTTTTTCTAGAGGATTTTCAAGACTATTTCTGAATCGGATATAAATGCTGGAAATACAAAAAAATTACAGGCTTTAGAAAGAAAATAATAAATGCTCATGAAGATTGTTATAATGTTTTTAAAGTAAAAAATTTTTAATTTCAGATTTTAAAAGTTAGCCCTAGGTAACTATTTAGAGTTTTCCTAATAAGCCCAGTGGAATAAACTTCATTTTAAATAATATTGAATGGTATTGTTCCTTGTTCTTTAAAATGTGGAAAAATAGATATAGGTCAAGGATTCAGAAAGACAGAATTGCTTACCTCTTAATTTCTGTTTATCTTTTTATCTTTATCCAGATGCAAGGTGGTTCAAAACCCCACCCTAAAATCATTACTTAAATGTGTTATAGTCTCCGTGTTGGCTTGGTGTCTGAAATTCTCAGTGAGGTAATCTGTTGATGATACAGATGGGTCTTGAATTTGCAAAGAATCATTCTGCTTTTGAAAAGATGAATAGCTGTATGATTAACAGGGATTCAGATGTCATAGTTTTTTAACATGTGTCAGTGCGTAATATACAGCAAGAGATCTCATTCATTCTCCTTGGTCTTAATCATGGGACTGCATCGTCGCATTGCCTGTTGAGAAGAAAAGAAAATTAGTTCCATCATTCGGTAGAGAAGTCCTTAATATCTTTTGTCCTCATTTCCATACGAAGTCAATCCTGTTTCATTTCTCTGAGTTCTGGAGGGTCAAGTGCCCAGGAATAACTAAGAATTGACTGTAAACACACACACACACACACACACACACACACACGCTGGAGGGTCAAGTGCCCAGGAATAACTAAGAATTGACTGTAAACACACACACACACACACACACACACACACACACGCTGGAGGGTCAAGTGCCCAGGAATAACTAAGAATTGACTGTAAACACACACACACACACACACACACACACACACACACACACACACACACACACACACACGCGTGCACGCTATGGGGCAAGGGCAACTTCTGGCTAGCTCAGCCCCATCTAATAATTGCACCCAGACCTGCACCAGACCATACCTCCTCCTCTTCTCATCACCTGTACCGCTCGTGGCAGAAGCATCTCTCCCATCTGGGTCATCAGCCCTGGGAAGGCAAGAATGCAGAAGATACAAGAGGGGAAACCATGTGTTCAGTCAAAAGCACGTGTGAGAGCAAATGAAGAAAACCCAGGCAGCGGCCATGGGCTGGAAAGTGGGAGAAACTGCCTGGCGTGAGGGCAGCAGGGCCGCCACCGAGACACTGCTCCTTTGTAGTTGGGCCGTCTGTTCTTTTCAGTTGGATGGCCTTTTGTGATAATGACCTTCTAAGTGTTGAATTGCTAATCTGCAGTGGCCTGACTTGTTGTAATTAATCTTTGTTTTCAGCGGATTCTACGGGAACGCACTCGCTGTACACGACGTACAAAGACTACGAGCTCATGTTCCACGTGTGCACCATGCTCCCCCACACGCCGAACAACCGGCAGCAGGTACGGCCTCCCCGCTACTTCCACCGCACGTGCCAGCTCCAGGGCCAGCTCTTTGATGGTATTAGTGTATCCAGTTTGCAAAGAATTGCTAGGGTTTTTTTCTTTTTTTCCTTAAATGGCATTAATAATCTTTGACTCTTATCATTGGGAAACGTTTGGGCTTTAAAGTGATTATTACCGCACAAGTTTCATTGCACTTTTTTCTTACAAAATTTAAATGCTCTCCCACACTCACCTGGATTGCTTCCCAAGCAAAACCTTAATGAGAACCAGTGTCAGCTGTATTAATTACAAATCACAAAAAAGGCAACAGATGTAACCTGAACTTTGGTTTCTGCATGTGGGTAGATAAGTTATTGTAAGAAAGTATGTTATAACTCACTTGTGGCATTCTTTAATTTTAGGAGTTTGATTATTTTGGGGGGCAAACCCAGAGTTAAAGCAAAGTTTGTTTTCATGTCTAAGAAAACTTCGTTTTCCTAGATGTTACTTAACCACACTCCTTTGCTCTAAATTAAAGCACCAAAGACTACATAGTAGTTGTTCAGTGAGTGTTTGTCAAATGAATGAAACTTAATTGTTGCAGAGAACTTGCCTTTCTTTTTTACATGTTTGCTGGGTGCTCATGAAATTCCATGAAGGTAGTCAAAGGATGCTTCTTTCCGAAGAGGCTACTTGTCCTGTCCCCAAGTGGCAAGAGCCACCTTAGATCCCACAGCCAGGAAGAGAAGGAGGTCCCGGGGCCCCAGACTCATTTGTCCTGTTCAGGGCTGCAGCTCCTCTGTTGATTCATCTTCTTGCAGTAACTGCTAGATGGGTTTTTTCTTCCTAACACTTGACCTCAGCCTCTTGTCCATCTTGTATATTCTACAGGGTTTTCTAGTAATCCGAGCTCTGCCCACTACCTTCAGAGGATCTATCTTTTGATCACATGTCTATGTTTTTTATGAGATGGAGTTATAATCCCTAGATCACATGTATGAATTTATATACATATATTGTAAACTAAGGGATTTCCAGCTCTTAAAACATTTATTTGGAATGCCATGTGGACTCACTAGATATTAAGAAGCTCAATTTAGACCATGTAGTTGTCCTGCAGATACTTACGAATCATCCAGTAATTAAATTCGGGGCGAGTTGCTGCTCAGAAATGTCATAGGGCTTAACTCAGACCCAGAGAACCTGTCAGCACATTAGTAGAAATAGAACGAGTGCCTTATGGAGCATTTGAATCCTAAGGTCCTGCCAGCTCCCTTATTACCTGAGTCACTTTTTTAAAAAAATTATTTATTGACTTGGCTGTGTCCTACTTAGAGTACTCTTGACCTTTTGTTGTGGCGCGCTGAATCTCTAGTTGTGGCATGCAGGCTCAGTAGTTATGGCCTGTGGGCTTAATTGCCCCATTGCATGTGGGACCTTAGTTCCCCGATCAAGGATCCAACCCACTTCTCTGTATTAACCACGGGACCACCGAGGATTCCCTGGTGGACTCCACACTGAATCCACCCCATTGTTTCTCAGATGGCAACCTCTGGAATTTCAAAGCTCATTTCACTTTGCTCTTATCAGAACTCAATACTAGATTCTTCTACCCCCTTTTTATTGAACTGTAATTAAAATGGTGGTTTTATGAGTTCTTTATACCTGACTTTCTTTCACTGAAACTATCCCTACACACAAAAATGTGAATGGAAGCACAGGGGATGGGGAGTGGGATACATGAGTGCTTTCAGCTTCCCAAATGGGAGATTTAAAAAAAAAAAAAAAATCCCTTGCATTGAGACAGTACATCACACACTCTATAGCCTAAAGACTTATTTGGTTCCATTTTCATTTTCTTTTTTAACTGGAGTGAGAATCCATGGCATTGAATAAGTTATGCTGATAGATTAGAGTTAGAGAATTGTTAAAAAAAACCTGTTTTGCTTTTTTCAGTTGCTCTTATATATATGGAATATGTATGATCTTATATGTGGTTCATTGGAAAATTTACATACTCAACATAGGTAATCACATAAAAAGGATGAGAATGTAGGGTGTGGGATAAAAATCACTGGACTTGCATTCTGAACTTAACCGTGGCCAGTCACTTGTCTTGTGGCCTTGACAAAGATCCTTAGTCACTCAAGAAATGTGATAATTATATACTGAGGATGGAGAAGGAAATGGCAGCCCACTCCAGTGTTCTTGCCTGGAGAATCCTGTGGACGGAGGAACCTGGTGGGCTGCTGTCCGTGGGGTGGCACAGAGTCGGACACGACTGAAGTGACTTAGCAGCAGCAGCAGCGTATAATGAGGGTGTGGTCTAGGTGGCCAGTCGTGGGTGCTTGGAACCTTATGCTGAGAAGGAAGGAGTCCATACCCAGGCTCAAACAGAAAGGATGCTGTATTTTTGTGCTGCCTTCCAAAGGTTTGGACATGAGGAGGTTTGACACACATGAGTATATCTGCACAAAATGATACATAACATCTTTCTCTTGGTGTTAGAATTCTGTGATTCTAGGGCTTTCTGTGAGGCTTCCTCCTTCTAGGTTGGAAAAAAGCTTCAGCAGAAAAATATAGTTCTTAAGAGCAGGAATTCTAGAACCACATTTCCTAGCTACTATCTTTGTGACCTTGGGCAAAATTTTCTATGCTTTATTTTCTTTTATTGCTGAAGACAGAGACTTTTACTTCTTCTCTTTCCTGAGTATTGTATGCATACAGGGGCATGCCCAGAATGCAGAGAGCCATCAGTTACCATTTGTGGGATGAATTAATGAACGTTTCCTAGTTGATAGAATCAGAGGAGTTAATATGTATAAAGCACTTAAAATAGTGCCTGGCACACAGTGTGCTCAATAAATTTTGGGGGTTATTACAATTTATAACTTATGAGATATAGAGGACAAGTATTTTAGATGACTTAATTTGCATTTCATCTTCCTGTTCCAGTCCTAAAGATTTATTATGAAGAGCTAAGGCCTGAATAGCTAAGAAAACAAGGGACTAATTTATCAACAATTTCAGAAAACTCTTTTAACTTTGATACTTAATATTTTGCTAATTGTGAGTTGTCATCAGAATATTCTGGTCATAGATCAGTGATGGCTCTGTGCAGTCTTGGAACATGGACTTTTCAGATTTCTTGTGGGTTGTGCTGCTTTGCCGTATCTCTCACCCACCCAACCCGTGCCCACGGATTGTGTTAATACCAAGGGCAGAAGTGTCTAAAATGACCATCTGGGCTCATGAATGCTCTTTGAGGCCACAGCTTAGCACAGTTTACTGTCTGTACGTGAATTGTGCCTCTGACGTCGGCCTCATTAACACCATGATATCTGTGACTATTTAACTGGTCCAGACGTGTCTACATCACATAGAATTTCTTATGTTTGTTCTTATAATAAATCAAGCTGAAAGCTTATTCCAAGATGTAGTAAAAAGTATTTAGAGAGTTCACCACAATTGCAGAAGAGTTTAATCTTTGGAATGTCTGACTCTTACAAAGAAAACCTTGCCAGACCTTGGGAGTGATGAGGAAGCCGATTCTTGAATGTTTTCCCTCTTCAGTGAAGTCCCCCACGTCTGTTTGGCAGGCAGTCCGCTTTTCCCAGGGCTGTCTCCCCTGGGCTTGTTCCTCTCCCACTTGTCCTATAGACAAACCATAGTTAAGCTATCCTGGGGTGTTATCAGTGGAAAGATCCCCACAAGTTAACTTCAGACTTCACTTTGGCAGAGACACCTTTTTCTTCAAGCTAAGTATATAAAGCATAAAGGTAGCATGGTCCTGGCACAGAGTAAACCTCCTTTTTTTTTTTTTTAAATGCTTTGTAATGTTAGAACTGCTCTGCTTGGAAGGGGTATCTGAGCTCCATGGAGGACCCTAGGGAAAAAGGCCAAACCCCTGGGTTTCTGAGATTCCATCTGAAGAATCCTGGTCTTTTTCTAAGGATGGACTTGACATCTACAGAAGTAATAGCGACAGAGCTTCTTAGGCTGGAACCCCTTCACCATATAATTTAGGCACGTGGTCAGCCCCTGCCTTAAAAGGTTTGTGTACATACTTCTAAGTTCCTCATTGCTACTGCTGAGGGAGTGAAATGAGAGTGTCAGTCACTCGGTCGTGTCCTGCTCTTTCGTGACCCCATGGTCTGCAGCCCACCAGGCTCCTCTGTCCATGGCATTCTCCAGGCAAGAATGCTAGAATGAGTTGCCATTTCCTCCTCCGGGGATCTTCGAAACCCAGGGCTCCTGCATTGCAGGCAGATGTCTTTACCGTCTGAGCCACCAGGGAAGCTGAGGAACCATTCAGATCTTAGAGGACTCCACTGCATTAAGTTCTGTACAAGCAGGTCCTGACTGCTCTTGCATTCACCTATAAATAGTTGTCTAGACTGTTTTGGAAGCGTAAGGTGCTCATTCAGCTTTTCATGATTAGCATTATTCCCAGGCCAGAAAAAGGGATATATACTTATACAGTAAGAATTAGTGCTTTAAAAAGGGGCTGGCACTACTCATTTTCAGAAGAGAAATACTTGTATCTTCATAATCATTTCTTATCTTCACTTTGTTATTGAATCATTAAAAATCCACGTTCATGGTTTGTTTCTCCATTTCCAAAATGGAAATGCTTCACTGGTTTGTACATTTATTGTACAAATTATTGTACATTTATTCTCGTTGTTGGTAAAATATTGTATATAATATTTTTACATTCGTTATATGGTGAATCAGCAAATGCATCTTTGAAATGGCTATTAAATTTGGTATCTTCTTGCTGATCTGAGATCAGAGTGGTTAATTGTGGTCACTTTTTTATGGGAGTGAAGAGGCAAGGTTTTCCTTCTTTAAGTATAGATCCTCTGTATTTATATGGTAACGTGTGTGGGTTTTCACTCTCTTTCTTATTACTCAGACTACTATTTCATGTTCACTTTTTCCGTTTCATTATACAGGAAGCTCTATAGATGTCTCTTAAAAACAAAAGGGGCATTCTAAGCACTGGTACATGCTTCTCTGAGTGTAGAGTCTATGGGTGGTGCAGTGTTTTGTTTGCATGCGTGTGTGTTGTGTGTGTTTTGTGTGCATTGTGCAAAATTAGGGGAAGTCTCTGAAGGAGGAGAAGCTAGCCCTGCATGTAAAGAGGAGACACTTCTATAAAAATTATTTGGTGGCACTGGGTCTAAGTTGCAGCATGAGGAATCTTCAGTTTCATTGCAGCATGTGAGATCTCTGGTTGCAGCATGTGGAATCTAGTTCCCAACCAGGGGTGAAACTTCCCCTCACCCCCAACTGCACTGGAAATGCGGAGTCTTAGCCACTGGACTTCCAGGGAAGTCCCAGGGGCAGACACTTTCTAAGCAAAGTTAGCAAACAGAAGGTGCCTACTGCAGCGACTAGCAACAGGTGGCTCTCTAGAACAGGGGTTGTGACCAGTCAGACTGTGGGAAGGATCAGGCCAGATCAGTCTTTGTCAGCCCTGCTCAGCCTGCCGGACTTTCCGATGACACCTGAAGGACTGAGATCCAGAGTTTATGATTGTTTCTTTGAGTGGGAATACATTTCATATTTTGCTCCCTTCTGCACTCATCTCTTTGAATTTCAGAACTTGTAATCATTAAACAATGCAGTTTTCTCTTTGAAATCATGCTCATTTTCACCTGTTTGCTTTTTAAGACAAGAAACTCTCTCTGGAGATCTGCCTTCTCCAGTCTCAAATTAAGCTTTCGCATCACTGACATCTCACCTACTTTCTCTTTCTTATGTATGTGTAGCCTCTTCTCCCCTTTCTTCCAAAATTAGGTGTAACGTGTTTTGTTTTTTGTTTTCCTATCTTGCTAGGTTTTTTAAAAAAGAATGTAACAAATGAACCTATTTGCATAGAGGCTCGTAGATCTAACCAGGTTCAACTTTATGCCATTTTTGATGCATACGAGACTGCCTAGAGATTGTTTGTTTTCACTTGCTTCTGGTTGTTGCACCAAGTTAAAACTGGACCTGTGAAACTCTGAAATTCATTCAAGGAATTGAAAATTTAAACCCACAGGTTGCTATTTCTGTAGTATCTGTATGCTTTTTCATCATAGAATTGGGTGAAGAATCACATTTTCACTTCCCTTGTCATAACAAGAGCTTATTCCTGCCTCACAGCTTGAATCCAGTGTTGGGAATTTAGCAGAACTGACTATGTAAATCTAATATAATATTTATTAACTCACTTTTTCAGTTGAAGACACTGAGTTGGCAGTCTTGGCGCCAAGCAAGTGTTAGGAGCTTCTTATGTCTAGAAAGACCTAGAAGACGCCATCATTCCTTAATTCCTGAAATAGTGCCAGGGACCTCTAAGTGTCTAGCAACTTGCCCTCCTGTCTGGACCACTGTGGTCTATGTAGGCTGCCACGCCCTTCCCCTTCCACTTCCGGAGTCCATTCTACAGAGTTTCATTGACCAATTACAACAGGATATAACTAACTACTAAAGAGAACCCTTACCTTTATATAGGAAGCCCAAGAATTGCTTAGGCTAATTAATGTCCGACAGTGACTAATGTTTCTGAGAACTTGCCAGATGTATTACTTTAGTCTCTGAAGAGATTCAGGTATCCTGTTAATGGGCCAGGTGTTCGTTTTCTTGGGCTATTCTCTACAAAGAGCTTGAGCTGTTATTTTCCTCCTCTTAATGAATCTCCATGTTCCCCACCCCCACTTTTTTTTACAAAATGCATTCTGTGACCATGGGTAGATTAACCAGAATTTTAAAAATATTTCTAGCCCATTTTACAAAGCAAGAGAATACATTTTTAGTGGTAACAAATCTGTCTACCATTGCAGGAGATGTAAGAGGTGAGGGTTCTATCCCTGGGTCAGGAAGATCCCCTGGAGAAGGACATGGCAGCCTACTCCAGTGTTCTTCCTAGGAGAACCCCGTGGACAGAGGAGCCTGGCGGGCTACAGTCCATGGGCTCGTAAAGAGTCAGACCCGGACTCTGAGCATCTGAGCACAGCCCATTTTATGAAGCAAAAGAATATGTTTAAAAAGAGACAAAAGCAGACTGGCACATTATCAAAATAACTAGCTTTAAATTTTCCTTTAACTTGGGCTTTAAATATTGTGCTTCCCGAAGTGAAGTATGGGATTGGACCCAACATCTTCCTTCAGAGGGGAGAGAAATGGGTAGGAATAGCTACCTACAGTTCACTAAGTAAAGCGCCAGACCACCCCGCAAGATTAGCCAGGAGGGTGTTCACTGGGGAAGAGGGGCCCAGAGTCCCCCCCGTGTGGCCTTGGCCACCATGAGCCCTATCTTCTCACCCGTCTGAGAATCCCTGTGTTTCGAAGAAAGTACAGCATAAGCCACTGTATCCGTGCTCAGCAAGTACACTGAACACATTGTGAGATATTTTTGTTTATTTTTTTAAACTTTTCATTTGTTCCTGAGTTTTCTTGTCCTATTACAGTACATGTAAATCATATGTTACAGTTATTGGGGAGACGAGGGAAGAATATCTTAGCCTTGTACCATTTTCAGCTTCTCGTGGTGGTGGTTTTAGTTTTTTACTTTAATAAGTTTTAAAATGTTCATTTGTTTCCTTACTTATTTGACTATCTCGGGTCTTACTTGTGGTGCGAGGACTTGTCGCAGCATGAGGATTCATCATTGCGTCTTTCGGGACCTTTTGTTGGGGTGCTTGAACTCCTTCTAGCTGTGGTACGTGGGCTTAGTTGCTCTGTGGCATGTGGGATCTTAGTTCCCCAACCAGGGATGAAACCCATGTCCCCTGCATTGCAAGGCGGATTCTTAGCCAATGGACCACCAGAGAAGTCCTCATTTTATTTATTCTATTTTTTTTTTTTTTTGGGCTGCACCACTTAGCATGTGGGTTCTTAATTTTACGACCAGGGATCAAACCTGAGCCCCCTGCAGTGGAAACGCAGAGTCCTAACCACTGGACTGCCAGGGAGTCCCATGGTGCTTGTTTTAGATATATGTCCCTGCCTTCCTTTCTTTTCTTTCCATGAAATGTTTATTGTAGCTAACATCTGTGTCCACAATTGAATGGGTAAATAACACAGTGAATATATGACTAGTTTGCTACTGATTTTTTTACATGCTTCTGAAGTGGCACCTCATACTTAAATATCCAGCAAACATATTTGAAACAACAGATGGCTCATTAATGGGTATTAATATATCTTTCAAAACTTCACTTGGGCAGCAAAACGATTTTCGTGTGTTTGTAACTTTAACCATCAGGATTTAAATAGGAATTTTCCAGCATATGAATCAGCAATTTAACTGGCAAGCAGTGAATTCTGGAAGAATGGACATTTCGTTCCCACTTTTCCAGGACTTTTATCATGCTAAAGCACAAGTCAGGGGCCTGACAATGAAATCCTTTTTGTATCTGAGTTTAAAAGGTTTTAAAAGTCGAACTTAATGCTCTTTACAGTGAAGTATGTTCTGTAGGTGCCAAATAAATTTGAACACAAGCTTGTTGCCTTTGTTATTGCTCGTAAAGAGAGATTTACTACCTGAGATTACCCTGTTCCTGCAATGACATCACCGCCTCATGTAAGGATTACTGTCTCTATGAAAACCGAGGATCACAGACTCTGTGAGCACAGATCCTAGTGGCTTTAGGTGCATCAGCTTATGGGGTGTATGGGTTTATCGGCATGGATTCGGAGGCGTTCAGTGCCTTATTGTGCAGTATTGCGTGGCTGTGATTGTGTATTTGTATCATTTGTTTATTCCCATTGGGTAGGGGGTGTCTGCTGTGTCCCAGGCAGGCCATTAGAACCCAGGAGACAAGAACTCAGTCAGACACGTCTCCTGCCCTCCTGATGATTATGACTTGATATAGGAGAAGTAAGCCAAGACTGAAAGAGGACAAGACAGCTAATGTTGTTGCCTTGGGCTTGGAGTGTGGGTGCAGGGCATGCGCAGTGTTGCCAAGAACATTTTTCCTGGTGTTGTGGTAGCTCGGACCTGAGTGATCTAGGAGAGACTTGGGGTGAAGGGGGTGTTCTTGGCAGAAGGAACATCTCAAGTAAAAGTGTTCAGTGTTACCGCTATGGGGTTCTGTCTCTTCTGCTGCATATGTCATTCATTGGGCTTTCCAGCTCTTAATCCGGTGGATTCTGTGTTTCCAACATACATTTTTATAAAAGGCCAGATTTCGGTTAATCAGTTTGCAAATATTAGGCACCAAAATAACAGCCTTCTGTATTGTTTGTAAATTTTTATATATGTATTTCTGGCTGAGCAGGGTCTGCGTTGCTGCACAGGCTCTCCTCTAGTTGTGGCGAGTGGGGCCCACTCTCTAGTTGCAGCACACGGGCTTCTCATCGAGACGGCTTCTCTTGGGCGCATGAGCTGCTGCAGTTGCGGCCGGCGGGCTCAGTAGTTGTGGCTCCCGGCCTCTGGAGCACAGGCTCAATGCCTGTGGCACGTGGGCTTAGCTGTTATACAGCATGTGGGGTCTCCCGGATCAGGGATGGAACCTGTGTCTCCTGCATTGGCAGGCAGATTCTTTACCACGGAGCCAGCAGGGAAGCCCCCAGCCTTCTGTATTTTTGTTGCAGAAATGCACGTGTCTGTGGAAGCACGGACACAGCTAGGCCCCTGATGGACAAGTGGAGGACTTGGAACCACCGTACCTTCCCTTGGTTGCCATGCCATTTCCTGCCTTTAAGTTGGCGAGCTTAACCTACAAATCTCCTTAGAGTGATTTTAGCTCTAATGGGCTATTATTTCAGGTTTAAAAAAGTGATAAAGATGAAAAAGGGAGAATGACAGTTACATTTTACAGTAAAAGATGAACTTAAATATTGAGGCTTTTCTCTTCATTGGTCTTTCATTGTGGCCACATCAAGGAACCCAAACTTCCTAAGAACAACTCTGCTTTTCTAAAACAAACTCCTTGAAATTGAAAGCTGAGTGCATTGTATATATTTACATATCTTGTTTTTACAGAAAACTTTGTCTGTAACTCTGTGTGTGTGTGTTCACTTCCCTGACTGCAGCTCCTGCGGAAAAGACATATAGGAAATGACATCGTGACCATTGTCTTCCAAGAGCCCGGAGCACTTCCTTTTACTCCGAAAAGCATCCGGTCCCACTTTCAACACGTCTTCGTCATCGTCAAAGTGCATAATCCATGTACCGAAAACGTGTGTTACAGGTGAGTCAGCCGCCCCTGGCGCTCCATGCTCCCAGAGTTGTTCCAACAGGTCCTCTTTTCCCTAAATATCTTTGTTTTCCAATTATTCTTTCTCAGCCCCTAATTATGCTTTTTTCTTTCTCCCTAATTACATTTCCCATAGTCATCACTCAGGTACTTTCTGTAGGAAGTAATTGCCTTCTTCCCACTTTGAAACAGTGAGATTCCTAGCAGCTCAGGAGTGTAGGTGACACCTTTCCTCAATATTCAGGACGTCATCCAGCCCTGCCACGCCATTGCTTGGTTGATGGCAGCCCCAGAGGTGGATGATGGGGCCACGTCAGTGCTTCCCTGAAAGAAACATATGGTGGTGGTGCAATATCTCTTCTTGTCCAAGGTCTTGGAAACACCCACATCTCTGGGGCTCTCAAGATGGGAGTTTGATGCTTTGGTACTTTCGAAAGGCCAGCCAGGTGCCCAGGAATCCCAGGATGGTCTGACGGGGCCTGCCTTTCCCCCACCCCTGCTCTTCCTCAGGAAGCAGATGTCATGGAAGCGCCTGTCTAGTGGGGTGTTGTTAAAAGAGCGGGTCTCTCACCTGAGTGAGGATCCAGTTCTCCTGCCGTGTCTACAACTTAGCTTATTTTTGTGTGTTAGTCGCTTAGTCGTGTCTAACTCTTTGCGACCCCATGGACTGTAGCACACCAGGCTCCTCTGTCCATGGGATTCTCCAGGCAAGAACACTGGAGTGGGTTGCCATTGCCTTCTCCAGGGGATCTTCCTCACCCAGGGATCAAACGCAGGTCTCCTGCGTTGCAGGCAGATTCTTTGCCATCTGAGCTATAGAGAAGTCCTTATTTTGGGGGCCCTTCAATTCCTTCTCTGAAAACTAAGGATAACAGTATTGACTTCAGCGTGTAGTTAAGAAGAATGAATAGCAGGAATTATGCACGACACGTGTTAGCATCCCTGGTGCTCATGCTGAAGCAGTGGCCACACTTGAGCTGCCTGCTGGGCCTGGGTGGGGACCAGGCCTGGGTGTGTGCGAGAGGTGGAGGGGCCTGTGGACTGTGGTCGTACCCTCCTGGGGGCAAGGATGCTGGCCTGTGTGTTAGGTGCTGCCAGCTTGCCTCCTTGCCCCCAGCCCCTAATGCCCTCTCCATCCGCATGGTTCTGCTATGATGATTCTGGTTTACACCTTGGTTTACAACCCCTAGCCTGAATGCTCAGAACGACTTTTTATTTTTAAAAGTGATATTTGAAAAAAAAAAAAAAAGAAAGACATCTAGCCTGTATAAAGGATATGCGCTTAGTTGCTCAGTCATGTCCAACTCTTTGTGAACCCATGGACTGTAGCCCGCCAGGCTCCTCTGTCCACGGGGATTCTCCAGGCAAGAATACTGGAGTGGGAAGCCATGCTCTCCTCTAGGGGATCTTCCCAACACAGGGATTGAACCTACGTCTCCTGCATTGCAGACAGATTCTTTACCATCTGAGCCACCAGGGACGATATGTCTAAATCCAATAACGTTAGTGCAAACATGCTCATTTCACTTATTCTTCTGGGATCTCCCCCATGAATGGTAATTATAAAGAATCATCTTAAATGAACTTCCCTAATGGATTGGAAACATGAGCCTAGGGCGTTCTTGTATTTGGTGTTATTTTATCTGCTGCTATTTTTAGGTCAAATTGGGTATTTTTAATTACTTTCTATTTTTAGTTTATTCTTCTATCATGAGGTGGTTGATTAGCACAAAAAAATCTTAAAAGATAAGTAATACCTTTTCATTTTTATTTCTTTAGAGCTTCCTGGGTTTAATTAGATTACTGGGGAGCAGGGATGCCTTTGATATAGATCTTGCTTATAAACAAAGTGGCTTGCGTTATGTTTTCTGTGGTAAAAGATAATGTATAGGAATGGTCCAAAGACAGGGTCATTGCCTTTTGAGAAACCACATGTTATTGCTAAGTTATCATTTACTAATGAGGCTCAAGTGTAAAGCAGCGGCGTGCTTCAAGGTTTTAAAAGTGCCTCATAAACATTCATGGGCTTCCCATGTGGCTCAGTGGTAAGGAACCTGCCTGCCAATGCAGGAGACGTGGGTTCGATCCCTGAGTCGGGACGATCCCCTGGAGGAGGAAATGGCAAGACACTCCAATATTCTTGCCTGGAAAATCCCATGAACAGAGGAGCCTGGCAGGCTACAGTCCATGGGGTCACACAGAGGCGAACATGACTGAGTGCACACACAGGACAGAGTTTGCTCATCTGTCCCAAAGACAGGCAGTCCTTCCCTGTCCTTTCATACTAGCTGAGCCTGCCCGGACTGTCTTCTAGCTCATCTTCCCAGAGACAATTAACTCTGCTAAAGGGTGTGCAGGTTACGGCAAAGGTGGGAGATCCCTGGGGACTATTTAAAGTCTCTTTAAAGTCCCACCGGCTACATCCCAGAAGAAGATTTCACACCTGTTTTCATTTCTTAACTCATTTCTTCCAGGATTTTCTACAGTGAAGAAAGTGAAGCATAGATGACTTCCTTTGTTTATCTCAACACAGAAAATATCAGCCTGAGCAGATTGGGGTTGGTTCTCATTCTTGGTCTGCAGAAGCTGCTCAGTAGTTGGGGAGTAGATGCTGGGGTGGGGGGGTTTATTCTTTCACTCACTCCAGTCTTTCATCTGCTAATTTATTAATTCACTCTTATTCCAAAACAGATTTGAGACAGTGAAAGCTTCTGTCTAATACAAGGGAACATTATTGGTTTTGCCATATTAAGATGATTGCTATCACTCTATGTTTGAAATATCGTAAAACTTTATTTCCATAAAATCTTCATTTAGACTTCCAAAATGTGATCAAGTGAGCGTTTCCTTAAAAAAAGGGATATTCAAAAATTTTGGCTCTATGAGGATGGTCACTGTGCCCAGTAGCTGGCCAGCAGAGCGGATCTCACTATCAGCTGTTGGAGGGTCACTGCCTCTCAGTGGTGATCAGCCACAGAATTTAAAGAGCGCCAACCTGGCTACACATCCATTGCCCTTGCCTTAGTCAGCTTGCACAGTCATGGTGCAAACCAAAGAACTGGTAGGTTATATGGCAGACATTCATTTCTCTCAGTTCTGGAGGCTGCAAGTCCGAGGTCATGGTGTTGGCAGGCTTAGTTCTCCATGAGGCCTTTCTTGTGCCTTGCAGATGGTCATCTTCCTGCTGTGTGTTCACATGGTCTCTCTTCTGTGTGTCTGCATCTCTGGTTATCTTTCTGTGTGTTCATGTTTCATTTTATAAGGACACTAGTTAGATTGGATTAGGGCCCACTGTTGTGATCTCATTTTGACTTAACTATCTCTTCAAAGACCCAGTCTGCAAACACAGCCACTTTCCCAGTTACTGGGGTTTTGGACTTCAGCATACAAATCTTGAAGGGAGGCTACTCAGCCTATAACTCCCCTCCCGTGCACCTACTAAATTTGAAAGTTTTGCTTAAAAACAAAGAACAACTTGATATCCAGAGGTGTGGAAAAGAAGAGGCTGTGAAGTATATGGCTTCAGTTGAAAGTGTGGTCAGCAGTTACATTTCTGAAGGTCACTGTTATGGCATCGCAGTTCAGCTTGTTTCTCTTTTTCCTCCCTCAGCGTTGGAGTTTCTAGGTCGAAAGATGTGCCACCATTTGGTCCACCAATTCCCAAAGGTGTAACTTTCCCCAAGTCAGCAGTATTTCGGGACTTCCTTTTAGCGAAAGTCATCAACGCAGAAAACGCAGCCCACAAATCGGAGAAGTTTCGAGCGATGGCCACTCGGACGAGGCAGGAGTACTTGAAGGACCTGGCGGAGAACTTTGTCACAACTGCCACCGTGGATACCTCCGCAAAATTCAGCTTCATCACTCTGGGCGCCAAGAAGAAGGAGAAGGTGAAGCCCAGGAAGGATGCCCATCTGTTCAGCGTAGGAGCCATCATGTGGCACGTTGTGGCGAGAGACTTTGGCCAGTCTGCGGACATCGAGTGTCTCCTTGGGGTTTCTAATGAGTTCATAATGCTGATCGAGAAGGATTCCAAGAACGTGGTCTTTAACTGTTCCTGCAGGGATGTCATCGGGTGGACATCTGGGTTAATGAGCATCAAGGTGTTTTATGAACGAGGAGAATGCATCCTTCTGTCCTCAGTGGACAGCTGTGCTGAAGACATCAGGGAGATTGTCCAGCGCCTGGGCGTAAGTACAGGTTTTGTTTTTCCACCACCCGTAGGCCTTCAACTTCATATTCATAGCTTCTGCTGTGGAAGTTCCACCCCAGATGTGTTACCTGGGGAAATACTCTTTCTCTAGGTAGAACTGAGTTTAAACACTGTGTCCTTGTGAGCGGTTGTCCCTGTGAATCCATGAATGGTGGAGAAGCATCCATTAACAATTGACTAGAGATGAGAAGTGAAGCCAGCTTTCCAAAGGGAATATTGGGACTTATTTTTATAGTATTTGAAGGAAGGACAAGAGAATTGACTAGATGTTATGTGTGTTTGTAGAGATTTGCATGACAGTACCTTGCAGGAGGAGGTTAACAGACATAGAATCACCGTTGACCACATTGATGGTCAGAATAAGCCGTATTTGCCCCTTCAACTCTGTGAGTTTTTATGCAATATTTCTGTTTAGTCTGCCAAATTAAATATGTTATTAATCTTGCAGCCAGTTTCTTGCAGAGGTTTTATAGAATTACCTAGTAAATTAGAAAGATTTAAAAGAAAAAGTCATAAAAGAGACTGTTATTTGGCGTACAAAGCAAAACCCTTCAGTGATGCCTATGGTATTTAGCAGTTGTATTTATAATTCTTAGTATAACAAGGGGAGATACAGATTTTAGTTTGAGTATATACAATAGAATTATAAGAATAAATCAAATAAAAGAACAAAATATGATTTGACAAAAGAATTTTTCATGTGTAAATCTTCCCCCAAGGGGATGTGTATATGATTCATTAGAAAAGATTTAGTCGTTATGGATCATGAGAAAAAGGAGAAATTATACCCATTTCCTGCCACCAAATATAAATCTTTTGTTATTCCAGACCACATAGAAGAGACAATGCAATCAAGGCAGTGTCTGCTGGCTTTGGAGAAATAATATCATTATTTGCAGGCATTCTTTACAGTGTTCAGCAGTATTGAGAGTGTATGTGCACAAACCACGATATGATTTGGGGATGATTAAGTGTGTGATCAGTGTATGTATCTGGAGAATTGAATTATCTGGTGAGTCTCAGGACATGTGCTTTTGGTAATCCTGGAAATACTTCTTATTTCAGAGACCCACTGAGTCATTATAATCTGTGCTCTGGAAAATACAACACAAACACATGTCCCTTCACCAACCAGCACAATGCACGTCCCAGAGGGTCTGATACATTCACTATTCCAAGGAACCTATTCTGCCATCTTTCTAGAAAAGTGACTGTATGACTAAGCTGCCTGAGAGCTGGAATATATTTGAGGAAATATTGAGTTAACCAAAAAGTTCCTTTGGGTTTTCCATTAGATACTGCAGAAAAACCTGAATGAATGTTTTGGCCAATCCAATATGCTGTATCTAGGATGACTTGTAGCGGGAGATGGTAGAAATAAACCAAGCCAAAGACTGTTGGGGGCTTAGAACATAAGGCTGGCGCCAGGCAGGAGAAGTAGAAATGGAAAGGAAGAAGAGGAAGCTCTCCTAGTAGAGAGATTTGGAAGGGGCACTGTTGGACAGATGGTGAACTCTGCATTTTCTAGTGGTGAAAACAGGAGTGCCTGTTATGCAGGTAGAGACACAGGTGGGAAATGAGCACTCCTGCCTCAAGGGACAAGCAGGCCCGGCCACTCTCCGAAGAGCCCAGGCCTGGTTGAATGCTCTGCTGTTACCATCTTGAAACTCAGAAATTTTTGTCTAAGGAGCTGTACATTTTAATTTTGCACCAGATTTCATAAATTATGTAGCCAGTCCCAGGTTCATAGGTAGGAGGCCATCATGTGATTATTGATCATGTAATTATGTGAGGAACTCCAAGTCAGTGAGAGCATGATCCTTCAGCCTTTATAAATGTTAAGGAGCACGGAACAGAAGGGAGAAAGAAACTGCAAAAAGTAGGAGACATGGCAGGTGGGTGGAAGAAATAAGAGGAAGAGACAGAACATGTAGGACTCAGGAAAAGCTTGACCTTTCACTCTTCAATCTGATATGTGGATGTTAAATTTCAACTAGTAATCATGTTCCTATTGGAAAGAAGGCCGGGCGCATGTCCTATGTGGTCTTTTGGTCAATGAGGTTATTTGAAACAAAGCTGAAAAAAGAAGTGAAAGAAAAATGTATTCAGGTTGTATATATTACAAAAGTACTTGTTCAACAATTTTGAGTTAGTTCAGTTCATAACTTTGGAAACTTCAATCTTTCAAAACTTCACCACTAAGCCCAGCAATCCCTTTCCCCCTTTTCCTATGCCCCAGACTGTCACTGCACTTGAGAGACTGATCGACAGTGTGAGCACTGGGGTAGTAACCGTGGCAACGCCGGCCACACGGGTGATAACCTGCACCAGTCTGGGTCCCACAGCTGTATATACAGTCAGAGGTCTTATTAAATAGGAATCTGTGTATTCAGAGCATATCTCATGGAGAATGTATTTTTAAAACTGAAACTTCACACATGAGCTCTGTGCTTTGGAGGATACAGGTATGATACCTCCCGGTTTTAAATTACCCACAAGCAAGTGATGCCTTGGTCATCCAAGAGCTTCTTTGGTGGCTCAGTGGTGAGGAATCCGCCTGCCAATGCAAGGGATACAAGTTTGATCCCTAGGTTGGGAAGATCTCCTGGAGAAGGAAATGGCAACCCACTGAAGTATTCTTGCCTGGGAAGTCTTACGGACAAAGGAGCCTGGAGGGCTATAGCCTGTGGGGTCGCAAATAGTCCAACACAGCAACTAAACAACAATGACAACATGTCATCAAATTATATCTTCAGTGACCCCATGTTTCTCTTTCCATTCATGTGGGCTATTCTCAGTAAGAACTTTTGAGGGTGGCGTTAACTAATTATTGGTGCTTTAGATTACTTAGTGAGACACTTCCTGCAGGAGTGCCTTTCTGCATGCCGCCCTTGTCCAGAGACAGTAAGGAAGCTGGCTGGCTGGCCTACTTTTGATCTGAATGGTCCTCGTCACCCAGGCCAGCACGGGCAGGCAGTCCCAGGAGAGGGGCCCCAGGGTTTAGAATAGGATGTCCACAGGTTGCCGCAGAGAACACTTCCGGTTTCCTAACCGTTGGACTTCCTGCTGCTGCCCATCCTCGGGGGCAGGTCACCAAGTGTTAGCTTGGAAAGGCATGGGGCCATTTTTTTCATTGTTTGTATGTGCCACACTTTGCGTATCCATTCTTCCATCCATAGGCACTTGAGTTACTTCCACATTTTGATTATTGTAAATAACACTGCTAAGAACATGTGTGTATCCATGCCTCTTTGAGACCCTACTTTGAGTTCTTTTGGGTATATACCCAGAAGTAGAATTGCTGAGTCACATGGTAATTCTATTTTATATTTTTGAGGAACTGCCATACTGTTTTTCATAGCCGATGCACCACTGGGCTATTTTACAAGTAGAATTACATTGTCTAATAGGGAATTTCCTGGCATCTAGTCATTAGGACTTGGTGCTATGACTGCTGGGGTCCTGGGTTTGACCCCTGGTTGAGAAAATAGGATCCTGCAAGCTGCACAGTTGGGCCAAAAAAAAAGTAATTGTCTAGTAGGCTTTATTGCTTTGATGGGTGACAGGCTTCACGTTTTTTCAGTTGCTTCAGTCTGTTTGAAACAATGCAATTTAGATGCTTAAGCACCAAGTCAGGTGATGTAGCAAGGAGAAGGGAAGGTTATTAGAGCCCATCTTAAGCTCTCAGGCTCTGGGTCAGTGGCTTCTAGGAAAAAGCAGGACACCTGTATCTGATTTGGCTTTGAAGAATGAAACCATCATTTTACTTGTGTTATTTTCTCTGCTGCTGATGCCAGGGATAATTACAATAACATTTGGGTTGAACCGTGTCCCCGTCTTGTTTTCTTGTCACTGGGATAGCTGGAGGGCAGGGCCTTGGTGCCCCCCGTAACCCTGCCTCTCATCATCCCCTTCCCCCTTAGATCGTGACCAGAGGCTGCGAGACCGTGGAAATGACCCTGAGGAGGAACGGGCTGGGCCAGCTGGGCTTCCACGTGAACTTCGAGGGAATCGTGGCAGACGTGGAACCTTTCGGTTTTGCGTGGAAGGCCGGCCTTCGCCAGGGTAGCCGCCTTGTGGAGATCTGCAAGGTGGCCGTGGCCACACTGACCCATGAGCAGATGATCGACCTTCTCCGGACCTCAGTGACTGTGAAGGTGGTCATCATCCAGCCCCATGATGACGGCTCGCCTCGGAGGTAAGTTTCTCATGCATGAGCACTCCTCCTTGGCCTGGATGGCAGGTGCTGTCCTGTAAGACCCTCAGAATATGAGGTCATGTGCATCTTCCATCTAAGTTGTTTGGACATCCACCATTAGCACAACTTAAAAGAGCTATAAAAAAATCATTAGTATATAAAAATGATAAACTCTCATTTTCTAAGCTCTCCTTTGGTACATTGAAGCCATTGGATTCAGAATATTTATTTGCATGTGTGATGGAATATTGGGAAATCAGATACACTGTTTGGTGACCACTCCATTCTGGCTGAACTGGTTCAGGGCTTTCTCATAAGTGATCATGGGAAACATAGAAGTGACTGGACTTGGAAAGCTCAGAGATGGATGGGTCTGAGGAACAGGGACAAGAGTGGAGTTAGAAAAGGATACTGTGGCATTGGAAATAGAAAGTTCTCAGGCTCAACATCACAGGAGTATTAGGCCCAGAGGAGAAAGAACAAGCCGCCCACCTGCTCTGGCCTGCCTTGTAAGGTAGGTAGTATGTATAGTGGTATCTGGAGCATCCTTTCTCTGCCTGCATCTCAAATGGAGGTCCTACTGGCCCCCCAAGAGCTCTGGCTTAGGAGGGATAAGCGTGCTTGAAATCCGGGCTTTAGCTATGTGATTTGGGGTTTGTCACTTGCTATTTCTTATTGGTCACTCAGTTGTGTCTGACTCTTTGCAACCCCATGGATTGCAGCACGCATGCCAGGCTTCCCTATCCTTCACTGTCTCTTGGAGTTTACTCAAACTCATGTCCATCAAGTCAGTGATGCCCTCCAAACATCTCATCCTCTGTTACGCCCTTCTCCTCCTGCCCTCAGTCTTTCCCAGCATCAGGGTCTTGCTCTCTCTAAGCCTCACTTAGTATCTGTAAGGTGGGATTATTACATTGCCTACCTCATACTGTTGATGAAGGTTAAATAAGGTGATAATATGTAAAGCAATCTTCACCTCTGGCATAGTCAAAACCCCACACGTTTAGTGAAAAACAAACACACAAAAGACTGAATCTTTAGGATAGTTATTTGAATTTTTTCGTGCTGTAAGAGAAATTCATACTCAAAATAGCAGAATGACAGTGCCCTCTTCCTGATCTTGTTTCTGTGTAACTGAGGTCCCTCTTTGTGCTCTGTCCATCTCCTTTCTCCCAACCCCCAAATCAGCACCATTGAAGAGCAGTTTCTCTGATGACATGTTCTATATCTGTACCATCTAAACAGTAGCCACTAGCTGCAGGGTAGCACACACTTGAAATGTGGCTAATGCAGCTGAGAAAATGGAGTTTTTATTTTAATAAATGGACCAAGACTGCATTAGCCACATCTGGCTTGTGGCTGCCATATTGATTGGGTGGTATGTGTGCCTATGTGCTCCGTCACGTCTGACTCTTTGTGACCCCTCGGACTGTAGCCCACCTCTGTTCATGGGGTTTTCCAGGCAGGAATACAGAAGTGGGTTGCCATTTCCTACTCCAGGGTGTCTTCCCAACCCAGGAATCGAACTCAAGTCCCCTTCATTCAGAGGCTGATTCTTTGCCACTGAGCTACCTGGGGATACACCAGCTCTAAACCATGATCTTTTTTTAGAAAATAAGCCAGTGGTAAACTGCCTTCCTCTCTGGTTAAGGTACAGAATTTTACAAAATTGTGTTTCTGTTCGTTACCTTACCTTTTGCTCCCTGCTTAGCTTTCTATGGTCTGATTTCCTATATCTGCCCAGTAAGATTATAGAGTAAAGGTTAATGAGCTGAAATTCTCAAGAGTAGCAGCCACATGTCACAGGAAATAACCAAGTTATTTCTTGCAGCCTTGCCAGATTCTGTCCCATTGTGAATCACTCCTAGGGGTGTGAGTACAAGGAAATCAGAGACAAAAATTATTTTCCTAAAAACAAGACTTGGATATAACAGAAAGCAAATCCTTTAATCTTTGAAGCTGAAATATTTGTAAGTGAAAGTCTTTTAATAAATAGATTTTATTTATTATAAATAAATTTTAAGCCACTTATTAGAAATTTTTCCACGTGGTAAGATTTTTTTTCTTCACTGACTGGAGTTATAGATTTATAAATTTTGTGGTGAGAATTAAATTTTGTGCTGTCTTCAAGGTTGATTACTTCTATTGAATTTGACAAAACTGTTACCATGTTCTCCCCAAATTAAAAAAAAGCAAAACATTTTTCTCCTATTTTTAGTTTTGGTCTGCTGTTAGTAAGACGTTTTTTAAAGCTTCCAAGAGATATGGTTAATAAAAATGTTAGAGTTATCATTATATTTGGTATTTAAAACATATGATTTAGAAAAGTAGAATTTCTTAAGTAATGCTGAATTGTTTTTCAGCTAAAGCAAATAAAAACTACCACTTAAAAGTTCTGCCTGCTATTTTTCTATCCAAGGGTTTGTTACCTGCTTTGGTCTGCACATAATTAATTCTTTGTTTGTTTTAAATGTAAATTCTCTTACTGAAACTGTTCAAGATATTTAGAGATTTTGCCTTTGTCTTCTCAGAATCTCCTTAATGTCATTCCCTGAAGATACAGATTTTTCTCCTGATTAATCTGAAATACCTATCTTCTATATTTTTTGCCTTAGCCAGGATGAGAATAATCTGTTTTCCTGATGGTGACTCTCCAGAAATGGTCCACTATCATCCACATTTCCACAAGTCAGGAAGCTTTGAAGCCCGGCATGTATCATTTATGGTGCTTTCAGTTCAGGCTTCCAATTTCCTGTGAATCTGAATCTGTAAATTTGCAGATTTACATTGTTGTTATTTTTGGATTCACGTTCTGTGCCAGCAACTCTCTGGACACCCTGATAAAAGAACTCATCATTATCCGGCAGCCTTACGTCACTGAAGTCATCCTTGAAGTGACAGCCCTTTGCTTTAGACTCTCATGCTGAGTATGAGGGCTTCCCGGGGCAGTAGTGGTAAAGAATCCACCTGTAATGCAGGAAACACATAAGATGCAGTTCGATCCCTGGGTTGGGAAGGTCCCCTGGGAAAGGACATGGCAGCACACTCCAGTGTTCTGGCCTAGAGAATTCCATAGACAGAGGAACCTGGCAAGCTACTGTCCATGGGCTCACAGAGTCAGACATGACTAAAGTGACTGAGCATGCACACATGCATGCCGAGTATGAAATGTCTTACCTTTCATCCCCACTCTAAGCAGGTTTGGGCTTCCCTGTTGGCTCAGAGGGTAAAGAATCTGCATGCAATGTGGGAGACCTGGGTTGGATCCCTGAGTTGGAAAGATCCCCTGGAGGAGGGCATGGCAGCCCAGTCCAGGATACTTGCCTGGAGAATCCCCAGGACAGGAGTCTGGCGGGTTACAGTCCGTGGGGCTGCAAAGAGTCAGACGCAACTGAGCAACTCAGCGCAGCACAGCTAAGCAACATCAGCCTCTGCATCATCAGATTTTATCAATGACACTGCAGAGGAGGGTATAAAAGAGGAAATGAGCAATGCTCCACTCATTTTGAAAATTAAAGTGCAAACCTTTTTAAAACTTAATTTTTATTTTATATTGAATTATAGTTGATGTATTAAATACAATGTTTTGCTAAGTTTCAGGTGTACAGCTAAGTGACTCAGTTATCCATATACATATATCCAGATTCTTTTCCCGTTTAGGTCATTGCAGACCTCTACAGAGTAGAGTTCCTTATGCTGTACAGTAGATCCTTGTTGATAAAGTACAAACCTTTTAAATGAAGTATCACTTAGTACCTTTATTCCTACAGCAAAATATATAAAGATGGCCCTTTAGGTAAAAGTACTCTTTTGATTTGTGGCGTGGGAAAAGACCCCATCTTTCACAAATTGGCTCTTACTTGTCAGCGAGGTGGCCAAAAGAAAATATTTATTTAAATGGACGTGTGTGTAATTTTTCCTTTTAAGTTGTCTTCAGTGTAAGAGCCATAAGGACTACTAAAGTGGCCAAGTTCATGAACTGCAAGATATTTCAGCCTTTATAAACATCATGAATAATAGAGTGAAAAATGCTTCAGTTAATTTTTGCCATTTGTCAGCTTTTTTTTTTTTTTGTCCTGCACAATATCAGGGAGAAGAAATTCTCCCCAGAGCCCATCTGCTTCTGTCAGGAGTGGGAGAGGCCTGTCATTTAATAGACTGGCTCCTAGTTGTCTGCAGGTCAGAAGGTATTTGCTTATGACTCAGAAGCTGCTGGATTAAATGAAGTCTTTAGTTAGGAAAGTATTTATGTGGAATCAAAAGGCATCCCACGTTTTGAAGTCCTTTTCTCAAGCCTCGAGGTGATGATAACTCAGCTGTCCCCAGGCTTGAAAGGAAGGCAGAGCCCAATTTTATTCTCCTTGTGGAGTTCCAGGAGCATGGAGCAGGAAGGTTCCTCTAGGAATGCTTATTAGCTGATCTCCTGCTGCGACTGGATCTGGGAGAGGCCTCATAGAGATTGGGAATGAGTGGCCAGGAGCAGTTAGGGACTACTGCTCTTCAAATGGAAATGAGGTTTGCGAGGGAGTGAGGGCTTTGCCCAAGCAGGCAGTCTCTGTGGCAGAGATGAAGAAGAGTTTCCAAGACGCTTAATTAAGCATTTCTTGGTTTTGCAAGGCAGGGCATGGCCTCAGTCCCTAGCCTTCAAAGGTGACTGACATTCTATGAGTGTCATTTTAAGGAAAGTGCATCAACTTAAAAGGCTGATATAAAGGAAATAACAGCTCATCAGAATTATGCATGAGTTGTGATACAATGTGAGTGATTTAGTAAATATGTCCAATAAAAATGGAAATGAAATTCCATGCTGTGGTGCATCTGTTTTGTGTGATTTTTCATACTTCGTTGATATACTGGCCAAGACGTATTTTTTTATATAATGCAAAACAGTGGAAATTATCTCATGTTGTCATGAAGCTAAATTCTTGTTCTCTGATCATTCTGTAACATTGAAGCCATAGCCTCCAGGACCTTGACCATTCAACTCCCAGAAGTACACGGAGTGGGGCATAGAAATAGAAATGCAAAAGGAAACTCAATTTTGTCAGGTTAGCAATTGATAGATGGGTATAGATAGATGAATAATATGATAGAAACATAGATTATAGGTAGATAGGGAGACAGAAAGAGATGATAGATAAATAGATAGGTGATGAGTTGAAATCTGGATTAGAGTGAGGTTTTAGATTAAGGTTCCATATATTTGTTTGGATAAGTAAAACCACTTCTACCTGGTATTGTCTCATGAACTCTAAAGTAGTGAATTTTAATGTGAACTGTTAAAAAAAAAAGTATGAAACTTGAGCTTCTCACAGTCACTATATTGTGTCCTCCGCCCAGTCCTCTAATACAACGTTTAGATGACCTTCTCCCTCCTAGAAGTGAGAACACTGGATTACAGAATGAATGTAAGGGAGGTCATTTACTATTCACTCATCCCTTCACTGGGACCTAGCTTGTCCAGGGCTATTAAACATGGAAAGAATGGACACGATCTTTGCATTCTTCATCTCCTTTTCATTTGTGGCCTTCTGAAGTATAGTACTTCCGGGACCGCCCTGGTGGCCCATTGGTTAAGACCCCACACTCCCATGGGTTTGAGCCCTGGTTGAGAGACTAAGATCATGAATGCCACAGTGTGGCCAAAAATAAATAAAATAACTTCCCATTTGTATTTTGTCCTGATCCTTGGCCAGTGACGCTGGGCCATGGTGATGGACAGCCAGTGAATACAGTCTCTCATGGAAATTTATTTATCAGAAACCAGGTATTATATAGCTATTAAGTCTTCTGTTGAACTTTGTAATAGAATGCTTTTCCTCAGCAAGCTTTCTCAAAAAGAGAAAAGAAACAAAAGGAAGTGGCTGGCTTCATGAAGAACTTTTTGGCCCTGTTTTTGTTGTTTTTTTTAATATTTTTAAAAATGTATTTATTTTTAATTGGAAGGTAATTACTTTATAATATTGTGTTGGTTTCTGCCTTACATTAGCATGAATGAGGTTCAGAAGTCACCTCCCTTTTCATCCTCCCTCCCACCTCCCACCTCATCCCATCCTTCTAGTTTGTCACAGAGCACCAGATTTGAGCTCCCTGCATCATGCAGCAAATCCCCACTGGCCCTGTTTGATGCTGAGTGCTGTGTTTGGTCTGGGGTGCAGTGGGTGAGGACACACTCCACCCCATGTCTGCTGAGAAGGAAACAAAAAGCTGATGACTTACTCAGTACGAGCAGCCTCACTTTCTGTGTCATAGACACACACCTTGTCAATTCAAAGACCTTATTCAAAGGGCTTGGTCAAGTGGGTTTCTGGTTTAGATATCTCTTTTACTGTAGTCTCAGGGTCTCTCTATTTCTGTCTATAAATTAAAGAAGTTGGTAGAAAAGTGAATTAGTATTTCATCGAGTGCCTACCTATTTCAGATGTGACGCTGCCCTTACCTTTACAGTCAGTTACACTGTGTGGTTATCTCCCTATTGGAAGCGTTTGATTTTTTTATGCAACAGAAGGAGTTTGTGATTCGAGTGAATGAGCACCAATTATCCCTGTCACCTTGTTGGATAATTTGGAAAGAGTCTTTTAGCTATTAGCAGGCTATTAGCATAACAGACATTAAAATGATGAAAATATCGGTGATTACTTCAATCCCTAAGGCTCTAAGGTCTCTTTGACAAAGTGCATAATATAAAAAGAAGCACATATTTTGTTTGAGGGGATCTATCTGCCTTTGTTGCCAAAGAGAATCCTTTAGCTCCTAGTGGAAACTGACATGACGTGGGCTCATTAAATGTCCTTTGATAGTTTCTGAAGGAGATGGCTGAGTGCGTTGGAAAGATTGCTGAGCTAGGAGTCAGCTTCCGTGTTCCAGGGTGAAAGCTGTCTCACCTTTCCAAGCCTCTGAGCCTTCTGCAAATTGTAGATGTCCTTTGTGCTACCGCAGACATTTCTGTGAAATTGAAATGGTGTAGTGTAGGTGGAAACCTGCAAAGTGCCGTACAAGGGAAGTGTGGATTAGAAGTAAAGGACTGCATTGCATTATGTTGGAAGACTTCATGAGATTTGTGGGTTGAGGTCAAGGTTCACTGAGATGCTCCCAACAAAGTGAAACCAACAGGCAATTTCAGACTAAATGCAAGTTGTAATTACGTGATTTAGCTGTGCTGTGGGTCCATGGTTTACCCAGTCCACACCTTGTTAATTTGTTCAACTCTTGTTTTTTTTTTTCCTGGTAAGAATGCATCTCATTCCTTTAACCTTTCTCAGTTCTCTTTCTCAGTTCTTTGGGAGTTTGTTGTTGTTGTTGCGCCTCAAGAGTGTTTATCCCTATTTATTATCCCTAGGATTTCTCCTACTTCTTCATTTTTGAAAGTCATACATCCAACTTTGATATGAGTAAAGAACAAAGTATCAAAATAATGATTCATTGTTCTATAGATGAATGTACACAGGGAATTTTACAGCTCTAAAATTTTCTGTGCTTCTGATTACTACATAAAGTTAAACTTCCCCGTTCTATAGTTCTGTAAATATATATTATCTAGAAAGAACTTTCAGCAAAGTATATGAGCCTTTTGCTGTTTTATATTGTCTTTCTTTATGGAAGCAAAAAGTCATATTGTCAGTTTGAAGCTAATTTCTTTCCTTGACGCTTTCGCTTTGGGAAGCTTGCATACTTCCATAATTTAATCTTGACACATCCTCCCCTGTTACTGTTCCACTGGCAAGAGGTAAAACATGGGTCCAAAGAGTTTCTCCCCTTTCTGAGCTGCATGTTGGCAGATCTGGCTTTTGAGCCCAGGGCACTGACTTCTCTCTTCGAGGGAAAACAGTTTGACTGCTGTAGAGCATTTCTACTGATAATGAATAAAGAAAACTGTGCAGCTTGGCTGGGCTCCGACAGTGAGAGTCCTGATGGTCAGGCGGTCCAAGCTGAAGCTCCTTTAGAGCTGAGTTCACAGCCTGGCCAGCAGTGATTCTGGTTTCAAGCACCCATTTCTTAGTGGTAAAGGGAGGGTTCTCTTCCAGAAAACCGGAGGTATCACTTGGAAGGGATGATGATGCCATCGTGGCGGCCGTCCCGGTTGTCTCTGAAGTCCTGGGTCCATGCTATGGTGCTGGACCGTGATCGTGACTGCCTGTCAGCTGTGAGCCAGAGGGCACACAGCCTCCGCGCTGCCTGAGCCTAGAAGCTGGGGAGTGGGAGCAGCTACAGACCAGAAACTTACAGGTGGGAACCCCTGGTGTAGGCAGCTTCTGGAAGCAGGGAGAACATGAAGAGTGTGGATGTAAGGAAGTTCCTCAGTGTCCCTGGTAGAGGAGTAAGCTGTCGCACAGAGTCCACGATGCCAAGTGTAGAGGAACAAGAGGGGCTGTTTGTCAGAATAAAGCAATCAACCCTCAGATCCTCTGAGGGCTCCAGCTAAGGGAGCACTCGTTATTCTGATAGTTTTACAGCATCACATTTTTTAACCAGCACGTTACTTTCAATGCTCTTGGTCTACAGAATGTTTTCCCTTCTAGGGCAGCTGACTGGGAGAGATTATGAGACTCAGAAAAGTTATTCTCTAGACAGTCAATGTTAGAAATTAAATTTGTTTTGATCCCTGAAGCTGAGTTTGTTTTGATCCCTACCTAGCATGGTAATTAGAAGCATAAGTAGATGACGTTTGTTATGGAGCAAAGAGGTAGTCGTGTAAGTGCTCACGTGCTAGTGATACCCCAGCCTTATCTATGCCTTTGAGTGCCTTCTTTTGGCAGGCACACCATGAAAACGGTGCCAGAAACTAGAAATGCGGCTCAAATCCACTGACTCAATTCGGTGTGTTGAAAGGAGATGGAGAGGAGATGGAGCACGTTTATCAGTGAGGTCTGTGATTCCTCCACTAATATAGGAAAGCAAAAGATGGAAATCTTCAACAACAGCTCAGCTGCACACAAGATTAGCAGCTCACTTGTTCAGAAATGGGCTTTCCTAGTAGCTCAGTTGGTAAAGAATCTGCCTGCAGTGCAGGAGACCCGGGTTTGATCCCTGGGTCAGGAAGATCCCCTGGAGAAGGAAATGGCAACTCACTCCAGTACTCTTGCCTGGAGAATTCCATGGACAGAGGAGTCTGGCTGCAACAGTCCATGGGATCACAAAGAGTCAGACATGACTGTGCGACTCTGTTCAGAAATGACTCCTTGAATCTTTTCTGTATTTGGTCAGTTTGGGTTTGAATTGTCCTTTGTTCTCTGGCCAGAAATGTGTACCAAGTGCCTTCACCAGTGCAGGATGCTCCGATGAGTGGGGATCTCGCCTAGCACCCTGTGCTCAGGCCACACCAGCCTGACAGAGCAGTGTGCTCAAGGGCGGGTACAGTTTCTGGTACCTCCTGCAGCCTGAGCACCTCTGAAGGCTCATTTGTAATTTTATTTTACACCTCTTCCCATTTCCTTAAAAATTGGCTCAATTTCCATATGTATCCTTCAAGGATTTCCTCATACATATGGAACAGAACTGAGTTTGACTAGGTTTGATGATATGTTATACTTGGTCATATTATTTGATGTCTTGGTCATAAGAAGTAAACAAAGTAAATATCTAGTTTGTGAGAGTAGTTACCATAAAATTGTTATAGCAGAATTAATTTTGATTTTAAAATCAAGTCATTCTTTAAGCTTATTTTCATGAGGGCAAAAGAATGCCCATGTTTAGTATTAAAAGATCATTTACATATGACCTTGTGCAAGAGGATGGAAATGAAATATTCAACCCCCATTCTCTCTTCAGCCTAATGTGTGGCACAAGTTTTTGTCAGTGGTCTCAAAAATATTAGTCATGATTATGCATTTATATAGCATTTTTTTCATCCAAGATTGAAGCTAAATTACAGCCTCTTACTAAAGACTACAGTCTGTGAGCGTGAATTAAAGATGCTGTACTACCCAGCTGTCTGTCTTTTATTTTTTCATTCTTTCTTTTTAAACCAAACCCAGTAAACTGGAAACACAAAGCCACCGCTGGAAATGCAGGGTGCCCTTTGTCCCCTAAGATTCAGGGTTCACATGCCTTTCATTCAAAACACAACTCCAGGACTCGTCACTGCTAGAGACTCCTGGACTTGAATGATTCAGGCAGCTTTAGCCTTTGAGACCCCAAAGCCTGAGGGTCACCTGAACATCCAGTGACTTGGTTAGGGTGGAAGACAGGATTCAGTTTTCTCGATGTTTTCATGTATGCTAATATCCCACCTTTATGATTTCTGGTTAGGTCATTGGCCATATGCATGAATCAGTAGTCCCAGGGGATGTTGTATCTAATTAAATAGAAAGACACTTGGAAACAGTATGAATCCGTGAGCAAAAAATTGTAGCATCTTAGCACTTTATTTTAAAAAATGCAACCCAATGTAAATCTTAGCTTATTAAATTTGTCCAGTTATTTAGCACATTCATTAAATCCAGAGTAATTTAAACTTGCCTAGGTAAAAGAACCTCAGATATGCAGATGACACCACCCTTATGGCAGAAAGTGAAGAGGAACTAAAAAGCCTCTTGATGAAAGTGAAAGAGGAAAGTGAAAAAGTTGACTTAAAGCTCAACATTCCGAAAACTAAGATCATGGCATCTGCTCCCATCACTTCATGGCAAATAGATGGGGAAACAGTGGAAACAGTGTCAAACTTTACTTTTGGGGGCTCCAAAATCACTGCAGATGATGATTGCAGCCATGAAGTTAAAAGACGCCTACTCCTTGGAAGGTAAATTATGACCAACCTAGATAGCATATTAAAAAGCAGAGGCATTACTTTGCCAGCAAAAGTCCGTCTGGTCAAGGCTATGGTTTTTCCAGTGGTCATGTATGGATGTGAGAGTTGTACTGTGAAGAAAGTTGAGCACCGAAGAATTGATGCTTTTGAACTGTGGTGTTGGAGAAGACTCTTGAGAGTCCCTTGGACTGCAAGGAGATCCAACCAGTCCATCCTAAAGGAGATCAGTCCTGGGTGTTCATTAGAAGGACTGATGCTGAAGCTGAAACTCCAATACTTTGGCCACCTGATGCAAAGAGCTGACTCATTGGAAAAGACCCTGATGCTGGGAGGGATTGGGGGCAGGAGGAGAAGGGGACGACAGAGGATGAGATGGCTGGATGGCATCACCGACTCGATGGACATGAGTTTGAGTAAACTCCGGGAGTTGGTGATGGACAGGGAGGCCTGGCGTGCTGCGATTCATGGGGTCGCAGAGTCAGACACGACTGAGCGACTGAACTGAACTGAGGTAAAAGAGATGAATTTTGCTTTGGGGGACGGAGAGTTAAAAGATAAGTCAAGTTTACTGATAAAGAGATAATCCCTACTCATTCTCTGCAAGAGACATCATACCTTTTTATGATGCTTCCTTTAGTTCGTCCCTTCTATTCTCACAGGGTAGCTAGCACCACCATTCATTTGGCTTCCTGATCTAAAAAGCAGAATATTGTTTTGATTTCTCTCTCTCTCTCCATCCCAAACTCCAAGTACTGTTGATTTGACAGATTAGAACTTTTACCCCATTTTGCTGTTGAGAAGAATGAACTTTTCTGTGTCCCACCTTTGTGTGGGGCCTGCACCCTCCCCTGCCTTCTCCCCTCCAGACACTTAGGATTTCTGCTTTAACCCAGGAGTCTGAATTCTACCATAATATGTCTTGACACATCTTTTTTTTTCCTTTAGTTCTGGAAATTTTTGTGTATTATTTGTTGATCATTTCCTCCCCACCTTTTCCTCTCCTCTTTCTCTGTTAGGTGAATTTAGACTTTGTAGATTAAACTTGGATTTTCTGGCTTTTAAGGAAAAGTTCCTCTGTTTACCTTCCATCTGTCCTACTGGATTTTTTATTTTGAATTTCAGTTATCCTCTTTTTAAATTTCGGGCTTCCTTGGTGGCTCAATGATAAAGAATCTGCCTGCAATTCAGGAGACCTGGGCTTGGTCCCTGGGTTGAGAAGATCCCCTGGAGAAGGGAGTGGCAACCGACTCCATTATTCTTGCCTGGAGAATTCCATGGACAGAGGAGCCTGGCGGGCTGCTGTCCAGGGGTTGCAAAGATTGGACACGACTGAGCGACTAACACTTTCACAGGTTCCTTCTCTTTCTCTGAGGGTGGGGAGCCCCGTGGCAGGGCAATGCGGTGGTTTGCACCTGCTTGCCTTTATTGTGGAGGAAGATCCCTGTGCTTTGCAGGATGATCCTGTAGCTGGGTTTGAAGGAATGAGGAGTGACTCGGGGATCTTGTTTCCAGCAAAGCTTTTACTTCACCTTTTGTTTTAATCTCTGCTTTTCTGGGTGCCTCCTGGCCTTGAGTTCCTCCTTTCAGGTTGTGTTCCCTTGGCCATTGCTGCTGCCCGCTATTGCCTGAGGGGCCCAGTGCTGGCTGGGGGCTCACTGTTCACTCCTTCCCTTTCTGTTCACTCTTTCCCTTTCTCTTCCACCCTCTGTGGCACCTGTTGCTTCCTGTTCCTGCCCCTGCTCAGGTGTGCAAGGGGGTGGGCGTGCTTCTCCTTGTCTTTCTCTTTGTACATCTTGGGTTTGCCTTTCTCTGCTCCACTCTTGGCATTCACCACTTGCCTTCTATCTTTATGTACTGTGTTTTGGTGTCTCCAAGCTTTGTTGATGATCAAGTTTGTTTTTGGTTTTTGTTCTCTTTGTTCCTTTGTAATGATTCTGAAAAGTGCTACTCCACTGTCTTGAGGATGCAATTCTCCTTTTTAAAGAGTGACACCTTATTGCCCTGATAGATTTCTTAGAGGGTGCATATGAGAAAGTTTTTCTGTTGACTGCAGAATGTCTAGGGAGAGGCAAGGCTTCATCCACATGCTAAATTGGGAGAATTTACCCTGACACTCAAATTTGAGACTCACCCAGTCTTCCTGTGTCCTTGCCAAACACAAGTTGGCTTTGCAGGTCACTTTAGTCAAGTCAGTAGTATCAGCCATGTGTGCACAATGGTATCTGGAGGGATGTCTGACTTGGATCACATTTTTCAGGCTAAAGGGTCTTCCATCCCTGACCAGTCAGTTGAGCCCGTGGGAGATGACCTTGTGGGGAGCCATGACACGAGTCCAAGGGAGTGACCATGGCAACTAAGTGACTGACTAAGTAGTGACTAAGTGATAACTAAGTAATAACTAATGTGACTTCAACAGGATGGGCACTCAGGCTTTTCCTTGACTTGTGACAGCTTTTGTTGAATTTGTTTTTCACTTTTTTCAGATTCAGGGGAAACAAGTGACATGTGACTCAAATTCCTGATTATATGACTGTACTTTTATGTATCTGCTCAGATTATATATGAGGTGTTTTTAATCTATTAATGTTTATTTATCACCCAGTTTCAATGCAAATAATCCGTGTATGCAGATTGGTTAAAGGTCAATCCCAATCTGCCCAGGGAGTTTGCAAACTACTTGGAGAGACGGAGCCTGTGCATGAAACCCCTGACAGCCAAGGTTAACCAGAGCCACAGGCTTGAGACCAGATCCTCCTGGTCTGTGCTCGGTGACATGCAGACAAGGTAACCGTCAGCCAGGTCTGCTACTGAGGGTGGATGGCCTTGCACCATCACCCGTGAGCCCCGAGAAGTACGTTGAGGCCGTGAGTGAGTTGGGCTGATAGCTCCGTGCTGAGCACCCCCTGACCATCTCTTCTTGGCTCACAGAGGGTGTTCAGAGCTCTGCCGGATCCCCATGGTGGAGTACAAGCTCGACAGCGAGGGTGCCCCCTGCGAGTACAAGACTCCTTTCCGGAGGAACACCACGTGGCACCGCGTGCCCACGCCCGCCCTGCAGCCCCTGCCCAGGGTCTCCCCGGTGCCCGGCACGCCCGACCGGCTGCAGTGCCAGCCCCTGCTCCCGCAGAGCCAGGCCGCCATCCCCCGCAGCACCTCCTTCGACCGGAAGCTGCCCGATGGTACCAGGTAAGCTGGTGGCCCTGGTGGAGCCCTGACTTATAACTTCACGTGGTTGGGGGACTTGTGTGTGGCTTAGTCATTTCTGAATTAGCTTGTTCAGACCACGTGGGCAGCAGGGCCGCCAGGCAGGCCCCGAATGCTGGGGCACTTGTGGTCCCAGCCAGCGATGGTGCTGATGGCATACAGATCTCCCCCACGGACACCACCCCCAGGGCCACCACTGTACCTCTCCACGATAATCCTCCTGTCAACTCACTCTCCAAAGCACGGTGGGAAACCATTCTACAGGAGCCTCTGGATAAGCGTGAACAGTTGTGAGTATAAAGAAAACAAAGCCACAGAAAGCATTGATGAAATCCCGTCATCCTAATAGTGACAGTATTTTCAGAGGTCCTAAGATTGTTGGCATCTCTTTGCTTTTCTCTCTCATGTTAAGCGGAGGGAGTTAAGTTTAAAATTCAATTTTTCCCTGAGAGGGCGCACCTGTTTAAGCGTGAAGTCCAATAGCCTTAGAAGCTGGTGAGGATTTCGAGACATGTCACAGAGGGGCAGTTTTAAGCGAACAACATAGTAGGTTTGTTGTTGTTACTGGTGTTTACTCCCTTTGTTTTAACTTGCACATAACTTCTGGGCTGTGGACACACCAAGAGGTTCCTCAGAATTCCCTGTTAGGCTTTCATCTAGTAGAGCATATGTCGTAAGCAGACACTGAGCCAGGCCGCCCGCTGAAGGTGTCATCACCTCGTCCTGTTACTCGGCCTCTCCCATTCTCCAGTTTCCTCCTCTGAAAAGTGAACTTAGCAATAATGGAGACCTCCACAGGGCATTATGATGACTGAATCAGTCCACAGAGGTTAACTGCTTAGAACACTCCAGGCCCATAGATGTAAGTCTCTGTAGGTGTTAATAATAATTACTAGGATTAAAACATATGGTCTTCCTCTGACTTCTCCAGTCTGTTTTTCCACGAATGAGTGCAGAAATGGTGTAACTCTAACTTGACAGTAAATCATCTGGGCTCTGGGCTCTCAAAGGTCTGCTGACTTTATAATATTCAGAGAAATGCATACAGTACGTAGCCTGGGTGTAAAGGGGTGACATCTGGAAGGGAAGGGGTCTATAGAACCTCCCTTATTAACATATAATTTAGTAAATTATAAGGAATTCTTTTGGGCTTCCCAGATGGCGCTAGTGTTCAAGAACCCACCTGCCAGTGCAGGAGACGTAAAGAGACTTGGGTTCAATCTCTGGATTGGGAAGATCTGCTGGAGGAGGGCATAGCAACCCACTCCAGTATTCTTGCCTGGAGAATCCCTTGGATAGAGGAGCCAGTCCATAGGGTTGGCAAGAGTGGGACAGGACTGAAGCAACTTAGCATGCATGTGCACACTCAAGGAAGGCTTCTAATAGCAAAATGGAAAGTTGGCAAGCACGTCTTCATCAAATGAGTTCTTACAAGTGTCACTCATTTTTGTATGTCTAAAATAAATAGGATTACATTGAATACATGTGCAGAAATAAATGGTTTTGCCAAACTTAGAGTTTTCTCTCTGCCTCAGTTTTAAATATAGAACCACAATGTCCCTTGCATTGTCTCATAGACCAAGTAGTAGTGATGTTTTCATAATTCTGTGTATTCTATTGCTGTTCCCCATGTTTACTGGGATCATTAGCTGTGCTTTCAATCTTTAGATGCTAAAGCCTTGTTTCTGCCACATCTCCTTCCTATAATAAATTTCCTACCATAAAACCCCTGAAATCTCATGGTGTCACCAATTCTCAGTTTATTTGTCCATGATCGCAATGTGTGTTTCCCCTTTTCTTCGTCATTGAGAAATGAATTCATTTGTGAGTCAAAACAAGCCAGGTGCAGGTGTTGGCAGCCCACCTCGGTGCCTGTTACTGATTGTAGTCAACCTTTCAGAAGTTCGCCCAGCAATCAGTCTTCGTCCAGCGACCCCGGACCCGGCAGCAGCGGACCCTGGAGACCACAAGCTGGATACGACGGGTACCGCTCCTTTCCCTTCTGTGGGCTCCTGGGGGGACATGTCTCCAGGGCACATGGAAGGGCTTACTGTGCACGAGGCCAGTGGGGGACAGGGAGACTCAGATAGGACTTTGTTAGGACCAGTGCTTCCAGACTGGGTGGCTCATCATTTCTGTGAAAGTGGGCTCATTTGTCTATATTCTGAGCTTGTCTGTTTTCTTTTTTTTAATAAGGGAGAGTCTTTTTGAACACATGAAAATTAAGGATTTGGAGACTCTGTGGGTGATGGCCCTTGGGAGTTTCCCTTCACTTACATTGCTGACGAGGAATAAATTCACAGCCTTTCTTGAAAGTGCTTTTCTCTCCAAAACACAGCCCAGAGTCTGAGGAGGCAGGTTTAGCATGTGACACATTTCCTCTGCCTCCTGGGAGAGCAAGTGGAAGCTGGGTGCAGGGCCGTGCCTGTCGTGTGTGCACACAGCGCCCAGGGGCCTGAGGGCACCTGTCGACAGGACCCAGGATGGGCGGACACCGTAACTCGAGGAAACAGCCGTACACTGTTGGAAAGAGGAGGGCCCCGCCAGGGATGTGGCTGTATTTTTGCAGGGAAATGCAGGCGTTGCCCCCAGCAGCAGTGTTTCTGTGCATTGTTGCAAGCCAGTGTCACCTCTGCCGCTTGAAGGAGCTGGGTGCACTGATGAGGTGATGGACGATCCAGGTAGCCGGGGGGCTTGCACCAGATAAGAGACGCTTCTGTTCCTCCTCTCACATGTCCCCAGGGAAACCCTCTTCTGGCACCCTCTCTCCTGGTTTGAGCTGAGAAGTAGAGATTTATACTCCGAGTTACATGCATTCTCTACCTTAGATGCTGGATGGGGTTCTTAAAAGTTGTACTTTTTTTTTCTTTAATTTTTGAGATGGTTAGATAGCATCACAGATTCAATGGACGTGAATTTGAGCAAACTCTGGGAGATAGTGAAGGACAGGGGAGCCTGGTGTGCTGCAGTCAAAGGGGTCACAAAGAATTAGATATAACTTAGAGACTGAACAACAATAACAAAAAAGTTATACCTAAAGAAATCTTTCTCCTTTGAGTTGCATTTTTAAAGTAGATGGGAGAGGCTTTATGTCATTGGAAAAACCACGTCTTGGCTTTTTCTGCAATCAGGATTTAGAACTGGGATTCTGGAAGAAAGGGTCCCTTTGTAACATAAATAAGTTTTCTGCAGTTTCCTTTGGAAGAGTAAATTGTCCTATTGGGATTTTCATAAAACAAAAGTCCGGCTAGATGTAGTCTAGCGGCAAATGGATCTGATTTTCTTTTTCCTTAAAAAATTTGATATAAAGAAGCATCAGTACATGTATTCTGGGCCCAAGAGAAACAGTGACGGCAAAAGCAGCGAGCTTGTGCTCAGTCCATCAGGGATCCCAGCAGTCCTTTCAGCCCCTGGTGTTGGCCTCCTCCTTTATCTGCAAATGGTGTCATCCAGGTGCCTCTTAGGACCCAGGGGTGACAGGGGAGCCCCCAGGTGCAGATGCTTTAAGCTGCTCTCTCCTCAGGGCTGCGGCCGCAGAGCGCCTCTGACTAGGGACCCCTGGGAGTGCCCCTCTGGGGAGCAGCGCCCGCGGGGGACACTGGCGGGGCAGCGTGCGGGCGAGACTCAGCTCTGTGCTCTCTCCAGGTGCCAATCTCCCCTGCTGCTGGAGCACCAGGCCTCCGGCCCTTTGGAGTGTGACGGGGCCAGGGAGCGGGAGGACACCGTGGAAGCAAGCAGACACCCCGGTAATACGGACCCTGCCCCTTCCTCCCCCTTCACTGGCTCATTCACCCTTTCACGTCTGGTCAGCACCATCCCGCCATGTGCACGGTGGCTGCTGGGCACCCCAAGGTCATCTGGGCTGTGCCCATAGCTGGTGGTGCCTGGGAAACAGACCGTGGGCATCGTGGGGCAGTTTGTCTGCTCTGAGGGCCTCTCTCTGGGTAGGACCAGAAGGTCCTACAACCACAGTCCTGATCATGGTCACTGAACCATGTGTTTGGCCCCTGAGTTTCTCTGCTCCTTTGTTAACGCTAGAAATTAGATCTTTAAGGCTTCTCTCTCTGTGTGTGACAGAAACCAAATGGCATGGGCCGCCTTCCAAAGTCCTGAGCTCCTATAAAGAAAGAGGCCTGCAGAAAGACGGAGGTTGCAAGGATTCTCCCAATAAACTTTCTCACGTGAGTCCTGTCATCATGAACTAGCGCTTCTGTTCGTCTCAGCACTCGTGATTTATTAGCTTTGTTGCCAGGGATTCTCAGTGGCATCTCTTATCTCATAAGGCTCTTGGGTGAAGTTAAAAAGAAAAAAAAAAGGTTTTCTTTTTCTCTCTCTCCTTTTATAAAGAAATACCGAGAAAAGTCATCCAGTAAATTATTGGCAAAGCCAGGATTGTAACCTCAGCCTTTGATCCTTGGTAGTTTTAGTCTGTTGACTGTTATCCACGTGTGGGCAAAATCCAGGAGCGGAACCTGTGCAGCAGGGTGTGCGGTGGGTGATGCTCTGCCTGGTGCTGGCCACTCAGGGAGCAGCTGCAGACAGCACGCAGGGACACTGGAGAGCCAGCCGACAGGCATCCCGTGGTCCCACTGCGCCCATGTGGTTCTCTTTACTTTTTGCAGAAATGAAAAGGAGCCATGTAGGTGACTGTAGCTCAGTGAAATGAAACTACCAGTTAAATGTGCAAACAGGAATTTTAGTTGTTGCCAGATGAAGCCAACCTTATAAAGTAGCTCATTTTTCAAAATTTGCAGACATCTTATCAGGTCCTGACCCGAGTTGTTCATTTTCTTCTACTCCTCCACATGTCATTGGCCAGCCTTGGCAGCTGTTACCTGCAAACATGTGGCCACCATCTCTCAGCTGTATCCTAACCTTGTCTCGAGCTGGCCTCGTGGAACCAATTGATGGCACCAGGACAGGGAGAGTGGGGGCGGGGGTGAACTTGAGAAGATCCACTTGTGATAACAAAGGGCATTGGGATTTGCTTAAGGATCTGATGGGGTGGAGGGAAGGAAGGAAGAAGAGAGGGACGGAAGGAAGAAAGGGAAGATGGAAAGAAGGAAGGGCCAAACCACTTGAAAGTCACAGGTGGCTGGGTCTCATGACTCCACAGCCCTTGGCTGACCATCCAGGCTGAGAGGAGGGGTCATGTCTGTACCAGGACATCATCAGATGGGACATTTAGTCTGCTCTCTTGGTTTCATCTTCCAGGGACCTCAGTGCACCCCCAAGAGCACCCCATCTCATCATCCCCGGGTCTCCCTGACTGGAGCTCTGGGGGGGGGGTGTGTGGCTCATGCTTACACAGTGCGTCTGCACATGTGAGCTCGTTGGGTCTGCACAATGATCCCTGTGCTCAGTATAATAAGCACAGAGAGGAGCTGAGTGACTGGCCAAGACCCCCCCCTGTGATTCACACCCGGGTCTTCTGCCCCACACCCAGGACCGGCCCTGTCCGTGTCACAGGAGCATACTCTGAAGAGAGGCTGCTTTCCTCCTCTTAATTCCCCATGTACTTCCCCAGCTTCTAGATCCTTCGTTAACTACCTTCCGATTAGTGACAGCGTGGCAGTACTTCTGTGTTCATGTACAGATAATTGAGCAAAGACTTGAAAAGATACCCATTTAACTTAAGATGAATGATGGGAGGAATTGTGACTCAGGGACTTTTGCGTGAAACCAGGATGTTTTTGAAAAGTAAATTCTTGTCTTGCTTCCCGCTGACAAGCGAGTAGAAAAGGTTTGGGTGAAATCATCAGGTTTGTAGCTTCGTGAGTCTGGGGAGAATAATCGCCTTCGTGTAGAAGCAAAGTGTGGGGTTTGTCTGAAGCCTCCCCATTTCTCTCTTCTCCAGATCGGAGATAAAAGCTGCTCCAGCCACTCCAGCAGCAACACGCTGTCCAGCAACACCTCCAGCAACAGCGACGACAAACACTTTGGGTCTGGGGACCTCATGGATCCCGAGCTGCTGGGGCTGACGTACATCAAGGGGGCCTCCACGGACAGCGGCATCGACACGGCCCCGTGCATGCCCGCTGCAGTCCTGGGCCCCGTGCACCTGGCGGGCAGCCGGTCCCTGGTCCACGGGCGGGCAGAGCAGTGGGCCGACTCCGACATCCCGGGGCCCGACGATGAGCAGGCCAAGATGTATGCGGTCCATGGCTACGCGCCTGGCATCTCCACCAGTGGTGCTGCCGACGGCAGCCTGGGCGACCTCAGCGAGATTTCGTCCCACTCCAGGTAAGGACCTCCCCACACTGACTGGCAGCTACTCGGGGCACCCTGGGTGCCATCATCTGCTGCTGGGGTGGGGGCAGGGGCCCGAAATAGGACCAGAAGGCGCCTGAGAGCATTGTCACCTGTGGGCCACACTGCCTGACTTCAGATGGAGGGCTTATGTCCAGAGGCTCATTTGAAATGTGCACGTGAACAAGTTTGTGATTACATCTTCCTTTCTCTTTAAATCTGAGAGAAAATGCAACAGAGATGCTCACGGCTGTCGTCAGGCCACTCGTGTTTCTCTGTCAGTTCAATCTGTTGTCCCTGGGTCTTCCCTGGTGGTTCAGTGGTTAAGACTGCATGCTCCCACTGCAGCAGGCATGGGTTCGACTCCTGATCAGGGAACTAAGATCTCACGTGCCCCCCAAAAAGTGAAAAGTTCAATTTGTTGTCCCAGATTTTCAGGAGGTGTGGTAACAGCTGGACGATACTCAGATGATGACGGACAGTAACGAGGGGTGGTCTGTGTGCTGTCCGCATAAATGCCTGTGCCCCGGTCTCCTGTTCCACGGGCCCCCTTACACAACCGTGTGCTGGAAATGTGTTCAGATTGATGGTCCACTTTCTTTTTCAATATAATAATGACTGGTTACATTTAAAGGAATTACGTTCTAACTATAGATGTTTAATATATTTTTATGAGTGGTTTTCAATTCCTATATGACAAGTGTGTACAGTGACTTTAAAACTCATCACTGGTGATTCCTCCCTTCAAAGACTAAGCAAAGAACTGCATTGATACAGATTTGGCCGTGGCTAGAATTTCCTGCACACCAGTGACCCCTGTCATTTTCCTTCTTGTCTGCAAGGCCTTCCCTCCTTCAGCTCGGAGTCATCATCTAACTTTCCCCCAGAATTCTTCCAGCTGCTGGAGGGTAGTCAGATGAACAGTGATAGGACCTTCCCTCCCAGCATCCAGGGCCATGGCCAGTGACGATGCTCAAGGCCAGCACTGGGTTCAACACGCGGACCTCTTGGCCTCCTTGGCTCCTTGGCCCTGCCCTTCACTCCACCTGCTCCTCATCCTCACATGGTCTCTGCTGAGCCTGGAGGGATGAACCGATGGACCACAGCGAGGCTAGCTGTGACCACAACACAGACCCGGGAATTGCATCGGCTATCCTCTCAGTTGAGACAGAGATCTAATCAGCAGTGCCTAGATTTTCATGATTGATATCATGGCATATGTCTCATCTTGTTTGAAAAACCTTTTAGACTTCTTAGTCCTGGAAATTAACAAATTAATTTTTTTACATAAATTGAAAGCACAGAGATGCCTGTTCACACAGACATGCTCACTGCTGCCTTCCTGCTTTTCTTTTCCCGTCTCTAACATCATCATCGGTGTCTTAGTAGCACAAATGATCATCTTGTAACCTTCTAATGTTTGTTCCAAGTGTAGAAGATTTGTAAAGCGGCTGGTTTTCTGATAACCTTGCTAGACAAGTGTAAATGGCATCACAAACAGAATTTTGCATTACTGTTGAGGAAAATTTCTGTGAAAACTGCTTTCCGAGCACCTTCATTTATGAGTAGAGTCAGGATATCAATGGGGATTTGCAGTAGGTTTTCTGGAGTACCTGAAGCCTCCATTCATGTGTTGGGTCAGACGAGTAGAAAGCACTGGGAGGTGCTCGATTGCATTTCTGCTTGATGTTTCTCCTTCCCCACCCCTGCTTTACGCTGAACACGTGCACAGTGGTTGCAGAAGGGACATGGGCCGAGTAAGGTTCTTCTTTGTCACCCAGAAGCCTTTTTCTTGCCATTCTTAGTGGCCAGTGACTTTAAAGCCACATTTCAACTGCAGTTGCAGGCTTTTGTTCATATGGAATTTGTCAATAAATTAAATCTTTTGAGCACTCCCTCCTCCTGTCTGTCCCCTGCAGAAAGGCTAGAGAAAATAAGATTTTAAATATTCCAATTTTTTAGCTTTAAATTTTTAAAAGGATTTTTAATTTTAAAATGTTTTTAAGTGTTTTAAAGTACTATCTATGTTAATATTTTATATTTAAAATAAGATTTCAAATGTTGGTGTGTCGAGGCGAAAGGAACTTGTCTCATTAGAGCATAATCGACCTAGCTCCCGCAGCGCTGCTGAGACTTGGCAGATCCAGAAATGCCGGGGCCCGGCCTGGGGCACTCGTTCTCCGTGATGATGAGTGTCATCAGCTCAGTGCTTTCCTCGTCTGCTCGTGTGGTCAGCTCGGAGCTGAGGCCCACTGCCCAGGGTCTCAGTTGTGACCAGGAGTGGTCCAGGGAGTGAAAGAAAGAGAAGAGCCTCTGGGGGCTGGCATCGGCGCTGAGCGTCCTGGCTAGTCACCCCCGAGCCCGCACACTCGATCTCACCATGTCTCAGCTGCTTCTCAGCACTCCCGCCCTGGGTGATGTCGACCAAATAAAATAACTCTCTACTTTCAGCTTGTGACAATCCTTTTGTTGTTCGGGGAGCCCTCATTCACCTCTGGAGGCCAGAAACAGCTGATGGCTGTGATGTTTCTTGCCCACCAACGTGGCAGCAGATATTTTCATTCCACAGTGAGGTGATCTGTGCTCACAGCTTATCCAGTCCCATCCACATCGCCCCCCACCCCGGCTGTAGTCTTCGCTTCACTAAAAACCCTGGACCTGTCTCTTCACTTGTACCCACAGCACTTAGCACAGGCCCCTAAACGTGGTAGGCATTGCAGTGTTTGTTGAATGCAGGAAGTCTAAAAAGACTGTTGATGAGCACTTGTTGACTGAGTTAGTAAACCAGTGCCTGGATAGCCTAGGGAAATCAGAGGTGCAGAGGTTGACTGTTCCCAGTTTCAGGATCCCAGACCTGTATATGGAACACCCTTCTTCACGATCTGATTCTGGTTTTTTTGTCACCAACGACCACTGGCATCCCCACCAGCCCCGCCACACAAATGCATGCTCCGAACAGCCATCCAGGAATAAAGCAAGTGTGAGTTGTCTATGTGGTATTTTCCTAGGATTGAACTGAGAACGAAGAAGAGGGACTTAGAACTCATAAAGACAAGCACACTGGCGTGAGGGGGAATAAATAGGGGTGCAGGGGTGGGTGTGCAGGAATCACCACCCATTAAGCAGCACCAGCATGTTCCCAGCCTGTTCTCTCCTGCTGCTCTGGGCTTTTAATTCAGCAAACCCGTTTGGGTTGATTTGTTTTTTTTCCTGCAAGGGCAGGGCACTTAGATAAGAGCTCAGAATACAAAGCGGTATTCATCTGAGCCTAACCAAGCTTTTGCAAAGTGAAATAAATCAACTGCCAAAAAAACAAGACAAAAAACCCCATGTTCTGTATTCTCCTGTAAATGGCTCATGTGATTATCTGTTGCTTACCCTTATTCATGTCATCACACTCTTAGTACAAAGGATTGGAAGTTGGCAATGAAACTCTAAAATAGAAAAGATTCCCCCAAATTTTATTGCTGACAGTCTAGGATGTTTACCCGCTTTAGAGAAAAATGATGCTACTGCTGCTAAACACAGGTTTTTGCCATATTGCTTGTCAAATGGATTCAGTATATTTGTTCTTAGAGTTTAGCTTTAAAATTTCTTACTACTGGGGTAAAAGACATTTTTAATCAAGCCTAAGTGAGGAAAATATATTTTATAAACAAATGGAAATACACATCAGGCTTGGACCATACTATTGTTATTCACAACACATTCTCCAAAAACATTCCATTTGGTGATTTCAGAAGATAAATTTGAGTGTTTTATGCATCATATTAATTATATTAGACTAGGGATGCCCTGGGCTTCCCAAGTGGCGCTAGTGGTAAAGAACCTGCCTGCCAGTGCAGGAGACATAAGAGACACAGGTTCAATCCCTAGGTCTGGAAGATCCCTTGGAGGAGGGCATGGAAATCCACTCTAGTGTTCTTGCCTGGAGGATCCCCATGGACAAAGGAGCCTGGAGAGCTACAGTCCATAGGGTCACCAAGAGTCGGAGATGCCTGAAGCAACTTAGCATGTATGCGTGCATGGATACCCTAGACTTTAAAATATCTCAGGGATAATCAAAGGCTTTGAAATGCACAGTCCTGGGTTCTGAATGGGGAAACTGAAGCCATAAGCATTGTTGGACAGCTGAGAAATGAGACTATGGGGTGGGTATTAGGTAGTAATATTGCATTAACGCCTGATTTGTGATTATCACATTGTTCCTCTGTGAGAGAGTAGAGTCTTTATTATTAGGAAATATAAAAGTATGATGTCATAAAGTTTCCAGCTACTTCTAGATGGTTCAGAGAAAAATGATGCAGCTGTAGCCAGAGAGTAACAACTATTACATCTCGATGATGGGAAATCTCCTGTCTTTATACCATTTCTATAGATCTGGAGTTTTCCAAAATAAGAAGCTTAGGAGAAAGATATACAGGCCTTCAGAGCCCATTGCCAATAGTTTTCCTGTTGGGGGATTACTAACTGGTGTGCACCCAGGAAGTGGAGAGAGTTCATTATAATAGCACCACCTCTTACTGCCTATTTATTTCCTTGCCTGTTGCTTAGGTTACCTTGGGCCATGGGACGGCGGTACAATGTCTTTCCCAGGGCACAGAAATTGAGGGAACCTCCACCCTACTAGGGGCTTCCCTTGTAGCTCAGGTGGTAAAGAATCTGCCTGCAATGCAGGATCCCTGGGTCGGGAAGAGCCCCTGGAGGAGGAAATGGCAACCCACTCCAGTATTCTTGCTTGGAGAATCCCATGGACGGAGGAACCTGGCAGACTGTAATCCATGGGGGTCGCAAAGAGTCGGACACAACTGAGCGACTACCCCACCACCACCACCACCCTACTAAGGGACACCAGACTTATCACCAGGAACCAAGTGATTCAGAGGAGCAAACAGATGCAATGTTTTATTTGTTTTGTTTTGTGTGATAATTTTTCAAATGCCACCATGTCTCCAACATACAAAGACCCAAAGATGGGTTATTTTATTGTGTTTTGTTTTACCTTCAGAACCTTTATAAAAGTCCATTTCAAAATCATTTTTAATATTAAACTTTTTTTTTTAGCTTCTGCCATTGAATGATGCTTGCTTTGTATACAGGTTTGATTTCAGAATAAGATTTTATTTTATCTAGGAGCTTATCATCTGAGGAACTCTGTGGTAAATTCTCCTAATGGCAAGAACTTGTGAATAATTCTTTGATGCATCACTCTAAAAAAAAACAAACTAACAGCATTTACTTCACTAATATTAATTCAGAAAAATCTTCAGAGCAGTTCTCTGAGGTGGAGAGTATTTGTCAGGTTTTTTGTTTGTTTTGTTTTGCTTTTAAAGTTTTTTTTTTTTTTTTTTTGATGTGGACCATTTTAAAAGTTTTTATTGAATTTGTTATAGTATGGCTCCTATCTTATGTTTTGTTTTCTTGGCCCCAAGGCATGTGAGATCTTAGCACCCCAGCCAGGGATCAGCCCACACCCCTTGCATTGGAAGGTGAAGTCTTAACCACTGCACAGCCCTTGCATGCATCTTACAGATCAGAAAACTGAGCTTAGTAAGCTTGTCCAGGGTCTCACAGCTGTTGCTGCTTAAAGTCACAGCAGTCTGGCTCCAGAATCCTTGAGGCACACCTGTGTGTCAGGGTTTCTGAAAGCAATGCTCACCTGCCTTCCTGAACTCTGATGTTAGAACTGTAACTGAAACATTTACGACTTCATAAAATAATTCCTGATCTCTATTCTTACTTATTTTTCCTAAAACATTAGAATCTTGATTTTCCTGAATTAAAAAAAAAAAATCTTAAGGTTTTTATATTTCTAGGAATGGTCATATACCCTATGGGAGTCCTTAGTCCTTCTGGCTTCAGCTGAACCACTGACCTTTAAGTTGTTTTTAGGGAGTTTGTCTTTTGAATATTATTTCATATCACACAGTAATACAACAAGCATCCATACACCCACACTGGATTGAGGAATCGACTCTGCTGTGTCAGGATCCCCGTGTATTGTCCAGTCACAAGCCCTTCTCTTCCCCCTCAGGGTGGCCCCTGCCCTGGCTTTGGCGATGACTGTCCCCCTCGCTTTTCTCTACATTTCGCTACGGATTCATACATTCCCGAACAACATACCCTTCAGTTTCACCTGTTTATGAACTGGCTTTAACAATGGAGTGATGCCTGATGCTTTCTTTGTGACCTGCTCCTTTTCCCACTTGTTTGGGAAGTTCACCCCAACTGTCCACAGCCACTGCTCACTCCTTCCTGGTGTTTTCCTGCAGGTTTTCTTTTCCTCACCCATGTTTGCTAACTGACCATCCGTTCACTGCTGATGTCTCCATGGGGGAGCCGTTAGAATCAGTGCTTCTGTCAGCACTTCTGTTGCCTGTTTCCAACTGCACCCATGCAGAGGTCTGGCTCGGGTGTGTGCTTAGGAGTAGAATTGCTGCCTCATAGTCTGTGCGGGTGCCCACCTTCACAGGTAATGCCGAGACTGCTTTCCAGACTGTCTGCACACTCTCGCTCCCACCAGCAGTGGGAGGAATCACTGCTCCACATCCTGGCGAACACTGGGCACTCATCATCAGGCCTTCCCATTTTTGCCAATCTGGAGAACATGCCTGATACTCTGCTATGGTTTGCACGGGCGTTTCCCTGGGTCGAGCTCCTTCTCTTATGTTTATTTACCATTTGAGTTTCTTTTCTTTGAAGGCATCGGTGTGGTGCCCATTTTTCTCTTAGATTTCCCCTAATTGTGCTTTGAACACCCTTCTGGCCACAAGCATATAGCTTTGCACGTGAACATCCTCAGCCTGTGGGAAGAAAGGCTCAGCAGAGAGACGGCCGCATCTGCCCGGTTTTGCTCACGGAGGGCGGGAGTCAAGGGTGGCGGCTCCAAGGTTGGTGACGTGTGCTCACTGCTGAGATCTGGTCCTATCACGGCTTCTGTCTGTTTGTTTCCCCAGTGGCTCACACCACTCAGGAAGCCCCTCGGCTCACTGTTCGAAAAGTAGCGGGTCTCTGGATACGTCCAAAGTCTACATCGTAACTCACGGCGGTGGTCAACAGCCCCCAGGGTCCATGTCCAAGCCCTACCACAGGCAGGGGGCAGTGAACAAGTACATCATCGGCTGGAAGAAATCGGAAGACAGCCCGCCCCCTGAGGAGCCTGAAGTGGCTGAGTGTCAGGGGTAAGGTGGTATCTGCTGGCAGCCTTGGGTGTCTGGGGCGTGGACTAAGCTAATGTATTTTTTCCCCAGTAGAAACAAGTCTTCTCAAACAGAAAAATTGAGAAACATCTTTGTAAAACTCTTTAAATGTTGGCATATTGGTTGAAAAGTCCTCTCTTTCCTTGATATTCTCATGTAACTTTAAAACAGATCTCTATTCCTCGTTTTTATATTCAAAAAGCTGCCTGCAATAGAAATGTCAGGGTTGTGTGCTAGTGATGGTGTGAGTATGCTTGCTAAATCGCTTCAGTTGTGTCTGACTCTTTTGTGACCTCATGGACCGTAGCCTGCCAGGCTACTCTGTCCTTGGGATTCCCCAGGCAAGAATACCGGAGTGGGTTGCCATGTCCTCCTCCAGGGAGGCTTCCCAACCCAGGGACTGAACTCGGGTCTCCTGCATTGCAAGCAGATTCTTTACCGTCTGAGCCACTAGGGAAGCCCATGGTGTGAGTATAGATCCTGTAAATAACTAAGGTCAAGGACAATGTGAATTCCCACAGAGCCTCTGTGTTTCCTGAAGGTGTTGTGTGATAGCACGAAAGAAAAAAATCCCACCTAACTTTTACAAAATTGATTAACTGATTGATTGATTTGGCTGCACCAGGTCTTAGCTGAGCACTGGGGATCTTTCACTGAGGCACAGGGACTCTCTAGTTGCAAAGTGCGTGCTCAGGAGTTGCCGCCCTCGGGCTAGTTGCCCTGCGGCCCGTGGGATCTTAGTTTCCCAATCAGGGATAGAACCCAGTCCCCTGGATTGCAAGGTGGATTCTTAACCACTGGCCTTCCAGGAAAGTCTCTATTCCCCCGAATTTTAACATGACTTTGATTTTCCTTTCAGTTGTCACATTTGTAGGGGCAAGTAGGGAGGGATGTTTTGTAATTTTTGGAGAAAAGAAAAGATTAAAAAATACTGATAACCCGTTCCGTAACACACGTGAAAACTGCCCTGTGTCTTTGAAGAGACAAAGCAATCACATTTTGAGAATGCAAATCAAGGCTGGTCAGGGCCATTTATAGTAGCTGGTGACTTGGCTTATTTTTTGAAGTGAAAAAAGTGAAAGTCACTCAGTTGTGTCCAACCCTTTGGGACCCCATGGACTATACAGTCCATGGAATTCTTCAGGCCAGAATACTGAAGTGGGTAGCCTTTCCCTTTTGAACCCAAGTCTCCCACGTTGCAGGCGGATTCTTTACCAGCTGAGCCACACGGGAAGCCCAAGAACACTGGAGTGGGTGGCCTATCCCTTCTCCAGGGGATCTTCCTGACCCAGGAATCGAACCAGGGTCTGCTGCATTGCAGGTGGATTCTTTATCAGCTGAGCTATCAGGGAAGCTCACAATTTTTAAGGACAGCCTTAAAAATTAACCTTCACATGCACTAAATGACGACATCATTGTCTTTTGCTGTGTTTGCTTTTGTCATCAGCTTGAAGGGTGCACGGGAGCTACAGCTATCTTCAGAGAGCTCTTCTAGATCTTAAGTTTAGTCCATGAGCTAGGATCACCTTTTCCCTTAAGATCACTTTTTAAATATGTCTAGCATGATATTGCCTTCTAAATTAAAATTCATTTTAATCCTAAACTTGAACATAGAGGACTTCCCTGGTGGTCCAGAAGTTAAGATTTCATGCTACCAATGCAAGAGGCACAGGTTTGATCCCTGGTTGGAGAATCCCATGTTCTATGCGTCAAAACATATATAAATAAATAAAAGATCATACACTACTCATTTTTTAAAAAATAATAGGAATTTAAAATAAAATGAAAATTGAACAGGCAGTCTTTTTTTTTTTTTTTTTTTCCAAAAAAAATCCATCATGCCAGTAATTGCAAAGGAGTTGTTTAGAAAGAAATTTTTTAGAGATAACCACATTTTATGAACACGTGTTCCTGTGGTCACGTGGTACTTCTGTCTGATAGTCTTCCAGTGCTTCACAGGGGTCCTTTCTGAGGCTCCTAAGTTCCTCCAGTTATTTGTAGAAGTGCTTTGCACATCATTGTGAGACTGTATCTTCCCTAGGGTTCTCCTTGAAGAGCCAGGAAAGGGTGAAGGAGCCCACTCGGACATTTCTCCCTAGAGAGCCTCAACATTGGTGCATTGTAACACTTGTTTAGCAGCACTGACTTCATGAAAGAGAGCCAGCATGGGGAGTATTGTGAGTAAGGGGTTCGTGTCTCTGGAGGACAGAGGGGTTATTTCCCCTCATCACACCAGCTGAGTGCTGAGACTCGAACCCAGGCCTCCCCAAGGCTCTTCTCATGGGCCCAGGTCATCCTGTCAGATGTACCGTCCATCTAACGCAGACATGGTAATGTATCATGACTGTGGTCCTCCAGGACTTGCCAACTATATTGAGATTTGTCAAAATAATATGTTACCAAATCACTGAAAGATATACTTAAAAAAAGATCAGCCAAGCATCATGTGTGTCCCACTGAGAATTAGCAAATATTCGTGTCTCAATATACACAAAATATAAATGTGTCCCCCTGAAGTTTCTCATGATGCAGAAATTGCCCATCTTTAAAGTTATATTCTGAGGCTCCCCTGGTGGCTCAGTGGTAAAGAACACATCTACCTATGCAGGAGACACAGGAGACTCAGGTTCAATTCCTGGTTTGGCGAGATCTCCTGGAGAAGGAAATAGCAACCCACTCCAGTATTCTTGCCTGGAGAATCCCACAGACAGAGGAGCCTGACGGGCTACAGTCCATGGGGTCACCAAAGAGTTGGATGCGACTTGGTGACTAAATAACAAAGTCATATTATAGGTAGACCCTTGTTGATTATTTTTGTTAATAATATAATCTTATATTTTGAAGTGCCGCAAACAGGAGCTACTTACTGGCTCGTTATTAAGCAGCCGTGAATGTGTGCCTTGAGCAGCTCATGCCATCTGCAGACCCTCGATGTCCTGAGAATATTCTAGACACTTGGTAGTGGTCACCACCATGCTGGGTTTACCCACGTGGAGAATTACACTAGGCATTAGAGATACAAAGCTAATTACATCCAAGATCCCATTTTCAAGAATACCCTATCTCAAGGAGGAGAGAAAGTATAGCAGTTGCTAACCACAGTATTTCGTAGGCAGTTCACAGATGTATTATTTCACTGCACCACCTAGGAAGCCCACTTATTGACATAACGTTTGGTAATTTTAACAAAGGCACTTAAGTTAGCAGAAAATGCTAGCAATTTTTATTCAAAAACATAGGGAAAATGGGATAGTACATTTTATCAGCAACTCTAGGTATTTATGTTTTCATTCAGCAGTTATTGGTAAGACCTGGGTTTGAGTTTTTCTCCCCTGTGTCTTTCCCAGAGTAAGTAGGACCTGGACTCTTGCATGCCTCTGCCCCAGATCTTAGGGCCCACAGCTGTGCATATCTGAAGCCCTCTTCACAAAAACCCCAGGCTCAGTTTTCCCACATGGCTTTTGTGCAGAAACCCTGTCCCCCTGGGTCTTGGGTTCTTTTTTAGCTCCATCTTCATGCCCTGCCATCCTGCAAGTCAACCAGATCTTCAGTCACATTTAGAGATTTTTATAGTTCCTGCCCCAGTCGCTATATTCCTGTCATCAGCATTGCTGGTGCTTCCAGAGCCAAAAAGCTGGGGACACCACACCTAGCTCGAGAACAAAGCAAGAGCTGTAGTAATTTCGGATAAATAGTTCTTAATTTTGAGCAGGGCTTTGTGTTTCATATCCTGATAACTTCTCAGCAGGCCATTCTCCTGTGGCACAATAGCCTTGCTTTAGAAATAGGGTCGCCTCTGTGACACAGGACAGAGACACAGGTCATCCTCTGTGGCCTGCCCCCCTGGACCAGCATCACATTTCTGGGTCACGTGGCCCATCTGCCTCTGCTGATGGTCCAGCCCCTGGTTCTACACTCACCATGTCTTTGGGAATGTTCCAGACCAAACCTTTTAAAAAATAACTCCCCAGTTCTTTCCCTGGAAAAGGAGTGAAAACAGTAATTCAGCCAGTCTTTTGTTGTCCATAAATACATTTCTATACACTGATAAGGGAGACAGCTTCTTTATTTATTCAAACGGCTCTGCAAAATTGCTGATAATAAAAATGCTTGGCATGTGCCCAGATCGATTGCTCTTCAACGTCAAGTCCCCCGGGGTCCTGCTTTCTGTGTTGCTGGAAGGACAGTGGGGTGTGGTTGTCCAGCCACAAGAGAACGGCTCTCTCAGTTTCCTGAGAAGCACCAGGCTTCCTTCAGAGAACACAGGATAATCTCTGATGAATTATTGAAGCTGTGTTTTCTGATACAGATTAGGAATGGGAAAACACAGCCTTGTTTGAGAAGTTGACTTTCTGTTTTCTCATTCAGGGCTTTGGGGATCTGATTTGCCTCTGAATTATTCAGAACCCTAACTCTGCCGTCGAGCTCATTTCACAAATATGAGATGGCATGGGGATCCGGAGGAGATGTGGCGAAAGTGAACCCGTTCAATAATTAAGAGCCGGGTGTGTGTCTGTGTGTGAACGTGGTGATTGAAGCTGGAGACTGGATTTTAGTTCTTAAGGGGACAGGCACTTTACATACGCTGATGACCCATCTTCGTTTCCTCCCAGGCTGTACGGTGAGATGGACCTGCTGTCCTCGGCAGCTCAGCAGCAAGCAGTAGTGGGAGACGCTGTCTCAGAAACTCAGCACGTGCTCTCGAAAGAAGACTTTCTGAAACTGATGCTTCCTGACAGCCCCTCAGTGGAGGAGGGGAGGAGGAAGGTCAGTGACTTGTGTAGGTTTGAAGTTACCAGAAACACTGAGGAAACGCCTAAAGAGACGCCAGGACTCCCAGGGCCGTCTTCACACTGTTATTCCACCAGGAAGTGGAGTAAGGCCGAGAGAGGTCAGGAAGGGAGACTTCTGGACTGATAGAGGGAGCTCTGAGCGGGCAGGCCTGGCCTCACCTCTTAGCTGCAAGGAGAGTCGGCCATGTGGCGTGTTTTCTTCATTTTTGTTTTTCTTTTTCACCGCGTGGTTTTGTACGTTGGTTGTGTGATTAGCCTTTTTATTTTTTAGCCATGTGATTTTGTACATGTGACTTAACTTCTTGGCCGAGTGTCGTCCTCTGCAAAAAGGAGGCACTGATACGTGTACTGCAGAATTTATAGGCTTGTAGCAGACATAAGAACCAGCCTTGCACGGGACCCATCCATGACGGGCAGTCAGAAACGGGAGCTGTTAAAACTCCCACCACCTGACTTTTTTGCTCCAGAACTGTAGCAAGGATAGGTTCTCTGAGCCATCCTGCTGTGTTGTCATCCTGTCCCACAAACAGGCAGGAGTTCGGTACTCTGCTGCCTGTTGCTACCGTCAGATTACTTACTGTCCTTATTCATTTTAGCTTTTATTATTGTTACAGTCTCTCAAACCACTTTGATAATGAGTAGAAAGTATGAAAAAGAACTCACAGGTAATCTAGCCCAATCTTTTTTGGCAAGTAACTGAGGCCCCGAATGGTGACGTGTGACGTGCCCATAAATATTTGGTGGCAGTCAGCAATGGAATGCAGCCTTCTCCCTGCTAATTCAGCACATTCTTGTCCAGATGAAAAGAAAAACGTCGGGCATTGCTGTCATGACTGTGATCAGGATAAACAGCAAGTCTTTGTGCTCCCCTATCTTCCCTATAATAAAACAATGCTGCAATTAACCTAATTGTGTTCTGAGAGTAACAGTCTAATGAGATGCTACCTCAAAGCTGCTTTAATCTAATGGGTCTGTAATCAAGTTCTGAAGAGCCTGCTGGTCGTGTGTGAAGAGGGAATCCCAGCAGAATTCAACAGAATGAGTCTTTTTTTTTCTTTTTTTTTAACTTGTATCCAATCATGTATATGGTACTGTATAAGCTTGGGTGCAGGCTGTTGTACCAAAAATGCAAATGGCTTTTCTTTTAATAGGAACAAACTTCTCCTTGACATTTTTTTTTCTTCTAAGACAAACTGCCTTCTTTTCATGGTGTAAACTTTGTAGTTCATACACACTCTGGTTCCCATTCATCAGTTGGACAGCATCGACAGAGTGGAAGGAACACATACAATAGAAATATTTTTAGCCTTGTGGCTGCATTGGCAAACGTAAATAGCCATTTCTATATTTGCTTGATGCAAACATTCTGGCTTTTACTATTATTGATGTAAAAGGAATAAGGAATGTGGTTCAGAATATAGGAGTGGGAAACTCAGATTTGATTAAATTTTTCTTGAGTTTTTGACTGCTTGCTTCTCTAGTATGAATTTTCCTTACCCTATCTATGATTTAACAATACTTTTAATGGTTTCTTTAAATTCGATTATGATTGATTACTATAACTCAATTTTCAATAACCATAATAAACTTTTATGAGTGTTACTTTAAAGTGCGTAGACAATAAGATTTTCCTGGACTGATACTGTCTTTCTTGAACCTGTTTGTTCGACTTAGAAAGCTGCTCTGCTCAAACACTTGATATTATTATTATTAGCTAGATTAGATTGAACCTCACATGTAGGTGATTGGTACAGAAATTACCTAATATTAAAATGCAGTCATTTCTAATTAAAATCAAGCCAGCAGTCAGTGTAGTTTCAAATAACTATTGCCTGGAATGGCAACCTTCTGTATTCCCAGAAGCTGCCGTGGCTATATGGTTATGGAGCTGCCATTTAACATTTCAGAATTAATAAAGCTGTGCATGTCTAATTCCTGGTAATACTTCACAGAACGTTAAAGGAGGAAAACATCCAAATCCAATGACTACAGGAAGCCTTTGTGTGTTTGCCTCTGTGACCCGAGTGCCTAGTACAACATCGCTGGGCCACAGCCCTGCCTCTTCCTGGGGACAGCTCAGAGATGCCCGCAGGGCAGGCTCGGGACCCGCCCGAGTTAGAGGAGCTCCAGGCTTCCAGCCTTCTGACGTCTGTTCTCCTCTCTCCCCCGTGTGAACCCCTAGTTCTCGTTCTACGGGAACCTGTCTCCGCGGCGCGCACTGTACCGCACTCTCTCGGACGAGAGCATCTGCAGCCATCGCAGGGGCTCTTCCTTCGGCAGCTCCCGCAGCTCCGTCCTTGACCAGGCGCTGCCCAACGACATCCTGTTCAGCACCACCCCACCCTACCACAGCACCCTGCCGCCCCGGACCCAGCCTGTGCCCAGCATGGGGAGCCTACGCAGTGAGTGCCCAGGGTGGACCGCGCCGGCCTCGCGGGCTCTCTGGGGTGGGTCTCTTACAGAGGCTGAGGGACTTGCTTATTCTTTAATCTCTAGATGTCATTTGGTTGGGTGTTTGTGTTTTTTTAGTAATTTTTAAAGGTGATAAAGCCCCAAAGTGGACATTTTTCAAAAGTTAAGCACTACTGCCAATTTTGCAGAAAATTGAAAATTAAACATTTTTATTGGGGAAAAAACTAGCCTCTCTACTATAACTGGGCTATTATGTCTGTAAAGAAAAAATGTCTAAAACTCGATTTTATAAAGAGAAAATGGTGACACAGGGCAGATTTCCTGGTGGTCAGCATGCAGGGAGGAAGGTTGATTTCCTTTCCTTCTATGTCTGCTGCTTCCTAATCTTTAAGACCTGTTGATGGTGATGGTGAAGGTGGCTCCTGGGCATCAGGATATGTGGGTCCAAGTCCCATCACTTAGATTCTGTGTGTCCAGTTCACTCTTAATATATTAGCCATGGGTTGGCTAGATACTTTCTAAATGATTTTCCTTCAGATCCTAAAATCTTTCCTTTTTATGTAGTGTTAGTTCCTTATTAACGTGTCAGTATTGAAGGGTGATTTTTTTTTAACATTAGTTAGCTTCATTTTCTTTGTTCATAGTTAATTTCTGTTGTGCAGAAAGAATGAGGATCTAATCAAATATATTCATCATCAGGGGTTTTTTTGTTGTTGTTTGAATTTCCTCATAGAAAGCATTATCTTTAGAATCCTTTAGAACCAATTTGAATCTCATAATACACATGTAAGTCCCAAGCTAAATGACATAAAAGCTGTAATAATCTTTCTAATGTTTAACATAATTGGGAATGAACCTGGTCTCATAAAATTCTTAATCTATTTCTTTAAGTAACATAATATCCTGCTTGTTATGAAAAGTCCTTTTGCCCAAACTGGAGAAACCTTTATACTCTTTCTTGATAAAGATATGAAGGTCAGACAGACATATTCTAATATCCTAATATTTCTGCAAATGTTTGTCCTTTTTTGTAAATAGATGACTTTAATGGCCTCATAAAAGCTTTCCTGAAACCAGTAAAACTATTTTCTTGCAAATGTTATATCGTTCACTTAAAACGCTTGAGGTGTGATGGTGAAATCTACGGGATAAATGTTAATATAGTTCTTACATTCATTTGCTTCCACATGGAGAACACACAATTGATCGTTAAACATCACAGATTTGAACTGCAGGGGTCCACTTACACACAAATTTTTTCCAGTGTAAATATCACAGTCTTGTATGCGCCATGGTTGGTTGAATCAGGGGATGTGGCACCTCGGATATGGGGGCCAACTATACAGTTATACACAGATTTTCCATTGCATGGGAAGTCCACACACCTAACCACCACATTGCTCAAGGGTCAACTGTATATTCTCTTTTTTGTTTAACTTTTGTTCTTAATAAATGTTAGTTACTTAGAGCCATCTTAGTGTCACAGCGAAAGTGAGCAGAAGGCACATAGATTCCCACCTACACACCCCTTATCCCCCACAGGCACAGTCTCCCCATTATCAATACCCCTCACCATGGGCATGCGTCACAGAACATCAACACATCTTCGTTACCCAAAGTACATAGTTTTCGTTAGGGTTCACTCTTGTCATTCATTCTATGAGTTTGAACAAATGCATGACGACGCATATCTACCATTATAGTATAACACAGAATATTTTCATCTCCTTTAAATTCCTTTGTGCTCGCCCTGTTCATCCCTGTCTCCTAACTCCTGGTAATCACTGGTCATTTTATGTCTCCATAGTTGTATCCTTTCCAGATTGTCGTATAGTTGGGACCATGCAGGAGATAGACTTTCCAGATTGGCTTCTTTAGTATTTCATTTAGTAAAATGCATTCAGTGTCCCTCCATGGCTTTCCATGGCCTGATAGCTCACTTCCTTTTAGTGCTGACTACTGTTCTATTGTCTAGATATGCCGATTTAGTTATCCACTTACCTACTAAAGAACTGTATTTTTATTTTACTATGCTCAAAGGCGCAGTTGAAAGCAGGCAGGAGAGATGTTCGCTACCCAAGTTTAAAACTGCCTGACTTGAATCCATGGTCTGCTCCTCTAGGAAAAGCAGTAAGAATGGCCATGCTGTTTGCTCTTCTCAAGTGAAATCTTATCTGGCCATGTTGTTGTTGTTTCTTAGCTGCTAAGTTGTGTCCAACTCTTTGTGACCTCATGGACTAAAGCCCACCAGGCTCCTCTGTCCATGGGATTTCCCAGGCAAGAACACTGGAGTGGGTAGCCATTTCCTTCTCCAGGGGATCTTCCAGATCCAGAGATCTAACCCATGTCTCCTGCATTGGCAGGCGGCTTCTTTACCATTAAACCATCAGGGCATGTGATTCCTCCAATTTCTAAACTTAACAACCTACTCAGAAAAAAATTCTGTCAGTTTAATGAATAGAATGACAAAATGTCAATAAGGTAGCTGGGAGTAATTTGAATTAGTATGTCTTCCCCCAAAAGCTTGTGATTCTCTCCTTCCTTCCCACCAAGAGGTTCAGCTCTAAGGACCTGGTCGTCTTTGGGAAGATGCTTACCCCCTGGGACCCCTGACTCCCCCTGGATACCCCAGTGTGGGATGACCTGTGTGGTTATCTCTGTTGTGTCTACTCAAGGCAGATGTCCATCATCCTTTGCTTTCTGTGATTTCTGATCACTCAGCCGAGCCCCAGTAAGCAGATCTCACTCTGAGAGTGGTTCCAACAGGCTGACCCTGGAACAAAATAGAGTGGACACATGAAATCTTGTGCCCAGCAGACGTCTTGAGCGAGAAACAAGGACTACTTGGGGTTGCCTAGGTGTTTCTCTTAGTTTCAGAGACTTAGCTTCATGTCTTAGACTGGAAGTTAGGTTAGTGCTGCCAGAGCAGGTAGCACCAGATATTTAAATAGTAACAGAGGTGGAGTTAGAATACGCAGAAGGCACATGTGTTCTGAAGTTTACCATCATTATTCCTGCAAGCATCTGACCTTCTGCTCATAGAGACTCGTTTGGATCTGTTCCTAATTTGGACCAAGGACAGTGCGAGGGAGGGTTGGCAAGTCCATCTTTTCACAGTGAATCTCTTGAGACCTCATTGCTACCCCTTTTCTCCATGTAATTACCAGTCACAGGCTTCTCCTGATAGCTTTAGCTTCTCCATGTCTCAAAATTGGGCCTGTCTCAGAATCTTTCTTCTCCTGAGACCAGGATCTTAATCCAGCCTTGGGAGACAGAGGACGCTTAATAGGCACATTTTAGGTGTGATTCATGTCACAATTCATATATATTTCCTAGGTGGGGAGGACCCTGAATGTGCTATATCATTCTGTCTTCAACTTGCAGGTACAAAAAAATGACTTGCTCAAACAATTGTATAACATCTGAGATGTTTCTGCATTACATTTAGGGCCTTTGTTTCCATCACTGGTTTCAGAGTAAAATTCCTTTAGTGGCCCAGATAGGAAAACAAAGGGGGAAATTTTGACACAGAGTTCACAGGTCCCAAGACCAAAGCTACCGAAAGGTGCTCATAGCATCTTTCCCCTTCTAGATCACATGCTTACCTGGCTTCACTCAGTGTAGTCCCAAGCGTTGGCAGGTTCAGAGCATGTTTAAAGAGAACTCGTGATTTTTTATGTGATTTATAAAACCCTCCAGGGAATAGTAGAAATCTTCATAGGTAGGAAGACAAATAAGAATTCTTAAATTTTGGAAAATAAGAAGAGTATTAGGTTCTGTGTGTTCCAAGATCCTATAGTTGTGACACCTACGCCCCTCACAAAGGATGATCCTTGAAGTTTAAAAGGCATGGGGAAGATTTAATAGAAGTAAAAGAAATCAATAATTGCCTTCTAATTTAGTAGCCACTCAAGATGCCATAGACCCCAGCAGGAGACTCAGCGTGCGTGCCTTTCGCTTGCCCCGCAGACAGTGTCCACGGACATTAGAGGCAGGGTGTTCTCTGACTCCATGTGGCATTTCTTTCTCTATTTCAAATGTTCTCAGTCTCCCCTGTAATGAGCAGCCTTCGGTTTCTGGAGAGTAATTGTGAAACCACAGCTATTTGACCACCAGGAAATGCTGTCAGGAAGGCTCCTCAGCATTTATAACAATAGCAGTAAAGTCAGATTTAATAGATGGTCCCCAAGATTTCAGGGTCGGAATAAACAAACAGGAAGCCACACGATCAATGTCCAGGCCAGAGAGCAAGAGACCCAGGCAGCGCTGTCTGAACTTCAGCCGTCTTTTGGAAATTGCGACTTTGCTGGGTCCTTTCCTGGGCCGGCCAGAAGAGCAGCGTGGGCTCCAGAGTAGCACTGGCTTGAGAGAACTGGCCCAGAAGCAACAGGCTTTGGCACCTAAGTCATGCCTTGCCCTGCCCATCTGGAGAGCTCAGGGAACAGCCTGGTTACACCTACTGTGGTGGCTCCTGCATGTACTTCCCAGACTGCAGAGCAGCAGCTGCAGGACTCATCTGCTCGCTGATGGCTCCTCGAAGGCAGAACCCACATCCTACAGGTTATTCCACCCCTGGGTGCTGGTGATATGGTACCTGCCGGGACCTGGAATACAGCGGGTCCAGAGCAAACATCACCAGGGTGAACCTAACGTCAGTGACAAATATTATAAAGAACTTTTGGTGGTTTGAAGCCTTACCCAATTACATGATTTTCCAAACATTATAAAAAACCAGGTATTTTTAAAAATTGTTTTATATATATATTTTTTTATATTTATTTTTATTTATTTTTCACAGTTGGTCCTTGTTGATTATTTTAAATATAGCCGTGTGTATGGTGCTTTTCAGGCTTCCCTGGTGGCTCAGTGGTAAAGAATCCGCCTGCCAATGCAGGAGGCATAGAGATGCGGGTTCGTTCTCTGGGTAAGAAGATCCCCTGGAGGGGGCATGGCAACCCACTCCAGTATTCTTGCCTGGAGAATCCCATGGACCGAGGAGCCTGGCATGCTACAGTCCATAGGATCACAAAGAGTTGGACACTACTGAAGCAACTTAGCATGCACACATCCCTTCTTTCCTGGTTCTCCACCAGAGTTGGAGAATGTACAAAGGATGTCCTGGCTTTGCCTGTGGTTGTGATGAGCCCTGCTGTGGGATCGCGGGGCCTGCTCACCCACACATACCTCACTCACTCTGGGCAGAAGCTTCTGACCACCACGCTTCAGATTTGTGCCACGTAAAATCAGAGCCTAATCTTTAGCCCAGGACGATCAGGTCTCCTCTGTCAGTACCCCTCTGGGCTTTTGGGAGAGATGCTCTTTGAGCCCATGGAGCGGTAGGGACAGGACGAGGGTATGATGGACTCTAGCCCAGCACTGCTGTCTCCCTGCACTGGCCCCTGTTCCTGTCTCTGCTGTTTTTTCCTTTCTGCCTGGCTCCTGTTAGAACAGCAGGCCCCAGCCTTTTGGGCACCAGGGACCGATTTCAGGGAAGACAGTTTTTCCACAGACCAGTGGCAGGGGGTATGGGTGGATGGTTTCAGGATGATTCTAGCATGTTACATTTACTGTGCACTGTGTTCTATTATTGTTACATCAGCTCCACCTCAAGTCACCAGGCATTCGATCCTGGAGGTTGGGGACCCCCGTGTTACAGCCGGTCGGCATCGTCTGGTGGCACCGAGGAGAAAGCATGCAGCACACAGAATGTGTATTGGGTTTGATTTTAGGCTCTAAGATGCGAAAAGCTCAGGTGAAGGACTGTTTCTTTACAAAGGCAAAGAAAATCCTCAAGTTGACATTTCTTAGCAAAACGAACGTGACCAAGAGAGTATACTTTCTGTAGAAATGCTCATTCACCTGAATAATTTTTCACTCCCTGATGTTTTCCTCTCCAGTGAGGGGAGGAGAGGCAGGGGGTGAGGGGGTGCCTCATGCACGCTGGGTTCCAGCCAGCCCTGGGGCACCCTTCCCAGAGCCACCACATGCATGCAAATATATATATGTGTGTGTGCGTGTATATGTATGTGTGTGTGTGTATCCCTGACAGACTCAGCTGCAGGGAAATCAGTGGCAAGAGTAATTGCCACCAAGTCAAATAATTTTTTTACACTTGGTGCAGAAAACCTGTTTTAGCTGCTATCTTTGAGATAAAGGAAGTGATTGGCAAATGACTGAAGGTCCCCAGGCTTCCTGATCTTTCTCCCTGGGGGGTTGAACCTTAAACTCTGGGTAAGGATGGGACCTGGGTGGAGTTAGTCCAGCCTCTGCCCTTTGGTGCCTCCCTGGGTTCAGAAGGGCCATCAGGATAGGAGCAGACAAGGACAGAGAACCTCATGCAGAGAACATGCTGGAAGGGTTTATAGTTTAAAGCACAAGAAAGTGGAGGGGGAGGGGGGCAGGAGTGACCTTGATAAAGTCCCTGTCACTGGGTTCCCTTCAAAATGGAGGGGGCAGGGCTTCCCTAGCAGTCCAGTGGTTGAGTCTTCACCTCTCAATACAGAGGGCATGGGTTCCATCCCTGGTTGGGGAGTGAAGATCCCACATGCCTCACAGCCAAAAAACCAGAACATACAACAGAAGCGATATTGTAACAAACTCAATTAAGACTTCTAAAACATGGCCCACATCCAAAAGATCTTTAAAAGCAATAAGTGGAGGGGTGATGGTTTCACCTCTGAGTGGGGTGGTATTAACAGCAGAGTGGCTTCACTTTAAACTGAAGCTGCTTGAAGTAGGCTAAGAGCTCATGTGGAAGGTGCAGGAGAGGGACTGTTAGTGTCTTTCAAGGGCAAATCCCAGGCTCTCTCCATCCTGGTCCAGATGCCAGCATTTCACAGCCACCCCATAGGATGTGGGAGCGGAAATTACAGGTGCACTTGGTTAATTACAGCCCCTCCATAACTTAATTGCAGGCTCAGACAGCCAGGTGGTCATTATTTTGATTGGTCTAATTAGTCAGATGTGTCCATGAGCAGCTGTGTGCCATGGTTCTGGGCAGGTCCAGAAAAGGCGTGTTAGAGAAGCTCTAGCCTTTGGGAAATGTGTCTGCAGATGCATAATGACTTCTTAACAGCCAGTATGACTAGTGACGTAAGCACTTCACGTCCTGTGATGAGAGTTTAGGAGAAGAAGTGTACAAGGTGTCTTTGTACAGAAGACTAGCAAATACTCAGTGCAGGATGGGGAGTGGGTTCTGGTTTAGCCACTGATCAGACCATCTCATTAACTCAGAAGCGAAATTCAGTAACCATTTTTCTACATGGCAAAACGTACAAGAGAGATTGTACCAGACTGTTTTACAGCAGAGGCTTGCAACACTCTTCCCATGGGGAAGTCATCCAGAGGAGAACAGGAAGTGATCCTCAGGGTGGTCAGACCCAGGTAGTATCCTCCAGAGGAGCCCACCCAGGAGGAGCTCACCTCTGCTTTTCTGGTTCGTGGGGGCCTCAGCCCTGATCTTGCCCTGGCCCCTGCCTATTGGTGACCCCTGAGTGAGCCTTGCAGTTGTGGCTTTTGAACAGACAGCGGTGGGATGTCTGTTTCTCTCCTGGGACCAGAACCCCCCTGGGCCCTTCTGAAGGCCCAGCCAGGACCCACACTGCTATCTGACTGACGCTCTGGGTTTTTTTCTGTCTAGATGAGTTCTGGTTCTCCGATGGGTCCTTATCGGATAAGTCCAAGTGTGCAGATCCTGGCCTGATGCCCCTCCCAGACACGGCCACAGGGTTAGATTGGACCCACCTCGTGGATGCTGCCCGAGCATTTGAAGGTAAAGACATTCAGCCTCCGGGGCTGGGGATGGCAATGCAGGGGTCATCTGGGTTAGTCTTTGGATGCTCTGCACATCTTCCAGGAGGGAAACCAGGGAGTGGCTTGGGCTGAGACTTGGGGCATTTCCTTAGGGAGACCCAGGCATGTGATGAAGTGAGCCCTAGGCAAAGGGACCCCAAACCTGCTGCCAGGTCAGGTACCAGCTGTGGTCTGGCATGAGCCACTTTTCCTTTTCCACCTCTGTTTTCTTACCTGGAAGGTCAAGGTGATGACCTGGGACACAGACGGTGTCTTTCCGCCCAGCATGATGAGGTGAGACAGGATGGGTAGGCCCCGCAGAGGTCCAGGCTGCCCAGTTTGGCAGGACAGGCACAGGCCTGGGAGTCCAGTGGCTCAGAGTCCATGCAGACTCTGGTGGGGCCTTCTTGACCCAGCAAGTCTCTCCCTGTCTGGCCCTGGCTTCCCCCTCTAACCCTGTGGTCGGGGACAGTGCTGGGCTGGCTGATCTCTGGGGCCCTCTGACTGCCTCACTGCCTTCCACCATCTCTGGTGAATATTTCTGTGAATTTCAGAGGGGAAGCTGCTCCATAGCAAGCACGTTTTTTTCTCCAACCTAAAGGGGCCACAGACAGGGGCCATGCCTGTCTCCCAGGCATCCTCAGGACCTTACGTGTGGACCCAGGGGCCCCGAGTGACAGGGTTCCTGACTTTCTTCCATTTGTTGCCAAACGCTTTCCATGACTACGGCCTTGGCTCCTGGGTAACAAGCAGGATCCACAGAGGGCAGGCCATTCTGGGGCCCGGTCTGGGGATCTCCTGTGTGTCTGAGTTATAGCAACAGTGTTTGCTGCCACCACCCCCAACCCCAAAGAGGGGCAGGGCCACCTGATCAGCTCTTCTCAACCCCCACCCTTTCGCTGCCTGCTCGGGTAGTCAGTCCTCATCACCTGTGATATGCAGGCTTCAGGAAAGGAATCCACATTCTTTTCCTAGGAGGGACAGGTGCACTTTGCAGTCAGGCTGCTTCAGGTGGAGTCTGCCGCCCCGACTGCCTCTCTTAACAAGCTGCCCTGCTCGTCAGTTTCACTCATCAGCTGGGATCAGTGCCTCTGGTCCTAAGCACCTTTTAGGGGGGTGTCTAGAAAGAAAGTGAGTTAATCCGGGCTCTGGGACGTTTAGCTCTGATAGATGGGAGGAGGAAACTGTTAGGAAGAAATTCCTGCAAAACACCTGCTCCCTTGATGGAGAGAGGACAGCTGTTTTGGACCTGCCAAGTACTTGGTGGAGTTTGCATTTGGATTTACAAAGTAGTTGTTTCGTGTGAAAACTTGAGAATGCTCCTGTCTGCTTGGTAACGCAGAGAAATATTTCTCTCAACCAGAAGTTGGTTAGAGAGGACTATGAAAGCTCTAGTTATTTCTCAGGCTCCCAAGACTAGCCTGGTGTGACAGAGCCCCAGAAGGCATGACAGGTCTCACCTCTGTCCAGAGCAGCCTAGACAGGAGAGAGCTGCATTTTCTCTAGCATATTCTGTGTACACTTGTCTCACTGCCCAGTGAGAATCTAAGAACTTCTCTTCTGTCTTCTCTGTTCCCCCACCGCATAAATATTTGCATAGTACATACCACTCTGTTCTGCATTATTCACATCTCTGTCACTTCTTGTTGAGTGATGAGTTTCTTAAGGGAAAACTGTTTCTTAAATTAATCTTATCTTTATTTATCAAGCACACAGCAAGGTAACCAGATGAGGAGAGCTAGTACAGAGGAGCCAGTAGGTATAAGATGTACAGGCTCCCTGCACTTTTGAGCTGTTTCAGCTCATGGCGTAGATTTTAACCTCTGAGATCCTTTTGTATTTTGTATTCTTTATTCTGATTTACAACAGTATGTGTGTGGGAATATATGGAAATCCCTCGTGGCTCAGCGGTGAAGAATATACCTGCCAATGCAGGAGAGGCAGATTCCATTTCTGAGTCAGAGAGATCCCCTGGAGAAGGGCATGGCAACCCACTCCAGTATTCTTGCCTGGAGAATTCCATGGACAGAGGAGCCCGGTGGGCTACAGTCCATGGGGTCGTAAGAGTTGGACACATGGACACAACTTAGCGACTAAACCACCACCACCATGTGTATATACATATGTCACTTCATGTCTGTCTCCACCCTTGTTTGTGTCTTTGCTGGGTTCCCTTCTACCTCTGCAGAATAAAATCACTCTTATGAAGTGGGACTTTCTAGGGAGCTGGGCTGTGGGTGGGAGGTCCAGATAGCACAGTGGCACAGACAGCAGTGGCTGGATTATCCATCTGTGGACTGTGGTTGTAATCACAGCCCTACTGCTGGGCTGCAGGCCTTAGGACAAGTCACTCAGCTACGTGCTTTATTGCAACACTGAAGGTTGGTCACCAGTCCTCTGAGGTACATACTTGTGCTGGGCTTCAGCCTGCTCTTCTATGAAATGAAAACCTTTCCAGAGACCTGGCAAGCTCCTCTCAGCCCTACCCTCACATCCCTTTCATCAGGGTGTTTCTGAGCTGATGTTCGAGGCCAGCTGGGCATTGGCACTGTCAGGAAGGGAGGAGAAAGCAGGGACATCCCAGCTCCCAGTGACTCAGGGCAGGGGTGCCTAAGTGGGACAGATAAAATCTGGGATGCTGTTTGCTCAGGGAGCGGACTTTGGTTCCCTGCCCTTTCTGGACTTTCCAAACAACATTCTCCAGAAAATATGGAGGGAGTTGAGGTCATGTTTAAAAGTTCTAGTCACTTTTCGGTGCCAATCCATAGGGTAGTATGCCATCTTGAGACGACAGTCAGCTCAGGAAGATTAAAAAATTTGGCTACTCAGATTCTTTTGTATCAGTGTCAGCTCCACTGTGATGTAAGTGGACATGGTGGTGACCAGATGTGATCCATCCCCTTAACCACTTATTTTTTATTAATTAGTTTTATTGAAGTATAGTTGATTTAGAATGTTATATTAATTTCTGCTATATAGCAAAGTGATTCGGTTATATGCATATACATACATGCTTTCTCATGTTCTTTTTGTCCATTGTGGTTTATAGTTCTCTGCTCTGTGCAGCAGGGCCTGTGTTTTATCCATCCTATCTATAATATAGTTTGCATCTGCTAACCCCAGCCTCCCAGTCCATCCCTCCCCTAACCTTCCCCCGACTTTGGCAATTCCTAGTCTGTTCTCTATGTCTGTCTGTTTCTGTTTCATAGATAAGTTCATTTTGTCATATTTTAGATTCCATATATAAGTGATTCCATATATTTGTCTTTCTCTTTCTGACTTACTTTACTTAGTATGATAATCTCTAGGTCCATCTGCGTTGCTGCACATGGCGTTATTTCATTCTTTTTTATGGCTGAGTAATATTCCATTGTGTATATGTACCGTATCTGCTTTATCCATTCATCTGTTGATGGATATTTATGTTCCATCTCAGTTGTCATGAATAGCACTGATGTGAGCATAGGCAGCCCTCAGCACTTTAAAAAGAGAGGTCTTTACCAGGATGACCAGTTGCCCTGCTTGTGACTTTTATCTTTCTATACCAATTGTCAAAGCTGTTCCTGAGCTAGACTCAACATCATGAAGAAAAGATAATTCAGAAAGCCCCCATGTGCCTATTTAATCATTTCAAAGTAATCAAGGCAGTTCAAGATGCCTTACTGAGCTCAGACCCCTCTGGAAAACGTCTGGGCCCACACATGATTAGTCAGCCCGTTTGAAGACAGGCTTTAAAAAACGGAATGTATCCATTGGGTTGAGATACCATGAGCCTTGTATAGTGCCATAGTGCCATTTATCCCTAGCAGGCGTGAGTCTTCCCTGCTGTTCGGCCTCATTTATGTCCCATGCCTCAACACGTGATGTGTTGCCCTTCATCTAAGAGCTAAAATTGACACTAGACACATGGGTTTAAGAATCTGATTTTACTATCCTGTGCCGATTCCTATTTCCTTTGGTGTTGTAAGTGAGAACTCACGTAAGTGAACGTTATCTTCAAGTAGTGCAGACGTGGGCTTCCCTGGTGGCCCAGCTGGCAAAGAATCCACCTGCAACGCAGGAGACCCCGGTTCCATCCTGGGTTGGGAAGATCCCCTGGAGAAGTGATAGGCTGCCTACTCCAGTGTTCATGGTCTTTCTTAGTGGTTCAGATGGTAAAGAATCCGCCTGTAATGCGGGAAACCTGGGTTCAGTCCCTGGTTTGGGAAGATCCCCTGGAAGAAGGCTTGACAACCCACTCCAGTATTCTTCCCTAGAGAATCCCCATGGACAGAAGAACCTGGCGAGCTACAGTCCATGGGGTCCCAAAGAATCAGACACGACTGAGTGACTAAGCACAGCACAGCACAATGCAAAAGAACCTATACATTGGCCTGATCCAATCTGTTGTGACCTTGTCGGTTGGAATTGGAATTGCACCATTTTGTAGATAAAAGGAAACTAAGTATATTCCTGAACTTCTCAGTTTTCAAATTGGTATTGAAAACTTGCTTTGTTTTTATTTTTTTTAAACTCAGTTAAAAGGGACTAAAACAGTCATTCAAAAGAAGCTTCTAAAAGTGTTCCTAATTTTGTATATGGGCTTGGGTTTTGTAACCAAGGAAAAAGTTTCTATCAAATATGAAAAAAAAAAAAAAGAATACAGCAGCAGTACCAAGGTAATCAGCCCCAGTCTTGGTTGCTTAAGCATGTGTGAACTCTCCAGGTACACAGGGTACTCTCCGGGTACACAGACGATAACATACGATAACATACACAGTGTTGGAGGAATACAGATTCTCCAAGCATCCTGTCCACAGCTTCCCCAGGGGGTCACTAAGAGGAGGTGCATTTCCCCACACTTCCCTCCACAGGCGTGAAATGGGAATTAAGTCAGAAAATAGGAGCAAAACATAAACCAAAAACTTTAACAATTCAGACAGTTCTAAATATTAGTCTAGTGATAATTGTGCTCCCCAGGTAGCTTGGCAGGTAAAGAATCTACCCGCAGATCAGGAGATGCAGGAGACATGGGTTCAATCCCTGGGTCAGGAAGATCCCCTGGAGAAGGGAATGGCTCCCCATGCCAGTATTCTTGCCTGGAGAACCCCATGGACAGAGGAGCCTGGCAGGCTACAGTTCATAGGGTTGCAGAGAGTTGAACATGACTGAAGCAACCTACCACAATTGTGCTAGGAAGAATTAGGACTGTGGTAAGAGTATCTTTTTCTTTTCTAGTAAGTGAAGATGAAGAAGAGCTTGCCTAGTAAAGTCTTTGGACTACAGCAGGGAGTAGGCCTTAAACAGAAGAACTGCTTCAGAAACATATTTAAATGGAAAAACAAAGTGAAAATTAAGTAACTGTACTTCAAAAACATTCTACAGAGGTTGTGAAAGAAAACAAAAAAAAAAAAAAGGAAAGAAATCAAATGATTTTCTTAAAAAAACTTGCAATTGAAATTTCTGTGCAGTTTGTAAATTTAATTAATGATCATTTTTTCTTTGAATATTGGTAAGCCAGTATAAATTGGTTCAGAAAATGAACACATAAATGAACAAAATTAGAAATGAGGAAGGAGATTAGTATTGAATACATGAGAGATGATAACATGATTAAGGAATGTCACTTTATTCCTATGTAGGAATAAATCTGATGAATAAGATAATTGGATATTTCCTGCAAGAAAGTTGGGGGGAAAGAGCATGAGAAACAGTAAGTAGAAGTCAGAGTGTGGAGGGCATTGAAAAAATTATGCAAGAATATTTCCAAATCCCAAATATCACCCAAAACTAACGTTTACAGTTAATTATTTTCAAAGTTTCAAAGAGTGATAATGCCCTTGCATAAATTTTTCTTGAAATGTATTAGCAGCCTCATTGCATAATAGGATTTATCATAGCACATAGAAAAGAAAAATTGTAAGACAATCTTAGTCATTAATGTTGATGTGAGACAGCTTAGACGAAGCTCAGTCATAAATTGAAAAAATATTCATTGTTATTAGCAAGAAGTTAGCTGGCTTAATAAAAGAAAACCTTTAGTTATAATAAGTTATAATAGATGAAGTCATTAAAAGTTGTCATATCAATTTCTCAGAAAGGATATGTATAATAGAATTAAACCTATTTCTAATAAAAATTAAAAATTGAGAGATACTTTCAAACCCTGATGAAGAATATCAACTTTATTCCATATTACTTTTAAAGGTTCAAGTATAGTTGATTTACAATGTTATGTTACTTTCAGCTGTACAACAAAGTGATTCAGAAATATATATTATATATACAAATGTGTGTATAAATATTTATTTTTTCTTTTCATACTCCTTTCCCTTATATAATATTACAGGATATTGAATATAGTTATATAATACTATATGAAATAACACTTAATGGGAAAAATTTTTTTAATGTTTAAAGTGTATCACTTAAGTCTAGAGACTAAACAAGGTTATCCTCAGAGATCATGTCCTTTAATTTTGTACTGGAATCTAGTATTCAAAAGAATAAATTTTGAAAGTAAGGAAATATTTGCATGTATAATTCTATATCTAGAAAATATAAATCAAAAAGAAATTATTAGATATTATAAAGTAGGTATTCTAAAATATATTTCATATTTTTATAAGCCTCATTTCAAAGCATTGTTAGCATTTTCAGTTATCTATTTCTTTTTATTATTTTTTTTTTTTTTTGCTGGTTAGATCAGGATTTCTTTTTATTTTATTTTTTTTTTTTTTGCTGGTTAGATCAGGATTTCTTTTTATTTTTTTTATTTTTTTTTTTTTGCTGGTTAGATCAGGATTTCTTTTTATTGTTTTTTTTTGTTTTGTTTTGTTTTGTTTTTGCTGGTTAGATCAGGATTTCTTTTTATTGTTTTTTTTTTGTTTTGTTTTGTTTTTTTTTTGCTGGTTAGATCAGGATTTCTTTTTATTTTTTTTTATTTATTTTTTTTTTTTCAGCTATCTATTTCTGTATAACAAACCACCCTAAGATTTATGGCTGAAGACTGTAGTTTGTTATGTCTCGTGATTCCGTGGGTTGGCCAGGCTCAGCTGAGTGGTTCTTCTGTTTCCTGGTTCTTCCGTTGATGTCAGTCATGCAGCTGTATGCAGCTGGAGCTCAACTGGGTCTGGAGCATTAAGGTGACTCCTCTTATAGGCCTGTACCTGGAACACTGGGATCTGGCTGGAGCCTTGTCTCCAGCAAAGTAATTGTACTTCTTCACGTGTGACTTAAGGAGTCAGGAGAGCATAAGCAGCAGATATGGATGTTTCAAGACCCAGAGCATTGTATCCACCACATCCTATTGGGTAGGGGAAGTCCAAGGCCAGCCCAGATCCCAGGATGGAAGTAGGCTCTTCCTCCTGGTGTCAGGAGTGGCACGTGCAGCCATCCACGTAGCAGTCATAAAGGACACCTTAGCAAGATCAGAATAAATTCCTTGGGAGTTTACCCATCGTTGGAATCATAAGGAGAGAAAGCGCTGGGCACTTTGAAAAGTCCTGATATATGGAAGGATAGGAATGGATAGAAGCACACAGGAAAGATGAGAGCCTTTCCTGAGTCAATTCACAGGTTTTGTACCATTTCAGTTCAAATATCTGTAGGATACTTGCATCCATTTGGAAAATAGATGAATAATGGTCAACAATAAAAGTTTACTGTAAGTCAGTCATAATTAAAACAACATAGTAATGATTCAAAAAATAGAAATTAGTCCTTTTGAAGGGAAAAAAAAAAAGAGCCTAGACCAAAATCTGTGTATATTTAAGAGTTAAATGGGAGTGGGGTGGGATTTCCATACTCCATTTGGATTTAGGAATTGGAAAAGTTGATTCTAGAAAAGGTAAAGACAAAGATTGATGTTTTAGAAGCATGCCAGTACCATAACTATGGATTTTTGAGAGAACATACAAAATGTAATGGGACCAGACAAAAGTATTTAAATCTTTTATGAACCTGGAAGAGAACATTAAAGGGGGAACTGGGGAACATGGGTAAGATTTGTAATAAATTTGACAGGTGAAACCTAAGTGTCTCCAGTGAATGAAGGAACATGAACCCAAAAAAATATCAAATGCCTGAGAAACAAATGGTCAACGCATATGACACATGGTCCAAAAGAAGGATCACACAATAAGTAAGGACTTGAAAAGTGTTCAGCCACACATGCAAATGTAGACAATAATGAGCTACCTTGCGAGTATGAAAAACCACACAGCAGTTCTGGATAGTTATGAACAACACTCTCAGCTGGTATCGTTACAAAGATTATAAAACAATCCATCTTTGTGTTCAAGCAGTATGACAGCATATAACTAGAGCCAGAAAATGTACCTACTCTTTGACCAGAAATCTCACTCCTGAGAACTTGCTTACGGGCAATGATTCAAAAGAATAGAAAGCGTTCAATACAGAAATGCTATGCAGCATGGTTAAACATTAATTAATAAGTGAATAGATGGGTTATGCAACTCTGCTCCAAAACCAGTGTCTAAAAATTGAGAGCTTCATAAACTTGTGAGAGAGAAGGTGAGTCAAGTGCAGAATGCTTTTCTCACCAGGGTCCACGGCTGCCACTCCCTTCTCCTGTGATAGTTTGAAAACTGGCTGAGTCCCAGTCCTGGCTTGCTGCCATGTGGGCGGTTGTTTTGTTTTCAGGGAAAGGGGTGAGATGTGACCTCTGCCCATCAGAACTCCTACACAGCACCTCTCATCAATGTTATTATACACTGAGACCATCATCTGTCACCTTTGCATGCTTTTCACTTCCTTTATGTATGAAGTGAAAGGACAATGTAGGGTAGAGAGGGACCAAATGATATAGAGAGATCCCATCCCCCCAGTATGGTCAGGTGAACAAACCCAACTAGTAAAGCTGGCTGTGGGTCCGACAATGAAACAGGAGAAGGAGAGTGGAGTCTTTTTAAAAGTCCTAGGATTTAAGGTAGTTCTCATTTGTCATAGTATCAGGGGTGGCCAATTGGTGTGTTCTTGGGCATTTGTTAAGTGGATGATGTTGTCTTAAGTGGAATGAAGCATTAAAGGCAGCGTTATAAAGTGGTGATCAGAGACTGGATGTCAGTCCCACACAGCTCCCTGCAGGCCTTTCCTCCCCTCGGGGTTTCAGCTCTTCCCCACTGGTGGTAATTATTGCAAGCGGATGTGTGAGCTACTAGCATGTGCAGAATTAACTCATTTATCAGACACCACTGTGGAAGTGAAATAGTTCATGTAAGTGTATTTTCTGGAAAAGTACAAGTTTACACTTTTATTAGGTTACCTATGCCCTTGGTTTCTTGAACAGAGCATGAAAAGCATACATTTTAAACAAATTTTTAATTGGAGGATAACTGCTTTATAATTTTGTGTTCGTTTCTGCCATACAGTAACTCAAATCAGCCATAAGGGTATGTGTGTATATATGTATATCCCTTCCCTCTTGAGCGTCCTTCGCACTCACCCCCAACCCACTCTTCTAGGTCATCACAGAGCGCCGGGCTGGGTTCCCTGTATTATATAGCGAGGTGTGCGTGCTCACTTGTAGCTAGAGAGCCCCAACTTTTCTATAAGGTGTAGTGTAGAAAAGACATTAGAGCAGCTTTGTTTGTGGAAATGGGTTTCATTTAATTTAGCCTCACACGTGCATGTCCTGTATGGCATGCATCTGGGGCATATCTGTTCTCCTGTTCTGGCCCTCAGCAGACATGGCTAGTTGATCAGAGCACTCAGCCCTCAGGAAGCAGGCTTGGCCTTATGAGGTTCGTTGCTCCACACAGCTGGCCTGGGGTCGTGGGGATTATTTGCAGGCAACTGTTGAGTCAGCCGTCTCAGCTCAAGACTGATATGGAGGAGCCTACTGACTGTGCACCCTCTTGTTCAATGCTAAATGCACTAAGATGAGGAACTGACAGTAAACAGCAAGGCCCTACTGTGTAGCACAGGGAGCTATATCCAATATCCTGTAATAAGCCATAATGGAAAAGAATATCTATGTCTATGTCTGTATATAACTGAATTGCTTGGCTCTGCAGCAGAACTCAACACAACATTCTAAATCAACTGTACTTCAATAAAATAAACTTTAAAAACAAGAAACTGACATTGCAATTAGGTTTTTAAAAGATGATTTCAAGGGAAAACATGTACACTGTGGGTAATTGGATCCTTGCTGTGCTCACCATTTACATGAAGTGCATACTCTGAGCCTCCCTTTTTCTTACAGTCTTGTCTGTGCCTTTTGGTTCAATGTCAGTAATTTCTTGGTTACTGAATATTTATTATTACCGAAATAAGCTCTGGAGGAATAAAGCTTCTGCTGGAAACTGTCACTAAATTAGCCATTTTACAAAGTAGTTTAGTGTCTGTACTTAATCAAGTAGCATTCTAGTTGCATTTTAACCTCCCAAGCTTTTTGGATTCAAAGTGAAATCTTCTTTGTGAAATTACATTGTTGGCAAAAGTCTATTTTTGGCTTCTTGCCTCCTGACTGGTAGGACCTCGTTTCTCCCCAAGGAATGTTTGAATGGCTGCCAGTAGTAAGTTCTGTTTCTTCAAATATGTGGGTATTTTATCAATTAAGGTAAAAATAGATGAAGCAAGCCAAGATGTTTTCATTGAGATATTTAGACTTGATGATCAGAACCAACTATATTAAGAAAGATAGAAACTAACTGAATTATCACTGGGTTGCATAAAATGTGGATGAGTCAACAAAACTCTCTTAAAAAGTGAGAAAAATAAATTCTTTCTTTTCTTTCATTCCTTTTGTTCAGTAGTTAAATTCACTGTGAAATAAAAAATGTCTGCTGTTTTTTTTTTTTTTTTTTAAGTGGTAATCATTTCCTGATTCAGAGCTGTCACAGGACAGAAGGTTATCTTGGCACCCTGACAGCCCAGACCCCCCACCCTTCCCCAGAGCCACTGACCCCCAGCCTGTGCGCCCATCCTTCCTGCCCCACCTCTGCTGGTCACATCTCATCAGGCTTTGTAAAAGCAGGCAATGCCCAAATTATGCTGTTAATCTTTTTTCAAAAGCTTCTTTATTTTATATTGGAGTATAGCCGATTAACGATGTTGTGATAGTTTCAGGTAGATAGCAAAGGGACTCAGCCATACACAGACATGTATCCACCCTGTCCCCAACTCCCCTCCCATCCAGGCTGCCACACGGCGTGGAGAAGAGCTCCCTGTGCCTTACAGTAGGACCTTGACGATTATCCATTTTTACTATAGCAGTGTGTCCATGTCCATCCCAAACTCCCTAACTGTCCCTACCCCCATCCTTCCCTCCCCAGCAGCCACAGGTTCATTCTCTATATGCTGTTAATCATAATTAAATTACCAATTATTTCATCAGATGTATAAATCCTACTAGTCTATCAAATTGGGAACTTGGCCATCTCTCAGGAACATATAGTTGTAGAAGGTCTGTCATCCCATAGAAGGTGCAAAGTGTGGAATGGGCCCTTAAGCCTTTCCGGAATGTTGATTGAAGGACCCCTGAGTACCTGTCAGCAGGCATTGAGGAGTCATGATGGAGGAAAGGGACGTGCGGCTGGGAACCTGCTGTATGCTCCTTCAGGTAGGGTGCTCAGCACGGCACCCTGGCCCTGCAGCCTGGCTCCTTCCAGGGCTCCTGGCAGCTCCACCATCCTCTCTAATTCACAGGCTGTGTGGGACCCTCCAGAAACCACCAGCAGGTAGCTTCATTAGGAGACGCAGCCAGCAGCCAGGGGGAGATGTAATAGGTTAAATTAAGCAGAGAGCACCCATGTCACGGACCCCAGTGTGGTTTCTCAGCCAGTAATCAGATCATGTGAAAAAGCGGCAGCAGCGCTAACGCACCTGCTGCCTCCCTCAGAGTCCAACCGCAGGTGCGCTCGGGCACGGCGTGTGGAGGGGGAGTCAGCGTGGATGATGGGATGCATCCCTGGGCCTCACCTCCACCTTGCTGAAAAGCAGGGTTTTCTCTGCATGCCTTTCAGCATTTCTGGGCCAGTGTTCTTGTGTTCAGCCCTCAGAGCTGGGCCAGTCTGGTGCCCATTTCAAAGAATATCACCTTCCCTTTCCTGCCCAGCTCGACATTCAACGTGAAGTCACTGGTGCCGGGAACAGAAATGGCCCTGTGCTGTTTGGGGGTGGGGGCGGGGGGACGGAAAGTAGTCATGCTGATCATTGCTGCCCGTGCTGCAGATCTTCCTCTAAGGGTTTTAGTGAGAATATTTGCTAATCTCTCTCACTACCAGCATCTTCACCTTCAGGGAATGGGTCATTCAAGCAGACCCAAAATGCTCACACCTTCCTGCAGCTGGATTGACCTCTGTGTGGCATGCAGCTTAACTGTTGTGCATGACAGCCGTGTGTCCAGCCAGGACCATCACATGTGAAACGTACACTCTGACCACATTCTTTGGCGTTGTATTACAGCCTCTCAGGGGCAGTTCTTGGCTTCACACAACATATACACACCAGCAGGCATGCACACACTTACACACATCTGCAGATATGCACACACGTATACACATGTGGCTGTCTCACACCCACACATCTGTTTTTCATAGGACCTATCACCTGAGCCTTACGTGTACCCCAGAGGCTCTCAAGTGAGGAGAGATATTACTGTTCAAAGGAAAATTCTAAATCTTATTTCAGGTCTTGACTCAGATGAAGAACTTGGGCTGCTCTGTCATCACACCTCCTATCTAGGTGACTGTTTGGGGCTGACTGTGGGTGCTCCATCCTCCATAACCTTTCCTTTCTGTTTCGTTATCTGCACGTGTGCATGGTTATAGAAGCGCGGAGGGATGGGGATGCACAGGGTGACATGTCCGGGCCATCGTGTCTCAAGAATGCTCTCCAGGTCTGGAGAGAGGTGCCTCTCCTGGGTTCTGTTCATCACCCAATGCCGTTCTTTCACACCCAGTGACAGCTTTGGTGTTTCTTGGGATGTGCACAGAAGAAAGATTGGCTGTAGCAAACCCAGTGTCTGCTTGTTGTCCCATGGCCGTGGTGTCTGTGTGCCATGCAGCCCAGCAGGACGGCCGATCTGAATGCTTGCTGATTGTCAGCAGCTTGCCTGAGTTTGTTTTTCTTTGTTTTCTTTAAAACAGGGCAGTAACTGGTCGGGGGGAGGGGCAGATTTTATTTAGAAACTATTCATTTCCACCAGGAGACAGTGCCTTGCAGCTATTCCTAACTCTTCTGTCTATGTGTCTCCCCTCCCTAGACCAGAGAGTGGCGTCCTTCTGTACCCTGACAGACATGCACCCCGAGCAGGACCTGGAAGGGGCCCAGGAGCTGCCTTTGTGTGTCGATCCTGGCAGCAGCAAAGATTTCATGGACCCAGCTGGGTATGTGACCCCTGTGGTGTGCCTCCTTCCCATGTCCCAGGCCCCAGCAATTAACAGAAGCTCAGCCCAGAGCAGACAGGAAACCGTTCCACCTGTCTTCACCTAGTCCTGAAGGACCCAGAGAAGGGACTGAGCAGGCCTGACTCTGCTTCCTGCCCTGCTGGGCTGGATGGAACTTGTGCTCCACGGGTGAGCCCTGCCTGCCAAGACGTGTAGCCCATGCCCTGGATGGTGAGGTTGAGCTCCCGAGTGGGAGGGGGTGGCCCCAGTCAGTGTCTGCCCCCTGATCACGGCAGCAGCACTGGCCAGGGACACCTTGCTGACCACCCTTGCTCTGCCAGGCTGCACGTACTCAGCTCCTGAGCACACATGCTCCCCTCAACCCTGGGCCTTCACCCAGCCCCTCACCTCCCACTGAAGTGTGCCAGGAGCCAGCTGTCTCTACCCTTGTGTTCTTTTTGTTCTTTTTTTTAAATACTTCCTGCTGTACCACATAGCATGTGGGATCTTAGCTCCCCAACTCAGGATTGAACCCATGCCCCTTGTATGGGCAACACAGAGTCCTAACCACTGGTGCACCAGGGGAGTCCCTCTGTCCCTGTGTTCTTGATGTGTTCCTCACCCACAGAGTGTTACTTTCTGTCTCAGTGTCATCCACTCTTCTATCAACTTGAGTGATCAGCAACTTGCATGTTCATCTTGGTGATGAATTCCTTGATACTTTCTTAATAGAGAAAGGCAAATTGGGGAAATTGAGTCTCTTTGGTTCCCAGGACTTGATTCTGGTCTGCCTAATCTTGGCTACCTAAATGCATTTAGATCATCTATCTTTTGTTTTCTTGTCAATGTATATGCCGATAGAGATTCTGAAGCCCCTTTTAAGTCAAAAGCAACCCAGGAGGGATTTTCCACCAAAGCAGTGACATGTTGACCTGCAACATCTGACATAATCTTATTTACTTCCTTGCTGTACTCTCGGCACATGATAGAATGTCTTGCATGAAAACATTGCCAATTTTCTGAATGCCCTGGCTTGACTTCAGCACTCTTGAGTTGTTCTAAGTCATTCCTTCCTTGCTAGGGAGCGGTCTCCATCCACACTGACTGGGAAAGTCAACCAGCTGGAGTTGATTCTTCGGCAGCTGCAGACAGATCTTCGGAAGGTAAAACAATCAATTGGAAGTTCCTGCTCAGAACTCTGTCTCTTATACAATCAACCCCTTTTAACTACTAGGAATAAAAAGAAAGACACTTGACAACAATAAGTGCCCTAATCAAAGCCCAACAGTAAATGGGAATGGAAACACCCAAGGTCTGACTCCATCTCTTGCCCACAACTACTCTATTTTATTGTAGGAGACACAAGATCCAGTAGATCTGACTGAACGAGGATGTGCCTTTGGGTAGCTGGTCTTCAGAGTGAGGAAGACATGCAGCGTACTAGCATTTGTCAATTCAGTGGATTATCAGTTATGAGTTGACCTAAAAGGAGTTAGTTGGTGCCAGGAAGCCTGGTCTCCCCAAGCTTTTGTCCCCACAGTGAGTCAGCGTCTTTTCTACCCATCAACCTGTGTGTGCTCAGTCCTCAAAAGACATGCCATTGTTTATTCCTTAGACATTTGCTGAGCTCTTGTTGAATTATCAGTGCTGTGCTGGGTAGCTGCTTTGCTCTCCAGGAAAATGAAATGGGGTACAGTAGCTGGAGGGGGATAGTCGGGTGGGGAGGGTTCTGTTGGTGAAAGAAGGGAGAACTAACAGCTGGCCTGAATGCTGGTGGAAATAACCCAGTTGGGAGGGAAATAATGGTGGGAGTAAAGAGTGTAATGTCCTAAGCCTAACAAGGAGGGTGTAGCCCCAGATGCAAGTAGGGACTATTCTCAATAGTTACCAGAGCAGAGTGTGTGTGAGTGATTCATACATGAGTGCAAGTCTACCTCAGAGAGATTGCAGGTTTGGTTCCAGACTATTGCAATAAAGTGAATATCATGGTAAATTGAGTCACATGAATATTTTGGTTTTTCAGTGCATATAAAGATTATGTTTACACTGTACTGTACTGTAGTCTAAGTGTGCAATAGCATTATGTCCACAAAAACAATGTACATAGCTTAATTAAAAATACTTTATGCTAAAAAGTGCCAAAACAATTACAGTAGTAGCACTGAAGATCAGAGATCACCATAACAAATGTAATAATAATGGAAAAGTTTGGAATATTGGGAGAATTACCAGATGTGACACAGAAACATGAAGTGAGCAAATGCAGTTGGCTAAATGGTACTGAGAGACTTGCTTAATGCAGGGTTGCCACAAACCTACAAATTGTAAAACATCAGCCTAGTGAAGTGAGGTATGGCAGCAGTCCAAACAGAGACAGGTTGACAAAGTTCTCCTCTGGTTTATTTCTTTATTCCAGAACTGAGGGTGAGCAATGGGAAAGAGTGTGAGAGATATCAGGATGGAGGGAGGGTGTAGAATGGAGGGTAGCTGGGTATTTGGTGGGATTGTAGCAAAGATTAGGTGTTTCCTCCAGCATGGTTGACCAGCTGTCCTAGTTTACCTGATAGGTTTAGGACACAGAACTTTTAGAGCTGGCACTGGGAACATCTCAGACCAACTGGGATGGCTGGTAACTGTTTCCCGATAGGTGTCAAATAATTGGAGAGTTGAATTTAACCAATATTAGAGTTATGCAGTTTGTAAAGGATATGATTAAACTGAGGGACTCAGAGTCTAAGCTGGGTGAGAAGGAATAATGTCCCTGCAGTGGGTGTCAATGGACAGTGACCATAAGGCAAGACTGGTGGATTAAGATCATTTTTGAGGGGTGGATACTGGAGAAATTATTTTAAAAAGACAACAGGCAGTGATCAGGCAGTATGGGCTTGAAACATTTAGGAACATGTGCAGTTATCAATAATAGCTTCAAGGTCCAGGATATGGCTGGGGCGGGGGGAGGGGCAGTGAGGAGGGTGGGCTTAAGATCACAGAAAGGCTGAATCATATGGAATGTCTGTTGGGTCTTGAAATCATTAACAGACATGATGAATGGAGAAGAAAAGAAGAAAAATGAACCATGTTCTAGAATCTTCCATGATGGGAAGGGCTGGAGATATAGCTGACCATGGCAGAGAGCAGGGGTGCCAGGTCTTAGAGCCAGTGTCATGGGATTTTAGGGAAGAGCAATCACCTGCCGGGGCAGCAGGGGTGAGGTGTTGGCCTGCCTTGCCTCTAAGCTCCGTGCTCTTCAGAACAAGCCCTCACCCTTCTGAGCTGCTGGGAAAGCAGCATCCCCAGGAGAGAGCGAAGACTCATGTACAGCTGAAAATGAAAGGAACGCTCAGGGAAGAAGGTGTTGAGAGTATAGAAGGTTTTATTGACAGGACACACTCCGTGGGTAGAGGAGAAGGACTGGGGGTCATGAGAGGCTGGCAGCTGGGCTGCAGCAGGGATGTCTGACCTGTGTTGGGCATGAGAGCCCCAGAGCTTGGGGAGAACAGGAGCTTGAGCCTCTTGTGACCAAGAGAAGGCCAGACTTGAGTGGGCTGAGCTAGCAACCAGTCCTAATCCAAGTGTCCTCTGGAGACTGGTGTCTTTGTTCATTAGATGAGGCAAGTGGTGTTGGGGACGGGTTGTGGAGGGACAGGAAAAAGGAGCAGACATCAAGGACAGGACCAGACATGCTGAGGGGGCCAGTCTCCTGAAGAGCCTGAGCTCCCAGCTCACTGCTGCAGGTGTGTCTGCGGTGTTGACAATCAGGTCACCTCCCTGTAAAAGCGGCACTCACCGTAAGGATGACCCCCCACCTCCTCTTCCTCTCTGGGTCAAGCATCCCTTTCAGCATTTGGGAGCTCAAATTTGTGTTGTACGTTTTTCTTTACTGTCTATTGGAAACTCTGTATGTGATTCTTCAGAAAAATCTTGATTATTTGAACAGTTTTTAGTGGCACACTTTGAAGGTTATGATGGAAATACAGCTTCCCAGGAAAGCTTTCAGATGAGATGAGATGGTGAAAACCAAGCCCACAGTCAGCAGCTCTGCGGATTCTGACTTGGCCAGTAAGAAGGCATGCCATGGAAGCTCTGTCCTCCTATCCAAGGCTACACCTCTTCCCAGGCCCCCTTTTTCAGAGACAGGATGATAGAAACTGGTTAATCACCTTCCTATATAACAGCTGTCTTGGCTCCTGTTGGGAACAAAGTGGGATGAAAGGAAAGAATATTCTTAGTTACTTATTCTCACCCTCATTTTTGGAGAAGCCAGAACAGGCAGTCAGATCCCCTCTGCCCCCAAGAAATGAATAAATAAATCTATAAAATACATAAATAGGGACAGAAGTGCTCAGACTGCAGCCGGGAGGAGAGACTGTGTCTAGCACGGGCCTGACTGTTTGTCTCCACCCCCCTCTCCCAGGAGAAGCAGGACAAGGCAGTGCTACAGGCCGAGGTACAGCACCTGCGGCAGGACAACCTGCGGCTGCAGGAGGAGTCGCAGACAGCTGCCGCCCAGCTGCGCAAGTTCACCGAGTGGTTCTTCAACACCATCGACAAGAAGCCGTAACCAGGCCGCCACCCACCTAGGGCCCCTGGGGAAGCCCGGAGTCCCTTCATAGTCGCCAACATGTGGTTTCTTGCTGTGCTTCTGGCCCATCGTAGCTGTGTTTGCTGTCCCACTCTGTCTAGCACCATGCCCCCAGCAGGACAGGGAGCCACCGTGTGACCGCAGAGAGCAACGCCCGTGAAGATGAATGTAACTCTGGTGTCGAGATGAATGTAAACTCTGGTGTCAGTGTGGACCTTTCAGGCTCTGCTGAAATGGAGCTCTGTGTGGGCTTACCTCACAAGGGACGATGGTTGGGCTTTATGTATCAGGTGACCCGGTAGAGATATTAAAGCAGATTACCATAGTTTGGGCTTTAGAATTGTAAAATAAACATGAGAACAAATAATCAGACATATACTTTAATGTTAAAGGTGCTCTATTTTTTTGGATGTACAGTAGTTTTATTTCCACAGCCACATTATCATAGCAATAAGAAAGAAGCAGATCAAATAGTTGGAAAAGCCGTGTTGGGGCAGGGGGGACAGAAAAAGCACTGATGTGTCTAACACGAGTTCAAATGCAGTTCCTTTAGAGACTTATTTATTTGCAGGAGCAAACGGTGCCTGAATATTAACAGTGTTCTGATTAAAAAAAAAAAAAAGATTCATATGCCTTGTAAATGGCTCACTGAGTAGTCACTTCAACTCTTAGTTCACCTTTGTATAGTTAATGCTCTGTTGAAAAAAAGCGTCAACCTGCTTACTTACGAGAGCTCTCCTGTGTGCCGTGAGCCAGCAGAATCACTTGTATAATGCCAAATTTGTTTATCTTTGTACAGAAGCTTTGATGAAGTGTCTTGTATTTAACACCCTTATTTAAGCTTATTTAACCTTAAATTGTTAATTTTATAAACTTTGGTTTCACCTGCACTATGACGGAGGGCAGTGTAGGTGGCAGAGGGCTCAGAAGAGGCTGAGCTTGCCAGAGCAGAGTGAGGAGCAGGGCCGGACCTTCTAACAACTGGATGCTGCTAGTAACAAGTTGTTTGTATTGCTTTACCATTTTTAACTGTTCTATTTGAGATGAACGTACCTTTTGCTTTTTTTAATAAATGTTTAAAATGAGTCCACACAAGGAACAGTGTTGTCAGGTGACTGTAGACTTTGATGCTCTGCTATGTCAACAATCTGAGTGTATGAGGATTTATTCTGGGTCATTTAGGACCTTAATCTGTACTGAGTACTACATAGCCTTCTTACAGAATCCCAACCTGATTGAAAGTAGAGTTACTAGTAGCGGTAAATGGTTGCCACGTGCCAGACCCTGTTCTTTGCACTTTTCATCCATCTCATTGAACCCTAGCATTACCCTTCGTAGGTAGGTGCTGGGATTCCCATCTTACAGCTCAGTAAACTGAGGCTGAAGCCAGGCAGATGCTTTTGCTTTACAGGGTAACCAAGCAGATACAAAAGTTGATGTTATTTAGAGAAAACAAAGGAAGCTGATCTAACCTCCCTGAGTGGACCATCTTCCCACCTCCCTTAGCCATACCTACAGACAAGACCAGAAGGTTTCTCTTTGTTTTTAGTCATGCCACATGGCATGTGAGATCCTAGTTTTCTGACCAGGGATGGAACCCATGCCACTTGTACTAGAAGCACAGAGTCTTAGCCACTGGACTGCCAGAGAAGTCCCACCAGAAGCCTTTTGTTTTGTTTTTGAAGAAATACTTCTCTGTCTATACTAGGGCTTCCCTGGTGGCTCAGTCTCTAAAGAATTCACCTGCGATGCAGGAGACCTGGGTTCAATCCCTGTGTTAGGAAGATCCCCTGGAAAAGGAAATGGCTACTCACTCCAGTATTCTTGCCTGATACTAGCAACGAATGAATCATCTCTCAGGTCTTCCCCCAAAGGCCATGCCAAAGAACATGACCATGTGTTGGCCTATAGGACTTTTTTTCAAATGAATGTTTCCAGTCAGCAGCCAAGCTGTAGAAAATCACTGTCTTGCTCCCATTGTACATGTGGTTTTGAGCAACTTGATGTCCTCATGGACACTTGTTAATTACAAAATGTACCCTTAGCAACTCAGCACAGTTTTCTGTATGGACTTACTATGTATAAACTCATTAAATATTAGACTGTATCCACTAAAAGTTATTTTTATTTCAGAATAAGTAATATCAAGCGGGTTTTTCCCTAACCTTATGCAGTGGTTATGTGTTAAGGCCATTTTCACATATGACAAAGTTAATTCTTATTGCATAGGCTTTATCCCGCTATTCTCAGCCTTAAGGAGCAGGTTTATCATTAAACATATAAATTACTTTGGGCATGGGCAGAGAGTATAACAATACAGTCCTGCCTTCATTGATATCACAATTAACTTTGAAATGCCAGGAATCGTCTGCCCTGCTAACCCATTAAAATGCTGAAATTGATGACATGTCATTAACTGAAGTCTTCTTCAAACTCATGAAACCATAAAGCATAGTGCTCATCTGCAGAGCCAAAGATCAAAGAGATATCTATATAAAACAGTAAGAAGCATGCTCTTCATAGATTTCTTAATGAAGAACTGTGACGATGGTCAGTAGTGGAGAACATGAATATTAGCATCACTTGATCCTTGTGTAAAATGTGGGCCTGGGAAGTGGGAAGCCTGGATTGCGTTTTAAGAAGAGAACAGACATGAAATTTAGACTGACCAAAAAACTCTGGTGGTAGAGAAGCCGTGAATAGGATACTGTTTTTCCCACAAGGAAGGTGAATCACTAGAACGAGCCACCATGAATGGCAAAGCCACACTCTCTGCCACAGTCCCTGTGAACTAGACTCACGCAAACCTTTCTGAGAGACAAAGGCCCACCACTTTTAGTCCCAACCTCTGAAAGTTCTTGATTCATCTCACATCCTCTGAGATCAAGCCAATGGTTTGCTCTTCAGAATTTCCAAGTTGGGGGATGGAGCAGGGAAAGGGAGGGTTGCACGAGGAGGTGATGAAGATGTTTATAGATGCTCTGCCCTTTTGGGTGACTAGTTAGTAAGAATCAGTTCCAGTTCACTAGAGCGTTTGTGGATTTGGTGCTTACAAATTTAAAACCACTTCCCTAGTTCTAGCCTGGGCAGTTTATGCATGTTACATACTAGCAGGAAGGAAAGTAGATACAGTTGACTGGGTTTAATTCAACACCTGATTAAAGGCAGGTGGGAGGGAAATGTGTTTGTTATGCTCCTCAGAGGGAACATGATAAGATGTCCCCAGGAATGCATTGGGTTTCTGACCTATGACCTCCAGTTCAGTCGCTCAGCCTTGTCCGACTCTTGGCGACCCCATGAATCGCAGCACGCCAGCCCTCCCTGTCCATCACCAACTCCCGGAGTTTACTCAAACTCATGCCCATCTAGTCGGTGATGTCATCCAGCCATCTCATCCTCTGTCATCCCCTTCTCCTCCTGCCCCCAATCCCTCCCAGCATCAGGGTCTTTTCCAACGAGTCAACTCTTTGCATGAGGTGGCCAAAGTATTGGAGTTACAGCCTTAGCATCAGTCCTTCCAATGAACACCCAGGACTGATCTCCTTCAGGATGGACCGGTTGGATCTCCTTGCAGTCCAAGGGACTCTGAAGAGTCTTCTCCAGCACCATAGTTCAAAAGCATCAATTCTTTGGCACTCAGCTTTCTTTATAGTCCAGCTCTCACATGCATAAATGACCACTTGAAAAACCATAGCCTTGACCAGACGGACCTTTGTTGGCAAAGTAATGTCTCTGCTTTTTAATATGCTATCTAGGTTGGTCATAACTTTCCTTCCAAGGAGCAAGCATCTTAACCCAAAGACCTAACTTTCCTCAGTTCAGTTCACTTCAGTCTCTCAGTCGTGTCCAACTCTTTGCCACCCCATGGACTGCAGCACTCCAGGCTTCCCTGTTCATCACCAACTCCTGAAGTTTACTCAAACTCATGTCCATCAAGTCAGTGATGCCATCCAACCATCTCATCCTTTGTTGTCCCCTTCTCCTCTTGCCTTCAATCTTTTCCAGCATTCAGGGTCTTTTCAGATGAGTTAGTTCTTTCCATCTGGTGGCCAAAATATTGGAGTTTCAGCTTCAGCATCAGTCCTTCCAATGAATATTCAAGACTGATTTCCTTTAGAATTGACTGGTTGGATCTCATTGCAGTCCAAGGGACTCTCAAGAGTCTTCTCCAACACCACAGTTCAAAAGCATTAATTCTTTGGCGCTCAACTTTCTTTATAGTCCAACTCTCACATCCATACCCTAACTTCCTGACTGCCAATAATAAGAATTACACAAAAGCTTAAGCCCAAAGAAAGTCTTCTAGTGAATTTATAACAGGTTTAAATGAGCATCACTTCCAAAAGTGACATTCTGATATTTTAACATATAAGATTCAGGAACTGTTACTTAAGAAAAATAGATTTTAAGTTCCCTCTAGTTCATCTTAATATCAGAAAATTCAGCTATTCAATTATCAGCAGACTCTGAAACATACCACCCTCTGTTTTCCATCCCAAGTATCTGACCTACCAAAAATTTGCAGAGCAGCTTGGTTTTTCACAAGTAGAGATAAGAAAATCATCAGCCCCTTTGACATGCAAATACCCTTTGGCCGCTTATTAGAGAGCAGCATTAAGGGTTCGATTACCCATGTCTGGGCCATCAGCATCCGTCAATCAGCCCCTTCGGTGCTGATGTAAAGGAATTTTTCTTGTTTAAACATCAGCTCCTCCCTTAGCCTTTCCCCTGCATTGAAATGGGGAGGAAGGCCGCGTACAAGAGGGGATTCAGTAAATCATCTGCCTCGCCTAAATTGGTGCTGGCTTGGAGAAAATGGCTATAAATACACTTCTGCAGCTGGAGATGTCAGCCCCTGGCAGAGCTGCTCCATCGCTGTGCAGAGCGTCAATGGGGCCCGGGCGTCTGGATCCTCGCCCCTCTTCCCCATGACCGTAATCATTGATCGCAAACCAAGTGGGATCTCGCTGAATGCTCCATTAAACCGGAATAATTAAACATGGCAGTCATGGACTCTTCTAGGATCTGATTAAACACCTTGCAGAAGTCATTACTGAACCCCATCTGGGCTGAGAGCTTGCCAAACAGCAGGCTAAAACCCACAATTCCTGTTGCCATGAATAGAGAATTCTGAGACTGGGCTTTCTGTATCCTTGTAAATTGAGCACTCAGGGAACTCAGCACTGTTCAGAGAAAAAAGGGACACTCTCTGACAGCAGGGCACAGGGGTCTGAGGGTTTACCCTCAACTCCTTCTTGAATCTTTTTTATCACTACTCTTTAACTATCCAAAGACCATCATTTAGTCAACAACATCCTAAAACCATTTCATCTCTTGAGTTGCTGAGCTCTAAATAGAAGGAGGCATGGTGGTGACCTAGTTAAAGAGAATAGCATATGGGGGACATGCTGCTTATACTAATTCCATTGTGGAGATGAACTCTGAAATCCAGTGTTTCCTCCTAACTGAACAAGTTCTTGTTCTAGTCTTTCAAAGCAGGAGCCTCTTAAGAGATTTGCCCCAAAATGTAAAATTGAACTAAATTTGGCTACCCTAATGGTCTGCTGTCTCATTGTCTGTATGAGGATTATTCCTGTCAGTGACACTGATTTCCAAATGAGAAATTATATTGTTTAAATGATCTCTAATAATGTAGCCATGTGCAGAAAGATGCTTAAAAAAATCCCACCTTCACTCTTTCAAAGAACAACTTGGGTGAATGAGCTTAGTTCTACCATATAAGTACATTACATTAATGGATGCGAACATCTAACATATAGGTGCAATTTTATTTATAAAAATATTTGCCAATATATATGACCATTTTCAGTATCTTGCTTGGAAATTTTGACACCACCAGTCCTTCTGCAATAACCATTGCCTCTTACAGAAACCTGTTACTTTTTTCTTCTCTGAGATTTCATTATGCATGACCTGTCTCCTCTTGAGTTATACCTTGTGATGAATTGTATCATAACAGAAAAGGATAGGGCTGGAACAAGTGTTGGCAAGGGTGTGGAGAACCTGGAACTCTGATGCATAGTTGATGGGAATGTGAAGTGGTGCAGCCACTATGGAAAACTGTATGATGGCTCCTCAAAAAAGTAAACAGAAATACCATGTGATCCAGCAATTACACTCTGGTCATTACTCCCCAAAAATTGAAAGCAGGAGCTCAGATATTTACAGATTCATGTTCACAGTAGCCCAGATTCACCAGAACCAAAAGGGGAAAGCAATCCAAGTGCCCATTGATGGATGAATGGATAAACAATGTGATTTATACCGACTAAGGAACTTTATTCAACCTAAAAAATGAATGACTTTCTGGTACAGGATACAACATTGATGAACCTGAGGACATCACACTAAATGAAATAAGCCAGCAAAAAAATGGCAACTGTATGATTCTACTAACAGGAGGTACCCAGAGTAGTTAGATTCATAGACACAGAAAGTAGAATGGTGGTTGCCAGAGGCTGGGGGAGCAGAATGAGGAGGTGTTGTTCATGGACACGGACTTTTGATTTGGGAAGATGTGGATAGCTAATGGTAGTGATTGCACGAAATATGAATGCGCTCAATGCCAATGCACTCAGCACTTTAAAATGGTGAAAATGGTCAAGATGATGTATAATTCATCACAATTAAGAATACATTGTTTATTCAAATGTTGGGGGTGGGAACCTGAATGAGTTCGTTTGTGGGGACTTGAGATGGACAAGCATAGACACAAGAAAGTTCAATCTTACCTCAAATGCTTGTTGGAACAAAGGCAGGAAAATATAAAACACCACCAATGTGCTCTCCAGATGTCAGAGAGCAGCCAGACTTTGATGGATGCCCATCTATTCAGACAGACGTCATTCCAAGAAGCTGAGTTCTGGAGGCCCGCAGGAGAAGCAATGGGGGAAGAAGCCTTCTCTCCAAAGAGTGATTAATTTGGTAATTAATGCAAAGCAGAGGAAGAACGATTCTAAAATGTTTGCTCCAGGCCCTAAATTTTCACAGTTAGCTCGGCAGTTGTAGCATCTGGTAGGACAGGGAGGTTGGATGAACTAAAGGGTGAGATCAGACGCCAGGGCAGCAGGGAAGGGATTAAAGATGAATAGCTTCAGGGGTCCTTGAGGATTCTCAAGCCTGGAAACCATGCTTCAAAGGAAGGAAAAACAAAGGCTATTATGAGAAGGCCCTGGCACTGATTGGAAGGAAGAAAAGCCACAGAACTCGAAGGGACCAACCCCTTCACTTTATATAAAAAAGGACTCTGTGCTGGATGGATGGAGTGAGGCCTCGGAAGCCAGGCAAGGCCAGGTGTATAACACGGTCTGCGATAAGGTAGTTCTTCAGTCACAGTGAAGGAAGTGCTGTGTTTGTGAATTTCAGACACTGTTTGCATTTTGGATAAGGATACCTGTACCCAAGATTTTTTAAATATTCTTTTCATTTCTTTATTTGGGTGCACTGGGTCTTAGCTGTAGCACAGGGATCTTTGATCTTCATTGTGGCATGTGGTTATCTTTCAGTTGCACCTCAAGAACTCTACGTTGTAGCACCTGAGATCTAGTTCCCTGACCAGAGAGGGAATTCAGGCCCCTTGCATTGGGAGTGCAGAGTCTTAGCCACTGGACCACCAGGGAAGTCCCTGCACCCAAGATTTGATTAATGTCAGTCAAGTTAGAACAAGACAGAGAAGTAAAAATAAGGAAGCATCACTGGATACCTTTGAGATGAGGAAACATTGTGGGAGCGCTGATATTTCAACACTGCCTGAAATCATAAACGCTCCAGTATTGAACCTGCTGATAACCTGGCTCCCACCGTAATTTCCACCCTGGCCATTGAATCCTTGAGCAAAATCAAGGCACAGATGTAGAGCAGGTCAGTTTCAAGACTCCAAGGCCCCACATCACCACTGCAGAGGTGCTAGGAGGATTGCCCAGTTTCTTGTTCCTCAAAAAGGAGAAATATCCAGCCCAGCCCTACACTGGAGCTGACGGAGTCCATCCAGATAGTCAGATGGATGGCAAGCGTGCTTGTGGAGGACACGGGATCAGGGCTCCCCACTTGCACGCAGAACCTCTAGGGCTTCCCATTGATCAGTCATGGCACCTTTACCTGGAGAAGTCATGGTTAGCCAGTGCCTTTGTGAGTCACCAAAGGGCTGATCAGGTGGTCTTTGTTTTCACAGAACTGCTGTGGCCAGTTACAGGCCTCGGCTAGCTGTGAGGGAGCTGGGAAACAACCCTTGGTGCCCTTGACTATTACATAAGCAGAGGACAGAGTTTTAACATGCACGCCCCCCAATTCTGCTGCTTTTCCGCTCTCCAGCCTTGGCAGGAAGAGAAAGTAGGCTGAGTGTTCACATGCCCTTGGCTGACCCCACTGCTTAGGTTGTGACTCAGTTCTGCAGTTAAGAGGTAAATTCTCTTAAATAGTTGCCTGGACAGGATGTGTCACCCCACAGTGGCATACCCCGCTGTCCTTCACCAGGAACATCCCCACGCCGAGTTCTGGAGAAGGGGCAGAGCCTGCCTGAGAAGGCTGAGACTGTCAGTGAGTTCCTGTTCAAGACGTGCTCTGCAGGGACTTCCCTGGTGATCCAGTGGCTAGGAATCCACCTGCCAATGCAGGGGACCTGGGTTCAACCCCTGGTCCGGGAACTGAGATCCCATATGATGAAGAGCAACTAAGCCCATACTCCACGACTAGTATTTGAGCTCTAGAGCCCTCGACCAGCAACTACTGAGCTTGCATGCTGAAACTACTGAAGCCAGGCATTCTAGAGCCTGTGCTTCCCAACTATTGCAGTGAGAAGCCTGAGCACCGCAATGAGAGAAATGCCGTGTGCAGAAACGAAAAGCCCTTGTGCCGCAATGAAGACTGAGTTCAGCCAAAATATTAATTAATTAGTAAAAAAATATAAAAGATGCTTTCTTCCCATTTTCCACCTGTAGGAACCAGGTGGCCACAGTCTGTGCTTTTTAAGAGTGGTAGTTGGGGGCTTCCTTGGTGGCTCAGTGGTAAAGAATCTGCCTGCCAATGCAGAAGACCCAGGTTCGATCCTTGATCCAGGATGATCCCACATGCTTAGGAACTACTAAGCTCATGTCCTTCAACTATTGAGCCAGTGCACTGGAGCTGAGGAGCAACTACTGAGCCCGCATGCCACAACTAGTGAAGCCCACGTGCCCCAGAGCCTGTGCTCTGCAACAGGAGAAGCCACCGCAATGAGAAGCCCACACGCCTCTAATAGAGAGTAGCCCCCACTCACCACTAGAGAAGAGCCCGTGCTGTAATGAAGACCCAGCGCAGCCAAAACTGAAAGATAATTTTTTTTAAAAAAAGGGATAGTTGGGTCAAATTTGTCAAATGTCAGAAAACCCTGGAAGAACCATCTCATATCAGGACCTTTTTTCCTTAGCAGAATCTGGGATCTAGATAATTTATGGATAATATTCTCATGTACAATGGTAGTACTTTTGGGAGTTTTGTCCTGCAAATGGATAATCAATGGATCATCTCCCACTGACACATAACTCCTAACCACCCCCAATGACCCTTCTTTCCCCAGCCAACTTCCTCCCCTGCCCTGTCTGCTGTGGGGCAGACACCAGAGTGGGCGTTGAGCAGACAGCCTGAGACTCCAAGGGAAAGATGTTGTGGGAAGGATGACTTTATGACCAGATAACTCACAATTCGCTGTGGAGTCTGTAACAACACAAGGACCAACCAAGTGATATGGGGTGGGGGGAGGGCAGGCAGGGGAAGGGCTGCTAGGAGGATGGTCCCAGGACCACCAACTGGTTAGCCCTCAGCCCACAACTCATCTGGTCTTCATTCCATCTCCCACTTGTTGCTGAGAGAAGCACAGTGATAGACTCTCTTCCCAGGCATGATAGGAAAACATCTTACTCCCTGGGTACCAGAAATCAAACAAAATATGGGGTTAACTCCACGAAGTCCTTTTTTCCCATTTTGAAAATTTCTTTGTCAAAGAGAATGATCAAGGATATTTAAAGTAATAGAATCAACATCTTTTTGAGGTCATCAAAGTTGAGAATTCTTGGAATGATCCTATGATATGACATAATTCAACTGTTTTAGATCATTTCTGTCCTCCAGACCCATATGGTTGGCAATATATAGAGGAATGTACCAAAATATCATTGACAATCTTTAAGAAATAAATAAAAAAGCATAAGTGATACTTAAGATAAAAATTAATTTGCAGCAATTATTTTTAGAAAAGAAAGAGAATGCATCTTATATCCCAGTATTTCCAATAGGAATATATACATATATTTTTAGTTGAAGAATAGTTGCTTTAAAGTCACTTTCTTTTCCTGCCAGTGTGCACCACCATGATGGACTATTTTCTCAACTCAAACCCACAAACACCGATATAGGCGATGGCTGCTTTCAAGTTGGGCAGTGCTGGTGGAAACCGCATGCTCAGGCAGACAGTGTAAATCAGCTCGTGTGTGTGTTCATGCGAGTGTGTATGTTGTCTTCTGGGACTTGATGGGCATCAGTGGCAGAAACCCAATGGGACAACGGAAGGAGACAGGACATACCATGGAGTTGAGACCCCCCAAGGCAGCCCAGGTGCCCAGGGTAAGGGAGCCACATTACCATCCCTAGGCAGGTGGGACTCACCTGGGCCACCCCTGAGCATCAGCTCTAAGCAGCGGCAGCCCCTTCCTGGACTGGGTCACTCAGGGACAGATTAGAAGAAGGAGACTGAGTCTGGGAGGAGGCATGGGGAAGTCCCAGATGGCTGACTGCTCATCCCTCTCTGCATAGAAAACCCAGGACATGGGAGGAGACCTGGCTCCTGGGTCTCAGCTCCAGGCTCCCCTCGAATCTCACCAGGGCAGAGTGGGCTGGGGAACCCTGGACTGTGAACGGAGCTGCAAAGAGACCTAATAATGCATTTTCCCAGTGAGGCGCCAACTCATTTTAAGGGATGCCAGCCCATCCCCCGTGCCAAAGTAAACTCCTGCAGTGAAAGCATTCCCCACCCTCCTCCCAAGTTTTACATTTTTAAACCTGGCAAAGCAAAAGCAATCTGAGCTTGCGCCTGGCTCCAGCAGATGTCCAGAGCTGGTCTGCCCTGGCGGGAGTCCCTGCAGGGACCCAGGAACGACTGGCAGGCTGTTTCCTGTTTGTACTGCTCCACACAAGACTGCTGCCTCACCTCCACACTGCTGGGGATTGTGCCAACCAGGTCAGCCCCATGCCCCACGCTGCAGCTCAGCCAGCTCTTCTGCGGGGGAGGTTTCCAAGCTTCTTCCACGGAATCGCATGAACGATGGAGACGACATTGTCAGTACGTGGTGAGTCCATGGCCAGGTGAGCAGCAGAGCGGGTATCTGGATGTTTGGAGGCACTGAGACGGACTTCCCTTCTTGAGTCTGGAATCCTGGTTTCCCCACTCCAGCTGAGATCTAACACATCAGCTAGGCTGAGCGCAAAATACACTTGGCTTGGGGGTCAAAGCTCCAGATTTTGGAAGGAGAACGGGAAGCAGTGGTCTGGAGCAGGTCAAGATGACCAGGATTTGCTGCTTGCACAGCCAGCAGTGACCCTTCCAGGAACCCTGCTGTGGGGCCAGGTGAAAAGCCCCCAGTGGTTAGAGGGAGCACAGGGGGCTCTGATTGGTGGGGATGGGAACCAGCAGGCCTGGACCACTTTCCCCTCCTTCTACCTCAGTCTGTCCATTGGGGGCTAGAAACCTGGGCCATGGAGACTCTGCAGTAGACTGTCCCTCTGAGGGGCTAACGTCACAATAAGTACTTGGAGGTAACTTGCAACAGCCTCAGGGATTCCCCTTCCTACCTCCTCATTTTCAATGTGTTTTTCCTGCTTGTTATTTAATCGCTAAGTCATGTCTGACTCTTTGCAACCCCAAAGACGGTAGCCTGCCAGCCTCTTCTGTCCATGGGATTCCCCAGGCAAGAACACTGGAGTGGGGTGCCATACCCTTCACCAGGGGATCTTCCCAACCCAGGGACAGGTTGGGAAGACACCAGGGAAGCCCACCCAGGTGGTGCTAGTGGTAAAGAACCTGCCTGCCAATGCAGGAGACGTAAGGGACGTGGGTTCAATCTCTGGGTCAGGAAGATCCCCTGGAGGAGGGCATGGCAACCCACTCCAGTATTCTTACCTGGAAAAGCCCATGGACAGAGGAGTCTGGCGGGCTACCATCCATGGGATCCCAAAGTGTCAAGACGTGACTAAAGTGACTTAGCACGTATGCAGGAAGCAGGTAAGAGGTGAGATGGGGCAGGAGCACATAGCCAGATGGGGGGAAGGCATTTGTGCGTGTGGGCCTTGGTTGGGGGCACACAGGATGGTCTTTGCTTCCTGTGGAGTTGGTCTCCTCCCCACAGCAGTTACCGACTGCCAGGGCCACACCTGGATGTGCCTTCTCCTTTGAAATCATGAGCTCTGACACCCCTTTCTGGCCACACCCTCCAGGCTTGGCCTCCGTGTCTCTGCGCCATCCTGGGCCTCCTTAACCTGCTCCCTTCCTGCCGTCTTCCTCCTTCTGCCATCTCAGAAGGCGAGCAGTCCCTCTGCCCTTCCCAGACTCTCTAGCCCAGCCTCTTCCTCCTCTCTTAAGGGCACTGTCCATCCCCGCCTCCCTCTCATATTCCCACCCTCTTTTTTGCTACAGTCTCCTTCTACCAAGCTTGTAGATGTCACTTGCCTTCTCTTTTCTTGAAAAACCCCTTTGCTAACAGCTTCCTTTCTCCTCTCCTTGTCTGATCTGTGTTTGATGATGAGGTGTTCTCCCCAACTGTCTGCAGGTTCACCCGAGATGCCCCAGAATCGACCTCCATTTCCACTGCTGCCCTCCATCCTGACGGCTCTCACGAGGGCCACCAATGGTGGCCAAAACAAATAGACATTTCATTTTCCCAAGTAGAGATACCTTTCTTTATAGATTTTCCACATGCCAGCCACTGGTACAGGGCGATTTAATAGCTTGTCAGGATTTCCAAATCTTTCCTAGGACACTGGCCATGGTGTTTCTCTGATCACTGCTCCCCCACTGCCTTCCTTTCAGACTCCTCTGGCCAGTCCTCCAGGAGCCATCCCCGCTCCGTCCTACTCCTGCAGGCCCAGATGGTTTCAAAGCCACTTCTATGAACCACCCTCTGCTTGCGAGGACTCACTGGCTCCACTCACCTGGAACAGAATCTTTGCTCATTGCACCTCCTTCTCTATGTCAATTCCCTCTCCAAGCTCGAGATTCCCCAACCAGGCATCTGCTCTTCTATGTCAATTAGGATGCTTTCAATTATAATTAACAGAAACCCAGTTCTAACAGACTTGAACCCTAAGGGAATTTTTGGCTCACAGAACAGGGAATCAAGGTCGAACAGGCTTCCAAAGGGCTTTCATCTAGTGGCCCAGGCATGCTCCCCAGGCCCTGGCTCTTGTCCGTGTCCCTGTCTAGCTCAGCAGGTCCACCTCCTTGTAAAACTGACTCTTCTGCTGCTGCCACGGTGGTTACCCCAGCCTCCCAGGGTGACGTGTTTTTTTTCCTTACTTCCAGAAACAGAGAAGGAGAATCAGAGGGAGAAAGAGAAAGAGAAGTCACATGTCGGCGCCAAGGGTCCAGCAAGACTCAGAAGGTTCACGTCAGCTGGGCAACCTGGGGCTGCATCCCCATCTCAGAGCTCATCACAGCAGGCAGGGTGGAGTTAAGACTTTCAGAGCCCACTAGAACTGAAACAGAATCCAACTGGCCAGAGCAACTTCCCACAAAGCACATGGAGCCTAGAGAAGGGTCACTATCCAGGCTTGAGTCAGAGAACAGTCTTGCAGGGAGGAGAGAATCATCACCAGGCATCATCACCGACCACCGCCACCTCCCCAAACAGCTCCTGCCCTGCATCCCCATCTGCATCTCAGTGGGTGGTGGCGTCCACCTGGTACCCAGGCCAGGAGTCTGGGAGTCAGCCTGGGTCACACTGCCTCTTCACTGGCTATATCTAATCCATCATCAAGATACACTTTGAAGGAAGTGCTGCTGATTTAAAGTCCCAACCCAGAAATTGTGTCCTCGAGTTTCCATACTCTCTCCCAAGCAACACCATTGCCACTGCCTACCGGGAATCTGGCACCTAACTCCTGAATGGTCCCCTGGGCTCTCCCCACCCTGTCTCCACGTGACCCCGATACCATGCTGTGGGTCGGAGGGTACTGTGAGACATCCTTCCTGCCTTGCCCAGCTCTTAGTGCTGTGATTAGTCGCTCAGTCATGCCTGACTCTGCGACCCCATGAACTGTAGCCCATGGGGATTCTCCAGGCAAGAATATTGGAGTGGGTTGCCATGCCCTCCTCCAGGAGATATTCCCAACCCAGGGATCAAACCAGGTCTCCCACATTGCAGGTGGATTCTTTACCTTCTTAGGCACCATGGAAGCCCAACAATACTGGAGTGGGTAGCCTATCCCTTCTTTGGGGGATCTTCCCAACCCAGGGATCACACTGGGGTCTCCCGCATTGCAGTGAATTCTTTAAGAGCTGAGCCACCAGGCAAGCCCCCAGGCCCTAGGCTTCAGCATGAAACCCAGCCTCCCATTCCTGACTTTTCTGGCCAGCATCTCTGTGCCCACCTGCATCCTCACACACCCACTGGATTCTTTAACCCACCACACCATCTGCCTTCTAGTTCATTCGTCTGTCTCCTCCCGTCTTCTATGCCTGATGGTCTCACTCTCTTCCTTCGAAGCCACACCCAGGAAAAACTTTGCTCCTGAGCTCCCCTGATGCGTTCCTCTCTAGACACCTCCAGTCACAAGCCCTCTTCTCAATTTTACTGCCTTTGAGCCATCAAATGGACCACGGTGATATCACTCACCTGGCTGACCTACCTAAAAAAGAGACATCAAATAAACTGACTCATTTTTTCAATTACTCTCTTAATCATCATTCACTCAACAGACACTTAAGTGCCTCTCATTCACTTGACAGCACTTTTTTTTAATCCCTTACATCGTTTGACCCAGAGTAGGTACCTAGCACACATTTGTTGCTCCAAAAACTGAGATTATAGGATGCCCATTCACATTAACACATGCTACAGTGTGTCCTGGGCGCCCCTTTAGTTTGCCCTTGCGGCCAGGAGGACACCTGAATTCTAGAGACAGCACACGTCCTCCTCTGGGTTCCCTCAGCCCAGGCCCCTTCTGAGGGGCCGTACCACAGGGCTTCTGGCCCCAGACCGTGTGCTGCGTGTGTGCGCTCAGTCGTGTCTGACTGGTTGAGCCCCCGTAGACTGTTGCCTGCCAGGTTTCTCTCACCGTGGGAGTCTCCAGGCAAGAGTCCTGGAGCGGGTTGCCACGCCCTCCTCCAGGGGATCTTCCCAACTCAGGGATCGAACCCGCATCTCTCATGTTTCCTGCATTGGCAGACGGGTTCTTTACCGCTAGTGCCACCTGGGAAGCCCATGGCACCATACTGCCTGCGTTCAAATCCAGATACTGACACTTATGAGCCGTGAGACCTTGAACCAGCCACTTGGCTTCATTGTGCCTCAGTTTCCCCACATATAAAAGAAGGATGGAGACTTTTCTGGTGGTCCAGAGGTTAAGAATCTGCCTTACAATGCAGGGGATGCAAGTTCGATCCTGGGTCAGGGAATTAAAATCCCACCTGCCATGGAGCAACTAAGCCTGTGAGCTACCACACTGAGCCTGCATGCCACAACTCATGAACCCAAGTACTGCAGTGAAAGATCTCCCGTGACAAAACGAAGACCCCACATGCTGCAGCCGAGACCCGATACCCCAGATAAACAAATAAATAAAAAGAAGGATGATAATATCAGGTTGGCCAAAAGGTTCATTTAGCCAATGAACAAGTGCAGGCAAGCAAAGGACTTAGAAAAGTGCCTGTCACATAAGGAACGACTCAATAAACGCTAGCTCTAAATATCATGACACACTCCTTCTAGATGGAGAGCCCCTGCCCCATCCTCTGTCCTGGCACCAAACTCCTGCCTGGCGTATGCCAGGGGCTTGGCAAACGCACATTGACAGTGCCCTGCCTTGGCCATCACACTTATCAGATTGTATTTTCATGTGCCAATCTCTGCAACTGGCACGTGAGCTTCTTATTCAAATGGTTGCTTATTTCTTAGCATCCAGTCACCAGGTATCAGGTGCTGGGTGGATGCCTGTGGGAAGGATCAAGGAAGTGAGGAAGTTGGAGTCTGACTCGGAGAATGGCCACAGAAACTGTGTGACATCCCAACTGAGACCCTCTGAGCCCCTGGAGTTCTGGTGCTATCAGTTATACAATTCCTTGCCAGCCTCCTTTGTGGGACTGAAGGCAGAGTCTGGAGCTGCTGCAGGTAAGCAGATCCCAATGGCTGTATCCTCAAAAAATGAGAGGATCTGGAATGGGGAGTGACAAGCCAGCCTGTGCCAGACAGGGCAGCCCTCCAGGCTCACAGCTAGTGCGTGCCCTCTGTGTCTGTGTGTGGAGAGGAGACCGGCAGGCCAGGCATCACCGGGCCGCCTATCAAGGGTTCAACATGTCAGAGGATGACAGAATATAAGGCAAGGGACAAAGACCTGGTTACAAAGGAAGCTTAGGATAAAAGGGAATCCTACCTGGGAATTCTTAGCTTGTGTAGGGATGTTCTAGGAGCATCTAATTGCCACATTCTAGGCTATTATAGTGCATCGCCAGTGTGGAAAGAGAGCAGATGGGCCAAGATGGCATGTTCATGCTCTTGCCCCACATTTTGTAAATAATGACTATGTAACAGCTGAGACCTTCTGGAATGTGAAGTCAGGTGGGCCTTAAGAAGCATCACTATGAACAAAGCTAGTGGAGGTGATGGAATTCCAGTGGAGCTATTTCAAATCCTAAAAGATGATGCTGTGAAAGTGCTACACTCAATATGCCAGCAAATTTGGAAAACTCAGCAGTGGCCACAGGACTGGAAAAGGTCCATTTTCATTCCAATCCCTAAGAAAGGCAATGCCAAAGAATGCTCAAACTACTGCACAATTACAATCATCTCACACACTAGCAAAGTAATGCTCAACATTCTCCAAGCCAGGCTTCAGGAATATGTGAACCATGAACTTCCAGATGTTCAAGCTGATTTTAGAAAAGGCAGAGGAACCAGAGATCAAATTGCCAAAAACTGCTGGATCATCAAAAAAAGCAAGAGAATTCTAGAATAACATCTACTTCTGCTTTATTGACTATGCCAAATTGTGGATCACAATAAACTGTGGAAAATTCTTCAAGAGATGGGACTACCAGACCACCAGATCTGCCTCTTGAGAAACCTGTACGCAGGTCAGGAAGCAACTGTTTGAACTAGACATGGAACAAGAGACTGGTTCCAAATAGGAAAAGGAGTACGTCAAGGCTGTATATTGTCATCCTGCTTATTTAACTTATATGCAGAGTACATCATGAGAAATGCTGGGCTGGATGAAGCACAAGCTGGCATCAAGATTGCCGGGAGAAATATCAATAACCTCAGATATGCAGATGACACCACACTTATGGCGGAAAGTGAAGAAGAACTAAAGAGCCTCTTGTTGAAGGTGAAAGAGGAAAGTGAAAAAGTTGGCTTAAAACTCAACATTCAGAAAACTAAGATCATGGCATCTAGTCCCATCAGTTCATGGGAAATAGATGGGTAAACAGTGGAAACAGTAGCTGACTTTATTTTTCTGGGCTTCAAAATCACTGCAGATGGTGATTGCAGCCATGAAATTAAAAGACGCTTATTCCTTGGAAGGAAAGTTTTGACCAACCTAGATAGCATATTAAAAAGCAGAGGCATTACTTTGCCAACAAAGGTCTGTCTAGTCAAGGCTATGGTTTTTCCAGTGGTCATGTATGGATGTGAGAGTTGGACTATAAAGAAAGCTGAGTGCCAAAGAATTGATGCTTTTGAACTGTGGTGTTGGAGAAGACTCTCGGGAGTCCCTTGGACTGCAAGGAGATCCAACCAGTCCATCCTAAAGGAAACCAGTCCTGGATGTTCATTGGAAGGACTAATGCTGAAGCTGAAACTCCAATATTTTGGCCACCTGATGCAAAGAGCTGACTCATTGGAAAAGACCCTGATCCTGGGAAAGATTGAAGGTGGGAGAAGAATGGGACGACAGAGGATGAGATGGTTGGATGGCATCACCGACTCAATGGACATGAGTTTGGGTAAACTCTGGGAGTTGGTGATGGACATGGAGGCCTGGTGTGCTGTGGTCCATGGGGTCGCAAAGAGTCGGACACTACCGAGCAACTGAACTGAACTGAGCAGCTGAGATCATTTGTAGCACTGTGCATGCACCTCACAAGGTGCTCGCTTGGTCATGGGTTGTGTGAGGAGCAACTATATAAGCTCCACCCATAAAGCAGTGCCCATTACTGCTACCCTCATGGCTGTGTCCCTTGAGTCAGCCATGAGAGGAGAGAATAATTTAAAAAAAAAAATGTCTGCAGTTCCTAGGGCTCCTCGAGTTTTCTTCCAACCTCTTAGCTCATGCCTTGTCTACCCTGGGATCAGCGAACAGTGTGGACAGTTCCCAAGTCCCAGCCCCTCTCTATGGGCTCCTTGGAGCTCCATCCAACTTTTTCTATGTGTGTGCAAAGTTGCAGAATTATAGAAGACCAATCCTGGACTTCACACAATTAAAAATTTAAAAACTCTAGATTCATGAAATATCTAAATATAATTGGCAAATCTAGGAAGCTAGAAAATAGATTTAAAACTATAGAAAACCATTGGGACTTCCCTGGTGGTCCAGTGGTTAAGGATATGCCTGGTAATTCAGGGGGCACAGGTTCAGTTCCTGGTTGGGGCAGTAGGATCCCACCTGCTGCCGAGCAACTAAGCGCAAGCACCACAGGAGGTCTACACAGGAGCCTGTGCTCTGAAGCAAGAGAGCCCACCACAGTGAGGGGCTCCTCTCCCGCAACTAGAGAGAGCCCACAGGCAGCAACAAGGGCCAGCGCGGCCACACCCAGACGAAAGGTAAAACGCCAGGAGATGGAGGTGAATCTCTCTAAAACCTTGATGGGGAAAAGCTCTATTGAAAAAATTACTAAAGTAAAAGCCAGAGGAGAAAAATGTGATTAATTTTGCTAATTTGAAAGTCAAGGGTGGAGGGATTTGGGATTAACAGATATGCACTACTCTATATAAAACAGATAAACAACGAGGATGTACTATATAGCACAGCTACTCAATATTTTATAATAACCTATGATGGAAAAAACCTGAAAAAGAATATATGTATGTATGTGTGTATATATATATGTATGTATATGTACATAATTTGAATCATTTTGCTCTATACCTGAAACTAAAGCATATTATCAATCAACTATATTTTAACAACCACAAAATATATATTGAAAAAAGGAAAGTCAAGATTTCTGTTCCATGACTGGGATCTGAGACCAAAAGGGAATAAAAGGAGATGGCTGAAAATATTATCAGGATAAGATCTATCCATGTTCTATAATGTATAATTGTTGGTGTTGGAAAATGTAAAGAACTCTGGCAAATTAGCCAGGGAAGAACATAACTAGAATAGAAAAATAGGCAACGTATCTGAGTAGGCAAGTCACAGCTGGGGAAACCCTAACAAGGATATAAAGAGGTTCTCAGCCTCGCCAGTGATCAGAGCCAGACGAATGGAAATCACAGAGAAATACAAATCACCCATGCTGGCTCGAAAGCTGGGTGGTAGGAATTGGTTGTGAGGGATGAACTGGGGTCCTTACGCGCGGCTGGCTGGGGAAGCAGCCAGGCAGTGAGCTTCTGGTGAAGTGGAGCAGGGAAATACCATGCTACACACTGTTTGCCTGTGTGCTAAGTCGCTTCAGCGGTGTCTGACTCTGCAACTCCATGGACTGTAGCCCACCAGGCCCCTCTGTGCATGGGATTCTCCAGGCAAGAATACTGGAGTGGGTTGCCATTTCCTCCTCCAGGGGATCTTCCTGACCCAGGGATCGAACCCGCATCTCTTTTGTCTCCTGCATTGGCAGGCAGATTCTTTACCACTAGTGCCACTTGGGAAGCCCATACTACACATTATACGTGTATTAATACATGCCCCCCCACAAGTGTGCACATCTGTGTGCAAGGGAACATGTCTGAGGAAAGTCATCATGGTGCTGCTTGTGACAGTAAAATTTTTGGCAGCCTTGGTGTCTATCGCTAGGAAAAGAGAAGGTCAGGCCTGATGCTGTTCACGTGGGAAATCCCTGGCAGCATCCAGAGGGCATAAGCTAGGTCTGCAGGACCGAGAATCAGGCCTCAAAGGCACAAGAGCGAGTGCAGAACAGAGAAAAATGAAGAGCATTATAGCACAATACCATTTGGATAAAATTTGCAATAAATAGTAGAAAATGACAAAGGATTTTTGTAGACTTGTTCTCAGTTATAAATGAGAATTTTCCTGGTGGTCCAGTGGTTAAGACTCTGCACTTCCAATGCAGGGGCCATGGGTTTGATCCCTGATTGGGGAACTAAGATCCCAAAAGCTGCATGGTACAGACAGGTTTTTTTGTTTGGTTTGGTTTTAAGTGTCAATTAATGAGTAGAGAATGGATTGGATGGACCTCTGTGAATCTCGTGAAGGTGGATACAAAGTGCAGATGGGAGATGGAGGGAAATGAAAATAAAAGGCCAACAAGGGGCTTTCCATGATGGAAGTCAGTCCTGAACTTAGGAGTGTGGTTACACAGTCCTGGCCTAATGAATTCTGTTCTTCCCTGGCTGATCAGGGCCAGAGACAGGTGCTTACCAAGGCCAGCTTCCTAACGCAGGCCCGGAGCACCATGGAAATGTAGATCTCCTTGTCCAAACAGCAGGGAGACAGTGCTGTTGACACTAAAATGGAAAATTTTTCTTCTCTATTCTCTCCTTCTCTCACCACCTGCCATGTTTTGCATTCACTATGTAGCATCACTCCCTTGGAAACAAGAATATCCCCTGGGTGAGTACAGACCCTTAGAGCCTCCTGGGGTCTCCACTCTGGGGCTCAGCAGGGTGCCCCCTCTGCCAGCCACAGTGAGGGACCCTGGGCCAGCTCTCGGCAGCTCCTAAGGGACTACAGACTCAGAAACCAAGACACGCTTGGTGCCTGGATCAGGGCGAGCAAGGGGCTCGCCTTCATGGTCGCCTGCTGCCACGACCTCCCAGCCCGGCATTCCCCAGTGCTGCACTCAGGTCTCACCACGGGAGGATGCCAGTGGTTGTTGAGGGGGACCCAGGGGAGGCAAGCTGGGATCTGAGGTGCAGGGGGTGGGGGGGGACCAGCATCTGAGGACCTGGCCAAGGGACACTCGACCTGCAGCCAAACCATGCATGGGACAGGTTTCATTTGCACCCCAAAGACTTCATTTACATAACATGAATTAAAAACTTAGTTTTTAAGAATTTTCAGGCAATGACCATAGAGTAATAAACCTCTGTGCCATTCATGGTTGCATAGCCATAGAGCTGACCTTAACACTCACCATGACCAATGGATTTCCTCCTCAGGATTAAACTCTGAATCTCACCACAGTGCCCTGGACACTTCCATGCCTCCTACAAGCCAGTTGATACATTTAGGGAAGTTTGCAAGATGGTTGTTGTGACATCAGCTGCTTGATATGGGCCATAATGGGAGCATCTACATCAGTTCAGTTCAGTCGTTCAGTCATGTCCGACTCTTTGCAACCCCATGAATCACAACATGCCAGGCCTCCATGTCCACCACCAACTCCCAGAGTTTACCCAAACTCATGTCTATTGAGTCGGTGATGCCATCCAACTATCTCATCCTCTGTCATCCCCTTCTCCTCCCGCCCTCAATCTTTCTCAGCATCAGGGTCTTTTCAAATGAGTCAGCGGTTTGCATCAGGTGGCCAAAGTATCGAAATTTCAGCTTCAGCATCAGTCCTTCCGATGAACATCCAGGACTGGTTTCCTTTAGGATGGACTGGTTGGATCTCCTTGCAGTCCAAGGGACTCTCAAGAGTCTTCTCCAACACCACAGTTCAAAAGCATCAACTCTTCAGTGCTCAGCTTTCTTTATAGTCCAACTCTCACATCCATACATGACTACTGGAAAACCATAGCCTTGACTAGGTGGACCTCTGTTGGCAAAGTAACGTCTCTGCTTTTTAATATGCTATCTAGGTTGGTCATAACTTTCCTTCCAAGGAGTAACGCATAGATAAATCAGGGCTTTGCATTTCTAGGAAAGTTGGTTTTCCAGAACATCCTGAGTGTTCTTCCAAATTTTCTTCCCTCCATACAACCATCCTAAATAAACATCATGATGAGCTTGGAGGGACTGCAGCTTAAGATACAGCCCATCTCCCTCTTTGATCCCAGGAGGAGAGTTACTATCAATGGGAGCCTCCCCAAGCTCAAATTCTAGGGCTAATCTGTCCAACCCAAGTGGCCCCTTGGCCTGAGTCCTTCATTTTACAAGCAGGAAGCTGGAAGCAGATGAATGAGTGATTCATCCAGGTGATGCCCAGTGAACATCAGAACTCGGTTGACCTCTCGGTGGGCTTATCAGAGTCACAATTTTGTGTCATATAAAAACATGTTGTTGTTGAGTATCTAAGTCATGTCCAACTCTTTGTGACCCCATGGACTGCAGCACTCCAGGCTTCCCTGTCCTTCACTACCTCCTGGAGTTTGCTCAAACTCATATCCATTGAGTCTGTGATGCCATCTAACCATCTCATTCTCTGTCAAATGTTTGCCAGTTTCATTTCAATTACACGGTGAAATGATCATATTGTTGGATATATTTGGTTAACAATATGTATCATTAAAATGAATTTTATCTGTTCCTTTTAGTTTTTTAATGTGTGTGCTAGAAAGTTTTAACTTTTGTAACTGGCTTGCATCCTATTTCTATTGGAGAGGTTGGTCTACAGATTACACAGGCCTATAGACCCAATGGGGCCTGTGTGTGTGTGGTGTGTGTGTTTGTGTGCGCGCGCGCATGCGCACGCGTGTGTGAGGTGCTTGGATGTGTTTGTCCACCTGCCTGGTGCAGTGATGTGAAGAGCAGGGTACTTCCCCTGTGCCCTCCTGAAAGAGGCAGCCCTCTTGAGTCCTCCAACGTCCAGGAAAAGCTGATCACCAGCTGCGCACTTACTGAGTCTCCCTCTCATCCCATAAAACTGGTGGTGCCCACAGAATCTAGGCTCCCAGGGTCTACCATGGGTCCTCCCCGCTTCACCTCTGCCTGCCTCTCTCTACATCCACTTTCTCATCCAACCCCCTCCCAAAATCATGCCTCTGTTTTGTTCTGCATCTTCTCTGATTCAAAGACATTTAACGAGGTTCAAATTTTCACAGCCTGGACTCCTGTCTGCTAGTCAATGGCAAGTTTGCCCCAGCTTAGCCCAAGGCTGCATGCAGGGTGAACTTCCTGGGGAACCACATAGCAACTGGAATCTTGGCTCCATAACACTGTTTGACAGCTGCCCCGGGGGGTCTCCCCAGTGTAACCCTGTGAATTAGAATACTGGCTTCGGTTTCCTTCTCCATTGTCCACCCCACTGCACAAAACAGACCCGTTGCTATTTGTTCTGCAAACTGAGTCCCTGGGTAAAGTTTGGAACCGTGAGAACTGTCTACAGAAGCAGCTCTATCAATGCTGTTGCCCAGGACCAGCCCCAGCTGGGGAGCATAGGATGGTGTGGGAGGAGGAGGGAGCTTGAGCATCATCTTCCCTCCATCACTCAGCTCTGTGCAGAGCTGGAGCCCAAGCAGCTCTGAGAGCTGTGCACACAGCCCAGCAAGCTCATTCACTTCCAACTGAACTTCTGTCTTCAGGCCCCAATCTGTGAGCACTGCCATGGCCTTGGAGAGGCAATGAGTGCCCTCCTGACACAGTAGGGCTGGAAAAGTCTGCCTTTGTAATCCTGGGATGAGAACTTCCAGAGGCCATTGTGCTTGATCATGCATTTGCTAACATGTAATGATGTAATTTGTAAAATTACATCATTTCCATTCAGATGATCTTTTTCTGCTGGAATCCATAAGCAAACTTGTTTTAAGGGTAGAGATTGTGTCTTATTTATCACTGGACCCACAGTGCCTAGCATTACGCTAAATGTCCAAGAAAAGGTTTATTGTGAACTGAAGAAATGATGGTATATGGGAAAAGGAAAAATAAAGAAATATTTGAATTTGGCATAAAAACTGAGTTTCAATCCTGCTGTGTGTCTTTAGACAAATCAGTTACCCTCTCTGAGCAGTTGGGTTTCCGTGGTGGCTCAGATGGTAAAGAATCTGCCTGCAATGCTAGAGACCGGGGTTCAATCCCTGGGTCAGGAAGATCCCCTGGAGAAAGGAATGGCAAACCACTCCAGTAGTCTTGCCTGGAGAATCCCACAGACAGAGGAGCCTGGTGGGCTGCAGTTCATGGAGCAGCAAAAGAGTTGGACACAACTGAGCGACTCACACTTTCTCTGAGTTGTTGGTCCCTCAATGGAATAGTGAGTATAGTAACAGGAAATGCATCGTCCTGCGGTGGAGCTTAAATTATAAGCTCTCTTAGAGACATCCAACAAGTAGTAGGCGCTCATTGAGTAGAACTTCCCAACAGGCTCAGGTGTGTAGTTAGAGTCTCTTATGATTATCACGTTATCATTCTTTGTGTGTGTGTGTGTTGGGGGAGCAGGGGTGGCCAGTCCCCCAACTCAGTCCCTTTCCGTCTGGCCGGGAGGACCACTGAAGCCCCAGGGAAGCCCAGGGCCAGACGAAAGTGGTGAGAATTCTCAAGCCTTGTCTTCCGAGGCCTGGGCTGGATATTTTGGAGGACACAGAGGCAGCTGGTTCATGAGCATGCTGGGCAGGTAAGGCTGATGCCCAAGTAACTGGAGGCTTTAGCATGGGAGGCAGATTAAGGGCTGGGAGTCTAGCAGAAGGGTCATAGCTCAGAGTCTGAGCCCTTAAGGAGGCCCCTTAGGATGGGACTTTTAGGGAGGGACTCCTGCCCAGCACAGGTCTGTGACGCACCTTCTCACTCCGAGGTTTCTGACTTGTACCCCAGGAGACATCTGTGTGTGTCTAGGGGTAGAAGCCAGGGGCAGAGGCGAGGCCTCGGGGAGCGTCCTCTGGTGGACACACCTACTTCCAAGGCTGCCCCTGGCCTCTGGGGCATCTTGGTATGAATTAGGAAGGGCGTCCCTCGGGAAGGCCCTTCTTCAGATCATACACACAGTGAGGCCCGAAGCACCAGGGCTGGATTCCAGGGCCCTCTTGCTGTCGTCCCAAACTGCACCACACACGGTGGGAGGGTCAGTCTGCCTCCCAGACAGCAGCATGTTGATCCGTTCTGCCCACAGGCAGCATTTAGCCCGCCCACATGGTGCCAGCATCCATCCTCATGCCCTGGTGACCATTCCTGACTCCAAACCTTGGCCTCTGGCTTTGGACCCTGACCTTAACCATTGGTTCTCACTTGGCCATGTCTGCTCCTCTGTGGGCCCTGGCCTGTCCCCTATTCTCTCTCCTCTTGGATCCTCTGGGTGATAGAACCAGCTCTTCTGTGATTCAACTAGAGTGCCCTTGAGTCATGGACGGCACCCCTCTGATCCAAGGGTTGACATAGGGTTAGATCAGCTGCAACACCATCTGTGTAAGGACTCCACTGATGTGGAAGGGGCCTTCCCCCCCTTATCCCCTGGCCTCCATTGTGGCTCCACTTCCTGTCTGCTGCATGCAGCTCTGACCTCTGACATTTGCAGGCAGGGCAGCACCTTCCTAATCTGGCAGGTGCTGGTGCTGCTGGAGGCCATGTTTATGCCTGACATTAGAATGACATGATTGAAACCACCAGCGGCTGACAGTAAAAGAAAGCAGGATTGACAGAGGGCACTCTGTGACCTAATGAGAGCAAAACTGCAGCAAGGGGACTTGAAGAAAGTCACCACCCAGCCGCGTTCTGGCAGGAGGGCAAGCTCCCGTCTGCAGGGTTAACAAGGGGATGTGTGAATGCAGCTGTGGGATGCTCATGCATCTGTGGCCATGGGCAGGGGCAATCCCAAGTCCTGCACAGGCTGATCCCACTGCATTTTTAGACCTTTGCTGATCTCAGGGCAAAAAAGTTAAATCTGCAGCATCACATCCCAGCTCTGCCAGCTACGGGCGTGTTCTCTAGGCCTCGGTTTCCAGATCACTAAATCGGGATAATAACCATTTAATTCACAGAAACACTGTGAGAATTGAGAGGATATATTTTGGTGCTCTGAACAGCATAATGTGTTAGTAGCTCAGTCGCGCCCAACTCTTTGTGACCCCATGGACTGCAGCCCACCATGCTCCTCAGTCCATGGGATTTTCCTGGCAAGGATACTGGAGTGGTTTGCCGTTTCCTTCTCCAACATAGGAGAACAGCAAAATAGGGAAGAACAAATCTGACTCCAACTTGTTGCTACAAGTTAAAACTGTTGCCTACAGCCTGAAGTATGCAGGATAGCTCATCCTCAAGTCTCTGATCTTTAAAGGTATAATACTTTTCCACTTAAAATTTGATTTATTTTTTATTTTTGGTTGTGCTGAGTCTTCATGGCTGTGCACCGGCTTTCTCTAGTTTTGGAAAGCGGTGGCAATTCTCTTGAGTTCTGGGCTTCTCATTGTGCAACTTCTCCTACTGCAGAGCGCGGGCTCCAGGGCACGGAGGCGTCCGTAATTGCAGCACATAGGCTCAGTTATCCTGCGGCATGTGGCATCTTCCCAGACCAAGGATCGAACTGTGTTTTCCCTCCATTGGCAGGCAGATTCCCAACGACTGGACCACCAGGGAAGTCCTACTTTTTTATTTATATAGAGATAAAGAGTTGCTGAACAGAGATTACCATTTGCCTTGTTGGGGGTTCATAGAAACATCCTGACCTGATTTACATTGACAGCTTTAAGAACAAAGGATTCGACATCTCGAATTTTGCAACAGGCAACCACACTTCATCTCCTTTTGGTGTAAAAGAAATCTGAATTCTAACTCAGGTAGGATGGTTCTTTGGGAGAGCAGTCCAACATTTTCTCAGTCTGCTGACCTTTCAAATAAAGTGTCTATTCCTTGCCCCAACAACTCATCTCTTTAATAAGTCTGTCATGCACCAAGCAGTCTGAGCCTGGACTCGATAACAACAGAAGGTATTACCTGTTTCCTCCTGGAGTTAGTTGTGGCCATGTGACTAAACTCTGGCTAATGAGATGCAAGTGGAAAGATGGAGGGTGTGGAAGAAGATCCCCTGCTTCCCACCTGGAGCACTTGCTCAGACGGATGAGCAAAGAACTGAAGTGGGACCCCCACTATCTGCACAACCACTAGGATTCTTTATCACGGGAGAGTTTTCGGAGCTTATTTAGGGTTTTCTGTCATCCTGATCATTTCTGTAACTGATATACAAGTCGGCAGTGTGAGACCAGGAAGGAAGAACCTGTGTGCGGACAGAGAAGACCGAAGGTGGAGGGAGGAAGGCAAGATTTGCCTGCTTGTGCAAGGGCTGGCCCCGTGAAAGCATCCTGCTTTTACATCCTTATACCCTTATCTCGCACAGACTGGCCAAATTCAAGGTCTCCTTGTACTGGCAGGAGCTCTCCCTACCAAGATCCTGGAGTCTCTGTGCTGATGGCCTCACTTACCTGGCTATTGTCTCTGCACCGATGTTTTCCATTTAAGTCTGAATTTGGCAATAAGGAGTTCATGATCTGAGCCACAGTCAGCTCCCAGTCTTGTTTTTTGCTGACTGTATAGAGCTTCTCCATCTTTGGCTGCAAAGAATATAATCAATCTGATTTTGGTGTTGACCATCTGGTGATGTCCATGTGTAGAGTCTTCTCTTGTGTTGTTGGAAGAAGGTGTTTGCTATGATCAGTGCATCCTCTTGGCAGAACTCCATTCACCTTTGCCCTGCTTTATTCTGTACTCCAAGGCCAAATTTGCCTGTTACTCCAGGTGTTTCTTGACTTCATACTTTTGCATTCCAGTCCCCTATAATGAAAAGGACATCTTTTTTGGGTGTTAGTTCTAGAAGGTCTTATAGGTCTTCACAGAACCACTCAACTCCAGCTTCTTCAGCATTACTGGTCGGGACATAGACTTGGATTACCATGATATTGAATGGCTTGCCTTGGAAATGAACAGAGATCATTCTGTTGTTTTTGAGATTGCATCCAAGCACTGCATTTTGGACTCTTTTGTTGACTATGATGGCTACTCCATTTCTTGTAAGGGATTCTTGCCCAGAGTAGTTAATATAATAGTCAACTGAGTTAAATTCACCCAAGCTGGATTTAGAAAAGGCAGAGGAACCACAGGTCAAATTGCCAACATCCGTTGGATCATTGAAAAAGCAAGAGAGTTCCAGAAAAACATCTACTTCTGCTTTATTTACTATGCCAAAGTCTTTGATTGTGTGGATCACAACAAACTGAGGAAAATCCTTAAAGAGATGGGAATACAAGACCACCTGAACTGCCTCTTGAGAAATCTGTCTGGAGGGCAAGAAGCAATAGTTAGAACAGGACATGGAACAACAGACTGGTTCCAAATCAGGAAAGAAGTTTGTCAAGGCTGTATATTGTCACCCTTTTTATTTACCTTATATACAGTATACATCATGAGAAACGTTGGGCTGGATGAAGCACAAGCTGGAATCAAGTTTACCAAGAGAAATATCAATAACCTCAGATATGCAGAAGACACCACCCTTATAGCAGAAAGTGAAGAAGAACTAAAGAGCCTCTTAATGAAAGTGAAAGAGGAGATTAAAAAATCTGGCTTAAAACTCAATATTCAGAAAACTAAGATCAAGGCATCTGGTCCCATCACTTCAGCAAATAGATGGAGAAACAGTGAGAGACTTTATTTTTGCAGGCTTGAAAATCACTGCAGATGGTGACTGCAACTATGAAATTAAAACATGGTTGCTCCTTGGAAGAAAAGCTATGACTAACCTAGACAGCATATCAAAAAGTAGAGACATTACTTTGCCAACAAATGTCCATCTAGTCAAATCTATGGTTTTTCCAGTAGTCATGTATGGATGTGAGAGTTGGACTATAAAGAAAGCTGAGCACTGAAGAATTGATGCTTTTGAACTGTGGTGTTGGAGAAGACTCTTGAGAGTCCCTTGGCCTGTAAGGAGATCCAACCAGTCCATCCTAAAGGAAATCAGTCCTGAATATTCATTGGAAGGACCGATGCTGAAGCTGAAACTCCAATGCTTTGGCCACCTGATGCAAAGAACTGACTCACTGGAAAAGACCCTGGGAAAAGACTCATTGTAAAAGATGCTGGGAAAGATTGAAGGCAGGAGGAGAAGGGGATGACAGGATAAGATGGTTGGATGGCATCACCTACTTGATGAACATGAGTTTGAGTAAACTCTGGTAGTTGGTGATGGAAAGGGAGGCCTGGCGTGCTGCAGTTCACAGGGTCGCAAAGAGTTGGACACAACAGAGTAACTGAACTGGACTGGAGGTCTGTGAGTTGGTGGTGGACAGGGAAGCCTGGCATGCTGCAGTCCATGAAGTCGCAAAGAGTCGAATACAATTGAGCAACTGAACTGAACTGAACTGGTGTTTTCATCTTCAGGTAACTGGCATAATCCATGCATGAGCTTCTCATCTCCAGTGCCGGACCTTCTAGACAAAGGGAAGCAGGTTTGGGGGAACAATTATGCAGCATAACTTCTGTAACATTGTTCCTACTGAGAATTGTGTCTTGGGTTGCAAATACTGACCTGAAAACCCCATTGTAGAACTGGACCTTTGTGAGATGAAAATTGCTAAAAATAATAGGTGTTTCATTGTGCTTCATGCTGACCTTCTCTTTAGAGTGTTGAGACTGTGTACACCACAAATGTGTCTGCCAGAGTTCCTTGAAGACACATGACCTACATGGCATGTTCTGAATCAACTGGCTCTGAAGGGGGATGTTTTATTCCAAACTTTCTCTCCCCTCCCCTCTGAAAGCCATACTTGGGGAGTGTGATAAAGGGTATTTCTTAGGACAGTGGAAATGGTTATGATTCTGGGACATCTTGGTCTGAGAAATCACATATTGCAATCAGTCCCCAGAGTTTTCTTTCTTGGAATGTGTGAAAACAGCCTTGAAGATGGTTCTTGAAGATACACATTTTAAATGATGAAATCTGCACAGGACTGAGCTGTGTACAATCAATTGCAAGAACCTGAAAGGCTATCATGCCAAATAGTGTGGTCTATGCCCTGATTAGATGTATCATTGTACCTAAACAAGGACCATGTCCTTCAGAACATGGTCAGGAAAGGTCTAGAAAGTCAGAAAATGCAAAGTCATAGAGACATATGTTGGTAGTGACCATCTGAGCACTGTCAGAGAACATGCTCAAGTGGGCAAAGGCAAATCTCAGCTGGGTATATCCTTATTTTCTTATTATGGATACAGATTTACTGGGCTTCTGGAGACTGATGCTGAACTATGAGCTCCAATAAGGCAGGGGTAATCTGTACAACTTATCCACAGTAGGCAACGTTAAGTCAATAAATTTACTGAATCTATTAAACATTCAAATCACTCACAAACATACATAGAAGATTATCTATTATATTAATCATGCCTTTTTATTCTATTATTCCATACTCTTAGCTTTGATCTCTTGGGGCCTTAGTAACCCTGGATGGACTGCTTCTCCATCCTCTCCCAGGGTTTAACCCATTTCTAAGGAAGATGATCAAGATGGTTGATGGTCAATTTTCAATACCGAAATCAGATTGAGTATATTCTTTGCAGCCAAAGATGGAGAAGCTCTATACAGTCAACAAAAACAGGACTGGGAGCTGACTGTGGCTCAGATCATGAACTCCTTATTGCCAAACTCAGACTGAAATTGAAGAAAGTAGCGAAAACCACTAGACCATTCAGGTATGACCTAAATCAAATCCCTTATGACTATACAGTGGAAGTGAGAAATAGATTTAAGGGACTAGATCTGATAGACAGAGAGCCTGAAGAACTATGGATGGAGGTTTGTGACATTGTACAGGAGACAGGGATCAATACCATCCCCAAGAAAAAGAAATGCAGAAAAGCAAAATGGCTGTCTGAGGAGGCCTTACAAATAGCTGTGAAATGAAGAGAAGTGAAAAGCAAAGGAAAAAAGGAAAGATATACACATTTGAATGCAGAGTTCCAAAGAATAGCAAGGAGAGATAAGAAAGCCTTCCTCAGTAATCAATGCAAAGAAATAGAGGAAAACAACAGAATGGGAAAGACTAGAGATCTCTTCAAGAAAATTAGAGATACCAAGGGAACATTTCATCCAAAGATGGGTTCGATAAAGGACAGAAATGGTATGGACTGAACAGAAGCAGAAGATATTAAGAAGAGGTGGCAAGAATACACAGAAGAACTATACAAATAAGATCTTCATGACCCAGATTATCATGATGGTATGATCACTCACCTAGAGCCAGACATCTTGGAATGGGAAGTCAAGGGGGCCTTAAGAAGCATCACTACAAACAAACCTAGTGGAGGTGATGGAATTACAATTGAGCTATTTCAAATCCTAAAAGATGCTGCTGTGAAAGTGCTACACTCAATATGCCAGCAAATTTGGAAAACTCAGCAGAGTCCACAGGACTGGAAAAGGTCAGCTTTCATTCCAGTCCCAAAGAAAGGCAATGCCAAAGAATGCTCCAACTACTGCACAGTTGCACTCATCTCACACACTAGCAAAGTGATGCTCAAAATTCTCCAAACCAGGCTTCAACAGTACGTGAACGATGAAATTCCAGATGTTCAAGCTAGATTTAGAAAAGATAGAGGAACCAGAGATCAAATTGCCAACATCCATTGGATCATCAAAAAAGCAAGAGAGTTCCAGGAAAACGTCTACTTCAGCTTTATTGACTATGCCAAAGACTTTGACTGTGTGGATCACAATAAACTGTGGAAAATTCTTAAAGAGATGGAAATAAAAGACTACCTGATCTGCCTCTTGAGAAATCTGTATGCAGATTAGGAAGCAACAGTTAGAAGTGGACATGGAACAACAGACTGGTTCCAAATTAGGAAAGAAGTACGTCCAGACTGTATGTTGTCACCTTATATGCAGAATACGTCATGAGAAACGCTGGGCTGGATGAAGCACATAGCTGCCGGGAAAAATATCAGTAACCTCAGATATGCAGATGACACCACCCTTATGGCAGAAAGTGAAGAAAACTAAAGAGCCTCCTGATGAAAGTGAAAGAGGAGAGTGAAAAAGTTGGCTTAAAGCTCAACATTCAGAAAACTAAGATCATGGCATCTGGTCCCATCACTTCACGGCAAATAGACGGGGAAACAGTGGAAACAGTAACAGACATTATTTTGGGAGGCTCCGAAATCACTGCAGATGGTGACTGCAACCATGAAATTAAAAGATGCTTGCTTCTTGGAAGAAAAGCTATGACCAACGTAGACAGCATATCAAAAAGCAGAGATGTTACTTTGCCAACAAAGGTCCATCTAGTCAAATCTATGGTTTTTCCAGTAGTCATGTATAGATGTGAGAGTTGGATTATAAAGAAAGCTGAGTGCTGAAGAATTGATGCTTTCAAACTGTGGTATTGGAGAAGACTCGTGAGAGTCCCTTGGACTGCAAGGAGATCCCACCAGTCCATCCTAAAGGAAATCAGTCCTGACTCTTCATTGGAAGGACTGATGTTGAAGCTGAAACTCCAATACACTGGCCACCCAATGTAAAGAACTGACTCATTGGAAAAGACCCTGATGCTGGGAAAGATTGAAGGCGGGAGGAGAAGGTGATGACAGGATAAGATGTTTGGATGGCATCACCGACTCAATGGACATGAATTTGAGTAAGCTCCTGGAGTTGGTGATGGACAGAGAGGCCTGGAGTGCTGCAGTCCATGGGGTAGCAAAGAGTTGGACACCACTGAGAAACTGAATTGAACTGAACTGAGGGAAGATGAACAACTCACCTCGAAATGTACCTTTCAAACGCAAATCAATGAATCTAGAGCCCATGTCCCAACCACCTTCTCTATCAGGCTCTAACCCTAACCCTATCCATCTGCCCTAATCATCCCAGGGCCAGAGGGCCAGGCACAGACAACTAGGGCAGCCTGTCTGCCCCAGAACCTGCTGGGAATTAGCAAACTAGCCGAATCTGAGGTTTCTGAGTCTGCCTCACATGTTCCTTCCCATGGAAATCACATTAAGGCTCTTGCTCACATTTTCCCTCTTCCCTTTGTCTCCTGATCAGCCCTGGTCTTTCTCTACATGTCGTGCTGTGGCTCCTGTGTCTAGGGATCTGTGGGCTCTATACTTACAGTTTTTATAACTTCTTCCTTCATTCCTTCATGAGAGCCATTTTTGTCTGTGTGTGCTATCATACCTATTTGTACATATATACCTCCTGCTCTAACTCTATTCCCGCTGAACATCATTTTCATATTTCACTTCTCATATAACTTGCCCACAGGGAGAGAAAAATGTTAGCACTCAGACCAGTGTGAACATCTGGTCTACCTGACAGTTCAATTTCTCATTCTAAAATTAAAAACAGACATTCTGGTTGTATACTTAATTTTCTAGTGAGTTTTGTTAGGATGAGTCAACCTCCCCAGACCAAACGGTTCTCAAGATATAGGTCACAACAAGAATGGTGATTAATTTCCCAAACCCAAAATTCCTTTGAGAAGACAGATCTGCATGGTCATCTGCCCTCCTCAGTAGCATCCATGCTGCCTGGGTGTGACCTTTCCTCTACACCCTATTCTGAGCTGGTTGATGTATAAAAGCCAGCAACATTCTTGTTGACCCCATCACATGTCCAGAAATACTTATGCTTACTAAGAGCCCTGCCTGTGGTCAGCCTCTTGGATCTGTAAATCGCTCTGATTGTTGTTTAATCTCTAAGTTACAGTGTCTGACTCAGTGTAACCCCATGGACTGTAACCTGCCAGTCTCCTCTGCCCATGGGATTTCCCAGCAAGAATACTGGAGTGGGTTGCCATTTTCTTCTCCAGGGCATCTTCCTGACTCAGGGCCCACAACTCCTACTTAGCAGCTGGATTCTTTACCACTGAGCCACCTGGCAAACCAAGTTGCTCTGGGTGAAACATCAAATGAAAGAAAGTCTGACCAGTGGGGAGAACCTTAGACTTGTGAAGTCATCTGAATGGTGGTTCTGGAAAGGAGCAGTGAGGACCAGAAAGCCCAGCCAAGACAGGAGTGGACCAGCCTTCCTCCCCATCCTTGTCTCAGCAGCAGGCCCTTTGTTTCCTGGCCACTGGGTCAAGGTCAATCCCAGAGCCAGAGGCAAACATGCCTTACCCAGCTGCCTGGAAACACCTCCCCCCAGGCTGTTCAGCAAGTTCATCCAAACTGAAGCCTCCAAACAGAAGCTGCTTTGTCTCTGTAATGCCGTCACTGCGGAACAGTGTTGGAGCCACTGAGCAGCCTTATGGAGCTAGAGGGGACAGGCAGCTCTCCTGGAAGTTAAGGGAGGGAGCCCTCTGCCCTGCACACCCTGGCCCTCCGTTCAGTTCAGTCACTCTGTCGTGTCTCTTTGCGACCCCATGGACTGCAGCACGTCAGGCTTCCCTGTCCATCACCAACTCCTGGAGATCGCTCAAACTCATGTCTATCGAGTTGGTGATGCCATTCAACCATCTCATCCTCTGTCGTCCCCTTCTCCTGCCTTCAATCTTTCCCAGCATCAGGGTCTTTTCCAATGAGCCAGTTCTTCGCATAAAGGTGGCCAAAGCATTGAAGCTTCAGCTCCAGCATCAGTCCTTCTAATGAACATTCAGGACTGATTTCCTTTAGCATTGACTGGTTGGATCTCCTTGCTGTCCAAGCGACTCTCAACAGTCTTCTCTAACGCCACAGTTCCAAAGCACAGCCCTCCCCCATCTGTGGGCAGGCTTCCATCATCACTCCTCCCTTTGCTGGCTGGTAGCCTTGGGAACCACCCTTCCGAGTCTCATGGGCCCTTTGTGAATCTGGGCTGTGGCAAGACCCCTGGGGCCCAGGGCTCCGGGTCTGCTTATGCACAAATAAAGCCCCAGCCACTGAGAAGCAGCTCATCTCACAATGGGGCTGCCAGAGTCTGGGTGGAAATGAACAGAGATTTCTTTGGGCCAGGGACCTTCTGAACAAATAATTAACAGGATGGGTAGGGGCTAAGGGTGCAGGGGGACAGGAGGAAGTGTGACAGCTCATCTAAGCTTTGGAGGCCAGTCTCAGTTAACATCACGAGGGAAGAAAACAGACATGCCCAAGGCAAGCCTGCAAGTCTGAGTCCCCCACCTGGGGATCCCTGTTAGTTATTGTAAATGCAAAATACTGGACACACCCAGGTAGGATCTGCATCAGCTTCAGGAAGCTCTAGGACTCCTGAGACAGGCTGTGTCAACTACCTTTCATTCGTGGGCTTGGATGAGATGAGAGAGGGGTGGTCTGGTGCAAAGTGAGTGGTCTGGAATCCCGGGCCCTGACCCTGTCTCCTCTGCCCCTCTGCCCTGCCTTGGAGAGCTTTGGGTTCACCCTACAGGCATTCAGCTCCAAGGACCACCCTCATATTGGGCTGCAGCTCTGAGCAGATGGGTTTTGATCAGCTATTTTTGAAGGTGTCACTATTCATTATCAGAGTCGTGCTCTCATGCATCATGATTCCTACACTGGGTTCTAATTAGAAATCAGTCCCGCTGACGCTGTCACAGAACCACCACCTACTCCCCCCAGGAGGCCCGAGAGCCCGGAAACTCATCCGCATGGACAGATTACTCCCAACAAAGAAGTGAGGGAGGAGGAAAGTGTAATAAAACGGTAGTTTCATGGAAACACGGTGGCTGGATTACGGAACAGTCTCAGTTCCTCCAAACGCTGAAGACAAACACATTTACTCAAGACGTGTTATTCACAAAATGATTGTCTGCATTTTGATTGTTCCACATTTATAAAATAGTGAAGAATTATCCTATCCACTGGAATCTTAGTGAGTTAGGGTTTGCTTTTCAGCAATACAGTAAACGCTGCCCACAGAATTCTAGTTAAAATTACCACAGACTTCAACTTAGACATTTTTTTCCATTTAGAATTTTGACATCTGTATTTGGATGTTTCCCAAGCATCTCTTACATATTGGGGCCCCACACTGAATACACTGTTACCGTTCTTTGTCTCAATATAAATGACTCACCCCCTCCCTCCCCTCCCAATCACAAAGTCCTCTGCCTTCAAAATCTACTGAATTTGATGTTGTTCAAACTCTACTGTCTCTCCTGCTCCCCACCCTCCTGGTCCAAGCAGCTCTCTTATGGCGATCCAGGGTCCCTCCCATCTGCCCTTCTCCTGCCCACTCTGCCTTCTCTCTAATTTACTCTGCACAGCAGATAGGGTGAGCTTGTAAAATAAAAAATATGGCCACTCCATTCCCCGCTTGGAGCCTGGCAGTGGCCCTCCCCCTTCCTCTGGCTGTGCCCTGCTGGCTTTGCTGGCGGCCTCCTCTATCCCCATCTCCCTCTCACTCACTAACCTCCAGGCAGACTGGCCTCTTCCTCCTGCCTCAAGTTGGTCAAACTCCCACTGCCTCTGGGTCTGCGCAGGCTCCTCTCTGTCCCAAAAGGCTTCCCTTCCCACTGTAAATTATCCTGCCTGCTAGTGTCCACTAGGGCTTCCCTGGTAGCTCAGACGGTAAAGCGTCTGCCTGCAACGTGGGAGACCCGGGTTTGATCCTTGGGTCAGGAAGATCCCCTGGAGAAGGAAATGGCAACCCACGCCAGTACTCTTGCCTGGAGAATCCCATGGACAGAGGGGCCTTGTAGGCTACAGTCCATGGGGTCACAAAGAGTCGGACATGGCTGAGCGACTTCACTTCACTGTCCCTAGCCTTGGCCTCACTTCCTGAGAAAAGATGTTCTGATCATCCTGACCCAGCTGGTCCCTCTCTGCTACCAGCGCCCAGCACCTGGTTTTTCTTTCACAATTCTTTCATCCTATGAATGATATATACAGTTTTTTTCTTTTTCATTATTGAGGTATACTCAATTTATGGAGAAGGCAATGGCACCCCACTCCAGTACTCTTGCCTGGAAAATCCAATGGACAGGGGAGCCTGGTGGGCTGCAGTCCATTGGGGCGCTAAGAGTCGGACACGACTGAGTGACTTCACTTTCACTTTTCACTTTCATGCATTGGAGAAGGAAATGGCAACCCACTCCACTGTTCTTGCCTGGAGAATCCCAGGCATGGGGGAGCCTGATGGGCTGCCATCTATGGGGTCGCACAGAGTCAGACACGACTGAAGCGACTTAGCAGCAGCAGCATACTCAATTTACAATGTTTCTGGTATACAGCAAAGTGATTCAGTTTCACACGCACATAAACATATATGCACTTTTTCAGATTCCTTTTCATTACAGGTTATTACAAGACACTGAATCACATTCCCTGTGCTGTACAGTAGGTCCTTGCTGTTTATCCATTTTATGTATAGAAGTGTGCACCTAATTAATCCCAAAGACCTGATTTATCTCCCCTCAGAGAGGCCTGGTGTGCTGCAGTCTGTGGGGTCGCAAAGTGTCGGACATGACTGGGTGACTGGAAACATCCCGGTTGGTAACCATAAGTTTGATTTCAAGATCTGTGAGTCTGTTCCTGTTTTGCAACAGAGTTCATTTGTATCATCTTTGGAATTTTTATTTACTTATTTGTTATTTTTGGCCGTGCTGAGTCTTCGTTGCTGTGCGTGGGCTTTGTCTAGCTGAAGCAAGTAGGGGCTACTCTCCAGTTGCAGTGCATGGGCTTCTCCTTGCAGTGGCCTCTCTTGTTGTGGAGCATGGGTTTTAGGTGTTGGGTTTCAGTAGTTGTGACATATGGGCTTAGTTGCCCTGCAGCATGTGGGATCTTCCTGGATCAGCAATGGAAAAAGTGTCCACTGCTTTGGCAGGCAGATTCTTAACCGCTGGACCGCCAAGGAAGTCCTGTATCCTTTTTCTATTAGATTCCACATATAAGTGATATCATATGGCATTTGTCTTCGCTGTCTGACTTACTTCACTTAGTATGATAATCTCTAGGACCATCCATGTTGCCGCAAATGGCATTATTTCCTTCTTTTTATGGCTGAGCAGTATGTCATCTTCTTTATCCATTCCTCTGTTGATAGACGCTGCGCAACTCTTTGTCTAACACCCTTCTCTCCATGAGGACAGAGGTATGTTCCCTGGTCAAACTCTGTGCCTGGCGTCTGCTACCGTGCTGGCCACATAGTGCTGAGCTGTGCTTAGTAGCTCAGTCACGTCCGATTGTTTGCGACCCCATGGACTGTAGCCCACCCGGCTCCTCTGTCCGTGGGGATTCTCCAGGCAAGAATACTGGAGTGGCTTGCCATGGCATCCTCCCGGAGATCTTTCTGACTCAGGAATCAAACCAGGGTTTCCTACTTTGCAGGTGAATTCTTTACCAGCTCAGCTACCAGGGAAGTCACATAGTAGACATGCAGTAAATATTTGTTGAATGAATGAATGTATGCCTGTGTGAATTAATGAATTCCAGTTCAGCAACAAGGCCAACAGTCCTCCAAGTGGACTGAGTGTCAGGATAAAGGTGTGTAAGAACTGCCTAGACAGAAGGGGTGCTTTTCTTCACTGATTTCACACTGATTTGTGGAAATGCAACTTTCAGGCACATGCTCCTACAAAGCCTTCCAAGAATTGATGGTCATACCTCTCAGGAGCTGGCGTGACTCCCATAGAGAAGATAGAGTGCGAGGCTGGCGGGCGTACACGAGGAAGGCTCAGAGTCAGTATCAGGACTCTAGTCCTGGTCAGTGCTGCTTTAAACTGAGATTCGCTGCAGCAGGGAGGCACCCCTCTGGAACGTTCTGGCAGAGGCTAAACCACAAATGTGAGGAAGGTCACGTAGGAGACCCTGGGGAGGAAGCTGTGTTAGTCCAAGTGCCCTTTCAATCTGAGACTCTATCGTGTGGACTGATCCAGCCCTTTTCTAACAATGGCCTTCCTCCCAGAGACTTCGAGCCCAGGCTGCCCACTGCTCTTGCTGCCTGCCTCTCTTGCTTCCTTACTGCTCAGATGAAGAGCAATTACCAGGACCTACTGAGGCCCAGCTCCTAAGCTGGTCTGAGACAGCCAGATCTTTCACTTCTGATTTAGAATGTGGATATCAAAGGCTGAAGTCATGGTGCTCATCTGAAACAAATGGCTACTGTGGGCTTCTGAAAGCGGAAGGCGCCCTCTGAGAGGGAGAAAAAGAGAGTCAGACAGACGGATGGACAGAGAGAAGGCAGGAAGAAGGAAGGACGAAGGAGAAGGAATATTTGGTCCCTCAGAAGGGATAAGACCTCGGTGTGTGTGTGTGTGTGAGAGAGAGAGAGAGACAGACAGAGAGGAGAGGAAGGGGTGGGGAAGGCGAAGTTGGTCCCAACTCCTCACCTTCGTATTCCAGTTTTATTCTCTTTGTGGCCCAGATATAATTTTGCATTTTGTATGTTGAAGTGTGAAATGAAAGTTTGAGAAATTTTCTATTCTTTGCCATCAGTTTCCTAACCAAGATGGTCTACGTATGTTGTGCGTTTAAAGTCTCTGCTTAGATTTCTGGTGACACTGCCCAAGAGTCTACCTTAGACACGGTTGATGCTATCAGATGGGATGGTTGCCCTGCTTTCTCTCTGGAGCAGGGGCTGAAGGGCAGGCGGGAAGGGTCAACAGCACCCCCATCCCCTGTCCACGATTTCCTCTTTGGCACGTGTGTCCAGTTTCCCACAGCCGATACAGCTAGAGAAAAGCAAAATGAGCACTCTCTTCAGCCTCCAGGCGCTCCACTGTGGACCATCTCCTGGGTCATGCCATCAAACACACAGGCTGCCTCTGACACCAAGATAAGCTTACTGTCTCACTGTCTGACCTACAACCAGATGTGTTTACTCTGGAAGGTGTCTGTTAAAGCAAAATTGCTAAACCCGTGTATTTTATCAGATAGGAGATGGCTTCAAGTCACAAAGTCTAGGGCTGGCAAGGTTCTCTTGTCTGCCGAGGTTAAGGTAGCTTGAGGCAGCAGCCACAGATACTTCTACAGAGTCGTAGAGTGGGAGAACTATAAAGAAACTGAGAATTGATCTAACCTGTGTCCCTTATTAAGCACCAGTTGAAATAAATTAAATTATACATAAATATAGCTTCATTGAAGGCAAGTCAAAAGTAAGAGAAACTTTTCCTTATATCACATGCCGCACAGTAATTGTGCTAAGCACTACTAATCGTTTTGTATATTTACAAAGACATTTTATATAAATGGAATCTTTCCATGCTTATTGTTTTGAGATTTGCTTTTCATTCTTTAAGAATTTATCTTGGATGTCTTTCCATTCAGTATACATTACTCTAACAATTGCAAAATATTCCACGGAGGGATGTACCTTAGTTTATGCAATAATTCCCCAGCAATATAGTCCTTTAGTTTGTTTCCAATATTTTATTATTATGCACAGTGTTGCAATTTTCTTTACTTACAATTTTGTGCAACTGCGCGAGCATTTTTTCAAGGCTAGATTTTTAGATTGGAACTACCATGATGGCATAAATAAAAAATTAGATCTATATGGCCAAATTTTGATCCCTCAAAGATTAACAATTTATCTCCTAGGAATATTGAATGAGAGTGAATATTTTATCACCAAAATTAGGTATTTCCAGTCTTTTTTATTTTTGCCAATCACACAAGTTAAAAAAAAATGTTGTTTATATTAACTTCTATGCATATATTTCAGGTGTTTATTGGCCTTATATATAAATTATATATATATAATATAAATTTCTTTGTTAGTTAATTATCTGCTCTTATCTTTTCTAAATTTTTTTTCTATTTATTCATTTGTAAGAACTCCTTCTATGTATCATTCATTAAATATTTGTCCATAGCAACATTTTAAATAGTCTTCCTTGTTTTTAAAATTTTTACCATTTTTTGTCATAAATTGTTTTAATTTCCAAGTATTCAGAATTGCTTGCCTTTTTCTTTAGAACACTCAGTTTTATTTCTTGTTTAGAAAGGCCTTCTACATGACAAATTCTTTGTCTAGTTTTTAAACACTTGTATATCATTTTGTCCATTTACCTCTAAACCCATTTGGAATTTGTTTTTATATTGATACTGTGAGCATAGTATCTAACTTTATTGTCTTTCACAGATGGTTGGCCACTTTCTTTGCATAATTTACTGAATAATTAATAAAATAATTTCATTATTTCACTATTGATTTGGAGTGCAAATTTTATCACATATTGAGCTTATGGTACATTTCTTGCCTCTTTTTTAATCCATTGATTTCTTGTTCTAATTATCTAGTCTAGGCTGTTAACATTCTGAGTTTTTTCTGGGTTATTTCTTTTTCTTCTATAACAGTTTTATTGAGATATAATTCACATACCATATAATTCACCCATTCAAAGTGTGCCATTTAATGGCTTTTAGTATAATCATGTATGCTTAGTCTCTCAGTCACGTCTGAGTCTTTGCAACTCCGTCGACTGTAGTCTGCCAGGCTCCTCTGTCCACGACATTCTTAAGGCAAGAATACTGGAGTGGGTAGCCATGCCCTTCTCCCGGTGATCTTTCTGACCCAGGAATAGAACCCAGGTTTCCTGCATTGTAGGCAGATTCTCTAACATCTGAGCCAGCAATCATAAGCTTGTGCAATTGTCAGCAGAATTAATTTTAGAACATTTTCATTACCCTCCAAAATTCCCCCACCCAGTAACAATCTCCCTCCATTTCCCCTGAGCTCCCCAGTCCTAGGCAGTAATTGTTTTGCTTTCTGTCTCCATAGATTTGCCTGTTCTGGGCATTTCATATAAAAGAAATCATACAATTCAAGGTCTTTTATGCTTCTTTTTTCACTTAGTATAACATTTTTAATTCTCATCCACATCATACATAGTATGCATCAGTACTGCGTTTCTTCTTTTAACTTCATCACCAAATAATATTGCTTTATATGATGACTATACCACATGCTATTTAACCATTCATCAGCTGAAGATCTGCTGAGGTTATTTCCAGATTTGGTTATTATGAATACACTGTGCTAAGTTGCTCAGTTGCGTCCAACTCTTTGCTACCCCACGGCTGTATTCCGCCAGGCCCCTCTGTCCATGGGGATTCTCCAGGCAAGAATACCTGAATGGGTTGCCATGCCCTCCTCCAGAGAATCTTCCCAACCCAGGGATCGAACTCAGGTCTCCCACACTGCAGGTGGATTCTTTACCATCTGAGCCACCAGGGAAGCCCAAGAATACTGGAGTGGGTAGCCTATCCCTTCCCCAGGGGAACTTCCCAACCTAGGAATTGAACCAGGGTCTCCTGCATTGCAGGCAGATTCCTTACCAGCTGAATATTGCTGCTAATTTAAATTTTATTATTTTTTAACATCAAAAACATTTTGTATTGGGGTATAGCTGATTAACAATGTTTTGATAGTTTCAGGTGAATAGCGAAGGGACTCAGCCATACAGATACATGCATTTTCATTTTTTCTTGAGTATATTACTGAAAGTGAAATTTCTGGGTCATATGGTAATGCCATATTTAACCTTTCTGAGGCACTTCCAGACTGTTTTTCTTTAGCACTGTACCATTATCTCCAAGTGGCATGGTGGTAAAGAATCTGCCTACCAGTACAGGAGGCGCAGGAGACTTGAGTTTGATCCCTGGGTCAGGAAGATCCCCTCGAGGAGGAAAGGGTAACCCACTCCAGTGTCGGACATGACTGAGCACTCACACAAGCACAATTTTACCGTTCTACTGGTAGGGTATGAGGCTCCCAATTCCTTCACATCCTGGCCAACGTTTGTTGTGGTCTTTTTCATTAGAGACATTCTCATGGTCATGAAGTAGTATTTCACCTGGCTTTCACTTGGGTATGGCTAATGATGTTGAACATCTTTCCATGTCCTGATTGAATGGATGGCAGAATACACACTGGATGATAGAAGACAAATACATCAGACTGGAGATGCACAGCTGAGAAGCGCGATGACTTTCATAACTGCCTGACAATAACAGCATTTACATGTGCTTGAAAAGAAAAATAATGACACTATTTCCAAGTCAGGCTAGTTCTTAGTTTTCAAGGTCATAATATGTTTGTAGGCCTTTGTAAATACCCTGTGATGTAAATAATTGAAAATATTGACTTAAATCATTTAATTCATTTTTACTTCCTATTCCTTCCCTCTCAATTTACAGATAAGAACTAGGATTCTGGTTTTGCTGCAGCAACTTGCCCATAACATTGGATTATCCAGGAAGAAAGACATGGCCAATGTTAGAATTTTTTTCTTTTTTTTGACCGTTTAATGTCTATGGCCCCATATACTCTTATCAGATCGATACACTTGTTCAGTCCAGCAAACCTCAAGTGAGTAGTTTCACCATCTTGGAACTATATTTTTAAGTTCAACTCTGCAAAAAACTTGATAAAGGAGGTGGCATTCGCTAACATTAACATTTGGGTATACTTATAAACTACCCATTTATGTCATTAACTGTTCTTTATCTGAGGGCTTTTTTCCCTCTTCTTTTGTATTAGAATACGATTTATAGCCATTTGTGGATAGTTGCTGAGGGTTACTCCGCCTTAATACTTTGCAAATTCTCTTAAACAAACACTCTGTGCCCAGGGCAAAGAGTTGGCACCTCGATCTGAGGGTGCCGAGTGCTGAAGGCTTGGTGGGCATTTAGGTAGGTCTCTTCCCAGGACTGTAGTGAAGGGTCTTTCTTTTCCTGCAAGAGAGTCTCTATCCTAGCTGATACTGAGTCACCTCATGACCACAATGATAAATTTCTGCTGCCTCGGATTGCTGAGTTTGGCAAATCTCTTCAACCCAGTAACAGTTGCTAAGCATCTTGCCCAGCTGTGGCCTTTTTTTTTTTTTGCTCCTGGAGCACTACAGTGGACATTATTCACCCCTTAGGAAAAGGCTATTAAAACATCCCACAAGACAGTCAATTACACGAAGCAGGTGCCTGCAGGAGAAGACTAAACATTTCACAGCCAAATATGATGATCTGGTACTAACCCCTGTTTCCTGAAAGCCTAATTTATTTCTCATCTCTCAATTAAAGTGAAGCTTTAAGCAAAAAGTGATGTTATCCTGGCTGGGCTTAGTGTTCCAATGCCAGGGATGTTAGTCTCACTTTCTCTGCTGAGTTTGGTTGGGGCAATTTTAGTAATTAACCATAAAATTTTTCTCAAAGTTTCAATTATCATATGGTTTTTTAGTATTTTACCTCCAAGATTTAACATCATAGACAGAGATGCTAGGAGGAATTCTAAGATCATGTAGCAAAAAGATTTGCTAGAGAGAGTAAAACTGGAGTCAGGCATCTCTATCTGGTTGAGTCTGAAATGTTCCCCATTACCTGTTTATCATATTTGTCTTCCAGACAAGATGATATTCATTGGGAAGCCTGTCTACCCTTTGCACCCCTGGCAGACATTGCTAATCCATCACAGATTTCTCTATTGTCATAGAATCCTTCTCTCCATTAGGCCCAGACAGCCACTATAAATTGGTCAAATCTGTCATGCTCTGTGAAACTAACATGCTTTCAGGGACATAAATTTTTTTGTTTTTTTGATGGAAGTATTCTAAGTGTTAAAAAGAAAGTGTAAAACCACTGTTCTATTAAAATTCTCTCATTTTAGATATTAAAAAGAAATTTCAGGTCAAGAACACACAAGTTTATGGTGAAAATAAAAATTTGAGCTATTGCCTCAGACTAGGACATTTTATCTTGCCTCTTGTCTGAAGCCTCACTACATCTTTATGGCTGTCTACAAATGATTATCTCTTTGGAATGATCTTCCCAGTGCATAGAATGCTTTTACCTGCATGGACCCTCCACATTCACAGCCTCCACATCAGTGGGCTCAGCCAACTGGATGGATTTGAAAAAAAAAACTCCAGAAAGTTTCAAAAAGCAAAACCTGAATTTGCAGCACACTGGCAACTATTTACATAGTGTTTACATTGTGTTTTTCAACTGCTTACATGGCATTTATACTGTAACCCAGAGTTGATTTAAAGACTACAAGAGGATGTCCATAGGTTATATGCAAATACTGCAACATGCTATACAAAGAATTTGAGCATCTGCAGATTTGGGGATCCATGAAACAATCCCTTGCAGATTCCAGGGGTCAACTGTAAATGGTTCATCCTTTGACCAAGAGTGGTAACTGACAAAGCTAAAGATAGTTCTCCTCTTGCAGTTCCACCAGTTCAGGACATGCATTTGTTACCACAGACCTTGCACCCACCTGACAAGAGGAAGACGTGGTGGGGGAGTGGAGAGAAAGAGGGAACGACCTCACTGAACATGGTATGCCCAGCACTTTACACGTGTTGCTTCATCAAACTCTGACATAACTCCAACAGAAACTCTGAATGACCACACAGGGAGACCAATATCTCATTTAATAGAGAAGGAAACAGGTTGGACATATAAAGAAACATGCCTAAGATCACATAGCTAGTAAGACCTTTGTCTAGATTTAAACCCCAAATGATTATCACAAAGCTTGTGCTTTTGCAAATTTAAGCAATTTACAAATTTGCTTTCAGAAAAATAACTTTCGATAATTTTTAGTATAAACTCACAAATCTCCTGGTTTCTATAGAGCCCAATTTGAGAAACCCCACATGGGAAGTGACGTGCTATTAGCTAGTAGGACAAAATAGCAAAGCAGTTAGGAGCTACTAGCTCTGAGGTCAAATAGCCACCTGGGTCCAGCTCCAGCCCTTCCTGGCTGTGTAACTCAGGGAAGGTCACATAACATCTCTGCCTGTTTCCTTCTCTGTAAAAGGCAAATGATAATAGCCATCCTGCAGGGTTTCTGTGAAGATAAAACCAGCACCTACATTAAAAGTTATGAAGAAAGGTACCTAGTGTGCTGTGCTGTGGTTAGTCATGCTCCACTCTTTGCAACCCCATGGACTGTAGGCCACCAGGCTCCTCTGTCCATGGGGATTCTCCAGGTAAGAATACTGGAGTGGGTTGCCATGCCCTCCTCCAGGGGATCTTCCCAAGCCAGGGATTGCACCCTGATCTCCTGCATTGCAGGCAGATTTTTATTTTTTTACCATCTGAGCCACCAGGAAAGCCCAAGAATACTAAGGGGCATATCCTATCCCTTCTTTGGGGAGTCTTCCTGACCCAGGAATCGAACTTGGGTCTCCTGCACTGCAGGTGGATTCTTTACCAGCTGAGCTACGAGGGAAGCCCCATCTAGTGTACCATTAGGGAAACAAATGTATGCAGTGCTGGTGTCTAACTGGGAACCAAATGAAACACCGAAACCAGGCCGGAGTTGTGAGCTGATGATCAGAAAGTACATATGGATTACTTTTAATAGTGTTAGGGAAATGGTTACACAACTTAAAAAAAGTTAAGTATGGGAGAATTGTGACAAATAAGACAGTCTCAAGCGTTCTGATTGCTGAGAACATATCTTCCTAGCCTAATCTGAGAAATACTGCAAAGAATTTATTTGTTAAAATATTGAGCCAAACTTAGCTCCCACCCATTAAACAGGAGGCCTGCACAATTCACATCCTCTTGCTTATGACTGTGAAAGAATTCTGAAGAGACAAAGTTCAGCCCTGGAAATGAGGCTAGTCTGCAACAAACAAAAGCATAGAACTCTAACTAGTGAGCTGATTGTGAAATGTGGCCTATTTGCAGACATGGGCTCAAGCCCAGCATTGACAGAATTCAGAGCCCGAGGGAAAGGTCTGCATCCTAGGACACTCACACCAGTCATGATATTGGATGCAGACTCCAAGTTCCTTGCCTCTCTCTCAGTCCTGGATCCTGGAGTCTTCCTGCAAGTTTTCCAGTTCTTGATCACCGAAGAGATACAGGAAATGTTATGTTATGCCAGCTCTATGGCTCTGATTGGAAGCAGAAATCATTTCACCTATTTGGAACAATTGATTACACAGCAAAGAAAAAATGCAAGAGGCAGGATAGTGGGCACTCAATTACCCAGTAACCAGCATCATTTCCTCTTTTTCAGCCCTCAGCCATCTCGGTTCAAACTTATTTCAAAGTGCACTTGCATCTAGAAAACAGTTGGAGAGCATCAGGAGTTTTCGCAGGAACAAGCAGCTTGTTGATGGCAGTGGGCAGAGTTGGAGAAAATTTGGGGCACACAATAGTGTGTGGAGATCGATGAGGTGGAAATGAAAGCTTCCCCATCATTTCAATCAGGTCAATCCATTCACTGAGCTAGCTAGTCATGATGTAGAAAGGACCCCAGAAAACCTACCAATGCAACTGGCGTTTGAGAAGGTGTGATCCAGACAGCTAGCATCATCCCCCAAAGCCAAGGCCAAATACTTGTTTTTAACAGCCAGGAATAAAGGGCATGGCTCTTTATATCTTCCCTCACAAGTTGAGGGTTATTTGCCTCCTCTGTCTTCCCTATAAGGCCTCTTGTTAAAAATTCAGGAATGATGCCAGCTACCCAGGTAGACAGATCTGGAGTATATGACAAATAAAGTAATCTAGCACTATTATTCACTGCAGACATGTTGCTTCTAGGCTATTTTATGGCTCATTTTCAAAGCATCATCCTTATCCAAAAAAGGGAAAGCTGATTCTTCTGTCCGGGTTAGTTACAATGGTCTGCAGTGAATGGGGCTCCTGTGACAAGGCAATCAACTTTTCCATGGTTGGCAGGTGAGTAAATTGGGTTTTACTAGGAGTTATTAAATATGGCTTTTGACTGATTTACTACTTTCTGGGTTTCCATGGAAGTCGAGCATATAAATACAGCCGGCCAGCAGCATTCATCTTTTGCTCTTAATTCATTGTCATTTCCAAAGTGCAGACAGCCAGGGAGCAGCCATGGTGATGCAGAGCATCTGTGGGTGGCAGGCATTGCCCCAGCTCTTGCAGTCATGGCAGAGCTGGTCCAGTCTTCCTCTTATCAAGATGTACAGTGGTCCAGGGCTTCCCTAGACAGGGACATCCTGGGATCTTCTGGCTGTCCCTTGCATAGGTGGTCCCCACTCTGGGTCCTTGTACTCCCTGCCCCCTGGCAAGTCTGTGCTGACCCTGGAGCCCCAGTTTTCCTGATAAGATGGCCCCATGCCTATGTCAGGGAGGTTTGCTCTCCTGCTTCTGGTCAGGCCACCATGCCTTTTCACCTTTGCAGCCCTCCCATCTCCAATTTCTTTCCTTATCTCTGCAGAAAGACCAATGCCAGGAGTAAGATAAAATTAGAGCTGATGTTTCATCCATTCTTGATCCCAGCTGGCCTTCGGCTCTCTTTGCCACGGTTGCTGTGGGAGCTGAGCTGCACTGTCCCGCTTGGCTGGGCCATTCCGCCATCTGACTCAGGCCCTCAGACATCAGACACCCAAGCCCTGCCCTCTGGAGGTCAGGGCCAGTCAGCAGCAGCCCTGAAATCCTGACCTCCTGTTGGACATTCCTCTATCCTCCAGTTAAAGCAGACCCGACCCTGTCCCAAGGACCACAGATGCGAGTGGTTGTCTGTCTTCCCCGACAATCACTTGCGTCACCAGCCCCAGAGATGACACGCATACTTCATCCAACATCCTTGACCCTGATAAAGACCTTGTAATGAATGGTTTCCAGTAAACAGTCATTGAGAAAATGTAAGTGTTTGGTTGAAAGGACAAAGCAGGTGTCCCGTGGTTGGAGTTTATTTAATTAGTTTTAATGATAATAATAATTAGAATTGTGCCAAGCAGTTTACCTTTATATTTAATCCTTCTAAAAACAAGATGGTTACTGTTATCAGGCCTATTTAACAGGGAATAAAAGCACAGAGGGGCTGAATTCCTTGCCCAGGACACATGGCAGGTCCACGGCAGAGCTGTTTTGGATCCCAGGCAAGCCAACTTCAAAGTTCACAACCATATGTTAGGAGGGTCACAAGTGCAACACTTCACAGATTTTCACAGCCATGGATTTTTCTGTCTTCTCCATGAATGAAACTCCCTGAGAGCAGGGACTTCAGAGGATGCTTGCTGACTGTCCCACTCGCTGACTCAGCCCCGCCCACCAGGCTACTGCCTGAGCACCGGCAGGAGGAGCCGCTCCCTGGGTTTGGGCCAACAAGAGCCTGCCCAGGGCCCTGTGGGGGCCAGCCATGCCCTCCCCAGGGCCTCAGAGCGCTGACCGGCTGGCGGGCCCCGGTGCCAGGCCTCCCTCCCGGTCACAGGTTTAAGTGTTGACCTTCCCCTACATCCTCAGTGCGTGGTCCCCTCTAACAACCATTCTGGCACCAAAACACCCATGTCTGCAGACCCATCGGTCAGCCTAATGATCTGACTCCCTCATCCAGACCCAGTGGCCCCCTTTTGGGACAGGCTGGGACTTGGAACCTGGAGTGCTTGCACCTGGACAAACGTCTCCTTGAGCTACAAAATACAAAGAAACTATATGGGACTAAAGACAACCGGGTGGGTACACAGTTGAGACAAATTCTGGGCGAGACACAAAAAGACTAAAAACCAGCTGCCTCTTCTGAGAGCTGGGAGCCCAAGCAGGGTACTGAGCATGCCCCCTGCACATAGCACTACCAAAGCGGTGGGCAAACCACCAAGCTACCCCTCTGGCCTGACCCCTGGACACACCCCTACCCTCACTGCATGTAAGGAACCAGCTGGCCCCTCCCCTCAGCAAGCAAGCCAGGGAGCCTGCTCTTTGTTCTCGCTCCCTGCTGCTCTGATAAAGCCTTACTTGAATTTCTTGTCTGGCCTCTGATACATTTCTATCAATTAAGGAGGCTGAGAACCCTGGTTGGTAACACTTTTCTGAAAGTCCCAAACATTCTCCTCCTGGAAAGGCCCATATTTGCCCATGAACCTCGTTCTGGATTGGACTTGAGTTATTATTGTTGTTGTTATTAATATTATTGCAGCTAATGAATTACTCTGTGAGACAGACTCTATTATCATTTTCATTTTATCAAGGAGAAATCTGGGGTTTTGGAGAGGTTAAGTAAATTACCCCAGGTCACCCATGTGGCATGTAGCAGTGGCGGGGTTCAAATCCAGGCACCCTGGCTCCAAAGCCACTACTCCGCTTCTAGAATCTTCATTACTGAGTAGTAGACCAAGAGTTCCCTACTAAGGAAGGATCACCCACCCTCACTGCCCCAAGAGGTTCTCCAGAAGCCTTACCCAACACCTACCCAAACTTAGCCAGTGCTTGTGTCTGCTTGGGGTAGGGACCTCCAACCTACCGTGGATCCAGGGCAGATCCATGACGGTCTAGCCCCGGCCACTGGGTGGCCTCTTTGGCCTAGGGCCAGTTGATAGCTTACCTTTGCTTCCTCCATAGCACTTGATATTTGGTAGGTGCTGAAGAAATCTTGTTGAATGAATTTTCATCACCTTATTAAGAGCATGGCTTTGGAGGGAAAGTTATTTATTGTAAGACAAACTTTGGAAAGGTAAAAGTATGACTAAGTCCTTTTCTCACTCCTAGTAAGAGAAAAAGTGAGAGAAGTTATTTAAGCAAACTGAGAAAAATTTGGAAGAATATGGGAAAAAGAGAAAAAGCATAAAGAAACTCCATAAATCACAGCAGCATTATTTTTACCTACATTGTCCTTCTTTATTTTATGTCCTTGGCACCAAACAATTCATCATTCCTGTTTCATGCTTAGTGTTCAAAAATAGCACCTGGCCCAAAGTTTGAATGGGAGATAGTTTAGAAAGAATAGCAAAGTATTGAACCATCTGAAAATTCCCAACTTTTCTGTAGTGTCCCTGTCCTCATCCCCACCGGGCACCATTGCCCTGCATTGACATAAATAGAGCAAGACTAACAGAAGTGGGGGCTTCCCTGGTGGCTCAGTGGTAAAGAATCCACCTCTCAATGCAGGAGATGCAGCTTCGATCCCTGGGTTGGGAAGATCCCCTGGAGGAGGAAATGGCAACCCATTCCAATATTCATGCCCGGGAAATCCCATGGACAGAGGAGCCTGGCGGGCTACTATTCATGGGATCACAAAGAGCCAGAAGCAACTTAGTCACTAAACAGCAACAATAAGTGGGAGGGCACATTGCTCTGATATTTGGTGAGAGAGCTGAGTGTGGGTTGGTGTCTGTTTCACGTTCCTCTATTTCTGTCCTGCACAAGGCACCATAGCCAGAAAACCCAGGATCAGAGTCCCCCTCTGTTGTAGTGTGTGTGTGTCTGTGTGTGTGTGTGAGGCAGTGTGCTGAGCTGAGGGAAGGGAAGGAGAAGCGGCAACGCAGACATGGCACTGAAAAGCCAAACACTTCAAGAAGAAAGCTTTGTGAGCAATGCGGGTAGCACAGCACCCACCTCACACCCAAGTCTTTTCAGAAACTCATCGAATGATTATAAACTCTTAGCTTTTCATTTGGAAATGAGTGTTTGGAAAGCATTCTCCAAATTAGATACTTTAAAATCTACTCCCAGAGCCTTATTGATACTATTGTGTGTGCATACTAAGTCATTTCAATTGTGTCCGACTCTTTGAGACCCTATGGACCATAGCCTACCAGGCTTATCTGTCCATGGGATTCTCCAGGTGAGAATACTGGAGTGGGTTTCCATGCCCTCCTCCAGGAGATCTTCCTGATCCAGAGATCAAACCCACATCTCTTATGTCTCTTGCACTAGCAGAAAGGTTCTTTTTACCACTAGAGTCAACTGGGAAACCCACTGATGCTATTAATCTGCACTAAATTAAGGAAAGGTTGGTTTTTCCTTGGAAAGGAAACTTCCCTATCAATAAGTAATTAAGCCCCACTTATAATTTGTAGTTTCAAATAGATGACTCTGATTTTAAGATTACCTCTATGGTTCTTTTTAAGATATATTTATATTCTTTCAGGCATTCTAATGGCATGAATGCCTATGTCCTCCCAAAACTTCTATGTTGAAATCCTAATGCCCAGTGTGAAGAAATTAGAGGTGGGGGTTTTAGAGGTAGTCATGTCATTGAGGTGGGGCCCTCATGAATGGGATTAGTGCCCTTATAAAATAGACCTCAGTGTGCCCTTATAAATCACCACTTCTACCCTGTGAGGACACAGTGAGAACTCAGCTGTCTGTGAACCAGGAAACAACGTCTCACCAGACATGGAATTTACCAGAGACTTGATCTTGGAGTTCCTGGCCTCCAGAAATGTAAGAAACAAATTTTGTCATGTATAAACAAACTATATTATAGTATTCTGTTATAGCAGCCCAAACAGACTAAGACAGGCATCCACTGAGGGAAACATGAAGATAAACCCCAGGGAGAGTGTTGTCAGGATGCCTGCCATCTTGAGAACTTTGGAACCTAAGAGCAAGGTCCAGAGTCATCAGTCAAGTAGGCTGCAGAGGTCAACTCAGTCATGGAGCAGAAAAGTGGCCCTTTCAGAAGGATGTGAGTAGCAAGTGAGTTAGATCTGAGGGAAGTCAGAGTCAGTGCCACCAGCCCAGTTCACAGACTCTCAGGCTAAGAACGCCCTCACGGGACCTTTTCCTTCCTGGGACTCTGGCGGCCCCACTTCTTGTTCCTAGGCTGTGGCCCTTTGCTCTATGCCCCAAGCCATCTCTTATTTCACTATTTCCTCTTTGCATCCATGCCTGTGTCACTCATATTTTCCAGTGATCACATAAAGTACAAGAGAATCCAAACAGTCTCCTAGGCATAGCTTTTTGCCCATGTGGGTGGGTTGGTGGAGTGGACACAGATGCCTAAAATTCCCAATTCCTGCTTCAATCCACTCACTTTTTACCAAACAGGTGTCATTGTCATGGCACCCCATCCTTCCTTGTCATGAATCCCGCTTCCTGTTGTCCATTGATACCGAAAGGCAGGAGTTAGATGGGCCTAATGCCAGAGCTGCTCAGTGCAAAGCATTGACCAGAGTTTTATGAGACAAGTGAAAGTCACTCAGTCGTGTCTGACTCTTTGTGACTCCATGGACTATACAGTCCCTGGAGTTCTCTAGACCAGAATATTGGTGTGGGTAGCCTTTCCCTTCTCCAGGGAATCTTCCCAACCCAGGGATCAAACACAGGTCTCCTGCACTGCAGATAGATTCTTTACCACTGAGCCACAGGGAAGCCCAAGAATACTGGAGTGGGTAGGCTGTTCCTTCTACAGTGGATCTTCCTGACCCAGGAATCAAACTGGGCTCTCCTGTACTGAAGGCAGAATCTTTACCAGCTGAGCTATCAGGGAAGCCCTTTTATGAGGCCAAGGTCTGTCAAATTCACCCACAGAAACAAAATCATCAGACTTGAGGTATTGAAACCCAGTCATTGATCCTCAGCCAGGCCTTGAGAATGCATTGTCTGTGCCTGGTGCTTTTCTGCATAGGAATCGATACCAGATCCCTGGTGGTTCAGACGGTAAAGAGTCTGCCTTCAATGCAGGAGACCCAGGTCTGATCCCTGGGTTGGAAAGATCCCCTAGAGAAGAATGGCAACCCACTCTACTATTCTTGTCTGGAAAATCCCATGGACAGAGGAGCCTGACAGGCTACAGGCCATGGGGTTGCAAAGAGTCTAACACAACTGAGCGACTAACACTTTGACTTTCGTTCAGCACAAGGAGGGCTTTTAATTCAGCTGTGTTCCCGTGTAAACAACTACTCAGTTTTAGAGTTCAAGACTCTCTGATGCTGATGAAGACAGGATTAACATTTTAAAGATTGCCTCCTCTCTCCCCTTATTCTTTAATTACGAAGGATTTATCGCCGGGAGATGCCAAGCACAAACTAGAGGAGACAAAGTGAAGGCTGATGGTGCTGGGTCACTGCCACTGATGCTGGCCTCCAAGGGCAGCCCACCTAGAAGCCAGTTTACACTCTGAAATCTCAGAGAAACTTAAGCTCTTCTGGGTGAGAAGTTAAAAGTGGGAAGAAAGGCAGAACATTTTGTGCACTGTGTAAGGAGGCCCAGCTCCTTGAGCTTTAATTCTAATTAGATGTTCCTCTCCCCTTATCCCCCTTTGCAAGGTGTGGCCCCATGCCCTTTCTCTCCACTTGCAAAGCAGGCCATCTATTTCAAGGTAGACAGAGCTCTTGGAAGAGGAGCAACGAGACCAGATAATAAATCATGGCAGTAAAGTTTCCAGAGCTAAGTATCTTAGATTCATGACTCTCATAATCTGCCCTGGCCACAGAGTTTTGCCCATTGACAAGTTCATTTTCTTCCCACTTAAGCACAAACTTCTAGTCTTTTCTGATTGCTGTTCAAGTTCAATGTGTTGGTGCATGCTAACTGACCTTCAGACTCTATGTATAGATTTCTTCCTAGTTCTTTCCCAGCAGTATTAGCATTCAACAGGTGCCAAAGTATAGCTCAGAGAGTATAAAACTACTGCCTCAAGGCAGCAGTCCACAAGTGCAGAGAACAGATGTCTTCCTTAAGACCAGTAAACAGAGACTGAAGCTTGTTTGTCTCCACACACACAAGACTCTAAAGCACTTCTCAGCACTGAGGGTGTTTGTCCAGTAGCCATTGCCAGGACTTCACATGGAAAGGGCCCTGCATAAAAATTTACAAATCCCTGGGTGGACATCTATTGTCTGTCCACCCACCACCCTCTGGTTCTACTACTCCATCTTCTGGGATTTTTCTAACCTCATCTCCCCCATGAGGTTCCTGCAGGAAAACCCATGTTTCACAGACCATATCCCCCTGCCCTGCAATTGATTGAGTGAAGGTTGGTCACCTGGCCTTAGGTGGGCCAAACAGAGGCCTTCCCTGTAATTCTGAGGAGCAGAGTCAATTCTCTGTTGGTAAAACAGTGGATGTGAAAGTTGGGAGTTGTCACTGACTTTGAGTTCTGACATGTTCAAGAAATTAATCTCCAAGGGAATCTCCAGAGAGGCATGAAGTGAAGAGAAAGTTCTGGGAGCATTTCAGCCCCTGGTTCTAGGAGCTCTTGGATGTGGCTCTCCTCTCTTCCTTCAATTACAGTGTATGAGATCTTCCAGCATTCTTTTAAAAATTCCCCATTTTGCCTAAAAATGGGAGTTTTGCATTTTGAAACCAAAATAGCTTTGATGATATCCCATTTTAGTCTCCCAACAGTCCTGTCCAGCATGTATTAATTTTGGAAATAATAAACACAAGGCCCAGAGAGGTCAAGTTTGCATGGGAAAGTCATGTAGCTCTTACAAGGCAAAAGCAGGACCCAGCCTGGTCTGGACATTTCAGGTCCAGTGTTTCTCTCTTTCCTTCCAGCTGTGTCCTGAGAAGCCCTCTGCCTGCTTCTTGCAGTGCAATGCCCTTGGTTCTCCAATCCTTGGCAGCCTGCAGGCTTGGACAGGAGTGCCTCTGAGAGTGGTGCGATTGTAAAAGGAGGGTGTATTCCCTCAGCATGCTCTTCCATCAGCCTCATTTGCAAGGTTCTCTCCAGCTCCTGCCACTGTCACTTAGATTTTCATTCATCAGCTCGGCTGCAGATGGTGTCATCCGCTGGGATGTTGTTGGTTATTAACTATCTCCAGTATTCTCACCTGGGAACATGTGCCAGCTGACTCAGACTTTGGATGAATTATACATCCACCCAGTACCATTTCTCTGGGCCAGATCCTTCCCACAACCCCATAGATGCAGGCCCATTCCAGTGCCCACGTACCCTGACTTGGGGTTTCTAATTCGACCAGAAGTTCTCTGTGTTGTCTTCTCTTCCAAAGATACTACAGGCCTGTCCAAGGAGAGCTGACGCTTGTAGCTACCTGGGCTCCGGCTGTTTGGGCACAGCCCATCTTGCCCTGCAGCCCCTTTCATCTGTCCAGGCCACTTCCATCTGCCCTGGTCCCTCCTGCTGCTCTGGGCCCCTTCCACCTGTCCCGGCCCTTCACACCCTCCAAGGAGCAGCAGTAGCATCAGCAGCCAGGGAACAACACAGCCTTGCCCTCATCACAGCTCGTTAGGAACTGAAGAGAAGCAGCTTGGAAAAGGTGGCTTTGAGGGGTCAAGTCTGAACCTGTAGGCAATGAGCCCATTAGAAACAGCCTGTCCCATCGTTGGTTCCTCACTCTCTTTCCTCTTTGGGAATCTGGCTGAGACCCAGGAAGGGGCTGGCAGAACTATTTCTGGCCTGTATGGCCAGGAATTAGGACTAGTGTGGCTCAGCCAAGGGGAATGAAAATTAGGATATTTTGTAGATACCTTTTCTCTTTTCCAAAGCTCTATGTTGAGGGGAAAACAAGGATTAACCATAAACTTTCAAGCAAAGAAGATCATTTTGTAAAGGGAAAAAAAATCCATATAGTTACTCCTTCTCAGTTTTACTTTATCTATGGAGATCCTGGTCCTTCTTGACCCTCTATACATCCACACTGGTGAAGCAGTATGACTTCAGTTGTCCAAGAGTGTCCTCCAGAACTAACCTCTAGAGCAAGTCAGCAGTGGAGGAGGAGAAGCCATGCCCCTCAGTCAAGGACTCTGGTCCATTTGTAAATGTGCCTAGCAGCCTTCAAATATAGGTCTAGGCCATGTGTCCTGCCCACCAATGAGATAATTGTCCTTTCTTTGAATGCATTCTCAAGTGTTTCCTCATAGTCATATAGTTTCACAAATTATAACTGTCCATCAGAGAACTTGTTAGAGAAATTAAAATGGAGGTGGTCTTGTTCAGCCTTCAGAAGTAGGAAAGCAGGCCGCTGATCAACTTCTGACCTTGCCTGGACCCTACCTGGATGACATGCCTGCCTGCAAGCACACCAGTTGTTACCAGCAAGTCAAGCAGTGGGTCTTGGAATCTCTTAAGCTCCTCAGGTCCTGCCCAGTGCCCCAGGGTCGAAGAAGTCTTATGATTCACAGGGTGAAGCAAGAAGCATTGTAAAAAGTTAAAACCAGAGCTGAATTTTTGCAGGCAAACTGATGATGATACCAGTTTGCAGCCTGGAATTATAAGCAGAAGCCCCTCAGACTGCAATTCGAGGTCTCACTTGTGGGATGGATGCACCACCCAGGACCCTTTCCCGGCTGGGACTCCAGATTGTTGTCATTCTGGCCTTTGCAACGATGTTCACGTTTGGATGTAAGTTGGCACAATTTGGTGTTGTGTACACTGTTACTTCTGTCTATTGTTTCTATTTCTTTTCTTTTAATGACTGCATATTGAAATTAAGTCAAATAATCTCCTTTAAAAAAGTTGAAATTGCTTGTTTGTGTGTTACGAGTGGTTTCTTTTGTTAATGAATCCTTTGAACCTAAAAGGAAAGCTAAACTTTTGACAAAACAGAGCTGAGTCTTGCACTCTAGCTGTACCTAAAAGGAACTGAAGCACCAGCTGGTGCCAAAATACAGCTTAAAATGACAAAGTCACGCTGCTCCAAGACAGGACGTCCAGAAGACAGAACACCGTATTTCATGGTGATATTTGGAGAAAGGAGATCATTCACAGCCCTGTGATCTTCAGGAAGTCCAAGAACCAAAGGCCCATGTTCTTTGGTTCAAACAAAGAATAGTTACTGTTCTGAGCAGCTTCCAGAGGTCCCACTGAGCTCTCTTTTCATAGATCTTAGGGTATCAGAGAGGTGACTTCCCCTCCAAACTTCCATCTTAGACATTCCTGGAAGAATGATCTGAGCCCAAATTTCTAATTTTGTGTGTCCCTCACTTAGATGATGCACTGTCAAACCTCAGTCACCTGGAAATATGAAATAGGGAGATTAGGCAAGCAGTTTGTTACAAGAAGGCTAGAAGTCAGAAGCAGCAATAATAATACTAGTTAAATTTACTGAGTACTCACTTTATGCCAGGCTATCTATTGTGCTGCACAGTTAACAGGCAAAATTTATGTAATCTGCTCTGTAACTGTATAAGGTAAGTACTATTACCACTTACAAATTGCCAGCAAGGAATTAGATGGCAGGTTTGAAATGGGATTTGTTTTGTATAAAACGAAATTCTTTGAGTTTCAAGTAAGTATAATAATCAATGGGTACTGAAAGAAGCAAAGTCAAGTGAATTTTGAGTCAAGACTACATACCCTGGGAGTTTCAAAGAAGGAACAGACAGGAGGTCGGCTCTTAGAACATACAACTCTGAGGATTAACTATGCAGACAGTTCTTCTAGAAATGTCCTGTAGACAGGTTTCATTGATTTAAGAAGAATTTGTGTAGATATTTATCCAGGCCCTGCTCAGTGTTCACTTCTCAGTTATAGATGTTAAAACAGACAGAAAATAAGTCAAAGCCTTCAAGGCAGCCCATAATTAGGTGCTACAGTGAGTGATTCAGAGCATGGGTGGGCATGGAGACAGGCATAGTGTATGAGGCCAGAGAAGCCCAGAGTGGGATGTGGGAGGAGAATGGACTGCTTCAGGCCCTGACAGACAGACAGGAGGTGAGGACCAGGCGTGCTCGGAGGCAGGGAGCAGAAATATCATGCAAAGATGCAGGGAGGTGGGGAAGGACCCTACCAGGGCATGGAGTGGGTGACACTGAGCTGGAAGTGGTGGTTAAGGAGGCAAGCACCCAACTTCCACATTCCTCTAGAAATAAATATAGGAGAAAGACAGCTGGTCAATATCAAGTAGTCAGTCAGGCAGGCCCTGCCTCCTGACATGGTTTCTTTGGAGCATTTCCTTCAGGGCTGTGACAAGATGAGACTCATACCAGCTCCCTCCATCTTTGCAAGAAAGAGCTGATCCCTTAAAGAGATGGATTGGAATCCTCTTGCTTCTTGGAAAGAGGCTTGAAAGGTATAGTTGAAAGAAGGAGAAAGAGAGTCTAGAATAAGAATCAACCCAAACAAGCAACACACACATAATAATTTCAAAGATTAAAATACTGAGAGAAAGTTGCAAGCTCCTTCAGTTCAGTTCAGTCACTCAGTCATGTCCGACTCTTTGAGACCCCATGAACTGTAGCACACCAGGCCTCCCTGTCCATCACCAACTCCTGGAATTTACTCAAACCCATATCCATTGAGTCGGTGTTGCCATCCAACCATCTCATCCTCTATCATCCCCTTCTCCTCCTGCCTTCAATCTTTCCCAGCATCAGGGTCTTTTCCAATGAGTCAGCTCTTCCCATCAGGTGGCCAAAGTAATGGAGTTTCAGCTTTAACATCAGTCCTTCCAATGAAGATTTAGGACTGATTTCCTTTAGGATGTACTGGTTGGATCTCCTTGCAGTCCAAGGGACTCTCAAGAGTCTTCTCCAATACCACAGTTCAAAAGCATCAATTCTTTGGTACTCAGCTTTCTTTATAGTCCAGCTCTCACACCCATACATGACTACTGGAAAAACAATAGCCTTGACTAGATGGCTAGTCATATTTATTTATTTAGTTTATTTTGCCCGTGCTGGGTCTTCGTTGCTGCTTGTAGGCTTTTTCTAGTTGTGGCAAGTGGGGGCTACTCTTTGCTGCAGTGCGCAGGCTTCTCATTGCAGTGGCTTCTCCCATTGTGGAGCACCAGCTGTAGGTGCGAGGCTCAGTAGCTGCAGCACACAGGCTCAGTAGTTGTGGCACATGGGTTTAGTTGCACCCTGGCATGTGGGGTCTTCCCGGACCAGAAATTGAACCTGTGTCCCCGGCATTGGCAGGCAGATTCTTTTCCACTGGAGCACAGGGAAGTCCTCGCCATATTGATTTTTAACGATGCCTTGTGCCCACACCAGCTGCCTTGCTGCTGACTTGGTATCTAATACATCCATCCTGCTTCAGATCTACTGTAGACTACTGCAGGGTGTACCTACTACATCCTGGCATCATGCAGACTTCGATCAGGAACTCAGAATAGTCATACTTGAGAGAGTGGCCCAAATCACACAGGTCATTTATCTGACACTGCCCTGCTATGCCCACCACTGCGTGCTGAGGGCAGCCATTCAAGAGATGCATCTCCTGTGGTGAGTCACACCCCAGGAGGGGTGGGACTGCAGGACAACTGGATGTGCTCTGGACAGTCAGGTGACTGGGGCAAGGACCAGAGGTGGAAGTGGGCAGAAAGACAAGTGCGATGGCTGTGTACATTCCACTAGAGAAAGACAGGCACCCCTGGGTATCAGGAGGAGGCCGGGGGAGAGGAAGTCAGCACACTGATGACATCTCTAACCACTGAAGTGGGACCCTGCCCACTCCCCTCAAATCCTGTAATGTGTGGGGTACAGTTATCACTGGGGACAGTGGATGGGTTTGGAGACAGCTTCTTATTATAATCCCCACGAAGAGTATATGAAGCCTGGAGAGACAGAAGCTGGGCACATAGGAAGCGAGTCACTTTTGGTTTTATGGAGACTTTAGCTTCCTGGGAATATTATCAATAAATATGTATATTTGTTTCTGGGGGAATCTGCAGAACTTCACAGACAATGTCTCATAGGATAATTCACAACTTGTGTCAGAGAAATCTGTACCAAACTGATATTCTGAGTCAAATTTTATATTAGAGATGCTGGGGTTTAAAAAATTTATGAGGAAATATGTGACAAAACAAGCAGACAAGTTCATACTTTCTGTGTCTCTGTCTAATATGATTGCCTCAATGAGTGTTTTTGTATTACGTGTTTTAAATTCCATAAACATCCTCTTTCATATAAAAGCATGTGAATATATATATGTGTGTGTGTGTGTGTATATATATATATATATATATATATATATATATATGCATACACTCAGACCCTTGTACACACATATACTTCTTGGGCTTTCCTGAGAGTAGCACCTTTTGTTAGAGGCACATTATTTCCTGTTTGTGTATCATTTCATGATAGAGACGGTGGGGAAAAACAAATAGTGTGTAGTGTTCATTTCTAGTGTAACTATCTTCTTAAAGGTCATGTGTAAGCACAGCTTTTATAAATCTCATCACATTTTCAATTGATTTGTAGATTTAGCTACTTAAAGATGGCTTTCCTGAAACACATATCACCTCTTAATTACCAATTGGATAGGCTCTTACTCCTGTATGCTGGAGTAATCAAAGAGGGAGGCTGTGCCATCCCTGGAGCTGGAAGAGTCTGATGGCTTTCCTTGCCCCTCCTCTAGGTCTTCCCAGCTTCTCAGGCTCTTCCCCCACTGGGGGTGCCCCACATCCCTGGGGAAAGGAATAAGCAAGCTTGGGCACCAGAAGGCTGATGCTCAGTGTGAACACTTCCTGCTGGTGAGCTGGTTCTCAAATGAATATCTGTTAACTGGCTGTAGATTTGGGGCTGTGGAACCAGGTTTACTGATCTTCACTTCCCCCAGGACAAATATGGCAAGGAAAGCAGGGAGGCGCTGATCTCACCGGGGGTGCCTCACCTCACATGCTCACCCCACCAACACCAAGACCTCCAGCTGTGAGGTCAGTGTGAACTCCTGGCGTGGGATCCGCACAAGGACACCTGCCCAGCTGCTGAACACCCCGCCTTCTCTCTGTGACACTGCTGCAAAGGTTTGTTCCCTTAAAAACAAAGGAATCTGGGGGAGAAGTTTCTACTTTAAGGTCCCAGCTCAACCACATGGACTGTCATCATAGGATAAAACGTGACAAGGCTTCCCTGAAACTCTTCCTGGACTCTTTTTTTTTAGTTTAAATGTTTTTATTGTCTTGCTGCTTTCCAAACAGGCCTTGAGACAAGCATTCCTAGGCTTAGTATCTTAAAATACATCATGATAAGATATAGATCTTACTTTGGTCACCTGAGACATTACCCATGCCTTCTCCTCTGGAGCATCTCAGATCAGAGATGCTTTCAATGACTTGCTCTAAAGGTTGAAGGCACAGGGTATGATGCCTCTTGTCTGCAAACCCCTCCTTGGAGAGTTAAAACCTACCCGCTGAACTTGCCCCTCCTAGGAGCACCCCCTTGATCAATGGGTCAACAGAAAGCACTTCTCTGAGAAGCCCCAGAAGGAAGGACGGATAAGTAGGGGGTTGAGGATGGTCAGCGCCTTGCCCTGCTTCCCAGCATGCTGTGAGTTTATGCCTGAGACACCCTGACAAGAGAAGTGTATATAGCCTCACCCAACACCCACCCACCAATGAGGAGCAGCTCCAAAGAGGTGAGTGGCTTGGCCACAGTCATGGTCATGGCTGTGATCCCAGAACTGGAGCTGGCTGGGCACCTTCACTGCCCCTCACTGGTCCTCTGGCATGGGGAGGCTTCCTGGACTCCAGCTCCTGCCTCGGGCAGTTCCTCTCTCCACCCAGAGATGAATTTAGCTACAATCTGACGAGCCTTCCAGCAATGTCGTCGGCAGAGGCAAGAGCAGGCCTGGCTCTCTTTTCTGTCCATAAGCATGTGGGCAGAGCAGGGCAGGGCTTCAGCTGTCCTTTTGTCAGGCAAGTCGAGCATGTTAGAGGCTTCTCCCCAGTAAGCTTGGCTCAGAGTCAAGGGGAAGCACTCACCCTTTCTTAGAGCCCATCCTCAAAGGCCCGAGGCCCAGAACACATTGCTCACCTTTCCCCAGGTGGGCGGACTTCAGAGACTCGGGCGTGGAGCCCAGGGGAAGCGTGTGTGTGACTGCAGCAGGGAGGATCAGACCAGGAGGACGGGCTGCAGGCCAGAGGGATGGATGGATGAGGGACACAGGGGCCAGGAGGAGGAGGGGGATCTAGAGGGGAGAAGAGGAAGGGGAGGGGCTAGAGGGTGAAGAGGAGAGGGGAGGGGAAGAAGAAGGGGAAGGGGGAGGACAACAAGATCCAGAGCAAGCAGCCGAGAAGTGGCCAGGAAGAAGGGACGGGCCGATAGAAGCCCTGGCCTCTCATGGGGGTGGTGACACTTCCGGGAGAACAAATTTGGAACAGCCTGGCCTCTGTTCCTACATCATCACTCCCTCTCCCCTTTGTCATTTTTAGTTCTGTTCCAAGGAAATATACCAACTCTGTTCAGAGTAGACTGGATCACACAAACTCTCCAAGGGGAAGAGGAAGATACACCAGTCAGACCTCAGCTTAGCTTCTGGGTAGAAAACAGACCATCTGTTCCCAGTTTTGCTGTGCCCTGCTGAGTCAGGGTCTGTGTGCAGAGTGCCCGTGGATTAGTGATTAGGTTTTTAAGAGCTTGTAAAGCTTTTTCTTTCACCCTGACCAGCAAAGTGTGAGTCAAAAGAAACCTGCCTAATGGCCCCCTCCTTTTTCCTGCCCTCCCCCTTTCCATCTTAACAAGCCTCAGGGGACGGCGGTTCTTTCCTCTGGGAACTGCCTCTTGCCTTGCCCCACCCCACCCCCACCCCTGCACATTGAAATGTGCTCCCTTCCTCTGTCATTTGCATCTTAATGTTCCGAACCTACAATCAAGAAGCCTTGAGTGAAAAAAATAAGGAGGGAGTTAGAGAAATCTGGGCTAATTCTTAACCTTGATGAGTTATACCTAACTATAGAAGCTTCGTGATGAGGCTCTGAAAAAGATACTGAAATCAGTTTACCACTGAGAAAGGTGCTAGATAGAAGCGGAAACAAAGAGTACTGATGTTGTCTTTAGCCACAGTGGACACATTACAGTGTCTGTACGTTGTGGGGTGGGGATTATAAGACCTGGCCTGATACAGAATCTGTGTTTCAGATTTGGGTTTGGGTTGGATTTGTGTGTGTGTGTGTGTGTGTGTGTGTGTGTGTGTCTGTTGCAGGAAGGGGGACCCCTTCCAGGGCCTGAAACTTGGCTCTGGTCTAACACTCGGAAATGAATTGTCCGAGGAGACACATGTGCTGGCAAAGCAAGAGATTTCATTGGGAAGGGGCACCTGGGTGGAGAGCAGGAGGGTCAGGCAACCCAGGAGAACTGCTCTGCCACTGTGGCTTGCAGTCTCCGGTTTTATGGTGATGGGATTAGTTTCCGGGTTGTCCTTAACCAATCATTCTGAGTGACTCAGAGTCCTTTCTGGTGGCACATGTCTTGTTCAGCCACGATGGATGCCAGAGAGGATTCTGGGAGGTGGTCGGACATGTGGTGTCTCCTTTTGACCTTTCCTGAGCTCTTCTGGTTGGTGGTGGCGTATTAACTCCATGTTCCTTACCAGGACCTCCTGTCATAAAATAACTCATGCAAATTGTTACTATGGTGCCTGGCCAGGGTGGGCGGTTTCAGTCAGTGTGCTTCCCCTCGTGTGTAGCAAAGTTTTATTAAAGAATAAAAAGGACAGAGAAAGCTTCTGACATAGGCATCAGAAAGGGGCCAGAGAGTGCCCCCATTGTTAGTTTTATAACGGCCTTATATATTTTTATCAGACCCATTCCCACATCTTAAATTAACAAGACAAGACCTAACAATAGAAAGGTCTGACCAAACCCTCAGATCATGAACTCCTTATTGCCAACTTCAGACTTAAACTGAAGAAAGTAGAGAAAACCACTAGACCATTCTGGTATGACCTAAATCAAATCCCTTATGATTATACAATAAAAGGGACAAATAGATTCAAGTTATTAGATCTAACAGACAGAGTGCCTGAAGGAATATGGATGGAGGCTCATGACACTGTACAGGAGGTAGTGATCAAGACCACCCCCAAGAAAAAGAAATGCAAAAAGTCAAAATAGTTGTCTGAGGAGGGCTTACAAATAGCTATGAAAAGAAGAGAAGTTAAAGGCAAAGAAAAAAAAGAAAGTTATATGCATTTGAATGCAGAGTTCTAAAGAATAGCAAGAGAGATAAGAAAGCCTTTCTCAGTGATCAATTCAAAGAAATAGAGGAAAACAATGCAGTGGGAAAGACTAGAGATTTCCAAAAAAATTAGAGATAGCAAGGGAAATTTTCATGCAAAGATGGGCACAATAAAGGACAGAAGTAAAGGACAGAAATCGCATGGACCTAACAGAAGCAGACAATATTAAGAAGAGGTGGCAAGAATGCACAGAATAACTGTACGAATAAGATCTTCATGACTCAGATAATCATGATGGTGTGATAACTCACCCTGAGCCAGACATCCTGGAATGTGAGGTCAAGTGGGCCTTTGGAAGCATCACTACAAACAAAATTAGTGGAGGTGATGGAATTTCAGCTGAGCTATTTCAAATCCTAAAACATGAGGCTGTGAAAGTGCTGCACTCAATATGCCAGCAAATTTGGAAAACTCAGCAGTGGCCACAGGACTGGAAAAGGTCAGTTTTCATTCCAATCGCAAAGAAAGGCAATGCCAAAGAATGCTCAAACTACTGCACAATTGCACTTATCTCACACATTAGTAAAAATTCTCCAAGCCAGGCTTCATCAGTACGTGAATCGTGAACTTCCAGATGTTCAAGCTCTTTTAGAAAAAGCAGAGGAACTACAGAACAACTTGCCAACTTCCACTGGATCACTGGTAAAGCAAGAGAGTTCCAGAAAAACATCTATTTCTGCTTTATTGACTACACCAAAGCCTTTGACTGTGTGGATCACAACAAACTGAGGAAATTCTGCAAGAGATGGGAATACCAGACCACCTGACCTGCCTCTTGACAAAACTGTATGCAGGTTAGGAAGCAACAGTTGGAACTGGACAACAGACTGGTTCCAAATCAGGAAAGGAGTACGTCAAGGCTGTGCATTGTCTTCCTGCTTATTTAACTTATATGCAGAGTACATCATGTGAAATGCAGGGCTGGATGAAGCACAAGCTGGAATCAAGATTGCTGGGAGAAATGGACATGAGTCTGAGTAAGCTTTGGGAGGTGGCAAAGGACAGGGAAGTCTGGCGTGCTGAAGGCCATGAGGTCGCAAAGAGTCGGACATGCCTGAACAACTGAACTGAACTGAACTTTACTGAGGCGAGTGCAACTGTGTGGTAGTTTGAGCATTCTTTGGCATTGCCTTTTTTGCGATTAGAATGAAAACTGACATTTTCCAGGCCTGTGGCCACTGCTGAGTTTTCCAAATTTGCTGGCATATTGAGTGCAGCACTTTCATAGCATCATCTTTTAGGATTTGAAATAGCTCCACTGGAATTCCATCACCTCCACTAGCTTTGTTTGTAGTGATGCTTCCTAAGGCCCACTTGACTTTGCATTGCAGGATAACTGGCTCTAGGTGAGTGAGCACACATTGTGGTTATCTGGGTCAAGAAGATCTTATTTGTACAGTTATTCTGTGCATTTTTGCCACCTCTTCTTAATATTGTCTGCTTCTGTTAGGTCCATACAATTTCTGTCCTTTATTGTGCCCATTTTTGCATGAAATATTCCCTTGGTATCTTTAATTTTCTTGAAGAGATCTCTAGTCTTTCCCACTGCATTGTTTTCCTCTATTTCTTTGCACTGATCATTGAGGAAGGCTTTCTTATCTCTCCTGGCTATTCTTTGGAACTCTGCATTCAAATGGGAATATCTTTCCTTTTTTCCTTTGCTTTTCACTTCTCTTCTTTCACAGCTATTTGTAAAGCCTCCTCAAACAGCCACTTTGCTTTTTTGCATTTCTTTTTCTTGGGGGCAGTCTTGATCACTGTTTCCCATACAATGTCATGAACCTCCATCCATAGTTCATCAGGGACCCTATCAGATCTAGTCCTTTAAATCTATTTCTCACTTCCACTGTATAATCATAAAGGATTTGATTTAGGTCATACCTGAATGGTCTAGTGGTTTTCCCTACTTTCTTCAGTTTAAGCTTAAATTTGGCAATAAAGAGTTCATGATCTGAGCCACAGTCAGCTCCCGGTCTTGTTTTTTGCTGACTGTGTAGAGCTTCTCCATCTTTGGCTGCAAAGAACATAACCAATCTGATTTCGGTGTTGACCATCTGGTGATGTCCATGTGTAAAGTCTTCTCTTGTGTTGTTGGAAGAGGGTGTTTGCTATGACCAGTGTGTTCTCTTGGCAAAACTCTACTAACCTTTGCCCTACTTCATTTTGTACTCCTAGGTCAAGGTGTATTCCAGGTGTTTCTTGACTTCCTACTTTTGCTTTCCAGTCCCCTATCATGAAAAGGACATCTTTTTGGGGTGTTAGTTCTAGAAGGTCTTATAAGTCTTCATAGAATCTTTCAGCTTCAGCTTCTTCAGTATTACTGGTCAGGGCATAGACTTAGATTACCATGATACTGAATTGTTTGCCTTGGAAATGAACAGAGATCATTCTGTTGTTTTTGAGATTGCATCCAAGTACTGCATTTAGGACTCTTTTGTTGATTATGATGACTATTTCATTTCTTCTAATGGATTCTTGCCCACAGTAGTAGATTTAATGATCATCTGAGTTAAATTCACCCATTCCATTCCATTTTAGTTCGCTGCTTTCTAAAATGTCTACGTTCACTCTTGCCATCACCTGTTTGACCCCTTCCAACTTGCCTTGATTCATGGACCTAACATTCCAGGTTCCTATGCAATATTGCTCTTTACAGCATCAGATCTTGCTTCCATCACTGGTCTCATCCATAACTGGCTGTGGTTTTTGCTTTGGCTCCATCTCTTCATTCTTTCTGGAGTTATTTCTCCACTGATCTCCAGTAGCATATTGGGCACCTACCAACCTGGGTAGTTCATCTTTCAGTGTCCTATCTTTTTGCCTTTTCATACTGTTCATGGGGTTCTCAAGACAAGAATACTGAAGTGGTTTGCCATTCCCTTCTCCAGTGGGCCACATTTTGTCAGAACTCTCCACCATGACCTGTCCGCTGTGGGTGGCACCAAAACGACATGGCTCATAGTTTCACTGAGTTAGACAAGGCTGTGGTCAGTGTGATTAGATTGGTTAATTTTCTGTGGCTGTGGTTTTCAGTCTGTCTGCTCTCTGATGGAGAAGGATAAGAGGCTTATGGAAGCTTCCTGATGAGAGACACTGATTTGTTCTGATGGGCAGGGCCATACTTGGTAAAACTTTAATCCAATTTTCTGTTGATGGGTGGAGCTGTGTTCCCTCCCTGCTATTTCAGTTCAGTCGCTCAGTCATATTCATATCCGACTCTTTGCTACCCCATGAATCGCAGCACGCCAGGCCTCCCTGTCCATCACAAACTCCCGAAGTTTACTCAAACTCATGCCCATCGAGTCGGTGATGACATCCAGCCATCTCATCTTCTGGCATCCCCTTCTCCTCCTGCCCCCAATCACTCCCAGCATCAGGGTCTTTTCCAATGAGTCAACTCTTCTCATGAGGTGACCAAAGTATTGGAGTTTCAGCTTCAGCATCAGTCCTTCCAATGAACACCCAGGACTGATCTCCTTTAGGATGGACTGGTTGGATCTCCTTGCAGTCCAAGGGACTCTCAAGAGTCTTCTCCAACACCACAGCTCAAAAGCATCAATTTTTCGGTGCTCAGCTTTCTTTATAGTCCAACTCTCACTTCCATACATGACTACTGGAAAAACCATAGCCTTGACCAGACTGACCTTTGTTGGCAAAGTAATGTCTCTGCTTTATAATATGCTACCTAGGTTGGTCATAACTTTCCTTCCAAGGACTAAGCATCTTTTAATTTCATAGCTGCAGTCACCATCTGCAGTGATTTTGGAGCCAAAAAAAAAAAAAAAATAAAGTCTGACACTGTTTCCAGTGTCTCCCCATCTATTTCCCATGAAGTGATGGGACCAGATGCCATGATCTTAGTTTTCTGAATGTTGAGCTTTAAGCCAACTTTTTCACCCTCCTCTTTCACTTTCATCAAGAGGCTTTTTAGTTCCTCTTCACTTTCTGCCATAAGGGTGGTGTCATCAGCATATCTGAGGTTATTGATATTTCTCCCGGCAATCTTAATTCCAGCTTGTGCTTCTTCCAGCCCACTGTTTCTCATGATGTACTCTGCATATAAGTTAAATAAGCAGGGTGACAATATACAGCCTTGACATACTCCTTTTCCTATTTGGAACCAATCTGTTGTTCCATGTCCAGTTCTAACTGTTGCTTCCTGACCTGCATACAGGTTTCTCAAGAGGCAGATCTGGTGGTCTGGTATTCCCATCTCCTTCAGAATTTTCCACAGTTTATTGTGATCCACACAGTCGAAGGCTTTGGCGTAGTCAATAAAGCAGAAATAGATGTTTTTCTGGAACTCTCTTGCTTTTTCGATGATCCAGCGGATGTTGGCAACTTGATCTCTGGTTCCTCTGCCTTTTCTAAAACCAGCTTGAACATCTGGAAGTTCTCAGTTCATGTATTGCTGAAGCCTGACTTGGAGAATTTTGAGCATTACTTTACTAGCGTGTGAGATGAGTGCAATTGTACGATAGTTTGAGCATTCTTTGGGATTGCCTTTCTTAGGGATTGGAATGAAAAATGGACCTTTTCCAGTCCAGTGGCCACTGCTGAGTTTTCCAAATTTGCTGGCATATTGAGTGCAGCACTTTCACAGCATCATCTTTCAGGATTTGAAATAGCTCAACTGGAATTCCATCACATCCACTAGCTTTGTTCATAGTGGTGCTTTCTAAGGCCCACTTGACTTCACATTCCAGGATGTCTGGCTCTAGGTGAGTGATCACACCATTGTGATTATCTGGGTCATGAAGATCTTTTTTGTACAGTTCTCCTGTGTATTTTTGCCACCTCTTCTTAATATCTTCTGCTTCTGTTAGGTCCATACCATTTCTGTCCTTTATTGAGCCCATTTTTGCATGAAATGTTCCCTTGGTATCTCCAATTTTCTTGAAGAGATCTCTAGTCTTTCCCATTCTGTTGTTTTCCTCTATTTCTTTGCATTGATCACTGAGGAAGGCTTTCTTATCTCTCTTGGCTATATTTTGAAACTCTGCATTCAAATGGGAATATCTTTCCTTTACTCCTTTGCTTTTCACTTCTCTTCTTTTCACAGCTATTTGTAAAGCCTCCTCAGACAAACATTTTGCCTTTTTTGCATTTCTTTTCCATGGAGATGGTCTTGATCCCTGTCTCCTGTACAATGTCACGAACCTCCATCCATAGTTCATCAGGCTTTCTGTCTATCGGATCTAGTCCCTTAAATCTATTTCTCACTTCCACTGTATATTCATAAGGGATTTGATTTAGGTCATACCTGAATGGTCTAGCGGTTTTCCCTACTTGAGAAATCTGTATGCAGGTCAAGAAGCAACACTTAGAACTGGACATGGAACAAAAGACTGGTTCCAAATTGGGAAAGGAGTACATCAAGGCTGTATATTGTCATCCTGCTTATTGAACTTATATGCAGAATACATCAAGCAAAATGCTGGGCTGGATGAAGCACAAGCTGGAATCAGAATTGCTGGGAGAAATATCAATAACCTCAGATATGCAGATGACACCACCCTTATGACAGAAAGTGAAGAACAACTAAAGAACCTCTTGATGAAAGTGAAAAAGCAAAGTGAAAAAGTTGGCTTAAAACTCAACATTCAAAAAAATTAAGATCATGGCATCCAGTTCCATCACTTCATGGCAAATAGATGGGGAAATAATAGAAACAGTGACAGACTTTATTTGGGGGGGCACAAAAAATCACTGCAGATGGTGACTGAAGCCATGAAATTAAATAGATGCTTGCTCCTTGGAAGAAAAGTTATGATCAACTTAGATAGCATATTAAAAAGCAGAGACATTACTTTGCCAACAAAGGTCCATCTAGTCAAAGCTATGGTTTTTCCAATAGTCATGTATGGATGTGAGAGCTGGACTATAAAGAAAGCTGAGTACCAAAGAATTGATGCTTTTGAGCTGTGGTGTTGGAGAAGACTCTTGAGAGTCCCTTGGACTACAAGGAGTTCCAACAATTCCATCCTAAAGCAAATTAGTCCGGAATCTTCATTGGAAGGAAGCTGAAACTCCAATTCTTTGGCTACCTGATGCGAAGAGCTGACTCATTTGAAAAGACCCTGATGCTGTGGAAGGTTGAAGGCAGGAGGAGAAGGGGACAACAGAGGATGAGATGGTTGGATGGCATCACCGACTCAATGGACATGAGTTTGAGTAAGCTCCTGGAGTTGGTGATGGACAGGGAGGCCTGGCATGCTGCAGTCCATGGGTTCACAAAAAGTCAGACATGACTGAGCCACTGAACTGACTGAACCAGACCCACTCCCACAACATATGTCTTAATATAGCAAGATTAGTCAGAAGGTTCTTATTAAGGAGAAACAGGTCCTGGAGCAAGATACATTGTTATGTTGACAAAGACAAAGCACTGTAGGAAAAAAACGTTTGTTCTTTGCTCCTCCTTGAGAGCTTCGGACCCTTTTCTCCTCCTGGATAGCCATGGACCTCTTCCACCTTGAGTGGCCTGGACTCCTTATCAACCTACCTAACAATTTCTTTTCTCATTCCCCCCTTTTTTTCTTGTAGGAGAATTATGTTGCCAAGGGAAAGGGGTCGCATTTTTATTCCATAACTACTTCCTGCTGTTGAGGGGCATTGTCCCTAAATTGTTGAGGAAACCTATTCTCCTAACCCTCATATTGAGGGTTTCTGATCCAGGGGCCCCAAGTAATAATGGAGGAAGCTGTGGCACTCGTAGGAGCTTGGACAGCCATTTATAATCTAAAAACAGTCACATTTGGCAGTGGACAGGGAAGCCTGGCATGCTGCAGTCCATGGGGTCACAAAGAGTCAGACAGGACTGAACGACTGAACTGAGTTCAAGATTCATGAATAATAAATGAGACTGTGGTTACAGATGTAGGGTAAATGTGGGCTTTCCTGGTGGCTCAGAGTGAAAATCATATGCCCACAATATGGGAGACCTGGGTTCGATCCCTGGGTCAGGAAGAGCCCCTGGAAAAGGAAATGGAAACCCACTCCAGTACTCTTGCCTGGAAAATTCCATGGGTGGAGGAGCCAGGTAGGCTCCAGTCCATCAAATTGCAAAGAGTCACACATGATTGAGCAATTTAATTTCTCCTGTAAGGCAAAATTGTCATTAAATCAAGTTAAAACATAATCAAAATTAAAAGTCACCTTATGTCCATAGTTAAGGTACAATGTGTTATATCAGTCCATGTTAGTTGTCATCAGATAAAGAAGAGGCATCACATATGATTGTTATTGGTGAATGTATTTGCAGAGTTGAAGAAAGTATTTTTCTTGAAGTGGAGAAATCTACCATGAGAAGCCTTCAACTGATGAGGAGGTTGAAAAGTTGAAAGCTGAGTTACATAGTTAGTTAATTCTAGGGCTTCATTTACCTTTTCTGGAAGGAAAGTGGGTTTAAGTTTCCACAAATTCTAAGTTTAGTTACTGGTCCCTCCAGTAATAGCTATTGGTATTTAAGAAGCCGACTGTCTGATTGACTCATTTAGGAATTTCATACAATAAAGTATAAGGATCAGGCACCACGGGGTGTAAAGGAACCACAGCCTCATTTATTATTCATAAATCTTGAACTCAGTTCAGTCACTGAGTAGTGTCTGACTCTTTGTGAACACATGGACTGCAGCACGCCAGGCTTCCCTGTCCATCACCAACTCCTGGAGCTTACTCAAACTCATGTCCATTGAGTCGGTGATGCCATCCAACCATCTCATCCTCTGTCATCCCCTTCTACTTTCCCAGCCTTCGATCTTTCCCAGCATCAGGGTCTTTTCCAATGAGTCAGTTCTTCACATCAGGTAGCCAAAGTATTGGAGTTTCAGCTTCAGCATCAGTCCTTCCAATGAAGATTCAGGACTGATTTCCTTTAGGATGGACTGGTTGGATCTCCTTGAGGTCCAAGGGACTCTCAAGACTCTTCTCCAACACCACAGTTCAAAAGCATCAATTCTTTGGTACTCAGCTTTCTTTATAGTCCAACTGTTACATCCATACATGACTACTGGAAAAACCACAGCTTTGACTAGATGGCCTTTGTTGGCAAAATATCTTTGCTTTTTAATATGCTATCTAAGTTGATCATAACTTTTCTTCCAAGGAGCAAGCGTCTTTTAATTTCATGGCTGCAGTAACAATCTGCAGTGATTTTTGGAGCCCCCCAAAATAAACTCTGTCACTGTTTCAATTGTTTCCCCACCTATTTGCCATGAAGTGATGGGACCAGATGCCATGATCTTAGTTTTCTGAATGTTGAGTTTTAAGCCAACTTTTTCACTTTCCTCTTTCACTTTCATCAAGAGGCTCTTTAGTTTTTTTCCATTTCTGCCATAAGGGTGGTATCATCTACATATCTGAGGTTATTGATATTTCTCCTGCAATCTTCATTCCAGTTTGTGCTTCATCCAGCCCAACATTTCTCATGATGTACTCTGTGTATAAGTTAAATAAGCAGGATGACAATATGCAGCCTTGATGTACTCCTTTCCCAATTTAGAACCAATCTATTGTTTCATGTCTGGTCCTAACTGTTGCTTCTTGACCTGCAAGAACTTGAACTAGCTTCCATTTATCATTTGACTTTTTCACACCCAAAATAGGAGTGTTGTATGGACTGTTACAGGGAATTAATAGTCCTTCTTCCTTTAAATTTTCAATGATAGGCTTTAACCCTTTCTTAACCTCAAGCTTTAGTGAGTACTGCTTTTGGTGAGGAAATAGGTGAGGGTCTTTGAGCTTGATAATGACAGGAACAGCATTTTTTTGCTCAACCCAAAGTTTTTCCATTAGTCCACAGTCTAGGATTTACGTTTTGTTCAGTTAAAAAGAATGGGCTCCATATTCATGAAAAAAGAGGCCTGGACCTTGCTCAATATATCCCTCCCCAGAAGGGGTGAGGGAGATGTTGGCACGATTAGAAACTCATGAGAAAACAGCACAGAGGCTCAGTTGCAGCTTAAAGGGTGACTGAATTAATAGCATTTGGCTCATCCAGACAGACCCAATATTGTAGTGGATTGGGAGGAAAGCAGACCAGGGACTTCAGTGAGCACGGAGAACGTTGCCCCTAGTGTCCAAAAGGAAATCGACTGATTGGCCCTTACAGTTATTAATACCCGGGGTTCCTCAGGTGTAATTAGAAGGGGAGTTTGAGTGGGGACCCCTGGGCACCTTCTGTCCCAAGGGTTGGTTTTTTATACCTGTTGTGTGAACATTGCAAAACCTCACATTCATTCACCCATCCTCTGAGTACCCACTTTGTGTGAGGCCTGGACCCTCCCCAGTGTTTGGTTCCTGGGCATCACATCTGGTCCAGCCAGGTGTCACCTCTGTCCTCAAGGTCACCCACTGGTCATCCCAGATCTTCCCTGCCACTGGCACTATGCTGTCCTGGAGCCACCATATCTGATGGCCGTCTCCACCTGTGACTGGAGCCACTGTGTCTAATGGCCATCACCGCTCTCCCTGGGAGCCACAGCCCATCCCCCGGAACCAAAGCGCTTTGCAGGCTCCCCTCTCGGTTGGGCCACTTGGCTCCTGCCAGCCCCAGCAGACCCTAGGCTGCAGCCAGGACTGCCCTGGAGCCCACACAATGCCACAGCTGCGGGAGGGCATAGTCAGTCCTGGTGACTCTGGGGAAGACACCTGCCTTCTTTGAGTTGCTCTCTGTAAGAAGGTTGTACTTGGGTCCTGATATTTTGGTCTTTTTCGGTGGGGATGAGGGGTGGGTGGATTGCACTTTTGGATTTGTTCCCACCTATTAACATTATTAACTTCCCAGCTCTCAGACTTGGGGATGGCAGCTAAGTGCAGAGCCCTGCCGTCCTCAGAACTGCCCCTCTTCTCCTCTCCTGAAGTCTGGGTTCCCTGCTGGGCCCAGCTCCTCTTGTCTTTCTTCTCCCCTTAAAATGAGATCTTTCCCCTATAAATAGACACAGACAGGGCCTGTTCCCCAGTTCACCAGTTCAACAATTTCAAGGTTTGTACAAAGACAAGAATGTCTTTGAAAGCCCCCTTCCTCTAGCTGTAGAGGGGGCCCTGCTGGCTTTAGAAGCAGGGAGGCCCCCTTAGCCAAGATCAGGCATGATCAGTCGGTAGCTAGAATGGCCATGGACCAGTTGTGGCTGCCCTCCCTCCCAAAATAGGCCTCTCTGGCCTTACACCTTGTATTTAATGGCTGGTTTGTTTTGAAAGGCTTTGAAAACAAATCCTGGACATTGGCCACCTGCATGGCTCTGTTTCACTCCTCAGATAAATGGATGGAGTACACCCTCGTTAAATGATGTGACACGCTGAGGGGAGACACTTGGGACAGGCAGTCTCCAAGGCTCTAGGTGTAGTGTGTCTTCCAAGCAGAGCTACCAGACTTCACGAAAACAAAACCAATACAGAACACCCAACTGAATTCGAATTTCAGATAAACTGATCATTTTAGCATGCTGTTGCTTTTAGTCGTTTTGTTGTATCTGACTCTTTGCAACCCCATGGACTGTAGCCCACCAGGGTCCTCTGTCCATGGGATTCTTCAGGCAAGAATACTACAGTGGGTTGCCACTGGCTTCTCCAGTTTTTGTATGAGTATGTCCCAAATTTTGCATGGAACACACTTATATTAACATTAAATACGTTGTTAGTTGTTTGTCTGAAATTCGAATCTGGACATCCCAAATTCCATGTGGCAACCCTTCTGCCAAGCACAAGTCTTATTCTCCCGTCCTCTTGATAAAATCACTGTCTTCCACTGAGTTTTACTTTTGCACGTTATGAAATCAGTGAAATTTAGGAGATGAATTTTACTCTTTAAAATTGGAGAAAGAGGGATTTCTTTGGCATTCCAGTTGTTAGGATTCAGCTCTTCCACTTCAGGAAGTTTGGATTCGATCCCTGGTCAGGGAACTAAGGTCCTGCATGCCACGTGGCATGGCCAAAAAATAAATAAAATAAATTAGGAGAAATAAAAGCCACATGTTTTTAATGTTGTTGCCTAATCAGTAAGTCATGTCAGACTCTGTGACCCCATGGACTGTAACCCACCAGGCTCTTCTATCCGTGGGATTCTCTGGGCAAGAATACTGGAGTGGGTTACCATTTCCTCCTCCAGGGGGTCTTCCTGACCTAGATATCAAACCTGCGCCTCCTGCATTGGCTGGTGATTCTTTAGCACTGAGCCACCAGTGAAGACCCATGTTTTTTATACTGGTGAGCTAAATTTTCCCTTTGACTTTTTTAACCCCTGGATGTATGTCTTGGCCTGTCCTTCCTACCCACCCCTCCATCTCTCCTGGGTTTAGCAAGAGAATCAGTTTCCAGGAAGGAACTAGTAGTGAACTTGATTCTTCTCCACCCAGAGGTTTTCAAAGAGATGAAATACTCACATTGGCAAGAGCTTGTCTTCACCATCAGAGAGAAGAGAAGTCAGTGTGTCCGGCTCTAAGCCCACTGGTTTGACATCTCTAGTCAGAGTTTCCCCCAGCACGTGAAGCTTTGACTTGGGAACAGACGGGGCTGTTGTTCTCTGGTCAAACTTCCCTAGAATCAGACTTGCTAATGAGAGTCTTCCATTGAGTGGAACAAGTCTCCAGGGACTAGAGAAGTGTCAGCCTCACCAGCTGGCAGAGGCAGTTGCTGGGAGCTCACTCCTGTCTGAGAAGACACCCACACACAGCCTGGTCGGACCCAGGCCCATCCCCGAAGCACAGCTGCTGCTGGCCCAATGGGAGATACTGCTGGTTTGGGAACAGGGATCCCATGGCAAGATGCGAACTAAAGGCCTCTGACAGCACTCCCCAGCAGGGGTGTCGGCCTTCCAGAGTGGCACTCATACGACACGGGAGGTCATCTCGGCAGCTTCTTGGAGGAGGGGCTTTAGAAGGACCACGAGATGCTCTGACCACCCGCACCACTTGACCCTGTCTTCCTACCTGGGTTCCCTGTGCCCTGAGGGGTTCAGCATGCTTACATCTCCCCTAGGTGTCTGCAATGATCCTAGCTCTGCCACATTTCTGGGGAAACTGAGCAAATCCTGCCTCAGTTCATTTTCTGTTGGAGCTCTGATCCCTGCTGGAACCCCTGCAGGGAGAGGGTGGCTGAGAGGCTGAGGGCCCTCCGCCCCAGTCCAGGGGTCCTGCCCATTCCCACTCAGCACCTGTGTTGGCCCTGAGTTGCCCAGAAGACAGCAGAGGAGGGGCGTCTGACAATTTCCCTGTTGCCAGGCAGAGGTGGTCAGTGCAACAGACCCTTCACTCAGGCTATCCATCCACCCTCAGGCTTTGTCCACGAGATTGCTCCTCTTCTAGTATCTGTTAAGCGTTTACTCAGGCTTCCCTGTGACTCAGTGGAAAAGAACCCACCTACGATGCAGGAGACGCAGGAGACACGAGTTCAGTCCCTGCGTCAGGAAGATCCCCTGGAGGAGGGCATGGCAACCCACTCTAGTATTCTTGCCTGGAGAGTCCCATGGACAGAGCAGACTGCCAGGCTACAGTCCATGGGGTCACAAAGAGTCGGACGTGACTTACTGACTGAGCGTGTACGCAAGCATTCACTATCCTCTCTCAGTGTTGTTTGGAATGACCTAGACCTTTGCCACAAACAGCTACAGAGAGACCGTTTTAAAAATGCTGCACGGGTGTGTGTGGTCCAGCTGATGTGGGCCTGAGGTGTTGCTTAGTGCATCCCTCTTAGGCCAGATACAGTCCCGGACCTAATAAGGTTAACAGCCTCATGTCTATTTGTGACCATAGGGATGAAGAGAAGGTCATGTCCCCCAGGACCAGGGAGGAGAGCCTTCCGAGGTCTGTGGATGGAGTCAGTCTGCGAGAGGTCTGCTAATCCCCACCCTAGCCTGATTCTCATAGACTGGAGATATTTTCTGCATTTGATTGACTAGGCTGACATTTACAAGCCAAAAGATAAATTTTATCTCAATTGGACTCTTATGACTGGAAAACGCCACCTTTAAGCTCTGGGGGTATATTTGCAGAAGTGAGTACAATGAAGAAAAAGAGATGAACATCCTCACGTGAGCCTGATTTATTGAGCTGCGGGTTCAGGCAATGGCCTTGTGTTATCTGCAGGAGGGCTTCTCTGCGGTGATGGTTAGGCCACCTGAGCCATCTTCCCCAAGTGGTCCATGAGACACAGCTGACTGCTGGGATGCACACTCCTCCCAGGGCATGTGGGACTCACGATAACAAGACTCCAGTCCTGGCCTGACAAAAGCATGGGCACGCAGGCAGCTTACTGCCCAGGACAGCATCTCTCTGATATGCCTGTACCATCTGCCTACAACTTGTTTCTAGGCTGAGAGATAGTCAGCTCTGGGGCACTGAGGGGGCCTAGTACACATGCTTCTTTAGGTCACTGTAAGTCACTGAGCCCAAAGATGGACCCCATATGGTACAGATACTGAGCTGAACTATTTCCTGAAGGATTCAGGGCCACAGCCTTAACAACATGCAGAAATCCAGAGGGCAGGTGTGATTGGAGCAGCCAATTACCAACATTTGTATTTTTGTTTTCTTGAAATGCGTATTACTGAGGATCCTGGAAAATTTGACCCAGGAAGCAGTGAGTCGGGCACCTTGAAGAGGGCTGGCCACAGTTTAGCATCAGAGCTGTGTGCTGAGCAAGGGCTTGGAGAACCAGGGGGAGTGAGGAGGTGGTGGGAAAAACACACATTACCCGTGTCTTATTATCTTTCTTGATGATAAATTTGTACCTTTTACTTTTAGGTTGTCAGGAAAAAAAAAAAAAAACACCTCACAAAAACCAAGCCCAAATAGATCTAAGATTTATTATTTGCAGTTTACACAGTTGAGTTCTTGTACTTTGAGGACTTCGGTCCTCTTTCTGACAGTTAAAAGTGTTCTCCCCTTGGAAATTTGGGAGGGCAGATCCTCTATCCCCCAGGCAGTAATTGGAAGCACAGAACGTAATTGGAAGCACATTATATACTTAGGTGGAGAAAACAACTCTTCCCGGAAGCAAAAGCCTGCTTTGAATGTTGGGTGGTGTGGGGGCCTTTTTTGCCTGCCTGACTGTATTTCCAGAGAGCTGGAAAGGCTGGCCCCAAATGTTTCCAGTAGTATTTATTTAATGGAACCCCGAATGCCATCATTCTGTATGCTCCCCATCATCCCTTGTGTGTGTGGCAGGGTCCCTTCTAACATGCACATACTTCTGGGAGACCCAATACAATTCTGCATTTGGAGTGAACGGTTCTGCCTACATTACCACCTCCAGATTCTTCTTTCTTAGATGGCCTGTGCAGAATAAAACTAGAAAACTGTGGGTTGCTACTGGTGTTGACTTCACCATCGTGAGTGAGTTTGGCAGGCCATTCTGCCTTGTTGCCCTGGTGACCTGTCCCTGCTTTCTCTGCTTTATCCCATGCGGGTACCCGGGCACAAACTCACACAGCAGCACATGTGCCAAACAAGTGATTAGTGGGCGCTCTTGTTTTGTGAGTAAGTGCGTGTGAGCGTTCAGTTGCTCCACTGTGTCCGACTCTTTGGGACCCCCTGGACTGTAGCCTGCCAGGCTTCTCTGTCCTTGGAATTTCCCAGGCAAAAATACTGGAGCGGGTTGCCATTTCCTACTCCAAGGGATCTTCCCAACCCAGGGATTAAACCTGCATCTCTTGTGTCTTTTGCATTACAGATGGATTCGTTACCATTGAGTCACCAAGGAAGCCCCTTGTGAGTAAGTGAATTAGGTTAAAGACAAAAAGGCAGTGGCACCAGCCCAGTGCAACAATATCCTTGTTATAGTGATTTCCAGCATAATTTCACCACGGGTTGAATTTTGTCTACCAAACACGATATGTCGAAATATTAACCCCCAGCACATGAGAAGCTCACCTTATTTGGAAATAGGATTGCTGCAGATATAATTAGTTAAGATAAGTCATACCAGAGTAGGGTGGGCCCATAATCTAACTTAACTGGCATCCTTATAAAAAGGAGAAATTTAGACACGGAGACTCACACACAGCGAAATTGCCTTATGAGTGTGAAGATGGCCATGGGCACGCTGAGGAGAGAGGTCCTGGCAGACCCTTCCCTCACAGCCCTTGCAAGGAACCAGCCCTGAAAACACCCTGATCTTGAACTTCCCAGACCATGGGCCTCCCAGACTAACAGCGACACTTGGTTGCAGAAGCTCCAGCAAATGCACTCGACTTCTAAGCCTTAGTTGCTCTGTGGCTTCACAGGCCAGGGGCTTCTCTGACAGCTCAGTCGGTAAAGAATCTGCCTGCAATGCAGGAGACCCTGGTTTGACTCCTGGGTTGGGAAGATCCGCTGGAGAAGGGATAGGCTATCCACTCCAATATCCTTGGGTTTCTCTTGTGGCTCAGCTGATAAAGAATCCACCTGCAATGCGGGAGACCTGGGTCCGATCCCTGGGTTGGGAAGATCGCCTGGGGAAGGGAACAGCTACTCACTGCAGTATTCTAGCCTAGAGAATCCCATGGACTGTATAGTTCACGGGGTCTAAAAGAGTTGGACACGACTGAGCAAATTTCACTTTCACTTTCCTTTCACTTTCTTTCACAGGTTCTGTGAAAACTAAGCACTGTTGCAATCAAGTTGATAATTTTCAGGAGGAACATGACTAAATGGTGAATAAAACGAATAAAAGACAGGCAAGAGCAGAGGAATGAGTGACTGTCACAGAGCGCCGGTTTGCAGGAGCGGAGTGTTGCCTGGCCTCAGAGTGGGGCTACACAGTCTGCTAGTGAGGCAACTTTGGGAGAGCCTTTCAGAGTCTCAAAATGTTGAATTTTCCCCTCTTTTAAAAAAATTGATGTATAGCTGATTTACGATCGTGTGTTCATTTCTGGTATACAGCAAAGTAATTCAGTTATACATTATATATATATATATACATCTGTTATTTTTCAGATTCTTTTCCATTATAGGACCTTGTTGGTTATCTATTTTACATACAGTAATGTGTATATTTTAATAACAAACTCCTAATTTATTCCCCCTCTTTCCCCTTTGGTAACTACAAGTCTGTTCTCTATGTCTGTGAGTCTGTTTCTGTTTTATAAAAAAGTTTATTTGTACCACTTTTTTTTTTTAGATTCTACATACAAGCAATATCATGTGGCATTTATCTTTCTCTTTCTAACTTACCTCACTTACTATGACAATCTCTAGGCCCATCCATGTTGCTGTAAATGGCATTATTTATTTTGTTATTATTATTTTGTTATTTTTTATGGCTGAGTTATATTTCATTATGTGTGTGTGTGTGTGAAGATATATACACGCCATTCATCTGTCAATGGACATTTAGGTCAATTTTTTAAATTTTGTAAAATAGAGTTAAAATATTCCAAAACACAGACTTGTAAAACTTACATGATTTCACAAACTGTCAAGCACTAACAGGGCTTCCTATGTGGCACTAATGCTAAGAACCCGCCTGCCAACGCAGGAGACATGAGAGATGTGGGTTCGATCCCTAGGTCGGGAAGACCCCCAGGAAGAGGACATGGCAACCCACTCCAGTATCCTTGCCCCGAGAATCACAAGGACAGAGGGGCCTGATGGCCTGCAGTCCAGGGTAGCCGAGAGTTGGACACGACTGAAACGCCTGAGCTTGCATGTACTCACTAAGAATGTGCAAAGAGTTCCCCTCATCCTCTTTCTACACCTGGAGCGTAGAGTTGGGCCTGACCGCCCAGGAGCCTGTGGTTCTTTCCTGGGAATGTCAGAGCGCACATCTGAGCACAGTGTTACATTCAGGCTCTCAACACTGCGGTCACTTGGGTCCTCTCAACTCTATCCCTGTCCCCGGGTCCTTGAGTGAAAGGGTCATTAATTAATTTTCTCTAAGTTAGTCAGTTCAGCTTAAAGTCACCTTATACCAGCGGATCTTATTTTTGACCATGTGTCAGAATCCCCTGGGTTTGTGACAGCCCCTGAAAGCTGGGTCCATCCACAGGGTTTCCGATTCATGAGGTATGGATGTGGCCCCAGGATCTGCATTTCTAACAAGTCCCCAAAGATGCTCAGGCCACAGTTTGAGAATCATCGTCTTGGTCTGACACTACCAGATTTTTTTGCAAAGTTTTCTGATTATTACAGTCATTATTATCATTCTAGCATTTACCAAACATGTATGACATAAACAATCTTCATCCACCCTTAAAAAACAGGCAGTAGGAGGAAGTATTTGCAAAAAAATGGATTAACACCGGAAAGCTTTTTACTGTTTCCAAAGAAACTTCTTCAGCACCCCAGAGCAGACACCGAGAAGAGCTTGGCTTCTCCTTATTGGTCCTGCAGTTCCCTGGGAGGCCAATGAGGTGGGCCTTCAGCTCCTGCCTCTGGGCCAAGGATACTGCTGGACTTTGCCCTCCTGGGAATGTCCAGACAGTATCTGAAGTCCTGCTGGCCCAAGGCTTTCCTGATTTTTTTCCTCACTAGGATGGTATGGGAGTTAAGGGTAGAGATGTGTCCAAGTGTACATGAATTCAAAATAAAGAGATTTACTGAAAAGTTCTAAATGTTAGGAATGATCCATTTGTACAGTGAAATGTTCCTCTCCTTCTACCTCTAAAGGGGCTTCTGGCCCAGCCAAGTGCTGGGTACAGGGCATCAGTACTATATATATAGATAGATATAGATATAGTTATGTATATGGGTATATACAATGTCAGTGTAAGACAGTTGTGTATGTAATGCAGTTATATATAAAGCCTATATATGTGTATGTGTATATTAATATATAATGTCTTTATGTATGTGTATATATATTTTTGCATTTTTGGAGAACTTATTGTATTAGGTCCCTAGAAATCCTATTATTACCCAAGCCTGGCTTTTCTGAAACCTACTTTCTGGGTGGTTATTAAATGCTGGGATGCAGTTCATCTTCATCTGTTGTTCCTGGTTAACCCCCGGGCCAGTCTTCAGCATAAATAAGACACTATGTCTAATAAAACTGTGCCTTGTCCCATTTCAAATGCCCACCATCCCAGAGAAGCTGGTCTTGAGTCCTGGCTCCCAGATGGCTCAGGTTATTTTCCAGGAAGAGGAAATTAACCTCATGCTGCTCTTTAAAAAGCTAAAAACAGAGCTGCCATAGGACCATGCATATATCCAGAGAAAAACATGATCTGAAAGGATACACGCACCCCAGTGTTCACTGCAGCACTGTTTACAACAGCCAAGACATGGAGGCAGCCTGAATGTCCACAGACGGAGGAACAGATAAAGAAGAGGTGGTACATATATACAATGGAATATTACTCAGCCATTAAAAAGAATGAAATAATACCATTTGCAGCATCATGGATAGACCTAGAGAGTGTCATACTGAGTGAAGCAAGGCAAAGAGGAGAAATATCCTGTGACATCCCTTACATCTGGAATCTAAAACGATATAAATGAACTTACCTACAAAATAGAAAGAGACTCACAGACTTAGAAAACAAACTTATGGTTGCTGGGGGGAAGGGATAGTTAGGGAATTTGGGGTGGTCATGTAAAGCACTGCTATATTCAAAATGGATACCCAACAAGGACCTACTGTATAGCTCATGGAACTCCGCTCAATGTTACATTCCAGTCTGGGTGCGAGAGGGGTTTGGGGGAGAGTGGATACATGTGTATGTATGGCTGAGTCCCTTCACTGCTCACTTGGAAGTACCACACCATTGTTAATTGGATATACCCCACTACAAAATGAAAAGTTTAAAGTTTAAAAAAAAATAAGAAAAATTTAACCTCAGGCTCCATAGAGATGGGGCTATGAAGGACCCCTCTTTATCCAAGTGTTACCTGCTATACTGATTCCAGAAGCATCATAAGATAAAGGTGTAATTATTTCAAGGCTACATTTCAAACTCCTGTAAACAGACAGTAAAATACAGTGTACAGGATGAGAGGAGGCATTTTCTCTTAAGAAGGGCTGTGGACCAAGTGGATGCTGGCAGCCATGCGCCCCTGTCTTTACCCCTCAATGACAGCTGGGGTCCTCCTACTCCTACAAGCCTTTCATGGACCACCAGGAGCAGGGGAGATGAAGGAAAGTTGTAACAGAAAGAATGACCTCAGTGGAAGAGTCTCACACAAGAAGAGGGCATGGGGGACAGTCTCTGAAAGGCTGCTTACCTTTCTGAATTTCATTTCATCTCTCGCAAAATCCAGCTGGGTGTGTCCTTCTGATGTCTAGTTGGTTCTGTACCTGGGTCAGTCTCCCAACTGAGGGTCCACTTGGCAAAACAGCTGGATGCCCTGGACACAGGAAAGGACTGACTGACTCAGAAGCAGTCTTTCCTTTCCCTGTAGGTAGAGAGTTACTGAATCCACTCTTAGTAGAGGAACCAACTGCCCATTCTCATGCATACAATTTCCTACTCTCTCCTTCTAGACTCCCGTGTATGGAGGACTTTGTGCTTGCTAGGGAAACAAAATAAATAGTCTTATTTAGGCTTCAGAGACAAAGCAGAGCAGGCCTCTGACTTCGCTTCTAACCACTGCCCTGATTGTGAGTGACTGCAAGACTTGCAGCACCATAGATAAGAGAGGAGCCAAATCTCGAGATTGCTGAGTCCCAGGAGGGGGGTTGGCCGATCAGGCCCCAGACTTAACATTCCAAGTTTTACGCATTAACATGAAACCAGAGCAGTTAGTTCCTCACAGATTGATGATGATATCAGTTCGCATCTGTCTTGGGATTACAGGTAGGAACTCAGGCTGCAGTCTTCGAAGTCTCACCCATGGAGTGGATGTGCTGCCTCGGACCCTTTCCCAACTGGCCTCCAGGTGTGCTGGGAGCCGGGACTTCCCAGTGCTGTTGAGTGTTGATGTTGGTCAAAACCCAACTGCTGATGCATCCTCTGCTGTTTCTCTTTCTCTTATCTTTTAATGTTAGTATATTAACGTAAGCTAGATAATTCAATGTTGGTGGCTAATTTTGTTAACAAATCCTTTGAACCCAAGATGAAAGTGAAAACTTTCAGCAAAACAGGACTTTACAAATTTTATTAACTAGGCTTAGTTTTGGTTAAAAAGTGTGTGTTTCTATGGGAAGGAAATCTGTACTTAGTTTTGCTCTTCAGAGCCATGAGAATAAGAAGACTCCCACCTCACTACCTCACTCCAATGGTCCTTCATCTGTTGACACAGCTCTGGTTCCTGTTCAGTCTCATCTTCTCCAGGCAAACATCTCTGGCATTTTTAATCGTTCCTTCTTTGTCAGTATCAGGAGGGTTTTTCACCACTCTAAGCACTATTTTCTACCAGGGCATTAAAGAGGTGCATTTTCCAAAGTCTTACTTACGACCTTAGACCCAGAATCACACCTCATGCTCCTGAAGTGGACACACGAGCCCAGAGTGAGCCCGTGTGGGCAGTGGTACATCAGTGTAGGCTGAAACCTCACCGGGTGTGCCCTTGGGAAGGCAAGGGAAAGTTCATCAGGGGTCATGCTGGGCTTCTTGTCCTCTCCCGCTGTTTGTATTTTTTTCATGATGTTCAGTCAGATGGGGCCACAAGAGGGGACATGAGGGAGGGCGTGCAGACAACAGAATTTATTATACTCAGATCCATGCCATAAGCAGACTACCCGAGGCGAGAGTAAGCAAGAAAACAGGCATACCCAAGCAGATGGGGAGCCGAGAAAGTGAGGACCTGTGGGCAAGTGTCTTTATCTGGGGTAGGATGGAGAACACAACCAAAAGTGTGAGGGCATTTCACTATTGTGTTTGAATGTCAGCACTAGGCCACTGTTAGGGGAGGGGAAGAAGGGGAACTTGTGGCAGGTACCAGCCACGTCACCCAAGTGCACCTAGTCATCTGGAGGGGATGCTCCCAGCCTGTTTCTGGGGCTGTTGAGGCATCAGAAAATATGAAGTTTTGGAATTTACAACACCCTAACCCAAGGTTGATGCCATCAAAGTGTTGCATTCAATATATCAGCAAGTCTGTAAGACCCAGGAGTGGCCACAGGACTGGAAAAGGTCAATCCTCATCCCAATTCCCAAGAATGTTCTAACCATCAGACAATCACACTCATCTCCCATGCTGGTAACGTCATGTTTAAAATCTTGCATGCTAGGCTTCAGTAGCATGTGAACCAAGAACTCTCAGACGTCCAAGCTGGGTTAGGAAAGGCAGAGGAACCAGAGATCAAATTGCCAACACTTGCTGGATCATAGCTAAAGCAAGGGAATTCCAGAAAAACATTTACCTCTGTTTTATTGACTATGCTGAAGCCTTTGTATGGATCGTAACAAACTGTGGGAAGGTCTTAGAGAGATGGGAATACCAGACCTTCTTAGCTGTCTCCTGAGAAACTTGTATATGGGTTAAGAAGCAACAGTTAGAACCTTGTGTGGAACAACTGATTGGTTCAAGATTGAGAAAGGAGTACAACAGGGCTGTCTGCTGTCACCCTGTTTTTTCATCTGTATGCTGAGCACATCATGAGAAATGCTGGGCTGGGTGAGTTGCTGGGTCAGTTACAAGCTGGAATCAACATAGGCGGAAAAACATCAACAACCTCAGATATGCAGATGATACCACTCTAATGGCAGAAAACGAAGAGGGACTAAAGAGCCTCTTGATGTGGGTGCAGGAGGAGAGTGAAAGAGCTGGAGTAAAACTAAATATTAAAACAAAACAAAACAAAAAACAAAGATCATGGTATCCGGCCCCATTATATCATGGCAAATAGAAGGGGAAAAGGTGGAAGCAGTGACAGATTTCTTCTTCTTGGGCTCTATAACCACTGAGGATGAGTGACTGCAGCCATGAAATCAGAAGACGATTGCTTCTTTTCAGGAAAACTATGACAAAACTAGACAGTGTGTTGGAAAGCAGAGGCATCATTTTGCCAGCAAACGTCCATATAATCAAGGCTATGGTCTTCACAGTGGTCGTGTACAGATGTGAGAGCAGGACCATAAAGAAGGCAGAATGCCAAAGAATTGATGCCTTTGAACTGTGGCGCTGGAGAAGACTCCTGAGAGTCCCTTGGACTGCAAGGAGATCAAAGCAGTCAATTGGAAGGGAAATAACCTTGAATACTCATTGGAAGGACTGATGTTGAAGCTGAAGCTCCAGCATTTTGGTCATCTGATGCTAACTGCCTACTGATTGCAAAAGTCCCTGATGCTGAGAAAGATTGAGGGCAAAAGGAGACGAGGACGTCAGGGGATGAAATGGCTTGATAGCATCATTGACACAATGGACATGAACCTGGGCAAACTTGGGGAGATGGTGAGGGACGGGGAGGCCTGGCACGCTGTAGTCCATGGGGGTCAGAAAAAGTCGGACACGACTGGGTGACTGAACAAATAAACCTAAGGTTACACCGTGAACCTGCTGGGGCATCTCTTCCAACTCTGGGTGCATGGTGTCAAGATTTTCTAGATATTTCAGGGTGGGGTGTGTGGCATGCATGTCAGCTTAACTAGGTCTTGTTGCCCATTGACTTGACAGGTAGCTGGACCTGCCTGATTTTCCAGCCCTGGGATGCAAGCAAAGGCTTGATTTACCTGGGCCAGAGTGCTTTGGAGAGAATTTGTCTCCAAATTCCTTTGAAGCTCCTGGTCATAGGCTTGGCCTAAGTAGTCAAGAGACACGCTACAGTCATAAGGAGAGTTGCCATCAAAAAGACCATTTCATTGGCCATTCAGAGACAGGGACAAAAGGAAAGAAACATCAGGCTCCCAAAGGTAATTGAGGTTATAAAATTTCAGAGTCTGCGGACTTCCCTGGTGGTCCAGTGGCTAGGACCCTGCACTGCCAACGCAGGCGACTCTGGTTCGATCCCTGGTCAGGGAGCTAGATCCCACATGTCACAAATAAAAATCCCACATGCCACACTCAAGATCAAAGATGCTGCTTGACACAACTGAGACCCAGCACAGCTAAATAAATGAACAAAAATAAAATCAGTTAATTAATTTAAAAAAAGATTCAGTGTCTGGAATTCATGTCTCTTTAAATTTCACACTGTCAAATGCTCACCATCCTCAGGAAGGCTGAATTAACTCACTGCATTTTTCCAGGAGTCTCTTTATCTCTATCTCCATTCAACCAAGATTTGAGGAGGAATTACATGAAAGAGAAGTATTTTATTTATGATAAGGAAACTTGTATATCCAGCTCCTTTGGGTGAAGATACAATTCAACAGCTAATCTCCATTAGTTGTGTAACTAATTTTATAGTTTACTTTGTACAAGTCACTTTATTTTTGTGGGCTGGTTTGCCAACTGTAAAATAAAACCATTAAACTAAAACATTTCTAGGCTTCCTTTTGGCTCTTAGGTTTTCTGCATGTTCTCTGGCCCCCTGGTTTGAGTTTCTGTGGGCCAGTGTCACAGATGTTAAAAGTCTCTGTTCCCTCTGTCTGTACTTGCACAAAAGTGGGGAGGGCCTGGGTCCCCACCTCTTTTTCCTGTCGCCTACTACAATGACTCTAACTGGAGGAATTAATGACAGAGAATAACCCTCCTGTCACTCTGGTCACAGGGACCTACTGAAGGTCATTGGTCATTGCTGGGGGTCAGGAAATGAAAACCTGCCCTGCACAGGGTTCATTGCTCTTCCTCCTTCAGTGGATGGAGGTCCTCAAACAGGCCTGCCACGTCCGATAATCACACAGAGATTGAACTTGTGTGTGCTTTCTCTTTGGCCTGGCTGGGCCAGGATTTTCACAGGTGTGACAAGGTCACACTGCTCGGTTCCATGCACTGTATCTGCCCCCTTCCACGGGCTCCAAGACAAAGAAGATTCTGCAAGTGCTTCTTCTGTGGTTCACCTGCCTGATGGCTTCAGAAGTTTCTCTGAGTGCCAAGGACTGTCAGAATGGCAAAGACAGGGAAAGAAAGAAAGGCCCTGGGATGGGGCTGGCTGAGGTGTGGGTCCTGCAGCTGGCTTAGTGCTTGGGTGATATTAGGATGTCACTGGGACCTTAGCCAGCCTCCCCTGGGACCTTCCATATGAATACCAATATGTGTGTGGTGGAGCCATGGCACATGAGACCATCACTCGATATTTCTGTGGAAATCATAGAGTTTATTTTATTTTATTTTCAGGAGAAGCATGATAAAGCAGAATGCTCAGGTGGTTGACCCCAAAGCCACTTTCAATTACTCTTCTATTAGGTTTTCTGCCATGGATCCACTTTTAAAACATTATAATTCTGTGAATATGGATTATCTGCAAATGGTAAACTGCAAACTGAAGCAGTGTTCTGTAGCCCACCTACATCGGGATCATCTGGATGTTCATTAAAAAGCAGATTTCAGTTCCCAATCTTCGGCCTTTGAAACTGGAATGTTTAAGGCCCTGGCACAGAAATCTGTATTTAGAAGCTCCCCTGTGATGCTTACACCATCAAGTTTGAGAATTGAGACTCATTAAAATTTCTATGTGGCCCCCATCTCTTGACTTTCTGAATAATGAAGGATCTACTCTGCCTGGAATGCAATGAGCTTATCACATACAAAGCCTTTTAAACAGATGAATAATAAAAACTGTTCTTCTCAAACCCCCCAAAAGAAAGACTTTTTGAAAACATTTATTATATGGATTCCTTCATCACTAGCCATTGGTTGAGAAAGACTTTAACTGGTCCTTCTCTCTGGGTCCCTCAAAGAGCTTGATCAAGCCAGCCCCACTCACCTCCTTAATCTGAAATCTGTAGCAGCTGGGGCTGTTGGGGTGCCCACGGGGGTGAAGGTGCTGGGGTGTGCACATGTATGTAAAGAGGCCAGTCAGCAGCTGGGCGTGCCCTGCAGAATCCCAGCTGGAAAGGCGGGGACAGGGGGCTGTAGTGGGAGGAGGAATGTCTCTCTGGGAAGCACTGGTCACTCCTCACCCCAGTATTGCTCTTTTATTCTGCTCCCAAACCCAAGGGTGACCAGGTGAGGAATCCGATACAAACTTGAGTTTTTTTGAGGTCAAAGATGATTTCCATCAGATAGGTCTCTTGGGGGGAAAAAAAAACAAAACAGCTGCTGAATTTCGTGCCTCATCCATCTGACCAGTCAGTCACAATGGAATCTGAAGTTTGAGGCCAAAGAGTCAGCATTTTGTCTTTTTATAGTTGATAGACAGTGACCCTTGCTAAGGCTCCAGGCACATGAAGGTAATACAACAACCCATTAAATTTATTATGGGACTGGGACGTGACAAAAGTGCCCCTAGGGTCAAAGCCTCATAAAGAAGAACAGAGCTCCGCTTTAGGTCTGAAATCACACACAATGTCAGCACCGCGTTGGAGGCTGGGAGGTTAAGAGGTTGCTTTGAAATCCAGAACTGCTAGGTAAAACCAACCTGTTCCTGTCTTTCTGTGTTCTTTCTTGCTTCTGAGGAGGGTTCTGAACAATTCACAGTGTAGGTCAGGATTGCAGAGGATCTTAGTTGGGCTTTTGTGTGTATTTACACACGTGTCCTTTCCAGCAGATGTTTTGGTGTTCAGTATGTGAGAAAAGAGTCAGAAATTGCCCCTAGCTGGACTGAAACAGCGGTGAGAGTTCAGAAGAAATGGGGGAAGGATGCTTTGCTTCATCAGTTTAGGGATCAGTCCTAGTACCTGCAGGTTCCTAAGCCAGTTTGTGCCCAGGGTCTGTGCCAAGCCCCGGTCCCTTTATGCATCATCTTTCGGGAGCAGCCTGTGGGAGGGAGGGAGCAGAGAGAGCTGTCCCCTTGGAGAACACCCCTGCCACCTGGCAGGGACAAGGTCCTCCCTCAACTTTCTGTCTTGTGATCCTCGGCACAGAGAAATATTCAAACTGGGGCCACCATCAGGTTTGTTGGTGCCCGCAGGGCAAGGAAAATCTTCCTTTCAGGCAGGGAATTAATCTCAGCTCTTCATTCTGAGATGAAAAGCAAGAAGAGATGGATTTATTGCCCAATTCTAGTTCTTTTTCTTACAGAGAAAAAAAAAAAAACCCAACAAAAAACAGGTCCACCATCCTCTGCTGGGCCCTCAGTGCATCAGAGTCGCAGCAGGAGTCTGACCCTCCACCGGCTGACTTGCCCATGACCCAGCTTGGCGGACCCCCTGCCCTACCCGCTGTCTCTCACTTGTCACTGGGTGAGTCTGGCCACTGTCAGTTCACCAGGTTCCTGTGGAAACAGGTGCTCAGGACTCCTCAGTCTGTCAAAAGTCTGAAGAGCCGGGGGCAAAATTTGCTGCTTGCAGACTGCTATTGAGAGGGTGTGATGGGGCCTTCTCAGCAGGGTGTGCGTCCAGAGAGGGCTGTTCTCCAGACTCCCAAGAGCTGTTAGCAGACATCTGCCCCTTGTGTATCGGTAACTCAGGATGGCCAGTTTCACTTTTTTTTAAACTTGTTGTTTTGTATTGGGGTATAGCTGATAAACAAGGTTATGATAATTTCAGGTGAACAGCCAAGGGACTCAGCCATACAGATACATGCATCCATTCTCCCCCAAACTGCAGGATGGTTTAAAATTGGGTCTGCAGTGGGGGAAAGTTTGTGCCTTTTCCTTTGCACAAAACCGCTGAGTTCATGTCCTCAAACCTTCTCCTTTTATGAATTTAGGAAAGAGTCCAGGAAAGAGCTGCTATGGGGCTAAAACAAGGAAGGGATCAAATTAGCACGCCATTTTCCTAATAGATCCACATCAGCCTTGGTCCTTGTTCTCTAGGAAATTACCATTATGAATATTTTACCACATGTAAATGAGAAGCCTGTGTCATCTGATTCATTTAAAATCTGCAGCCCACAGATCAGAAGATCCTTCCCAATCAAACCACTTGGTGTGAAGCAAGGGGAGGACTTCCCAGGTGGCGCTGGTGGTAAGGAACCCACCTGCCAAGGCAGCAGATGTAAGAGAGGAGGGTTTGATCCCTGGGTCGAGGAAGATCCCCTGGAGGAGGGCATGGCAACCCACTCCTATATTCTTGCCTGGAGAATCCCGTGGACAGAGAAGCCTGGCAGGCTACAGTCCACAGGGTCACAAAGAGTCAGACGTGACTGAAGTGACTTAGCACAACCAGCAGAGCAAGGGGAGCAGCTGGGATTTAGGCAATATTTTTTTCCTTTGCACTCAAACATCGAATGCTTTGCCTGTGAGACAGAGAAAGCCTCAGTGCCCTTGGAATTTTGATTTATAGGACATGATTTTCCACTGCATCCATCTAGATGCCAAGTTGCACCAAAATCTGCTTAGCAGTTAGCAACTCTGGCCTCACACTCACTGAACTACAATGTGTAAGCTCCTAGCCCTCCAACCACTCAGATTCGCCTTCTGACCAGAGCAGGCTCTGGGGGCCCTTCGAGTTAGAAGGGATCCCACCCATTCCCAACTTCCCTGACTTCCAGTCTGTCCTCCCGCAGTCTGTACACTGAGGCTGAGCCCCCACACACCCCGGACCACCCTGGAGTTGAAAGGCTGGAGAAAGATGGCAAAATGCACATATTACCCTCAACAAAGGACTGCTGAACTCTTCACTCCCCTCACCATCTCTGATCCATCCCCCATCAGTGCCCTCAAGGCCACCCTAGTCAGAGCTCTTCCCCAGATGACTCCCTCCCACTCCCCAGGGTCATCACCCCTGCCGCTGGTCTTCAAGAGCTGACTCCATCTCCCATTTATTGTCTCTCCATCCTCTGACCTCAGTCCTTTTCTGTGTAAATCTCTCTGCCCATTTGCCTTTGAGTCTCAAAGTCTCAAAAGTACTCTCCCTTTATGAAGGTAGTGACTTTATGCAAAGGTTTTTCAGTAAATGGAATCCTTTTATTTTTTTAAACAGAATTTTTCACAGAGTCCAATTTGTGAAGCACATAAAAGGAGACTTTCCCTGGCTTGACCTCATCTCACCTGTGCACCTCTTCTTTTACAAAATCTTGAGTCTCTTACATGTCATTGATTCTTTTCCATTGTGTTTCAGCTTTTCAGAAGAACTTAAGTAAGAAATAAACTCATCTTTGGCCCACCTGATCACTGTAGCTTCCATTTACTTTTTATCACTTCTTTTAATGCATTTCTCAGAGAGGTCATTTGCCAGCTGGCCACCCTTTCCTCACGTGTACACTACCGTGACTCCACTCAGTGGTCTGTGGGTGGTGAAATGTGGCCCAAAGTTCCTCCCATCCCTATCTAAATGCCTCTTTGCAACGTGACTACCATTCTTCCCATCAAGAAGTGATTATTTATGTGAGCTTGCCATTGTTCCCACTTCCCCACATCTGGGCTTGGCAGTGTGGCTTTAGCCCATGGTCCATAAACAGGTGTGATGTGATCCACAGTCAGAGGCTTGGGAAGTGCTCGTGCCCTGGGATTTCCCTCTGTTTCTGCTAGAAACCCTTGCCTCCACATGAATGAGACCAAGGAAACCTGAAGAACAACGAGAGACATGGGGTTCAGCTGGCACCAGTGGACAGCCAACTGTTCTGGTCAGATATTCGAGTCAGTCATCTTAGACAAAGCGCCAGCCAGCCCTAGGGCCGACTGCAGAACTGCTCAGGGAACCACAGGCTTGGGAGCGATAGTAAGAATGCTAAGTCTTTATATTTGGGGTGATGTTACACAGCAAAAACTAACTGATACACCCACAATGGCTGAGTTTATATCAATATCACCCTGGTGCTCAGTTGCTAAGTCCTGTCCAACTCTTTGCGACCCAATGTGCTGTGGCCCACGAGGCTCCTTAGTCTATGGCATTCTCCAGGCAAGAAGACTGGAGTGGGTTGCCATTTCCTCTTCCAGGGGATCTTCCTGACCCAGGGAATGAACCCGAGTCTCCTGACTAGCAGGCAGATTCTTTACACTGAGCCACCAGAAAAGCCCATATCCATACAAGGGCCTTTATCCTTTTTTGCCTCAACATCTCTGACCCATTTGAGGTCACCTGCTTTGCTGGAGGTCTTTAAAATGGATGCATATGGGGTGTTCAGGTATCACCTTGCTTCAAGCAAGAGTTAAGATCTTCAAGCAAGATCTCCTGAGAGATCTTAATTTACATAGATAACTCTGCTGATATGGCAGTTAAAAAAAAGAGTGTCTGTAATTCAGGAAAATGGTATTAGAATATGATTTTGTGCCTGCTTTTCAGTCGTGGACAAACCTTGATATCAGCAGTGACTCAGTAGTGGACAATAAGCCCAGCTGATTAATGGTTTAAAATTGTGGCTTAGACCCTACCTATTCGTATGAGTCAGGGTTCTACAGAGAAACAGAGCCAACAGTGTGAGTGTTGTGTGTGTGTGTGCGTGTGTGTGCATACACAGAGAGTTATTTATCTTAAGAGAATGACTCATACAATTTTGAGGGCTGATACATCCAAAATCTGGAGAAAAGGTGGCCAGGCTAGAGATCCAGGGAGGAGTTGAGGTAGTAAGTTCATGTTCAAAGGCTATCTGAAGGCATAATTCCCTGTTCCTCAGGGGATCTTTGTCTTTTTTCTATTATGGCTTCAACTGATCTGGTGAGGCCCACCACACTATGGAGGGCAATCTGCTTACTCAAAGCCCAACGATTTAAGTGTAAGTCACATCTGAGAATACCTTCACCAAAACATCTGCCATAATGTTTGACCAAATATCTGCTTACTGTGGCCCAGCCAAGTTGACACGTAAGATTAGTCATCACACTAATCCTGTTGCTGACTGACTCCCCAGACAAAGTTATCATACCTGAGAAAGTCACTGTTGTCCTTGACCATATAGAACTGTCTAGACTAAGAGGCTGGATATAGCAGATTTCTGCATGGTTATGATCTGGGTATGTGTGCATTGTTTATGACTAATGGATCATACCAAACATTCTCTCCATTTGCTTCTCTCCTTAATTCTCACTGATGAATTCTGGAGGAGGGAAAGCTATGCATCTGAGTAGTCATCTAAATGAATAGAAATTTAGGAAATAAAAAATATATGGAATTCCACTTTGATAGAATAGTGTTAGGGACTGCAGGGGTGGAGTTTCCACTTTTTTTTTTTTTAATTAAATATGGTTGGAATTATAATGATGTGACCAAAAAGTAGTAAACAGATAGTCAGAGATAGAAAGTGTGATTTCACAATCCTTTGTTTACAGGCTTTAAAAGTCTTTGTCAGTTTATGCAAAAAGCTTCTAAAAGTAGAAGGATTAAAGCCACAGGATAGAAAGGCTGGGGCAAAACAAATGAATGTGGTTAATAACAGATATGTAGGCTCTCAAGGATATTAACATAAATAAAAATTCATCATGAGAAATAATTACATTCCCCATTTTGGCCCACCCTCTAATTCTCCTGGGCATGGAAAAATAATGGGAAGGTTAACACGTTTCTCACATTTCTAAGCATGTTATTATTTCTTGCTTACACAAAAATTACATAAAAGCAATCACTTGGAATCTGAGAGTAGATGACATATACTAGACTCGGATAAAAGCTTAACCAAAATAGAAAAGCAATCTGGTATTGCTGACAATATTGTCACAAAAATATTACATTTTATGAAGGGGATTTCTCAGAATTCAATAACAACATGTTTAGCAGCTAAATTGAGTCATTTGCATATAGTGGCAAAGTGAAAATACAATAATCTCATTTTTGCTGCCTAATAGGATTTCCTGGGGCTGGATTGCTGGGGACACACTCATCTCCTTGCTTTCTGCCCATCATATCCCTCCCTCCATGATTTTTTCCTCTACATCAAGCTTCTTCTCTCTTTTTGCTCTACCTTTATTTGCATTATTTTTCTCCACCCCACACTTTCTTTGTTTCTCCCCTTTCTATCAGTTTCTTATTCACTAAAAGTGACTCGCACTGACTACTATTAACCCATTCCTGGGTATGAGCAGAGAAAATGAATCATCACTTCTCATCTCTCTTCTAATGAGAACTTTTCCCTCCAAGTCTGCCTTATTATTGTTACTATTATTGTTTCTATCCTGGCAACTTTTTCTAGACCATGTCAAAAGAAATATTGGACTTGACTGTTGACTAGAAGATGCAGGTAAAATCCCACAAAATCTGGAAAAGGAGGATTATATGCTTATTGAAGGTATGTGTGTGTGTGTGTGTATACACACATTCATGTATGTTTTGATTATTTCTTTCTTTTCTGTATAAATTAGTTGGATAACCTTTAAACCATCAGGACCAGAAAGGCATGGTGATTAAGAGGGAGGGCTCTGACATTAAGTTTAGACTCACATGTTTGGGCTTTTTTACCTGGAGTCTTTTTGAGATTCTGAGGCTGCATGTGAGTCAGACGCTGATGGTGACTAGTCATTGCCATCTGCTCACCCAGGTTCCTGCTGGGGTGTCCACTGCCTCTCCCACCAGAGGCTTTCCAAGGCAAGTGCCTCTTTGGACATAGAAACTGGGAGAACCAGGGAGCTACTGACCATGTTGTCGCAGGTTCGCTCTTCCTTCTGGGAGCTCGCTGTGCCTCTGGAGGCAGTGTGGGCATCCATTGTTCCATCATACACCCGTCTCTCTGCTCCTCCCCAGTCCTGGGAAATTTGCTCTCTCCTGCTCTGTCCTTCTCTTTTCTTTTACATCAAGTGCTTCTTTGCCTCTAACTTCTACCAAGTCCCTCTGCTTCTTTCAGCCAAGCCCTGGCTCTCTGCTATAGCCTCTGCGAATCCTCTTTCTCCTCTGAGCTTAGCCAGGACATCTCACAGGCACACTTCCCCTGGAGCAATGGCGTACAGGACTTTCTTCCACTTGAATGGCTGGGGGAGGAGAGCAGCCAATGTGCAATGGGGGGAAAAGGAGACAATATAGGAGGAAAAACTTTCAAATTAATTTCAAAATGTTATCTAGCTGCGTAAAAATTAAACAAACATGAGGATTTATTTTTCACCTTGCTGAAACTGAGCACTTCTTAATAACTTTTCTCAGCCCTACCTTACATGCTTTCATTCTTGAGACAATCTCATCTGTGACTTGGCCATCTCCTAGTTTCCTCATATTTCTCTTCTAAGACCTTTCTCCATAGTCCGTTTGAGCTGCTAACACAGAGCACCATAGACCAGGTGGCTTAGAAACAATAGAAATTTATTTCTCACAGATGCAGAAGCTGGGAAGTCCAAGGTCAAAGTACCCACAGATCCAGTATCTGGTGAGAAATCACTTCCTGATTCATGGACAGCCAGCTTCTCACTGTGTCCTCACAAGGAGGAGAGCAGAAAGCCAGTTTTCATATCTCTTCTTATAAGGGCACTGCTCCATTTTCTGAGGGCCCTGCCCTTATGATCTAATCATTTTCAAAAGCCCCTACCTCATAATATTATCACATAAGAGGGTGGGATTTTTTTTATTGAAAGATAGTTGGTTTACAATGTTGTATTCATTTCTGCTGTACATCACAGTGATTCAGATACACACACACACACACACACACACATTCTTTTTTGGGCTTCCCTGGTGGTTCAGTGGTAAAGAATTTGTTTGTAATGCAGGAGACATGGGTTCTATCCCTGAGTAGGGAAGATGCTTGGAGAAGGCAATGGCAACCCACTCCAGTATTCTTGCCTGGGAAATCCCATGGACAGAGGAGCCTTTCAGGCTAGAGTCCATGGGGTTGCAAAGAGCTGGACACAACTTAGTGACTAAACCACCACCACGACATTCTTTTTAATATATAGTTATATATGTACTATATATATATATATTCTTTTTCATATTATTTTCCATATGGTTTATCATAGGATATTGGGTATACTGTGGTGTTGGAGAAGACTCTTGAGGTCCCTTGGACTGCAAGCAGACCAAACCAGTCAATCCTAAAAGAAATCAGTCCTGAATATTCATTGGGAGGACTGATGCTGAAGCTGAAGCCCCAATACTTTGGCCACCTGATGCAAAGAACTGACTCATTTGAAAAGACCCTGATGCTGGGAAAGATTGAAGGCAGGAGGAGAAGGGGACGAGAGAGTATGAGCTGGTTGGATGGCATCACTGACTCAGTGGACATGAGTTTGAACAAGCTCTGGAGGTTGGTGATGGACAGGGAAGCCTGGAGTGCTACAGTCCACGGGGTCGCAAAGAGTTGGACAGGACAGAGTGACTGAACTGAACTGATTGAATATAATTCCATGGGGATTAGCATTTAAAATATAAATTCTGAGTGGTCACAAAGTTTCAGTCTATAGCATCACTTGTTACCTTGTTTGGTTCCTTCGTAATGTAATAATGTTGACTGAGTGATTACCATGTGTCAGCCCTGGGTCTACACTGGTCAAATGAAGTTGTCCCTCTGGCCCCCTTGATTGCTCCCTCTCTAAGCGTCACTTACCACAGACTGTCTTGTGTTATAATAATTTCTACAGCTGATAATAGTAGATTCAAATTCTAAGTTTAGCAAACTCTCCCAGTACACTAGGTCTTAAATTCATCTTTGTAGTTCCTAGAGCACACAAGTAGGAATAAAAAAAATATTTGATGAATAAATAAATGATAATGATAATGCTATAAAACATTCAAATAGATTTGTAGTGATAAAATTTTATCAAAATATTATGAAAAACACTATGTTTGCTGTTAATAGTTTCATGCCTGGGGATTAAATAAAACTCTAGGTCTCTAAAGTTAATTAGCAAGTGAAAAGTGAGTGTTAGTCACTCAGTAATGTCCAACTCTTTTTGATCCCATGGATTGTATAGCCCAACAGGTTCCTCGGTCCATGGGATCCTCTAGGCAAGAACACTAGAGTGGGTTGCCATTCCCTTCTAAGGGGAACTTCCTGACCCAGGCTTGAATCCAGTCCTCTTGCATTGCAGGCAGATTCTTTACCATCTGAGCCACTAGGGAAGTCCCACAATTAGCGAGTGAACTAATACAAATTTCATTAGAGGAAAGAGATAGGTATGGATGACACACAGCACACACATTATCTTGCCCTAATTTTTCTCCTGAAAATTCACTGATTTTTTTTTTTTTTTTTTTTGGATAGTGATTTGTTTTGGGGAAGGTTTAACTCTCCTGACCCAAAGCTGTACGTAGTATGGTTTCAGTGGCGCACACTGATGCCTGTCTACTCCTTATCTATCCACAGGCTGATGTTTGAGATTTCGTTGTCAGAAAGGACTTAGTCCTCTAAAACTTTGATCTGTGTTAAATGAAAATACTCATGGAGTGGGGCACAAGGTGAGAACCAGGGCTCTGGAGGGAAAAGTCTTTGAAGAGAATGTTCAAGTTTATAGATACTTTCTTTGGGGGTTTCCCAGGTGGTGCTAAGTGAAAGAGGAGAGTGCAAAAACTGGCTTACAACTCAACATGCAAAAGATGAAGGTCGTGGCATCCAGTCCCGTCACTTCATGGCAAATAGATGGGGAAACAATGGAAACAGTGACAGACTCTATTTTCTTAGACTCTAAAATCACTGCAGTTGGTGACTGCAGCCATGAAATTAAAAGATGCTTGCTCCTTGGAAGAAAAGCTATGACCAATTTAGACAATGTATTAAAAAGCAGAGACAGATGTCCATCTAGGCAAAGCTATGGTTTTTCCAATAATCATGTATGGTTGTGAGAGTTGGACCATAAAGAAGGCTGAGTGCTGAAGGATTGATGCTTTTGAACTATGGTGTTGGAGAAGACTCTTGAGAGTCCCTTGGACACCAGGGAGATCAAACCAGTTAATCCTAAAGGAATCAGTCCTGAATCTTCATTGGAAGGACTGATGCTGAATCTGAAGCTCCAACATTTTGGCCACCTGATGTGAAGAGCCGACTCACTGGAAAAGACCCTGATGCTGGGAAAGATTGAGGGCAGGAGGAGAAGCGGGTGCCAGAGGACAAGAAGGTTGAATGCCATCAACGACTCAATAGACATGAGTTTAAGCAAGCTCCAGGAGATGGTGAAGGACAGGGAAGCCTGGTGTGCTGCTGTCCATGGGGTCACAAAGCCTCAGACACAACTGAGCCACTGAAGAACAGCAACCACATCCAGGGGGCTCAGTGGTAAAGAACCCATCTGCCAACGCAGGAGACATAAGAGACCTGGGTTTGATTCCTGGGTCGGGAAGATCCCCTGGAGGAGGGCCTGGCAACCCACTCCAGTGTTCTTGAAGGAGAATCCCCATGGACAGAGAGCCTGGCAGGCTACACCGATAGGGTTGTGAAGAGTTGGACATGATTGAAGCAACTTAGCACACACTTCCTTTGGGAGTTTAACTGAGTCTTCCTTAGATGGTTGAGATGTTTGGCGGAGAGATGCTTTACCAAAAAAAGCCACTCTAACTGAACTTAACCGGACATTAAAATGCTTGTTTTTCAATTTGTGTCTGTGAATAGAGTTCTAAAAAAATTGTCCTAAAAAATTGGAGAGCTCGAAAAAGTTGCAATAACCAGATTCTGTTTTTAGAATTGAATTTTGTAGCAGGTTTCATTTTTCTGGCTAATAAGTTTTGGCTTGTTAAACTCAAGTCTCTCTGCATCTTCCCCAAAAGATCTTTTTCTCTTCCTGGCATTCTGTGTGACTAGGAAACTTTCAGGGTTTCTGTTCCTTTGACATTTACGGATATGAGGGCAATTAAAAGAAAATTGACTGGTTTTTCTTCCACCTCATCTTCCGTTGACTTGTTTGCTCCTATTTCCATTCCATTTATTATTGATAGAGTGTTTGTTTTCAGAACTTTGGTGCATTTTATAAAACCGATCCACAGCTCTTGCTCCTGAAAGGGAGGAAGGTGGCAGTCTCTATTAAGCCAGTGGCCACTCGCTTTTCCTTGGGTACCACAGCCTGTGTGCCCTTGGTGTCTCTGGGGTATGGGGTAGGGTGTGGTCTCCTGAGGGGTTGGACCACGGGGTGGTCTCCAGTCATTCAAGGTGACCCACCACCCCTAAGAGTCGTGCCATTTCCAGGGTCACAACCCTCTCCGGTTGACTTGAGGGCATTTGATCACATCTCCTGGGAACCCTTACTTTGCAAGCTTTTTTGTTTCCTAGAAGAAAGGTCTGGCAGCTTGCCCTGTCTAGGCCCCGGAGAACTGGAAAGAAGTTTCTATTTTCCTCTAAGTGGGTAATGAACAAAAAATAACAAAACCATTCACTGGGAATAGCCAGGATGTCCCAAACCATTCACGTCTACAGATTTTCAGTAACGCCTGCTGTCCCCACCCACACAGCTGCCTTCCCAACAATTAGTGGGGGTGACTGTCCGAGAGGCAAAGGCATAAATGTGCCCCAGTGCTCCGGCTCTGTGCCCCTACTGTGGTGGTCTGGAGTGACTGAAGGCTGGGGCTCTTTCCTCATGGATGAGAGATCTGAGGGTCTCCCTGGGAATCTCAGTGGCCAGGCACCTCCCACTTCCCTCTGGTTAGAGGCCCCTCTAACCCAGCTGCTTTGCCCTTTGGACCATGAGGTCAATACAAATTGTCCTCCTTCTGGTGCCCACCCCGTCCCACCCCATCCCCGCCCCGCAGTGGTACCTGCAGACTCCCTTCCTTGGGCTGACCGCCAAATGGCCTGCTGGACTGCCTGGCCACCAAGTGGGAGCAAACACAGGATGCTGGTTTTGTTCTCAGGAGACCAAGTTCACAATCACAGCACAGAGTATGGGAAGGGAGGTGGGGAAGCCTCCCTCCTTTCTGGCCATCAAATGTCTGCCCCATGGGAGTGTCGTTTCCCAAATGGGAGTCAAGGAACTGAGCCCCAGCACTAGGGTCCTACCAGGACCTCTCAATGAAAGAACCAGCCCTGGGAGAGGTCAGGAAGGACACTTTAGGTTCAAGGAGATGCCGAGGCCCACAGGCTCAGCTTGCCTTAGGCCTGTGCCCTCAGGGCGAGGCAGGCAACACCCAAGAGACCCAAGGCTACAGACCTGGAAATGAGTTCAGTGAGAGGTAAAACTGACCTGGGAACAAGTTTTCAAAATATCTGCTAGAAGAGAAAGTCAAGGAAGCTTCTAGAATAGTGGGGCTAAAGGGGAGAATCAAGCAGGGCCAGCCTCAGGTCCAGATGAAGATTTTTGGTCAATATTCTAGGATTTGTTTATTTATTTTATTTACGTTTGGCTATACTAGGTCTTCATTGCTCCACGTGTGTTTTCTCTAGTGCGGCAAGTGTGGCCTAATCTCTAGTTGCCACGTCCGGGCTTCTCCTTGCATTGACTTCCCTGGCTGTGGAGCACAGACTCTAGAGTACGGGCTCAGTAGTTCTGATACTCAGACTTAGTTGACCCCTTGGCATGTGGGATCTTCATGGATCAGGGATGGAACCTGCGTCCTCTGCACTGGCAGGTGGATTCTTAACCATTGGACCACCAGGAAAGTTCTCTAGGATTTATTTTTGACCCTATTGACTTCTTCCAGAAGCAGCAAGCCAGTTGGCAGAAGGTGGGGATAAGGGGTGGGGTACAGGGCTGGGCAGCTACCAGCCCACTTGGCCTCTCCAGTTGTTGGACTGGGGGAAGTTCAGCTTCATCCTTCCCTCAACAAGTCTGTATAGAGCACTTCTGTGTGCTGGATTCACTGAGGGAATGAAAAGGTGAAAGGACATGAGGTCCCTGACCCAGAGGACTTACCCTCTGGGAGAGGGAAGACAATAAACAGGTAACAAATAAATAAAACACTTTGGAGAGCAAGGCGCATCCTGAGGAGCTTGAAGAGAGCAGGTTGTGGGGCAGAGCCATCTATAGGTGGCCTTTGAGGACACCAGGTGATGATGAGAAGGTGCTAGGTACACAGGGGCCCGAGGAAGAGTATCAGGAAAAGGAAGGGACAAGTTCAACGGCCCAACTCAGAACTAAGGGTTCACAGACCAAGCCGCCTCCCTCTCCTCATCTACGCAGTGGCCTCACCAAGCTTCCAAGAAAGAGCCAAGCACATTATGGGCTGTCAGGCGTAAGTCCTTGAACTTGGCTGACAGCACCATCCATGCAAGGACCTACAGTCTGGTGGCTCTTGATTTCCACAGCACAGACCCACCCCCCCCCGCCCCCCCACTGCTATTTCAGTCCAGTTCCCAAGTGTCCCTCCTGCATAAGCCTTCCTGTCTCTTCTTCTCACCAGCTCATTAGGCTAAGAGACCTCACAGGGGCTGCCTGCACAGAGCTCCCTGAGCACAGTGTGACATGAACGGGTGCGTGTGTGTGTTCACCCTGGCTGATTTTCTGTTCTGAGCATATATCATACTAAGAGGACATCTTTGGGATTCTGACCTCTAGAAAACCATGGAATCATGAACTGAAGAAATCCTCAGAAGTCCTTTGGCCCCAGCCCCTGTTTTGTAACTGATCAAGAACTAAATGTGTCATTCCCACATTTAAAGGTCTCCTTGAACAGCATCCCAGATCCCTGGACTGATGTCCTTCTAGGATCTGTTCGCCTTCTGAACAGGAAGCTCTTCCTTTCACTGATGCTCCCTCCTCCTGCAAGTCATTCCCGCATCCCTGTTTCTGGTCCCTCTGGAGACAGAGGACTGATGGGGAAGAGCATGGCTAGGCTTCCTTAAGATGCTTTTCTCCAGCTGAACAACCCCAGCTTAATCTTCCTGGGGGGCTCTAAGGAGCAGTGGGAGGAGGTGCCCGTAGCACTAGCTGCAGCGATGGGAGCCAGAGAGGCACCCCCTGGGCCCCACTGTCATCTCCTCAGGTCCACGGGCTCAGCCTCTGTAAACAAGTCAGAACAGCAGGCGGCGCTCATCCAGCTGTACCTCTGGGCTGGGCTCTTGGCAAGAGTCATTTCACTTCCATTGTCACAGCTGTTGTGCAGTGGCACTGTGGCTCCCACTCAGCCAGTGAGTGAGCTGACATTGGGAAAGAATACACGATTTTCCCAGGACTCATCCTGGAGCTGAAACTTGAACTCAGCTTTGATGCCTAAGTCAATTGCCATTACGGAACATCTTAAAATAATGATGAGCTATTTAGAAAGAGCTTCCCTACTCCTCCTCCCTCCCTCTGCCTTCCCAATCCTGTATATTGAGCAACTTTTCATAAGGAGGGCTTCCCTAGTGTCTCAGATGGTAAAAAATCTACCTGAAATTCAGGAGACAGAGGTTCGATCCCTGGGTCAGAAAGATCCTCTGGAAAAGGGGATGGCTACCGTCGCCAGTATTCTTGCCCAGAGAATTCCATCGACAGAGGAGGTTGGCGGGCTACAGTCCATGGGGTCACAAAGAGTCAAACATGTCTGAGCAACTAACACTTTTGATAAGGAGGGAAGTGTCAATTTCACTTAAGTATAAAGGGAAATAACTCGAGGATAAGGAGAATTGCTATCATTGACAGAGAATCTCTTTAGGGCCAAGACCTTTATCTTTAGTTTATCATTTAGTATTCATAATGTCCCTGCAAGATAGACATTGCTGCCCCCATAGTAAAGATAAGGAAATCAAGGATCCTATTGGTTAAGTAACTTGCCATGTTGAAGGGCTGTCGTGGTAACTCTGGAGGGACAGCCTTTGAAATTCTTCATCTCGATATATATTGACTCTGAAGATCAATTCAGATGGAAATAGGGGGCCCAACCCCATTCTGCCATCATATACCGTATGTTACAAGTCCAGCTGATAAAGTCTTGATCATCATGCATCAGCCATACACATAAAGGGAAGAGAAAATCAAGACTTAACAGCAGACTGCAAATAAAAGGAACAAGAGGAATCACAGTTTTCAACCTCTGCCTCCTCCTTGAAAGTTAAGAAACAAGATCTGTAATCGAGCCAGGAAACTTGCTATTTGACCTTGGCATTACATATGCAGCCAAAACCTACCAGACAGAGAGCTGAAGGTCTGGCTTGAATCCTGGTTCTGCCACTGACTGTACAAACACAAGTAAGACGTGTCACTTCACTGAACTCTAGTTTCCTCTGGGATAAGATTGATGTCACACTAATACCATGCCACCCTATTAAGTATGTCATATTGCTGCATAATGGGCTTCCCAAGTGGCGCTAGTGGTGAAGAACACGCCTGTCAAGTAAAGAGACACGGGCTTGATCCCTGGGTCAAGAAGATACCCAGAGGAGGGCATGGAAACCTGCTCTGGTATTCTTGCCTGGAGAATCATATGGACAGAGGAGCCTGGCAGGCCACATTCCATAGAGTCGCAAAGAGTCGGACACGATTGAGGCGACTTAGCACACACTCACATTATTGTATAATGATAATACATAATGTTATCTGCCTTGACTGCCTCACAGGTTATTATGAAGATCGGGTGAAGTCGCATGTGTGAAAACATTAAAAGCTTTGAACAGATGTATGACTACGAGGCTGGTGATGACTGCCCTTTGGAGACTTGTCACAGCTATGGTCCCACGTTGTCACTCCCAGAAGACAGCCCCGAGAGCCTGTGAAATCAAGGCAGTTTTCTCTGGAGTCTCAGCAGAGTTGGGAAGAAGGCCCCAGACAGCAAACACTGTCAAGAGCAGGGCCTGAAATGGGTCCTGTGGGTTGCATGGCATGGAGTGGTTCTGAATCAACTGCCCTTTGAAGTTAAGTGCATCTTCTCATTAGATATTGTTATGCCCGATGTCCGAATCCCCGAGCGGGAAGAGAGAAGGCCTCCAAGACAATGCAACGTGCAGGAAGGGAAGTTTATTACTGACTCGAGCCAGGACTCTCCGCCCGCAACCAACGCAGTGGTGCGGGTCAGAGAGCCCCGAGCCCAAGCTGTTACACAAATTTATAGGGTGAGAAGCGGATTGGTTACACGTTTGCAAAGCAATTTCATTGGTCAATACTTTCGTGGGAGCGGGACTTTCCTGGGGGTTTCCGCCCCGTTCCTAATTTCCTAATTGGCAAACAGCGGTCAGTATTAAGTGAAAGCTAATTGGTCCTAATTGGCTAATTGATTGTATCCAGGTGGCCTGATAATCTTACCAAGTAGGAAGGCCTACTCCTAATCTAAGCTGTGTTACTTCTGCTCGCCTAACAGATATCTACTGTGTGGGCACTTTGGATGGTTTCTAATGCATCTGCCCTCAGTCAAAATCAAACACTAATAAAATAATTTATTCCACCTGGGGCTTGGCCTTCTTTTTGTTTCTCCTATTCACTTTTTCCTACCTCCTCCACATTTTTCCTTCCACACGTTGGTCCATCTGTTTAGACAGGATGTGCCTGGCAGTCAGGGAGCGTGTTTATTTCAGCTTTCTGGCACAAGTGCCTGGCGCGGTGAGAGAAGGTGAAAACAATCAGGTCCAGAATAGACCGCAGGGATCGCCTGTGACACCATAACTGTAACGTACCTGTCGTGTGTGTGACGTTGGGCTTCACAGACTGGTCGTGGATGGGCATTGGGTATAGACACGCGTGTTCCTGCTACAGAGAACAGTCACAGTCTTGGAGCCAGAGAGACCTGCCACAGACCAGCTAGCTGTGTGACTTAGTTACTTGACTTAGTTACTGTGTTACTTAGTTACTTCTCTCTGGGGAGGGAACCAGGCTTGTCTGATTAATAACAGTGAGATCTGAAACACAAAGAGCCTGGTGGCCCTCGATTTGCAAAAGACACTTGCCTCCTTTAAATCCATTCAAATGATGCTGCTCTTGGACCGTCTGAGTGGACCTTCTGCTCCTCTTTATTTCCGATGAGGTCAGTTACGACCTATCCCCCTCTGGATGAATACAGCAGGGACTGGATGCAAGCATCGGCAGACTTGCATGGCAGGCATTGGTTTGGAGGGAGATCTGAAGAGATTTTCCCGCTTTCCCACAAACCTCTTCTGTGACGAATGTGAAGGAGCACACCGCCGCTGGCCAGGGCTTGGCAGTTGTGGAAGGACAGCTTTCAGAGGGTGGGCGGGACTGGTGGTGCGCAGGCCGAGGCCACCACATAGTACAAGGGAGGAGGGGTGGGTGCCCGCCCGCCCAGCTCTAGATGCCAGCAAGAGCTCTGCAGAATGTGTGGATCAGGTCACCACTGCTGCTAACTGTTATTTAGTGTCTGCTTACTGCTACTATAACTCAGGCTTGTTGGGAGGGCAGTTTGGGGTCTTCTCTTTATTTTTAAGAAGAGGCCTTTTGTTTTGCTCCTTCTTAAGCACTCCATTCCTTTATTCCGTCCCCACTCCCTGGATGCTCCGGCCCCAGGGGAGTATTTTAATCCCAAGCACCAGTACCTGCCCATCTGGGAGATGGGTGCCTCAGGGCTTTGATCTGAGGACTGTAGGAGGACAACCTGCTGCAGCTTCACTGTTTCTTCCTTGATTCTTTTCCAACACCAGGTTTTCTGTCCACTCCAGTTTAATCTCATTAAAACCAAGCCCTGCCTTCAGGGTGTCCTCCTGGGGGAAGCACAGAGCCAGAACGTGGGCCATCCTGGAAGGACTCGCTTCCCTCCCCTTGATCACCTGTGCCTTCTTTCTGAGGCTCAGCCACAGCCATGCTGTGCAAAACCCAGACTGTTCTATAAGCACCATTCTACAAGCCGGCGTTCTGCTCCGCTGGGCCTGAGAGGATGGCACCATTAGCTGCAAAGGATGGCAGAAGAAACACCCGGGAAAGCACAAAGATCACTCAGTCTTCTTCTTTAACGTGATCATTTTCCCTTATTACTGAGTCAGCCTAAGTACCTGTTGGCTAAATGAAACAACGTGTTGATGTGGTGTGATGACTCTGATTTGCACCCCTCTAAGGGACTGCAGGGAGATCCAACCAGTCAATCTTAAAGGAAATAAGTCCTGAATATTCATTGGAAAGGCTGATTCTGAAGCTGAAATGCCAATACTTTGGCCACCTGATGCGAAGAACTGACTCACTGGAAAAGACCGATGCTGGGAAAGATTGAAGGTGGGAGGAGAAGGGGATGATAGAGGATGAGATGGTTGGATGGCATCACTAACTCGATGGACATGAGTTTGGGTAAGCTCTGGGAGTTGGCGATGGACAGGGAAGCCTGGCATGCTGCAGTTCATGGGGTCGCAAAGAGTTGGACATGACTGAGCGACTGAACTGAACTGAAGGGACTAGTCTGTGGAAGAAGCAGACAGTATTTCATTGTTTCTCTTTGGAAGGAATGTGGCCAAACTTTACAGTGCAATGCAGAGGGACAAAACAAGGGGCATCAAAACACTTTAGAGACTGTTGCAATCACTCAGGCTAGAAATCGTGGCACCTGAACTAAAGAACCCAAGGTGAAGAAAGAGGTGAATAAATGGATCAGAGTAATGTTTAAGAAGCAGCGTCCCATAGTTCTGTAGTTGAAAGGCAGTGGGAGCTGAAGGCTATGGAGGGAAGGATGTTAGTCACTCAGCCATGTCTGACTCTTTGTGACCCCATGGACTTTAAACTGCCAGGATCCTCTTTCATGGGATTCTCCAGGCAAGAAGACTGGAGTGGTTTGCCATTCCCTTCTCCAGGGGATCTTCCCAATACAAGGATCAAACTCGGATCTCCTGCATTGCAGACAGATTCTTTCCTGTCTGAGCCACCGAGGAATGACATGGAGGAAAGGATAGTGGTGCCTTTTTGAGATAAAAGACATTCAAGTGGAAAGCTCCGCATAGGGATCTGTTCTGCTTGAGATGGCTGTGAGACCCAGAGGTGTGAAATGCATGGTTGACAGACAGTTTCAAGAGCCCCAGAGGCGTCTGGGCTAGCAATGTGGGAGTGTGTGTGTGTGTGTGTGTGTGTGTGTGTGCGCGCGCGCGCGCGTGTGTGTGCGCGTGCGCGCATGCTCAGTTGTGTCCGACTCTGTGACCCCATGGACTATAGTCGGCCAGGCTCCTCTGTCCATGGGATTCTCCAGGCAAGAATACTGGAGTGGGTTGCTGTTTCCTTCTCCAGAGAACTGGGAGACTTCCCCACAAAGATCATGAGTAAGGGGTAGTAGTTAAACCCACCTGGAGGAATATGCACCCTATGAGCTGGGAGGAGAGGTGAGGGGAGATGAGATGAAGACAGGGGTGTACTGAGGCAGGAATAGAAGTAATAAGCGATGAAATGACTATTGATAGCTATCCAACAAAAAAAGATGGGAATAAATTAAGAGTTTAGATTAGTAATAATTAGTGCTTAGGGCAAGTTTGGTATGTAAATATGTTTTCACTACAACAGCTTTATGTTGATCTCATAATATTTGCATCAGTGACTGTCATCGGAGTTTTGTTTATTTTGTGTTGATATTTTAATAAGGGGGCATTTGAGAAATTCACATGAAGCTGGGTGACTGGCTTCTACTTCAGATGTGCCAACTTGAAGTCTGGATTGACTTGTATGCTCTTGCCCTCCCTGGCGGCCACAGATATCCTAGGAAGAACCTAGGTGGGGCTTGGGAAACGAGTCCAGAAAAACCTGCCTCGTCTCAGTGACTCCTCATGTTCCCTGCCTCTCTCCTCTCTCACTACAACCACTTCTGAGCGTCTGGGTCTCTAAATGCCTGACCTCCCTGGAGGACACCTGACACATACAGGTGTGCTTGGAGAGCTCGTGAGCAATCAGGCTTGGCAGGAACACAGGGCATGTGTGAGAAGTGACTCAGTGAGGATGAAACGGTAGCAGGAGCTGGGACTTAAAAGGTGGCAAACAAAGTGCTTTATGAGCTAGAGAGACATGACTTAGATGTGTGCTTAGCAAGATAACCCAGAGGATTTCCCTGGTGGTCCAGCGATTAAGACTCTGTGCTCCTAGTGTAGGGGGCCTGGATTCAACCCCTGGTCAGGGAACTAGATTCTGCATGCCATAACTAAGACTCAGTTCAGCCAAAAAAAAAAAAAGATACCAAAAAAAGAAAGATACCTCATGTCATAGAGTGGAGGATGAATTGCTGAGATGTGAGATGGAGGGAGGGACCCTAATCAGAAAGATGTTAAACAGTCCAGTACTAGATGGTGAGAACCATATTAGAATAGGGGCAGCGGTAAGGATACCGGTTTATTAGGATCTGGAATGTGGAATCCCAGACATGTAGGTGTTACAGTGACAGAATGGGTACCTGACTGACTTGACTAATAAGGATAACAGAATTGTTGGAGATTGTTCCTGCTGAAGTCATTCATTGAGTGTAACACCCTTACCTTAAACAATGGAAAAGTAATAACTATAATTTCTAATATTTGTATCTACACTTAGAAAGGATTTTCCTTTGTTGTGTGCCCGTGTTTTCCTCCCACTCTCCATGGAAGTTGCCGTCATCATAGGTTATTTCTGCAGCCATTACCCAGCCTCGGCACAACTCACTTTCCATCCCATGTAACCCAGCAGTGGGTCTTAGACTCCTGTCTTTGGGAAGATTCACCCATACTTTATTGGTGGTGATGAGGCCAATACAACAGAAAGCCAACAGAGTGCTTCCCAGTTTCTACAATTATTTTTGTAGAACGTTCAATAAGTTCATGCTGCTTGAATGCAACAGTGAGATGCTTCATGACTGACAGCCTCAGCCATGCTCCCCACCCCCCACACAGGTGCTCTGGAGGATATTCTAGTCTGAATACCCAAAGGCTATTACAAAACTCATGTTTTATTGCCTCTTCTTTGTCTAGGCTAACAGTCAAATAGGTGAAATGAAATCACATCTCTGACTCTCTGTCTCTCTCTTCTGTCTCCTCTCAGCAGATGGGTCTGGACAAGTGTGACTCAGGGCACGTAGTCATCTCAGAGGCAGTTTGTAACATCAAGGTTGATGTGGTCTCTGTCCAGCATATGTGTAATTTTACCTACTCTTCCAAACAACCCTCAAGGTTAAGTAGGGCAAGTTATTTCTAATATTCCTGTTATTCCTCAGACTTAAAACTGAGGCCCAGTTTCAAACAACTGTACTATTAATAGTACCTGGGGTAGCTTGGGGGTTGGGCAGAAAGATTTAGTTCTAGACATACTGAGATTGAGGTGCTTTTCCAGATGAAGATAGGAGGTAGGCAAATAAATATTGGTATAAAGCTCAGGATGTAGACTGTGATTGCATATATGGAATCAGGAATTACCAGTTTACTAGGGTAGTTATGCAGAAAGACAGGAGCAAACACTTTGAAATGAGGTGATTTACCACATTTGGGTTTTCATCTAAAGTAGAGATAGAAAACAGGTGACCTATGGGCCAATTTCACTGTACAGATATGGCTTTAGGAATGGAATTAGAACAGGGCTGCAAAAATTGAGACTCGCCACATAGACACTTGATTTCCAGCATTTCCTTTAAACGCAGTAACTGTAGCATCCCAAGGTCTGTGGTCTCACACCTTGACAATGTCAAGGAGTTGAGATGCCTTCATTCCCTTTAGACAAATCATTCTCTTCTGGTTTGCCACAGGCCCCACTACTCCTTATTGTATTCTTGACTTGCATCATTAATTGACCTTTCTTCTCTACAAGGTTTTGAGCTTGTGACCATCACCAATTTGGCCAGATTGACTAACCTCTGGCTAAGTTCCTACCTACAGTACATGCCAAAACTAGGCAGCTTCAGAGACCCATCTCCAACTGAAGAAACCTTCAGAAATGACTCAAACCCTTCAGTATCCTCATCTGACCCTTGGGAAAACTGCCTTAGCACTGCCACGATCTTATCTGTATAGCTTATCTCTCTAACCAGGCTCAGAGCTCTGTGATAGCAGCACTCCGCCGATCACATGTCAACGTGTCCAGGGTGAACACGGCGCCCCACACAGAGCAGACATTCAGAGCCGCTGTTGGTCACTGTTGTTCAGTCACTAAACTGTGTCCAACTCTTTCTGACCCCATGAACTGAACCACGCCAGGATTCCCTGTCCTTCACTCTCCCCCAGAATTAGCTCAAACTTGTGTCCATTGAGTCAGGGATGCCATCCCACCATCTCATCCTCTGTCACCCCCTTCTCCTCCTTCCCTCAGTCTTTCCTGGCATCATGGTCTTCTCCAATGAGTCGGTTCTTCTCATAAAGTGGCCAAAGTATTGGAGCTTCATGTTCAACATCAGTCTTCCAATGAATATTCAGGGTTGATTTCCTTTAGGATTGACCGGTTTGAACTCCTTGCTGTCCAAGGGACTCTAAAGAAACTGCTGATGTGGTGTAAAATCAGTGTCTTCAATTCACAGTTGACAAACTCATCTACACTCATTTCTCCTCAAAGAGCCCAATTGACCCACCTCCTAGTTGGAAAGCCATCACTCCAGCCAGGTGTGTAGACTCCTGAGGGGCTCTTACAACCTTCAGGCTTGCTCTGTGGAACCTCCAGAAGTCACTCATGGGCCGCAGCAGACTTGAAGGTAGAATACTCTGCCTACTGGGTACCAGGGTAACCTCAGGATAAACTGGTTAAAGGTGTCAGAGATCACTTCTGATGCCTTTGAGAGGGGGAAGAATTCAATTCAACAAACATTTACTGGGGGCTGACCATGTGCTGGGGACAATCAGCCTAGGGGTACAGGAGTGCGGGAACAATTGACAGAGTCCTGGAAAAACCTAACTGCGGTATCAGGAATGCTACAAAAGCAAAAACATAGAGAAAGGACATTCGATGTAGTTGAAAGTGTTCCCCCTGGGAAGTCCCCTTAGGAGAACTGATGCTTAGTTTAAAGGTAAGTAGAAGATAGCTAGTGAAAGGTGCAGAGGATATGGAAGAAAAGGATTCCTGGCAGAGGGAGCAGTGTGTGCAAATGCCTCACATCAGGGACATATTATTGGAGGAACTGAAAGAATCTCAGTATGACAACAGTAAAAAAGGTGAGAACGAGAAGGAGGCAGAAGCCAGGTCAGATGATCATGGAAACCATGATGAATGTCCTGGATGTCATTGTGAGAACTCTGGGTTCTGAAAGGGTTCTTAAGCAAAGGTGGCGGGGCACTGTCAGATATTAATCTTTAAAATAGCGTTCTGATGGCTGTGAGAAAAATAGATTGGGGAATCATGGGCCCTAGGTTGTCAAGATCAACCCTTCCAACAAAAGCACTCAAAAATGTTAGATAAATATGAATAGATCTTAAAAGGCACCAAAAATCTGACAAGATAACAAAGAATTATCAAGCCAAGATTTGAGATGAAGCAAGATAGGCAGAGCATCAAACCACTTTTGCCCTGAGGTAATTTATCAGACCAAGGGGGCTTGAAACTTGATTTTGATGCCCTCACAGAGGAGACCAGATAGAATTGAAAACTCAGAACTTCACAATGACGGAGGTTTTCTCAGACAAGCTCCTCGTGAAAGCAGAGCCAGGGCAGCTCTCAGGTGATTTAAGAGGTGCAGGCCCAGGCCAGTGAAAGTGAGGAAAGTGAGATAAGAAAAGATACATTCCATGTTGGTTACGGCATCATAACCAGCTGGTACTAGAGACAGCTGGCTACACAGAAGATGTGTTCAGGTAGTATGTGGGACTCCTGGAAAGGGTCATAAGAATGACCCACATCTTGGAATTGTCCAAGTAAAAGAGGAATTTACCTGTGTAGCTTCATCCCATCCTCCATTACCTGTGGGTCAAGTTTCATCCCATCAGGAAGAAATACCCTACACATCTGTGTTACATCATCTGGTCCTTCAGAGGCCAACCAGAAAACAATCCTGCCCTTTCCACGTGGTGGTCATGTAGATTCAGTAGAGAGGACAGCCCAGAGTGGATAGAATGCTAACTGAGAGAGAAGGAGGAGGAGTTGAGATTATAAGAAAGTGCACTAAGATGCTGTCCAATGCTGGAATCTAACAGAGGATCCTCTTCCCCTAAAACCAAGAACACAAAATGCTGCATGACTAGGATCTGGGTGAGCCAACATTTCCTACACTACCACAGCATGTATGGGTGTGTGCTCACTTGCTTCAGTTGTGTTGACTCTTGGTGACCCCACGGACTGCAGCCTGCCAGGCTCCTCTGTCCATGGGATTCTCCAGGCAAGAATACTGGACTGTGTTGTCATGCCCTCCTCTAGGGGATCTTCTCGACCCAGGGATCCAACTCACATCCGTCCCTTATGTCTTCTGCATTGGGAGGCAGGTTCTTACCCACTAGTGCCAACTGCCTGCACCCAAAGGCTGAAGGAAAGTACCCTTGGCACTGAGCAAAGCCAGAATCAACAAAATAAGTCTTTGGGAAGTTGTAGCTACAAGCAGTCCTTCTTGTGTATTCCCAACCCTAATCATATCATGTATGTTATCTCCAAGCCCTCAAGCTGTGATTTTAATTTAAAATACTTTTAGACAAATAAAGACACTTGGCAACTGGCAAAGCAAATGCAAACTCCTTTTGAAGAAAGGTGCTTTTATTTGAAATCCAAGGATTTCAAATGTAGTTTTTCATAAAACTGAGCAGCTCACAATAACAAGTGACCATGTATCATGAGGATCAACAGAAACAGATGAATAAAGATTTCATATAATAGAACAATGCAAGTTATAGAAACTCTAAAGCAACCACATTTAACACAATGAAAGGGAAGCTTTAAAATATATGTAGGAAATAGGGAAATTTTTGAAAAGACTTAGCAGGACTAAAATGATAGAACTTTCAGAAAAATTTTAATAATTGAAGTTTGAAAATAATGGATGTGTATAAAAATATATTAAACCCAGATAAATAGAAGTTTGGTATACTGAAAGACAGAATAAATTATCCATAGTGCAGAACACACACACACAAAAAGCAAGATATTTTTTAAAATGAGAAGATAAGAAATATGGAGAAAAGAGAAGGTCTAACATACATCAAATCAGACTTCCAGAAGGAGAGGTGAGAGAAAATGGAGCCAAAAATCTATATTTATGAAAATAATGTCTGAGGACTTCCCAGAACTGGTTAAAGACACCTGTCCACAAATTCAAATATCCCAGTTAATTTCCATCAAGACAAATAAAAGGAAAGACAATCTTAGGCACATTTTCATGGAAATGCAGAATCCCAAAATAGAGAGGGTTTCAAAAGCAGCCAGCAAAAAAGCATTATTTTCAAAGGAATCATAATAAATCAGATTTATACCTGATTCATAAGTGACTTCTCAACTGTTACAATGAAAGCCAGAAAACAATGGAATTATATCTTCAGTGTGCTAAAAGAAAAGTGAAAGTCACTCAGTCATGTCCGACTCTTTCAGACCCCAGGGACTATACAGTCCATGGAATTGTCCAGGCCAGAATACTGGAGTGGGTAGCTGTTGCCTTCTCCAGGGGATCTTCCCAACCCAGGGATCGAACCCAGGTTTCCCACATTGCAGGCGGATTCTTTACCAGCTGAGCCACAAGGGAAGCCATGTGCTGAAAGAAGCATCTTATAATTCTATATAATATATTTTGTTAAAAATAGCAAAGTAAAAACAGATAAGCAGAAATTGAGCTTGCCACCCATAGACACTCACTAAGAAAATTCTAAAAGATGCATCCTAGTTAGAAGGTCTGTAATAGGAGAGAATGAAAAGCAAATAAAATGTAAATATATAGGTAGCCATAAAAGGCTGAGAAGTGGAGAATAGAGAAAGGGAAAGAATCTTTGGGGAAGAAATGGTGGTTCTGAGACCAGATAGATGGTGGAGTCTTTTATTTTGTTTTGGAGGCAGTATTTTACAGGTGGCAATTGGACCTAAGCAAACCCTAAGGAATAAGGAAGGTAACCAATCAACTGCAAAGAGGAAGCTACCTTTCAAGGGAGTTTTTTTTTTTTTTCTTCTTCTTTAGATAGATTCCTGCCTCTACTGTTATTTCAATAATTTTGTCACACTTTATAGACTTTCCGTAGCCATTAAACTAGTCAATCCTAAAGGAAAGCAACCCTGAATATTCATTGGAAAGATTGGTGCTGAAGCTGAAGCTCCAATACTTTGGCTACCTGGTGCAAAGAGCTGACTCATGGGAAAAGACCCTGATGCTGGGAAAGATTGAAGGCAGGAGGAGAAGGGGGGCAACAGAGGAGGAGATGGTTGGATGGCATCACCAACTCGATGGACACGAGTTTGAGCAAAATCTGGAAAATAGTGAAGGACAGGGAAACCTAGTGTGCTACAATCCTCTGGGACACGAAGACTGAGACACGACTCAGCGCTGAATAACAACAAAAACAACAGCACGCATTCTTTGGAGATGATCGGTCAATGTCTTGGGTGTGTGATGTGGGAGGAGAAATTGGCTGACATATTTGCTCAGTTGGCTTAACTTCCTGCTTCATTTTACTAGGAAAAAAAAAAAAAAAACCATGTGTGTCTTAGTGCCACAGCCCACAGTGGACGCCTGGTGCCCGAGGACTGGCTGAAACTCACCATCAGTCTCATATCCCAGCATGGAGGGTGGAAGGAACGCATCGGCGCACCAGCCTTATGTTGCAATGGCTGCTGTTGGCAGCCTCTCATCCCGGATTTTACGTGTTTCAGCTAATGCTTGGGAGGTCAGTGAAGAGCAAAAGGAAGGTGAAGGATCTGCATCTACTGAACAAACCTTCAGCTTGAGTTTAGGTCAACTTCTAGCTGCTTCTCTCTGGGTGAAGCTGAATTATTGGAAGATATTCAGTTCTGACCCAGTGGATCCTCAAGAAACCCTGAGAGGGGATGGCTCTATCCCAGACTTTTGTGGTGCTTTGATTTTAATGACACTGTCTCCAAATCATGGGTCTGTTAAATATGCTAGAAAAAGTGGCTCCTTGTAAATTTTTCTCAGTGACAGGGGAGATAAAGAGTGAAGAAACACAGAAGGGAGGGGTTAGGGAATAGTCAGTAAGTAACTGCAGGAGAACAGAGCTGAGGCTGCCTGCAAGAGAAACTTAGATTCATGAGCCAAGAAAAGGGAAACAGTTTGGAAGTGGAGGGATTAACTCTGGGAAGACAGAAGAAGAAAGGGCAGCAAACTTGGGAGGTTAGTTACTCTCAAACTGAGTATTTGCCAGTAACACTAAGCTGACTGTCAGAAAGAAGCAGCTTTGGATGGGGAAGGGGCAAAATGGGCAAAGAGGGTCAAAAGGCATATATCTCCAGTTATAAAATGAATAGATGCTGGAGATGTAGTGTACAGCACGGCAACTATAGTTAATAATACTATACTGTATTTTGAGAGTTACTAAGAGAATAGATCCTGAAAGTTGTCATCATAAGAAAATTTTTGAAACTATTGTGTGAATATTTCACAATACACGCAAATATCAAGTCATAATATTGTACATCTGAAACTAATACAATGTTACATGTCAATTATATCTCAAGAAAAAAGAAAAAAGAAGAAAATAGTTCTTTTTAATATTAACATGCATGTGCAAAATTTGCTAAAAATAGTTTTGCCTATAAGCATTTTGCCCACCAAAAGGGTTATCTCTTAACACACATGCATGAAACAATGGACATTTGTGTTACATATTCTCCATGCTAAGATTACAATGCAAATTTTTATATAAACTATGTTGAAGTTCAAATTTGGGGAGAGAAAGTATCCCCAAAGTGAGTGAAGAAAATACAGCAGAGATTCAGTATGAGCCATTTCTTAATTAAATGATCAACAATTAAGGGACTCACAGAGATGCAAGTGAAAAGTAAAATGATTTGTGTGCATAAACTGCATCTCTAACCAAAGTTTTGAAATAAATAATACAAAGCGACAATCTCTCACCTTCCCCTTAGAGTGAAAGAGTGTTTTGCTTTAGTGGCAGCTACACTTGTAAGTCCATTTAATTTGTCTCTTTTTACCGGCTGCCTCAATTCATACATTGCAGCCTCCATAAAGCCTTTCAGAAACTCTTAAAGTACTTGTGATCCAGACCATGGGATATGCTTGCACATTCAAATTTAAGACACTTTTCTCAAGCATCCTGAAGGAAGGGTCTTAAGGTAAGAGAAAGCAATGAGTCAAAATCTGTTTTAACCTTTTTTTTTTCCTTTTGTATTGTGAAGGAGGATTTATTTATTGTAGAAGCAAAAGCATCTGGGTACATTAAAGAAAAATGGTGGCTAGGATAAGCCTGACCTGTTTCTGATAGCTTTGATGGAATTTGAGCTAACAAATTTACCATAAAAACAAACTCCTCTGAATTTCGAAGGCTACCCGTGAGCTTGACTGTTGCTGCCGTTCAGTGACTGAGTCGTGTCCGACTGTCTGTGACGCCACGGGCTGTGGCACCCCAGGCTTCCCCATCCTCCACTACCTCCCGGAGTTTGTTCAAGTTCATGTCCGTTGAATCAGTGAGACCATCTAACCATCTCACCGTCTGTTGCCCTCTTCTCCTTTTGCCTTCAATCTTTCCCGGCATCGGGGTCTTTCCCAATGAGTTGGTCTTTGCATCAGGTGGCCAAAGTGTTGGAGCTTCAGCTTCAGCATCAGTCCTTCCAATGAATATTCAGGGTTGATTTCCTTTAGGATGGACTGGTTTGGTCTCTGAATTTCAAAGGCTACCTGTTAGCTTGACTGTCAGGACCATAATGCAAGTTAAAAGAAAATGAGCTCATATTTCTTTGTTTTTTCTCTAATAAAAGTACCCTCAGTTTGAAGGAGAAGGAGGAAGTTGGCTGAATTGTCAGCGCACCAGGACACGTAGCCAGGACGCCCTGAACACTGAGAGTAAGATTCCAAGAACAGCAGAAAGACAATGGCTGAATTTAAGTTGAGTAAATCATTCTCTAATTTGGTTCTCTTGGAACAATGTAAAATGTTATTATGCCTTTTCACCTGGTGGTTAAGTCAAATGAGTGCCAAACTCAGTAAAAAGGATGCTGCTCTAAGTTTGAGTTGCCTTGAGATATTTCTTGAGTCTTTTTTTTTTTTTTACTTTCAGTTTTATTGAGATATAATCCACACACAGCACTAGGCAAGCTTAAGGTATATGGCAAAATGTCCTGATTTACCTATATTGTGAAACGATCACCACAATAAGCTTAATTAACATCTATTTCCATCTCTATACACACAAAAAAAGAGGAAAGAATAAAGATATTATAATATATGTTGAAATCCAAAAGTGTAATGTCTCCTGCTTTCTTCTTCCTCAGAACTGCTTTGGCTATTCAAAGCTTTTTTTTTTTTTTTTTGGTTCAGTACAAGTTTTAAGATTATTTTTTTCTACTTCTGTAAAAAACATCATTGAAGTCTTGATAGGGATTATATTGAATCTATAGATGGCTTTGGATCATATGGACATTTTAACAACATAAACCTTCCAATCCATAAACATGGTATCTTTCCATTTATTTGTGTCTTTTCTTTCTTGCATAAATGTCTTATAGTTTTCAATGTGGAGATTTTTCCCTTCCTTGATTAAGTTTGTTCCCAAATGTTTTATTGTTTTTGATGTTATTTTACTTTATTTCTATTTCAGATAATTCATATTGGAACATAGAAAGGCTACTAATTTTTATATGTTAATTTTGTATGCTGAAACTTTACTGAGTTTGTTGATTAGATCTGACAGTTAGTTAATACAGTCTTTCAGTATTTTCTGTATATACAAAATCATGTCATTGGAAAATAGAGACAATTTTACTTCTTCTTTTCCAATTCTGATGTCTTTTATTTCTTTTTCTTGTCTGATTATTATGGCTAGAACTTCCAGTACAATGTTGAATAACACAGGAGAAGTCCAGAGAATGGGCTGTCTTGTTTTATTCCAAGGAATAAAAGCTTTCAGCCTTTTACCACTGAGTATGATGTTAGCTGTCATATATGGCCTATTTGACATATATTTCATATGTGGTCTTTATTACTTTGGTATACATTCTTTCTATACCTAATTTGTTAAATGTTATTTTTTTTAAATCACGAATGGATGTCAGATTTTGTCACATCCTTTTTCTGCATCTCTAGAGACCATCCTATGATTTTTACTTTCTTTCTTTTAATGTTATAGATCACATTTATTGACTTGTGTATGTTGAACCATCCTTGCATCCCAGGGATAAATCCCACATGATCATGGAGAATGATCCTTTTAATGTGCCACTGAATTTGGTTTGTTAATATTTTATTGAGTTTTTTGCCTCTATATTCCTCAGGAATATTGTTCTATAGCTTTCTTATAGTGTTTTTATTTGGCTTTGATATCAGGGTCATGTAAAATGAGTTTGAATGTGTTTCTTGAGTCATTTTGAAATCCACATGAACACATATGAACAAAGTAACAGCACTAAGCTAAGAAGTGTGGTGCTAACGCAGTACGAAAGTCTGCCCGCTGCTTTCTCCCACTTTCCTAGGGGTTGACCCATGCACCTCTGACCAGTTTCACACAGAGACAGAGAGAGCACTGTAGTGACTAGGGACACAGGCTTTGGGTCTAACAGAGCTGCTTGAAGCTCCGGTTACACTACTAAGTGGCAAGTGACCTAGCATGACTTTTTAATCACCAAGTCTCAGCTTCCTCTTCTGTACAGTGGGGGTTAGGGCAGTGTGTCGGGGCTGTGTGGGGCGTTAAGTGCAGTCGTACATGAGCAGAGCTTAGCAGACGGAATGCCTGGCACACAGAGTGGAGAGTGCAAATAAGGAGAGACAGGAATGCTCTCTGCAAATGGAGTCATAGTGCAAGCATCAGTGTTTATTTTACACATTTACACGTGTGTGCTAAATGTGACAACGCGTGCTATGGGGTGTGTAGGAGTGCATTCTGAAAAGGGGGTTTGGGAGAACTCTCATGCATATCACGGTGCAGGGGCCCATATGGCACAGTCCTTTTCAACTGGACAATTGTCCAGAGGCCAGTCATGTAGATGTGAGGTTTGGCCATGACCTTTAAAGGATGGACCTGGCCACTGACCTCACCCAGTCCCTGGGTGGAGCCAGGGTCTGTGCATACCCTTCAGCCTCCTTTGGAAGAAGAGGGCTTGTTTTTCCAACAGAAGGTGCGAGCCACCCGCAGTCTGGCTGGGGCTAGCCTTAGACAATTAGAAGTCCAAAGACTGAGACCTTTAAAGGTGGCATCTCATGGTTTAAAAGCCTGTGGCACTGAGGATATTTTCTCACTCAGTCATTCTCATACCATGGAAACGCTGAATAGGATGATTCTATAAATGTTTTCCTAGTTAAATTGGACTTGAGGCTCTGGAGGACTCTTAATAAGTGCAGACCGTCCTCTTGTTCATCACCTACAGTCTCTAGCCATTCTCAGCAAATTTAAGTAAACACTGGAGTCATCCTAAGGAGAGCTGATCAGAAAGTTTCATTAGTTTGGATGGATTTTTCCTTTCTTACTTTTTTGGGCTTTGTTTTCGTTGTTAAAAATTTAACACATATTTCCTGTCCTGATGTAGTCTTGTTATTTTCCACTGGGCAATAAAAGAGAACCGCTTGCAATGCACACGTAGTTTGAATGATCTGTTTTCCAATGATTTAAACACTTGACTATCAGAAATCCGAGGTCCAATGACTCTGCAGTTGTCTTATCAGGGTACAACTGTACCCAGTCACCTTGGGTCTCTGGGCCTTGGTTTCTGGATCTGTAAAAAGGAATCAGATTTATACTCTCCTTGCTTTCATTTATACAGAAAGTGTTAGACAGGGATTTAAAAATTATCTTTCATGAGCTGTTTGGATGGCTTGGAGACTGGGGCTGCAGAAATGCAGCCAACTGTTATCATTTCTTCTGAGGAATTTAGGTTTGAAGATCTCTAATTCATCTTTACCAAATGCCTGCAAGGCATATAAAAAAGAGCATTACCCAGGGAGAGAGCACCAGCTTGAAATTTATGAAGATGCTCATGCCACATGGAAGAGAGGTAGGCGTTTGTGACTGCAGCATCCTGTCATTCCTCCTGGAACTTGAGAGGAGGGTGTGGATGGCACTGAACTAAAGCTAGAATTATCCCATCCCTGTTTGTTTCATGACTGTTTGTATCGGGCAGGGGGGTCAGTTTTCTTTCCTATCAGTCTCCCATTGATTCTCTTCTTGCTCCAAGGACTACCTTTTCAGTCTCTGTCATGGGATCCCCTTCCACACAGTTCTGACTCCAGATGTTCTCTTTGCTGGTATCTCAAAGGTTAATGCAACTTTGTCTTGTACTAAGACAGAGGGAAATGGAATATGATGTTAGAACACACAGGTGAGACAGATGCATAGACTGTTAGAGGAACCAGCCAAGTTTAGGACTCTGGGTCACACAAATGGGCTTCCAAGGTGGCGCTAGTGGTAAAGAACCTTCCTGCCAATGCAGGAGATGTAAGAGACATGGGTTCGATCCCTGGGTTGGGAAGATCCCCTGGAGGAGGGCACAGTAAACCACTCCAGTATTCTTGCCTGGAGAATCCCCGTGGGCAGAGGAGCCTGGCGGGCTACAGTCCATGGAGTCACACAGTAGGATATGACTGAAGCGACTTAGCGTGCATGCATGTCACACAAATAGGCAGAGGTAGCTCACAGGCCAGACCATGGTTTTTGGTGCCTGACTCGTTTCTGTTGTTCCCATCTACCTTGATCAGAAGTGACATTCAGGTTGCTGATTGGTGGTGATTTAGTTGCTAGGTCGTGTCTGACTCTTTGTGACCACATGGACTATAGCCCACCAGGCTCCTCTTTCCATGGGATTTCCCAGGCAAGAATACTGGAGTGGGTTGCCATTTCTTTCTCCAGGGGATCTTCCTGGCCAAGGGATCAAACCCATGTCTCTTGCATCCCAAGCAGACTCTTGACCAGTGAGCCACCTAGGTTGCTGATTATGTGGTCTCAAATCTGACATCCTGAGGGGTGCTAGGAGCTGCTCTTTGTTGAGAATTGGCAGCATGAGAAGAGCAAGCCACATTTCAACACGATGGTGAGACCGGAGCCAGGTAGGTCGTGAGTGCCAGACAGGGGACCTCACCACGCCAACGAGCGGGGGTTGGGGGGAACGGTCCACCCTGGGCTCACCATCCCAGCAAAGAACAAGCACTTCAGAATGCCGTCTGGGGCAACATTCACTGACCAGCGGGCATGTGCTTCGTGTTGGCAGAGGAAATGCCTGCAGGATTGAAGAGGGAGGGAACACCCGCACAATGTCCTTCACGTATGGAGCTCCTCTCCCTCCTGGATTCCACCTCCATTTATTAAACCCCACTCATACTTCAAAACTCATTCAGTCACATTCCCTTCATGCAGCTCTGTCATCTACCTGATCCAACTCCTTACCCTTCTCAATTGCGGTGGTGGTGTATACTCGGTTATGTACGACATTTTGTGACCCCATGGACTATAGCCCTCCAGATTTCTCTGTCCATGGGAGTCTCCAGGCAAGAATGCTGGGGGGTGGGGCGTGGTTTGCCTCCAGTAGTCTCCTTCTCCAGGAGGAGAAGATCCTCCTCCAGGAGATCTTCCCCATCCAGGGATCAAACCAGCATCTCTTATGTCTCCCGCATGGGCCTGGTGCCTCCTGGGAAGCCCCAAGGGGCCCCGCACCACCCTGGAAATTTAAAATACCCAGATTTTGTGTGTGTGCTCAGTTGCTTAGCTGTGTCTATCTCTTTGGAACCCCTTGGACTATAGCCCTTCAGACGCCTCTGTCCATGGGATTCTCCAGGCAAGAATACTGGAGTGGGTTGCCGTTTCCTTCACAAGGGATCTTCTCGACCCAGGGTTTGAACCCACATCTCTTGTGTCTCCTGCATTGGCAGGTGAATTATTAACCTTTTTGCCATCTGGGCCCCCCTGAAAATGAAAGCCAGCTCTTAATCATTCTTCTCTTTCAGGAAAACGCTTCTTTTCAGGAAGCTCTCCTTTTATTTCTGACTTCTTGTCATCAGGGCAGCATAAAGAGGCTCCTCCAGCTGGCAGACAGAGACAAACGCCCTTTGCCTGCGTTTTTCCGCCGCATCCTCAGCTCACTCTGATGCCTTTGGTCCTCATCTCTCAGGCCTTGGTTCATTTTCCATTTTTAAAGTGACCTCCCCCAAGGAGACTCCTTTTATTTCTTCTCTCAGATGGGAGTCGGAGAATCCTTAGAGGGTCACTGGGGTGTAGACGGAGGGACGTGGCCCCACCGCGCTTGGCAGTTATCACCTCCCTTTCGTCCTGCTTCCTGCAGGAGGGCATTTCTTGTAAAACAGAGTCATGAATAATGGATGCAGCAACTGAGCCTGCATTTCGGGCTGATTAGCATGCACCTTGTCAGAAATTGCTTTTCCCAGCGCCTTGGAGGCCGATTTGCCAACTCTGTTTTTCCAGGTGTGCGGCGGTGGGCGGGGGGGAGGGGGTGAGGGGGACACTTTGATGGTTTTGCATTCTTTCTTTCTGTCTCTTGCTGTCCCCTTGTCATCTCCCATTGTGGCTGCCTGCCTCATTCTGCTGTCATTTCCTCTGGGGAGTCTTTCCTTTTGTCTAAGCTTTTCTTTTTTTTCCTCTCTAGTCTCCCTATCTTTGAAGAGATTTTAATCTGTCCTGGTGATGTAGAACTTTTTTATTCATTCAGAAAATGCTAATGATGGAAATTATTAAGATCTTTCCTGTCCTGCTTTTGTTTTCCTCATTCTGGATTCTTTTTTCTTTCTTTATGAACTCTTCCTTCTGGAGTTCTAGAGAACGTAGAGTCACCTTCTTATTCACAGTGATTTTTCGTTAGTCACATGGTTTCTAATCAATAAATCCCTTTCTGCCAGAAAACACTAGGCCTTATCCAGAGTTGAAAGAAATGCCCAAATCTGAGCATACAGTACAGTCTTACAATTCAACGTAACTAACATTTCACAGGCTGCCTTCGCTTATCTCCAGTATTTAGAGGAACCGGATTCTAACACCAGCTATGCTTCTAATTAGTTATGTCACCAAGTGAAAATAAAGTAGATTTTCCAGGTCTATTTCCTTATCTTCAAAATGACAGGGGCTGGATTAAATAATTGCCCCAGGTGGCTCAGATGGTAAAGAATCTGCCTGCAATGCAGGAGACCTGGGTTCGATCCCTGGGTCGGGAAGATCCCCTGGAAAAGGGAATGGTTACCCACTCCAGTATTCCTGCTTGGAGAATCCCACAGAGACAGGAGCCTGGCAGGGTTACAGTCCATAGGGTCGCAAAAAAGTCAGACATGATGTGAAAGTGAGCGACTTTCACTTCTCTTCAAGTTCTCTTAGTATTTCAAACTGCTAATTTTTTGTTGTTTCTTGGCATTGTAGTACGTTAAAAAATTTTTATGTTGTTGAAGTATAGTTGATTTACTGTGTTGTGTTAATTTTTGCTGTATGGCAATGTGATTCAGTTATACGTATGTGTGTGTGTGTGTGTGCACGCATACCACGATTAGTCGTGTCTGACTCTGCGACCCTGTAGGCTATAGCTCGCCTAACCATGGTGCAAAACTCTCTTGAGAGCAACCTTGGTACCAACCAGCACGCAGGTCCAAAGGGATCTAGACAGCCTTATCAAGGAATTTTCTCAGGGAAAGACAGTTCCTTTCCCAAGAGGAAATCTGGTGCCAACTATTTGGATCATAAAATGTTGCCAACTTGTTATATAAAAGTAAGAGCTAATGTTGTTTACAGCTCTTTCTTTTTTTCCCCCATTTTGAGCCTCTCCCCAGTGAAGTAGGTTGATAAAACAAATGAGAAAAACTTCAGACAGAAGACCTTACTAATGAAAGAAGTTATGGGAACTCCCACCTAACTTGTAGGTTAGAGAGGTAAGCCTCAGACAGAGGGCTCTGATGCTGTATTTCAGTTAAAGCAAGACCATCAAAGCAATTGCTCTAAATGATCTTCCCGGGCTTTGTCTGATTTTCTCTAAGTCAGACTGTGACTCTTTGTACAGGTCAAGAGTTGGCAAGCTTTCAAGGGCAGAGCCTTACAAGTAAGTCTAATCTGAACCCCACAAGTCTGTGATGGGGAGCCCATAATGAAAGTTGACCCTGGGTCATCAGACAGATGCCTCCAAAGTGCGGAAGAGCCTGACAGTGGCCCTCCCCTAAAGAGATCCTTTGCCTTCCTTAGTGCTGAAGGCTGGATGTTAATCAGATATGTCACATGGGCTCTGTGTGTACTCATCCCCTTAGTGTATTAATTTCCTAGGGCTGCTTAACAGAAAACCACGCATGAGAGACTTCAAAACGTCAGAACTTTATTCTCACCTAGTTCTGGAGACTAGAATTCTGAAATCACAGTGTTGGCAGGGCCACACTCCTTCTGAAGGCTCTGGGGGCGAAGCTTTCCTTATCTTTTCCTCGTGTCTGCTGGTTGTCAGCATCCGTGGTGTTCTTTGGCACTGGTGATCACGGCCTCCATCATCTCATGGCCTTCTTCTGTCTGTCTCCTCTTTATAAGGACACCAGCCATTGGATTTACAGCTTACTCTAGTCAGAATGACCTCATCTTAGTTACTTACACTACAAAGACCCTATTCCCTAACAAAGTCTCCTTCAGAGGGACTTGCATTTTGGTTGACTTGCATTTTGAGGACACTGTTCAGCCCAGTAGAGTGGGTATTTATCTGTGTAGGTATATAGGGTAGCAATATAAAATATGAATTCAGAAGTCTCTGGATTTTACATTTTAATGAGGAACTCTTGTCTTGGGACTGGTTTTCCTAAATAGCATTTAAGAGTCCAAGTCTACTGACTCTCTGGGCATCAAGCCAGGTTTATCCTCTTAGGGTTTGAATTTGGCCTGAATTATTAACTCCAAACATTTACATTTGGCTTAGGAAAGAAATATCTCTTACTCAGCAACACTGAGACAAGGTTATTAACCTCAATATTAGATTTAAATTTTAGCGGGGCTTCCAAAGAAGTTCTAGAAGGTTGGAAGGCAACCTTCCATCTTTCTCCTATCAAATACCCACAGGGACTTTGCTTACATTTAATTTTTATTATAAAAGCAGAAGCAATGAAATATACTATGCTAACCACAGTCAATAAAAAGCTTTTATTCTGTAAAACTTAAATTCTATGAACATATGTCATGGTATGAAGTGAATATGAGAAAAATGTTTACAAATAATCACTTGCTAAACTTCCTTTCTCAGAATGTATCAACCAAAATCGTGTCTGAAATATGAAAGATGGAGAGACTCAACTTGAGCCCCTACAATCTTCATTGATTCCCATGCTGTCTTTTTTAGCCCTCTGTGGGGATATTCTGCTTTTCCTTGTCTTTTTCTTTGCTCTTGTGTTATTTCTTACTCCATCTCTATCTCCCTGAGAATTTGAAGAGATGAGGAGGAGAGTCTGCCTTTACTGAACCTCAGGTGTTTGGTCCTCTCCTGAGAAACTCATAGCTTTCAATAGTCAGAAGGATCCAGATGTTGGACAAAGTACAGGCTATAACTTCCCTTTCTCCTCAACACATATAAAAAATTTTTTTAAATGTAGTTATAAGCACATGCAAAAACCAGAAAAGCCAAGAAACAAAGCAGTCACTCTAAATGACAGAGGCAGAAGGAAACCCGCAATCGTAAGTGTGGGTTGACCCATATTCATAAAAGGGACCAGGTCTGGAACATGGCACATACATAGGGCAGGAGCTGGGTCTCTGTACCAGCAGGAGATCTGGGAGAGGCTGGGGGTAAGAACTGTTGATATACTGCCCACATTTTGTCTGGGCCTGGCAGCAAACCACTCCTACGTGTATGGGCTGGAGGCCAGCTTCCACACAGTGTGGGAACCCAGACACCCAGTCCTGCCAGAGCCCAGGCTGAAGCCACACTGAGAATAAGATCATCTCTCCAGAAACCCTCAGACCCTACATGAGTAAGGACGAGGAAGTAGAGCAGCGTGAAAGGCAGGCAGGAAGTGCCCACAAGGACCGGCTTACGACTGAAGGAAGTGTGGTTGCATCTTCAGGGAGGAGAGAAAGAAAAACAGCTCCACTGGGAATGAGTGGCTGCAATAAAAATAAATTAGAAAGTTTGGAAATGAGGAATAGAATTATTGAACAAAAACCCAAGAGATGAGCAGAATCTGAGTACAGCTCGAGTGTGAATTTATGAAAGAAAGATGAAACTGAAGGAATCTTCTAGAATGGATCACACAGAAGCAAAGGTCAGGAAAATATGGAAGAGAGGCTATGGGACAAGGAGGGTTAATCTAGAAATTCCCATATTTATCTGCTGAGTTCTCAAGATGGAAGACAGAGAGGATCTTTGAGGGGCAATATTTGAAGAGTGTTGCCTGGGAGTTTTCCGGGAGAAAAGACAGAGGCCTGAGGCCTTAGGGAAAAACAAAACAAAACAAAACAAAAACCTCACAATGTGCTAAGCAGAATATATGTTTTCAAAAATCCATACTTTGACACGTTTTAGTATAAGTTTGGGACATAAAAGGGTAAAGGAAAAAATCTTAAAATCTATGAGAGCAAGAAAGAGATAGTGACATGTACACACACAAAACTTATCAGATTTCCTCCAGACATGCAAATTTAGAGAGTAAACAGTCCCTTTGTCTCAAAGTTGGATCTTTCAGGGAAACATTTTGCAGTTTTAACTATCATCTCTCTTACTTTCTGGATCTCAGTGGGAGCAAGGGGCCACCAGCCAATTCTAGGACTTTGCTTCTCTGTGAATTGCTTTCTCATGTGTTAGACCCCTGCCTCCCTTTCCCCACCAACCTCAGGAGACAACACATTGCTCTCTTCAGGGTCTCAGTCCCGGAGGTCCTCTTCTGAAACCAGGCAAATAAATAAATAAATATTTCTTAAATCGCTGTTTTATTAAAAACAACTTTCCCCCTCCGGATTCCCAAGACCTTTCTCTTCCCTTTTCTGTCTTATTGAGTATATTTTTTGAAGAAAATTTTCTCCCAAAAGCCTTTTTTGGAAAGGTTTCCTCTTACTTTTTCTTGCTTTTTCTCCCCATAGCAAAGTATGGCACAATCAAGTAAATGCAAATTTAATAATATTTAAGTAAAGATTTAAAATGTTTTTTTCTTCTCTAATTCTATGAACTTTTGTCCTAATCATTATATCTAAAATGATGGATGTGTTATTAGAGAAATAAAAAAAAAGTTTCAAAACAAGAAACAAACAAGATTTTATGTACAATACTGAGGGGTGTTGTGCAATACTTAGAGAAACTTTCAAGGAGACGAACTTTGTAATGAGACCATTGGGTATATTTGTTTCATCTTCCAACAATGGACTGGGTTCAGGAAGGCAGTAGTAATGTGAGTCAGCAAAAGCAATGACTTCCTAAGCTCAGCTGTTCAAAGAGTCCCCTCCTCAACTGTATCACACTTCTTGGGATCCATGAGACGACATCATGGATGAGTGATTGTGGTCTTGGGGAGGTCACTCTGGGAGGAACCAGGATCCAGCATCCACAGATACCCTCCCCAGCCTCCACACGCTCCTCCTGGCTGACGTCCAGGTAGTACTATTCCCCATAGCTGGCAGGGGTGTCTGGCAGACCTGCTGGGAAGCCCTGCAGAGTGTTTTCATGGTGGCTGGAGGAACTCATTCATGCCTAGAGGGACATTGTTCAGCAGGAACGGAGCATCCAGACACAAACTCTGTAAGGTGCAATTCTCAGTTGTCAGAATAAACAGATGGCTTTACATGTAGCCTCATGCCTGCCTTACACTGAGTGCCCTACAAATACATGTGGAATAAGTTCTTCAGTTAGTGAAGTTAGGGCAAGTGTCAGGGAGTGAAAACCTCCAAGTTGTCAACTGAAAAAAAATGTGCAGCATGAGAGCTGTAAGTTTTATTTGGAACAAAATGAAGACTATAATCTGGAGACAGCACTTCGGATAGCTCTGAGAAACTGCTCCAAAGAGGTAATGGGGAAGGTCCATGCCATATATGAATTTAGTGAAGTGGGGTGCATGTAGTCAAGCACACAGTCTGATAGTCTTGCTGCTAGTACGAGGAGCAGATGTCACCATTAATGATTTTAGCGCTTTTCTAGATATGGGGACATGCAATAATCAGGTTCATAAAATCTTCTCCTGAAAATATCTAACTATCTAAAGACCTATTCTGCCAGTTTTTCCCAGAGCACAGAGTGCCTCGTTCCTGATCTTCACCCTGAAGTCTTTCCAGGGGTTGTTGAAGGCCAGGAGCTTCAGCACTGATGACTGGATACTTACAGAAGTAGATGGCAAGCATCAATTCATCATTGGCAAAGTCTAACTGGAGAGCATATTTGTGCAACAGTCTCTGAGTCATTGGAAGAATACAGCAGCTGTGGCAAAGTGATACTGGGGTGAGAGAGAGATTCTTCCCATTTTAACAGAAGTTCCCACTGTGCTGCCATATTGAGGGAACCAAAGGATGGATGACCCCTACAGAAGAGTTCCAGCAGAGCATTGGTTGGCACCTTCAGTGCCCTTCAGTTTCCAACATCAGTGAAAGCAGCAAAAGGCCTTCATGGGCATCAGACATCTTAGCAGTAGGGGTCATCACAAGGAGCAGGAGGAGAAGAAAACTTGGGAACTATGACCATCATCACCTGGGAAGTGGGATGCTCTGACTACAGGCAGACATGACACATGGTTGGGACTTCCATATCTGATTAGTCCTGGAGAGAAGGAGTGCATATCAGTCAGGGTTCAAGTGCATGAAAGTGAGAATATCTTAGCTACTTTCAACACAAAAAGTATTCAGTATCAGACAGAAAACAACACAGTTCTGTAAAGCAATTATCCTTCAATTAAAAAATAAATAAATTAAAAAAAGAAGTCTATAGAATCCTTGGGAATCTAAAAAGTAGGATAGCTCCCAGAGCAAAACCAAACTGGCCCACTGGAAAGAATGAATACCTCTGCTAAAGAAGTGGGGATCAAGAGACCAGCATTGGAGCAGCAGAGTTCAAGAACACGTCACCAGTTGCTGTCTGGCAGTTGGGAACCACAGTGTCTTTTCTGCACCCCTGGAGCAGGTGGCTGAGCCCTGGATGCTGAGTCAGGCAGCCCAATACTACCAGGACTGCCACTCCCAGGAGCTATCGCTGAGGTCACAGACAGGTGGTTCCTACCTCACCTCCACCTTCCAAATCATGAGAGTTCATCATAATGAGCCATCCAGGCCCTTGCATGCAGAGTCTGTAAAATGGATATTCTGTCTTTCCAGCCCATGTCATTCAGGAAGACATACAGAAAGTAAGATAGAAGGGACACTGTGCAGCTGGGGTACTAGGCATGGAAGTGAATTTTAAATCAAGGAAGAGAGATTCTAAAACAATAGATGGGGTGAAACCAGGAGCATCTAAGGTGTTGCTATTAACTGCTTAGTATTGTACACTGCTTCTTTTTTTAGACTCTAGATGGTGTGAGCTATGAATGTGGAGATGGTATCTGCTTTACAAGAGTGTTTTGAAGATGTGTTAATTTACTGAGATGAAAAAGTGAAAAGTACAACTGTTATGCAAAGACAATAATTTGACGTGAGAAAAAAAAAAAACACCCTCTTTCCTCTAATGAGTCAGAAATAAATCCTACTGGGCAAACTTTAGACAAGAACCTCTAGGAATTTAGTAGTAGTTAGGACTTGGCATTTATGATGATGAACATACCTAGTAAATGTGAGTACTTGCCTCCAACTTCCACTATCCTGGGGAGATTTAATTAACTTTTAGCAACATCTCTGATGTACAGCCCCAATCTGCTCCTTTGTCTGAGAGCTGGCATTGTCCGCTGTCATGACCTGGAGAAAGGATCATCCCCAGTGGAGAGTCTGCTCTGGATGTCCACTGAGAACCATCCCTCCTCCAAATCCATCCCCGTTTAAACGCTCCCACTTCTGAGGTTGCACTGAGCTGCCACCCCCCAGCCCCCACCTCTACCCTCAGCCAAAAGCAGCTACCAGCTGTTGAATTGTCGCACGGTTTCTACAGAGAGGAATGTTTAATTATGTTAATTTATTAATATAATGAATTACTCTCTCGGTTTTAGGATAGCTATGAGCACAACCCTGAAAACCAATCTTAGAATTAATCTCTAGCAGGATTTTACATATCAGCCATTGTGCTTAAAATAAGGGGGAAAGGGCAGAAGAGGAGAGAGAAGGAGAGAAGGAGAAAGACGAAAGAGGAAGAGAGCTTGATTAAATTTTATGCTTTTTATTTAAAGACCTGTCAGCCCAGAGTGAGAAACAGAGCAAGCCTGTTTGGACAGACTTAGTTTAGATTTACCATGGGAAGCTCTCTCTACCTGACACATCTTGACTCAGAACCAGTTTCTCTGTCATCAGTCACAGCTTGGTTTACCCTCGGCTTTTTGGGTTGAACTGGAGCACCATCCCCTGCTCTGATCACAAAGGATCAGCGAGAATAACAGAGTGAAGTGTATTCCCTGTTGAGCCCAGAGCTGGGGTTGCCAGGATCTCCATCCTGAACCATTCCCAGTACACACCACAGTCCCCCTCTGTCTCATTTCTGAAACTGTCCCTGGCGTTTTATACAAATGATCAGATTGGCTAGTGGGGCAGAATGTCCCAGAGTCTGATCTATGTGTGGGGCTTCCAGTTCAAGATGGCGGAGTAGCAGGACGTGTGTTCATCTCCTGCGAGAGCACCAAAATTGCAACTAGCTATTAAGCAACCATTGACAGAAGGATGCTGGAACCCAGCAGAAGAAGATACCACACGTCCAAAGACAAAGAAGAAACCACACATTCAAAGACAAAGAAGAAGAGGTAGTGAGATGGTTGGAGGGGTGCAATCACGATAAAAATCAAATCCTATACCCACCGGGCAGGTGACGCACAAACTGGAGAACAATACCAAAGAAGTTCTCCCACTCTTGTGAAGGTTCTAAACTCATCAGGCTTCCCAGCCTGAGGATCCAGCAAAAGGAATGGGAATCCCTAGGGAATCTGACCTTGAAGGCCAGCGGGATTTGATTACAAAACTTTTCACAGGACTGGGGAAACAGAGACTCCAGTCTTGGAAGACACACAGGCTGATCTGTGTGTGGAAGAGAATCTGGAGGGACATGATGGCCACCTCTTCCCACAAACCCTGACAATTTGACTGGATTTAGCTCTTTGCACAGTGGGGCTCAGTCCTGGGTAATTTTGAAGCCACTTTCCCGGTGCGGAACAGTTTTGCTGACCGGCCCGCTTTCCTAACAACAGCATGAAGCACTTTAATAGCACGTTGCGGTGCAGTGTTTTTCCCTATTTCCATTTTACTATCAAGCACACTGATTTGCAGAGGTGGTGAGTCATTCAGCGGAAGTCCTGCCACCACTCGGCTGCTGAGCGTGGCTCTGCCATTCAGTAATGCAACCCTACAATGGAGCAGAGGCAGTGGGATGAGCCCAGCACGAGGCCAGGGAAACAGACAAACCAAACGCAGGAGCCACGCAGGGGGACAGAAAATACTTTGTCTGTTTTGCCAGGGATGGCAGACTTATCACACGTGAATGTGTTTTGTTATCGTCCACTGAAAGTTTTCCAGGTCTTTACTATAAGAGAGACAATACTGGCCTTTATCCCATCACAAAATGAGGCTGGTGTGGTGGTATGGAGGGTCAGCATCATTTAGAACCTCACAGCGAATGGTCAAAGGCAAATCCAGTTGCAGCCTGTCTTTCTGCTGCAAGACATGGGGAGGTAGTTTCACCTCCCTGAGCCCCAGCTTCCTCATCCGTAAAGTAAGAAAGTTAGAAATACTCTCACATAGGGTTAAAAAGCAGTGGGATGTTTAGGAAGTATCTTGAACAGTAAAGCTCTATTGTGGTTCAGTCGCAAAGTCCTGTCTAACTCTTGAAGTTCATGAAGTGACTCTTGAGGTGACCCCATGAAATGCAGCATGCCAGGCTTTCCTGTCCTTCACTATCTCCCAGCATTTGTGCAAATTCATGTCCATTGAGTCAATGATGCCATCCAACCATCTCATCCTCTGTCACTTCTGTCTCCTCTAGCCCTCAATCTTTCCCATCATCAGGGTCTTTTCCAATGATCTGGCTCTTTGCATCAGGTGGCCACAATATTGGAGCTTTAGCTTCAGCATCAGTCCTTCCAGTGACTATTCAGGGTTGATTTCATTTATGATTGACTGGTTATAAAACTATAAATAGTGATTACTCTTAAACTGGTTCAGAGAAAGAGCAGAAGTCACCCAAATAGACATTTCAGGGACTGAGAAAATCCAACACAAACTCATTAAATTTTCTCCTAGTGATACCCCTGAACTTTAAGGAAATTATAAAGATAACATCGTGGCATTAAAAAGAGGGTGTTATTGATTCAAACAACAGGCCCTTCCCCCACATCACTGTTTAACTCTTAGTAAATCTTGTTCTGTGAAATGGCCAGAGTTGTTACACAGGCTAATAAGGCAGTGATCTGTGCTTAGTGTTAGGTGTGTTAGGGAAGGCTACTCTAAAGGCCAAGGATGTCATGTGGGAAACTCCAATTTCCCATTTCGTGGTTCTTTGTTTTGACGCATAAGCCCCCATCTCCCAGGATCAATGCAATTGCAGGTGTCCTTTTTTTTTTAGCTGATTTTTAAATTTGTAGTTAGTTAATTAATTATGGCTGTGCTGGGTCTTCATTGTTGCACTCCGGCTTTTTCTAGTTGTGGCAAGTAGGGGCTACTTTTGCTGTACTGCAAGGGCTTCTCATTGAAGTGGCTTCTCTTGCTGTGGATTATGGGCCCTAGGTGAGTGGGCTTCAGTAGTTGTGGTGTATGGGCTGAATTGCTCCAAGGCATGTGGGATCTTCTCTGACCAGGGATCAAACCTGTGTCTCCTGCATTGGCAGGCAGATTCTTAACCACTGGACCACCAGGGAAGTTCAGACAGTAATTATCTTGATAAAGGCGTCCACGGGCTCTTCCTCTGCAAACTCAAAGCATGGCTTTGCTGACATCGCAGTCATGGAGATTCTTCTCCTGATGCTCATTTCAGTCCTGTTGACTCTTTGTGACCCTATGGATGGTAGCCAGTCAGGCTCCTCTGTCCAAGAGATTCTCCAGGCAAGACTACTGGAGTGGGCTGCCATGCCCCCCCTCCTCTAGCAGATCTTCCCCACCCAGGGACTGAACCTGCATCTCTCGCATCTTTTATGCCTCCTGTATTGGCAGGCAGGTTCTTTACCACTAGTGTTACCTGAGAAGCCCCAAATGTTCTCCTAGTTCTTTGCAACTTCTCTCGATCAGAGCAAAGGAGTGTGAGATAAAAAACAGGGAAAATAAGCCTCTGATGGATGGATGATGGATGAGGATGGAAACCAGTGCTTATGTGCAAGCAGCCCAGCCCATTAGAGCACCCCCACCTCAGCTTTCCTTGAATCAGTGAATATTATTCAAACTCAGAGGTCACTGCCCATCCAGGAAAGCAAATAGGATTTTTAATATGGACATTTCCTGCCTCAGCTGGAGACTTTTCTGTTTTATTTTATTTTCTTCTGGACACAAAACAGGAAGTGAAACTCAAAAATGCACAAGTCGTTCAGGCAAATAACAGATCCAACTTAAACATCTGTCATGCTGAATTCTCTTATTCCTATGATCAGATCAAATGTTAGAGACCACTTCAATTTCTGTTGGAGAGGTTCTGTCTCCTGAGCCATATTGGTCTGAAACAGCACCCCTTCCAAGAGCCCATGTGTTTCATCAACAGGTACCCACTAGATATTCCTTCTAGCTTCTGCTTAACAGATGGAGAAAGACTACTTACCCTAAAGGATGCCTAACTTAGCTGAGAGCTGTGAAGGTCACAGAGTATGTGTATGAAATTGTATCAAGGCCATAAAGAAGGCTAAGAGCTGAAAAATGATGCTTTCAAACTGTGATGCTGAAGAAGACTCTTGAGAGTCCCTTGGACCCCAAGGAAATCAAACCAGAAAATCCTAAAGGAAATTAACCCTGAATTTTCATTGGAAGGACTGATGCTGAAGCTGAAGCTCCAATATTTTGGCCACCTGATGGGAAGAGCTGATTCATTGGAAAAGACCCTGGTGCTGGGAAAAACTGAAGGCTGGGAAAGGAGAAGGGGACAACAGAAGATGAGATGGTTGGATGGCACCACCGACTCAATGGACATGAGTTTGAGCAGGCCCTGAGAGTTTCTGATGGACAGGGAAGCCAGGCGTCCTGCAGTCCGTGGGGTTGCAAAGAGTCGAACAGGAAGACAGTGACTGAACTGATGTAGGTACAGTGTGGTCCTCATGTAGCTAACTTCTTCTACTTGGTGTTTCAGTATCTATAAGTCAGCTCACAGGATATGGCTCAAAATATTATCTGTAGCCCTTGAGAAAGAACTAGAGCATGTACTCATTAACTATGCTTAATGAGTACATTATTATTTGGTCTCCTCTGACTGTTTTCCTTTGTTTTCACTTGTTCTCATTTTTCTGATTAAACTTACTCTTTGACTAAATTTCCCACAGACAGCAGGCAGGCTGAGGACATGGGGGTGTGTGCAGCAAGGACCATAGGGTCCTGCTCTGTTTTAACACGCCCCACCCCAGGCTGCGGGCAGGTACTTCTGTGTGGACCTTCTCCCATTGCCCTAAAGCTGGAGCTTCCTTGTAAGTGGCTAGAAGAGCAACTGGTGCAAAAGAGACTCATAGATTTGATGTGCTGTCCTTGTCTCTTCGTAGTTCTCCTTTGGGGACATTATCCCATCTGAGATTATATTAGAAGAAGTCAGGAAAGAACCTGGAAAGGGAAGTCTCTAGTCACCCAGGAATGCTTGCTAATGTCCACCGCAACGGTCCTCAGTGCATTCAGGGATCTCTACTATGATTTCTAAAGCAGGCCTGCCCCAAACCCTGGAATCCACGTGGGTGATCCTGAGGGGCTCTGGGCAGGCCTTTCAGCTGCTATCTGCCTGGTTCTGAAGGGCATGTATCTGGCCATGAGGGAGAAATGAAGATTGGGAATATCCAGTTTGTATGAAGTGTCCCCATTTTCTGATTCTAGACCTTGCCCATTCTTGCCCTCTTTCCATCAAGAAATCAACGTCTTTCGCATCTCATCCTGGTTGCTAGGAAAAGAACTTGTGGGATCATTTACCTGCTGGGTCCTTTCTCCCAGACTTTGGTCTTTGTGCAGGTGAAGCTTGTATGTTCTTTGTCTTAGCCGCAATCCCCTCAGAAGCTGGACATCCTGAGGTAGACAAGAGGCGGTCCTTTCAGACAGATAAGAGGTACAGGTTGTTTGGAGTAGAAGAGAGAAGCATGGGTTGTTTGGAGAAGAGGGCTGAGAGAAGGAAGGAAGGGAACAGAGGCGGGATCTGTGTATAGGCTACAGTCCAACCCGAGAAAGTAGCCCCCTGCCTTCTATCCCAGGGTTAAATTGCAACAAAATAATTGTGACTCTAAAAGTATTCATTTCTCCTTTCCTCCTTCACTACTCCCCTGGACCCAATTCACCTGTGATTTCTAATATGTGATTTTATGTATTTGAAGGAGATATTCTTTAGAGTTCTCAATCTTAATTGTACATAGATTTCATTTTATAGTTCTCCTCCTAGATTGAAAATAAAAATTCATGGCATTAATTTCTATATTATGTAGAAAACAATCTGTCCTAAAAAAGCAATATCAGGCTATCACTTTAAAAATAAACACTTATCTCTTACTGCCTTACTTCAAAATCAATACACATTTTTGAAAGCACTTAAATGTTGGAGATATCTCCAACCTTCCTTCATTGTCTTAAACATCTGTTTGGTTGTCTCCCAGCAGACATCCACTAAATATATGGTTTATTTTAGGTAACTGATTATAGGAAACTTTTTCATATATCCACCAAATGACATGTTTAATCACATCTTCTTTTCAACTTTAAAGAACCAAATGATTTCCTTATCTTGACATGATTTATCATTTGAGCATGAGCCAGAGACCTCAGAGGATGTTATCTATGGCTCCTTCACATGAAGGGCCCTTATCAAGCAAGCAAAGTTTACAATCGCAGCAAGGGCATAGAAGGAAAACAAATGGTCTGGTCAATAGTGCTCCATGTGAGACTTTTTCAAAGGATCTTATCTAGAAGCCTTTTTCCAAAAAGCTCACAGCGGATGTGATTTTTCATTAACTGCAGAGCTATGTGATGGGTGTAATGTTTTGAATGCTTTTCTCTTTTCACTGGCTATCAGCTAAGGCTCTTATTTTATTTCTTTTTGGATATAAGTTAAAATTTTCTCCCATGACCTCAAAGCCTTTGTTGCTCAAGACGTTTCTCTCATTACTAATGGTTTTGATTAGAAACTAAAAAGCTGTGATGGAAAGTCACCTTCTCTACCTTCTTTCTTGCTTCCCTGGAATTTGATGACCAGCCAGAGGGTAACCCACACACAATCTTTTCCCTATGCGGAAACTGATGTGGAAAGATTACATCAAGGATCTGTTAGTGGAGGCGTATCATTAACTAGAAGCAAGGCTAGCAGAACAGGGTGCACTGAGAGTAGCTAGATTTTTCTCAGCATAGGAAAGTAAATTTCACATAATTTAATATCTTTCATGAGTAGTTTCACTGTCAGGGCACCCAGGAAAGGATTTAAATTCAGTTTCAATCTAACTGTTAAGAACTTTTGTTAATATTTAAAGTGTGGTACAACCTAGATTTAGAAAAGTGCAAAAATTATAAATTCAGAGTCTGCTGGATTACTACAAAGTAAAGACAGCCGTGTGACCACCTCCCAGTTCAATAAATTGAAAGTTACTGAACCCCAGCAAGACCCTTACTCTCCTCCCCAAAATTACACTATACTCCTTCCGCTACTCTGATCTCTAACACAAGAGGTTGTCTGTTTTTGAGCTTTGTATAAATGGATTGGGCTTCACTTGTACCTCAGATGGTAAAGAGTCTGCCTGCAGTGCAGGAGACCCAGGTCCAATCCCTGAGTCAAGAAGGTCCCCTGGAGAAGGAAATGGCAACCCACTGCAGTATTCCTACCTGGATAATCCCATGGACAGAGGAACCTGGTGGGCTACAGTCCACGGGGTCGCAAAGAGTTGGGCACGATTGAGTGACTAGCACACACATGAATGGATTATATGGTATGTATTTTCTTGTGTTTTACTTCTATTGTTCAACATACTTGCAACTTTTATCCAAATTGTTGCATGAAACAGTTCAATCATTTTGGTTGCTGTGTAGTATTCTATGCTATTGATAGACCAACTTTATCTATTCTACCACTGGTAAGTATTTGGATTGCTTGAAATTTTTGGTGATTCTGCTGTGAATATTCTTATACATATATTTTGCTGTACCTGTGCACATATTTCTTGCAGGTATGTATTTAGGAGTGCAGCAGCCAGAATAGAAGGCATATATATGGTGAAATGTAGTGTAAACTGTCAAAGTTTACTAAAATGGTTAACTAAAACATACCAATATATACTAATAGACTCTGGATTTATATGAGAGGTCCTATTGTTCCACATGCTTGCCAATTCTTAGCATTGTCAGATTTAAATTTTGGCCCTTCTGGGAATTCCCTGGTGGTCCAGTGGTTAGGACTCCAAGTTTCCTCTGCAGTAGCATGGGTCCTATCCCTGTTCAGCAAACTAAGATCTTGCTTGCTGTGCGGCATGGCCAGAAAATAAAATGAATAAATAAATAAATGTTAGCCCTTCTAGTGAGTGTGGTGGTTACTCATTGTGGTTTAAGTTTTTTTGATTGCTAATGAGATTGAGCCCCTTTTCATACATCTTGAGGACGTTTAGATACCATTTTTTGAAGTGCCTGTCCAAATGTCTCGCCCATTTTGCAATAGAGTATCTGACACTTTCTTGTGATTTATATATTCTTTACATAGTCTGGAATATGCATTTTTTTTCAGACACATGTGTTGCATATGTCTTTTTCCACTTACATCTTGATATTTTAAATGGCCTTAATAGTACATTTGATGGACAGTTTTTAATTTTCATCAAACCTAATTTATCAGACAAATAGCTATTAAAGTAAATTGTTTGTAGAGATAGAAATAATACACCATGAAAAAAATGTTCAACAAACAAGATATATTGTTTCCCAATTTGTTGCAACTAATAATGTAATTTCAAAAGATGAAAAGCAAGAAGAAAACAAAAAAACAAAAGCAGAACCAAAAGGGAGCTTTAGAAAACCTATAGCCTTTTCCTAGTAACTGTATTGAAACACAAAAACTCACTGTGCACTGCTTGTAAGAGACACAATTTAGATATAACCGTACTGAAAGGGGCTCTTGAGAATCCCCTGGGCAGCCAGAAAATCAAACCAGTCCATCCTAAAGGAAGTCAACCTGAATATTCATTGGAAGGACTGATGCTGAAGCTGAAGCTCTAGTACTTCGGCCACCTGATGTGAAGAGCCGACTCACTGGAAAATACTCTAATGCTGGGAAAGATTGAAGGCAGGAGGAGAAGGGGACGACAGAGGATGAGATGGTTGGATGGCATGATTGACTCAATTGACAGGAGTCTGAACAAACTCTGAGAGATAGTGAAGGACAGGAAAGCCTCGATGCTGCAGTCCATGGAGTCTCAAAGAGTAGGACACAACTGAGCGACTGAGCAACAACAACTGCAAGTTTAAAAATAAAAGGATGAAAAAGGTATATAATTCAAACACTAATCCAGAGAAAGCTGGATTTTAAATATTGAACCAGTCTGGCAATCCAGAGATAAAATCCAACTTGTCATGGTGCATTTTCTTTTTTACAAATTAATGTATTCAATTCACTAAAGTTTTGTTAAAGTTTTTCTTTTTAAACTATGTTTAGGAGAGAGATCTCTCTAATTTTTTTTTTCTTGTAATTATTTTGTTAGGTTTTAGTATCAGGACAACATTACTCTTACAAAATAGCAGAGAGAATTTTATTTCTCTTTAATTTTTTAGAAAATTTTGTGATAAATTGGTATTACTACTTCCTTAAATATTTAGTAGAATTCACCAGTGATAGCATGTGGGCCTGGAGTTTTCTTTGTGGGAAGTTTTTAACCAATAATCTGTTTATTTAATAGATAAAGAGGCAGGCTATCTATTGTTCTTTGAATGGGATTTGATAGTTTGTGTCTTTTATAAAATGTGTCTGCTTCATCTAAATTATGAATATTATCAACATAAAATATTTAATGATAGTATTAATTATAATTTTCCTGTCTGTAGGGTCTATAGTGATATTCTCTTTTTTCTTTTTGCAATTGGCAATCTGTGCTTTTTATCTCTCTTCTCTATCAGTCTAAAGAAAGTATCAATTTTATTTTCTGATTCTTTCAAAGAACTAGATTTTGCATTAAGTGGTTGTTTTCTCTATTATTTTCTGCTTCTTTTACTGATTTATTCTTTTGTTCTATACATGACTGGAAATTAAGAATTCTGCTACTTTGTTATTTGTTCAGTGTGGAAAACCTAATTCTTATAGATCATAGGAGACACAAAATTTAGTGCAAAGTCTCAACATCATCAATTGGAAAATGAAAATTTCAGTTAACAAAGGAAATGAGTAGCACATCATCATAATTTATAATATCTTACACTTGATCTACTATTGTGATGTTTATACAGTTAGTGATATTAGGTTTAATTAATTTAAAACATACATATCACTTTTGAAACTCCCTAAAACTTTACAAAGTAATATCATTTTTCCCACTTTATGGACAAGAAAGCAATCAGAGCAGTTTAAAATGCGGCCCTTACCAATCACACATTAGAAAGTAGCAGATTGAGTTGTGAACCAGTGCTCTTAAATACTATTTTTTACCACTTATAAACCAAAATCATTTGAGGTCTAAGGTAACCCAAACAATTAAGAGACTCTATTCTTCTTTTCAATCCTGTATGACAGCACACCTGTTAACAACATGGTTAGTGAATATTTTAAGCCCCATGTTGAGACCTACCACTCAGAATAAAAGATCCTTTTCAAAATATTACTGCTCATTGACAATGCACCTGGTCACCCAAGAGCTCTGATGGAAACATGGGAGATTCGTGATGTTTTCATGGCTGCTGACACAGCATCTGTTCTGCAGCCCATGGATCAAGGACTAATTTCAACTTTCAAGTCTTTCACTTAAGAAATACATTTCATGAGGCTGCCATAGACAGTGATTCTTCTGATGAATCTGGGCAAAGTAAATTAAAAATATTCTGGAAAGGATTCACCATGATAGAGCCATTGAGAACATTCTCAATTCATGGGAAGAGGCCAAAATATCAACATTAACGGGAATTTGGAAGAAGTTGATTCCAGCCCTCATGGATGACTTTGAGGGGTTCAAGGCTTGAGTAGAGGAGGTAACTGCAGCTGTGGTGGAAACAGCAAGAGAAGTAGAATTAGGAGTGGAACTTGAAGATGTGATTGAATTCTTGAAATATTGGGATGAAAACTGGATGGGTGAGGAGTTACTTCATATGGGTGAGCCAAGAAAGAGGTTTCTTGAGATGGAATCTACTCCTGGTGAAGATGATATGATGATTGTTGAAATGACAGCAAAAGATTCAGAATATGATGTAAACTTAGTTGATTTGAGAGGATTGACTCTAATTTTGAAAGAAGTTCTACTGCTAGTAAAACACTATTTAAAAAAGCACTGCATATAGGTAAATTCTTGATCATCTGAGCCACCAGGGAAGCCCCACTTTCACTTTTCACTTTCTATTGTGGGTAAAACACTATCAAAAACAATGCATACTACAGAGAAATTGTTTGTGAAAAAAAGCATTAATAGGTGTAGCAAACTTTATTGTTGTCTTATTTTAAGGAATCATTATAATCATCTCAGTCTTCAGGAACCACCACCCTAATCAGTTCAGTTCAGTTCAGTTGCTCAGTCGTGTCCAACTCTTTGCAACCCCATGAATCGCAGCACGCCAGGCTTCCCTGTCCATCACCAACTCCTGGAGTTTACTCAAACTCATGTCCATTGAGTCTGTGATGCCATCCAACCATGTCATCCTCTGTCATCCCCTTCTCTTCCTGCCCTCAATCTTTCCCAGCATCACGGTCTTTTCAAATGAGTCAGCTCTTCGCATGAGGTGGCAAAAGTATTGGAGTTTCAGCTTCAGCATCAGTCCTTCCAATGGACACCCAGGACTGATCTCCTTTAGGATGGACTGGTTTGATCTCCTTGCAGTCCAAGGGACTCTCAAGAGTCTTCTCCAACACCACAGTTCAAAAGCATCAATTCTTCGGTGCTCAGATTTTTTTATAGTCCAACTCTCACATCCATACATGACCACTGGAAAAACCATAGCCTTGACTAGATGGAACTTTGTTGGCAAAGTAATGTCTCTGCTTTTTAATATGCTGTCTAGGTTGGTCATAACTTTCCTTCCAAGGAGTAAGTGTCTTTTAATTTCATGGCTGCAGTCACCATCTGCAGTGATTTTGGAGCCCCCTCAAAAGAAAGTCAGCCACTGTTTCCACTGTTAAGTCAGCAGCCATCAATATTGAGGCAAGGTCTTCCATCAGCAAAAAGATTATGACTCACCAAAGTCTCAGTTGATAGTAAGCATTTTTTGTGGCAATAAAGTACTTTTTAAAGATTGTGTACCTTTTTCAGACGTAATGCCATTGCACACTTAATAGACTACAGTATAGTATAAGCACAACATTTATACGCACTGCAAAGCCAAAAATTCATGTAACAAATTTTATTACAATGTTCACTTTATTGGGATGGTCTGGAACCAAACCCACAACATCCCCAAGAGTAGCTTGCATATCTTAAAAGTTTCATCAGAAGAAAAAGAAAAAGAAAAAAAAACTTTAATTGCATGTGGTGATGAGTGTTAGCTAAACTTATTGTAGTGACCATCTGTCAGCATATACAAATATTGAATCATGATGTAGACCTGCAACTAACATTATGTTGTAAGACAATTACACCTCAATTAAAAAAAACAGTTCTTCTCTCTCCTATAAACATACCAGACTTTCCCCTTCTCTCAGATATATTACTACTTTTTCCTTTTTATTCTTTACCTGGTAACCACCAGAAGCTATTTCTAGGTAAAATATCTTGTCATGTCTTCTTTTTCAAACTGTGTTAAAATAATCCTCAATTCAATTTTTTAACAAATTGTTGACAATCTTTTGGACCAGTTAAAATATACTTAGACAACTTTCCCTTATTGGTTTACTTTTAAAATTTAAATTGAGTTGAACTGGATTATGATACAAATAAATCTAGTAATATATTAGTACATTTTCTACTCTCTTTCTCCATTGACTTTAATATGTATATATATATATATAGCATTATATGTAATATAATATGTGTATATATATAGCATTACATGTAATATATGTGTATATATATATAGCATTATATGTAATATAATATGTGTATACATATATATAGCATTATATGTAATATAATATGTCTATACATATATATAGCATTATATGTAATATAATATGTGTATACATATATATATAGCATTATATGTAATATAATATGTCTATACATATATATATAACATTATATGTAATATAATGTGTATACATATAGCATTATATGTAATATAATATGTGTATACATATATAGCATTATATGTAATATAATATGTATGTATATATATAGCATTATATGTAATATGTGTATACGTATATATAGTATTATATGTAATATAATATGTGTATACACATATATAGCATTATATGTAATGTAATATGTGTATACATATATACATAACATTATATGTAATATAATGTGTATACATATAGCATTATATGTAATATAATATGTGTATACATATATATATAGCATTATATGTAATATAATATGTGTATACATATATAGCATTATATGTAATATAATATGTGTATACATATATATAGCATTATATGTAATATAATGTGTATACATATAGCATTATATGTAATATAATATGTGTATACATATATAGCATTATATGTAATATAATATGTGTATACATATATATAGCATTATATGTAATATAATGTGTATACATATAGCATTATATGTAATATAATATGTGTATACATATATAACATTATATATAATATAATATGTGTATATATATAGCATTATATGTAATATAATATGTGTATACATATATAGCATTATATGTAATATAATATGTGTATACATATAGCATTATATGTGATATAATATGTGTATACATATATAGCATTATATGTGATATAATATGTGTATACATATATAGCATTATATGTGATATAATATGTGTATACATATATAGCATTATATGTAATATAATATATGTATGTATACATATATAGCATTATATGTAATATAATATGTGCATACATATAGCATTATATGTAATATAATATGTGTATACATATATAGCATTATATGTGATATAATATGTGTATACATATATAGCATTATATGTAATATAATATATGTATGTATACATATATAGCATTATATGTAATATAATATGTGCATACATATAGCATTATATGTAATATAATATGTGTATACATATATAGCATTATATGTAATATAATATGTGTATACATATAGCATTATATGTGATATAATATGTGTATACATATACAGCATTATATGTGATATAATATGTGTATACATATATAGCATTATATGTGATATAATATGTATATACATATATAGCATTATATGTAATATAATATGTGTATACATATATAGCATTATATGTAATATAATATGTGCATACATATAGCATTATATGTAATATAATATGTGTATACATATATAGCATTATATGTGATATAATATGTGTATACATATATAGCATTATATGTGATATAATATGTGTTGCATGTATGCTGCTGCTGCTTTTGTGCTCAGTCATGTCTGACTCTCTGTGACCCCATAGACTGTAGCCCCCCAGGCTCCTCTGTCCATGGGATTCTCCAGGCAAGAATACTGGAGTGGGCTGCCATGCCCTCCTCCAGGGGATCTTCCCCAACCCAGGTCTCCCGCATTGCTGGTGGATTCTTTACCCTCTGAGCCACCCGGCAAGCCCAAGAATACTGGAGGTGTTAGCCTGTCCCTTCTCCAGGGAATCTTCTCGACCAAGGAATCAAACCAGGGTCTCCTGCATTGCAGGTGGATTCTTTACCAGCTGAGCTACCAAGGAAGCCCCATCATATGTGTGTATGTATGTATATATATATATATATATAATAAAATATATATATATAATCAATTTGAGAATACATATTTTTGGTGACTAAGAATATACCTACAGTTTTTGCTTTTTAATCTCCAAGTATTAGTGGATCCAGGACAGAAGATGGAAGATATCTTAGTTATTTATTGTAATTTTATCTACTGTTTGTTATTTTATATTTTTCTTTATACCTGGATAAATATGTGGCCTGAAAATCTTTACTTTAAATTAAGATGATAGTCTGATTTCTATGCATTGGGGAGATTTGAAATGTCTGTGCTGTGTTTAGTCACTCAGTCCTGTCCAGCTGTCTGTGACCCCATGGACTGTAGTCCACCAGGCTCCTCTGTCCATGGGATCCTCCTGGCAAGAATACTGGAGTGGATCCCATGCCCTCCTCCAGGGGATCTTCTCCACCCAGGCATAGAACCCATGCCTCCTACATTGGGCAAATTCTTTACCTTCTGAGCCACCAGGGAAGCCCATGAATACTGAGCGGGTAGGCTATCACTTTTCCAGGGGATCTTCTTAACCCAGGAATCGAACTGGGGTCGCTTGCATTGCAGGTGGATTCTTTACCAGCTGAGCCCCCAGGGAAGCCCTCAAAATATTTACCCACCCCCCCCACCACCCCAAGCCCCCCATGCCCCCACCCCCCACCCCCACAGTAGCTGTGTGAAATTCAGGGATTTAACCTCTTAAGCTACCAAATACACCGTCAGCTCCTAAGAGAGTTCCGTAAGCCTTTTAGCTCTGACACAGCCCAGTGTTTCCTTGTTTGGTCTCTGGTCTGCGTTAACCCCTGTCATCACCCCTCTCCCACAGGCGATTCTGCTAAGGGCCCTGGGCTGTCTTTGCATCTCGGCCGCAAGGAGGACACGGCCCCAACCCTCCAGAGCTGGCAGGTCAAACACGAGAACCGCAGAGACTCGGTTACTCCTCCAGGGAAGAGGCTTCTCGTGATGTCAGGCACAACTTCCTCCCAGAAGCCCTTGTAAACAGTCAACCCGTTTTGTAATATCAGTCCCGCCACAGCACTGAGGATGTGCCAGGGGTACAATCACATCTGACAGAATGCCGCTGCTAGAACACTTGGTCTGGCAGTTTTAAGAGGGGACTCTCCTGATTAAAACCCTCCTTCTCGGGACAACCTCTAAGATGCCACCTGCCTGCTTTGCCTGAAGGAGTCCCCAAGGGTCTATCCATCCTCCTTTTCCCTTCCTTTGTTAGCTGTGAAGAAAGAGCTAAGATGAGTCAGTCAGATGTAGAGAGAAATTATCACATATATCAGTGTGTGTTCCTTTCTGAGAACAAACGTAAGAAAAATTAACCTGTTGTTTGGCTATGCAAGTTATATTATTAATCAGTTCCCTACAATGTGTTTTAGCTAAAAAGTAATAACTCATCATTAGGGTGCTACCCGAGGGTATTAAGCTACCATGGAAACAGCCTGTAACAAGAGACAATCTTTCATTTTCCCTCAGAGGTAGCATTTCATCAGATGCCTTAACAGAACATTCAACATTTGGATGGAAAAAGAAATATATATTTGCACCTATACTTACATGTATGGGTGCGTATATATACTGTCAGAGTGGGATATCTATGTATCTAAATCTATATCTATACAGCACAGTTAACAAGCTATCTCTAATAAAGCATCTGCCCATCAGATGCCATTCTCCAGGCAAGCTCCTCTGTATCCTGTCTTTCTACAGCAAAGGGGCAATCCTCAAATGTCTACCTTACCAAGTGTGTTAGTCACTCAGTCGTATCTGACTCTTTGTGACCTTATGGACTGTAACCTGTCAGGCTCCTCTGCTCGTGGGATTCTCCAGGCAAGAATGCTGGAGTGGGTTGCCATGCCCTCCTCCAGGGGATCTTCTTGACCCAGGGGTCAAACCTGGATCTCCTGCATCGCAGGCAGATTCTTTACCATCTAAACCACCAGGGAAGGCGTCTTCACCACTCTAGTAAAATGATTAATGATTAAGACTCGCTCCACACCCAAGAACCCAACAGATGGAGGCTCGCCCTGACTTAAAATGGAAGGGAATGCAGAAGATGCGGGTCCCTTCCTGCCTCTGATCCTCTGGCATTCGGCAGGCAGCAGGAACCCCAGATGGGTTGGCAGCTGGCGCCTGGGGCTAAGGTGTGGGCAGTGTGGCGTGAGCAGGACAGCGTCTTGCTCAGAGGCAGTGAACGCAGAATGGCACAGAGGTGGAGCTGATGGAAACCCCATGATTCCATACAGGAGATTCCTTACATGAGTCCAGGGTCTCCTTCAAGATGTCATCTTCTTGGTGCTTCCCTGGGCAAGGGAGCAAAAACTGGATTTGCTAACCCACTTTGCAAGAGCTAACCTCAAGAAATTCTAGGCATTGTAGCAAAAAAACCAATATTGGAGCAATGAAACCAATATTGTCAGACTTCCAGCAGGTAACTGGCAGAGTAGGAAAAAGATCTTGCTCTTCTCTCAAATAATGTGTTCATCTATGTAATCTTGAGTTTGAAATAGATGAATTCAAAATCTTCAATCAAAAAACAAAACTGTGGGCAATCAGGTTCTTTCCTTGTGTGATGATACCTGAGGGGTCAATGTGATCAACCTCATTGTACTAGCCTGCGTGCTTAGGCACTCAGTCATGCCCCATTCTGTGCGACCCTTTGGACTGTAGCACGCCAGGCTCATCTGTCCGTTGAATTTTTCTGGCAAGAATACTGGAGTGGGTTGCCATTTCCTCCTCCAAGGGGTCTTCCGGACCCAGGGATTGAACCCACATCTCCTGTGTCTCCTGCATTGCAGGCAGATTCGTTAACGCTGAGCCATCATGGAAGCCCTCATCATAGTAGCTTAAGTGATCACACGTGTTGAGCAGTGACCTCAGAATCAAAAGTTTGGATATTTTATTCCAGCCCAATCAATTGTCCCCAAAACAGGGACAGATGCATGTCCATGTCTCAAGGCTTTAGCCTTAGATATAGTCGGCGATGATCTTTTATAAGTTTCCCAGCCCAGAGTCCTCTCTCCCTTTCTTTGAACCACCCGTATCTTGGTCGCTAGTGTTCATTTGGCCTTTATCAAATGTGCCGCCAGTGTGTCAGTGGGAGGAGGCACAGGGGGAGATTGAATGGTCAGAGAAAATCTCTCTAAAGAAATGATTTTTTAACAGAGCCTAAAAAAAGAGAGTCAGCAAGGCAAAAAATATGTCAGAAAGATGTTCTGTTCTCTCTTTAGAGAGAAAACCTCTCTAAAGAGATGTCCCTCTTATCAGAGGGAGCAGAAAGGGCAAAGGTTTTGAGGTGGGGATAATCTCAGTTCCCAAGGAAACAAAGTCAGCACGGCTAGAGGGAGGTGGGTGAGGGAAAGAGAGAACTGTGGGTCTGCTTGTACAGGGCCCTGGGGTCTTCCATCAACGGCTTGGATTTGTTCTAAATGGAAGCATTTGGGGGGAGGGGTTATTAAGTAAGAGAAAGACTGATCTGATTTACTTTTCTAAAAGATCTCATTAAATGCTGGAAGTGACCCATGCTCAGGACTCAGCACCATCCTCTCTCAGACCCCTTACACTTTTCTCTGCTTCTTAAGTCCTGGCCATACCAAATGGTCAGCACGTCCTAGAGACAGAAACCAAGGTCAACTTCAGAATTAAAGAGTACTGCTTCTATCCCTGGCTTGTTGTGTTGCCAAGATAATGAAACAGTAATACATAGTATATATCTTACAAAGTATATATCTTCCAAAAGAAACCCAGGTCAGCCTTTCTTTTTAAACTTTTTTTCTTAATTTTGCACTTAAAGAAACATTTCTGCTACAATTACCAATGCTTTTTTCTTCTTAATATAATGTACTTTATAATTAAGAAAGTATATCAAACATAAAAAGACATTGGATCAAAACATGCAGCTATCTGAGCTTACTTGGAATGGAAACAATTTTAATTGATGCAATTTGCAGCCATTTAAATATTTCATATTTGGTTATTAACACTGCAGGGAGAGAGTGGGTCTTCATGCTGATAGACCGACAGAAAAGGAAATGCTAGCTTTGTAACTTTCATTTTCTCAAGGCTAATTTGGCTTGGAGTTCACCGGGACTTGTGTAGGTCAGTGAACACTGCATCCTTAAAGAGCAGAGGACACAAAGATGATTTTTCATATTTAAACCCAACTATTAGCATCAGGAAAGAGCTAGAGCTTTGTTAAGGTAAAGGCTGCTTCTGTCTTAGTACTGTGTGAAAAATCTCTCCAATAGAGTCCTGAAGTTTAGTGCTTGGATTTTATGATACGCACCATAGGAGATGTGGGTGAATATATTCAATCAGCTGTTTAATTAGAGGACCCCAACCAGCAAAGAGAAGGCTTGTTGAGCTAAGCATTTTATGATTTCATTTTCTTGTTTCCAGCTCACAGTGGAGTCTGTGGTGCTTTCTGATTTGCATCTGTCTACATTCTGCCCTTGGGGAATAAAAGAGAAAGGTAGAAAAGGAATAAACGAGGGAAAAATGAATTGCTTTTTCACATCCACTATGGATGATTATTATTTTTTTTTTAATAGTTCAGACAAGAGTAGGAGAGAGTCTGGCTCGATATTGGGAAGGACTTCCTGTGTGCCACAAACAGCCTGGAGGGCTGTGGGGTCTTCCGGGGCAATCTTGACAATGCCTCTGTCCCTCTCTGTCTACATGGAAAAGTTAAAGATCAGGAAGTGGACAAGAAGACCATTCAGACTCTTTATATAGGAATTTTCAAAAAACCACCATGTAGAAAAAAATCTGCCAGGCTTGCAAAATTTGCTTGAGCCCGATGTCCATTTATCTTTTCTTATAGCCCCTTTCTCACTAGGAGGAAACACAAGCAGCTGCCTGGAGCAGAAGCAGACAGAACTTCCTTATAAACAAAAATCCTCATCAAAGCAGGAATGAAACGGAGAGAAAAATGGGTAGTGCTGCATTTCTCACTAGGTCCTGTGCATATAAGAGCTTTTGTTCCATGGTTGTCCAGTCATTGCATCCTCAAAGATCTAACATCTAGTTTGTTCTAACCCCAACTGGTCAGGGCAGAGAAAAGCTCCCAGCAGAGCGAAGCCACTGCTCATGACTTCTGCCTAGAATTCCAGTGGACGTGGAGCCCCAGGCATTCTGCAGAAATGATATTCTCAAGGCCTTTCTTCCAAATCCCATGGCTGAAGATTTCAGGGGAGAAATCGGGAGAAATACTTTGGGTTTTCTAATAGAAGACAGTAGTTGTATCTGGAACAAAAATGAAAAGATGGTCTATGGAAGATAATTTCTTTCGCCAGTTCAGTGAATCCCTGAGGAGCAAGCAGACACCCCCCACACCCCACCTTAATGTTTTCCAGTTTGCTCATAAGCCAAGGGCACTGTTACATCTAATTCCAGCCCCTCTCCGGTTTTTCACTCCAGTTCACCCAGTTAAGTAATTGTTGAAACTTTGCGGGATAAGCCGCCTGTATAACCCATCACTGGTGCCAGAGATGATACAAGCCAGCTTTGAGCATAGGAGGTTTGACAGAACCTGTGCCTGGGGGGGGGGGGGGTGGGGGTTGCACGCTGTCCAATTCTGTTCCTACATCTGGATTTCTTTTGATGAACACTTAGAGGTTGTAATTTACTGAAGTCTTTTCCCCTCAATATCTTGTTTAATTGAAGCTCTAAGGACATTATTTTTACTTTTTGAATAGTAAACTCTTTCCCATTTATTTCACACATACAATTTCCTATATGTTATTTTACCATCTCTATTTAGAGGACATATGAAAATTCTCATTTTATCTTAGTAAATGTACTGAACTGGGGTCTTTTTTTTTTTTTTTTTGAGCTACTTAGAATCACTGGAAATGTTGTGGAATGCTCTGAAGGGGGAATGGTCTAGATGTTGCAGATAGGACTTTTAGGGACTATCTGGTCTCATGACCACTCTTCCACCCCCCACTTCTGCCAACACACACACATACACATTCACACATCAGGGACCATAAGAGCCTGGACTTTTATAGAATCGTTTCTGGAGGACAAGTGAAAAAAGAACCAGAAAAGAAAGCATACTCAGTCATGTATTTTCTTATTTTATCTTCATGCATTGCCTGTGACATCACCGCACACCATTCTACAGATAAAGAAAAGGAGAAGCAGAGACTCTAACCCTCCCAAGGTCATATGCCTATGAAGTATCAGAAGTGATTTGAATCTGGATCTATCTGATCAGTGCTCAAGTTCATCACCTCTGCCACTTCTGAGTCACTGAGCTACGTGCTTGATGGGCCCGAACAGAGGAAGGTGACCTCTGAGGAAGTCCACCCAGAGCTGTGGGTGGAGGGTTCTGGAAGTTGCCTTAATCAGGATAGGTTATTATACTCCTTGGTGACAAAGTCTCAAGAGCTTAATACAACTAAGGTTTATTTTTGGTTCATGCAAAGTTAGATGCCAGCCAGGTGACTTTCCAGGGGATCTGTCTGTGATGATCTATCTGGTGTTTCTGTCATCTCAGTCTGCAGCCTCCCACTCTGGGAAAGAGAAGAAACAGAAAACTCACACCCACTCTCATCTGTCTCCGGAAATGACTCGCTTCACTTCTGCCTGAGTCCACGGGTGTGACTAATTACATGGCCCTGCACAGCTGTCAGGAGCGATGGCAAGTGTTCTGATGTGCCCAGGAAGATGAGGAGAACAGGGCGGGGTGACCACCAGCAAGTCTGCTCCCTCCTGCTCTGCTTGGAGTGGCCTGGGGGCTGCTCCCTTCCTTCCCTTTTCTGGGTCACAGATACACTCAGTCACTGTTGCCAAGGAGCACACTCGCTCTCAGCATCATATGGGCACCAGCCAAGTGAAACTGGGAGTTAACCTAATAATCTAAATACTAAAGACCAAAGATTTTCTACTTTCACTGACATAATCAGAGAATTGAGGCAAAGTATAGTAAACGTTCAGCTCCCTGGATTATTACTTAAATTAGACACTTCTCTTTACTAGTATAGCCTGGCCTCTCCATCAGCCAAAATAGTTCACCTAGGAGGTCTAGTCAGCCCTTCTAGACCACCCATTCTTGTACCAGATGCTGGGACTGCAAGCTGGATTGGATATGGATGTTGTGTTCATGGCCCCTGCCATATACTGGAGAAGATATGGTGAATACAGAGATAGCTACCAATGAGGAGACTGTGAGAGGTACCAGGAGGTCCACCTGTAGCAGGATGAGTGTGTTGGACGTGCTGGTCTAGGCAGCATGCCCACAGCTGATTGGCCCAGGGGTGGAGACCCGACATGAAGACTGCAAGTGCTGTGAATTACAGCCCAGCTAGAAAAGAGGAGCAGGGCCAGGGAGAAGGGGCCCTTGGCTGTTTGGAACTGGAACCTCAGAGATGCACTAGCAGGAGGGCATGCCCAGGGGAGCTGGAATCACCACTGTGGTCCACAGGCACCTGGAAGTTAGAAGCCAGGAGCAAGGACTAGAGGCCGCGAAAGCAGACACTACAAGAGAGATCAGCTTTCCCCTGAAATTCAGCAAATGCCCCTCGGTTTTTGTTCCCAAGAGACAAGCTGCCCTGCTGTCTACATTTCTGGAAGAGCACAACACATAGGTTATAAGCCCAGGCTCTGAGGTCGGACAGATCCAAGTTCACATCTTAGCTTGGCACAGTGCTGGCTGTGACTGTGTGCGCGCCTGACCTGTCCATGCCTCTGGCCCCTCGTCTGTAAAATCATCACACAGCCTGTAATGATGAAACAAAGTGATACATGCACATAGAAAGCAGTACCAGACTGTTTCCAGAATCCCTGTCATTTCCATGAGCTTTCCCATCACCCCACATCTGTCTTTGTAAAATCATGCCCTCCTCCCCTGGTTCTCTTCTGGGGGGAACTGAAGGAGTCTTTGTGTCTTGTGACCCAAAGATCCTCAAGCAGCCCTTTGGTTTGGGTTGAAAGAGTTTCTGAGGACGTTGGGTTGCAGGGAGATCTGAGTTTCACTTTCAGGTCCTGATCTTACCAGTTGTGGACATTTTTGTAAATTCTTAAGCTTTTCATGAGTTACAGCACCAGGTGATCTGAAAGATTTCTTCCAGGTTTAGCATTCTATGATGCTAAACAAACTTCTGTTAGTGTATTATCTCTGTTACATGCTAAAAAAGACTTCTTACAGGGATATTTTGAAAACCCAGCAGTGTAAGGAGTGACAAGGCCATTAGAGCCCTTAATCATTTACAAATAATCTTCTTATATATGTTTGGTTACATCAAACTCAGGTTCAACAACTCTACAAAGGAAGGAAGGAAGACACTCTTCTCATCTTTATTTTCCTGATGAAAAAATAAGGGTTCACACAATGTCTGTGACATTTCAAAAGTCATAGGTTAAGATGTAAGAAACTATTACCTTAAAGTCCCAGTTTTCTGATTCCTATATGTACCCATGCACCAGGCTCTGCTCGCCTGCCTCCTAGCCTGCAAACTCAGAGTGTGCCCTAGGTCCACTAGACTGGCAGAAAGAGTGAGCAGTGCTTTTGGTGCTTCGGGATGCCAATAGAGGCGCTGTTTTTTTTAAAAATAGTTATTTATTGGATGCATCAGGTCAAAGAAATAATTTGCAACAGGCCGGATCTTCATTGCATCATGTGAAATCTTTACTGGGGAGCAGGGGCTCTCTAGTTGTGGTGGGTAGGCTCAGGAGTTGTGGTGCTTGGGCTCCAGAGCACACAGGCTCAGTAGTTGTGGCTTAGTTGCTCCGTGGAACATGGGATCTTGGTTCCCTGACCTGAAATCAAACTTGAGCCCCCTGCAGTGGAAGTGTGGTGTCTTAACCCCTGGACTTCCAGGGAAGCCCCTAGACACACTATTAATGGGGATTTTATGCACAATGAAGAGTCACACAGAAGAGGGCATCTACTTTTTTGTTTGGGGTGGGGGAGGTTCCTCTTCAATCACACAAGGAAAGCCTATTCCGACTGTTTCCAGAAAGACCAGGCAGAGAATGGCAGGGAAGGGGAGGAGTGGGGGGAAGGAAGGAGTAGGGGAAAGGTGGAGTCGGGGAAGGGAGTAGGGGAGGCAACTGGGGTGACCAAAAAAACCCAGGATATAGCCACGATGCCTGCTTAATGTTTCACAACTGGCTTCCAAGAAACAACACTCACATGCACACACAGGCCCTGATATTTAGCATCTGCTCATCTCTGTGGCAAGAGCACTCCCGCCATGGCCAAGTCCAAACCAGCACTCTGCCGTCACTGACTCTGGAGCCGGGCAGAGACGGACAGGGGCACAGGTCACACGGCCGCACCACACAGAGGCCATGCCCCGCAGGACACGGGCAACAGCAAATGAGGAAAGGAAGAATTTTGAGCATTTGATGTGGCCTTTTAATATAGTTCATTAATTGTAAGTTTACATGAGTCTGTCTTTAATCAAGGCCGTGTTGAACAACAGGCTCACAGAATCCCTGCGAATTTAATGATCCCCTCTCATAAGCTGGTGAAGGCCGTCCCCAGCCCAGCAGCAGGGCAAGATATGTGTCTGCATCCTCGCTGTGACAGACACAGAGTCAGTCCATGCCTCTTCCTGTCCAGCCGCAGGGGTGGGATTAATGAAGTGGCAGTTACAGAGATAAGACCCGACCCATCCTCCTCCCCGCCCACCCATGCCCCCTCCACCCCCCTGAGTTATTATGGAAAAGGAAGGGCAGTTTTCCATTGATCTTTGCCTTCCTGGTGTTGGTTCAAAAACCCAACATGGAGTTCAGCTTCTCTAGCCACTGATACCGTGTTTATTTTGATACCTGGAGCAGAAGGCAGCTTCTCTCAGGCACTAGATGCTGAGAATTCACTTCTGGTCTTGTCTGGTTGGAACCATGCAGACCTCGTGAATATAGGCTTATAAATTTTACAGCACCCATGAAATATCGCTCTTGGCGTAGAAACATTACAGAGATGGTTAAACCAGACCCCTAATTCCCTTGAGCACTCTTTGTATAGCTATTAATCTCAGTATCAGAAACAATTTACAGTCATAATAGCTATCTCCTTGCCAGCATATGCATACGCAAACAAAACCAATATAAAAGAGAAGGTATTTAGACACAATTAAAGCAACCGATTCCTATGCACAGTTAGGACACAAAACATAGATGACTCAAAAATTATTACCTTTTGTATAGTTTTTACTTCACTAAATTTTGGAAATAGTCTTTTGAAAGCAGCAATCACAGATTCCTCAAAGCAAAAAGCATTGCGTCGGATGGCTAAGATGAGTATTCTGAGAATCTCTTTTAAATGCCGGAAGGCACAGCCCTCCAGGACCGTTTGTGGGCCTTGGGGAGTTTATGTACTGCTGCTAAATAAAACATAAAATGTTATAGTGTGTGTATTCTACTATCTACATTGTTTCCTCCATATAAAAGTTTACTGATACCTTCAGGGACTCAGACAAATGTTTCAAAAGCTCACATTCCACTGTCTGTGCAGGAAATCAGCTTTATTTGAAAGCTCCTAATGTTCTCAATATTGGTTTATTGGACCATAGATTCTCCTATTTCTATTTGGGAACTTGTGAATAATTTCACAACCTAATATACAAGTCAGGTTATAGTGACACTATCATTTTAAAAAATGAGATGTTTCGGTGCCTAGCACTGGCCTTGCAAATAGCAAGTATCCAATCAGAGTTTGCAAGAGGGGAGGTGGGAGGGAGGGAGGGGAAGAGGGGCAGAGACTCACAGTAGTCTGAGAGAAGGCTGGTTCACTGGGCTTCTTTGTTTCCTCTCTATTTATCCCTCAGAGTCCAAGCCCCAAGATCTTTTTCCATCTTTTTTGATTTCCAGTATGAAAGTCAAGGTCATAGCCCATGGAGGCTCTGTCTGTACGTCGATTCATTCTGGAACCATATGCCGCTCCTGGAAGAAAACCAGCCTTTGCATTAAGCCCATGCTCGGGCTTCCGTTTATTGTGATTTAGAACTGATGAGCTGAGCAGGGAAAACCTCCCATTTCCAGTCCATCTGCTTGCCCCGTGGCTACACAAACTGGAGAGTAGATGTTTAGGTGTTCTAGTCCCATCTTTCAAAACAGGACAGGTTTCCCCTCTACTCATCTCTGAGACTCCTCACTCCCTGCAACCCCATAAGGCTCTCTCACTATGATGTCCATTCTAGTGACTGATTCCACAAAGTTGTGTATTATTCTGGTATATGCCAGTGGCAGTTTTGCAGCTCACTAGTTGTGTGACTTTGAACAAATTTCTTAACCTCTCTGAACCTTGTTTCCCTTATATTCCACCTTTGAGGAGTTTTGTGAGGAAGAGAATATTTATGAAGTGCTTAACACAGTTCCTGGTATATGGTTGTCTTTTAAGAAAATTCAGCTGGTATTATGACTGTGGTAATTAAAAAAAAATTAAATATACTCATAGAAAATTGAGTGCAGCTATGAAATCAGCACCCATATTAAGATATATAGTACTATTAACACTCCAGGGGACCCCTTCCCTTTCTAGTCACTAACTACCCCTCTCCCGAAAGAAATCATTATTCTTCCCTTCAGCATCATGGATTAATTTTTGAACTTTATGAAAATAGAATCAAACTGTATGTTCTTTCTTTACTCTGTACTGTTTGCGAGACGCATCCACATGGATGCATGTAGTTGTAGTTTGTTCCTCCTTATTGCCATGTATTATTTTATGGTGTGATCTATAATGATTTATTTATCCCTCCTATTCTATGGACACTTAGATTGCTTACAGTTTTGAAATATTACTTCATTCTGCCATGAATATCTTGTATGTGTATCTTAGCAAACATGTGTAGAACATATACTGAGAGGAAGAATGCCTAGGTCACTGGGCCATTCAATGGGCTGTTAACAGCCATTATTAAAAAGTCTATAAAAAAAAAGCCTATAAATAACAAATGCTGGAGAGGATGTGGAGAAGGGAATTCTCCCACACAATTAGTGGGGATATAAATTGGTGCAGCCACTGAAAACAGTATGGAGTTTCTTCAAAAACTAAGAATGGAGTTGCCATATGATCCAGCAATCCCACTCCTAGGGATATATCCGGAGAAAACTACAATTCAAAAAGATACATGTACCCCTATGCTCACAGCAGCACCATTTACAATAGCCAAGATGTGGAAGCAACCTAAATGCCTGTCAGTGGATGAATGGATAAAAGAGATGTGATGCATATATACAATGGAATACTACTCAGCCATAAAAAGAATGAAACAATCCCAGTTGCAGCAATATGGTTGGGCCTAAAGGTTATCACACTAAATGAAGTAAGTCAGAAAGAGAAAGATAAATGTCTATGATAGCAGTTATATGTGGAACCTAAAATGTGACACAGATAAAGTTATTTACAAACTAGAAACAAGCTCACAGACAGGGGAGAGATGGATTGGAGGTTTGGGATTAACGGATACAAACTTCTATATATAGAATAAACAATCAACACGGACCGGCTGTGTAGACAAGACACTATATTCAGTATCCTGTAATAAACTGTAATGGAAGGGAACATGAAAAAGAAAATGTGTGTGTGTGCTCACTTAGTCGTCTCTGACTCTTTGCTCCTCTGTCCATGGGATTATCCCAGCAAGAATACTGGAGTGGGTTGCCATACGCTCCTCCAGGGGATCTTCCTGACCCAGGGATTGAATCTGTCTCCTGCAGCTCCTGCATTGGCAGGTGGATTCTTTACCACTGAGCCACCTGGGAAACTATATTTACAGAATAACCGAATCACTTTGCTGTATCACAGAAACTAACATTGTACAACAATCACATTTCAATTAAAAGTTAAAAAGTAATGTGCTATTAATATTTGCAGGCAGAAAACAGGTTCCATTTCTCACGCAGCATCACTCCCAACAAGGATACTGAGCAATTAGAAATTGTTCCAGATACCAGACAAAAATGTGTATTTCAGAAGCTAAGGCAAGAATCATTTCAAAATGGTTTGACTAGAAAATAAAACATTTTCTTAATCACAAAATGCATGCTTTGCTCTGAAGCCACTTAATTTTTTGAAATAATGGTATTTATTTTTGGCTGTGCTGGGTCTTTATTGCTGCTCTGACTTTTCTCCAGTTGCAGCGGGTGGGGGCTCCTGTCTAGTTGCCATGCGTGTGCTCCTCATCGCGGTGGCTTCTCCTGTTGCAGGGCACGGGCTCTAGGGCACGCAGACTTCAGTCGTCGCGGCTCCGAGGCCCTAGGGCACAGGCTCAGTAGTTGTGGCACACAGGCTTAGTTGCTCCAAGGCATGTGGGCTCCTCCCAGATCAGGGATCAAACCCACGTCTCTTACCTTGGCAGGTGGATTCTTTACCACTGCACCACCTGGGAAGCCCTCCGAAGCCACTTCAGAGGATGAAGGAGGAAAGGTGTAAGACCTGTGAGCCCAATGTGCCGTACTCACTTCTTTGTAAATAAAGTTTTACAGGAACACAGCCACACCTATTCAACTGAGCCTATGGTTGCTTTTGCGCTTCAGCCATTGAGCTAAGCATTGTAATGGAGATAATGCAATCCACAAAGCCTAAATTATTTACTATCTGGCTATTTAAAGAAAATGTTTGCTGAAGCCTGAAGGAAAGAATATTTAAAGGGAGGAAGAAGATAATCCTGAGCTTTCCCAATGTCCTGGACCATGTCCTCAATTCTATCCACACGTACTTTTCCTCACTGCAACGGAAATAGTCCCTGCCGCCACAGATCAGAGGTGACCTCTAGGTTGTGGGGAGCCTTTCCTTTGTCCAAAGGTTACAATGACCGTATGCCTTTGATAGGACAAAAAAGTTAAATAGGATCAAAATACTGTCCTAGAAAAGAAAACAGTGCCTAAAATGTGGGAGGTAGAAAAAAGGGAGCTGGCCAGTCAAGGAGGTGCAGGAAAACAAGAATAAGAGGTCCCTTTTGAACAGGTGCCTCCATCCTCACTCAAGGGAGAGGGCAGCATGGTCCAGGGACACCGCATCTGCAGGTGGCATGCCCGTCAGGGAGAGGGTCAGACCGTCTCAAGTCTGTGACATCAGCATTTCAAATCACCCACCCCTCCCCTGCTCCTCAGAGTCCACACTCATGATGAAAAATTCTGAGTTTAATTTGGTTACGCTGTAAGTTTGCCTAGAGGGATAGAAGAAACTGAAAGGCAAACTTGAGTCTCCAATCTGCCTGACGATTTTCTCATTATGAATAAATAAACTGATGCTCTGTTTTCTACAAAGTCATTGCATCTTCTAATGAGTGCTTTTGTCCTTGTTTAACATTCAGTGAGACTGGGGTTAAAACAGAACAAACAAAACACATACCCACTTTCTTCTGGACTAAACTAACCTGATTTATCTGCATGTATGTGTGTGTGTTTGTATGCATGCTTAAGAAATGAGGCGTCATTGCCATAACCTTATATAGAAACTGCTTACTCTTCCACACCATCATGCTCTTTCTCTCCTTCTGTCTAGTGAATTTAAATCTTAAACAATCACCTTATCAAAAACTTAAGTTTCTAAGTTGTCCTGTAACCAAAATACATGCTCACTACATTGGCCATTGCCATTTCGGCTGACTAGCTTGGTGAAAGGACAGCCTCTAGCCATAAGGTTTATGTTCCAAATCTAGGCTGTGGTAATATTGTTAATAAATTGATGGGCTGGACCTGCGCTGAGGTCCTAGCTTGGGTGGAGAACCCTTGTCTCCATCAGGAAGTTTCTCTGATCAGATTCCTGCAGCCAATAACGAAACCAATGCTGAGGCTGGAGCAGGACAAGCTTTAGTCAATATCCAAAGAATAGAGAAGTGGGAACCTAGGTCACAAATCAACTTCTCAATGAAATTTGGGTGGAGACACCAAATATATTAGGTGGGTCAAGGTAAAACGGAGGGAACTGGAAAAAGTGGGAGGAATACTCATGACTTACCCAACAACTGGGATGTGGACCTGGAAGTGATGCAACTCTTCTTTTCAGTCCTTGTACGGGTTTTTCTGGCTGTCATGGCAGATATCAACTGTCATGGTGCTGGTGAATGTGTCATTTAACATGCTAATATATTATAATTAGCATATAATGAGGTTCAGAAGTCTACTGGAAGTTGTCTTCCACCATCTTGAACCTAGTTGGTTCTGACCAGTTCTTGGTTAACTGTATCTTCTTCACAGCTTCTTCCTAAAACTTGGATAAGAGTAATTGGCTTACATTCAAGGGAAGGACAGTAGAATGATTTTGCAGCAACAAGCTTGATATCAGTATCACATAGCCCTTTTTACCTTTGGAATGTATCTTGGGTATAAGTTAGGCACAGGACAGAAAAAACAAAATTTATTGTTTCTCATAGTTTCTTAGTGAAAATACCTTCTATACTTTTCTAAAGAGGGTCACCTGAGTCCAGGCATTGACACATAACTTCTTGTTCACGTAAATCACTCAGGTCCTTCAGCAGGGATTCAGGTGCCTGTGACTTCCTGAGGCTGTGCTGTCTGGGGAGGGACAGAGGATGCACCACAGGTGGAGGAAGATGTTAAGCAAGGGCTTGGTCTCACCTGGAGCCTGTCACCAGCCTGATTCCATGAGGAGTTCTGGAGTAGAAACTGCACTGTAAAATTGGTCCCACCTTAAGCAAGGGGGTCAGCCTTCTGTGCCCTGCACCTCCATTGGTCCATCGTCACCTGTGGGACCTTCTCTTTGAAGAAGGGACAGCTTTGAGCCATTATCAAGCAATGGTCAGAGCGGATGTGGGATGAACACACCTAATAGATGAATATAGATGGGGCAGAAAGAGCTTCCCCTGCAAAGGGGTGCCATAATCTACCCAAGTGAATGTGGGCTGACGTTTTTCTAATAATGTTTTGGAGGTTATACTTTTAGACACGATCTTGGACTACAAAATAGAGAACAGCAACAGCAAAAGTACATTGTCTCTGCGAGGCTTTTGTTTGTCAGCTTATTTTAATTTTATATTGAAGCATACTTGATTTACACTTCAATAAAAAATTAAGGGCTTCCCAGGTGGCACTAGTGTTAAAGAACTCACCTACCAGTGCAGGAGATGTAAGAGACACGATTTCAATCCTTGGGTCAGGAAGATCCTCTGGAGGAGGGTGGGCAAGTCCCTCCAGTATTCTCGCTTGGAGAATCCCGTGGTCAGAGGAGTCCAGTGAGATCCAGCATACGGAGTCACAAGGAGACAGGACTGAAGGGTCTTCACGCACACACATCCCATGTTTTTTCCAGGATGGTTCATCATAAGATACTGAATATAGTTCCCTGTGCTCTACAGCTGGAACTTGTTGCTTATCCATCCTATATATGAAAGCTTGCTTTTAGAAGAACGGAGAACTAATCGGCCACAATCTGGATTGTATCTTCCAGAATGGAAAGAGGTGTCTTTCAGGAAAGCAGTATATATGTATGTACATATACATGAGTGTGAGTGTGTGTAAAAGCAAATTCAAAACCAGCGAAATATCTCTACTTTACCATATTTAAATTTGTTAATATAAATTTCCCTGTTTTTCCGTAAATTGTGCCTTTTGCAGACACGAGAACTTTTGACATCTAAGATACTGTACTGAAAAGGAATTAGGAGAAATTAAACTTTACTTAGATTCTAGTATTCAATATTGGGAGACATTATTGAAGACATGCAGCCTGGCCCAAAGCCTACTGTTATTACTATTAAGAGACTAATTTTTCTCTTGGAGGGTCCTTGAGAATCATGCATGAGAAGAGGCTTTTGAGAGGCTTTAAAAAAATCAGAAGAAAACGTATCCAAAAATGAGTTTTTAATAACTCAGGAGTGCCAATTAAAAATCTGTATCAGGTGACGAGCCTTTCCTCCTGAGAGCCACCCAGCCCCTGAGGGATAAGCAGTCTCCCAGCCTCCGCCTCCAGGGAAGGGCTGAGGTTCCATGGCAAGGTTCTGCCTCCTTTGACTGAATGCTCATTAAGTGCCATTCTCTCCATTCTGAAAGATCCTACCTGTGTAAACTCAATAGGAGAAGAGAAAAAGGCAGGGTCTCGAACAGGATCTTTCCAAAAGTTGGCCAGGAATTGAAAAGCTGAGATTGAAAAAGCCAAAGAGAATTCTCTTGGGAAACCCTGAAAGCTCAGAAAATATCCTAATCCAGCTCTCCATTAGCAAAATGGCAAATGCAGAAGGTACTCCTTGCGGGGCAATTCCAGTAATCTTGCTTTATTTCTTTTGAACACATTAATGTGGGTTTGCTTGGATGGCTGCCTTGGCCCCTAGTTCTAAATTAAGAAATTACCCACAGAGTTCTCCAGCCCACACCTACTCCATTCCACGCTGAGTAACTCAAAGAGAAAAGACAGTTATAGTCATCAGAATCTGATCTTTTATCTTAACAAATGTATTCTGGAGGGTAAGATAATCACAAATGTGAATATGTATATATACTTAAATATGCTCAGTGGGTGGAGCTATTTTTAGCTCTCATGGACAGCGATTTCCTTTGAGATGGAGAAAAAAAATCACGTTTGAATTTTCTGGTAGAGACGACAGTCCCTCTGTCTCCAAAGTGGGTCCCTAGAAAAGGAGGGGAGTGCAGCATCATGCGTGTTTCCTCCCCCCACCCCCCTACCAAAGCTAAACCTAATCAGCAGGTACACAGGGGTTCCCAGTCTGCTTAAAAACACAAAACAACCTCCAGTCACAGATGTGTGACAGCTTCGTAAAGGCGAGGGGCCTGTGCCCACCTGCCGTGCTTCATTTCAGAACCGGAACCAGGGCTTTCATTGAAAAGACAAAACCTGATTAACTTTTCATCTGTGAACCTTACTGCATCCAATGCCACCCAGATTGCAAGTGTTTCCACTGAGTAGGGAGCAGAACCAGGGGAGGAGGCCTCCGTCCCAGAAATACCATCTCCATCTGGAAAGGAGGGAGGTCACTGGCAGGGGCCATTCAGAATGGCAGGGGTGTGGGGCCAGGCCAGGAAGGCAGATTCTTCAAATGGCTTTAGACCCCAGACTCCTGGTGAAGCCACTGCTCAAGGACCCCAGAGGAAGCAGAGCCATCATCCTGCATCAGTCCTAAGACAAATGACTCAATAAGGAATTCAAGCTCTTAGGAAATCAGTGGGGTTTAAATGAAAATTCAAATGAGACAAGTGGAGGGAGGGATGTTAAAAATAGTTTTTAACATGAAAAAGCTAACCAGGAGCCAAGAGACTGAAATGATGGGCACCAGGCTCACATAGAAGCCACCTCCAACTGAGCGTGTAGGATTTGGAATCCTAGGACTGGGAACAGTGTCCCCTGGAGTTTACAGAGATCCACTGGTTAATGGAATTGGCTGCAGCAGATCCAACGGAAAAGATAGGCCACTCAGAGCAACTGTAACCCTTTCTTTCTGATTTCACTGTTTCTACCTTACCACTCTCTCCCATATTAATTATTAAAACCACCTGCAAATGGATTTCCCTGCCTCTAATCTGTCTTGTTCCCTCCCTTCCTTCTCCTTCCATCTTCCTTCCATCTACTCACTCATGACTCATTCCACATACATTATTGAGCTACTATGCATCAGGTATCACAGTTACTAAAATCAGGCATTTTACCTATGATACATCTATTGTAGATCAAGCATTATTCTAGGTCCTGGGAAATAACTTTAATTGAAATTCATAGGGCCAACATTTTGGTAAGGGAAAAAGACTATAAACAAGATAAAGAACAAAGATAAAGACTGTGTAGGATGATGATAAGTAAAAGAAAGGGAGGATATAATGCAGAATATATATATATATATATAGGAGACAGTGAGGAACAGGAGGGCAGCCTGGTGCGCTGCAGTCCATGGGGTTGCAAAGAGTTGGACACAACTGAGCAACTGAACAACCACAGTTGATTATGCAAGTTAGTAGAGATACACCGCCTAGATCGTGGGTAGATGTCCTCTGTGTGAGGACATGGCTTGGCCTGTGTGCCCAGCTCAGCTCCCTTACTCTGGGGATGGGACCCAGGGGACTGGGACCTAGCAAGGGGATGGGGACTGGACTTCAGAACCTGCCCGCCCCTCCATCCCCACCATGACACAGCAGTTATCAGATGGACGGTGCACAGGGGAACGTGTGCGTGCACAGGCTTGTGTGATTCTGTGCAGTGAGGCCAAGGCAGCCCTCCCGGGACGTGACACTTGGGTGGTGACTGGAAAGAGTGAGGGGGCAGGGAGGGGTAGATGCAGGTCCTGAGCGGGGAGCCTGCCGGAGGGGTGCAGAAGGGAGAAGGGGAGCAGGGTGACTGGTGTGGGGGAAATATCAGGGGAAGGGCACGTAGGGATCTGGGCCACGAGAGGACATCTGGCCCGACTGGCTGTGCCGGGGGCTCTCTGGCTGCAAACTGGAGGGGGCACCCAGCAAGGTGCAGGTCAATAACAGTCGCCATCACCCAAGCACAAGGCGCCCCACGGCAGGACTTCTCTCACTCATCTTCTGCTGAGGCCAGCACACTCTTACGGAAACCTGATTTGATTTGAGTCTTCTTCGTGTTTAAAAAAAAAAAAAAGGCCTGCACTGGCTCCAGAGTGCCTGTCAAACGACTTCTCCTGATAGGAGAATGCGCTTCCAGCTCAGCTACGTGGCCTGGCCCCTTTCCCCCACCTCGACTTCCTCCTTGACCACCCCACCCCGCCCCCACTCTTCCCACACTCTAGCTCAAACTTCTCAGACAGATGGACTGAAGGCCACCTCTGGACACCTTGATGTCTCGGTGACAGGTCAGGTTCAACTGTTGTAGTATCTGCGGCCTGGCTTGGACGCTTCAGGAAACAGCTGTGGTGGAGAAAGAAAGAAAGATTGCAAAGAGGAGAAGGTGGGATGCAGGGGTAAGTGGAGAGAGAGGCTAGGAAGGGGAGAGCTGGCCAAAACTGTGAGGAGCTGGGGGGTAGGGCTCTGGATGCCAACAACATCCGCTACAGTTGGCCTGACAGTTCGTTTTTTAAATTGGTTGCCAAGAATTAAGGGGGGTTCCCTGATGTCTTAGTAGGTAAAGAATTCACCTGCAATGCAAGAGCTGCGGGAGACATGGGTTTGATCCCTGGAATCAGGAAGATCCCCTGGAAGAGGAAACGGCAAGCCATTCCAGTATTCTTGCCTGGAAAATTGCATAAACAGAGGAGCCTGGCGGGATACAGTTCAAAGGGTCGCAAGGAGTCAGAAAGGACTGAGTACGCACGACGATGACCAGTGATTAAAATTCAGGAAATCTGTAGAAAATCTGCATCACTGACATCTTTTGGAAGTTCACAGATGCACTCACCCTGACCTGCTTTCCTGCACGGTGACGTTAGCTGTCCCCTCCACACAGGCCTGTGCTTGGAAATTTCCTCTCTGGCCTCCTTCACCCCCTCACCCTGCCCGACGCACACCGCACCCGGCATCACCCACTTGTTTGTGTGCCCTCCTGTCCTGCATCTTTGGAAACTCTGCCCCACCTGGGAAGGTACCTGGGGCTCCCACCTGGTAATGCGGTATGGATGTGTGCCCCGCATCCCCCCAAGTTCTTATGTCGAAACCTTGATGCTAGTGCTGAGGTCCTGAGGGTGCAGCCCTCACAAATAGGTCTAGTATCTTATAAAAGAGGCCCCCAGAACTCCCAGCCCCTTCTGCCATGTGAGGACTCAGAGAGGATGAGGTGGCGGGGGCCAGGAAGAGGGTCCTCCCTCAATCCTGCTGGGGCCTTGATCTGGGACTTCCAGCTTCTGGAACTGTGAGGAATCAATTTCTGTAGTTTATAAACCACCCAGCTGGTGGAAGTTCATTACAACTGCTGGGAGGGGCTAAGATACCGGGCCAAATACACATTCTTTAAGACTCTGCTCAAAGACCTTCTCCTTGGGGGCACCTCCTGGGACACCCTTAGGGAACTGACGCCTCCTCTGGAAACCCTTCTGAAAGGTCTGTGGGAGCCTGAGGCACAGCTGTGTCCGATCCGCATTTGAGCATCTAGTTTCTAGCACAGCATCTGACTCCTTGCAGGGACACCATGACTAACTGTTTGGATGAAATGGACATAAATTAGGTGAATAAGAAACTTACAGACTTACAAAATCTACAGTATCTTATTGGAAAGGGACTCGAGTTGCTAGACATTTTCTAGATTTAGAAATCAGGGAATTCAGCCCGCCTCCATCGTCCTCGTTTTCCCCCAGGTGAGGCGGTGGCCCCTAACACCAGATAGGTATGGAACCTGAGGAGTTCAGCCAGCATGTGGCAGACTCAAGGGAGTGAAAACATTCCTGGGTTTGAAGAGCTGCCCGGTTCCGATCAACGTGTACGTTGTGTTTTTGCTACATATCAGTGAACCCACCGTCTCTATAAAGTCTATCCAGGAGCACTGAGGGAATGGGCATCGAGTGGAGGGCTGGAGGGGAGCTTGAGAGGGAGAGCCACGGCGTCACCAACAGTAGCCAGAGACTCAGCCACAGGACACTCCGGTTGCAGCAAGTGGCCTCGAAACTGCAGGAGAGGGTGGGCAGGGCGGTGACAGATATATCTTAGACGGGGACGGGGAGGCTGACTGGCCAGTGGCCAGACCACACAGGCTTCACAGACAGTGAGACACTGTCCACTGTGTAGTAATTGATCTATGATCACCACTCACTTCTTCAGTGTTGTGTTAGCCTTTCATTCCGTAAGTGGGTACACATTTTTCATATTCGAAGGTGAACTACAAATACAGCAGTTGAAGATGAATGTATCGGAGTATCACAGCACTGCTGTAATACGTATTTATAGTTTGCTATTGGCAAATGCTCTCTGTATGTTCATTTGTCACCATAGCAGCCCCTGCTTAGGGCAGGAAAGGTAATGTAATTTGCTCAAGGTCCATGACTAAGATGTCGCTGGTTTGAACTCCCGTCTTGTGACCCCAGGATTGCTCTCTTTTCATGGTGCTCACCACATGCACTGGGGCAGGTCTAGAGTGGTCAGGCAGGGCATCTGGGAGGCTGGAGCAGTCACTCTGCTTCCTGCCTGCCTCTGTGTTCCTGGGCCCTGCTAACAATTGGCACATGGCTGGCGCTGGCTGGCAGGCCCTTTGTCCAGCTCTGCCATCTGGCATCAGGCCCTTCCTGCTCACCAGCCTCTCTTCTGCCTGGGTGCCTGTGCCTGCTGCTCCTGTCTGGCAGGACCTGAGTGGCAGAGGGTTGGCTGCGAGGTCCTGGGCATTGGCTTCCGGTGAGGTTGCAGTGAATCAACCCTCCTGGAAGTCTGTTCTCCTCAGCCTTTGGCCCGAGGCTCCCATAGTCTGTTGCCAACTCCTGCCACCATTGATGAAATGGGCTCCTGCTGCCCAGAGAGAAAAAGTCTGGGGCTTCAGTCCTTTCTGTGTTCAGCATCCTGTCCTGGAAACCCTGCTTGACCCATACACGCCCTGTGCTATTCTGGAGTTCATTCTGGAAAGCGGGGCTGTGTTAGCAGAGAGGTCTTTCCTAGGCATGCACACAGCCCTACACATGTAAATGGCCTTCTAAATTCCAAGGACTCTACCTAAGACCTTCAAAACCCCTTGGACATCTCATTTCCCAGATTTTCTTTTTCGCTTTTTGGTTAACCTATTGCTTGTTACAACTGTTATCCACTGCCTCAGGCAACCAAGATACTAAAAAATTGCCTCTGACTGTTTTCAACAAATGCTCCCACCCTCACTCCCACCCTGGGAAAAACTGCATTAGGCAAACCAAGTCAGGTCAAATAAAAATAGTCTTCCAGAGAACTACAAGGCAGGTCAAATAATAACAATTATTGGGGAATGAAACTTTAAGCTTTGCTTAATTCTTCATTACTTTCAGGATAAAACGCCAATTCAATAACAGAGTGTGTAAATTCTTGTAGAATCTCATCTCTGCCCAAATCTCCAGCTGCATCTGCTAACAAGCTACTCACTCAATCTCTAAACTTCTCCCCCTTCCTCCCCACCGCCCCCCTGCCAGCGGCTGCCGGGTTTCTGGTTTTCACCCGATTGTGGATTTTGGTTTCAACATCATTGTGGAGCTGTGCAGAGGGAATGGGATAAGGGCAACTTAAAGTGACACAAAGCTGTTCTTACTGAGATCTAGCAGTTTTCCCTGAAAAATCCTTCCTGGATTGTTGCAAGTGTTTAGTTAAGTTTGAGACTTCTAAAAATGGTCATTCTTGCCATTTTTGCCCGTGTTCTCATTGAGTTCACGGAGAAGAGAGTTTTCAGAGGACCTTACTTTGCCATTTTCACTGATATATAAACTAAGCTTGAAAGAGTGAATAGAGGAAAAGCTTATTAATGCAGAAATGACAGCTTGGGCAAAGTAAAAAGATGGGAGAAACAGTCGACATATTGCAGGGGAACTGCAAGCAAGATGGTCTTCAGTTTAGTTCAGTTCAGTTCAGTTGCTCAGTTGTGTCCGACTCTTTGTGACCCCATAAATCGCAGCACGCCAGGCCTCCCTGTCCATCACCAACTCCCGGAGTTTACTCAAACACATGCCCATCGAGTTGGTGATGCCATCCAGTCATCTCATCCTCTGTTGTCCCCTTCTCCTCCTGCCCCCAATCCCTCCCAGCATCAGGGTCTTTTCCAATGAGTAAACTTTTCACATGAGATGGCCAAAGTATTGGAGTTTCAGCTTCAGCATCAGTCCTTCCAATGAGCACCCAGGACTGATCTGATTTAGGATAGTGGAGCATAAAGTTGTGACCAAAGAATGGAAGGGAAAAAGCTGAAGTAGGTAGTGGCCTGTGCGCTACATTAACAGATATTTAAACTTCTTTTCCCCCCTGTTAGCAGTTTTCCTCCCAGACCCAATTTCAAATCTCAGCTACTGCAGGAACACTGACATAGCCACTCAGGCCCATGAGTTCTGAATTCGCTGATACTAGTAACCTTCCCCCACCACTCAAACATTGCTTTCCTACTGTCAATACTTCTATTTAATTATATTTTAAATCTTCCAAATGCATTCTTCGCTGATCCTAGCTAACAATCTTCAATGCAGTGCTTCTTCACCTTATAATTGTAAAAGCTAATACAGTGTCTGGAACATTATAGGAGCCCAGTACATAGTGGTAAACGAATAAAGAGAAGGAACTTTTTAAGAGATAGCAATCTGTCCTGGAAGACTTTTGCTTGCTTTAAACTGGGTTCCTTGGAAAAGCAGATTCTGCCTAGGGATTTGTATAAAAGGAGTTGACTGGGGAGTATCCTTAATTCAGGTGGTTCTGGGGAATTGAGGACAGCAGAACTGTGAGAGGGGAGAATTGATCCCCAATGCGGTCACAAGAGGCCCCAGCCAATCCTTGGGGACCTAGATGACCCTTCAGCGTAGTCCTGCCTTGGGACCATGAGTTCAGTGTTCTATGCCCTCCTGATCAAGCAGTGTCTTGGGAGGAGGCACAACCTTGGCAAAACAGTTCTGGCCATCAGCCTCCAGCTGTCCAACAGATCAGGAAACAGATGAGCACCTCGGTCCTTAAGAGAGCTGTGGGCACCAGAACATTCATGACACTGCTCAGTTCTGACTTGGCCTGGCCCACAGGGCTGCGTCAGTGCTGGCTCCCCCAAAGGAGGTGTGATGAGTGTCAAAGCCGGGGGTCAAAGCGCTTCACTGCCACCCTGAGGCTTCTTCCTGCTGACCATATTGCTTCCATCAGGCTTTACCTTCTCTCAAAGGGTTTCTCCTTCCGTGGCAAGTGGGTATCCTTCTTAAACACTGGACAGGGGGCAGATGTGCTGAGACGGCGCAGGCTCAGGGTCAGAGCTGAATGCACAATGACCAGGAAATAGATACTAGCTATGATTGCCTGGAAGGCCAGACACACTGCGCTTCCTCCTCCTAAGTCACTCAGGATCTCCCACATTATTGCTGGAAAAGTGCAAAAGAGATCTCGAGGCATCTCTACAGTGCTGAGAAATTGATCAACTGTTTTGAGATAGTTGGACCCTGAGAAGGATTTTGCGTGAGGTAGATGCTTTAATTCTTTTTTCTGACAGTGGTCAGTGAGAAATCATAGCGGAAGAAAGTGGTGTCATTCCTCATCCTGTATCAAACTGTACATGGCTTAGTGACTTGAGGAAGAAAAAAAATTAGTCCATAATGGTAAATTACTCTGAGTGCCATAGAGAAATCTGAGAGTCAGGGATGTAAAGGATTCTTGAGTGATATAATTCCAACCTCGACATTCGAGCAAATGGCTTCTCAAAGAGGGAGCTGGAGAGAGAAACTTCTGAGAATCACAGGGGAAAGGTGAGACTCGGGCAGTCTGAAAAAGCGTATTGTGCTTTGCCCCATAAGGTGTTATATGAAATTCTTTTCTGTTGCAGATATGCAAAAAAATAGCTTGAGGGAGTGTTTTAGGAGGACGAACTTTGGGGGAAAAAATGCAGCTGAGAAGTAGCTTTTGGGAAAAATAGCTGTCTGATGTCAAAATTACTTATCAGAAGTTAATATCTCTAATAGCTACATTTGGCTTAAAATTACACACTTTTTTTTTTAAACACAAAGCCTTAAGTTAAGGAATGGAGTTACCCCCTGTTAGAAATGAGAGTTCCAACCACTGATGGGGAACCTCTTAAAACTAAGGAAGACAAAATGATAACAGGCTCTGAAAAATGTTTGAAGTTTGCTCTCAAGTTAAAATCACCGGGATTTTTTGACAGCTCTCATTGGATATGAATGTATCACTGAAGAAGATGACGACTTGTCATGTCTGAGACTCCAGTGATGTCCAAACTTTCCTTTCAAGCCTAGGGTAAAGAAGTGAACAAACAGCTCCTTTCAGAAGGACAGGCTGGGTCCCCCCCAGGTAGGTAAGGAGATAGTATCAGCATCCTTCCTCAGACTGTTATCTGATGTTTCTGTGACTCAATTATTTCACCCAGGATATCAGTTGCCCTGACTGACAGCTCCCAACAATGCCAGAGCTCACATTCCTGTGAGCTGCACGGTGAAGGCAATCTGCAGATGAAAGCAAATTTACTCAAATTTCAGCACCTGCATTTCTCAAGGTTTGTCAGATTAGAATAGGAATATAGTCTGTTTCTGTGGTGTCAGCAGCAGCAAGAAGTGTGGCTTTTAGGAGCGATTAATGGTCTACAGGTTAATGCTTTGCTTATGGAAAAGGAACACTAAAATAGCTTCCATTACTGTTTATTCATTCAATGAATATAAATAGAATATACATATAATATACATAAATTACATATATTAAATTTATGTAAACTATATATATATATTGAATGTATGTAAAAACCTCTTAATAAAATGTTTCTCCACATACGAAATGCTTCTTGTTAATTTTTGGAGAAACTACCCAAATGAGCTTAATGCTACGAAACGCACATTAAGATATTCATAACCAAGTTTAATATCCCACGTTTTCCTTCCAAAAGGTAGGCTAATAGTTGCCGGGTCCATGCCTAAAGCAGGGTCAGCATTTACAGACTGCAGTCCCCCACCTGTTCTTGCATGGCCTGTGTGCATTTTGCAATAGTTAAAGAAAAATCAAAGAACAATAATAGTTCATGACATATAACAACTGTATGATGTGCAAATTTCAACTTCCACACATACAGTTTTATTGGACACAGCCACACCGTTTCTTTACAGATTATCTACGGCTGCCTTCCTGTTGAAAGAACAGAGCTGAGTGGTTGTAACACAGACCATTACAGCTCAAAAGCCAAAGTAACTTACTCTGACTCTACAGAAGAAAGATTGTCAGCCCTGGCTTAGAACGTTTCTCTGTTTGTTGCTAGCTGTTTTAGGGGTGGTTGACAGTTAGGCTTCCCAGGTCGCACTAGCGGTAAAGAATCTGCCTGCCAATGCTGGAGATAGAAGAGACATGGTTTCAATCCCTGGTTGGGAAGATCCCGTGGAGAAGAAAATGGCAAACCACTCCAGTTTTCTTGCCTGGAAAATCCCCATGGACAGAGGAGCCTGGTGGGTTACAGACCATGGGGTTGCAAAGAGTTGGACACGACTGAAGTGACTTAGCATGCATGCACAAAGGACGGTTAGGTTACTGCTCAGCTAGGGATGAGAGGGTTGCAGTCACAGAGATCTTACAGAGTGGCCCCTGGAGAGTACCTCTATTAATATAACTCAGGTCTACCTAACTCCACACAACATGCATCTGTGAGTAAATAGCACTTGGCTGATCACATTTTAATTTTTTTCATTATTGTTCAATTTTTTAAAATTAATTAATTAATTTCATTTTTGGTTGCATCGAGTCTTTGTTGCTATGTGGGCTTTCTCTAGCTGTGGCCAGGAGGGGCTATTCTTCAGTTGCAGAGTATGGGCTTCTCAATGCCTTGGCTTCTCTAGTTGCAGAGAACAGGCTCTAGACATACAGGCTTCAGCAGCTACAGTACAGTCTCAGTAGTTGTGGCACATGGGCTTAGTTGCCCTGCGAAATGTTGAATGCAAAGAAATAGAGGAAAGCAGTAGAATGGGAAAGACTAATATCTTTTCAAGAAAATTAGCAATATCAAGGAAACATTTCATCGAAGGTGGGTACAATAAAGGACAAAAATGATATGGACCTAACAGAAGCAGAAGATATTAAACCATGATGGTGTGGTCACTCAGCTAGAGCCAGACATCCTGGAGTGTGAAGTTAAGTGGGCCCTAGAAGGCAATACTGCAAACAAAGCTAGTGGAAGTGATGGAATTCCAGCTGAGCTATTTCAAATCCTAGAAGATGATGCTGTGAAAGTGCTGCACTCAATATACCAGCAAATTTGGAAAACTCAGTAGTGGCCACAGGACTGGAAAAGGTCAAATTCATTCTCATCCCAAAGAAGTGAAATGCCAAAGAATGCTCAAACTACCACACAATTGTACTCATTTCACATGCTAGCAAGGTAAAGCCCAAAATCCTTCAAGCTAGGCTTCAATAGTATGTGAATCGAAAACTTCTGGATGTACAAGCTGGATATAGCAAAGGCCAAGGAACCATAGATCAAATTGGCAACATCCATTGGATCATTGAAAAAGCAAGGGACTTCCAGAAAAGCATCTATTTCTGCTTCCTTAACTATGCTAAAGTCTTTGACTGTGTGGCTAGCAACAAACTGTGGAATGTTCTTAAAAATATGGGAATACCAGACCACCTTACCTGCCTCCTGAGAAACCTGTATGTAGGTCAAGAAGCAACAGTAAGAACAAAACATGAAAAAGTGGATTGGCTCAAAATTGGGAAAGGGTTACGACAAGGCTGTATATTATCACCCTGCTTATTTAACTTCCATACAGAGTACATCATGGGAAATGACAAGCTGAGTGAATCACAAGCTGGAATCAAGATTGCCAGGGAAAATATCAATAACCTCAGATATGCAGAAGACACCACCCTAATAGCAGAAATCAAAGAGGAACTCAAGAGCCTCATATTGAATGTGAAAGAGGAGGGTGAAAAAGTTGGCTTAGAACTCAACATTAAAAAAATGAAGATCATGGCATCCAGTCCCATCACTTCATGGCAAATAGATGGGAAAAAATGGAAACAGTGACAGAGTTTATTTTCTTGGGCTCCAAAATCACCGTGGATGGTGACTGCTGCCTTGAAATTAAAAGACGCTTGCTCCTTGGAAGAAAAGCTATGACAAACCTAAACACTGTATTAAAAAGCAGAGACATCACTTTGCCAACAAAGGTCCGTATAGTCAAAGCAATGATTTTTCCAATAATCATGTACAGTTGTGAGAGTTGGACCACAGAGAAGGCTAAGATTTGAAGAATTGATGCTTTCAATTTGTGGTACTGGAGAAGACTCTTGAGAGTCCCTTGGACAGCAATGAGATCAAACCAGTTAATCCCAAAGGAAATCAACCCTGAATATTCATTGGAAGGACGGATGCTGAAGCTGAAGCTCCAATACTTTGGCCGCCTAATGCAAAGAGCTGACTCATTGGAAAAAACCCTGATACTGGGATAGATTGAGGGCAGGAGAAGAAGGGGTTAACAGAGGATGAGACTGTTGGATGGCATCATCAACTCAATGAACATGAGTTTGAGCAAACTCTGGGAGATGGTGAAGGACAGAGAAGCATGTTGTGCTGCAGTCCATGGGATCACAAAGAGTCTGACATGACTGAGTGACTGAACAACATGTGGAATCTTCCCAGGCTGGGGATCAAACCTATATCCCTTGCATTGGCAGGTGGATTCTCATCCATTGTGCCACCAGCGAAGTCCTGTTAATCACAGTTGATCATGGTCTTTATAACAAAAGCTGTTGAATTCTCTTGGGAAGAATCCTCACCACAATTTCTTTTTTAGGACAATTGGAGTAGTATATAACAGATTTGTTTAAAGTAATATTATAACTACTATCAGCAGGAAAAACGTTTTCTTCTAAATGTTAAAAATTATCCTTCAATTTGTAAGTTAGTTGTAGAAAACAAAACAAGGAATGATGCTAACTGTTGTGTTCCATTTAAATGTAAGATACTGTTGGGTCTAACAGATAGTGAAGACATTTAGTTAATGGGAAGAGCAGTAATGAATTTATCACATCAACTCAAGAAAGGCACAAAACCCTAAATGACAAAATTAAAATATATCTTATTTTTCATTTTAACTCTGTAATGTTTAGTGGGAAGGAGATTACTGGAAGGAAGAGGGACAAAGGCCCTCAACCAGGGCAAGGAACTGTCATAGAGCAAATGAAAGAGTTCCTTCTTTTAATGCTTTGAAAAAAAAAAACACTCACTTAAATACAGTCAAATGGTGAATTCAATTGAACTTTTTATTTCGAGAACACTGTAGATTTATATCCAGTTGTAAGAAATAATACAGAGAGATCATATGTATTCTTCACCCATTTTTCCCAAATGGTTGGTGTTTAGTTGCTAAGTCATGTCGGACTCTTTTGCTACCCCATGGACTGTAGCCCACCAGGCTCCTCTATTCACGGGATTTCCCAGGCAAGAATACTGGGGTGGGTCGCCACTTCCTTCTCCAGGGGTTCTTCCCAACCCAAGGATCAAACCCACATCTCCTGCCCTGTTCCCCAGTGATAACATCTTAAAAAAAACATAGAATATTACAACTAGGGTATTAATATTAGTACAATTAGCTACTCTCATTCAAATTTCTCATTTTACTTGCATGTATTTGTTTCTGTGTAGTTTTATCACATGTAGGCTTGTGCGTCCACCACCACAGGTAAGATCCACAGCACGTCAGTTACCACATAGATCCCTCCTGTTGCCTGGTTATAATCACCCACCTTTAATCATACCCATCTTTCTCCCACCCTATCACCCACATCCCTAACCCATGACAAACACTATTCTGGTCTCCATTTCTAGAATTTTGTCATTTAAAGAATGTTATATTAATGGCATCATGCAGTATGTAACCTTGTGAGATTCTTTTTTGTCACTCAGCATAATTCTCTGGAGATTCAGCCACATTGTTGTATATATCCATAGTTCTCTCTTTTTAACTGTTAAGTAGTATTCAACTGGTTTTATAATTTTTTATTTTATGTTGGAGTTTAGTTGATTTACAATGTTGTGTTAGTTTAAGGTGTACAATAAAGTGATTAATTTATCCATATCTATATCTATATATATCTAATCTGTTTCAAATTCTTTTCCCATTTAGGCTATTACAGAATATCAAGTAGCATTCCCTATGCTAGCTATATAGTAGGTCCTTGTTCATTATCTATTTTGTATATAGTAGTATCTATATGTCAATCCCAAACCCTAATTTACACCCCCCCACACACACAACTTTTCCCCTTTGATAACCATAAGTTTGTTTTCTAAGTCTGTGAGTCCATTTTTGTTTTGTAAATAAGTTAGTTTGTATAATTTTTTTTAGATTTCATGTATAAGTGGTGTTGTATGGTATTTATCTTTCTCTGACTTACCCCACTTAGTGTGATAATCTCTATCCATGTTGCTGCCAATGGCACTATCTCATTCTTTTTTATGACTCCGTAGTATTCCATTGTGGTACATTCCATGTACCACATCTCCTTTATCCATAGGTCGATGGATATTTAGGTTGTTTCCATGTCTTGGCTACTGTGAATAGTGCTGCAATGAACATTGGGGTGCACGTATATTTTCAAATTGTGGTTTTCTTCAGCTAAATGCCCCAAAGTGGGATCGCTGGATCATATGGTAGCTCTATTTTTAAAATCCACTCCCCTAATCTCTGCTTTTTTTTTTTATATTCACTTTTACACTTCCTTTTAACATAATTATTGATAGAACTGACACTTCATCATTTATTTCCCATTTATTTCCTCTAAAGCTCATTTTTCTGTTTCTCTTTTCTGAAGCTTTTGTACATTTGAACATTTTTAAGGATTTCACTTCGCGTCATTTATAGTGTTTCTGAGTCTAACTCTCTGTGTGTTTTTCTTGGTTTCTCTGGATATTATAATATGCGTGTGTAACAGTCTACTAGTGTCAGTACTTCATCTCTCTGCACGAAGTACAAGAATCTTACTTCTAGTAAGGCACATTTACCTATCCCACTTTTAATACCGTTGCTGTTAGGATCAGATGGTGTTTGAATTTTTGCTTCAGTCATCACAAATGGCTTGAAAACTCAAGAAGAGAAGGATAGTCTGGTGTATGCCCCCTATTTTGTGTCCTTTTTGTTTTGTTTTTTTTTTCTTCCTTCCTCATGCTCCAAGATTTCTTCTTTCACCACTTCTTGTGTTTGACGAACTTTCATTAGCCATTGTCCAATTGTGGGTAACTAACAAATTCTTTCCATTTTCTTTCATCTGAGAATATATTTACTTTCCATTTATTCCTGAAGAATAGTTTGACCAGATATAGAATTTGTGTTTCATTACTTGGAAGGAAGTTTGTCCCCACAGTTTCAGATGGGAAATTCACTGTCAGTTGAATTGATCTTCTTCTATAGGCTTGCGTTATTTCTCTCTGGCTGCTTTCAAGGCTTTTTTTCTTGTCAGAATTTTAATTACCATGTGTCCCCCCCCCAGTGGATGTCTCTGGGTTTGTCACATTTGGAGTTTTACCAGCTTCTTGATTCTTCAGGTTCACACTTCTCACCAAATTGAAAAGTTTTCTTTGAAAACTATTATTTCTTTGAATATTTTTTCACTCACACCACTCTTTCTTATCTCCTCATAGGAAACTGGTGATATGCATGTTAACTCTTTGCTTTTATCCCACATGTTCCTGGGATTCTGTTTACTTTTTTTTCCAGTTTATTTTCCCTCTGTTGTTCAGACTGAATAAACACTGTTGGTCTATCCTCAAATATAGTAATCCCATCTTCCCTCACTTCTACTTTTGAGTCTGTCCAATGAGTTCTAAAAACCTCTTACTATATTTTTCAGTTGTGCAATTTACATTTGTTTTTTTTAATATAGGTGGCGCTCGTAGTAAAGAATCTGCCTGCAATGCAGGAGACCTACGTTTGATCCCTGGGTTGGGACGATCCCCTGGAGAAGGGAAAGGCAACCCACCCCAGTATTCTTGCCTGGAGAATTTCATGGACAGAGCAGCCTGGTGGGCTACAGTCCATGGAGTCACAAAGCATCAGGCACGACTGAGTGACTAACACTTTCACTTTTCACCTTCTATTTCTTCACTGAGACTTCTTCTTCTCCCCCTTTTTTTTTATTTGTTTCAAGAGAATTTGCAATTGCTGTGGAAGCATTTTTATGATAGCTGCCTTAAAATCCTTACTGGATAATCCCAACATCAGATTCACCTTGGTGTTGGTATCTGTTGATTGGCTTTTCTCAATCAAGTTGTGATTTCCTGGTTTTTATTATGATGGGTGATTTTTTATTGTATCCTTGTCATTTGGGCTATTATGTTAGGAGATTCTGAGTCCTACTGAAACGTTCATTTTAGGATGCAGTCACCCTGTGTAAGTTTAGCATACAATTTCTGACCTATTTCATAGACTGTGATGCATTTTGGTCTGAGATGGCTCCCACTTTTCCCTGCTATTACTACTTGAGACTACGGAAGGAGCGTCCCCAACAACAATCCGCTTGGTGTCTCTGGGTACGGGGATGGATTTTCTGTTCCCAGACTCCAGCCAAGATGAAGAATTCTACCAACAAACTCAGGTGAGCCTAGCAACATGAGGAGGTAGGACCCACTGAGGGCCCTGCTGACAACAAGCACCGACGGGAAGAGCTCTCCCTTTCTGCTGGTCTCACCCAGAGACATCAGGCAGCTAGGCATCATCAGCCAGGGCTTCTCACACAACAGAAGCCTCGTCCAGAAAGTGCTCATTGTCTCTATAAGCTTCAGACTTCCCTTCAGACGCACAGCACCAGTCCAGGAAGTGTTCCCTTCCCCCAGAAGCCTAACCCCCTGGGTGTAAATTGAAGGTAAAGTTTTTGAAAAGATAAACTCTCAGCTCTCTTGGATGATTTCCTTCAAATTTTTATAGAAGCTTAGAAAATATACAACATTTGACTTGAACTACTTCCACTTTGCCCACTGAGTCATTCAAATTCTTTCCCTTTTCTCTCTTTGTCCCTGCCCTGATCATTTATTTCTAAATCCTTGCATGACCTCCTCCCAAGTGCTTGCTTCCTTCCCCTCACAATGCTCCCTGAGGAACGATGCCCACTATTCTGGTTGTCTTCAGAGACCATTGCCTCCGTGGCTCTCTTCTGCTCGATCCCCCTTAGGTCTCAGCAATTGGGAGAAGCTGACTCTTGCTGCTTCCCTCCCTCTCAGCCTGGTCTTGTGTGGCATATGGGTTTGGTTCCACTCACAGCTTACCCCCTTGTACCTTTCCTATGTGGGGTCTCTGAGAGATAGTGTGACAATGGCAGCTTCAAGTCCCAACTTAATCACTTAGCACCTGAGAGACCTCAGGCAAGTCACTTAACTCTGTCAACTTCAGTTTCTTCATCCAAAAAGGGGTATACACTGCTAGATTTAAAATGGGTTACCAACAAGGACCTACTGGGGCACAAAAGACTGTTCTGAGTGTGGCTCAGCCCAGGGGGATCTCTGTGGGCAGCGGGCACAGTGCAGGGAACTCTGCTCAATACTCTGTACCAACCTAAAAAGGAAAGGAATTTGACAAAGAATAGACAAATGTATGTCTATAACGGAATCACTTTGCTGTACATCTGAAATTAACTCAACACTGTTAAGAAACTGTGCTCCAATATAAAATTAAAACTTAAAAAAATAGATAAAAATAAAAAACTTTAAAAGGAGTGCATATGAATAGCATATACCTATAAGGCTGCTGTGAAAATTCAGTTAACTACATAAATGTTAGTTACTGTTATCATCACTCTCTCCTCTAGCTAATTGTCTCATCATCTTTACAGCTCAGTCTGGTCTGCATACATTCTCATAACGTGTCCAGAAACTCTTTGACCTCCATTGATAACACCACAATATCATCCTCAGTTTCAGCTCAATTTTAGATCTCCCTCCTCTAAGAATACATCTTACACACAGGAAACAGGGAGTAGTCATTTTAGCTGTGAGCCTTAATCATTATACAAGACAATTGGTCAGACGTGTACTGTGTGACCTGTCAGATTTGGAGACAGAGGCTGTCCCCAGGCTTATCTGTGCTTCTCAGTTCCCTGTGCAGTGGCCCTGAGGGGCCTGGTGGTCTGTACTCACAGTCCTACCCTCACAGCATACTCGCCAGGAGTCTTTGGTTGTATCCCGCCTAGATGGCCTGGTCAATAGTCAGGATGGATCACATAGGGGACTCTCTAGTGTGTGATTGTGTGACTGCATGATGGAATTGTGAAACAAAAGAGGAACACTGTCCTCAGTCAGGAGCCCCATCAGAAGAATCTATCATTCCAAGTAAATGAAACAAACCCATCTTAAGCTGGTTACTAGCGTCCAAAATTCCAGGCACTTTGCCAGAAGGCTTTACGGATCAAAGTTAAGTTGGGAGATTTAATAAAGCCACAACCTCAGGTGTGATTATTCTCAAAGTACTGCATTCACATCAGTTCAGCAGAATTTCTCCTTTAGGCCACAGTGTTTTAATAATTTAGGTCTTTAGTCAGGGAGATAATATTTTTTGGCAGCCTATCAGTTCTTTTCTTTTTTAGGTGTATTTTTTTCTGCAGCCCTTGCCAGACCAAGAATGTTAACAGGCCATCAGTTTAACTTGGATTTCGTAATATGTGAGTAAAGTGGTGGCGAGCTGCGGCACTTTTCCCAGCGGGCAGCTGCTAAGCAGGTTGAGAAAAGACTTGAATAAGGCAGGCACTCACTCTGCAATGAAATTACAGGAATTTGCTCTGTCGGAGCTGTGATTCATGCAGAGATCTGAGAGGCAAGCTAAAGACTAATGAAACTGCCTTTCTTTAAGCTCCAACCTAAGGAGCTAACAAGCCCTCTTCACTTTGCTGATGATGTCAGAATTTTTCCAGCTCTCATCACAGAAGGTGTCTGTGATGACTGTGTCTAGAACATTCCATGTTGATGGAGAACCTTCATTTTCCACATATCCACATGGCGATAGCATATGTACATGCCCCTTAGGGACTTTTAATGGCAATAAACTGCAAAGGCTTCCTTAGGCCCTTGCTGGAGGAACTGCCTCCAGCAAGTGCTGTAGCTTAACTGAGGTTCCCTGTGGGACTCCACGCTTGTTTGCAGAATCGCCAAGTTCCAAGACTACTGTCTCAATCCAGAAGATATAGCACTTAGCAGTCAAGAGGGCCCAACACTTTTGATATTAAAGGACAAATTTATTGACTTATATTGGATAGATCAGTTTAGGACCTGATATTGGTCATATACCTGAGACATCATTGATTTTTCAGGTGGAATACCCAAGAGACAGATAAAATTATGGATCAAAATTGGCAGTGTGTACAAAAGATTAAAAATACATGGAAATTGCTGAAGGATATTTGTTCCACCCAGCATTCTCTGATACACACTGTGTCACCATTATCCATTGAAGTCACCATCTTTCTTGTCATATTGCTTTCTTATTTTTCTATATTTATTTAAGTATAAATAAATACTTGCATTTTCTGCCCCTTTAATTTTTTTCATGGGTTTGTGTGTGTTGTTGTTATATTTTTATTTACTTATTTTGTTTTTAGGCCATGCCATGTGGCATGCAAGATCTTAGCTCCCTGACCAGGAATGGAACCCACGCCTCCTGCAGTGGAAGTACAGAGTCTTAACCACTGGGCCACCAGGGAAGTCTCTCTTGTAGTATTGTTATCTCCTAAGCTCAAAGTCTGGGAATTACTCAGCTTTGTGTCCCTGGTACTTACAACAGAGTAAACACTCATTAAAGGCTTACTGAATACATACTGGATTAAAACAAGAAGCATTTGTTTTTGACCTTGAACAGTAAGTCAGTTTTAGGGCAGTGAAATTATTCTGTATGGTCCTATAAAGGTAGACACATGGCATTATGGCCCATAGAACATACAACAGCCAAGGTGAACCCTAATATAAACCATGGCCTCTTCGTGTTAAAGATATTTTAGCATAGGTTCATCTGTTGTAACCAATGTCACACTCTGGTGGGGAAGCTGTATGTGTGGGGTGAGGGAAGGGTAGGTATATGGGAATGCTCTGTACTTCTCATTCAATTTTTCTTTGAAATTAAACTGCTCTAAAAATAAAGTATACTTAAGAAAATAAGTTGATTTCAACATGATGTGATAGTGAATGAAGTTATTCAAAGCAGAAAGAACAGCACAAGTAAAAGTATTGAGGTGGTGGTCCTAGGTGCTATGGGGGATTGTAAGCATGGTTTCTGGAAAATCAGTGACAATTCTGTTTGGTTTGAGAAAACTCTACACATAAACCAAACATAAAAGAAAAAAAAACAAAGAAATTGTTGAGAGAGAGTGAGGGTCTTATATAACAAATAAAAGGTTTCAACTTAATTGAGTAGGCAATGGGAAGCCACTAAAAGTGTCTCGGGTTATGTCTGGGTGAGGATTAAAGATGCAGCTGAATCTAGGTCAAATGATCAAGTTCCTTGATCCCTTCTACATTAGAGATCTCCAAGTGGACACAATCAGTTCCCTCCCTCACAAACAATAGAAGTATCCCAAACGCATGTGCCTGGAGTCACAGTGACTGGTGACTCTGCATCAGATGTTTCAAAATGAAATCTTATCTTGACTACATCCTGTGTCTATCTATTACCTTATCCCACTTTTCAATAAAGACAATACTCATCTAAGATCTCCCACCACAGGCAGACCATGAGAACAAAGAAAGAAGAAGGGATATGGTTAGAGCAGGTGAGGCAGGGGCAAATGGCATAATGCCCAGGGGAGCACAAAAAACACTTACCTAAAAATTTCCCAAAGCCCACCCTGAAGATCCCACTGCAGGCAAGTGTAGGAGGATATAGTCTCCTGAAGTCAGTGATGAGAGGCGCTCACACTGTGTCGTCAGCCTTTACCTGGGAGGAGAACTCTGACAGCAGTTGTGTTGCAATTATGGGAAACAGCAGCTCCATCTGTGCCAGCGCTGCTGGCATGGACCATGACAGGGGCGCGATTCCCCCTGGAAAGGATCCTCTTACTGGGCTTCTGGGAAAGCCTGCATTATGGAGAATCACTCCTGATGGGAGAAATACCAGTGACTGTGTGTTGGGATGGTCTGGAATACTGAGATGCTAGGAAAGAAAGTTAATGGTGTGTAACACTGATCCAGAAGCACAAAGGAAAGATGGTGAAAGAAATCAGATGTTGGGTCAACAGGGCTGGTGACTGACAGCTGCCTCCGCAGCTTGTCCTGGGTTGGCTGCTTTCTCTCTATGGGATTCTAACAGTTGCGGGGACCAGCAGGAAGAGAAGGAGTGGTTAGGACAAAGTTCACCAGAGTTCTGAGGAGATCAAGGTTTGACATGGCGGTAATATAATGGCTAAAATATAAGGAGATCTAAATGCTAATTCTAATTCTAAGGGCTTTACCTGTATCACATCTTCCCACTTCACAAATGCTTCAAGGCAGATGTCAATATTAAGTCCCTTTTGGAGATGAGGGCATGAGGTAAAGGAACTCACTGATTTCACACGGTAAGTAAATGGTGGACTCTGTCTACCTCCAGAAATCATGCCATACTGCCAATTTATGCCACACTGCCAATAAATCATGCCAATTTATTCATACGGCTTGGAAAAGAGATGGGAGGAGCAGAAAGGATGGAAGCATGGAGAAACCTAGATTGTCTTCAGTTCAGTTCAGTTCAGTCGCTCAGTCATGTCCGACTCTTTTTGACCCCATGGGCTGCAGCACGCCAGGCTTCCCTGTCCATCACCAGCTCCCAGAATTTACTCACTCATGTCCATTGAGTTGGTGATGCCATCCAACCATCTCATCCTCTGTTGTCCCCTTCTCTGCCTGCCTTCAATCTTTCCCAGCATCAGGGTCCTTTCAAATGAGTCAATTCTTCGCATCAGGTGGCCAAAATATTGGAGTTTCAGCTTCAATAGCAGTCCTTTCAATGAATATTCAGGACTGATTTCCTTTAGGATTGGCTGGTTTGATCTGCTTGCAGTCCAAGGGACTCTCAAAAATCTTCTCCAACACCGCAGTTCCAAAGCATCAGTTCTTCGGTGTTCAGCTTTCTTAATAGTCCAACTCTCATATCCATACATGACTACTGGAAAAACCATAGCCTTGACTGGATGGACTTTTGTTGGCAAAGTAACGTCTGTACTTTTTAATATGCTGTCTAGATTGGTCATAACTTTCCTTCCAAGGAGCAAATGTCTTTTAATTTCATGGCTGCAGTCACCATCTACAGTGATTTGGACCCCAAGAAAATAAAGTCTGTCACTGTTTCCATTGTTTCCCCATCTATTTGCCATGAAGTGATGTGGCCAGATGACACGCCTTAGCCCTTGCACTTAGGAGGTAGAATTTCACAATGGACTCTCATCTCAGGTGGGCGGCCAGCCAGAATAAGGATGGGGAAAGTGACAGAGCACCAGGCACGGCTCACAAGAGGAAGAGCTGAGATGAGTCACACGCAGACGGGTTCACAGAGCTGGGGACCTGCGGCTGCTGCCCTGTCGTCTCCCACCCTCTGCCAGGACCACGTCCTTGAAAAAGACATGGAACCCGGAAGATGCGAAGCCTGACTTGCTTCTCCCAAGAACAGCACAGAACTTGCACCATCTAGAAGCAGTCTAGTTCCCTTGCTACATCCGAAGACTGCCCTGGTCTGGGCATCAGAGCCCCATTTTTGCAGGGGAGTCCTGGTTGAGAAACTGCCATCTTTTTCAAGTGTTGGGACTACTAGGGATACTCATTTAAGGAAAAACCAACATTTCAAAGCTGAAAGGGCCCAGCAGAGATGTGGAAGGAGGTGTTTCACACAAAGGTGTCTGAGCATCACCAGGATGTGCCTGGGGAACAGGTGAAGCCTCCTCTGAAGATTTAGACACATCAGCTCAAAACCCTCTTCTATCCCCCACAGAGACCCGCTTGCCTGCCTAAGATTTCTGTGACTTCCTGGGAATTTTCCTCCTCAGACACCTCTGGCCCTGGAAGTCTGTCTCCCGTGAATGCCAACCATCCCCTTTGTGACATTTAGCTCTTTATTTACACCCTGGTGTCAACAAAAATATGGGGGTTTCCTAGATCCTTTCTTGGAATCATTCAAAGACCCTCAGCCAGTGCCTTCATGTGGAAAATGAATTCACCTGGTGGGGTTTCAGGAGCCACAACATAAGGAATTTAAAATGAAACACTAGGGACTTCCCTGGTGGTCCATTGGTTAAGACTCCACCCTTGCATGGAACGGGGTGTGGGTTTGATCCCTGGTCAGGGAACCAAGATCCTGCATGCCCCACAGAGTACCCAAAAAGAAAGAAAGACCTTAAAACTTTTTTTAAATAAAATGAAACACTGGACCTCAGGAGGCTGAACACAGTGTAGCTAGCCATCTCTGCCACCCCCAGTGCCTCCTGGCCCTCTCCAGAAACTCCCTTCCCTTTGCCAACATTCACAGTTCTGCCTGGACCCCAGACCCTCTTTGTGGCCTCATGGACTCAGATCAGCTTGAGCTTGGAATTGGCTGCTCATGAGGTAAGGATAGCGTTTCCAAACCAGCCACCTCCTCCTCCTCAGGCTGGGACTGAGACTGGAGAAGTCACTTCTTTTCCAGTAACATGAGATAGATAATACTCTTTCTGTTTCTCGGAGTCTTATACCCCGTTGAAAAACCATCTAATCATGACCAGAGCAGCTCAGAAAGGGAACCGAGTCAGAGTTAGGAATGTGGAGCCCACTTCCCGGCTCCACCCCGACAAGCCGGGTGACCTTGAACTTGTTACTACCCTTTAGATCCTCCCCGAGGAACACAGATCTCACCAGGTGATGTGGGGAGTTGTTGCGGGTGTAATGTGACATGTTTCACGTGACTAACTCTGTACTCATTGTGACAGCAGTCATAGATGCTAGAGATCCTTTATTAATTCTTCAGTGACTGCATAGCATAGACACATATTAGGCGTAAGTCACCCTCATAAGAACACGTTAGGGCTGAACAGAGGAATGAGCAGTATGTTGGTATGGGCTGGAACACAGTGAATATAGAAAAGTTCTTTCTCTTCAGTGTCCCTCCACTTCATTCAAAAGGTCTCCAAAATAAAACAAGAAATGCCTTTCATGGAAGGGCTCAAAGGCAAGACAGGTGCCCTCATCTCCCCGTCAGGCCGGCAAGTTAACTGAGTTCTTCTGTGACGAGTCATGACCCTGTGTCCAAGGACCACAGTCACGTGAATATTTGTGAGCAGTTTATTCAGAGGAAACGCGGTCCAGGACACAAAGAAATCACGAGGGGAAAGACCAGGGTCTCCCGCCTTCTGCACACACCTCCCTGCTCCCACCGTTATATTTCCTTCCTTCACAAGGTCTTACTTTTTAAGCCACAGTGCGGCCAGTTTCCTAACCAAGAGCCCTGACTGTGAAGCTTCAATCCAGTTCAGAAGTTAAATGAGAAATAATAATTATACTCTGTGAGGTGACGTCTCCAATGGGCTTGGATTCTGTCAGGTCTAGGCCTCAGCCTGGCTGGTGAGGAGGGGCCAGGACCTGCCTAGCTGGGCCAGCGGGCACCCCTGGGCAGGGAGATGGCGGGGGGAGAGGCAGGCAGGCTGTGGGATCCAGACCAGTGATTCCGCTGGGGTCTCCCCAGGAGGGTCACTTCAGTGAAAGGATCAGTCAGTGGACAAGAGGCAGATCCGCAGCTCCCCCCTGACAGGAGGTCTCAGAAGACAGGAAGATAAACTCCCAGCTTTGGGAAACGAAGGCAGGAGCAGATTATCAAGAAAGAAACTCGGGAATAGGAAACAAAGTGAGACCCACTGGCTCGAGTCCCAGGATGGGGCTTGGTCATGGAGATGGGGGTGGAGTCACTGGCTGAACTAAGACCAGGTCAGAACAGGCCTATCTAGAGGTAAAACAGAGGTGGGGTGCGTCACCCGAATCTCAGAGCCCCTGCGGCCCCAGCCACACAGTTTAGAGGGCCACAGAAGCAGGTTCCAGGACATACCCACCACATCTCTCAGCCCCTGCTCACGGGTGGAAGTGCCGCAGACCCAAACCCATAAGTGTCTGTGACCTGCCCGTCAGCTCTGTTTGTGAGGAGCAGGCTGAGAAGGTGCCCACGTGGGACGGTTGCAGGTACGGGGTCCCGATCTGCAGCTGGAGAGACAGGGGCTGTTTGCATCCTACCCTTCTCCTGCTGTGGTCAGAGAAGCAAAGGGATCATAATCTGAACTTTGGACATAGAAACTGGATGTCTGAACTGGTCTCTGATTTTAGCCTAGTTCTTGAGGACAGGGAGGACAGAATGACTGCGTGCTTCTCCGGGTGTGACGGTGAAAGTGCCACGGCATCACCAGGGCCCTGACTGAACTGGAAGCTCTGGGCTTGGGAGGGGCATGATGAGGTGCATTTGACACTCCTCTGCCCCCAGGACTGGGCGGCTCCGCCTGGGGAGCAGGTAAATTGAGCCGCAGCCCGGGTGTGGGTCTCCGTCTTCTGCCTTCCAGGCTGTGGCCGCACAGAGGTGAGTGCCCTGCTGAGAGTGGGTATCCTGAATTTTGTTTCCTGCTTCAGCCACCAGGTGTGCGCCATCCCAGGGGGCCTGTGAAGCTCTCACCTCAAGCTCTTCCGCCCAGAAAGAAGGGAAGCAGTTACCCCCCTTTAGGTCTGCATGAAGTGGAGCTCACAAAATATTTCCCCTAGATTCGCCTGCTTAAGGGAGAAGCATAGAAATAAATGCTGTTGTTGCCACTTCCGCCCACTTTGCAGCTCACATCCTACTTGGGGAAGGATGTTGGAGCTGCGAATGGGGTCACTGAAGCAGGAGCACAGATGGCAATTGAGGAAAGGGAAGTGACTCTGCCATTTTCTCTCTCAAGCAACTTAAATGAGTGTTGAGAGAAAGCATGTGGGTGACTTGAGTGTCATCCCGTGTCTCGTCCCCGCGTCCCAAGGGGGTCCTGATAAACATGCAGTGGGTGAAAGAGGAGGAAGTTGGGTCAGCATCTCATGACTACACAGGTAAGATGTGGGTTACAAGGTTAACTGTCCCACCCCATCCAGGGCCCCTGGGCATGAGAAATGTTCCTGCCAGCTAATTGCCAAGGGGATGTATTGCAGCCAGAAAGAGGCTCACAGAACCCACGGGCAGGGCACAAGCAGAGCCGGGACCAGAGGTTTCCTGGCCCGCATTCTCCAGGGCTGCTCCACTACCATTCCCCTCTTCTCTCTGTTTCTCCTCCTTCCTCCACATGTGGGTCAGACATGGCTGCCCCAGCCTCGGTGTTAAATCACTTCGTATTCCAAGATCCCCGAGGGAATTCTGAGTGTCTTCTGGCCCTGGTTCCAAATTCAAGGAAAGAAGATGCAATAGGCCCAGCTTAGTGGAGGTAGGGAGGGGTGGAGTGTCCAACGAGTGTCCAACCAACTGGCGGCGACAGATTCCCTTTTCCCTCTGTCCACCTGGCTGGGCTGCAAAGGGCTCCCTGAACAGAGCTGTGGTGGGTTCTGTAAGGAGGGGAGAGGCAGTCAGAGGTGGCGCCTGCCTGAGAAAGCGCACACTGTCTCCCCATCATTCACGTAGGGAAGTGACTCTCAAGGGAGCCCGCTCGAGCGCTGGTTGTCCCGGCACACTCCACAGAGGAGGGCCCTTCACTACAGGATTCACAGATGTCAGGACCTGTCGCTCGTAGAATCTAATGCCCCGTCATATCCCTCTTTCCTGCATCCTGCCCCTCCCCCATAGGGCTGATGTGCTACTCGAGACCCTTGGCACGGTCAGAAGGAAGGTCTGCACCCTTTTCTGTGCCCAGTGATTTTTCAGAGTTCATAGCAAACAGCTCTAATACAAAGGTTTATCAGCTATCCTTTCGCATTTTACGCTTATAAATATATATTGATTTGCATGTAAGCTCAATCGTGTCTGACTCTGTGACCCTATGGATTACAGCTTGCCAGGCTCCTCTGTCCATGGGATTCTCCATGGAAGAACACTGGAGTAGGTTGCTATGTCCTCCTCCAGGGAATCTTCCTGACACAGAGATCAAACCTATGTCTCTTGAATCTCCTGCAGTGGCAGGTGGATTCTTTGCCACTAGCACTACCTGCCTCAGAGATCAGTGCAAAGAAATAGAGGAAAACAACAGAATGGGAAAGACTAGAGATCTCTTCAAGAAAATTAGAGATACCAAGGGAACATTTCATGCAAAGATGGGCACAATAAAGGACAGAAATCGTATGGACCTAACAAAAGCAGAAGATATTAAGAAAAGGTGGCAAAAATACACAGAAAAACTGTACAAAAAAGATCTTCATGACCCAGAGAATTATGATGGTGTGATCACTCACCTAGAGCCAGTCATCCTGGAACGCAAAGTCAAGTGGGCAAAGCTAGTGGAGGTGATGGAATTCCAGTTGAGCTATTTCAAATCCTAAAAGATGATGCTGTGAAAGTGCTACACTCAATATGCCAGCAAATTTGGAAAACTCAGCAGTGGCCACAGGACTGGAAAATGTCAGTTTTCATTCCAATCCCAAAGAAAGGCAATGCCAAAGAATGCTCAAACTACTGCACAATTGCACTCATCTCACACACTAGCAAAGTAATGCTCAATTTTTTCCAAGACAGGCTGCAACAGTACGTGAACCATGAACTTCCAGATGTTCAAGTTGGTTTTAGCAAAGGCGAAGGAACCAGAGGTCAAATTGCCAACATCTGTTGGATCGTCAAAAAACCAAGAGAGTTCCAGAGAAATATCTACTTCTGCTTTATTGACTATGCCAAAGCCTTTGACTGTGTGGATCACAATAAACTGTGGAAAATTCTGAAAGAGATGGGAATACCAGACCACCTGACTTGCCTCTTGAGAAACCTGTATGCAGGTCAGGAAGCAACAGTTAGAACTGGACTTGAAACAACAGACTGGTTCCAAATAGGAAAAGGAGTACGTCAAGGCTGTGTATTGTCACCCTGCTTATTTAACTTATATGCAGAGTACATCATCAGAAACGCTGGGCTGGAGGAAGCACACGCTGGAATCAAGATTGCCGGGAGAAATATCAATAACCTCAGATATGCAGATGACATCACCCTTATAGTAGAAATTGAAGAACTAGAGCCTCTTGATGAAAATGAAAGAGGAGAGTGAAAAAGTTGGCTTAAAGCTTAACATTCCAAAAACTAAGATCATGGCATCTGTTCCTATCACTTCATGGCAAATAGATGGGTAAACAGTGGACACAGTGGCTGACTTAATTTTTCTGGGCTCCAAAATCACTGCAGATGGTGATTGCAGCCATGAAATTAAAAGACACTTACTCCTTGGAAGGAAAGTTATGACCAACCCAGACAGCATGTGAAAAAGCAGAGACGTTACTTTGCCAACAATGGTCTGTCTAGTCAAGGCTACGGTTTTTCCAGTAGTCATGTATGGATGTGAGAGTTGGACTATAAAGAAAGCTGAACGCCAAAGAATTGATGCTTTTGAACTGTGGTATTGGAGAAAACTCTTGAGAGTCCCTTGGACTGCAAGGAGTTCCAACCAGTCCATCCTAAAGGAAATCAATCTTGAATATTCATTGGAAGGACTGGTGTTGAAGCCAAAACTCCAACATTTTGGCCACCTGATGCGAAGAACTGACTCATTTGAAAAGACCCTAATGCTGGGAAAGATTGAAGGCAGGAGGAGAAGGGGAAGACAGAGGATGAGATGGTTCGATGGCATCACCGACTCAATGGACATGAGTTTGAGTAAACTCTGGGAATTGGTGATGGACAGGGAGGCCTGGTGTGCTGCAGTCCATGGGGTCCCAAAGAGTCGGACACGACTGAGGGACTGAACTGAACTAAACTGAGCACCACCTATGAAACATATATATATATATATATATACACACATATATGTATAGAAAGAAAGCGAAGTCACTCAGTCGTGTCCGACTCTTAGCAACCCCATGTACTGTAGCCTACCAGGCTCCTCTGTCCATGGGATTTTCCAGGCAAAATACTGGATTGGGGTACCATTTCCTTCTCCAGGGGATCTTCCCAACTCAGGGATTGAACCTGGGTCTCCCGCATTGCAGGCAGACGCTTTATCCTCTGAGCCTCCAGGGAAGCCCATATATATGTATATATATAGATAAAAGCAAGAAAATGGAAAAACATTTAAAAAGTGCATTTGATACCCTTACGGAGTGACCATCCACAACCAATGAGTGCTTGCTAACTCCAGAACCATCGGGCTGGCTCTCTTGGCCTGAGTTCACACCCCAAGACCCCAGGACGTGCAGGCCCTGAGCCAGACAAGAGTCAGGAATGAATGGGGGTCGGGTTCCGTCACAGGCTCCCCTGCACGTAACCTGCCGTGGCCATTTGGTGTGTGCCCTGCACCCTTGCTGCTTCAATATTTTATGAATGACACCATCCAAGATGGGCTGGCCCAGGCTGGGACCCCTTCCGCGCTGACATCCTGATGTGCTCCGGGGAAGAGGCCGTGCCTGCTGAGAAGGTGCAGATGGCACTGGCTGGCCTCCATCGGCACCAGCTCCTTGCCAAGCTAGACAACTGCAGGTCCTGGACCTCATGGAAGGAGGGCGATCAAGGCCTTTTTCTCCCCCTGTGGAACATTTACCTGGTTTCCCACTGGGCTGTCTCCACCTTTGGCTGACAGAGCACTAACCGGAGCCCCTGGGGTCTCCCGGCTTTAGTCACCACCTCCACCTCTCAGCCCAATCTGGACATTTTTGCAGAAAAAGCAAACTTTCTACTGGTCTGAAAGCTTTGAAACCACAGCAGCAGTCCCTCGTGATGAAGATGACACTGGGGAAAGAGTATGACTCAGAGCTGTCCCCCCTTTCCGAATGTCCTGGGTCTGCTTCTAGAGCAGAGACGCCCATCGGGATAAAGATCCTGTCACTACAGCACACCTCGCTTGGCATCCACAGGCAATCTACAGCGTGATCCAGACTATGTTTCTAAATGGAGCATGCCCATCCTTGGGGGGACAGGATTATCCACCGAAGGACGGGAGGAATAGAGAAATCATCCATTTTTTCTGTCTCAAGATATAGAAAATGAATCATACTTTACTGATACTGAAGTACACAGTGACTATGTTTGTTGCTGTTGTTTAGTCATTAAGTCAGGTCCAACTCTTTGTGACCCCATGGACCACAGCACTCCAGGCTTCCCTGTCCTTCACCACCTCCCAGAGTTTGCTAAACCTCATGTCCATTGAGTCAGTGATGCCATCCAATCATCTCATCCTCTACGACCCTCTTCTCCTTTTGTCTTCAATCTTTCCCAGCATCAGGGTCTTTTCCAATGAGTCAGCTCTTCAAAGTATTCAGTGGCCAAAGTATTGGAGCTTCAGAATCAGTCCTTCCAATGAATATTCAGGGTTGATTTCCTTCAGACTTGACTTGTTTAATGTCCTTGCAGTCCAAGGGATTTTCAAGGGTCTTATCCAACACCACAAATCAGAAACATCAATTCTTCAGTGCTCAGCCTTCTTTATGGTCCAACTCTTACATCCATACATGACTACTGGAAAAACCATAGCTTTGACTATACGGACCTTTGTTGGCAAAGTAATGTATGAAACGCATTTAAAATTTGGCTTGTGTTTTATCTTTCTTTGATGGAGTACACAATCCAGAACCTCTGAGGACCAGTGATTCAGAGCAGGTATCTGGGTCAGAGAGTTACTGTGAGTCCTGGCTCTGTCGCTCTCAGCTTGCGTGACCCTGGGTCAGTGTTCAGCCTCTCAACACCCCTGTTTCCTCACTTGCAGCAGACACTTGACAGAAGACCCTCACTCATAAGACTGAAGATGAAATGAGCAAGCACACCATCTGAACGAGAATATTTATTGTCACTGTTCACATCTGTCTTTGGCAAATGCAAAAGCAGAAGCCCCCTGGATGGCCCAAGCTCAGCTGAGTCTCTAGCCCCCGAGTGGACCCCACAGATGCAAGAGTTATCCTGTGTCCATCCTGTGGTTCAGCCAGATCTGTCCTGACATGAATATAAGTACTGGCTGTGGAGATAGGGGCGCAGAGCCCTAAATGGTAACTGTTTTGAAAGGAAAGACACCTGAGTGGTCCAGGAGAGCTGAGTTTATTGCCCATCTTCCCACTCCCTGGCTGTGTGACCTTGGCTTAGGTACTCCCCGTCTCTGTTCTAGCTGGAATAATGCTAGCTGCTATGTAGCATGTAAATGTCAACATCACAGAAGCTCTGCGTGGGAGAAGTTTACTCTTCATTTACGTCTGCACTCCATGGCAGTGCTCCCAACTGGAGCACAGCTGCCCTCCACACTTTGATTCCGGGATCCTGTCTCCCTCTGTCTTGCAGCCCCATCATCCCCTCAGAATTGTCAGTGTCCAGAAAGAATGGGAGAAAATGGAAAAGTGCATTTTGTTGCAAGGAGGGTTGGGAAATATCCTAGCTGGGCAGCCAAGTCTCAGCAGCCACTGAAAGGCGATGATGGAAGGGGAGGACAGGCTGGTGAGGATGGTTCCCTGTCTGCCACACTCTCTGTGCTACAGTTGATACCTCAGTGAACCAGGGATGATAATAGTAATACCTGGCTCTTATGGTCGGTGTGAAAGTTCAATGGTAATCACACAATAATCAAGCGCTGCTATTGTGACTGCTAAGAACTAGACCTTGCTATCATTTACCAAAGTTGAAAGGCTGCAGCATGAAAGTGAATCCCGATACATGCGGGGGCTGGGTTCTAGGGGTTTAAGAAGCAATTCAGGCACAAAGCTCCACGCAGAGAAGTTATTTCTGAATGTAGGTCCTTCAGCTGGCTGCCCCACGCCCCTGCCGTTTTTCACTCACGTGTGCCTTGTGTGTTTGGCACATCCTTGTCCCCACGGCTGCCTCCTCTCCACACACAGTCTTGTCTCCCCCATCTCTGTCCCCTCTGGCTCTCTAGCCCACAGGTCTGCCCTCTGGTTTCTGGCTATGTGTTTGCTGCTATAGGTTCCCAGACCTCCCAGCTTTACCACTAAGTCTATCCAAACAGGCAAAGCTCTGCTCCCGAGCGCCAGACCCTTTGTGACACGGGTAGCTGATTTATTGAACTGTCTGAATCCAGTATGGATTCAAGTGGGAAGTGATTTTTATGTTTTTTTTAATTAATCACTTCCTGCAACTACACCCGTTCCCATCACTTAACGACATTTGGTGCAGATTTCATAACATTCTAGGCACTTTCAGTAACCCAGACAATGCAGTCTAGTTTCACACGTCAATTTCACATGCAGTTTAATGATGATTGCCTTCCTCCTGTCCTGCCCACAACCACACTCCAGCTGCGGGACTGCAATGGGGAGGGAACCAGTCTTCTCACCCTTCCTCCTCTGTCTTCTGAGTGTATCTGCCATAGAATTTGTTCAGGAAGGAGGGACTGGGGTTAGTTGTCAGGCAGGTGCCACCTCCCTGGCAGAAGAGTGGACTTTCTGCAGCCTTGGGGCCGGAGAGGCCCCCACACTTGCAAAGTACCCATCTGTGGGAGCACTGACCGCCCCTCCTCTCTGCCCTGCGCTCTAGGCCCCCTTCTCCTTGCCACCTGCTCAGCTAGCAAATCTGCCGCCCAGGCAGATACTCATCTGGCTGAGGAGACCTGCATGTCCTTATCTGCCATCCCCGCCTCCCCTGGGTGCCCCTCCCTTCTTGGAGACTCAGCATCACAGAGGACACGGTCCCATTAGCTCCCCAGGGCAGGGCTATCTGGGCACACTCAGATAGGTCCTGGAAAAGTGACAGAGGCTATGAATGAGACTCCGTCTTGGCCTCCCAAGCCTTTAGAATAGGTTTGGCTGTTGCCTAGCCTCCAGCTCAGTCCTATGCTGACCTTTTCTGACCTTCCCTCTATCCTCCCAGCCAGATTTGCAGTGCTGGCTCCAGTTCCTATCTGAAACTAGAGTCAGACAGGCATGTGGGCACCCTAGGCAGGCTCGGAACTTGGCACACCTTCAAGGTAGTGCACTTTAACTATTTGCTCAATAAAAATTTAGTAGGGCCAAGGAGAAAACGATTTTCTGTTACTGACTAGAGAAAAACCAACTCCTTTTACCATTTGTTTCTACTAGCCAAGGAACTGATGCTTTTAAAAAATCTAGATTTCTGGTAAAAGATGTCTCACTGTTTCTGTTCATTTTCCTCCTTTCAGTTTTTTCAGTAGTTTCTGAAACGAAGTAGCTTCTCAGGGGGCATAAACAAGAGTTTAAATTTTAAATAACAGAATGCATTCTAGCATTCTGGTGCTAATACTGGCACCAGAGTATGCTTTGTTCATTCACAAAATTCAAACTGTCAGTTTTTAGCTGCCATGAATGCTCATGAACATGATGAACCCGCAGAGGATGGGAGTCTGCCTGGGTGAGAAATGTACTTACTTCCTTCTTTCTTTTTCTTTGGATTTTTCATTTTTTCTCATTGCTGTTTTATTAGCTTGTTTACTTGCAGTGTCCACTCCAACTTAACCCACTATGTCAGAGTTCATGCCCGACATAGTTAGGTGAGGTGGATGTGGGGGCCAAGATCAGCCAGGTTTATTCCAGAGGTAGTTTTGTGCCCTTGTGTGCTACCCAGGGGCACATCTCTGCTCTGGCTACTTGACAGGGACCCGCACTCCTGCTCCAACGAGCACCTCCATCTCTCACTCTCCTAGCCTCACCCCCATCCCAAGTTTCTGCTTCTTTCCTCCAGTTCTTAGGCAACTATGTGGCCCACATGTTTCTCAGGGTGAATTCTGAATCAAATCCTGGCACTTTAATAGCTACACCAGGGAGAAAACATTCACCCATTCATACTTGCTTGAGTGCACATATGCATGCCTAATAGCTTCAGTCGTGTCTGACTCTGTGAGGTCCTATAGACTGTAGTCTGCCAGGCTTCTCTGTCCATGGGATTCTCCAGGTAAGAATACTGGAGTGGGTTGCCATGCCCTCCTTGAGGGGTTCTACTCGGCCCAGGGATCGAGTCTGCATCTCCTGTGGCTCCTGCATTGCAGGCAAATTCTTCACCTCTGAGCCACCCATTTAAATGGGGAGCCCCATTTAAACTTGCCTGGCCAAAATCCAGGCTTTGCATGGCTTTGGCAAGAAATTCAGCCTCTCTGAACCTTTGTCAGCTGGAGGAGGATGGGGCGATGGGCCCCATCTCTCTCAATTTTTCAGAGGATTCCAGTAAGCATGTGCACATTGCGGCCCCAGGAGGCTTGCAGTGCAAGGATCCTACCCCTTCTAGGGTTACTAGCTCCACAGCTGACTTCCTTGCAAGTGATACCAAAGTTCCCCACCTTTCATGCAAAGATCTTAGGCTGCTAACTTAACGTCTATGATTGGAAGGCCACCTACATGTCAGTTCTGATTTCCTCCTTCCAAGTCTTGATCTCTTTAGGTAGAATTAGTACTAAATGACTGTGGTCACAGTGGACTTGTTGATGGCGACCCGGTCCTGCCCACACCAGCCAGACCCATCTCCTACTAGTGGTGATATCACACCAAAACATGCCAAAGGAAAGGGACCATAGAACCATCCCAAACCTTGACACACACATTCCTGAGTCCTAAGCAATGGCTTGACTACTCTTTACCAGCTGATCCAGCTGGGCAAACCTGAAGAGTGCATCTTCATTTCTGGGCTGTGTGAGGACTGAGTCAGAGGACTGGAGTTCTCAGCATGTGTCCAACAGGAGTAATTACTTCCCTCTGCTGCCCCAGCCAATCTGGCCCGTTGCTGATGCTCGATTTATTTCTTTAAACCTATTTAAGTAAATGAAGAGGCCACTATGTGAGTACAGTTATTCTGGAGAAGGAGAGGGGCTCAGGACAGTGTGATTCCTCTAAGAAGCAGAGCCATTAGGCGGCATCACTGGGGGCTTGTCAGTCTCTGGAGAGGCAGCTGAGCCCAGCTCCATCTGCTGCCTCCAAGCAGTGCTGGGGGCAAAGCAGGGACAGTCCTTGAGGGTATGCATTCCTGGGAGAGCAGACCTGGTCAGGATGTGCATGTGGAAAGTCATAAGGCGCTCAGGGACCAGACCAAGATGCTGAACCCCTGTGAGCTGGAAATGCTCCAAGAGGAAAAGGGGGAAGGCCGGTAGTGGAGTCTGTCTACCCCATCTCAGTTTTGCCTTAGGGACACCTGAAGTGAAACTGGATCCTCATAACCAGCAGACAAGGGCCCATACTGCCTGGGTCTTGTCTGTCTCAGAGTTGGAAGGAAGAGGATCTGTAATGACAGAGCAGGGCTGGCTGCCCGAGCAGAGGGCAGACCCACAGGCTCAGCTCTCTAACAACAGACACCAATCAGAAGCAGGCATGCACGCAGCACTTTGCAAACGAGCAAAGAAAGCAACCCACGCCTGTCACAGAAAACCAAACTGTCTACTGGAATAATTAATATCAGAAAAACCACAATTCCACCAAGGAGAGAAAAAAATAAAGAACATTGAAAGGCCCTGTTGTGGTTTGAAGAATGATTCTGTACAGATTTCCTGGTCAGGAAAAGCCATGCAGAGAATTAGAGGGAGAGAAAGAAAGATGAACAGAATAATATCATGTGTGACTGGTGGGAAGGTTGTAAAGATAATGCTAGTAAAAAGGGTTAAAGAAATAGGAGGGTTTTTTACTAATGCACCAGGGAAAAGAGATACTGAAGTGAAAATAGGTCTGCTAATAAATCAGGCTGGGCATGAAATTAATGATGGGTCTGAAATGGCCAAGATATTGAACTCATTCTTCAAAACTGTCTTTAGCAACAGAAATAAAAAGGAAAATACAATGATGGGGCAATAGAATCTTTTTGAAAATAACTACTGGCAGAAGCAGATATGAGATCCTTGGAACATGGAAGGACCACACAGGAGTAAATGTGTTTCTTGGGGATTATGGGAAATTGATTAGTATCTACTGGATCAATTTAAACAGTGGTTAAAAATGGTGTTGTCACCATTATTGTTCTTCTAAATGAGTAAGGGTAGAGGAGGTTCTGAAAGAAGATGTCCAACATTCTGGGTGGAAATGTTAAAATGAAGTAGCGCAGAGGAGCGGCGATCCTGTTTGGAGAATCTGGTGGATTTACGAGGGAAAGTGCGACCACATTGTGCGTGTGTGCTCGGTGGTGCCTGCCTCTCTGTGACCCCGTGGACTGTGGCCCTCCAGTCTCCTCTGTCCATGGGGTTTCCCAGGCAAGAATACTGCAGTGGGTTGCCACTTCCTCCCCCAGGGGACCTTCCTGACCCAGGGTTGAACTTTGTTTCCTGAATTGGCAGCTGAATTCTTTACCGCAAAGCCACTGGGGAAACCCCAACACCACATTCAAGATCACCTAAAAGTTCAGTAGGCTAAATAACCATTACGTTGATTTGAATCAAGTTGTCTTTTAAAAAGTAGTTTAACATCCCCTGCCCCCCACACCCCTGAAGGCCAAGCTGGTGAAGAAAAGGCTGCTAACTGGGTCTGTTGGCATTTTCAGCATCTCTGTATTGACACCGTCCACAGGACATGGCATGGAGAGAATATACCAGAAGGGCCCATGCACTCCCATGGGAAATCCAGGAAAGGAATCCCCCTCTACTGTCCCATTGTTGTCACGGCCACCTCCAAGTCCCGGAGGGCAGGGCGGTACCGAGCTCCTGTCACCTCCCCGTGCCCCCGTCCCATCCTCCCCCATGTGCAGGCACATGGTTGCTCTGCTCAGGTGCCCCCTCCAGTGATGGCCTCAGCGTTGTCTTCACGCTCCTGTGTGGCACTCCACACTGGGCCTTTCCGCAGTCTTGGGACCTCACTTGCCGTGGGGTGACAAAGAAAGTTATGCTAATTACTGAGTGGGCCAATGCCAGTGTTAGGAAAGCCCTTGGCGAGAGTGCGTGCAGCTGTGTCTGACTCTTTGTGACCCCATGGACTGTAGCCCACCAGGCTCTTCTGTCCACGGGATTCTCCAAGCAAGAACACTGGAGTGGGTTGCCATGCCCTTCTCCGGGGGATCTTCCCGACCTAGAGCTCGAACCCACGTCTCTTATATCTTCTGCACTGGCAAGCAGGTTTTATACCACTAATGCCACCTGGGAAGCCCAGGAAGGTCCTGTAACTGACAAAAAAAAAAAAATGTTTTTAATGAAAGGAAGCCAGTGAATATAGCACTTTTCTGAAGGGAAAGTGCAAGAATCTGGGCTTATTTTTCTTTCTTTCTTTATTTCTAGTCGTGTTGCATGTGGGATCCTAGTTCCCTGACCAGGGATCAAACCTGGCCGCCTGCTCTGGAAGCCAGGATTCCCAGCCACGGGACCACCAGGCAATTTCCTAACTGACAAAGTTTTGGGTCAGAGAAGTAACTCCTGGTGCTGATTCAGGCTCTAGGGTAAGGTCATGGAGAGGGTTAGGGACAGAGAGTGTGAGAGTTGTCTCTTAATTCCCACTGGAGACGGGTGCCCAGGACTAGAGTTGGTCCTACTTGAAGGACAGAAGTTACTTATGAGGGACCCAGGAGCAGGGCTGTGGTTTCTGAGTCAGGGGCCACACACACACATTAGTGACACAGGGGAGGCCTGCTAAATATGCCTGTTAAGTCCTATGTAGGAGGTCAGTGATCTCATAGCTGATCTTCAGAGAAAGAAGTGGCAGTGAAATAATCTCATTTATGTGAATCTCTGCATGTCATCACAAAAATTATGTTAGATAATACATTTATTTGGCAATAACTTATGAATTAGTTTTGCCAAAACATCATTAGGTGTTGGTGTAAAATCTATACATACACTGGAGCTTATGTACTGATGAAAAAATTATTCTCTAAAACAGATGTGGTCTTGACAAGTCATATGTAAATATTAATGCACACCACTTTAAAATGCACTAAGGGAAAGAATTCTGCTATTTAAAGAAAGCCTATAAAGATACCTATTTAAACATAAGGGTCCTTTATAAAATGATTCATCACCCCTAAATTTAGAATCTTTAGATGGCTATTTATAGCACAGTCTACTCAAACACACAGTTAAATACATGGGTCTGTGTGCTCAGTCATGTCCAACTCTTTATGACCCCATGGACTGTCGTCCATCAGGTTCCTCTGCCCATGGAATTTTCCAGGCAAGAATACTGGAGTGGGTTGCCATTTCATACTCCAGGGGGCTTCCCAACCCAGGGATCCATCCCACATCTCTTGTTCCTGCATAGGCAGGCAGGTTCTTTACCACTGGACCACCTGGGAAGTCCCTTATGGTATATATATGCATGCATATGTGGGCATATGCAATATGTATTAGGGACATATACTTAAACCAGTGGTAATTTTCTCCCCAAAGTCTTGCATCTTTTTGGATTTCACCCTAATCTGCAGCCATGACCAATTCAGATCCCACTAAAGGCCAGTATAGTTGCCCCTGGAACTTCTATAGAAAGGATGTTCCCTGGGGACTCAACTATGCAAACATATCAGTATTACTGCCCATGGCGGGTAATTATTTTTAAAAAAAAATAGGTGCTTCTATTTCTGAGAAAGATTCAACACACTGAGTCTTTTTGTTATAGCAATTCCTTTCCTGCAAATTATTATTCTTATTTTTTTTCTGATTTTGCGTGGGACCAGGGAGCCCTGAGTGGACCATTTCAGACGGAAACGCTGCTGGTTCAGCTTGGCTGGGATGAGGGAGGACCATAACCTTATAGATTTGACTGCAATTTCCTGCCCAGCTTCCTGAACAGGGGCTTTCAGAGCCTTTCAGCCCTGTTATTTATTATCTGGGCTTGCTGGTTTTGTAGGTCACTGACTGTTACTTTGTGCTATTGCTAGTTTAATGAGCAGGTCCAAGAGCTTCCAGTCTTAAAAATATGAAGCACTTACCTCTGTGATTTCTGGGCCGGCAGTAAGTGCTGTATAAGAAAATGTTTTAGGAACACTCTCAACATAGAATTAAGATGTTTAATTCACAGGAAATACTATGTGACACTGAGGCCGTCAGTAGGGGAAGGGAGAGAAATGGCTGGTTCTTAATTATAATATCATGAACTAGGGGTCTTTTAGGCCCTTGAAAGATGATCTCTTGCCACTAAATTAAGTAAAAAACTTCTCCACATGCTATTTCTCATTCAGTGCCACAGAAGGCCATCCTGGTTGGGTCAGCCATCTCCTCAAACATCTCCCAGCTCTTTCTTGTCCACTATATTGCCCCTATATTGGTCATCACAGCTTCCAACAGCCCATTCCTTATGCCAGTGGTACGAAACTCAGGAAGCTTTCCTTTTATATACCCTGATTCGAGATTTGAAAAGTATGATCACAATATTCATCAGCAGAGATGCTCAAAGTTAAGGGAAATAGCAGAAGCAGAGGCCCACCCAGGGAAGAGAGGCGTGAAATGATGTAGAGGGATGCTAACTTACTCTGCGTCTCAGGCTGTGGCTGCACCAGAGAAAGATCACCAACAGCCAGCTCTAACTGACCCTCTGAAACCAGCACAAAGAACAAGCCTGGGGTTCCATAATCCACAGAGCAGGAAGAGAGATGCTTCCCCTTATCACTCAAGCATCCAGAAAGATCACCCGACGCTTCTACTGTGGCATTCTGAATATGAGAGCAGGAGAGTTAATCAGATTTTTGTTCATAAGTTGTTGAATTGGTGCCTTTATTTGTAGGAGAGAGTTAAAATGTTAATGTTATTCTAAATGGATCAAAATGGATGGCATGTAATTGATTTATAAGTTACCTCATCTATATTTCATAGGCACTGAATTTGGTCCTTTCTTCCCAACAGTCTCTCCTCAATCTAAAATACCTAAGATATAATAACAGTGGAGAATCCTAGGACCGCCACTGCTATTTCCTTTTTTAGGTGCATGTATTGATTATACTCTAATGTGTGTTGGCTCCTTTATATGATGGGTGAGTCTAACGAAGTAGGAGTGCTGGGTCATAACAGTGGCACTTAGATGTTTATACAGCATCTCCTGCTGGATCAGCTAAGTTCTTGTACCAAAAAGACAGTTCAGAATATGGACTATGACAGAGACTCAGAAAGAAAACTGAATTAAGGGACCAGAGTCCCAGGCTGGAATCCCAGATCTACCATTAAGTAGCTCTGTGACCCTGGACAAGGTCATCTCAATTTCCTCATTTGGCAAATGAGGGGATAACACCCCTTTGGGTCTCCGAAACACTTTACAGCTCTAACATTTTATGTGCCTGTGACCTGGAGGTTCTAATAGTCGAGGAAGTAGAGAAATTGGTCATGGCAAATGTCACTGAGTTCCTTGTGTGCGATCAGAAGAGCTGAGTAAGAGAGCCATCTGGCCACAGCAGGAGTATCTTGGGGACAAGCTAAATCAGGAAGACTGGCAAATGGGGGAAAACTAGAATTACTGTCAAGGGAGGCCAAGGCTCTGATGAGAAAATCGGCACTCAGCAGCAAACCAAAACTTGTGATTCAAGGGCAAACCTGGGTCATAGGTCGGTAATTGGAGACTCCAAGCAGAAGACTTCAGGCTTGAGAAACGACCCAGGAGTACAGACCAGAACTGAGACCGAAAGTGATGGGTGTGTCCTGGGTTTCCCCTTTAAGCCATTCCAGGCTGGTTGTTTTGGCATAGGCCTCACTTATTAGAATTGCAGATGTTGTATGGTAATTTCTTATTTTTTGAAATCCAAATGACAAGGCCAGCCAGTGGTTTTGAGGACTATTTTCAGAGCAGTATTTCAGCATCAGTGGCTAACTGAACCAAGTTCCTCATGTCACTCCATTCCCCTTGATGAAGGAGACACATCTAGCAATTAATCTTTTGGGGGTAAGATAGATTATTCTCTAAGTGATCTTAAGATTTAGGAGAGAAAGAATCAAGCACTTAGATAAAAAATTAGATTCCTTATTTCATATCCTATGCCAAAAGAAATTCCAAAAGCATTAAATATTTAAGCGAAAAAAATGGCAAACTGGAAGAAAACTTTTGAGTTATTTCTGGAGACAAAGCTTATTATCTTTAACATACAAATTCTGCTTATAAATAATAAAAGGAATTTCTAAAGAAAAAGGAAATGTAGAACAGAAGAAGTCAACTCATAAACTGAGACATAAAATTGGCCAGTAAACAGACGAAAACATGTTCAACCTCATAAAGAAGTCCAAGAAAACGCAAATTAGAACATTTGAAATACCTCTTTAGCCTGTCAAAGCCTTTACTTTGAATGGTATTCAGTGTCTGTGAAGACTTGAGGGAAGCATGAATCTGCTGTCTACGGGTTGTGTATTGCATGCGGGGTGTTAAGTCCCCTGGGTAGAGTTCATGCAGATTATGCTGGTCCCCTGGTGTGGGGACTAGCCAGCTGTTTGCCAAACCCGTTTCCCTTCCTTCCGGGTTTCAGCTGGACTACATTTCCCAGCCGCCTTTGAAAAGAGGTGTGGCCATACAATGAAACGTTGGCCTGACTAACGTCGGCCGCAGTGAAGCCCACGACTTCCAGGCGTGCCCGTGGATGCCAGGCAGGTGATCCTCTTAGCTGCTTTCCGCTTGACTGCTGACCACAGGCAGAGGACCCAAGAGAGGACCAAGGTCCTAGGAAGCCACCAGATAGAAAAATTCTGAGTGCAACAAGCACCCTCTCACCAACCTCCTGCCGTTTTGTTCTTCATGGACAAGGAGTAAAATTCTTCTGTGCTAAACCACTAAGGATGGAGTTCATTGTAATATTAGCTAATGAGCACTGCTGTCAGGGATCTTTTTGAAAATGCTGGAAGCCAGCTGCCATAATGAAAAGCTTTAATATACCAAGAGCTTAGCAATTGAGTGGCAGGTAGAGAAGAAAATTGATGGAGTAGGCTGGATGGTTAGCAAGCTCTGTAAATATGGCAAATATTTGGTAAATCTGTTGCCTTTAATGTTTTGGAAGGGTGACCTCGAGCTCTGTGACCTTGAGCCAGTTACTGAATTACTCTGCCTGTTTTCTCACCCATACAATAAGTATACTCATAGTATATAGTTCAAAGGGTTGTGGGGATGATTAAGTGAGTTAATCTTTATAAAGAGTTTAGAACACAGCTAAGCTTCAAGGTACTAGAGAAGTTAACTTTTATTTGAGCTTACAATTTCACTACTGGTATTACTCTAAGATTGAAATCATAGCTTTTTAAAATTACTCAACAAACACTAGGGACCACTGACCATCTGCCATTTGACCATCTGATTGAACCAGACACTCTGATAGGCACTAGTAAACAATAGTGAAAAAACAGATGTGATCAATGATTTGTAAATAAGAATTTCATTGTTATACTGTTTGTGCAAAGAAAGATCTGAGAACAACTTAGATGTCCCCAAATAAGAGATTATTAAAAAGATGATGTTTTGTCCATGCAGGGGAATACAATGTGATACTAATGGATTAAACAGAAAAGCTTACAAATGCATAGAAATATTAAAAAATCCACAATATAATGCCTGCACCAAGGCCATTGTAAATGTTCCTCTTTCTGTTTAGAAAACCCAAAACATAGAAACTGCTCAATTGTGAATGAATGAATGAAGTGAAAAAGACAAATGATAAACAATGCATACCATATAATTGTATTTTTTAAAACAAAATATGATAACTGGTCAGTTGGTAGAATGTGGGTGATTTTGGCTTTATTCTTTTTGCCAATCTGTATTTTCAAAATTTTCTCTAACAACCATGTATTTTTTAATTTAAAAAAAATGTATTTTTAAAATAGGAGTCTAAATATGAAGGACCAAATGCAGTTCACCTTCCAAGGAAAAATTATAGCAATAACACAGCCCCCAGAACAATAAAGAAGCTAATTTTACCAAGTACTGCGTGTGCCCCAGCTGGCGTACCTCACATGCATACCCCCATCACCAGTCTCATGGGGAGGGCACAGTTATCATCCAGCAGGGTCTAACAGCAAGCATCCTGAGATTCTTGTGCTGGAATAATTGATTCTCCCCAGAACAACACTGATTTGATCTTAGTCCATGGCCCAGCAATTTTTGACATTTTTTTCTTTACTGTAGCAAAAAATACATAACATGAAATCTACCATTTAACCATTTTTAGGTATAAGATTCAAGGGCTTCCCAGGTAGTGAAGAATCAACCTGCCAATGCAGGAGATGCAAGAGATGAGGGTTTGATCCCTGGGTCAGGAAGATCTCCTGGAGTAAGAAATGGCAACCCACTCCAGTATTCTTGCCTGGAGAATCCCATGGACAGAGGAGCCTGGTGGGCTATAGCTCATGGGGTTGGCAAGAGTCTGACACAACTGAGCATACGCACATGCAAGTACAAGATTCAGTGGTATTAAATACGCTCATATTTTTGTGCAACAATCCCCTCCTTCCATCTCCATAACCTTCTTTTCCTCCCAAACTGAAACTCTGTCCACTTTTAAATCTTAATTCCCACCCCCCTCCCCCCATCCCTGGTACCCACCATTCTACTTTCTGTCTCATAAACAATGAGCTTATTCTAAGACTTTCATATAAGTGGAATCATAGTGTTTGCCCTTTTGTCTGGCTTATTTAACTTAGCATAATGTCTTCGGCTTTCATCCATGTGTCAGAATTTATTTCTTTTTGAAGGCTGAATAATAGCTCATTGTGTGTCTGTAAATATATACATGTATATATACACATACGTGAGTCCTCCTGGTGGCTCAGACAGTAAAGCATCTGTCTGCAATCCGGGAGACCTGGGTTCGATCCCTGGGTCGGGAAGATCCCCTGGAGAAGGAAATGGCAACCCACTCCAGTGTCCTTGCCTGGAAAATCCCATGGATGTAGGAACCCGGTAGGCTACAGTCCATGCGGTTGCAAAGAGTCAGACATGACTAAGCGACATCTCTTTCTTTTCTTATATACGTGTGTGTGTGTGTGTGTGTGTGTGCATCCATTCACCTGCTGATGGACACTTGATCACCTTTTGGCTATTGTGAATAATGCTGCTTTGGACATGGATGTGGAATGTAAGTTAGACTTTTTGCTTTCAGATATTTTCCAAATATATGCAGAAGAGGAATTGCTGGATCATCGGTAACGCTATGCCTATCGTTTTGAGGAACAACTGTACTGTTTTCCACAGTTGTTGAACCAAAGCCTGGAACTCAAAGAAAGCCAGTCTGGTGCCATTTTCCCTAGTGTTTCTTTTTCTTTTTTTAAAATTTATTTATTTATTTATTTTTATTAGTTGGAGGCTAATTACTTCACAACATTTCAGTGGGTTTTGTCATATATTGATATGAATCAGCCATAGATTTACACGTATTCCCCATCCCGATCCCCCCTCCCACCTCCCTCTCCACCCGATTCCTCTGGGTCTTCCCAGTGCACCAGGCCCGAGCACTTGTCTCATGCATCCCACCTGGGCTGGTGATCTGTTTCACTTTAGATAATATACATGCTGTTCTTTCGAAACATCCCACCCTCACCTTCTCCCACAGAGTTCAAAAGTCTGTTCTGTACTTCTGTGTCTCTTTTTCTGTTTTGCATATAGGGTTATTGTTACCATCTTTCTAAATTCCATATATATGTGTTAGTATGCTGTAATGTTCTTTATCTTTCTGGCTTACTTCACTCTGTATAATGGGCTCCAGTTTCATCCATCTCATTAGAACTGATTCAAATGCATTCTTTTTAACGGCTGAGTAATATTCCATGGTGTATATATACCACAGCTTCCTTATCCATTCATCTGCTAATGGGCATCTAGGTTGCTTCCATGTCCTGGCTATTATAAACAGTGCTGCGATGAACATTGGGGTGCATGTGTCTCTTTCAGATCTGGTTTCCTCAGTGTGTATGCCCAGAAGTGGGATTGCTGGGTCATATGGCAGTTCTATTTCCAGTTTTTTAAGGAATCTCCACACTGTTCTCCATAGTGGCTGTACTAGTTTGCATTCCCACCAACAGTGTAAGAGGGTTCCCTTTTCTCCACACCCTCTCCAGCATTTATTGCTTGTAGACTTTTGGATAGCAGCCATCCTGACTGGTGTGTAATGGTACCTCATTGTGGTTTTGATTTGCATTTCTCTGATAATGAGTGATGGTGAGCATCTTTTCATGTGTTTGTTAGCCATCTGTATGTCTTCTTTGGAGAAAGGTCTGTTTAGTTCTTTGGCCCATTTTTTGATTGGGTCATTTATTTTTCTGGAATTGAGTTGCAGGAGTTGCTTGTATATTTTTGAGATTAATCCTTTGTCTGTTTCTTCATTTGCTGTTGTTTTCTCCCAATCTGAGGGCTGTCTTTTCACCTTGCTTATAGTTTCCTTTGTAGTGCAAAAGCTTTTAATTCCCTAGTGTTTCTTCCTTCTTCCTTGGCCTCTAAATACTCCTTGTCTTACTTTTTATCAATCCACTCTCTCCTTTGCCCTTGGAGAGGGTTACAGAGGGGGGGAAGGGTAAGTTTTTGCAAAAACTCAATGCCAAGTTCAAGGTGAGATGCTTTTGCAATCATTTTCTTCCTGCGTAAGGAAGCTGAGGCTTCGTGGGTCCTTCAGTTGTGTGAAGATGGCAGTCAGGCTGGGAGTCTCACCCTGAATTCACAGCTTGCTAACTGGGGAGCAACCCTGGGAAAAGTCAGGAGCTCAGTCTCCTCCTCTGTAAAGTGCCTTTTCTTTCTGGTTCTCAGAACTAGACTCTGGGTGGCTGACACTAAACATAAGTTCTCGCTTCTACAAGAACAAAATGTTATGCAGAAATATTTCAGCCTTGATTAAATGCTACTCTGAGCAAGGGATACCGTCTCCCTGTTGGGGTCATAGTCCTGGACACAGATTGTCTCCATCAGGGGACACTTGGGTGGTGCAGGGGACTCTGTGCACCATGAATGCCTTCTCTCCTTCCAGCAGGAGGGCTGTCTCTCTCTACCACACATCATCAGACTTTTTTATGCTTGAAAGATTAAATCTTAGAGGTGACATTTGCAAAGTAGCTGAGTCAGAAAAACAATGATAGCAGCAGAAAGAGCAAAGACCCTGGGAACCAGAAGGAAAATGCTGTCTTCTTTGTATCTAAGGGAAGCAGGGTTTTTTGACGGTCCCTGTATCTCTTCTCTTTTTATCGCTTCCCCAAGAGATGGCTTCCACTTCCACACCCAGGAACTTACCATATCAGTCACATGAGCATCCAGGGCCACCTCCCTGGCCCCCTGCATTGCAGGGGATTGATGAATTTGCATGAGGATAAGGGAGGGACCTTATCCAAATGACCTCAAACACGAACCCAGGAGATTTCCCGCCCACTGCCCCAGCTCCGGCCCCGGAGGGTTACAGCTTGGTTTATGATTTCTCTTACTGATGTTTATTTTTCAGATTTACTGAATTGATCTCTGGTATGTGCAGCTGCCTGAGCGGTGCACACCTTCAAAGCTGGATGTAAACCAGACAAGCTGCCTAATCCATCACCTCGGATCTACACTAACAAACAGACAGACCCAGAAGCAGCGGCAGCTACTCTGTCCTACAGCTGTTTGTGTCGTTGTTATGGTTTTATGCCTTTGCAATCAATTACAGGCCTACACTTCCCCCACCCCCAGCCTTCCTTCGGCTCCAGGAACAGAGAAGGAGAGGATCCTGTGGTGGATGGAAGCTGATGACCCATAAACCCAGCATTTCTGGTTATCTACCTCTAAAACTGCACTCAATTGCTAAAAATGTTCACTGGTGCCTGATTTTCGTAGATGATAATGTGTCCTAATGACTGACCTTGGATTTGAGGCATTGTTACATTTTGATCTTGATTTACATTTTTAACTTCTCCTTACCCTGCCCTCAGGTCACTTTCCTATTCAACTAGACCTTGATATTTTCCCGTGGAGGGAGCTCCTCTTACTCATCTTTGTAGCACATATTAGATGCCAGGAGACTGGTTGTTCAATAGGAAAGAAACGAAGCCCCCATAATTTCATATTGAGTGCACAGTGTCTCTTGGAGACAGCCTGGAAGTCCACTGTCCTTGGAATGGCAAATGGGGACTTAAGAAATCAGAGGATCCGTCCTGCTGATCCTGAGCTCCCCCTCAGTTCTAGTGCCTGGAAGGGAAACCTATGGTCTCAGCCTGGATTTCCCCACATGAGTCTGTTGGTCATTCTCCCACAAATTCAGAAGCTCTTGCTAATCTTATCAAACTCGGCCTCAAGCCTCACAACAACGAGAGCTCCCCGTTTGGGCAGGTGGTCTCTCTGTGTGCTGAAATCCCATCTTACCATCTCTACCTCCCAGCTCAGGAAAATACCACTAACATCCTTGCTCTTCATTTTTTACAGTGCTAACTCCACCGTATGTCATATACCTTATAAAACAAATGCATTTACCTGTAATAATGCATTCATTTAATTTAGATGCTAAATACAAAATGAGTAATGTGATAAACATGGTTCTGATTGATAAAAGTGAACCCTTCATTTCTCACAATTGTTCCAGAAGGAAATTGAAGGAAAGAAAATATATTAATAGTTTTTATAATGAGGACTTCACTTGGGGTCAGCAGAAAGTCACTGTTTTCTCCCGGGGTCTCACTGAGGCCAATTCAATCCAATTAATTCAATCAGAGGTCCTGGTGCCATTTTAAAAGCCATTCTTCCATCCAGTTTCAGCGCATGGACAATATCTTTATGCTTTCACATGGATTCATGGAATTTTAGAATGAGAAATAGCCATTGAAATCATATAGTCCAATAGTTATTACAGACAGGGAAACAGAAGCTCCATCTTCTAATGACCCTGTCCATGGTCCCATAGGTAACAGTCCCATAGTTAACAGCAGCATGATGGCACATTTTAGGGGAAAATATTTGGAGAATAGGTTTTCTGCACTAGAGCATATGTCGTTGAAAGATTTTGACAGTCATAAACACTGTATTTTCTCCGGGCTAACTAATCTTTAGTCAAATGAAAGCCTTCAATGTGATGCTAAAGGCAGGGCTTCTCTCTTACTTGCCCCTCCCAGGCTCACTTCTTCACCAAAGATACCAGATCTTTGACACCATCCAAGAGTGGAGAACTAAGGCTGGGGTTGCAGACTTCAGGGAGAGGGTTCATCAGGGGAGGAAATCAGTAGTCGCTGGGGGACTGCCTCCCAGTTTCATTCATGTCTTTCATGTTGTATACTGGGCAGACTGTGCTCTGTGATGCTGACAAAGAAGCTTCTGGCTGGAGGCAACTGATTCTGGAGGTCCAGTTGCCCCAGAGTCTATCTGGCAACCCCAAGGGCTCAGAGGATCAATACCTCAGCACACCTACACCTGTTCCTGAAACACTATTTGGAGAACTGGAGTTTTTGTGAGGGCCAGCCCAAAACTGCATCCTAGCACCCAAGGCCCAGTTTTGAGGAGTCACAGAGCCCCAGCTCCTTGAGGCTTGTGTGTTAGTAACTTATTTCCTGTTCTCTCTGCATTCACATTAGCGATCAGAAATTGAATTCAGGCTTCGGTGTAATCTTTTCTTAACCATAGCCACGCAGGTGAGCACCCTGTGAGAATATCATTGTGAGGTTGAGAAGATCTAAATATTTCATCATGTGCAGTGACCCTGGGACTCTCAAAATGACATCCAGGTGGGAGCACAAACAATCTAACCGTGCAGGAGTAGAGTTGGATTGGGAGATGCCACTGAAAGGCATGTTTCATTGATCTCCTTGTTCCTCTGGTGAGATATATCTTTAGGCACTTTCATAGCTGAATCTATCCGATAAAGACTGGTGAGATATGGGGGATATCATCTGACCTGTCCTAAAAGAGACACCAAATGTAAGACACCCACCACGATGCCCAACCTCTAACAGGCACTGTCTAAATGCAGCTTTCGTACGTTCCTTTCTGTCTGGCTCTTTATATAGCTTTTGTTTGTTTTCATGAAAAAAATGCAACTTTTGTCCTAGAATCCTCAGTGGTATAAAGAGATATGTAGCAGTGAAATAGTCAAGTCAACCAGGAAGGAAAAATAGTACTTAAAAGAGCTTAGAAAAAATTTTTAATAAAGAAAGATAAAAGAAGAAAATCTTAAAACTTCTAGAGGACTTGCTACATGCTGGCCACTCTCCTGGTATGGGCATGTTGGAGGAGCTCCATCTGCCTTTCATACTTGAAGCATCAGAAGCAGCTTTCTGCCAGTGCTGTCAAGAAGATCCACATGCTTGGAATTCAGATATTTATCACTAGAGCTATGGCTACTGAAAACATAAATCAGTGAGATGTCATTTAAAAGCATATCCAGTAATTTTTTTGTATCTATTGGATTCTTATTAAGGGCTGAAACTGGTTGTTTCTTGTTTTTCCCAGATGGTTTCAGGTCTGGCCATTAGGAGTGCATTCAGGATGGGTTCATCCTTGCACCTTCTTTTGTTTTGCTGTTATTGGAGTCTAGTTGCTTCACAACGCTGTGTTAGTTTCTGCTCTACAGCGAGGTGAATGAGCAGTATGTTTGCATATATCCCTGTTTTTTGGGATTTCCTTCCCATTTAGGTCACACAGAGCACTGAGTAGAAGTGAGTAGAGTTCCTTGTGCTATGGGCTTCACAGGTGGCGCAGTGATAAGGAGCTGCCTGCCGATGCAGGGGCTGAAAGAGGCTCAGGTTTGACCCGTGGGTTGGGAAGATCCCTTGGAGTAGGAAATGGCAACCCACTCCAGTATTCTTGTCTGGAAAATTGCATGGACAGAGGAGCCTGGTGGACTGCAGTCTAAGCGGTCGCAAAGAATCGGACACGACTGAGCGTACACACACCAGCACACACACACCTTGTATTATGCAGTAGGTTCTCATTAGTTATTTACTTTATAAATAGTATCAACAGTGTACTACATTTGATACATTCTCATGATTTTTTGAGATCTTCCTTACTTCCTTGTCACCGTAAGATGTCCCAGGCTTCTGTAGTACTTTGGCCCTGACCTGGAATCAGAATGGGATAGAAGTTTTGGACACCAGGCGAGTTTATTGGTATCAGGTGCCATTGCTCCTAGACCCTTTCAGTGAACAGAACTAGAAGCATATTCATGTTTCCATACCGATGTAAATATGTAATTGAATAAAGAAATCAGTGGAGGAGGGGGAGCTCTTTGCTCAGTAAGAGACATATAAAATCACCATTTGGCAAATAGTACAGAGATCATTGGGCTTCTCAGGTGATGCAGTGGTAAAGAATCCATCTGTCAGTGCAGGAGTCCCAAGACTCGGTTTTGATCCTTGGGTCGAGCAGGTCCCCTGGAGTAGAAAATGGCAACGCACTCCAGTAAGAATTTGCAGGCAAGAATTTGCCTGGAAAATGCTGTAGACAAAGCCTACAGTCCATGGGTCTCAAAGAGTTGGACATGACCGAGTGACTGAGCACACACACGCATGCACACACGTGCACACACACACAGATTCCCAGCAAGAATCATCAATGGAGGCTAAAATTAAAGGGCAAATTGTGGTGAGAAATAGGATACTCATCTCAAGGTATCTCTCACAAGATGCTTGTTACCCACAGAGAGGAAGGTCATCAGTTTACAGAAGGAAACCGGCTGAGCCATCAGAGTTACCACCACCAGGAGTGGGACAGATGGACAGATGAGTTGAGGCTATGTGACACTTTGCGTGAAGCACTGAGACACCCACAGGACTTCTGCGGTGTGTCTGCCCAAGATGCATAATCTGAATCTAAGTACAAGTACACAGCAGACAAACCCACACTGAGGAACACGATCCAAAGTACCTGGGCAGGATTCTTGAAAAGTGTCAAGGTCATCAAGGAGAAAAGAAAGACTAGAAGATGATTCCAGAGTAACAGATACAGGAAACGTGAAGACTAAAGGCCATGTGTGACCCTAAATTGGGTCCTGGGCTAGAAAAGCTCATAGGATAATCGGTGAAATTTGAATGAGGGCTGTAGATCAGGTAAGAGCCCTTTCAGAAGACCAAGGAAAGGAGGTTTCTTACATATCCCAAGGGTACCCCAGGGAATATTATGTTAGAAAAGAGAGTATTTTTTGGTTTGAAATATGTTTTTTAGTTTTATACTTAAAAATTTTAGTACCATCTCCCAGAAAACCATTCTTGACATTATGTATTTTATAGTTGTATTGAAATGCACAATCAATGCAGCTATTTTGATGCAGTTGTTCCATTTTATTTTTTGCAACTTGGCTGCTATGGTTCGAAGAGTTGGAATCAATAATATCCAGAGTACTGGATATTTATCAATAGAAATCTGGCATAGCTCAAAAGAATAAACACTGTAAGAAGAATAAGCACTATTTTTTGAGGCATGAGAAAATATTTTCTAGGTTCAAGCACAAGAAAATACAAAATTAGTGAAATGATAATAATTTGATCCTATCCCTGAGGGAAGGGACTCCAATGACATATTTTGCCCAAGCTATCTTGTATACACTCAACTCATCACAGGTTCTCAAACAGATTTTTAAATGATTTAATACTGTTGACCCTCAAAGCTCTTTTGTTTTGGAATATTTGCCTATACATTGACTACTTATATATTTGTTTTGTTTCCCTTCTGCCTTGGTTTGTATTGTCCCTATTGGAACAAATATCTGGTCATCAGAAGAAATTCATCTTCTTTGAAAAATAGTCTCTTTTTGATTTTAAGAGAACAATAGTCTTGTTTTTCTCTTGATAATACTCAGTTACTGCAGCCTCCAGGGAGGGACCGCTGGGGAGGTCTTGCCTGCCTGGCCTTTCCTTGAACTCTCCTGGATGGGGCCAGGGTTGCAGACCCTACTTTTTCTCCACTATGTCTAAACATATGTACATATGTACACTATCATTTACCTTGTGAAAAGGAGCCCTCTGCCACATTGAATATACCTAAGCAAGGTCTGCAAACCAACTGTTCATCTGTAGGATATATACAGGATGTTTAAGATATTTTAGTATATTATAAACTGTATAGTAGATATACCACTTGCATTTACTCATGCATAGGTACACTGTGTATGCAATTCTCAGTGTTTATATGCAACTAGGAATAAAGTGACTGAAGTTTGCATAGATGAAATAGACACTTTGCTGAAAGCATAGTGTCTTAGATAATAATATGAGTAGGAAAATCCCCAACACTCACAAAAGCTTCAATTAGAACAAATATGTCTAATATATTTAAATGACTGATACATTTTAAATGTTGGAGATCAGCACTGTGGAATGGTGGAGGGAATATTGGACTTGAATTTACAATATACACATTCTAATCCTAACTCTGCTGCTTTTTAAAAGTGTCATCTAACTTGTTTGAGTCTCAGCTTTCTTTATTTATCAAATGAAGTAAATATGCCTATCTTCCAAGTTTGAGCAGTTTAAATAGGGAATGAATGCAGTCACTCTGTAAATATTAAGCAGCTTTGCTCAGGCGTTCCTCAAATATGTACTGAGTGCCTCTGCATTGCATTCTAGGCACACAGTCATGAATAAGAATTTATCCTACACTGATGGACTCTATCCTTGGTATACCTTGGCCCGTTTGTAAAGGCAGCTCCATGGCACTGTGGATAGCTCAGAGTAGTTTAAATAAGGAGAAACACAAATTCAAAACTTCACTTAATGAGATGGACAATAAACAATAAGCTTTTCACTTCAAGACCTCAACTGGCCAGGTCCAGGGAATCAAAGGAAGCTTTCTTAGGCATGCATGCTGAGCTGAGTAGGAATTAGAGGTGGAAGTGGGAGGAGTGAGGAAAGCATTCTAAGAAAGGGAAGCAGTGTGCCCAAGGGCCCAGGGCCCTGTCCCCCATGGTAATGACAATGAAGATGCATTTATCTCTGGTATGGTGGGAAGACATCCAGAGTCCTTGTCATTGTCATTGTTTTGATAGGTTTATTTTTTTAGAGCATCTTCAGGTTCACAGCAAATATGAGCAGAAAGTACAGAGTTCCATATACCCTCCACAACATGTACACTCAGACTTCCCCAAAATATCAACATTCCCCACCAGAGGGGTGCCCTCATTACAATGGATGAGCCTATACTGACGCATCACCGTTCCCCAGAGTCCACAGTTTACACTGGGATTCACTCTTGGAGTTGAGCGGTCTATGGATTTTGACAAATGTAGGACATATATCTGTCATTATAGTATCATACAAAGTTTCACTGTCCAAAGAGGTTTTTTTTTTTTTTAATTTTTAAGAGTGTAAAACTTAATGGGTTGTAGCTTATTCATAAAGTTGTGCAACTGTACCTACAATTTTACAATATTTTCATCACCCTGAAAAGAAATCCTATACCCATTAGCAGTTGCCACCTGTGTCTCCCAACCTCCTCTCCCAGTACCACACACAGTCATGACAGCAACCTTCTGTCTCTGTAGATTTGTTCATTCTGGATATTTCATCTAAATATAATCGTACAATACCTGGTCTTTGAGATTGGTTTTATTCACTTTTAACACAGAGTTTTCAAGTTTAATTCATGTTGTAAACTGTATCAATATGTTATTCCTTTTCAGAGCTGAATAATAGTCCATTGTGTGGATAAACCACTTTAGTTCAGCCATTCATCCACTGGTGGACATTTAGGCTGTTTCCACATTTCATCTATTGTGAATAATACTATATACCTAGTATACATAGACTTGATGGGTCATCTGGTCATTGTATGTGTAACATTTTTAAGAACTGCCAAAATGTTTTTCAGTGCTTACCAGGTGCCACTAGACATAAGGAACCTGCCTGCCAATGCAGGAGACAGAAGAGGCTCAGTTTCAATCCCTGGATTGGGAAGATCCCCTAGAGGAGGAAATGGCAACACACTCCAGATTCTTGCCTGGAGAATCCCATGGACAGGGAAGCCTGGCAGGCTACAGTTCATGGGGTCACAAAGGGTCAGACACGACTAAGCGACTAACGCACACACACAAACTGCTTTTCAAAGTAGCTGCATCATTTAACATTTCCATCAACAATGTGCAAGGATTCCAATTTTCCCACATCTGTGCCAACACTTCTTATTGTCTTTTTGATTATAGCTGCACTATTGGATGTGAGTTGGTACGTCATTCTGGTTTTATTTGTATTTACATAGTGACTGAGAGTGAAAAAGTTGGCTTAAAACTCAACATTCAGAAAACTAAGGTCATGGCATGCAGTCCCATCACTTCATGGCAAATAGATGGGGAAACAGTGGAAACAGTGGCAGACTTTATTTTCTTGGACCCCAAAATCACTGCAGATGGTGACTGCAGCCATGAAATTAAAAGATGCTTGCCCCTTGGAAGAAAAGCTATGATCAACCTAGACAGCATATTAAAAAACAGAGACATTACTTTGCCAACAAAGTTCCACCTAGTCAAAGCTATGGTTTTTCCAGTAGTCATGTATGGACGTGAGAGTTGGACTATAAAGAAAGCTGAGTGCCAAGGAATTGATGCTTATGAACTGTGGTGTTGGAGAAGACTCTTGGGAGTCCCTTAGACTGCAAGAACATCCAACCAGTCCATCCTAAAGGAGATCAGTCCTGAATATTCATTGGAAGGATTGATACTGAAGCTGAAACTCCAATCCTTTGGCCACTTGATGCAAAGAACTGACTCACTGGAAAAGACCCTGATGCTGAGAAAGATTGAAGGTGGGAGGAGCAGGGGACAACCGGGGATGAGATGGTTGGATGGCATCACCGACTCCATGGACATGAGTCTGAGTAAACTCTAGGAGTTGGTGATGGACAGGGAAGCCATGGGGTCACAAAGAGTTGGACATGACTGAGCAACTGTACTGATTGATCGGGCTTCCCTCGTGGCTCAGATGGTAAAGAATTTGCTCTGGAAGAGGGTATTACAGCCCACTCCAGTATTCTTGCCTGGAGATCCCCATGGACAGAAGAGCCTGGCAGGCTACGTCCATAGGGTTGCAAAGAGTTGGACACAACTGAAGTGACTGAACACGTGACACACGCATGCACATAGTGGCTAGTGATGTTGAGCTTATTTTCATACACTTGTTCTTTAACTTTTTTGGAGAGATATCTATTCAGATCCTTGGCCCTTTTTCAGAGGTGGATCCATGGCACAATGGATAGCACAGAGTAGTTTAAACAAAGGAAGACACAGGTTCAAAACTGCATTTAGTAAGATCTGTTATGGCAGCATGGAAACTGGATTGAAAATGGCCAAGAGTCAGCGTAGGAAGACAAGATTAAGGGGGACAAGGCAAATGAGGGTAAACCAGGGAAAGAGCCAGCACATGAGAGCAGGAAGTGGACTATAGCACAAAGCCAGCAGGAACTCCCAGACAGAGCAAGGCAGCACTCCAACCAGAAGTCTCCTGAGCACTGCCCTTACTTCAGTTCAGACGCTCAGTCATGTCTGACTCTTTGCGACCCCATGGACTGCAGCACGCCAGGCCTCCCTGTCCATCACCAACTCCCAGATTATACCCAAACTCATGTCCATTGAGTCAGTGATGCCATCCAACCATCTCATCCTCTGTTGTCCCCTTCTCCTCCTGCCTTCAATCTTTCCCAGCATCAGGGTCTTTTCCAATGAGTCAGTTCTTTGCATCAAGTGGGCAAAGGATTTGAATTTCAGCTTCAGTATTAGTGCTTCCAATGAATATTCAGGACTGATTTCCTTCAGGATGGACTGGTTGGATCTCCTTGTGATCCAAGGGACTCTCAAGAGTCTTCTCCAAAGCCACAGTTCAAAAGCATCAACTCTTTGGCGCTCAGCTTTCTTTATAGTCCAACTCTCACGTCTATACATGACTACTGGAAAAACCACAGCTTTGACTAGATGGAACTTTGTTGGCAAAGTATTGTCTCTGCTTTTTAAAATGATGTCTAGATTGGTCATAGCTTTTCTTCCAAGGAGCAAATGTCCTTTAATTTCATGGCTGCAGTCACCATCTGCAATGATTTTGGAGCCCAAGAAAATAAAGTCAGCCACTGTTTCCACTGTTTCCCCATCTATTTGCCATGAAGTGATGGTCTGAATGTTGAGTTTTAATCCAACTTTTTCACTCTCCTCTTTCACTTTCATCAAGAGGCTCTTTAGTTCTCCTTCTCTTTCTGCCATAAGGATGGGTGTCTGTATATCTGTATACCTGAGGTTATTGACATTTCTCCAGGCAATCTTAATTCCAGCTTGTGCTTCTTCCAGCCCAGTATGTCTCATGATGTACTCTGCATATAAGTTAAATAAGCAGGGTGACAATACACAGTCTTGACGTATTCCTTTCCCGATTTGGAACCAATCTGTTGTCCACTTCCAACTGTTGCTTCCTAACCTGCATACAGTTTTCTCAAGAGGCAGGTCAGGTGGTCTGGTGTTCCCATCTCTTTCAGAATTTTCCACAGTTTATTGTGATCCACAGTCAAAGGCTTTGGCATAGTCAATAAAGCAGAAATAGATGCTTTTCTGGAACTCTCTTGCTTTTTCAATGATCCAATGGATGTTGGCAATTTGATCTCTGGTCCCTTTGCCTTTTCTGAGACCAGCTTGAACATCTGGAAGTTCATGGGTCACGTACTGTTGCAGGCTGGCTTGGAGAATTTTGAGTATAACTTTGCTAGCATGTGAGATGAGCGCAATTGCATGGTAGTTTGAGCATTCTTTGGCATTGTCTTTCTTTGGGATTGGAATGAAAACTGACCTTTTCAGTCCTGTAGCCACTGCCGAGTTTTCCAAATTTGCTAGCATATTGAGTACAACACTTTCACAGCATCACCTTTTAGGATTTGAAATAGCTCCACTGGAATTCCATCACCCCCACTGGTTTTGTTCATAGTGATGCTTCCTAAGGCCCACTTGACTTCACATTCCAGGATATCTGGCTCTAGGTGAGTGATCACACCATCGTGATTATCTGGGTCATGAAGATCTTTTCTGTACAGTTCTTCTGTGTAATCTTGCCATCTCTTCTTAATATTTTCTGCTTCTGTTAGGTCCATACCATTTCTGTCCTTTATTGAGCCCATGTTTGCATGAAATGTTCATTTGGTATCTAATTTTCTTGAAGAGATTTCTAGTCTTTCCCATTCTATTGTTTTCCCCTATTTCTTTGCATTGATCACTGAGAAAGGCTTTCTTGCTATTCTTTGGAACTGTGCATTCAAATGGGTATATCTTTCCTTTTCTCCTTTGCTTTTCACTTCCCTTCTTTTCACAGCTATTTGTAAGGCCTCCTCAGACAGCCATTTTGCTTTTTCACATTTCTTTTTCTTGGGGATGGTCTTGATCCCTGTCTCCTGTACAATGTCATGGACCTCTGTCCATAGTTCATCAGGCACTCTGTCTATCAGATCTAATCCCTTGAATCTATTTTTCACTTCCACTGTGTAATTGTAAAGGATTTGAGTTAGGTCATACCTGAATGGTCTAGTGATTTTCCCTACTTTCTTCAATTTAAGTCTGAATTTGGCAATAAAGAATTCATGATCTGAGCCACAGTCCACTCCCAGTCTTGTTTTTGCTGACTGTGTAGAACTTCTCCATATTTGCCTGCAAAGATTTCTATATTGACCATCTGGTGATGTCCATGTGTAGATTCTTCTCTTGTGTTGTTGGAAGAGGGTGTTTGCTGTGACCGGTGCGTTCTCCTGGCAAAATTCTATTAGCCTCTGCCCTGCATCATTCTGTACCCCAAGGCTAAATTAGCCTGTTATTCCAAGCGTTTCTTGACTTCCTACTTTTGCATTCCAGTCCCCTATAATGAAAAGGACACATATTTGGGGTGTTTGTTCTAGAAGCTTTGCAGAAACTCAAACCAGGTGCCTAGCTCACAGAACTTTTTAAGCTAGTGGCCTGTGTGTCCATGCATTGGCCCATCTGTGAGCCTTCATGTCATCACAAGTTGCTTAATAATAGCTCTGCTTCTCACAAACAGTATCAGGATCTCATGAACTCTCTCCACCTAATCAGCATCAGTCCTTGCTTACTTTCCAAGGCTCCAACTTGAGGAGGAGACCCTGTGTTAGATTCATCGTAGGCAGATGAAGCATACCAAATCAGAGACACTGAAAATAGTGAGTCAATATTTTTGGAATAAAAAATAAAAAAACTTTTTTGGAATAAAGTTTGATACAGGATATGGGAAAAAAAGAACCCTCAAAGTCTTCAAATTGTCAGAACTGTGTTCCTACACTGTTTTAGTTACAACTTGGGGGATAGGTTCAAGTCACCTTATTTTCTGTGTATAGAACTTACAGAGACTTAACCTGGCCCTAAGGAGGACAAAAAGAATGCCAGAACAAAAAGAGGGGCAGAGCTGATGATGGCCAAGGTGTGAGTGAATACTTAGGAGATGATTGTTGCTCCAAAAGGCACTGAGCATGCTCTGTACATTACATCTAATGGGAAGATCCCCACAGAAAATTGTCTGGGTGATATTATGAGTTGGGTCCTCTAAAGGCTTGACATCTATCAAGATCACTCCATCTTCTTCTGTAGTCTCTCCAGGAGGCTATTCTTCCACCTACAGGTGTATGGCAGGTGAGAAGGTCCTCCCTTCCCCTGCCCCCACCCAGGAATGAGTGTATTTCCAAGCACACAGTCTAAAGCAATGGGCTTTTAACTTTTCTGATTGCAAAGCCCTATTAGTGAAAAACACTGGAGCATGGGCTTCCTGGGTATTATTACGAATATAAACAAATATATTGCATTATGCACACTTGCTCAGAAACAGAAAACGTAACAATGGGAAAAGACGAAATGAACTAGTAGAACTCCTGCAACTCCTGGGTTATGTCCTTTCTCAGATGCAGGCAGAGACTTCCGGGGAGAGGCTTAGGGAGAGCCATAGGGCTGGACCAGGTCTCTGCTGTGGCTCCCACATGTTGGGTGAGGCTATCTGAGGTTTGACATTTGGCCCCTGGGGTAGGAGGGATAGCAGGTAGATTGGAAATGAGGGCAGGTGGCCGCCAGGCTCTCCAAGGGGCAGGGCTGAGAGGGAGTGCTGATGCAATGATCTGGGTCTTGTATCAACACAGATAGTAGGGCTTGGGAAAGTAAAGATACATCATTTTTGGAAAAATAAATCAAATGACCATTGGAAATATTTGCATGAGATGCTTCTGAGAAGCCTCCCATCTCACTCTTCACTTGTCGCCTCTGTGTTGTGTGTTGCATGGGCGTGTGCTCTTCCTGGATGCATGTTCTGTCTGGTTTTCAAAAACATCCTATTCACAATGATGTCATCACCAAACAGTCTCCAAACTTGGGACATTTGGTTTTTTGTAAATGAAAACCGTCTAATTAAATTAATAATTTAATTCATTCTAATTTAAACTTTACCACTCCAATTTATTTGCCCTGGGATTAAGAGGTATAAATTATTTTCATGGTCATTCCCTCATATTATTACAAAATTTTACAATGATTCCCTTTTCTAAGATAACATCTATAGGACTATTGACAAAGGTTTCCTCCTTGCCCAAACTCTAGCCAGGCTTCTCTGAGCCCAGTGATCATTTATGTCTATAAAGACTTGAAGAAAAACATACTTTCTAACAGCTCAAGGCCACATCCATAGGGTGACCCACACACATCTCCTGAAAGAGTCTGCTCAAGACTGCAAAAGAATTTACCACTTGTTCCAGCCAATACCTGAAGATAGAGCTCCTATTGTCCAGCTCTGTGGAAGGGTAGGAGCTTATCTTGCTAATGCCAATTACAAACCCGGATGGTTTCATATGGATCCACCCTCTCCTTCTGGTATTTTGTGATTTTCCTTTCCCTGACTACACCTGTTTCCTCATTTCCCCTTTAGGAGACCCAGTCACATGGGTACAAATCAAGGTTGAGTTCAGTTTCCTTTTACAATAGTATGTTACTGATTAAAACCTGTCCTTACCACATTAGTGTCCAGCTTTATTAACATTCGACACTATTTAAGCCAAAAATTGGTTAACTGCAGTAGATCACAGCATAGACAAAATAATCAAACATGAGACCTTGCTGTTGTTAACCCCAAGGCCTTGTGGAATTTCCAGGGAAGGGCAATTGCCCGATACAGACTTTATCAAGATGCCAGCATCAATCTCCATATTAAATATCAATAAAGTTTAAATTTTTCCTTATTTTTCATTAGTGCATGCTCAGTCATGTCCGACTCTTTGTGGCCCCAAGGACAGGAACTCCCCAATCTCCTCTGCCCGTGGAATTTTCCAGGCAAGAATACTGGAGTGGGGTGCCATTTCCTACTCCAGGGGTTTTTCATTAGACCAAAAAAAAAAAAAAAAAAGTGTTGATTGACCTTCTAGTATTTTTTTTTCCTTACCCATGCCCTGATGCGCACATCATAGTTTTAGGACCCCTGATCTGAAGACCAAACTTCTAGGCAGGGGAGCCAAGTTAAAATTCATGCCCCACAGTCCTAACCCCATAAGAGGTAGATTCCAGACAGGGTGACTCAGACTCTACCCCAGTCACCCCGGCCCAGAAATGCCAGGCTCTCTCCCAGACTTGGCATCATGGGCACAGATGGCATTCCCATCAGACAAACAAGGCTTTCTTGGACCCACTGGCACTATGCCCAAGGAGATGAAAAACACAAGCAGGACAGACTCAAGCCACTCTTGTCTTCTTAAAATAAGCAATTCATTTTTTAGGGAGTGAGAGCTATTTTTAAGAGCATGAGTTACTTGGCAGCTGTTTCCAAAATGGCTTCCACAATTCTAAGAAGCTGTGATTCATCCTTTGGCTTGGCAGGATCCTGGGTGCATGGAAATTCCAGCGGGAGTTATAAATGTCACTTTTCATGCCCAGGGGTTCACAAAGCCCTCTGTGAGGCCAAGAACCAGAGTCCACAAATTCCACGACAATGGCAAACAAGAGCCTGTTTTCAGCTGGCTATTGGTCAAACACTCTTGTGTTTCCCAGGCTCCTGTCCGAATCACATTCACAAGCACAGGAAACCACTGAGGGTTCTGAATCTGCTCCCCGGGCATTTGGAAGGAATCACTTCCTCACACATTGTTTTCTGGCAGTTCCTTGTCCTCACATTTATTTGTATTACTTTTTTCTTTTATTTTTATTATGCAAATATATTAAGAAAATAAAAATATTCATAAATTTATTTTTATTTTTGAACACTTCAATTATTTTTACTTGCTCTTCATAAAATAAAGTATAAAAAATTAAGCAATATAAAGGCATGAAAAATGAAAAATCAAGTCCCAAAACAGACAACACTTTCCTCACGTTAGTCACTATTTGGGTTTTTCTGATTTTCCTTTTTATGTGAGTTTTTTAAGATTGGTGAGGTAACCACTATTACCATTTTTTGAGATATGTTTTGAGAGATTTTCCAAGCATACACATATATATAAAACATATATTTATGTATTTATTATATTTATTTTTGTTTTCCCCTTCTTAATGGAATCATACTATGCTCACTGATCTGCATTCTCTATTTTACACATTTAACTTTGCATTTCTTTCCACACTGACACAACTGCCCTTATAATGGTTGCATAGTCTTTCTTTTATAGAAGCACTATAATTTATTTAATTGCCTTACATTAATGGAAATTTGAGTTGTTACAGGTTTTCAATATACAATATGAAACATTCACACACTTAGCAATCTCAGCAAATTGGTAAATTTCTAGTCACGGGATCATTAATATGTGAGTTGTAGATTGGCTAAACATCACCCAAACACACTTGGAGAGAATTTCACCTTAATAATCCCATTCCCATCAGCAATGAAAATGATGTTTAATGGACTTTAAAATTTTTTAGATTGTATTTAAATACACATAACCTGAAATTTACCACCTTAACTGTTTTTATATGTATTATTCAATGGCATTACATACATTCACATTGTTGAGTGAATGTACTCACCACCATCCATCCTTGGAATTCATCTTGTAAAATTCAAACTGTATCTATTAAATAATAACTCCCCATTCTCCCTGCCCACAGGCCCTAGTAAACATCATTCTACTTGCTGTCTCTATGAATTTATTTCCTCTAGGTGCATCATATGAGTGGAATCATGTATTTGTCCTTTAGTGACTGGCTTATCTTCAGCATCATGTCCTCAAGTTTCATCCATGTGGTAGCAGCTGTCAGAATTTCCTTCCTTTTGAAGGCTGAATAATATTCAATTGTATGGATATGCCACATTTTGTGTATCCATTCATCCACCCATGGGCACTTATTTAAGGTATTTTAATATCCATTTCATCACAAATTTTCTGACACTTCAGTAATATAATTTTAAATGGAGAAGTTTAAGAAAAGCATACTCTGTAGTCATAGGTGTATAGTCCCCTGCTTCCCCTCATAAATGAGAGGGTAATTATGCTTTGCCCTTTTCCTACACAAATATTTTGGAAAATTCCTTCACAGGGGAGGTGCTGTCACCACCCTCCTCACTGAACTAGAGGATTCCAGTTTCAACCACAGCCCAAGTGGTGAGTACCAGCCCTGTCAGCCAGTTAGAGGAAGGCATTTGGGCCATTGCTAATACTCAGAAGAGAACATTGAATGGCACGATTCTTCTGGTATCATATGTTTATGCATTTCTTTCTTAATTTTCATGAAACATTGCAAAGAGATTTAAGAACTGCAGTCAAAGTATCTGCAATGAGATCTCCAGCCAATTGCCTGTATTCCGAGAGATGTTGTAAGTTTAAACTACCCCTTGACCTGGGATTTCCTGGTGGCTCAGATGGTAAATAATCTGCTTCCAATGTAGGAGACCCAGGTTTGATCCCTGGCTGGGGGAGATCCCCTGGAATAAGGGCATGGCAACCCACTCCAGTATTCTTGCCTGGAGAATTCAATGACAGAGGAGTCTGTTGGATGTACAGTCTTTGGGATCACAAAGAGCTAGACACAACTGAGTAACTAACACTTCCATGACTTTGTCAGGTTAAATTTGGAATTCATTTTGTCAAATTCGCAGTGGAATTTTTATCTGAATAAGTCTGTTGATTTTTTAAAAATAAAACTTTCCTCCCATATAGAACATGAAATATTTTCTTAAATTGGAGTATAATTGCCTGACAATATTGTGTTAGTTTCTGTGGAACAACAACATGAATCAGCTGTAAGTATTCATTCCCTCCCTCTGGAGTCTCGCTCCCACCCCCGCCACCCACCCTTCGAGGCCATCACAGAGCGCCGAGCCGAGCTCCCCGCGCCACACAGCGGCGTCCCACCAGCTGTCTGCCTTACACTTGGTAGTGTATATACATTAATGCTGCTCTCTCAATTTGCCGCACCCTCTCCTTTCCCCTGGGGTCCACAAGTCCATTCTCTACATTTGTTGCAGCACTATTTACATGGAAGCAACCTAAATGTCCATCGATGGATGAATGGATAAAGAACATATGGAACACAGAATCACAATCCCTTCTTACTGCCCCCAAACTCCCAATTCCATCTCATGGTCAGACTAATAATTGGCAAAAGTGAGATGGAAAGCAAAGTACAAATGTATTCCAGCTGTTGCTTATACAAACCAATAAATCTAACTTTCAAATAAAGCAAAGAAAATTATTTTCAGCAATAACTGAATAGAAATAGGGTACTATTGACATTATTTTTGTTGTCCTTAAATGTCAAGCTTTCCTACAGGTAATGCCTCGTAAGTCTTTTTAAAGGCACCTGGAAATAGACAAGGTACATTAGGCTGAGTGAACAATTGAGGCTTTGAGCCGCACCTGGCACAGAGCAGGCAGGTACCAGATAACCATTTGCTGAAGAAAGGGATGAAATGCCTAACAAGCCATGTTACAAACCACAAAACTTATTATTCTGACACTGGGTAAGAATCTCCATATTTAAAGCCACAGGCTTTCCTCCACGGACTTTTTGTCAAAACAGAATACTTTAAAGGAGCTACAATATTTCACTAAAACTGATCTATAAAGGATGTCAATAGAAAAGAACCTCCCAGCACATCACTTCATGTAGTTTACTTACAAGTTTGGTGTTTTTATTTTTTTCTTTCAGAAATATATCTGGTGCCAAACACAGTATACAATTACATCGCATTTCCTCACAGATGGTTTCCTGTTCTTTAAAAAAATTTTTTTCTAGTTACCATTTTAATCTATTATATAAAGTTTTCTTAGAAGAAAAGGTGGCCATTCTTTCAGGAAAATGAACAAAGAATGACTTTTGTGAAGGGTATAGGCTAAAGGAAATTAATAACTTCCTAGATGAAATTAGAAGTTTTTATTTAGAACTTCAATAGAAAAGACATCTAGAAAGTAAGAAGAAAATGGTTTTCAAGGTCCACAAGCGCTCTGAGGTTGCCCAGCTTATGTTAGGCAGGGAGTAGACAGAACAGCTGGGTATGAATCTGCCAAACACCACAAAAAAAAGCTGCCTTAGCAGAGGCCCTTCTCCCTCAGCTAGGTCTGTGCAGATAGGTACTCACTCTCCCCCTGTGACTTGGATATTGGGGAAGATTCTGCAAAGTACTCAAGATAGCTGCCTTGTGTTATTGATGGCCTTGCATCACTGAACTGAGACGGGATTGAGGAGCAGGCAGAGTGCAGGGAGCAGAGCCCAGGATTCTGTGGAATTGCCAGGTGCCCAAAACAGAACTTTTGGGGCAACCCACTCTGTTGCAGTCCAGCCAGTTGTGTTTGGATGTTAACTGGCACATCCTCACAGCAATGACATGAAAGAGAAATAGAAAAGACTCTGGAAGCTTCTGTACCCATTAATCTTTGCTCCATTTCAGAGCAACTCACATTTCCCCAAGTAAACGGCTAAAGGCAATTTGGAAAAGTTTACTTGTAGACTTGTCACCTGATGCGAAGAGCTGACTTATTGGAAAAGACCCTGATGCTGGGAAAGATTGAAGGCAAGAATAGAGGTGAGTGACAGAGGATGAGATGGTTGGATGGCACCATAACTCAATGGACATGAGTTTGAGCAAACTTTGGGAGACAGTGAAGGATGGGGAAATCTGGCGTGCTGCAGTCCATGTGGCCTGAAAGACTTGCACATGACTGAGTGACTAAACCACAACATCAAGCATTATTTCTTTAATATTGGGCTGGCCAAAAAGTTTGTTCTGGTTTTTCTGTAAGATGTTATGAAAAACCCAAACTAACTTACCCAATAGATCACAAATGGATCAAGGCTTTATTCAAGACAAAAAAAAAAAAAAAAAGAAGAAGAAGTTAAATGACATTTCATGAAAAAGAGCTTAATGACGTTAATTTAAAGAAATTAGTGAAATTTAATTGAAAGTGAAAGTCGCTCATCCATGTCCAACTCTTTGTGACCCCAAGGACTATACAGTCCATGGAATTCTCCAGGCCAGAATACTAGAGTGGGTAGACTTTCCCTTCTCCAGAGGATCTTCCCAACCCAGGAATCAAATCCAGGTTTCCCACATTGCAGGCGAATTCTTTACCAGCTGAGCCACAGGAGAAACCCAAGAATATCAGAGTGGGTAGACTATCCCTTCTCCAGCAGATCTTTCCGATCCAGGAATCAAACTGGGGTCTCCTGTATTGCAGGCAGATTATTTACCAACTAAGATATGAGGGAATGAAATTTAATAAGTGAAATTAAATAGTCAGGTCTTTTATCTCTATAGCAACAATCTTTAGGAAACCATAATCCACAAAGAAACTCATAATGTCCTACTGAAAGCTGAACTGAAGGGCTCTGAGTGGTTAGCCATGTTCACTGCAGATCAAAAGATGCATATGAAAGCTCTTGTCTCACTTTATGGACCCTTCACTGCTGTAGCTTTAACTTGATACTCTCTCTCCTGTTCCTTTAACGGGAGGACTTCACCTACATCCCAGCAAGAAGGAAGAAGTGTTTGTTTTCTCAAGCCCTCTCGCGTCCTGGGCCTGCTTATGCCTGGACATGGGTTTTGCCTTGCTCTTTCATCGCTAGACTTTGCTTAGGATTTATGCTCACCAGGAGACAGAGGAACAACAGAACCAGACAAAAGCCCTCTCCCCTCCAGGCTGGCACGGGGGAAAAACAAACATGGTAGCACTTCTGTGCAGCTTTTGATCAAATCACAATGATTAGGCACTGCTCTTTGTGGCCAGAGCTGAAAATAGCAGATTTGGGAGGCAAGAGCCCACACGAGAGGGAGCGAGGTGGGCCTCAGCAGCAGCACGGCCCCCCAGGGATCGTAATTAGGGAGAAGTTCCTTGGAGGGAGAGTGACTGATGTAGGTGGCTGGTACAGCGAACCATCTCCCTGCTTCCCCGTCCTCCCTTTTCTCCCAAAATAATGGAAAGTGATTTTATTAAACATCATTAACAGCCCAGTGCTTGTCTCCGCATTCTCACGGACACTTGCCAGCCAATAGAACTTGGGTTTGGCTAAACAGGAGGAATGAAGCCTTGGTCACGTTGGCATTTCAGCTCCACATTGGCAGTTCATCTCCCACTGCAGAACAGCAGACTGCAGGTCCCCCTGGAGTGACTGACACTGCGGGCAGTGGGATCCCAGGTCCCAGAAACCGATTCCATAAGATGCACTGGTGCCAAGCAAGGTAACAGAGACCTTTTTAATGGCGGTCATTATTTTCTAAAGTTTTATATTGTATTAGCTATTTTTTATATTCCAGTGATTTGACATCTGGGGCCTTGCTGACCTGTCCCAGGGTTAGGGAGTTGCTGGAGAAGGTGACCAACTGATCTGGGAGCACAGCTTTTAAATACAAAATATCAGCCCACCATCTACAACCTGACCACCTCCTCCATGGGGGTCTCACACTCAGGATCACTATTCCTCCACCCTAGTGGCCCCCGGGGCCAGGACCGGAAATCCAGGGCCAGCCCTTACACCCAGAGTCCACTGAAGTGATTCAAATTGGCCAGTCCTGAGCCTGCTGACACTCCCTCACCCCAGAAGCCACAGTAAAGACCCCCTTCTGTGTTCCCCCTCCCCCTGCCTCCTGACCACCCTGGTGCTTCCCTTGTGCCCTGAGTAGCATAACTGCCCTTCCTCTTGGGAGCCAAGGGTGACAAACTCTCTTTTCATTGGCGGCTGTCTCCTGATCTGTTGGCCTTACTATGTTGTTGTTGTTTAGTAGATGTCATGTCTGATTCTTTGCAAACCCATGGAGTGTAACCCACCAGACTCCTCTTTCCATGGGATTCTCCAGGCAAGAATACTGGAGTGGGTTGCCATTTCCTTCTCCAGGGGATCTTCCCAATGCAGAGACTGAACCCGAGTCTCCTACTTGGCATGAAGATTCTTTACCACTGAGCCGCCAAGGAAGCCCTGGCCTTATTATACTTTGCTTCTTTCAAATTAATACATTACGTTTTAGAATAAATATCAGCCCAGGTGTGTCCCTAAGGATCATGGTGGTATTTCCACAAGAACTGAGTCTAGTCTAGGCATATGGCACCAAGAGGGTCAGTGCTGGGACAAGGAAACCTGGGCCGGTCATCAGGGTCTCATTTCCATGGGAGGTTGGGGAGGGGCTAGGCCAGCTCGCCTGCACTTCAGCATCCAGCCCCAGAGGGTCATGTGGTTTCTGCTGCAAGAGCTTTACTTGTTTATTTGTTTGTTTTTAAAATATTTTTGATGTGGACCATTTTTGAAGTCTTTATTGAATTTGTTACAATATTGCTTCTGTTTTATGCTTTGTTTTCAGTTTTTGTTTTTTTTTGTTGTTGTTGTTTTTGGCCAAGAAGCATGGAAGATCCTAGCTCCCTGACCAGGGATCGAACCTGCAGCCCCTTCATTGGAAGGCAGAGTCCCATCCCAAGGACCACTAGGGAAGTTCCAGGGTCCCTGTTTTATTTGTGAGGCCCAAACTGTTCTTGATGGCCCTGGGCTTCCAAGCAAACTATTCCAAAAGTCTTTCATTATTAATAAAAAGACTTGTCATGATTTTTTAAAATTTATTTATGTGAGTTTGCTGTCTGGTCTATTACTGCTGCTTTGGGTGTTTTTAAGTATACTCAGGCAACCCTGCAATATCTGCCATGGTCTCCCTTATTTGAGCTTCAGGTTTACAAAACCAGCTCTACAGAGATCGTCTCCTTTCCTCCCTCCCTCCTTCACATTATTTATCTTTCTAATATTTTTAATTTTAAAAAACTCAAAAGTTTTTAGAAAAGTCAAGAAAATCCTGAAATACACATCTGTGTCTCCTTCCCAGATTAGCAATCCTCATTCATAATGTTTGTTTTGTCTTTTTTTTTTAAATAAATAAAATGAAACATGACAAGTAAAAAACTACAGATTCCTTCATCTTCTATTCCAGGCTAGTCATCTGCCTTTTTCCTAAAACTAACTATTGTTATCAATTTGATATATGTTTTTCTAGTCCACTTTTTTTTATAACTTGGCATTGTGTACACATGAATCCCTGAGCTAGAAAAGTATTGTGCTTTAAACTTTTGCATAGATGGTTTCATACTATGAGCAGAAACCTGAATCTTGTTTAGTTTTTAAAGCTCTGTTAATATCATCTCTTTCAGTATTTTTTAATGATTATATTGTATTCCATCATATGAATTGCCACACTTGCTTAGACAATTCCTTACTATTTCTGTGATGAAAATTCTTCTGTGTGTCTCTCAGGCAGATATGCCAGACTGCTCTTGGTATAGTCATGAAGCAAGAGTTTGCTGGGCCTGAAATTAAGCACAATTAAAATTTATATAACTACTGTCAAATTTTTCTCTGAAGGGGTAGCACTGGTAATTCTCTTTTCCATGAATTTTCTGCAAGGTCAATGTCTATTCATAGCAGCCTGTTAGGTGTCCAAAATTTTTGGAAAAGTAAGAAAGAAATGCACATGAGTTTGTAAAAGTCCAAAGTTCTACTAAATAATGATAGGAAACATTACCAAGTTAACTGCTACCTTTTATTACATAAATTTCTGTCAAGATACAGTGTCTACATATTTGAAACTGTACAACGTTTGATACCCAGGCTGTTACTTCCAACTCTTATCCACAACTGTGTCACTAACACTTATCTTTCCATCCTCTCAGCTTTAAGAAAATGTCCTTACCTCTCCATTCTCCCTGTCACATCTAACACTTGCAGGACCTGGATCTTATAACTATACACAGCTCTTCAGAGATTCACTTCTGGAGTGTCTGTCAATGTCTCCTTCTATAGCTGTAGCCACACAACCCTTGGACTTTGAGACACTAGTCTTCCCAGTTCTCAAACTGCACGGCTTGATCTTTGTCTCATCCTTGCCCGTAAATGGCCCTTTGACATATTCTAGTTTATTCTTGTCCTCATGGTTTAGGCAAATTTGAAGGAAAAATATCTTTAGCTTTCAAAAATATATATATTAATCCCAAAGATACTTTCTTCCCAATCAGAATAAAAGCAAAAACACACGATGGGATTCTTACTTGCTAATCACTCACTCAGCTCTACCTGAAACAAAAAATTAATGTTAGAAAATAATAAATATAGTAAATATACATGGCTTACTTTTTTCACATGTATTAATCTTTTTTTTTTTTTTTTTTTTTTTTTTAGTTTTTAGCCCGTCAGCATGTGGGTTTTTCCCAGACTATGGATCAAACCCATGTCCCCTGTATTGCAGGTAGATTCTTATCCATAGGACCACCAGGAAAGTCCTACAAAATGTACACATTTTAAAAACCACTTTAAAAATTTTTCTTACATTTTCTTAACAGACCATAATTTACCCACCTTTAAGCTTAATTTGTACCTTTTTTTCATTCAGTGATCAATGAGGACCTTAGATAAAAAGAAATCCCAAGAAAAAAATGAATAGACTTGAAATTCTTCAAGTGCTTACATGTATTGCTTAAGAAATCCACCAAGCATTCTAACATGTACACTTTTCACAGCAGGCTCAGATGTGTGTTGAAAAATACCGTGGTATGATATACCCTGACTAAGAAAGGGCATACCAAAGGCTATAGCATTGATTATTTTAGCTCCTGGCCACTCAAAGAAATAGGTATAATATTTGTAGTGAATCAGACTTCAATTGCTATGTCTACATCAACTAGATTCAGCCAGAAAGCTTTTATTTAAAAAGCAGGGTCTTTATAAGCAGGGTCAGAAGCCTTTGATCTGTAGATCTGTATCTCTCTTTTTAATATTTTTCTTTTAATATCTTGACAAGCCAGGTGACCAACTTTCCTGGTTTGCCTGAAACTGAAGAGGTCCCCAGGACATAGGATTTCCAGTTTTAAAGCTGTGAAATTTCTAAGGAAATCAGAATGAGTTGCCTACTCTATTTTTGGGATTACAAATACAATTAGTTTCCTGCCAAAATCAGAGAAAGCTCAAATAGGTGAGGATAGAAGAGAGAAGCTGATTTGGGGGAATCTCATGAGGCCACTCAGCTGTGAGTGATGTCAACATATTGCAAGTCTAAAGCAAGATCAGAAAGTTTGGGGCATGATTAGTCAAGGTGGAGAGGGAATGAGAGTCAAGGTCAGACATGGGCCAGGTGTGCCTAAGATGTCAGAGACCCCGCAGTCAGAGACAGCATTAAACACTTCCACATCAAGGCTTCTCACTGGCTCTTCCTTCTTTCTTCTCTTCCTCAAGGACATGATATCAAACAGCCTGAATGGGACGTCAGGGGCTGGGCCATTATGTACTAGAGCTAGGCTGATGTAGTATATTACATAGAGTCATCCTTGCAAAACGAGAACTTATTTCTTGTTGTTTTTTATAAGACTCAGTCCAGTCTTCCAAGATCTCAGACTCATTATGGTTGGTACAGTCAAGGGCTTTAAAAACAATTGGTAATAAGCTTACACTTGCCTAGTACTTTTAACTTCTCAAGGCACTTCACATCTGTTTTCTTTTATTATTTGCTCTATAGCTCCAGGAAGTACATAGAGAATTATCAGTACCTCTTTTTTGTAGGTGAAGAAAATGAAGACAGAATGATGATAAACATGATTAAAATTCCAGGGCTGTAAACAGAAGAGCCAGTCTATGTATTCTAATTTCTAATCCTCTCCTAAATTAGGCTATGCCCTTGATAGAATACAGAAAAGATTTTTGTATCTGAAAAAATCCTAGAGATTATCTAATTCTATGGCTTCAGGCTTTTCAAATTGAAGAGTCACATTGTCAAATAAAATCTTACATAGAACTCAAATAAATAACACAAGTGGAACACCTCAGATTGGAAAGACAGCCTGGAAATCTCTCCAGTAGCCCTTTTCCCTGTGAACCTCTTCCAACCTCTTTGGAACTCAGTTTGGAAACTAATGATGAGGTCCATCCCATTCATTTGCCAGAAGAGGACAAGCCATAGAGAGGTAACTAGGATGTGCCTCAGTTACCCTACTGGTTAAAGGTAAAACTGGAATGAGGCCCTGTGGCTCTGGACTCTCAGTTCATAGCTAACTGTTCATCATTACTTGAGTTTCTTATACTCTTCCACATCTAAGCAACTGTCATAAGCTGTGTTCTTTTTATTTTTAGAGTGTTTACTTAATCATTTTTTTCAAAAAACTTTTTATTCTGTATCAGGATATATAGCCAATTAACAATGTGATAGTTTGAGGTAAACATTGCAGGGACTCAGCCATAGATAAAAAATGTATCCATTCTCCCTCAAAGTCCCTTCCCATCCAGGCTGCCACCTAACGTTGAATGGAGCTGCACGTGCTAAATTGTAGGTCCTTTTTGTTATCCACTTTAAACATAGCAATGTGTGCATATCCATCCCAAACTCCCTCACTATCCTTATGAAGGCCTTCCCCCTTCATCAGCTATGTTCTTATTTAAATTCTTTTATTCCCCTGACTTCATCTGTGATTGCTTATTTTTTGTAGAGCAAAGTTGAAACTGTAAACAAGCGAATTGCTTCACACTTGACTCCTTTAGCTTGTTTTTAATTTAGTGGAATACTTTCCAAGCATTTCAGCAATCACATGGGTAAGTTACCATAGACAGTATAAAATAGTACACTTGGCAATCGAAGCTTATCAGTGTCAACACATAGAACAGAGAAAAAATTTATCAAGAAAAAATTACAGCGGTATCAGCAAAATGGGAGAGTAGGTAGCTCCAAACTTGCATCCTTCCACAGAAACGTTAAAACAACAAGCAGAACTGCCAGGACCAACACTGACAGAACTCTGGAAGACCGTCAAAGGCTTATAGAAGCCAGTAAATGCTGAATCAAGAAAAGGCAAGTTAAAAACAGTAGGAAAGCTTCGTGGTATTTTTACTTGCCCTTGCTCCACTAGTTCAGTAGAGGTCTTGAGAATAGCAACTTACATTCCCAGTGTGGGAACCTAGTTTCTGCTTTTGGAGATAACTGAGCAGATATTTTTTTAAAAAAATTATTGTGTTTGTCTCTTATATTCTGTATGGAGGCTACTTGAAGAACTGACACAAGCTGTTCATTGTTTTTTTGCCTGTCTCTGTTTTGGAACTCACTCAGGACTTCCCTGATGGCTCAGACTGTATAGAATTTGCCTGCAATGCAAGAGACCCAGGTTTAATCCTTGGGTCAGGAATTTCCCCTGGAGAAGGGAATGGCTACCCACTCCAGTATTCTTGCCTAGAGAATCCCACAGACAGAGGAGCCCAACAGGCTATAGCCCATGAGGTTGCAAAGAGTCAGACACAGCTGAGCAACTAATATTTTCACTTTTGGGGGCCTGAAAAGCAGCAGGCATTGCTCAACAATATAGTAAAGTGAATGAAAAACTTGCAGCTGCAAAATATTGTAGTTGGGACCAAAAAATAGAACACCTAAATTTTGGTAGACTTCCCTTGTAGCTCAGTTGGTACAGAATCCGCCTGCAATGCAGGGACCCAGGTTCAATTCCTGAATCAGGAAAATCCCCTAGAGAAGGAAATGGCAACCCATTCCAGTATTCTTGCCTGGAGAATCCCATGGACAGAGGAACCTGGCAGGCTACAGTCCATGGGGTCACAACAGTCAGACACAATTTGGTGACTAAACCACCACCAAATTTTGGAAGGAAAAACTGGAGAGAGTTTCTTTTAGGATATAGGTCATTCAAAAGCAGTTAAGTACACCAAGAAATCTAGAAAGCTACATGCATGCCAAAGGAAGGACATATGCTCAGAAAAGACTTGAGGCAATCCTAAACTTTCAACTTCAGTTTATTTTTAAGCTCAGTGGAACCAGGAAATGAAAGTTGAGGCAAAGTTGTAAGAGCCTTACTAAGTGTTGAAAAAGTTCATCAACACAGAGCCATCTGTAAGCCAGGAAAAGTGTGCTTGGGTTTTGTTTTGGTTTTGTTTAGTTTTTTGCTTTTTTGTTTTTAGTTCTTGATATTAAAGGAAATCATAGGAATACAGGTTCTCTGCGAGAGGATGGCGGCAGGCGGTAGCGATCCGCGCTCTGGAGATGTAGAGGAGGACGCATCACAACTCATCTTTCCCAAAGAGTTTGAAACAGCTGAGACGCTTCTGAATTCGGAAGTTCATATGCTTCTTGAGCATCGAAAGCAGCAGAATGAGAGTGCAGAGGATGAGCAGGAACTTTCCGAGGTCTTCATGAAAACTTTAAATTACACTGCCCGTTTCAGTCGTTTCAAAAACAGAGAGACCATTGCCAGTGTCCGTAGCTTGCTGCTCCAGAAGAAGCTTCATAAGTTTGAGTTGGCCTGTTTAGCCAACCTTTGTCCAGAGACTGCTGAGGAGTCCAAGGCTCTGATCCCAAGCCTGGAGGGGCGGTTTGAAGACGAGGAGCTACAGCAGATCCTTGATGACATCCAGACCAAGCGCAGCTTCCAATATTAGTCTCTAGACAGCACTGCTGCTGGGGAGCTACGTCACATCCCAGCCCAGTGCCCCTCGCTCAGGGTCTAGGGCTGACTCGCACAGAAATTCTGTGGCAGAAGACACTTGGCCTTCCTTTGGATAGAACAACCCAGTGCTTTGTTTTGGTTTAGGTTGCTATTTCAAGCTTGACTATTGGCCAGTGATGACCTGTACAGCCTTGGCGAGGCCTTGCAGTAGCTGCTCATGGCTGTGTGAGCTTGCCTCTGGGAAGGACGAGGTGGGGCGACGTGCATATAAGCAACACTACTGACTGCCTCATATCATGGTCTTTGGCCCTTGTGTTCTTTTGATTCCTAACATGCCATGTTTTAGTATCACAAAAAAAAAAAAAAAGGAAATCATAGTCAAAACCCTAGCTGAGCTCAAGCTAAAGGAATTTCCAGGACTGCACACAACACAGAATACAGTTTTGGTTAAAGGAGCTTGAAACTGTCACTAAAGAAACAAATGTCTGAGGCTCCAATAATCAAAAGAGTAAATCCTGGAGAAGGGAAAGAATGTGGTTTTAAGGGTTATAATATTATAATGTTCAAACGTTCAGGTTTCAGTAAAAAAAGGAAAAGCATATAAGGAAACAGGAAAATAAGGCTCATTTGAAAAATAAAACATGGAGACAAACATTCTCTGAGGAAGAGGAAGTTCAGTCATTGGACTTAGTACACAAAGACTTTAAATCAAGTATCTTGATTATTTTAAAAGAGCTGTAGGAAATCATGGACTAAGAACTAAAGAAGAATATGAAAATAGTATAGAAGCAAAGTGAGGATATCAAAAAAATGTGTAGAAATCAGAAAAATGGGCCATATAGAAATTCTAGAGCTGAAAAGTCAAATAACTAAAATAAAAATCCACTAGAGAGTTTTGATTAGTCAGGATTTTTCAGTTTGCATAAGATGATGCATTTTGTATACATATATATAGCAAATATTGATATAATTGAAGGCAAGAATACCAAGTTTTACAACAACGGCTGGAGACTTCAATATAACAGTTTCAGTAAAGGGTAGAGCATAGACAGAAGATAATAAGGAAAAAGAGCATTTTTAAAACATTCTAACCCAACTACTTGGCAGCTCAGACAGTAGAGAATCTGCCTGCAATGCAGGAGACCCAGGTTCTATCCCTGGGTCAGGAAGATCCCCTGAAGAAGGAATGGCTACCCACTCCAGTATTCTTGCCTAGAGAATTCCATAGACAGAGGAGCCTGGCAGGCTACAGTCCATGGATTCATAAAAGAGTCAGACACAACTGAGTGACTAACACACACAACACACCTAACAGATATATATATTTATATGAGATTATATCCAGCAATAGCAGCAGATTAATTCTTCTGCGATACAAATGGAAAATTCTTCATGAAGGACCAGGTATTATGCACAAAACAATTTTCACATAATTAAAATAATTGAAATCATGAAAAGTATCTTTCTGACAATCATAAAATGAAGCTAGAAGTCAGTCGGGCTTCCAAGTGGCTCAGTGATAAAGAATCCACCTGCAGTGTGGGGGATGCAGTTTCAATCTCTCAATGTGGAAGATCTCCTGAAGTAGGAAATGACAAACGACATGATCTTTTATATAGAAATTCCCAAAGGATCCACAAAAGAACTACTGGGGCTAATATATGAATTCAACAAAGTTTAAGAGCAAAACGTGAAAATCAATTGCAATTCTGGATAACTGACATAAAGAATCTGAAAGGGAAATTAAGGAAAAATTCTATTTGTAATATCATCAAAAGAATGAAATACTAGGATTAAATTTAACCAAAGAGTTTATGTATATACACACACACACATATATATACGTGTGTGTGTGTGTGTGTGTGTGTGTGTGTGTGTGTGTGTGTGTGTGTGTGTGTGTGTATGTGTGTGTGTGTGTGTGTGCATGCTCAGTTGCTCAGTCGTGTCTGACCCTTTGTGACCCCATGGACTGTAGCCCACCAGGCTTCTCTACTTATGGGATTTTTCTGGCAAGAATACTGGAATGGGTTACCATTTCCTTCACCAGGATATCTCCCTAACTCAGAGACTGAACTCATGTCTCATTCATCTCCTTCATTGGCAGGCAGATTCTTTAACACTGTGCCACATGTGAACCCCATCTATATTAATATGTTGTTGTTGTTGTTCAGTCACAAAGTTGTTTCTGACTCTTTGAGACCCTGTGGACTGCAGCATGCCAGGCTTCCATGTCCTTCATTTTTCCTGGCGTTAGCTCAAACTCAAGTCCATTGAATCAGCGATGCCATCCAAACATCTCATCCTCTGTTGCTCCCTACTCCTCCTGCCCTCAATCTTTCCCAGCATCAAGGTGTTTTCCATTAAGTCAGCTCTTCACATCAGGCAGCCAAAGCATTGGAGCTTTAGCTTCAGCATCAGTCTTTCCAATGAATATTCAGGGTTGGCTTCCTTTAGGATTGACTGGTTTGATCTCCTTGCAGTCCAAGGGACTCTCAAGAGTCTTGTCCAGCACCACAACTCCAAAGCATCAATTTTTCAGTGCTCAGCTTTCTTTATGGCTCAGATATCACATCTGTACATGTTTATAGGAAAAACCATAGCTTTGACTTTATGATTTTTTGTCAGTAAAGTGATATCTCTGCTTTTTAACATGCTGTCTAGGTTTGTTATAGCTTTCTTCTAAGGAGCAAGAATCTTTTAATTTCATGGCTGCAGTAACCATCTGCAGTGATTTTGGAGCCCAGGAAAATAAAATCTGCCACTATTTCCACTTTTTTCCCATCTATTAGCCATGAAGTGATGGGACCAGATGCCACGATCTTTGTTCTTTGAATGTTGAGTTTTAAGCCAGCTTTTTCACTCTTCTATTTTACCCTCATCAAGAGACTCTTTGTTCCTCCTCACTCATGCAACTACAAAATATAGTTGAAAATTAAGAAAATCTAAAATAATGGAAAGACATCCTGTGTTCATAGAAGACTTAATATTTTTAAAAACCATTATTATCCAAAGGAATCTATACAATGCAATCAGTCTGTACAAACCCCAAGCAATCTATACAAAGTTGCCAATGCAATCCTCAAACTTACAGCTGCATTTTTCACAGAAATGGAAAAGATGATCCTCAAACTCATATGGAAATGTAAGATATTTAGAATAATCAAAATAATCTTGAAAAAGAAAAACAAAGTTGAAGGGTTTACATTTGCTGGTTTTCAAACTTACGGCAAAGCTACAGTCATGGAAAGAGTGTGGCAATAATGTAAGGATAGACATGTGGACCAATTAAATAGAATTGAGAGACCAGGAATAACCCATAAACCTATGACCATTTGATTTTCAACAAGTGTGGCAAAACCACTTAATGGAAAAAGAATTGTCTCTTCAACAAATGATGCTTGGATAGCTTCTCATCCACATGCTAGAGAGTGAATTTGAACTTCTGCCTTTGGCCATACATAAATTTTAACTCTGTCTAGTCAAAGCTATGGTTTTTCTAGTAGTCATGTATGGATGTGAGAGTTAGACTATAAAGAAAGCTGAGCACTGAAGGATTGATGCTTTTGAACTATGATGTTGGAGAAGATTCTTGAGAGTCCCTTGGACTGCAAGGAGTTCAAACCAGTCAATTCTAAAGGAAATTGGTCTTGAATATTCATTAGAAGTCCTGATGTTGAAGTTGAGCTTCCAATATTTTGGCCACCTGATACAAAGGACCGACTCACTGGAAAAGACCCTGATGCTGGGAAAGATTGAGGGCAGGAGGAGAAGGGAATGACAGAGGAGGAGATGGTTGGATGGCATCACTGACTCGATGGACATGAGTTTAAGCAAGCTCCAGGAGTCAGTGATGCACAGGGAAGCCTGGTGTGCTGCAATCCATGGGCTCACAAACAGTCAGATACAACTGAGTGACTGAACTGAACTGAACTGAAATTTTAACTCAAATTGGGTCAATGACCTGAATATAAGAGCTAGAACCATAAAGTTCTTGGAAGAAAACTAGGTTAGGTATTCATGATCTTTGATTTGACAATGGATTCTTAAGTATGACATCCAAAACACAAGCTACATCATCAACACAACAAAACTAGACAAATTGGACCACATCAAAATAAAATAAAAAAACCTTTTATGACATTAAGAAAGTGAAAAGACAACCTACAGAAGAGGAGGAAATACTTGCAAATCATTTATCTGGTGTACTTAATATTTAGAATGTCCAAAGAACTCCTACAATTCAACAGCAAAAGACAACCCAACTGAAAAATGGGCAATGGACTTAAGGAGACATTTCTCTGAAGAAGACATACAAAAGGAAAATAAGTGCACACAAAAAGTACTCAACATCATTAGTTGGATATACAACTCAGAATTACAGTGAATTACCACTTCACACCAACTAAGATGCTTCTAATAAATTTAAAGGAATACAGAGGGGGAGAGAAACAAATATTGGTAAGAATGTGGAAACATGGCATTCTAATATGTTGCTAATGGGAATGTAAAATAGTGCATCTGCTGTGGAAAATAGTCTGCAGAAGGAAATCAATGATTTTGCAATAAGCTGGCTAATGTCAACTAATTGGGGCTTCCTCAAAAATTTAAATATAGAGTTATCATATAACCCATTTTCCACTTTTATGCATAACAGTACAATTCAGTCACTCAGTCATGTCTGACTCTTTGCGACCCCATGGACTACAGCAGCCAGGCCTCCCAGTCCATCACCAATTCCTAGAGTTTATTCAAACTCATGTCCATTGAGTCGGTGATAACATCCAACCATCTCATTCTCTGTTGTCCCCTTCTCCCACCTTCAATCTTTCCCAGCATCAGGGTTTTTTCCAATGAGTCACTTCTTCGCATCAGGTGGCCAAAGTATTGGAGTTTCAGCCTCAGCATCAGGCCTTCCAATGAATATTCAGGACTGATTTCCTTTAGGATGGACTGGTTGGATCTCCTCACAGTCCAAGGAACTCTCAAGGGTCTTCTGCAAAACCACAGTATAAAACCATCAATTTTTTGGCACTCAGCTTTCTTCACAGCCCAACTCTCACATCCATACATGATTATTGAAACAACCATAGCCTTGACTAGATGGACCTTTGTTGGCAAAGTAATGTCTCTGCTTTTTAATATGATGTCTAGGTAGGCCCTAACTTTCCTTCCAAGGAGTAAGCATCTTTCAATTTCATGGCTGCAGTCACCATCTGCAGTGATTTTGGAGCCCAGAAAAGTAAAGTCTGCCACTGTTTGCATTGTTTCTCCATCTATTTGCCATGAAGTGGTGGGACTGGAGGCCATGATCTTAGTTTGCTGAATGTTGAGCTTTAAGCCAACTTTTTCACTATTCTCTTTCACTTTCATTAAAAGGCTCTTTAGTTTTTCTTCTCTTTCTGCTATAAGGGTGGTGTCACCTGCATATCTGAGGTTATTGATATTTCTCCCAGCAATCTTGATTCCAGCTTGTGCTTCATCCAGCCCAGTGTTTCTCATGATGTACACTGCGTATAAGTTAAATAAGCACAGTGACAATATACAGCCTTGACGTGCTCCTTTCCCTATTTGGAACCAGTCTGTTGTTCCGTATCCAGTTCTAATTGTTGCTTCTTGACCTGCATACAGATTTCTCAAGAGGCAGGTCAGGAGGTCTGGTATTCCCATCTCTTTCAGAATTTTCCAGTTTGTGGCAATCTACATAGTCAAAGGCTTTGGCATAGTCAATAAAGCAGAAATAGATGTTTTTCTGGAACTCTCTTGCTTTTTTGATAATCCAACACATGTTGGAAATTTGATCTCTGGTTCCTCTGCCTTTTCTAAAACCAGCTTGAACATCTGGAAGTTCATGGTTCACGTACTGTTGCAGCCTGGTTTGGAGAATTTTGAGCATTACTTTGCTAGTGAGTGAGATGAGTGCAATTGTACAGTACTTTGAGCATTCTTTGGCATTGCCTTTCTTTGTAATTAGAATGAAAACTGACCTTTTCCAGTCCTGTGGCCACTGCTGAGTTTTCCAAATTTGCTGGCATATTGAGTGCAGCACTTTCACAGCATCATCTTTTAGGATTTGAAATAGCTCCACTGGAATTCCATCACCTCCACTAGGTTTGTTTGTAGTGATGCTTCCTAAGGCCAACTTGACTTCACATTCCAGGGTTTCTGGCTCTAGGTGAGTGAGCACCTAGTGCTCACTAGCACCTAGTGATTATCTGGGTCATGAAGATCTTTTTTCTATTCTTCTGTGTAATCTTGCCACCTCTTCTTAATATCTTCTGCTTCTGTTAGGTCCCTACCATTTCTGTCCTTTATTGAGCCTATCTCTGCCTGAAATGTTCCCTTGGTATCTCTAATTTTCTTGCAAGAGATTTCCAGTCTTTCCCATTCTGTTATTTTCCTCTATTTCTTTGCATTGATTGCTGAGGAAGGCTTTCTTATCTCTCCTTGCTATTCTTTGGAACTCTGCATTCAAATGGGAATATCTTTCCTTTTCTCCTTTGCTTTTCACTTCTCTTCTTTTCACAGCTATTTGTAAGGCCTCCTCAGACAACCATTTTGCCTTTTTGCATTTCTTTTCTTGGGGATGGTCTTGATTCCTTTCTCCTGTACAATGTCATGAACCTCTGTCCATAGTTCATCAGGCACTTTGTCTATCAGATCTAATCCCTTGAATCTATTTCTCACTTCCACTGTATAATTGTAAGGGATTTGAGTTAGGTCATACCTGAATGGTCTAGTGATTTCCCCTACTTTCTTCAATTTAAGTCTGAATTTGGCATTAAGGAGTTCATGATCTGAGCCATAGTCAGCTCCTGGTCTTATTTTTGCTGACTGTATAGAGCTTCTCCATCTTTGGCTGCAAAGAATATAATCAATCTGATTTCAGTATTTGACCATCTGGTGATGTCCATATATAGAATCTTCTCTTGTGTTTTTGGAAGGGGGTGTTTGCTATGACCAGTGTGTTCTCTTGGCAAAACTCTATTAGCCTTTGCCCTGCTTCATTCTGTGCTCCAAGGCCAAATTTGCCTGTCACTCCAGGTGTTTCTTGACTTCCTACGTTTGCATTCCAATCCCCTATAATGAGAGGACATATTTTTGGGGTGTTAGTTCTAAAAGGTGTTGTAGGTCTTCATAAAACCATTCAACTTCAGCTTCTTCAGCATTATTGGTCGGGGCTTAGACTTGGAATATTGTGATATTGAATGGTTTGCCTTGGGAACCAACAGAGATCATTCTGCCATTTTTGAGATTGCATCCAAGTACTGCACTCCAGACTCTTTTGTTGATTATAATGGCTACTCCATTTCTTCTAAGGGATTCTTGCCCACAGTAGTAGATACAACACATAGATCTTATGTATAATGTAGATCTTATGCATATACTCCCAAATAATTGAAAATGAGTCAATGAGGACATTATCCGGTTATTTGGAGGATGTATTTTTCCTGATATTATTTGAAAGTCTAGTTAGTAATTTTGATTAATAACCAGGTAACCCTGATCTTAGCCAAATCTTGCCATTAATCAAGTTCCCATATGTATGGGTTTTGCTGTTACTTACATTAGTTCCACAATGCTGTTTAGACAGGAGCTATTCCATCATGTTATTTATTTATTTCATAATTCAGTAGGCCTGGATCAGGCAGAGAATAAGCATAATCTGTAAGTCAAAATAATTATCCAAAACTAGACAAATGCACTAACCACATGCCTTTTCATTTCTACTGAAGTCTTTTGTGAATTCGGCTCTTGTGTCCATCTTCTTGCATGTGCTCTCTCAACTTTATTGTACTAACTTATGTGTTTGTTACTCATTGTCAACAGAGAGCTGTATGAACATTATTGTAACTGGTATGATGCAAAGTAGAATGAGTTACAGGGGGAAGACCTTGCATGCTCAAATGGATGCTCAAATCTTTGGTATCCTGTCAACTTGTTCTGAACCTACTCTGCTATGTGTATTGAGAGCTGAATTAATGCTGTTGCCAAGCAAGGTATGAATTAGATCTTTTTAAGTGATAGCTTTTAATCTCTTTATAAAACAAGTCTCCTCTAATTGTTTCCTTATTAATTGCCATAATCAAATTCAATATGCTGGAAAAAAATTGACTTGGTAGCCAAGATGCTAAGTTCAAATTGTGTTATTTATATACTGCAAGCATTACATCAGGAGTTGAAAGTGATTACTCAGAAGATGGTGATGAATAAAAGTGCTCAGAAAATTGCCTGATCTCATCACCTTGGCTTAGAACATCTGGTGGCAGATAATAATAACAGTAATGACCATGTATTAATGTCCTACTATGTGCTAGGCCCTGTACTAAATGATTTACTCTATATAATTCCACTTTAAAAAGAAATAAATAGAAAGGCTAAATATTCTACTTTTACGTGGTACTTTTATCTGAACTCAGGTCGACCTGACTGCTAAACTATCATCATTTTTCTAGAGCCTTTCACACCATAATGTTTCTCTTAACCCCAAGAGAACACACAAAAAGTCAAGTGAGATTCTCTCTTTGGCTAATTTCAATTTGATTTAATGAAAGATGGTTAGGAGCTTAAAGTGGGCTTTGTGCAACTGGCTAGAATTTTTTTTAATATCTCTAAGATTCCTCACCAAGATCTTTTTTTTTTTTTTCACCAAGATCTTAACAGTGTATGTATAAAGGAAAAAACAAAATCTTTAGCATCCATTGTTGATTGAGTCTCACATTTGTCAGGTGTTTGTGTTTAAAATGTCCACAGTCGTTATTTGCAGTCACTTTTGAACCACTACCTGCCAGTTTGGGATCAAGGGGTTTATGTTGGTTGAAAAGAGAGAGGTTCACTTGAGTTTGGGGTTTTAGGTACAGCTCCAAGTCGTCTCTCTCTCTGGCCTTACTCCCACCAGGTAAAGAATAGTTTCAACATCAACATATCACTCTTAACATTCTAGAAGCTAGAAGCCACTGAAAATGGGAATCTAATTGTCAATTCAATTCAACTCCATTCCAATTCAATCCAATTCAGTAAACATCCACTGGTCCCTTTGACATCACATGGGACACAGACAGATGCAAAATGTCCCTGCACCCAAAGAAATCACCGGGTAGTGTCCAAGACAGAGAGTCAATTCCACTCTGGGAGATAGTCTGAGGTTGTTGAGTCAATCATGAAAAAAAGGAGGAATTCCAGAAAAGGCCCTCACCAGCTGAGTTCCGTGGGATAAATCAGACAAGGAAACAATGGTCATCAGAGAGAGCGCAAGGGCATACTGCGAAAGCGTGGCAGGGCTGTTCAGGAGACTGTAAGCAGTTCTGGCAAGGATCCTGTCCCCGTGGCCCTCACCCACTGATTTCCATCTACCTTCTGCCACATCTGTGTCTCTACCTATCCCCAGTCCCTCCTTGGCAAGCTACCCACAACCATTCATACCCACTCATGGCTTAGGAGTGGACTAGTAAATACCCAGGGTTCCCACCGTGGGGCTGGAGAGACTGGGAAAAGCTTTACATTCTATTTTTTCTGCCTAAGCTAAGATAAAAAGTCTTTCCCAGCAAGATACTATTATTATTCTTGGACTGTCCTCTATTTTTGAAATTTGGGCCAGATCGTGCCTTTTGCTTTGGAGTTAGGTCAACTAGGGTCATTCTCCTTCCCAGCCCACTTTATTTTTAAAATCTCCACATGCATTGAATTTGAACTTGAACAGGATCTGTTTCTGAGATTATCTTGTCACAGCCGACAGAGCTCTGGTGCCCTCTTGCTTTATACAGGTTGGCTTATAGGGTTTACCGGTCGGTTTAAAGTCAACTTTCGAGACTTTTCATCTTTCCATGTTCTTGTACCAGAAACTCAGGGAAAAGAGGTATTTTAAAAAAGGGGAGTTCTGCAGAGGGAAAAAAGTGAACAGGTTATTCTTTCAAAATGCTTAACCTGAGAGACATCACTTGGAGTAAGGGGAAGAATTGCACTGTAAACAGAAACATCTCAGCCATCTGTACAAAGCTCTTCCAACATAATTACATCACACTGCAGCTGATGGCTGGCTGTTGATCCACATATTTGGCAGAGAGGGTGATACCCTCCTGGGATGTCACAGCCATCTACAGCTTCCTGCCTCATTACCATTTAACCAGTTTTTTATTGACAATTAGGATTAGTAGAGAGTCCAAAGCTTTTATTGGGATAAAAAGTCTCTGACTTGTAAGTTAATTTAGCAATGGAGTTTTGATTTGCAATTCTCTAATAATCAGAAATGTTGACATCTGAGCATCTTTTCTTGTGTCTGTTAGCCATTTGTATGTCTTCTTTGTAGAAATGACTATTTATGTCTTTTTCCCACTTTTTAATTGAGTTGTTTGTTTTACTGGTATTGAGTTGTATGGTGGTAGTTTAGTCACTAGTCGTGTCCAACTCTTGCAACCCCATGGACTGTAGCCTGCCAGGCTCCTCTGTTCATGAGATTCTCCAAGCAAGAATACTGGAGTGGGTTGCCATTTCCTTCTCTAGGGGATCTTCCCAACCGAGGAATCAAATCCAGGTCTTCTGCATTGCAGGCAGATTCTTTACCGACTGAGCCATGAGGGAAGCCACTGAGTTGTATGAGCTGCTTGTATATTTTGGAAATTAATCCTTTGTCAGTTGTTTCACTTGCTATTATTTTCTCCCGTTCTGAGGGTTGTCTTTTCACCTTACTTATAGTCTTCTTTGCTGTGCAAAAGCTTTTAAGTTTAATCAGCTCCCACCTGTTTACTTTTGTTTTTATTTCCATTACTCTAGGAGGTGGGTCATAGAGGATCTTGCTTTGATTGAGTTGAGTGTTCTGCATATGTTTTCCTCTAAGAGTTTTATGTTTCTGGTCTTACATTTAATTGATTTTGAGTTTATCTTTGTGTATGGTGTTAGGAAGTGTTCTAATTTCATTCTTTTACACATAGCTACCCAGTTTTCCCAGCACCATTTATTGAAGAGGCTTTCTTTGCCCCATTGTATATTCTTCCCTCCTTTGTCAAAAATAAGGTACCCATAGGTGCATGGGTTTATTTCTAGGCTTTCTATCTTGTTCCATTGGTCTATATTTCTATTTTTGTCCCAGAACCATACTGTCTTGATGACTGTAGTTTTGTAGTATAATCTGAAGTCAGGAAGGTTGATTCCTTCAGCTCCATTCTTTCTCAAGACTGCTTTGGCTATTCAGGGTCTTTTGTGTTTCCATATGAATTGTGAAATTTTTTGTTCCAGTTCTGTGAAAAACACCATTGGTAATTTGATAGGGATCACATTGAATCTGTAGTTTGAATTTGGTAGTACAATCATTTTCACAATATTGATTCTTCCTACCCAGGAACAAGGAATATCTCTCCATCTGTTTATGTCATCTTTGATTTCTTTCATTCAGTTAAGTTCAGTTCGGTCACTCAGTCATGTCCAACTCTTTGCAGCCCCATGAACCACAGCATGCCAGGTCTCCCTGTCCATCACCAACTCCCGGAGTTCACCCAAACCCATGTCCACTGAGTCAGTGATGCCATCCAACCATCTCATCCTCTGTCATCCCCTTCTCCTCCTGCCCTCAATCTTTCCCAGCATCAGGGTCTTTTCAAATGAGTCAACGCTTCACATCAGGTGGCCAAAGTATTGGAGTTTCAGCTTCAACTGGGTCCTTCCAATGAACACCCAGGACTGATCCCCTTTAGGATGGACTGGTTGGATCTCCTTGCAGTCCAAGGGACTCTCAAGAGTCTTCTTCAACACCACAGTTCAAAAGCATCAATTTTTTGGCGCTCAGTTTTCTTTATAGTGCCTTATAATTTTCTGTGTACAGTTCTTGTGCCTCCTTATGTAAGTTTATTTCTAGATATTTAGTTCTTTTTTTTTCATTTATTTTTATTAGTTGGAGGCTAATTACTTTACCATATTGTAGTGGGTTTTGCCATACATTGGCATGAATCAGCCATAGATTTACATGTATTCCCCCTCCCACCTCCCTCTCTACCCACTCCCAGTGCACCAGGCCTGAGCACTTGTCTCATGCATCCAACCTGGGCTGGTGATCTGTTTCACCATAGATAATATACATGTTTCAATGCTGTTCTCTCGAAACATCCCACCCTCGCCTTCTCCCACAGAGTCCAAAAGTTTGTTCTGTACATCTGTGTCTCTTTTTCTGTTTTGCATATAGGGTTATCATGTGCTGTATTGTGCTGTGCTTACAGTCATCTCTTCTTGCTTTTCCATTTAGAAATATCCTTTCTCACAAGACTATTCTTTCCTTGTCCTTTCACTGCCAAATATGGAAGCTTGGCTTCTGGTTAGTACCTGCAGGGTATTATGCACAAGGGAGTTTGGCTTCATCTTTAAATTCCTGGATGATGTCCATACCCTAGAGGCCACAAAACTCTCATAGTCACTTGAAACTGGAGACCAAGTTCTTGCAGTGAGCATCAGGTGATGGGTGAGACATGAACTCTCTCCCTCTGCATTTTCAGGACTTGTGGCTTCCCCTCATGTTTGTCCTGTTTATTCCTCATGTAGGGGTGGATGAGTAAAAGGACATGTGTTCTAGGGTCCCTGCCTGGGCTTAGTCTCCTGGAGCTCATCTCAGCTTCCACACCGCCCCAAGAATGATGTGCTGAAGGTGCTTCCATGTGAGAGCAGTCCATGTCCAGCTGCCCCTAGAGACCAGCATGGCTGCAGATTCTATTTCTAGATATTTAGTTCTTTTAGTTGCAATGGTGAATGGGATTGACTCCTTAGTTTCGCTTTCTGATTTTTCATTGTTAGTATATAGAAATGTAAGTAATGTCTGTGTATTGATTTTTTTATCCTGCAACTTTGCTAAATTCACTGATTAGCTCTAGTAATTTTCTGATACTATCTTTAGGGTTTTCTATGTGCAGTGTAATGTCATCGGCAAAGAGTGAGAACTTTACTTCTTCTTTTCTGATCTGTATTCCTTTTATTTATATCACCTCACACCAGTCAGAATGGCCATCATCAAAATGTCTGCAAACAATAAATGCTAAAGAGGGTGTGGAGAAAAGGGAACACTCTTGCACTGTTGGTGGGAATGTAAATTAGTATAGCCACTATGGAAGACAGTATGGAGATTCCTTAAAAATAACTAGGAATAAAACCACCATATGAACCAGCAATCCCACTCCTAGGCATAGCCCAAGGAAATAAAAATTGAAAAAGACACATGTATCCCATTGTTCATTGCAGCACTATTGACAATAGCTAGAACATGGAAGCAACCTAGAGGTCCATCAACAGATGAATGGATAAAGAAGCTGTGGTACATATACACTGTGGAATATTACTCAGCCATAAAAAGGAACACATTTGAACTAGTTCTAATGAGGTGGATGAACCTAGAACCTATTATGCAGAGTGAAGCAAGTCAGAAAGAGAAAGATAAATATCATATTCCAACACATATATATGGAATCTAGAAAATGGTACTGAAGAATTTATTTACAGGGCAGCAATGGAGAAACAGACATAGAGAATAGACATATGGACATGGGGAGAGGAGAGGAGAGGGTGAGATGTATGGAAAGAGTAAGATGGAAACTTACATCACCATGTGTAAAATAGATAGCCAACGGGAATTTGCTGTGTGGCTCAGGAAACTCAAACAGGGGTCTGTATCAACCTAGAGGGGTGGGATGGGGAGGGAGACGGGAGGGAGGCTCAAAGGGGAGGGGATGTTCGTATACCTATGGCTGATTCCTGTTGAGGTTTGACAGAAAACAACAAAATTCTTTAAAGTAATTATCCTTCAATTTAAAAATAAATTAATTTTAAAAAATTAGCAATGGACGATGTCTGAGACAAGTAACCTGCATGTTTTTAAGATTTCTTTCTTATGGTAACAGAAACAAATTCAACCTGAAACAAAGTGCCCAGGAAAAATTTAGAAGCATCTTTCATGATCATCAATCATCAAACTCAAGTGTTTACATACGGCACCCTCAGTCGACTTCCTTATTTTGTTAACAGTTCAAGGTCCTTTCTGATTCTTTTACATTATAGGTTATTACAAGATACTTAATATAACTCCCTGGTCCTTTTGTTTATCTATTTTATATATAGTAGTGTGTATCTGTTAGTCTCATATTCCTAATCTATCCCTCACCACATTTCCCCCTTGGTAACCATATATTTGTCTTCTATGTCTGTGAGTCTATTTCTGTTTTGTAAATAAGATCATTTATATTGTTTTTATATGTTTTAATATAGAGATCATGATATTTGTCTTTTTTCTGTCTGACTTCACTTAGATGTGTATATATATATATGGTATGCATAATCCACCTTAAATTGCATAAGATGTTATAGAAAATCTTGAGTGAACATTTGGACAACCTTATATATGTATGTATGTATATATGCACATATATATTTGTATGCACACACACACACACACACACATACAGCAGAATCACTTTGCTGTACGTCTGCAACTAACATCATGTTGCAAACTTCAATAAAAAAACAAGACAAAAAATTTTTTCAAGTTCTTTCCTTCAAGTCTGCCTGGAAAAAGGAGTTTGAGTTTTAAGTCATATAGATTTAAATCAAGGTTAAGACAGGAAGAGGGCCAGCCTCTTAGCATATTCCCTTTGGAAGTGAACTCCACCTTTTCTAATCACCTTGCAAAGTCTCTGATGATCCTTACTACCTTCTGGATAGCCTTCTGGGCTAAATGTCCCCCCAGAAACAGGACAACAAAAGAAGTCAAGCCTTAACCACCCCTGATTCATCTGCCTCCATAATTATCATTCAATTCAGGCTGACCTCCTAGCAGAGCACTTGGGTTAACATATTTGTCATCTCCACCTCTCGATTGCCAGATGAATTTATCTGAAGGGTTTCTCCTAGGTCCATTGCTTGCACTGTGTGAACAAGAGGCAGGGGGCAGAATTTCAGTGCCTTCAAAAGCCCCAAAGCCCAAACCATTAGGTCAGTCTGGGTACTGCTGTTTATCCTCCCCTCCCCAAACCTGCCCTTTTTATAAACACAAACTCAGTGTGGTGTGGAGTCGATGACAGTATCTTTCCTTTCTCACCACCCCCCCACCTGGTTTCTGGCTTTGTATGCAGAGAGACAAGAGTGACTCACAGCTGGGGTCTGAGGTTACAAATTGCTCAGATGGCCAGGAGGCAAAAGGGCGGGGTAGTATTGGAGGAGTGGTTCCCAGATGTCCACATTCCATGCCCCTCCCCCTGTTTCCCCTCTCTGGGCTCTCACACCAATACTGAACTCCACTGGTGATTGTGGGAGACAGAGTCAACATTTACTGAGGCTGGGTAACCACGCAGACCACCTGGTCAGAGGTACAACTGTGGGAGAGTGGCTGCTTGGTGGTGGGGAAGAGTATTGGCGTTGTTGCCTTTGGAGGGGAGATGGGGTGGCATTGACACCCGAGGGAAGAGATCACAGCTGCCAGTCTGATTCTTTTCAGTTCAGTTCAGTTCAGTCGCTCAGTCATGTCCAACTCTTTGCGACCCCATGGCTTGCAGAACACCAGGCTTCCCTGTCCATCACCAACTCCAAGAGCTTACTCAAGCTCACGTCCATCGGGTCAGTGATGCCATCCAACCATCTCATCTTCTGTCATCCCCTTCTTCTCCTGCCTTCAATCTTTCCCAGCATCTTTTCCAATGAGTCTTTTCCCAGGGTCTTTTCCAGTGAGTCAGTTCTTCGCATCAGGTGGCCAAAGTATTGGAGTTTTAGCTTCAGGATCAGTCCTTCCAATGAATATTCAGGACTGATTTCCTTTAGGATGAACTGGTTGACTGATTCTCATACTCAAGCCAGGTTAGTGAGTGGGGGCAATGGTGAGTCTTATTCAGTCTTAGGGTCAAGTTTCTTCCTTTGTTGATTGCATCTAGTATTGCTAGACCTGAACTGTGGGCGCCATTGTTTCATCCCATATGGGATCCAGATGTATATGGCCAAAGGGAATTTCTTTTTTTCTGGAAACTTCAGGTGGGTAGGAAAATGACTTCAGCCTCCAGGTGGTTATTTACATGCATTCTTTAGCACTCCATGCTCTTGTGTTGGGTGCCCTGGGAGTTGGGAAAAGAGTTCATAAGGGAGTTTAGGTTACTCAAGTCAAACAGTGAAGAAAAAAGAAAAAGGCCAAAAGGAATTCTAAGGGCTTGACATAGGGTAGATGAAGAGCAGTAGGGAAGAACCCAGGGCTGGAATTGCTAAGATCCTTGAGTTGGTCAATTGCTTATATGATCAACTCAACAAGAAGGTGGGAAGAAAAATAATTTTAATTGACTCGCAATCCCTCTGCAAGCATGACCAGCAGATGAGTCTTCTCCTCCCCTCTGTGGACAATGGCAACTACAGTAACCTAAGAGTTAAAGCAGTAATCTTCATTTTCTTGAGATCCTCTATTGACTTCCTGGTGGCTCAGACGGTAAAGCGTCTGCCTACAATATGGGAGACCTGGGTTCAATCTGTGTGTCGGGAAGATCCCCTGGAGAAGGGGATGGCAACCCACTCCAGTACTCTTGCCTGGAAAATCCCATGGACGGAGGAGCCTGATAAGCTATAGTCCATGGTGTCGCAATGAGTCAGACCCGACTGAGCAACTTCACATTCACATCCATTTCATTTTCTTAGAACTCCTACTTTCAAGGCCTTTCCTCCTTGTTTCTATACACTCACCATCTTCAGTCCCCCATCTCCACCCCAGGGGTCAGAAACATCCCTGGGCTTGTAGAAAAGGCACAGAAGGCAAAGGCTGAGAGTCAAAACTTTGTCCAGATCTCCACTTTGTCACGTGCTACCCGTGTGATTCAGGGCAGATTACTTAATCCTGACTATCCTCAGTTTTCTCATCTGTGAAATGGGAGGAAGCAATGTGCACCCCACATTTTTGCTCAAGGGCTTAAAGGAAGCATGCATTAACACTCAAAAAATGGTGCCTATTAGTTTCTAACTCTTTTTTACTCAAAAGGAAGTTTATCTAACATCACTTACAACTCTAAGTCAAAGTTGCTTATTGAAACCTATGGTCCCAAAACCTGCAAACTAAAACAAAAATGTCCTCAAAGAAACACTGAAATAAGAGGCCATGATTGCATGGAATGAAGAGACTCTGATTTGTCCTAGCTCTTCAAGTATTTCAAGAATTAACAGAGATAATTCACTTAAGTACAAAACATGTGTTTCTACTACATATTCTTTCCTTCTTGTTCCACACTAAGTTGGGCAGAAATCTTGTTGGCTCCAATACACACACACATACACACACTAACTCCTTCTTGGGCTTCCCTCGTGGCTCAATGGTAAAGAACCCACCTGGAAATGCAGGAGGTGTGGATTCAATCCCTGATTTGGGAAGATCCCCTGAAGAAAGGAATAGCAACACACTCCAGTATTCTTGCCTGTGATAACCCATGGACAGCAGAGCCTAGCAGGCTACAGTCCATGGGGTGGCAAAGAGTTGGACACAACTGATCGAATAAACAATCACTCCTTCTCACCACTCCCACTGCCGTTCACTGATCTGAGATGCACCATCTCTGGCTTGGATTACTGACCGTAGCCTCCTAACCAGGCTTCCTGTTTGTTCCCTGATCTCCTGTTGTCTATACACAGCAGCCAGCATAACACTTTGGATGAATGATCAATTTTTGAAAGACTTTTGACAGCCTCAGCCATTGAGAGTTTGTAATTCTCCTTTTTCACACCCTTGTTTGTTGTTTTTGTTCCATCACTGAGTCATGTCTGACCTTTTGCAACCCTGTGGACTGTAGCCTGCCAGGCTCTTCTGTCTGTGGGTTATCCCAGGCAAGAATACTGGAGGGGGTTGCACGCCAGGCTTCCCTGTGCTTTGCTATCTCCTGGAGTTTGCTCAAACTCATGTCCATTGAGTCGATGATGCTATCTAACACATGTGTTGGGGGGGTGGGGGATAAAACAGATGGCCTTAAAAATGCCTTATAGCTCTGGAATTCAATTAAAATTCATTAATGAATTCATTCATTCATTTGTTAAAGAAATATTTGTTCAGCACTTACTAAATGCTGGGGACGCAAAAAAGGGGGGGCGGTGGGTAAACGCAATAGATTCTCTAATATCAAGAAATTCCCAGTTAAGGGAGTCCAATGGTTAAGACTACTTGGTTAGACATGGAGAATGGACTTGTGGACATGGTGGGGTGGAGAAGGGGGGACAGATTGAGAAAGTAGTAGTCACATATACACAATAGCGTGTGTAAAATAGCTAGTGGGAAGCACAGGAGTTCAGCTCGATGCTCTGTGATGATCTAGAGGGGTGGAGGCAGAGGCGAGAGGGAGACTCAAGAGGAGGGGGATTTATGTGTAGTTAGAACGAGCCACACTGTTGTGCAGCAGAAACTAACACCACACTATAAAGCAACTAAACTGGAGCACAATAAATTAATTCATTAAAAGAAAGGAGACGCCACACTTTCACTGCAGGGAGTCAGAATTTGATCGCTGGTCGGGGAATGAAAGTCCCATGTGTGATGAGACCGAAAAACAAGATTGATTTAATCTTTAGGACCCTGGCGCTAAACAATGGCTTAAATACAACAAATAAATACTTTACATTTAAAAAGAAATACCTATTTAAACTAATGAAGCAGATTTGTAAACCCATAAGTGAAGGACACTGAGATAGGTGTTTAGAGAGCAGTGTGTGTGGATTCAGAGATATGAATCCCTAACTCTTTTGGAGTGAGGTATAGGTGTTGGAGGCTTCCCCAATGGCTCAGCGGGTAAAGAATCCACCTGAAGTGCAGGAGACACAGGAGACACAGATTCATCCCTGGGTCAGGAAGATCCCCTGGAGAAGGAAATGGCAACCCACTCCAGTATTCTTGCCTGAAAAATGCCATGGACAGAGGAGCTTGGAGGGCCTCAGTCCATGGGGCCACAAAGAGTCACACATGACTGAGTGACGAAGCACATGGGTGTTGGAAGGCTGGGAATGGGAGTAGACAGAAGATCGATCTGAGACTTCGGAGAGGAAATTTACCAGCTGAGACTGAAAGCTCAGTTCAGTTCAGTTCAGTTGCTCAGTCGTGTCTGACTCTTTGCGACCCCATGAATCGCAGCACGCCAGGCCTCCCTGTCCATCACCAACTCCTGGAGTTTACTCAGACTCATGTCCATCGAGTCGGTAATTCCATCCAGCCATCTCATCCTCTGTCGTCCCCTTCTCCTCCTGCCCTGAATCCCTCCCAGCATCAGGGTCTTTTCCAATGAGTCAATGCTTCGCATCAGGTGGCCAAGGTATTGGAGTTTCAGCTTCAGCATCAGGCCTTCCAATGAACACCCAGGACTGATCTCCTTTAGGTTGGACTGGTTGGATCTCCTTGCAGTCCAAGGGACTCTCAAGAGTCTTCTCCAACATTACTGTTCAAAAGCATCAATTCTTTGGCACTCAGCTTTCTTCACAGTCCAACTCTTACATCCATACATGACCACTGGGAAAACCATGGCCTGGAAAGATGGGTACAAATCCATAGACTAACAAAGAAGGATGATACTGCAAGCAAAGGCATAGAACTCTGTGAGGAGTTGTGGAGGGGGAGGGCAGGTAGAGAAGGCGCTAAGGCCACTCAGGGGAACCCCTGATCCGACTTAAAGCTGGGCAGTAATGTGATCCAACTTACACTTCCAATAAACGACCTGTCAAGGGAAACTGGAGGTGTGGACATGAAGACGCACACTACTGCAAAGGCCTGGTCCTCTGCTGAACGTTACGTGTCAGCCTGGATGGGACGGGGGTTTGTGGGAGAATAGATACCTGCATATGCATGACTGAGTCCCTTCACTGTTCACCTCAAACCACCAGAACATTGTTAATCGGCTATACCCCAACAAAAAATTTAAAGTTTGAAGGAAAACAAAAGTACTGCTTTGTAACCTACTTTTATTTCAGTTAGTGTGTTATAAACATTTTTATGTCAAACTATATAAATAAACCCCATTTTCACCCTTGATGAGGGCACTATTCCATTTTCTGGTATACCTAATATATTTAATAGGTCTCTTAATCATATTTAGGTATCATGATTTTTTTAAAAGCATTTCTACCTATATTTATCATTTTGACTATAAATGTATTAGATTGCAATCTGAGATAGCCTTAACTAATTTCAACACATAACAACTTTACAATAACTCATTGTGGTAGATACTCTCATTTTATTTAATAGATGTGGAAACTAAGGTTTAGGGGGCTAATCCCCTTGCTTAAAGTAATGGAGCTACAAATAACTGAACAGATTCCAATCCAACATATGCATGACCTTTCAAACTCAACCCATTGCATTAACAATCATCATAAGCAATCATGAAATCCTGTAGCTGGAAAATAATTTATAGTCATATAATTCATTCCAACCCCAAAGTTCTATTAAGTGTGAAAGCTTCTTTATAAGCAAGGATTCAAACTTTTTGTATCTTGCATTCCTTTGTAGAGCAAATTTGCCCTAAATTAGGCAGTCAGTGACCAGCCTACAGCCCAGTCTCTCCTAATCCTCCATCAGCTTGAGCTCCAACCTGCAAAGTCTTTCAAAATCTCATAAATTCCCTTCAGCATTTTCTCTACAGTTTTGCCTGCTACACAGATATGTGCCTAAAAGTAGTTCAAACTGGCTGTCTGGAGCAGAAGCCAAGAACTGGATGCTATTTTTAGAAGGAAATAGACTTTATTCACAGCTGAACCTCTGCAACCTTGATCCTCTGGCCTGGGATAATGAGTACGGGGTGGGGTCTTAGCAGGCACACTTGCTCAATTGTTGACCATTTCCTCGAAGCATCTTCTCCATGGTGCCTGGTACCTAGGACTATACACTCCACTTGTCCAACCTTCCTTACCACCCACAACACGCAGATCAATTACGCCATTTGATCTTAGGTGAAATCGTGGATTCGAAAACAGTTAGCTAGATGACATCATAACTACAAATGGGAGAAAGGAAAGATTGATGTTCATCTACTAAACGTCAAGCAACCAGCTTGACTGTTTTCAGTGACTTGACCAGATCGGTAGGTTGTTCGGTTATCTTGTTGGCATTAACTAAATCAATGCAGTTGATTTGGAGGGAAGAAGGTATTAAACATGAAAGCGACGAGCATCCCAGTGTCTGCTGTGTGTCCTGTGGTTCTTGAGCACCGTCAGATTCCCTTCCATCCTTATCCTGACTCTGTGAGGTAGGCACTTCCTTATACCCATCTTACATGTGAGGAAACTGACTTTGCCCAAGATCACCCAGGTGGTGACAGGGCCAGAATAGGAGGCTAGTGTGCAATCATTGTACCCACTGCTATTGTAAATTGCTAGACAAAGCTGCAGGACTCAACTCTCAGTGGAGGCACATGACTCCGTAGCCCCACCTGCCCTCCAGGTGAAGGGCAGAGAAGGAGTCAGAAATCTTCCCAGCCACGCATCAATAGCACCGTTCCTTAGACCGAGTTTCCTATGCCATCATAATGCTTTCTTTTGTTACCAGTGACAAAAGAGTTCTGGAAGTCAGACACAAAGCGAGAGAGAGTTTATTTACTTGGATTTTCATGGTTCAAGGCCTGGAGGTTGGAGGTGAGGAATAGAAAAGCTTAAGCCTCGGAAAACTCACCCTGCTGGGCACCTCATGTGCCCGGCTCTGCCTGATGTGTGTGTGTTTGTAGATATTTATTTCCCTGCTTGTGTCAGAATCATATGAGCCCCTGCGCTTTGTACTTGAAAGGATCTTCAAAGGGCAACATCCCCTCAGATGTCTAGACTTCAAGCTTCTTTTCGCCTGCTCTTTCTGTGGTTAAGATCACGGAGGTTTTAGATGGATTATCTCTTCTCTCCCTGATTAGGGCCTCACTTTCTTGCAGCCCCAGACGGACTTTGTGTTCAGCACCTGCCCCAGGCCAAACTGTCCCCGTGTCCGCTGGGCTGCAGCAGAAGGAAAGAAGGACGGTGCCTGAAATTTTGAGCTATGTAAAACCTTTTGTTTATCCTGTTGCTTCCCTGATGGCTCAGATGGTAAAGAATCTGCCTGTAATGTAGGAAACCCTGGTTCGATCTCTGGTTCTGGGAGATCCCTTGGAGAAGGGAATGGCAACCCACTCCAGTATTGCCTGGAGAATCCCATGGACACAGGAGCCTGGTGGGCTATAGTCCATGGGTTCGCAGAGTTGGACACAACTGAGCAACTCTTTCACTTTCGCTTTTTGTTTATTACTTTGCCTGGATATAATAATACTACCAAGAAGCAGATTCCTCAGGGTTTCTGATGCCCCCACGTTAGTTGTCTCTCTTCCATCCCTCACACATTTGAGGAGGAGCAGAGAAGGGAAAGAAGCTTAAAGAAATAATTTTTCCAGTAAAAACAGAGTTCTAATGCTCTTTTTGCTAGTTAGGACATTCAGTGACAGCGTATGTGCATGTATATATGCTCAGTCGTGTCCGACTCTGTGACCTCATGGACTGTAGCCCACCAGTCTCCTTTATCTATGGGATTTTCCAGGCAAAAATACTGGAGCGGGTTGCCATTTCCTTCTCCAGGAGATCTTTCTGACTCAGGGATTGAACCCACGTCCCTTGGGTCTCCTGAATTGGCAGGTGGATTCTTTGCCAGCTGAGCTATCAGGGAAGTCCTCAATGACAGAGGGCCACATGTTTTACGAAAGGACAGTCATCTAAAGTCTGGGGAGACTGCCTGGAGGAAGTTGGCTTGGATTATTGTGATGGACGAAGCAAAGGTAAGCAAGCCACCTTTGTGGAAAATATCACAAAGGGTCACAAAGAACAGCGACCAGAAATAATGAAGGGTATGCCAGTTGTGGATGGCAGGAGGGGGTGGATTGCAGTAGGTATGGTATGGACCAAGAGACAAAAGAACTGGGTCCGAGTTGATGTCAGCAGTCCCTGTGTTTGCTAAATGCATCTGCAAAGCAAAAATCAAAGACTGTTAAGAATCTGACTGTTGAAATCTCAAAAAATAAAAGAAAGTTTACACCAGGGGAAAGAATTAAAATTGCATTGCACTTCTTCATATTTATTTTATGGTTATGCATTGCATTGATGTTTACTTGTGGTCTGGGGAGTGGAGTGCTGGTAGGTGGCACTCAAACTTTTTGATGCCTGAGACATCTAAAGGTCAGACTTTCTCCTGGAATCTGCCACCGTCTGTGTGACTCTGCGCAAGTCCATCCATCTCTTTGAGGCTCTCTTTTTTGTTGGGCAAGTTATGCTGGAGTTTGGGGGATGAGGTGGGGGTAGATGAGCTTTAAAATTAAAAAGTATGGGATCCCAAATAATGCTGACTCTTATCTGCTTCCTCCAAGACAGAAAGATTTTTTAATTTAGTTTCTTTGTTTTATATTGAAGTGTACTTGATTTACAATGTTATGTTAGTTTTAGGTATACAGCAAAGTGATTCAGTTATACATATATCCATTCTTTTTCAAATTCTTTTCCCATTTAGCTTATTACAGAATATTGAGTGGAATTTCGTGTGCTGTATAATAGGTTCTTCTTATTTATCCATTTTATATATAGTAGTATGTTTATGTTAATCCCAAACTTCTAATTTATGTCACCCTTTCCTCTTTGGTAACCATAAATTTATTTTTGAAGTCTGGGAGTCTGTTTCTGTATTGGTCATTTGTATCATTTTTTAAGCAAGATTGTTGATAAAACTATAGGCTGGTCCAGGGGACCAGCTGACTGAAAAGTTTACTTGTGAAAACAGTGAACCATCATGGCATTGGATAAGGGGCTTTGTGGAATTTGAACTCTACCAACGCATCAGAAGGGAGTGGACTGTATCTAACTCCAGGAACTGCTCCCAGGAATTTCTTGCCATCTGTTAGATATGTAGAATGGTATTTAAATATTGCTAGTGGTAACTTCATTGCAGTTTCAAGTTTAGAAAACAAAAAAATGCTTGAAAAGAAAATAGAGACCCACAGTCAATTTTCTAAGCATTACTGTCCTTGACCAGCAATGACCCAGAGGAGCTGACTTATCCCTTGCTTCAGCCACCAGATTGGAGTGCCTCCCAGTTACACAATGTATGACTGCCCAGAGCCACGTACCAGGAGAATGTGCTCCTCCTCTTATAACTTATGTTGAAGACTTAAATCTTTATTCCTCTAATATAAAATTTTCAGTATTTTTCACACAAGAGAAAGCAATTTATGACAACCCATTTCTTCCTGGATACTTAACCTTGGAGAAAAGCCACCCCTCCTACTCACATCTGTCAAACTACCTAAGAGTCCAATAGCCATCAAGAATCCACCAAAGAGGCCATGGGAAATGTTTGCTCTCCTTTTATTAATATTTAAAAAGCTAGCTGACATAAAGTAAAGCAATAACAGTTGCCACCACTTGACATAATATGACCTTCACTGTTGAAGCAGCGATAAAACCATGGCCTTTCTAGACCTGCTGTCTTTACTCACTGTCTCCCTCCAAATTGAACACTCCATCTTGAACCGTTTGTTTACTTGTTTCATAAGAGTAAATGTCAAAGTCCCAAAGGCATGATTACGTTCTTGATTCCAGGAACTGCATCTTGTTCTTCTTTTGATTGCCTTAAAAAAGCATGTTGGATGCTTGGTACATAACAAATACTAGCTGAGATGAAGACATCTTTTAGAGCTAGTAATGAGACAGTCTTTTTAAATTTTATATTGGATTATAATTGATTTACAATATTGTGTTAGTTTTGTGTGTACAGCAAAGTGACTTTTTTCTGATGTGGATGACTTTTTAAAGTCTTTATTGAATATGCAACAATATTACTTCTGTTGTTTATGTTCTCGTTTTATGTCTGGAAGGTATGTGTGATCTTAACTCTCGGCATGCATGCTCTATCTTGTCCCACTCTTTGTGACTCCATGGATTGCAGCATGTCAGGCCTCCCTGTCCTTCACTGTCCCCCAGAGTTTGCTCAAAGTCAGGCTGTTGAGTCAGTGATGTCATCCAACCATCTCATTCTCTGTCACCCCTTTCTTCTCCCGCCTTCTATCTTTCTCAGGGTCAGGGCCTTTTCCAATGAGCCGGCTTTTCGCTTCAAGTGGACAAAATATTGGAGTTTCAGCTTCAGCATCAGTCCTTCCAATGAATCTGCATGAGGGCAGACATTCTCCCTGCTCTTTTAGGTCCACCTTTCTAGGTCTAGTCTACATACACAGAAGTACCTAATAAATACTCAAGAGGAAAGTCCTTCATCCCAATATCCTAGACTTCCCATGGAAATGCTTCTGTTATATTCTGGTAACTTAGACAAGACCCCTGTGAAATTATTGGCTCAAAGAAAATGCAATTGGCCTCTGCTTCAAATACAGCTCAAAACTTCCACTAACCCATCTCCACTCAGTGACTCTATACCCCACAACTGCATTCCCTTTGGGCCCTACTAAAGTCACAGCACAATTTGGAATAACTGTGAGTGTGCCATGGCAAATAGCATGTGAGGGAATTGATAAATGAGAGAAACCAGAATTCAAGGATGTAAACACAGATGTGACTATCCTCTTTACAATGTGTTTGGCATTATAACTACAATCTAAACAGAAGACCAGGATACAAATCCTCTTCTACAATGAAACCTTCATTCCAGCATCCCAGGCAAGAGGTTGAAGCCCACTCTGGAACTCTCCTCTGAAAAATACCAAGAAGAAGAGTTGATGTCTCTCCATTTCAGGAATAGGTACTACCATGCTAGTCCATTCTTAGGCAATGTGCTTTGATCCTTTCATGTTTCATAAAGTGGGCATTATTTATCCATTTATCCCACAGGCACAGCCCAGTTTATAGTCTGACACCACACAGTAGGGAACCCAGAAACTGACCTACACGCACAACGAAACATGACTGAGCGTAGAGGCAGCATTGTAATTTATAGGTGAGGAAGAACATTTTCCATAAAGGTGCTGTGACAATTGATTATCCATGTGGACTAAAATAAATTTAGATTTCCTATCTCACACCATGCAATTCTAGATATATTAAAGACCAGATATGAAACACAGAACTTGAATCTTTTGAAGAAAAGCTACATGGCTGATTCACGTCAATGTATGGCAAAAACCACTACAATATTGTAAAGTAATTAGCCTCCAACTAATAAAAAAATAAATGGGGGGGAAAAAAAAAAGAAGAGCTACATTAGGGCTCACTCTTGGTACCGTACATTCCATGAGTCTGAACAAATGTGTAATGACATCTATCCACCAGTGTAGTCTCCTACAGAGTAGTCTCATTTCCCTGAAAAGCCTCTGAGCTCTGTTTACGGTTCCTCCTTCCACTCCCAACCCTTGGCAACCACTGATCCCTTCACTGTCTCCATTGTCTTGCATTTTCCATAACATCACAAAGTTGTAATCACACAGTATGTAGCCTTTTCCAATTGGCTTTTTTCACTTAGTAATATGGATCTAAGTTTCCTCCATGTCTTTTCGTGGCTTGATGTGCGTGCGTGCATGCTCAGGTGCTTCAGTCGTTTCTGACTCTTTGGGACCCTGTGGACTGTAGCCCACCAGGCTCCTCTGTCCATGGGATTGTCCAGGCAAGAACACTGGAGTGAGTACCCATTCCCTTCTCCAGGGGATCGTCCCAGATCTCCTGCACTGCAGGCAGATTCTTTACCGTCTGAGCCAACAAACAATAACAACAAAAACCTGACTTGGACGTCCCTGGTGGCTCAGATGGTAATGAATCGGCCCGCAATGTGGGAGACCCGAGTTCAATCCCTGGGTCAAGAAGATTCCCTGGGGAAGGAAATGGCTACCCACTCCAATATTCTTGTCTGAGGAATTCCACGGGCAGAGGAGCATGGCAGGCTATAGTCCACGGGGTCGCAAAGAGTCGGACACGACTGAGTAACTCACATTTTCACTTCACTTTCACTTGGAAGAAATAGGCTAATTTCTGTAGAAAAGAGAAAATAGCTTCAAAATAAATGTAATTCCTGGAGATTCAATTAAGTCACGGCGTCCACAAACTGAGTAGGTCTCTTCCACTTTTAGTCTGCAAAGAAATTTATGATAAATGAACTTTGAATTTCATCTCATATACTTGAGATAATGATATTGTTTGTCTCCTTTAATCCACTAGAGTAGGGATTTTGACTTGTTCACCAACCAGCACTTATTAATAGATGTTGGTTGGATAAATGAGTAAAACCCATGAAAACCTATACTCTCGTGACTGACCATGGAGAGAGAACATCCCTGGGGGAGAGGCGGGTGAATTGTGCTTCTCTTTCTGAGATACACTCTGCCCCCTGACCTTTCATTATCCCCTTCACCATCCTGATGGCCTCAGAGAGGACCAGCTTTAACGTTGTTCCCTAGTAGCTGAACCCAGAGGAGAGGAGAGCAGCCCTTTGTGTTAGCTCTCAGCACCAGCACAAGATACATAGCATGACTACCAGCAGAGCTTACCCCTCCCAGGTGCCCACGGAAGGGAACGGTAGTGTCAGGAGAGACTTACAGTCACAGCCCCAACTCTGCCTCCTCCTTGAGGCCTGCTGTGACAGGAGACTGTCCCTGGAACCTCAGTCTGGGCTTCTGAATGGCACTTGCTTGGTGAAATAGTTTGCACAGTTTTATTTTACACACACATCTCCTCCTTTCCAATGTCAACATCTAGTGTCAACAGTATTCAAAAGGAGTTTCTTTCCCTACTAGTCATGATTTGCTGAAAATTACACCATGTTTAGCCCCTATATTTCATATACAGTTGGTCATCATTTCGTTCCTGTAGTTTTTTAATGCCAATCTTGATTCCATGCAGTCTCTTATAGCAAATGTCAATTTGATTCTCATTTCTCTGCAATCGAAGTATAAGAACATATCTTTTTTTTTTCTTCTCTCTTTTTCAAGGCTTTTATGATCTTATCTTTACTCTTTGTGTCCTGGGATTTTGCAATGATGTTTCTAGATGTGAATCTTTTTCACTCATATGACTTTCAATTGGGGAATATGGTCTCTCTTCTGCTTAGGGGTTTTCTTGTGTTATTTCCCTGATAATGTATCTGTTTTCTTTGTTATCTCTTTCTGGAAATGTTAGTAGTGGAATGTTGAGCCATTTCCAAATCTCTTAATCTTTTATTTGTCTCATCTCTTGATATTTGGGTCTACATTCTGGGAGATTTTTACTTTATCTCCCAAACTTTATACTGAATTTCTCTTCTTTTAGCGATCAATTTTTGTTAAGCCCTCTGTCTAATTTTTTAAAATCCTTCTCCCGCTCATTTTGTGAGTGCAGTAACTTATTGAATCTCTAGGAACAACATTTATTTTGAAGCTATTTTATATTCTCTACAGAAATTAGCCCATTTCTTTCAAGGTCAAGTTTTTGTTGTTATTGCTGTTTGATTCTTTTGATCCTCTTATTATCATATGTACAGATGATTAAATATTATCCAACAATGAAAATCAGAGAAGGCAATGGCAACCCACTCCAGTACTCTTGCCCGGAAAATCCCGTGGACAGAGGAGCCTGGTAGGCTGCAGTCCATGGGGTCTCTAAGAGTCAGGCACGACTGAGTGATTTCACTTTCACTTTTCACTTTCATGCATTGGAGAAGGAAATGGCAACCCACTCCAGTGTTCTTGCCTGGAGAATCCCAGGGACAGAGGAGCCTAGTGGGCTGCTGTCTATGGGGTCACACAGTCGGACACAACTGAATTGACTCAGCAGCAGCAGCAATGAAAATGAATAAGTAGGAGTTAAATATGTAAACATGGGTAGCTCCAAAAAGATAATACTGAGTGTAAAAAGATAGTTACAAAATGCCAAATACTTTATGATGCCATTTATGTAAAGTTCAAACGCAAGTAAAATTTTCCAAATTATTTTTGACACCTTTGTATGTAATAATAACACAAAAACTGAATGGAAATAGCAAATACAAAAGTCTATTCCCTCCAAGGAAAAAGATAGGACATGAAATCTGCAACAATGTTTATAGTATTTTATTACTTAAGAAAAGTAATACCCTGAAGTAAAAATGACAGATAACGTTGGAAGGCAGTTATAGGGTTTTCATTGCATTATTTTCTATAGATTTATGTGCAATAAAACCAATTCCTTACACTCTTACACAATAGTGTCAGTGTCCCCATTACTATTGCTATCCCCCAAATAATTTTATGATGATCACAGATACTGTGGGCCAAAAATACAGATGAGGCACAGCTAAGACATCCTGTCTCTGCACCATAACATCTAGGATCTCACTGTGGAAGACAGGCAGGCTAGGGCTGTTCAGTGTCTGGAGCTGAAATCCATAGACTCTGTCTTCACTCACCTGTCTGTGGCTTGGGCTTCGTCACTGCACGGTGTCCTCAGGTTTAAAAGTGTGGGTCCCAAGAGAAGTACACAGAAGTTTCAGGGCTTCTTCAAACCTAGTCTGTTTCATAGCATCACTTAACATGGTGTCCACTTGGTACAAATTAGTTCCGCCTAGATTTAAGGAAAAGAGACATAGATCCCTCCTCTGCTGCAGCGGGGAGTGCCAAAAAATTTGGAAATATGCAAACCAGCAAAATCCATTCCTGGACAATAATTATATAATTCCTCCTAAGTGCAAAAGATACTTCCTCTTTCTAAAATCTTCCAGAAGGTCTCATCAATTTGACACCAGGTTCAGGTTCGAGGTCCTATTCCTTTTGCAAATGACGTTTCTCAAGTTATATTTCCTTCAGCTGAGCTGCCTAGACTTAGTTCCCCTCAATCTGAAGACATGTGAACTAGGGGAAAGCTGGCATACAAAGACTGGACAGGCAGAGGAAACCCATTAGATACCTTTGTTCAAAAACATGGGGAAAGGGAAAGACCTGGAGTCAACTGCCCATCCCAGTTCTGAAACCTGCTGAATTCAGCTGTCAGTTCCTTTGACCTGTGTGCATGCTTGCTTAGTTGTGTCTGACCCGTTGCAATCCCATCAACAGCAGCCCGCCAGGCCCTCCTTTCCATGGAATTTTCCAGGCAAGAATACTGAAGTGGGCTGCCATTTCCTACCCCAGGGTATCTTCCAACCCAGGTGTCGAATTCACATCTGCTTCTCCTGCATTGCAGGCGGATTCTTTACCACTAGCACTACCTGGGAAGCCCACCTTTGACCGGAGGACTTTTCTTAGTTTGCAAATTCTTCTGGCTGAAAGGACAGATCTGGGCTTTTAATATTTTCTCTAAATTTTATTAAAAACTGATTGATTCATTCTTTAATTCATCTCTCTCATCTCTCATTTTACTATAGGCAGTTTGAAAAAGCTAGTCATTAACAGAGTTGTTTGTACGACTTTTGAGAACTTTGCTTTAATGGAAATAAGAATATAAAGTAATTAGCCTGTTTCTTGTTTGTATAGGGATTTCTAAAACTTTGATCACCTATTGGATGGATATATTTCTTAAACTTATAAATATTTTATGTTTAACACTGTTCTTCAAGTTGCAACTTGGATTTTTCTAGAATTATTTCATTTCTAGACATAATAACTGGTATAGAACCACTGCAATGCAATTACCTAATATAGAAATAAAGATGATTTTTAAAGTGTGACACTATTCCATTACTTTAGATCTACTTTTTCTGAGATCAAGCAATGTTAGATCCTTATTGGAAGTCTAGGGCTTATATAGAGGATTGAAACAAAAAGAGGGGATGGAAATTATGAAGGAAATTGGAAATAAGATTAAATGAAAATGGAGGGAAAGAGAATTAGGAAAAACAGAATTAAATGAAAGAATGGAGAAAATGGTGAGAGGAGAAACAGAGATTGAGGGAGAAGCAGATAACTGAAAACTGATGATAAACGTGTCAAATTGTCTCTGGCATTAAGGTCTTGATCTGTCTCCATGTGACAGAATGCACTTATCAGAATTCCTTTTGTATTAAAACTAAAATATGACATACGTCACTATGATAGCCCATCAGAAATATTCCATGGAAATAACAGTATATTGGACTAAATTCTGCTAATCCCCTCACATCCACAAATCATTTGGTGAAAAATAGCCTTAAAAGACAGTCAACAATCTGATATTTCTATATTAGGTCCATGAAAAGAGAGTCTCTCAATTAATGACAGGAATTACACGTGTGTTACTGCAGGTCGTATTCACAGGATGGAAGTGATTACAATGCAGCCTACGTCCCTTTAAGCCAAATGATCTGCTCTTTTTAGTTGCTGGTATCAGAAAAAATAGCAAGACTGTCCAACAGATAATCCCCAAATCATGACAAGTAATAAATCTGCCTGCTGAAAAATCTTTAAGAAAACTTCCTCTGAGGAAAAGGAAGACGTGGGAGGTAAAACCACATGTGCAGAGTTGCTGATATCAAAATTGTAATATTGCTCCCAGCTCAAATTTCATATTTTATCCTTGTTAAAATACGAGACAGGACAATGCTGTGAAGCCCTCTTTATGGAACTTGAATTTTTAATGCAGTGTGGCCTGTGAACCAGACTGAAAGAAAACAGCTGGAAACCAGTACATTCCTGGCAATTGTTATTTTTGAAAAATGGTGGAAGTAATAAGACATCAAAATGGTCTTTTATATCTTGTCTTCAGCATGAAGCTTCTACCCTGGGGTGGAGAAATGTAAAACTCCAACTGACTTTGTTGATTAATGGAAATTTACAAGCATACAATGTCATCCCTTAGGAAGAACGGGCGTCATTCTGCAGACGGCAAAAATGGGAGCTCAGGGACCAGATGGAGCTTACCTCTGGTGGGGTGGCAGAGTCCCACGATGAGGGGACAGGAGTGCTGGTTTTTGGATGTAAAACATGAATCCCTACCCTTCTGTGGCTCCACCTCTTGATACAAATGTGGCGTTGGATAGGGAAAATGGAAGAGGGCACTATACATTATTTGATCTTCTGGGATCTACTTGTGAATCAATGTATCCCATGAGATCCTACAGGTAATTCTTACAAGTTTTCCTTTCTTAAATGGGCTTCCCAGGTGGCACTAGTGGTAAAGAACCTGCCTGCCAATGCAGGAGACATAAGAGATGCTGGTTTGATCCTTGGAGGAGGCCACGGCAGTCCACTCCCGTATTCTTGCCTGGAGGACCCCATGGACAGAGGAGCCTGGGACTATAGTCCATAGGGTTGCAAAGAGTCAGACATGACTGAAGGGACTTAGCACACACATGCCTTCTTAAATAGTGTTTACTTTCCTAAATGTATTTAGAGTAAGTCTACAGTTCTATTCACACTAATCTGCAAGTCGCAGACTTCAGAGAAAAAAACCTCAAACTCTCATGTCTGTCACTTAAATCCTAACCCAAACCCTCACCACCAGTCCTGCCCTCCAACCTCTCTTAAATATCCCAAACCCAGGGGTTCTCTATAAGTCCTCCCCTCAACATTTATACTATAAACCTCCTCATGGGGGGTAGCCTAAAGAGGATGCTGCCACATTTTTGATATGCTTTATGTTTGCACAAAATTGAAACCTTCCCCTCATGTTTTGAGCAAAATGGAATCCCCAGAAGGCTGTAACTGTATCCAACCTGCTTATCTGATTTTCCCAGACACACCTTCAAGTCTCCATACCATAGCTGGAAAACTGTTCATTTGGTCATCCTTTGTTCTCAGTCCAGTCCAGTTCAGTCACTCAGTCATGTCCGACTCTTTGCAACCCCATGGACTGCAGCACGCCAGGCATCCCTGTCCATCACTAACTCCCGGAGTTTACTCAGACTCAAGTCCATTGAGTCGGTGATGCGATCCAACCTCTCACCCTCTGTTGTCCCCTTCTCCTCCTGCCTTCAACCTTTCCCAGCATCAGGGTCTTTTCCAATGAGTCAGTTCTTCACATCAGGTGGCCAAAGTATTGGAGTTTCAGCTTCAGCATCAGTGCTTCCAATGAATATTCAGGACTGATCTCCTTTAGGATGGACTGGTTGGATCTCCTTGCAGTCCAAGGGACTCTCAAGAGTCTTCTCCAACACCACAGTTCAAAAGCATCAATTATCTGGCACTCAGCTTTTTTTATAGTCCAACTCTCACTTCCATATATGACTACTGCAGAAACCATAGCTTTGACTAGACAGACCTTTGTTGGCAAAGTAATGTCTCTGCTTTTTAATATTCTGTCTAGGTTGGTCATAGCTTTTCTTCTATGGAGCAAGCGTCTTTTAATTTCATGGCTGCAGTCACCATCCGCAGTGATTTTGGAGCCCAAAAGAATTAAAGTCCCTCACTGTTACGAAACATTGTTTCCCCATCTATTTGCCATGAAGTGATGGGACTGGATGCCATGATCTTAGTTTTCTGAATGTTGAGTTTTAAGCCATCCTTTGTGCTAAACACTGCTAAAAGAGAATTAGATTAAAATCCCTAACAATCAAAATTTCCTGAATTCTCTGTAAAACTCAGGTAAATAGACATTCCTTAAGACAGTGAAATTAGATTATTCAGTATATACGTGCTCAGTCATGTCCGACTCTTTGCAACCCTATGGACTGTAGTCTGCTAGGTTCCCTTGTCCATGGGATTTCCCAAGCAAGAATTCTGGAGTAGCTTGCCATTTCCTCCTCCAGGGGATCTTCCTGACCCAGGGATCGAGCCTGTGTCTCCTGCATCTCCTGCACTGGCAGGCGGATTCTTTACCATAAAGCCCCCAGGAGCCTGGGATTATCCAGAGTTTATAAATATTCTGAGAAAAGTAGTGTGTCCAGACTCATCCTAGCAAATGCTCACTCTTAACCCCAGACATATGGGTTCCAGGAGTGAGGCGCACTCCTCACTGCAGGAAAACAGGAGGAAGGTATTGTTTTTTTTCTTTTTAACTTTATAATGTTCATTCATTCAGTAATATCTATTGAGCCTCTATTATTTGCCAGGTACAAAAAGTTCTTATTTTTCCAAAAAAGTATTACAAGCATTTTCTGTTTTATTGAGAAAAGTCTTGCAAATGTAAATGAATTTGCCAATTATTTTTATACACAACATGAAAGGCAGTATAAAAATTAAAGCCGTGCCAATGGATTATGGACCTTACTTTCCCTGCACACACATACACATGTACACACATCCATTCTCTTCTGTTATTCTCTTTTAAGAGAAAAGACAAGGAAGATGAGATCCTTAACAACTGCATGTCAAAGTCAGAGATCTAGAGCTTACGCTCTAGGTGATCTCTCTTGGGAAGTAGCCATGGGGCAACCTGGGCTGGGGAGAGGGGGGAAACGCATGTCTGCACCAGGTAGGTAGCAGGAATCCTTGCACTTTTCATCCTTTTGCTTTCAGAAGGTGTTCCACGTGGTCTGGAGTGCTAATCTGGAGTCAGCACAGACCCTGTAGGGCTTCCTTGGATGGGAGAGTTGGTGACTGTAAGTATCTTCTGTGCCCAGTTGAGCAATGCAGGATGGACCCCCGCAGAAGTCACAGCTTGCAGACAGCACCTTGTCTAGCATCCAGGTTCAGGAGGAAAGGAAGATGCTCTGGAATTCCAGCTGTACTGTGGCCCTTCTGCTTTGGCCCAGCACCTACCTTCCTGCAGGTTTCCCTGTGGGGCTGGGCACGCCCACCAGAGCCCACCTAAAATGCGTCAGCTGAAGCTGAACTAAAGCTGAAGGATGCAAGTTAGGAATTAAAAAGAACTTCCTGGTTCAAAAGGTGAAAAGACATTAAAAATGGTTCTGGAGTAAAAGGAATCCTCCTACACTGTTGGTGGAAATGCAAATGGGTACAGCCACTATGGAGACTAGAAGAGAGGTTCCTTAAAAAACTAAATATAGAATTACCATATGATCCAGCAATTCATATATCTGGAGAAAACTAATTTGAAAAGATACAAGCACCTGAAGGTTCATATTTACCATAATCAAGACATGAAAGCAACCTAAATGTCCATTGACAGAGGAATGGGTAAAAAAGATGTGGTACATGTATACAAAGGAATACTACTCAATCACAAAAAGGGATGAAATAATGTCATTTGCAGCAACATAGATGGACTTAGAGATTAGCATACTAAGTGAAGTAAGCCAGACAAAGACAAATATGATATTGCTTAAATGTGGAGTCTAAAAAATGATACAAATGAACCTATTTACAAAGTAGAACAGACTCACAAACATAGAAAACAAACTTATGGTTATGAAAGGGGAAAGGTGGTAGTGGGGGACAGATAGAGTCAAAATTTGGGAGTAACATATATACACCGCTATATATAAAACACACAGACAACAAGGACCTACTGTATAGCACGGGGAACTACACTCAGTATTTTGTTATATCCTATATGGGAAAAGAATCTGAAAAAGATATATGTATATCACTTTGCTGTACAACTGAAATTAACACAATATTGTAAATCAACTAAAAAAATAGTTAGTTCAATTTAAAAAATTAGTTTTTAAAAAGTGGTTTTGAAGTGCTCTTGTAAGAAAAAAATGTGTAGCAAGTTTAACCTGAGGAATAGTACAAGTTGTAATACAGCCCCAAATATTGGAAATGTATTTAAAATTTCTTCCACTATTCTATCTCTACCCTCACTATTTCACCCAGAGGTACATAAAAACAAACCTGAGGCTGTCTAGGGCTCTGTTGCCCATTCTGAGGACTATTTTTATTTTTTAGGATGCACTGAATTTCTACTGTTTAAAAATTAAAAGTAGTAAAAATTTTAAATTTAATTTAAAAATTAAAAATTTATTCTCTTTTATCATCAATTATGGTACAATAAAGTGTTAGTCACAGAAATTCCACAGGTTTGGAGTACTCTGAAAGGGAAGAAATGCAGGATATGAGTTGAAGAGGATTTGGGCTAGAGTAAGAGGCCATGGTCAGGGCTTTGAACTTGAAACAAACAGAGCTCAGGAGTTGAAAGTCTGGGGGGCCACGATTGCTTTGGACCAGTGTGGCCACCAGGAGACAGAGAGAAGAGGCTGGATTTGAGAGGAGTTGAGTAGCTGATGGATTGGGTATGAGAAGTGAGGGGAAGAAGGAACTAGGGGTGACCCTGGGGTCTTTATAAAGCAGCAGTGTGGTTGCCATGGCATTTATTGAGACAGGGAAGGCAAAGGGGAAAACAGGCTTGCTCTGTGCTTGGTGTATCAGAGTTGAATAGACAAATCCAAGGAGATGTCAAATCTGAATCATATTTTCTTACCTGACACTAAGGGAGAAATTTGGGCTAGAGCCAAGGATGAGAGTACCTTCAGCTTATTTAGCATCATTGAAACCCAAGGAATTGATGAAGTTGTCCAAGTAGGGACTGAGGAATGAAGAAAGAACTGTGGGGAGGGGATGATCTGAATCATAACGGAAATATTTAATATATGAAGGATGGTGAAAGAATAGAAGAGTTTGTATGATCTTAAGAAGTGCCTGAAGTAGCAGAAAGAAAGTCAAGAAAATATAATATCATATGGGCAAAGGTAGGAGAGTGTTGAGAAGGAGCGATGATTGTGTGTTAGGACATTGGGAAGAGTTAAGCAAGAAGAGCCCAGAGGAGTGATCTGAACTTGGAAAGCAGCCTCAAAGAAACACGGTGGGGAAGCTGTGCTGCATGGGGAGAGGAGGTGTGAGGACACACAGAAAAGGTGTTGGCTGTGAAAGGGCAGAGGGGAGCCCTCCAAGGGGGTGGTTAGAAGTGTCACCTGCACACAGTCAAGGGGAGAAGAGCCTGAGCTAAGAGATTGGAGAAGTTTCCCTCTAAGAAGCCTGGGCCTTGAGCAATGGCTGGGATTAAACCAGCTGGAGGAAGGGGAGAGATTTTTCCTGTGGGGAATGAGCCTGAACAAAGGTCAAGATCTACACTGCACAATATGGTAGCTACAAGCCCCAAGGGAGCCACAATACAGGAGCCCCAGAAGGTTACTAGGTTCTTTACATGTGCCTAGTTAAAACTGAGATGCACCCTGAGTGCAAAACACACAGTGAGTTTCAAAGCAGAGAAGAATGTGAAAAAGAGTGTGAAAGAATGTGAAGAATCTCATTAACAATTTTATATGATTACATCTTGAAAAGATAACATATTGGATGTTGCTACTGTTGTTTAGTCACCTAGTTGTGTCTGACTCTTTTGCAACCCCATGGATTGGGATTACCCAGGCAAGAATACTGGAGTGGCTTGCCATTTCCTTTCTCCAGGGCATCTTCCTGACTCAAGGATCAAACCCATGTCTCCTGCATTGCAGGCAGATTCTTTACCACCGAGCCACATAGGAAACCCAATATATTGGATCCTTCTTGTCATTCAGTCACTACGTCGTGTCTGACTCTTTTGTTGCTGTTCAGTCACCAAGTCATGTCTGACTCTTTGCGACCCCGTGAACTGCAGCACACCAGGCTTCCCTGGCCTCACTCTCTCCTGGAATTTGCTCACTCATATCCACTGAATCGTTGATACCATCCAACCATCTCATCCTCTGTGCCCCCTTCTCCTCCTACCTTCAATCTTTCTCAGCATCAGGGTCTTTTTCAATGAATTGGCTCATCCCATCAGGTGGTCAAAATATTGGAGCTTCAGCATCAGTCCTACCAATGAATATTCAGGATTGATATCCTTTAGGATTGACTGGTTTGATCTCCTTGCTGTCCAGGGGACTCTCAAGAGTCTTCTCCAGCACCACAGTTTGAAAGCATCAATTCTTCAGTGCTCAATCTTTTTCTATGGTCCAATTCTCAAATCTGTACATTACTACTGGAAAAACCATATCTATTGGATATACTGGGCTAAATAAAATAGATTCTTACAATTACTTTCATCCATTTATTTTTTTCCTCTAGTTTTACTGGAATGTAACTGACATGCTGGTGTACATGCATGCTAAGTTGCTTCAGTCATGTCCAACTCTGTGGAACCCTATGGACTGTAGCCTACCAGGCTCCTCTGTCCATGGGATTCTCCAGGCAAGAACACTGGGATGGGTTTCCCTGCCCTCCTCCAGGAGATCTTCCCAACCCAGATATCAAACCTGAGTCTCTAATGTCTCCTGAATTAGGCAGGCAGATTGTTTACCACTAGCCCCACCCGGGAAGCCCCTATAAGTGACACAATACTGCATATCTTCAAGGTGTACAGCATGATTAAACTTAATATACACCATCCATTTCTTTTTATTTTCTTTAAATGTGGCTATTGGAAATTTTAAAATTACAGCTTACTGCCTGTTCCATCAGCACTGCTGGTCTAGAGCTGAAAGAAGAACGAAGGACTTAGGGACCACTGGGGGACTGGTGTGTGCTCCAGTGGGAAAGGGGGTGAGTTTGGATCATTTCAGAGGTGTCTAAGTGAAAGGAACTTCCAATGCAAGCAGAGAAGTACCAGCACAGAGCTATGAGATTTCCCAAGCAAGAGAAAGACTAATCTATAAGGAAATTCAGGCTTGAGGAAATCTGTGTTTTCAAATGGTTAGAAAACTACCCTCTTAATAATGAACCAAAGAAGGCTAGATCATTTGTGGAAGGGTAACAGGATGGGAAAGGAGAAGCCAGTGGTCCCAAGAGACTTCCGTCCAGTATCCTCTCCTCCAGCATCTCTGTCAGCAGGTAATCTATCCAAAGTTGGCTCCCATTGTCAGAGCTATGGTTTTCCCAGTAGTCATATACAGATGTGAGAGTCAGATCATAACAAAGGCTGAGTGTCCAAGAATTGATGCTTTTGAATTGTGGTGCTGGAGAAGACTCTCAAGAGTCCCTTGAACAGCAAGGAGGCCAAACCAGTCAACCAGAAAGGAAATCAACCCTGAATATTCATTGGAAGGACTGATGCTAAAGGTTGGCCCCAGCAAAGAGTCAATTAGTTGGAAAAGATGGCAATGTTGGGAAAGATTGAGGGCAGGGGAAGAAGGGAGTGACAGAGGATGAGATAGTTGGATGGCATCACGAACTCAATGGATATGAGTCGGAGCAAACTCCAGGAGATAGCATAAGACAAAGGACCTAGGCATGCTGCAGTCCATGGGGTCACAAACAGTCAGACACGACTTAGCAAGTGAACAACAATAAAAGCAGCTAATGGATACTTAAAAGAGAATGGGATACTGGATGGGCATAGTCTGAGGAAAATAAAAATCTGAAATATGGGGATTAAAGATTGTTGAGAGTATAACAGGGCCAACAGAGGTGCAAGAAGCCTCAGCCTTTCACCTCCACCACTTCTGCAGAAAAGTTTTGGCACTTGATTCTGAGTTGAGCTAATCTTAATAGGTAAATAATGACCCACGTTTGCTAATAAAATAGTTATGACAAGCTATTTCATGTAAGCACAGGATACTTAAGTCCAGAACTAATACAAACTTACAAATTTTCGTCCATGGTCTATATCACTCTGTAAATGGCCAAGTTGTTTATCTTATGCTGTAGAAAATTTGATTTGGTTCATTAATGCTGATTCCGCTCATTGATTATTTGGCCTATTTTCTCCAGGATCATTTTTCTTTCTGGAACTTTGTAATATTGCTCATAATTGTACAAACTATGTTAAAAGGCACTGCTCTCTAGAGCCCTTATTAGAAGCAATTGAAGGGAATGATTAAATAATTCCAGTGGACTGCTGTAAAGCCATAGAAATGGATAATGCAGAACTTTATGTATTTACATGGAAAGTAAATCATAGCGTGCCAAAGAATTGATGCTTTCAAACTGCAGTGCTGGAGAAGACTCTTGAGAGTCCCTTAGACTGCAAGAAGACTAAACCAGTTAATCCTAAAGGAAATCAACCCTGAATATTCATTGGTAGGACTGATGCTGAAGGTGACACTCCAATACTTTGGCCACTTTATGTCAAGAGCTGACTCACTGGAAAAGATTCTAATGCTGGGAAATATTGAGGGCAAGAGGAGAAGGGGGTGACAGAGGATGGGATGGTTGGATGGCATCACTGACTCAGTGGACATGAGTTTGATCAAACTCTGGGAGATAGAGAAGGCCAGGGAAGCCTGGAGCACTGCAGTCCTTGGGGTCAGAAAATCTACAGGGGACACAACTTTGTGACTAAACAAGAATAAATTATAGAGCAATATGTACCTGTGGGAGTTTCCCTAGTAGCTCCATTGGTAAAGAATCTGCCTGCAGTAGAGGAGACCCTGGTTTGATTCCTGGGTTGGGAAGATCCCTTGGAGAAGGGATAGGCTACCCTTCCAGTATTCTTGGGCTTCCCTGGTGGCTCAGATAGTAAAGACTCTGCCTGCAATGCAGGAGACCTGGGTTTGATCCCTGGGTTGAAAAGATCCCCTGGATGAGGGCATGGCAACCCTCTCCAGTTTTCTTGCCTGGAGAATCCCCATGGGCAGAGGAGCCTGGCAGGCTGCAGTCCATGGTGTCACAAAGATTTGGACACAACTGAATGACTAAGCACATGTGCATGTAGACATGGGGATTTTTTATTTAAATCATGTATCACTGAACAAATATTGCTAATGCTGTTCGCCTGATTTCATGGTCCTATGAATGGATTTCTTCCAGCTCTGCCTCCCTCTGAGGTGATCTCAGCCACATTCTCTTCTTGGTCCCTCTCTGGTTTCAACTCTTAACCTATTAAGTCTTTATAGCTACTTTCTGATGTGTTTCCCTTTTACTTACATCTTATTTTGAATTATGAATTTAAAAAATAAGTAAACAAACACAACACCAACAAAATAGCTCCACACATAAGTGTGACTAGTCCTGAATGAATTCAGGTTTGGTACTACCCCTGCTCTCTACTTGGTGTTTGTCCTTCTCAAGTCTCCTAAGCTTTAATGACCCACCCTCAAATCTTCACATGATTTATTCTTATGAATGATATTTTGTAGTTCCTCCTTTTTATTTACTTACCTGACAATGTTCCTGAAAATTCAGAACCCTGAATCCCTTTGGTGTTAAACCCAGCTGTTCACTAAACCCCATATTACCTTCCACAGTTTAAAATGATATAGAAAAAAATCTGTTCATGTTAATAAAATATTTGAACTTAGATGAGAGAAAATCTAAGCCACACCACCTTATCATAGTGACTTAAATTTATATAATTTTTCATATGTAAATATCTTTAGATTAACAATTATAGTTATAGGAACAAATAGTATTCCTCTTTTCATCTATTATTACACTAACATTTTTGTTTTATTTCAAAATTTGCAAAATCATAATTTGTAATGACCATATAATGTTCCATTAAGCTAGTTAACCATAATTTATATAACTATTCCTATATTTTAGCTATTTGGGTTTCTCATGATTTTTTATTTGCTATTAGTTATACTATAAAAATATCTTGATGCATGTATATTTTTATGTGTTTGGATGATTTAAGTTACATTGTTAGAATTAATATTTTATTGGTTTGGAAGAGAAGAATACATTGTAGTTTTCAATAGACATTGCAAAACTTTTCTAAAAAGATTTTACCATAAACCATGCTGAGAAACTAATATGAGACTATCTTCCTCTGTCATTTATAAATCTGCAACTGAAAAAAATATATAAAATTCCTGTTTTTGGAGATTGGATAACAGGCAGCACAGGTCTGTGATTTCTATAGAAAGGAAAAACTGAGGAAAACCTCAGAATTACTCAAACTTTCTTATGGGAAGCACTTTCTAGATGGTGATAAAGCAGACCATAGTGATTTCACTGAGCTGAGAAGACAGACTTTGGAGTTTGGGGTACCAAATCAGCTGAAATTTTCAGAACAGGTTTCAAGAGAGAATGTAAAAAGAAAGCTGCACTAGTGCACTCCTGAGGCTTTGGTCAAATGCTAAGTTTTCATATAAAGAGCAACAAACCACTAATTCTAGCAAATAACAACCACTGGAGATAAAACAAGTACTAGGAAAAAGAACATTTCCTGGAAACTATTAAAATTTGTACAAGTAGGAAGACACTTATGACATCTTTGAATATGCTGAGCTTTCAGCAGACTCCAGCAAGACCAGGCCATAAGAGTGGATAATCCAGCCACAGAGAAAAAATTATTTTACACGCATCCAAACAAAACTTTAAAAAAACTTCTTTCTTTTATTTATTTTAATTGGAGGCTAATTGCTTCATGATATTGTAGTGGATTTGCCATACATTGACATGAATCAGCCTTGGGTGTACATGTGTCCTCCATCCCCCACCCCCACCCAACTCCCTCCCCATCCCATCCCTCAGGGTCATCCCAGTGCACCAGCCCTGAGCGCCCTGTCTTGTGCATCAAACTTGGACTGGCGATCTATTTCACATGTGGTAATATACATGTTTCAATGCTATTCTCTCAAATCATATCACCCTCACCTTCTCCCACAGAGTCTAAAAGTGTGTTCTTTATATCTGTGTCTCTTTTGCTGTCTTGCATATAGGGTCATCGTTACCTTCTTTCTAAAGTCCATATATATGTGTTAATATACTGTATTGGTGTTTTTCTTTCTGACTTATTTCATTCTGTATAATAGGCTCCAGTTTCATCCACCTCATTAGAACTGATTCAAATGCATTCTTTTTAAAGGCTGAGTAATATTCCATTGTGTATATGTACCACAATTTTCTTATCCATTCATCTGCCAATGGACGTCTAGGTTGCTTCCATGTTCTAGCTATTGTAAACAGTGCTGCAATGAACATTGGGGTACACGTGTCTCTTTCAATTCTGGTTTCCTTAGTGTGTATGCCCAGGAGTGGGATTGCTGGGTCGTATGGCAGTTCTATTTCCAGTTTTTAAAGGAATCTCCACATTGTTCTCCATAGTGGCTTTACTAGTTTGCATTCCCACTGACAGTGTAAGAGGGTTCCTCTTTCTCCACACCCTGTCCAGCATTTATTGTTTGTAGACTTTTTGATAGCACCTATTCTGACCAGCTTGAGGTGGTATATATATATACCTCAATTGTATATTGTATATACACCTCAATTGTATATATAACCTCAGTGTGGTTTTGATTTGCATTTCTCTGATAATGAGTGATGTTGAGTATCTTTTCATGTGCTTGTTAGCCATCTGTATGTCTTCTTTGGAGAAATGTCTGTTCAGTTCTTTGGCCCATTTTTTGATTGGGTCTTTTTTTTTCTGGTATTGAGCTGCATGAGCTGCTTGTATATTTGTGAGATTAATTCTTTGTCAGTTGCCTCATTTGCTAGTATTTTCTCCCATTCTGAAGGCTATCTTTTCACCTTGCTTATAGTTTCCTTCATTGTGCAAAAAACTTTTAAGTTTAATTAGGTCCCATTTGTTTAATTTTGCTTTTATTTCCACTACTCTGGGAGGTGGGTCATAGAGAATCTTGCCGTGATTTATGTCAGAGTGTTTTGCCTATGTTTTCCTCTAAGAGTTTTATAGTTTATGGCCTTACATTTAGATCTTTAATCCATTTTGAGTTTATTGTTGTGTATGGTGTTAGAAAGTGTTCTAGTTTCACTCTTTTACAGGTGGTTGACCAGTTTTCCCAACACCACTTGTTAAAGAGATTGTCTTTTCTCCATTGTATATTCTTGCCTCCTTTGTCAAAGATAAGTTGTCCATAGGTATGTGGATATATCTCTGGGCTTTCTGTTTTGTTCCATTGATCTATATTTCTGTCTTGGTGCCAGTGCCATGCTGTCTTGATGACTGTAGCTTTGTAATATAGTCTGAAGGCAGGCATGTTGATTCCTCCAGTTCCATTCTTCTTTCTCAAGATTGCTTTGGCTAATCGAGGTTTTTTGTATTTCCATACAAATTGTTAAATTATTTGTTCTAGTTCTGTGAAAAATACTGTTGGTAGCTTGATAGGAATTGCATTGAATCTATAGATTGTTTGGGGTAGTATATTAATTTTCACTATATTGATTCTTCTGATTCATGAACATGGTATATTTCTCCATCTATTTGTGTCATTTTTTATTTCTTTCATCAGTGATTTATAGTTTGCTATATATAGGTCTTTTGTGTGGCTCAGCTGGTAAAGAATTCACCTGCAATGCAGGAGACCTGGGTTCAATCCCTGGGCTGGGAAGATCCCCTGGAGAAGGGAAAGGCTACCCACTCCAGTATTCTGGCCTGGAGAATTCCCAGGACTGTATGGCAGTTGCAAAGAGTTGGAAACGACTGAGTGACTTTCACTTTCACTTTTTGTTTCTTTAGGTAGATTTATTCCTTAATGTTTTATTCTTTTCATTGCAACAGTGAATGGAATTTTTTTCTTAATTTCTCTTTCTGTTTTCTCATTGTTAGTGTATAGGAATGCAAGGGATTTCTGTGTGCTAATTTTATATCCTGCAACTTTACTGTATTCATTGATTAGCTCTAGCAATTTTCTGGTGGTGTCTTAGGGTTTTCCATGTAGAAGATCATGTCATCTGCAAGCAGTGAGAGTTTTACTTCTTTTCCAATCTGGATTCTTTTTATTTCTTTTTCTTCTCTGATTGCTGTGGCTAGAACTTCCAAAACTACATTGAATAGTAGTGGTGAGAGTGGGCACCCTGTCTTTTTCCTGACTTTAGGAGAAATGCTTTCAATTTTTCACCATTGAGGATAATGTTTGCTATGGGTTTATCATATATGTATTTTTATTATATTGAGGTATGTTCCTTCTATGCCTGCTTTCTGGAGGGTTTTTATCATAAATGAATGCTGAATTTTGTCAAAGGATTTCTCTGCATCTATTGATATAATCATATGGTTTTTATGTTTCAATTTGTTAATGTGGTGTATCACATTGATTGATCTGCAAATATTGAAAAATCCTTGCATTCCCTGGGATAAAGCCCACTTGGTCATGATGTATGATCTTTTTAATATGTTGCTGGATTCTGTTTGCTAGATCACATCCTGGGCCATAAATCTAGCCTTGATAAATTTAAAAAAATTAAAATCATTTCAAGCATCTTTTCTGATCACAATGCAGTAAGATTAGATGTCAACTACGGGGGAAAAAAAACTATTAAAAGTACAAACATATGGAAGCTAAACAACACATTTCTGAATAACCAATAAATCACAGAAGAAATCAAAAAAGAGATCAAAATATGCATAGAAACGAATGAAAATGAAAACACAACAACCCAAAACATATGGGATTCAGTAAAAGCAGTGCTAAGGGGAAGATTCATAGCAATACAAGCTTACCTCAAGAAACAAGAAAAAAGTCAAATAAATAACCTAAGTTTACACCTAAAACAACTAGAAAAAGAAGAAATGAAGAACCCCAATGAAGAAGAAAAGAAATAATAAAAATTGGGGCAGAAATAAATGCAAAAGAAACAAAGGAGACTATAGCAAAAACCAACATAACTAAAAGCTGGTTCTTTGAGAAGATAAATAAAATAGACAAACCATTAGCCAGGCTCTTGAAGGAAAAGGGGAGAAGAATCAAATCAACAAAATCAGAAATGAAAACGGAGAAATCACAACAGATAACAGAGAAATACAAAGGATCAATTGTAGAAGAAGATAAACTCCCAAACTCATTCTATGAGGCCACCATCACCCTAATACCAAAACCAGACAAAGATGCCACAAAAAAGGAAAACTACAGGCCAGTATCACTGGTGAACATAGATGCAAAAATCCTCAACAGAATTCTAGCAAACAGTATCCAAAAGCATATTAAAAACACTTCTTAGTGGTTTGAAGCTTGTGACTAAATTAACAACCTTTCAGAATAAAAATTGATGCACAATTGGGGAAAAAAACTAAACAACACAACATTTATGATACTTAGAATACAAAAACAATGACCAAACACAGACAAATATTAAAAATAAGCAGAAAAATTCTGATATGAAAGTTACTTTCATTTGACAGAGACGATGGAATTAATAGACACATACTTTTAAAATGCTATCACAAATATGGTAAAGGCTTTCAATAAAATCATAAATATAATGAAGAAACAAATAAGGAGTTTCAGTAGAGAAATAAGATGTATAAAAATGTTAGGACTAAATAATATAACTCTAAAATACAAAATTTACTTCATGGGTCTGACAGCTGAGTAAACACAGAAAGGAAGAGTGAATTTAAATTCAGGGCTAGGGAAATTATCCAAACTAAAGCACAGAGTGAAAATTTAAAAAAACTGGGGAAAAAAATAAAGAGTGCCTCATTAATCTATAAAATAATAGCAATCAGGTTAAAATGTACCTAACTACAGTACAGAAGTAAGGAGAGAGACATGGGAGAGCAAAACTATTTGAAGACATCATGATCACATATTTTCCAATTTTGATGAATGATTGAAAATCAAAAAAACCCAAGTAAGATAAATGTAAAGAAAACCACAGTAAAGCACATCTTAACCAAACTGTTGAAAGCCGATAATAAAAATAAAATGTTAAAAACAACCAGAGGAAAAATAAATAAATAAATAAAATAAAAACAATCAGAGGACAAAAAGATATACATGTTATACACGTTTGAGAAACAGTAAGAATGATTTCTGACTTTTCATCATGAACAAGGCAAGTCAGAAGACAATGAAATGAGGTATTTCCTCTGTAAGAAAAGATATTTCCATTGCCAACTAGAAGCCCAGCAAAAATATCCTTCAAAATTCAAAGCAACCAGACAAAATGTAATAGATGCACTTCTTTATGCTCCTCCTTCTAAGTTATGTTTTTAAAAAAAATGTTCTGACTATTATATCTAAGTGAAAAGTGAAAGCATTGTTCAGTCATGTCTGACTCTTTGCAAGACCATGGACTGTAGTCCACCAGGCTCCTCAGTCCATAGAATTCACCAGACAAGAATACTGGAGTGGGTAACCATCCCCTTCTCCAGGATATTCCCAACCCGGGGATCGAACTCAGGTGCCCCATATGGAGAGCAGATTTTTTACCCTCTGAGCCACTAGGGAAGCTCATTATATCTAAAATAAACATTAAAAGACTGTGGAAAGTGGAGAAAAGTAAACAGATCAGCTAGAGACCTCGAGACCCAAAGAATTACATGCAGTGAGTTCTTGGATTTTCTTTTTGCCTTTTACGTCTCAGACTGGTTGCCTGGGAAATAGGTAATGGGGAAATAGAAACTAAAAAACACTAAACAAGGCAAAAGGAGCCCAAGGAAAAGACTGCTCCCAGTAGTCAAAGAACCAACAAATAGAGAAAAAACAGCCAGAAAGAAAGCAGTACTCCTTAAACTAGTCTCCTACCCCTGCTGGGATGGTCTCAGGGTCATTGAATGAGGAGCTGGTAGTTTTATTTCTACCTGGCAGTAATGATACATCCCCACATGTGAGGATCCTGGACTATCATTCAGTAGCAAGGAAGTGCTCCAGCCTCATCATACCTGCCAGGACTAATCTTAGAGGCCAAATGGGAAACCAGAACCTTCACCATCATCCAAAACACTTACTGGAAAACCAACTTTACCTGATGGTATTTAAGAAATGCTACATCCAACACCATAGAAAATGCATTCTTTTCCAGTGCACATGAATAAATATCAAGACAGATCATATGTTGGGCCATAAAACCAGTCTGAAGAAACCTAAAAGAATTGAAATTAGGCAGAGTATATTCTTCAGCCACAAGGAAATTAAATAAAAAACATTGACAATAAGAAACCCAGATCCTTATATTAGAAAGGGGAAAGACTTAAAACCAAAGCTTTAAAATCCATCTTTAGAGGCAAGGATAAGAGCAAATCAAACCAAGATAAAGGGTAAAAAGGATATTTGTAACAGAAGAAATCAATAAAATAGATTAAAAATACCAAGTTTGTTCTCTGAAATTATTAATAAAGTGATAATTTCCTGGCTAGAATGGACAAGGAAAAAAAAGAAATAAAAGAATATCAGGATGAAAGAGGGGATATCACTACAGATCCCACAGATATTATAAGCAGCTCAGTGATATAAAATTCTAAAAGTAAAAATTAGAAAACCTGAGTAGCCTTGTATGTATTAAAGAAATTAAATTTATAGTTTAAAAAATCTTCCCACAAGATTCTAAGTCCAAATGGACTCGCTAAGGAATTCCCCCTATCATTTTTTAATTTTATCAATCATTTAAAGAATAAATAGTAATACTGAATAACTTCCCCAGTAAATCAATACATAGAATTATTTTTAGCCAAATCCCAGCAGTCTATTTTGCAGAAATTGATAAGCTACTTTTAAAATTTACATGTACATGAAAAGGGCTTCAAATAGACTAAACAATTGAGAGGGTAACAGGCAGGAAGGCCAGGAGTCTCCAAAGGGAGGAAATAGGCTACAAGTGTCTCTTAAAATTCTGTGTTGCTATGACAACACTTGGTTCCACCTGAACTTAACTTTTCTCAAACCTTGAGTTAACCAATGTGTTTTACTTATGGAAATGTTTTTCTTAGGCTATGTTCATGACACTATGTATTTGCTTTGGAATTTGCCTTTCTTCAAAATGGTTCCACCTAAAACTAACTTTTGGCTGAACAAGCCAGTATTAATATCAATTGTTTTATGGCTGGGGGATGACACACCTCCTGCCATCCTATCTCAAAAATGCACGTGGTGGGAAGGGGCCTGGTGAAACGCTGTCAGCCTTGAGGTGTCTCTCTTCTCTGATTAACTGCTTTCTAACAAACATGAAACAGCTTGCGAAAACTAGCAGGGGGCACTCTCCATCCCCCTTCTGCTGTCTGTGTCAGAAGCTTTCTCCCGCCCTTTCACTTTAGTAAAACTCTGCTATACAAAAGCTCTTGAGTGATCAAGCCTGGTCCCTGCTCCCGAAGTTAAATCTTCTTCTATGGAGATCACGAATCTGACACCATTCACCATAAGCTATCACAATATTGAACAAGAAGAACAAAATTGAAGTACTTATACTAACTTTTTTGAAGACATAAACTTATGGTAATGAGGTATATGTTTTATTGGCATGAAAATGGGTAAATGGTATCTATCTGAAATAGACACACATTTATACAGTCAACTGATACTAGGGCAAGCTACCAAAACATTTCAAAGGGGAAAGGATTTTCAACAAATGATTCTGAAATAATTGGTCAACTCTTTGAAAGAAAAAGAAAATCGCAACTCATACTTACTCTGTATAGAAATTAATTTAAAATAAATCACAGACTTAAATGTAAAAGCTAAACTCATAAAGCTTTAGAAAATATGTACAGAAAAAGATTTCTTAACTAAACTTCAGAAAGAAGAAAATTCTGAAAATGAAGCTTATCAAATTAAATAATTTTACTCATGAAAGTTTATGAGTAACATTTACTAAAAGAACAAATAGGCAAACCATAGATCAGGAGATAATGTTCATAATATATTTATCTGACAAAAGACTTAAAGGACTTGCATCCAGAATGGTTTAACTTCTCCTGTGACTCAATCATAAAAAGAAAAACATTCAATTTAAATTTTTTTCAAAAGGCTTTAAAAATCAATTCCCAAAGAGAATAAACAAATAGCTACTATGAATATGAAAAAATGTTCAATATCACCTTTCAACAAGAAAGTACAAATGAAAACCATGGTAAAATATCATTGGACACCCTTTCGATTTGCTAAACAGCCATTGGAATTTTCATAATGTGTTGGTGGAAAAGTTTTAACCACTTTGGAAACTGTGCAGGCAGTTTCTCTAAAATTGTGTATACTTACCTTATGATTCAGCAATTCCACTTCTAGGTGTTTACTTAAGATAAATGAAAACATACTCATATGTTTCATACTATATTTTCATAATTCGTATGTATTCATACTATAGTCAGCTCTTGTTACTTACTCACGGTGGTATGGTTCTATAAAGCCACTCTGAGCACTGAATTAGTAAATACCGAACTATTACTCCTAGGGAGAGTAAAGGATTAGGTCCCTGAGAGCCTCTGGTCACAATATTTTCATCAATCTATCAATACATCAACTTGTTCTACATGTGTTTTTGTTTAAAGGCAGCTTAATATATATGGTTGATTTGTTAGCATTGAACTAATGGCCAACAACACTGTAACTTATGGAACAAGCGCATCTAACACACATACCACCTCCATATGGCACATCACAGCCTTCTTGATTAGAAATACTAGCCATAACTTCAGCACAATGCCTGGGGCTATTTTAAATAGCAAAATCACAAATGTTAAGCACAAAGGGCAAACTACATACAGAACACTTGCTGGTGGTACGAGGGCTGAAGCAAGAAAGTGAATGTTGCACTGTTCTGTCTCAATCTGAGCATGCACATCAGCTCAACTCACATTTTTGCTGCTCTGCCCATGTCCATGGATGACCACAAAATCACCACAAGAATTGCAGTATTTGGGGGGCTACAGATAAATTGTGCACAGTAGACAAATTCACTAATAGAGAATCCATGAAAAAGGAGACTCAGCCATAATGATTCTACATATGTAATCTTCTAGGACAGGCAGAGCTAATCTACAGTGAAATCTGCAGAATAGAGGTTGCCTCTGGTGGGATGGGGAATAGATATTGCTAGCAAGTGCCATGAAGGATCTTTTTGACACGATATAAGTTGTATATCTCAACAGGCTGTGTAATACAGGGAAGTGTGTGGTTTGTCGGAAATCATTAACCATTACATATATGTCATCATTGGAGTTAAACTCCAATAAAATAATAAAACCACAAAAAGGAAATTCAACACTCTCTACACAGAAAGCAAACAAAATAATGACATATCAAAGTTAATAAAAGCAAGCTCTTTCAAAGAAAAAGTGATTAAAAGATATGAAAAATCAATTCACAAAGCGAGAAATACAATAACCCTATGGTGAATTGACTGTCTCAAAGCCACACAAGGATTTAGTTGTAAAACAAGGACTAAAATTTAGACCTCCTGACTTCTTTTCTATTATATCAAGGGAGTGGTGCCTGATGTCAACAAATGTGGAAAACATTTAAGGGCAGGAGACAACTAAGTACTACAATAATAACAATAGTTTTCCAAATGAGTTGCAGTTATATACTATTAATGGGCTTCTCAAGTGACTCTACTGGTAAAGAACCCACCTGCCAAAAAAGAAGACATAAGAGACACGGGTTCGATTTCTGGGTCAGAAAGATCTCTTGGAGGAGTGCATGGCAACGCATTCTAGTATGCTTGCCTGAAGAATGCCATGGACAGAAGAGTCTGGCAGGCTACAGTCCATAGCATTGCAAAGAATTGGACACAACTGAAGCGACTTAGCATGCATGCATGCTATCAATTTTCTTCTTGCATCGTAAACATGTAATTCTGAATTTTATCAGAACAATCAATATGAAAGAATATAGACACAAACATAGAAAATGGACTTGTGGACATCGTGGGACAGAGAGGGTGGGACATGTTGAGGCAGTAGCGTTGACATATATACATTATTGTGTAAAATAGGTAACTAGTTGGAAGCTGCTATATAACACAGGGAGCCCACCTTGGTGCTCTGTGACCACCTAGTGCGTGGAATGGGAGCGGGGAGGAAAGCTCAAGAGAGAGGAGATATATTTGTGCATATATATACATTCATAACTAAATCATGTTGTAAGGCATAAACCAACACAACATTGTAAAGCAATTATCCTCCATTAAAAAATATTTTTAAAGGATATAGAGACAATTTGGGGAGAAAAAATTTTAAATTGGCAAATAACAGTGAGTTACAAATACATTACAATCTAACTATAATTAAAATGTATTGGTGCAAGAATATAGAATTAAGTTATTGGAACAAAATATACACTTCCTTTGTATTCAGAATTGTCAAAAGGAAGACTAGTAATTAGTAAGTTGCATTCAGATAATAAGTAAGTAATTTTGGGGAAAATGTATGCAATTTAGTTTAGTCACTCAGTCGTGTCTGACTCTTTGCGACCCTGTGGACTGCAGGACACCAGGCCTCCCTGTCCATCACCAACTCCCAGAGCTTACTCAAACTCATGTCCATTGAGTCAGTGATGCCATCCAACCATCTCATCCTCTGTTGTCCCCTTCTCCTTCCACCTTCAATCTTTCCCAGGATCAGGATATTTTCCTATGAGTCAGTTCTTCGCAACAGGTGGTCAAAGTTTTGGAGTTTCAGCTTCAGCATCAGTCCTTCCAATGAAAAGTCAGGACTGATTTCCTTTAGGATGTATTAGATTCTCACTATACTATGTGAGAAAATGTATTAGATTCTCACTATACCACGCAATACCAGGGGGTGGCTCAGATGGTAAAGAGCACACTTGCAGTGTGGGAGACCTGGGTTTGATCCCTGGGTGGGGAAGACCCCCTGGAGGAAAGCATGGCAACCTACTCCAGTATTCTCACCTGGAAAATCCCATGGACAGAGGAGCCTGGAGGGCTCTGGTCCATTGGGTCACAAAGAGTCAGATACAACTGTAGTGACTGAACATGAGCATACTATAATATACCATAAACTACACCATGTAAATGTTTGATATGAATATTTAAAAGTAAAGAAAGGTAGAAGAACATAGTATCAAATATAAATAAATATCTGGAGTTAACATTCCAGGCACAGAAGTAATTGAAAAAGCCTTCAAGAAAATGTATGATGGGGTTCTGCCAATTGCTCATAAATTCAAAGATGAGAACAAAAGGAAGGTTTTTCCAAGAACAATTATTTTTATACAAGATTTTAATTTTAATGAAGTATAATATTTAAACAGAAAAGTGCATTAATGTGGAGTCAATAATCTCTACTTAAAGACAACCTATATTTCAACTTCTAATATCATAGGTTTGACTGTTTTTTAACTTTACATACATGGAATTATATAGCATATATTATTTTGTGAATGACTTGTTTCAGTTAACACCATATTTGTGAAGTTCCTCCATGTTACTGGATGTATCAGTAATTTATTCATTTCCATGGCTATGTAATATTCATACTACTATTTGCATCTCTGATGTAATCAAAACAATGCTGCTATAAACATGGCCATACACGTCTTTTGGTACACATAGGCGTTCGGTTTTACTGGTGGACATCTAAGGAAGAAAGGCTGATTTGTAGGAATATATATCATCTGCTCAGGTATATGCAGCAAACAGGAGATCCAAGTCCCCCCTGTTGCATACTGTATACTTGGTATTTCTGACGCCTTTTTTAGCTGTCCAAGGATGAAGGGGAGGGAGGGATTGGGGGTGTTGCAATACCTTGTGTTTTACCTTTTTTATTTCCTCAGTTAATAATGAGTTTGAACTGCTTGGTATCATCTTCTATGAAATTTCCATTAAAGTTTTTGGCCCATTTTTAATTGGTTGCCTATTTTTTTTCTTAATGGCTTTTAGGAGTTTTAAAAATATTCTGGTGTATTACATTGATTGATTTGTGGATATTGAAGAATCCTTGCATCCCTGGGATAAAGCCCACTTGGTCATGATGTATGATCTTTTTAATACAGCAGATGAATGGATGAGAAAGCTGTGGTACATATACACAATGGAATGTTACTCAGCCATTAAAAAGAATACATTTGAATCAGTTCTAATGAGGTGGATGAAACTGGAGCCTATTACACAGAGTGAAGTAAGCCAGAAAGAAAAACACCAATACAGTATACTAACGCATACATATGGAATTTAGAAAGATGGTAACGATAACCCTGTATGCGAGACTGGAAGAGATACACAGAAGTATTGAACAGTCTTTTGGACTCTGTGGGAGAGGGCGAGGGCGGGATGATATGGGAGAATGGCATTGAAACATGTAAATTGTCATATGTGAAACGAATCACCAGTCCAGGTTCGATGCATGATACAGGATGCTCGGGGTTGGTACACTGGGATGACCCAGAGGGATGGGATGGGGAGGGAGGTGGGAGGGGGGTTCAGGATGGGGGACACATATATACCCATGGCTGATTCATATCAGTGTATGGCAAAACCAATACAATGTTGTAAAGTAAAATAAATAATTTTAAAAATAAATAAATAAAAATATTCTGGATTGGGTCCTTTGTCAATAACAATATATTATTAATATATTTCACTTAGTAGATTTCTTTTTCACTCATTTATTCATATCTTTTGATCAACAAATGCTCTAAATACTAATGAGGTCCAGTTTATCAGTCTTCTATACTGTTTTTGTATGTGTGTCCTTTAAAAAAAATCTTTTATTTCTCAGGGTCAAACTGCCTTCTAGAAATTTACTGTTTATCTTGCCCATTTAGATGCACAATCCACCTAGAATTAGTAATAGTTTTGTATGGTGTATGAGGTAGGATTTAAGTTTTTTAATGCAGATATTCATTTAACATTCCCCTCTTTCATACACGAATATTTATTGAAAAGACCACCTTCTCCCCTTGCATAGCAGGAGCATCTTTGTCAAAAATCAAGGGCCCACATAAGTACAGGTTCGCTGAGACTGACTCAATCTATCTACTTTGAGTTGAAGATCTAGCCAATGAACTAGTTAGAAATCACCAGTGAACTGGTTAGAAATCACCAATGAACTGGTTAGAAATCACCACAAATGAGTTTAATGAGTTATTATTTGATGTCGTTTGCTCATGTCCTATTTTTGTTTACATTGGAATGCAAATTCTGTCAAAAGATGAAAGTTCAAAACTTCCAGCATTGTCTATTGTTTCTGTTTCCCTGAAATATAAATTAATCACCTGTTTTGAAAAAAGAATTACCTAAGAAAAAATACTTTTTTTTTTTTTTTTTGATGGAGGTAATGAAATGAGGAGTGGGGAAGAGGAGAATAATTTGGAATTTGAGAACTATAAATCTCTAGATACAGTTAGATTAATAGTTTTATAACTGAATTCTCAAGTTACTTAGAATTGCAAGTGACTTTTCTTGCCTCCTATTTATAGCCAATAAATGTTTCATTGGCTATAGTCCAATATAGTCACTGGCTTAAGTCCAATTACTATTTTGCTGAGGCTGAATGTGATACTTTGAGTCCATCTAAATGCTCTAACTTTGTATCAGTTCATTTAATCTTCTCATCACTGGAATACCACTCTTTTATCTGTCCATGCCCTGTTCATTTTATAGACAAAGAACGGCAAGATGCAGAATAAATAAATAGCTGCGTGAGCCACGGCCAAGGAGCAAAGATGGCAGAGTGGCTCAGATGGAGCCGTTGGCGGGCAGAAGATGCTCACAGCACCACACCCGGAGAGGGCTGGACAATGTTTGAAGTCCCTTTGTAATTGCACGCATGCTATGCATGCTAAGTCGCTTCAGCCACGTCTAACCCTTTGTGACCCTCTGGACTGTAGCCTGTCAAGCTCCTCTGTCCATGGGATTTTCCAGGCAAGAATACTAAAGTGGGTTGCCATTTCCTCCTCCAGGGGATCTTCTCCACCCAGGGATCGAACCTGGATCTCCTGCATTGCAGGCAGATTCTTTACCACTAAGCCACCTGGGAAGCCCCTATTACTAGGAAGCAAGTAATTACATGCATACCCTCAAACATGTCCATCTTCATTTGAAGTATATACAAATAGGAGAGGTGTGGGAAGCCAAAATATCATGCCAGGTTAAAAAAGAAATAATCAGTAGGGAGGAATATCTTGAGGTGAAGACGGAGGACAAAGGTGTGCTGGAAACTGATTTGAAGGTTCCCTGGAGGAAGGAGGCCTTCAACTCTGATTTAAAAATGGGAAAGGTTTTGGTTTTGGCAAACCGTGTCTATGTAGTTGTACATAGGTATTCGTATTATGAATAAAATTATGGGTAAATGGTTACATGTATACACACCCACACACAGGGCTTCCCTGATGGCTCAGCTGGTAAAGAACCCGCCTGTCAGTGCAGGAGACTCAAGAGACCCAGGTTCAATATCTGGATTGGGAAGATCTCCTGGAGAAGGAAATGGCGACCAGCTCCAGTATTCTTGCCTGAAAAATTCTGTGGACGGAGGAGTCTGGTAGGCTACAGTCCATGGGGTCGCAAAGAGTCAGACACAACTGAGTGACTTCACTTTCACTTTTATTTGGAGTATATTTGCTAGTATGTAAGTAATAGTAAGATTGTGCCTGTAAGGTATCATTTTTTTAACTGAAGTGTAGTTAATTTACAAATGTTGTATTAGTTTCATGTCTACAGCAAAGTGATTTAATTTCATATATATATATATATATGCACACACATATATATAACTTTTAGGATTCTTTCCCACTATAGGTTATTACAAGATATGAGTATAGTTCCCTGTGCTATAAGCAGATCCTTGTTGTTTATCTAGTTTATATATAGTGGTGTGTATCTGTTAATCTCTAACTTATAATTTATCCCTCTGGCACCCTTTCCCCTTTGGTAATCATTAAGTTTGTTTTCAATGTCTGTGAATCTATTTCTATTTTGTAAATAAGGTCTTTTGTATCGTATTTTTTAGATTCCACATATAACTAATATATGATATTTTTCTTTCTCTGTCTGATTTACTTATTATGATTTACTTAATATGATCATCTCTAGGTCCATTCATGTTGCAGCAAATGGTATTATTTCATTCTTTTTTCTCTATAGCTTCTTTGTACATCTATGTGCCAAAACATTAACAGTATACCTGAATAGTAGGAATTCAAGTGTGGGTTTTTTCCTCTGAATTTTCTAAATTATCTACAAAGAACAAGTATTACTTTAAAAGGAAGAACATCTAAATCAAATTTAAAATTGTTGATTGGAAAAATAAATCTTCAGAGAATGTTGTATTTTCAAGTAGAAAGACTCTGCTTAGGAGTAAAGAGGCTTCCTCTCTGTAGGGAGAGACCTAGATCTCTACAGGAAAAAGCCTTTACGTAGAAAAGCTTGGTCATCACAAAGTCCCCAAAGCTCCAGTCAGCACGTCATGTTTTGTTTTGTTTTCTCATTTTTGAAATAAATTATATCTGGCTCTAAGGCTTCAATTTGTCACTTTGGTAAAAGATTCAATCTCAGTCATTTTCAGGGAGTTCTCCTTTCTTTTGGCCTTCTTGGAGTTTTCTAAAAGCCTCGTGGCTAATGCGGCCTGGGACATAGAAGAAGGCCTTCTGGGTTTCAGGCTTTGGAGACTGCATTCCAGAACTCTGGCTGCTGGGTGACATGGGGCTAGGAGGGAGACCCCCACATGTGCCCATCCCCCCTCTCCCCATCAGACCCTGCCATGGGGACCTTATTACTTCCTGCTACCTATAGCAACTATCCACCCACCTTGAAGATTTCCAGCATGGGAGATCTTCCAACATTTCCAAGAGAAGTCAGAAATCTATAACTTATGGGACAATCTCCCTGATATTCTAAGGTTGGCAACAAAATAAACTTTTTCTGGTGGCTCAGGTAAAGAATCTGCCTGCAAAGCAGGAGACCTGAATTCAATCTCTGGGTTAGGAAGATGCCCCAGAGAAGGGAATGGCTACCCTCTCCAGTATTCTTGCCTAGAGAATTCCATGGACAGAGGAGACTGGTGGACTACAGTTTATGCAGAAGCAAAAGAGTCGGACATGACTGAGCAACTAACTCTTACACTTTTTAGAGCAATCAGTTTGCCCAGAGGGTGAATTAGCCAGAACCCAGATCCTGCTGGCCCAGTGATCCCTCCTATGAGGGTGCAGTAGGCATTTCTGTGTTCTCTCTTCTTTGCTGGTAAGTCCAAAGATCAAAACTGATAGCACTATTGTTAATTTTTCATTACTCACCCTGTCATAAAAGGGAGTATAGAAGCTAGTCTTCTATGTTTAAGGTTCCAGAGACACCTATATCATTATGTCTCAAATGGGACTCATAAAACCCTTGCCTTCCAGACTTTACAAGGCTGCCGTGAAGATCAAATGAGTTAAGAGCTACTCTCAATACATAAACACGCTGCATGAAATTGGGGTAATGCCCGATGGGAGAAGAGAACAGACAGGGGCTGGAGCAGCTGGTGGGTACTTTTCTGGCCTGGCTGCAAGCACTGTCTTGGTTGGAGCCACTCTTATTTTCTTCATATTTCAAATAACAGTTTGTGATAGGACACACAGCTAGCCCATGGAGATGGACAGGAAAAGGACAGTCCCTCTGGAAGAGCTGGAAGAATTTAGAAGGGTTCCATGTACATAGACACAAATCAAAGGTAGCATTACCCAGGAAGGATGAATGAACAGTCTTAGCAGCGTCGTTCTTTATGCATGAGTACATATTCATAGCTAATATCCTCGCCTCACTATGGGAAGGTCAGCGGGGCAGGCTGTGTCCATTCTAGGGTGTGGAGAAGTGTAGCATCATATCCATCACTTAGCACTCTGGTCCTCAGACAGGTAAATGGAATGGAAGTGAAGCGACTAAGAACAGAGATTCCGAGCATCATATGCACAGATGCTTTCTGCTTGCTCCTTCTTCTTTGTTGCTCTACTAGCGTTACTTATGCATGATAACAGGCCACTAGACTGTGTCCTTCAGGGCCGGCTCAGCAGATGTGAAGTGAGGAAAACACGACTGTGTATGTGTGTGTGAGTGTGTGTGTGTGCGTGTAAAGGTACATGAACTATCGACAGGGGTCTATAAAGGCTTCACAAATCACACACCACAAATATTTTACATGCTTTACAAAGCTTTAAAATTTTCAAAGCACTTTATTCTGAGTTCTTTCATAAATGATGTATTTTGGTGAACATCAAAGTCAATGGGGATGGGACAAGGGGTCACCCAGGTATCAGAGGTCTAGGTCACAAATGTTGGCAAAAGGAGTCAAGTCTCTCTTGAAATGGCCATCGGACCCAAGCACTCTGTCATTTTCATGCTGACCCTTGCACTTACTCATTGCAGCCTATACCTTCTCACTCTCTAGGAAGGGCTGCTTGGGGTGGAACAGCATTTCAGAGGATGTGGGGAGAGCAGAGCAGCCTGGAGGCAGCCACTGACATCAGAAGAGGCGCAAAGAAGGCTTCATGGAAGAAGCGCCCAGGCCATGCTGGCAGAGGGTCCTCCCCCATCTCCTGTAGGAAGTGGTGTCAATGGCACTGGTTGGAAATGTGCAAAAACATCTTTCATGTGAAGCAGTTGGGCTGGAGCCACTTTACACCTTTCTTTTCACCTTACTCCCTTCCACAAGTGCTCCCAGACACACATAGGAACATTCATAGATACACACTTCCAAATACTTTCAAGTCCGGTGTCCTCCCAAAGATTCACCTGGTGTGGACAGCTGGCTGGCTCTCAGGAGGGAGAGTTAGAATAGACCTGAGCAGATGCTAGCCGCAGGGAAATGCTGAAGGAGAAACATAGGACACGCTGAGATGGAGAGGGAGGAAGAAGATGCTTTAGGAACTGCAGTAGCAATCATGACGTGTTACCTAAATATGGGCTATACATACCAGCTCCCAGACAGAGATCTGAGGGCTTTACAAGCATCCCTGGAGAAGAGCTGTCACTTCCATTTTGACTGAGGAAATCCATTAAGGGAAATGATCCACTTGATCAAGGGCAATGAGTCATCCTGCTGGGGCAAATGCCCAGGGTCCTGGTCCTGCACTATCTCCATCAGGTTGGTCCAAATGGCTGGGAGTCCAGCATGCATAGTGACCTCAAGCATCCCCACCCTGGAACCCTCCAGTGACTCCATTTATAGTGAACCACATGCCACAGAATGGGAGGTCTCTAATCAAGGGCTTTATCCTCAGCCCCACCCTGCTAAACATTTCTAACAATTTTTGTAAAACCAACCTGATTACCAAATTTGCAGCTGCCCAAAGTTTGAGGAGATGGCTCATTTCTTAGACGACAGAACTGCATTGTGAGGGGAAAAAAAAAAAAGCTGGAATGATAGATCCCAAAACTAACATAAAAATTTAAAGCAATCAATGTGAAGTCCTTAACTCAGGTTCAGAGTGTCAGCCTCACCTGTGCATGATATAAGACACCAATGATAGCAATCTCTATGAAAAGGACCTTGAGCAGAAATTAAAACAGCGTTGTAAATCAACTATACTTCAATTTTTAAAAAATAGAACTTGAGTGTTTAGTTGACTCCAATGCTTATAGAAAAATTTTCAAGAAAACTAACTCGACCAAAGTCAAGTCCGTGGATATGTATGGTGACATAATCATAGAAAAGTATGACTGTAGGTGACATTAGAGGTCATCTGACCCAGTTTTACCATTACATGAAGTCTTTAGTGGTTGCATAGACTAGTAGGTAGGAAGGATATGAATTGGGTTCCACCTTGGATATCAACTCTAATTGATGAGAAGTCCCCGCCTGGAGAACTGATTTTGAGAAGGAAGTTACCTTTAGCTTCTGCACCCCTTTGAAGGGAGTATTCAGAGGTCTCCCAGAATTGGCTCAGTCCCAGGGCACTGAACTGCCCAGAGGGTCTTCCTGACTGGATTCCTTCCTTGTCTGTCTCACCTCCACACTCCCTACCAGGGCTTTCTGCAATCAACTCAACAATAAGCCACTTACACTCAAATGCTCTCTCAGAATCTGCTTCTGGGAGAGCTGACCGAAGTCAGCTACACAGTTGCCATCTCGACAGAACAAAGGAAACAGTCATCAACCCAGTGCTGGTCAGGTGACCCAACAGAGGTGCACCAGATCTTGTCGGACCAGGATAAACCTGAGGACAGAGAGCAGGACTGTGAAAGGGTCCGAGGCTCTCAGGCAAGAAGGCAGGGCTCATATACAAAAGGACACTAGGTCTGGAAAATAGAGAGGGTGGATCTTCAATGAGATAAAGGTAGTTTAGCTCTGACTTTGGTCCCACCATCCTTGGTATACAGGTCAGATCTGCCACTTGCTGGATGTGTGGTCTGAATCAGTCTATCCCTTTCTGTGATTTTGTGAATTAAACATGATAAATGCCTGAGTAAGCACAAAATCAGCACAAGCTATACATAAGAAAAATGATATCTTTCATCTTTTTTTTGGCTCTTGAAGGCTTTGCTAGAGACATTGTCTTCATAAGGCAGTCAGTCAGATTCAGGTGTAAATTAGTTGGTGTGATCATCACATTTAACTGATACTGATAGTATTCTCTGGTGATGAGACTGGCTTCCTTAGGTGTGACCCAGAGGAGAGGAGGGTCGGCAGGGGTGGGGTTGGGATCGATGACCTCTATTGACCACGATTCTAACTGCCCCTCTGTGCCTCCAGCCCCTTCTGCCAGCTTTCTTCCTACAGCCCTCATTTCCCACCCGAGGCCCCAGACTGTTTAACCCCCCCAAGGACTCCTTTGTTTTCTCTCCTTAGAAGCATGTGTCCTGCAATGCTGATCTCAAGAGGCTAATTGGGTGGCATCCAGAAAGAGCACATCCGGCACTTCAGAGATGCGTTCACAGGGAACCTCGAAGCAAGACATTGGCAGCACAGTTTCAGGGGAACATATGGAAGAGGGAAGTCACCCACGGCAGTCCTGGAGATGGACTGGGAGGGGACTTTCTGCACCGAGCCGGGCTGCGAACAAGTTTCAAGAGCAGCTCAAACAAAACCAGTGTCAGGCCTCATCTGGAAGTGGGACCCCGCCTGTAAGGACAGGGCAACTCAGACTGGCTGGATTCTAACAGCAAGAAGTTGCCACGCTCCCTTCCCCTCCGTGAAGGCCACCTTCACTGCCTCTCCACATCCCACACTATATCCTTAGGCTCTTTAGAGGGAATACGAACACACCATGGTGGCTCAGTGGCAAAGAATTCCAATGCAGGAGACCTTGGTTCGATCCCTAGGACAGGAAGATGCCCTGGAGGAGGAAATGGCAACCCACTCCAGTGTTCTTGCCTGGGAAATCCAAGGGACAGAGGAGCTTGGCGGGTTACTGTCCATAGGCTCTCAAAAGGAGTTGGACACAACTTAGCAGCTAAACAACACACAACTGTTACTTTATCAAAATACTTAAAACTTGAAAAAAAGGCACTTAAAATACTTCCAACCATATCAAAATTAACATAGGATTATTCATATAACATTACATCTATCCATTACATATTAAATTATTACTCATAAATACACTGTATTTGAAAATAATTTGTGGGTTATAATTTCTAATTCACAAATTTCTGAGTAAGCTCATGTTTGGATGAGACACAGCCAACAGTAAATTGAAGGTATTATTTACAGTCATTCTTTATTCTACAAGCACTGATTGATTGTCTTTATGTCAAGGCACTGTTTTAGGTTCTGGAGATTCAACCTTGAATGAGAAGGACAAAGTTTTTGCCCCTAGGGAGAAATTCTTTTGAAGATGAAATAACATCCAGTGTCAGGTGTTATTACCTAATGATGTAGGTGGAGCTGTCAAGGTTGGAGGGTCTACAGAAGTCCAGACCCAGACCCCAGCAGCCCTGGCTGCTGACTTGATCATCTTGTATGTTGTTAATTCATAACTACAGAATTTGATGAAGTACGAAGGGAATGTCTCATTGTGTGGAGATGTATTTTCATATGAGGCCACCTAAAGAAACAGAGCAGAGACCAGTAAGCCATAATTCCCTGGGCTTCAAGGTTATATTTTAATTATTTTTACATCTCTCACACTTAGCATATCACAGAGCTCAATAAATGGTTATGAAACTGAAAAACCTAAAATATAAGGCTGGTGTAACAGCTATTTTTTTTTTTTTTATTCTCAGGACTTTATTGTTGAATGTTGCTTAATGTACTGGCCTGTGCAAATTCCTTGATTGTGATTACCCAGAAACTATTCTTACACACAATGAGGCATTTCTTATTTCTGTAGCTTAATTATTCCTCATTTTACCCTTTTAAGACTTATGTTTAAGTGCAAGAGAAGCAGACTCCATAGTGAAAATATCAACAAAAATAAACAAAAAAAATTTTCTACTGCCACCTAGCAATAAGCAGTATAAACATTTTGGTGAATCTGCCTATGTATCTTTTTTTATTTGTAACTGGAGGATCAAAAAGTCCCTGACTCAGGGTAAAGGGAGTGTTGTTGTTTAGTTGCTAAGTTGTGTCTGACTCTTGCAACCCCGACTGTAGCCCACCAGGTTCCTCTGTCCACAGGATTTCCCAGGCAAGAATACTGGAGTGGGTTGCCATTTCCTTCTTCAGGGGATCTTCCCAACCCAGGGATTGATCCTGGGTCTCTTGCTTGGCAGGTGGATTCTTTACCACTAGATGAGCCTTGATGGAAGTCCATAGATAATGCATATAGATGATATGGGTGTTGATATAATAGGTATCTCCCTTACCAGGAATAAGAGATTATATATCTTTATGCTTGTTATTGTCCATTTACTGAAACAAGTGAGGGACTCTCTCCTGTCAAGCATTAATCGAGCCCAGGATCATTGCAAAGTTTAGCCCTATTTGTGTGTGGCCCAAGATTGGCCACTGAAGGTAGATGGCTCTGTTGTTAGAAAAGGCATCACACTGGATCCTGTTTCTCGTGCATCAGAAGAGATTTGTCAGAGTCTGAAAGTAGGAGGCTGAACAAGGTGGAACTATACTCCTATGCAGGAACATTACCTCTGGTGCAGACAAGGCAACTTTTGGAGATTATGTGGCATTGAAGAGAACCTATCTCTTCCTTTCTGTTGATTTAAATTGTGGATTCTGAGATGCAAGCCTGTACATTTCACCTAGCAGATGGCCACTGGAGGTTCCCAGGAAGAAAAAGGTGTATGTCCACCTCACAGCAAATAAGAGACCTCATCAGGAGGCAAGGCTGGATTTGAGGTGACAAAACCCAAGTGTTTTTCTCCTTCTGACTTACTTTAGTCATGTGATAGTCTCTGGGTTCATCCACAGCAGCTCTGCAAATGGCACAGTTCCATTCCTTTTTATGACTGAGCAATATACCATTGTATGTATGTACCACATCTTGAATCCAGAAAAAATGATATGGATGAACTTATTTGCAAAGCAGAAATAGAGACACAGACATAGAGGACAAGTGTATGGATACCAAGTGGGGAAGAAGGGATGAAATGGATTCGAAGATTGGGATTGACATGTATACACTGTTGATATTGTGAATAAAATAGGTAACTAATGAGAACCTACTGGATAGCACAGGAGAGCTCTCCTCATTTCTCTGTGGTGACCTAAATGGGAAGGAAATAGAAAAAAGACAGGATACATGTATATGTAGATTTGATTCACTTGGCTGTATGGCAGAAACTAACACACCAGTGTGAAGCAACTATACCCCAATAATTTTTTTAAAGTGTTTCCCAACCCAGGGATTGAGAGTTTGCCATCTCTCCTCACTTCCCAGCACAGCAGCTTCACTGACTAGCTCAGAATTTGGGAGTAGGGTGCATTATTGCCCTGATGGTAGAAGGCAGTAGGATTCTAATCCTGTGAGAAGGCAGTGGGATTTTTCCAAAAGAAGAAGGTAGCTTGTATTACTTAAAGTAGAAGTGAGTGGCTGTCCTTCCAAGGAAAGAGAGAGGACAGATTTCAATACAGGGAGTGCCTCCATAAAATGTTAAATTTCTTCTTTAGACTTCAGGAAGAGTCATATTTAGCATCCAGGATAACTTTTACCTAACGATCCCATTTATTTTTCCTGTCCATACACTTACACATGTGCAGACTTGCACAGGTGAAGTCACAGGACCTGATGAAGGGCAATAAAGGAAATATGTCCAACAACACCGTCACCCCCAGAGCATCAGTGACACTGAGTCTTTCTATCCAAAGTACATATGCTTTTCCATTTGTCTAATTCTATCTTCATGGTTTTCAGGAGTGTTTCCAAGTTTTCTTCACATGCTAAGATATGCCTAAGTATTTTTTTATGCCTCATCAATATTGTAGATGGAATCTTGTTTTCATCTTCTAATTGGTGTTCTACTCTTTTATGTTCTCTTTCTCTGTGTAGAGACTATTAGGCATGTGCATGTTAAACTGCTGACTAATATTTCAAAAGGGACTTCCCTGCTGGCCCTGTGATTTGAATCTGCCTTGCAGTGCAAAGGACATGAGTTCCATCCCTGGTTGGAGAACTAAGATCCCACACGCTGCGGGGCAATGATGCTTGCCTTGATGCTGGGAAAGACCGAGGACAGGCGGAGAAGGGTGTGGCAGAGAATGAGATGGTTGGATGGCATCACTGATTCGATGCTCATGAGTTTGAGCAAGCTCTGGAAAATAGTGAAGAACAGGGAAGCCTGACATGCTACAGTCTATGAGGTTGCAAAGAGTTGGACACAACCGAACAACTGAACAACAAAAATATTTCAAAGACAATAAGAAATAGTAGTGACTTTACTACTCCTGATTTTAGCAAGGATACCAGAGTATCCTCGTCAAATAAGATGCTAGTTTGGGAGCTGAGATAGATATAGAGATCTTTAGAGATAGATATAGAGATAGATATACAAGATATAGTATACTTGTATACTTTTTATGTTTAGAAAGTATTTTGACTTCTATTTTTTCCAGGGTTTTTCAGTACTGATGGAGAAGATCATACGACTTCCCCTGTGATTCAGTAGTATTTTGAATTACATTAAAGGATTTAAAGATATTTAATTATCCTTGTATTCCTGGAATAAATCCCACTTGGTCATAATATATTATTATATATTCTTGAAACTATTCTATTGTTAAATATTTTTCTGGGAACGAAATTAAAGTTTTACTATGTTAATTTATCCATAACACTAAAGCAAAAAAGGAAAAATAATTAAATGATAATGTACAATATTTTTCACTGTTTATATGCTGTGCTCAGTCACTAAGTTATGTCTGATTCTTTGCAACCCAGTGGACTGTAACCCACAAGGCTACTCTATCCATGGGGTTTTCCAAGCAAGAATACTGGAATACATTGCATTTCCTTCTCCAGGGGGTCATCCTGATCCAGGGATTGAATTCACATTTCCTGCATCCCCTGCATCGGCAGGTGGATTCTTTGCCACTGAATCACCTGGGAAGCCCCTTTATGTGCCAGTCCTTTATAATTTTCTAAATATTACTTTGTGGCTCTTGGATAATTTAAGATTTAATTATTAGATTTTTCAGATTTTAACATATTCCATTAATCTGAGCAAATTTAAACTATTTTCTTCCCTGATTCAGTGTGTGTGGTGGCAACACAGTTGTTTGACATGATTATGTCGGAATTATTTGATCTCCAAGAGGGCAGTCTCTGGAAATTTCTGTATTTTCAGTTGCAAAATTATTTCTTTCCTTTTTAGTTAAGAGAAGTCTTTCCATTCAATCTTGCCATAAGTCTAATAAACAGACTATGTTTCTATTTCCTTTTATGACTCTTGGAAAATGCATTTTACTTTCCAACTTTGTTATTAAGTTGGAGCTTTGTCTAGTTTGTTTCCCTGTCCTCTTTTTCCTTTTTCATAAGCTATGGTAGATTATTTTGTTTTTTCCAAATATTTACTTTCCCCTATGCTATATTGCCCACAGCTATAGGACGTGCGCGCCTCCAATGAGTGGGGAATCGCTCGCGCTCTACTGATGTTGGACTTTGGCCTGTGATGTGCTTCCATTAATGGAAAATAAGCGGAGGTGGTAGATGCCATGTTTTAGCAGGAATTTTGAGTCATTGCAAATTTCATAATTCATACAACCACCAAAATGGTCTTGATTCTTTGGGAAGCTTTTTAACTTTTTTTGGTGCTACTGTTATATTGCAAAACATTTTTCAAACTTCAGTTTTGAAACTGTCTTCAGAGTCAGTTTTGGAAACCTTTAAGTGTGCCAGATATTCTGTTTTGAAAGCATATATTATTCCTTGAAAACAACCTAATCACAAACACAGCCAAGTATATTGTACCAGTTAAAAGTATAAGCTTAGTGAAGAAAGTGAAGTCGCTCAGTCGTGTCCAACTCTTTATGACCTCATGGGCTGTAGCCCACCAGGCTCCTCCATCCATGGAATTTTCTAGGCAAGAGGACTGGAGTGGGTTGCCATTTCCTTAGATTAAGGTAAATTGAAAGCGAAAGTGGCTCAGTCATGTCTGACTCTTTGTGACCCCATGGATTGTAGTCCATGGAATTCTTCAGGCCAAAATATTAGAGTGGGTAGCCTTTCCCTTCTCCAGGGGATCTTCCCAACCCAGGGATCAAACCCAGATCTCCCACATTGCAGGCAGATTCTTTAGCAGCTGAGCCATAGCAAAATCCAAGAATACTGGAGTGGGCAGCCTATCCCTTCTCCAGAGGATCTTCCCCACCCAGGGCAGATTCTTTACCAACTGAACTATCAGGGAAGTCCTGATTATGGTAAACCTGTATTCAGATCACAGCTCTTCCCTTCAGTTTCCATGACAGTTTTTTCAGAGTAACAAATGTGAGCAGTAATCATGCTAGACATTTTCAGGAACCAGCATCCATTCTCACTCCCTTCTCATCTCTTCACTGTATCCCAGGAAAGAACTAGATTTCTCAAGCAACCTTGCTTCCAATCATTTGAATGGAAGGAGATAACCCCTTTCAAAACTGGGGCATGGTGGCCGAATTCATGTCACTCCTCTGGACGAGGGCAAATGTGCACAGGCTTGTGTGCCCAGGGTAGTAAGGTGTAGAAATTGCATCTGAAGACAGTTCAAAAAGAGGAATTAGACTCATTAAAGTAAGACTATCATCTCCTGGAAAGCCTACCTTTTAAACATTAGTCCCTTGGATGGATAAGTTTTGGGCTATTCGTTGTTATACACTTCTTTAATTTTTAATCATATTTCGGAGTATTCCTCTCAGATCTTCCTTCTATGTTAGGGAACATAAAGATTATTAATCAGGGAAAGAAAGTAACATCTCTTACCACTACCATTTCTATTTTTTCTCCTTCTCAAACAGAGACAGGGAAGAATTGAATTGATCAACTTCTTCTTATATTTTTCATGACTATTGTCTTGTGATTCAGTAACACCAGGCAAAAATCCAACTATCACTTGCACATTGGGAAGTTGTTCTTCAGTCGATCAGTCGTGTCTAACTCTTTGTGACCCCATGGAGTGCAACAGGGCTGGCTTCCCTGTCCTTCACTATCCCCCTGATTTGCTCAAACTCATGTCCATTGAGTCAAAGATGCCATGCAACCATCTCATTCTCTGTTGGCCTCTTCTCCTCTTGCCCTCAATCTTTCCCAGCATCAGGGTCTTTTCCAGGGAGTCAGCTCTTCACATCAGGTGGCCAAATCAATGGAGCTTCAGCTTCAGCATCAGTTCTTCCAATGAATATTCAGGGTTGATTTCCTTTAGTATTGACTGATTTGATCTCCTTGCAGTCTAAAGGACTCTCAAGAGTCTTCTCCAGCACCACCTATTGAAAGTGCTCAGCATTCTTTACGGTCCAACCCTCACATCCCTACATGACTATTTTCATCCCTACATGAAAAACCATAGCTTTGACTAGTCAGACCTTTGTTGGCAAAGTGATGTCTCTGCTTTTTAATATGATGTGTAGGTTTGTCATAGCTTTTCTTCCAAAGAACAAGCATCTTTTAATTTTATGGCTGCAGTCACCATCTGCAGTGATTTTGGAGCGCAAGAAAATAAAGTCTGTCAGTATTTCCATTCCCCACCCCCCCACTATTTGCCATGAAGTGGTGGGACCAGATGCCATGATCTTTGCTCTTTGAATGTTGAGTTTTAAGCCAGTTGTTCATCAAGAGGCTCTTTATTTCCTCTTGCTTTCTGTCATTAGGGTGGTGTCATCTGCATATCTGAGGTTACTGATATTTCTCCCGGCAATCTTGATTCCAGCTTGTGCTTCATCCAGCCCAGCGTTTCTCATGATGTACTCTGCATATAAGTTAGATAAGCAGGGTGACAATATACAGCCTTAACACACTCTTCCCAATTTTGAACCAGTCTATTCTTCCACGTCCAATTCTAACTGCCGCTTCTTGATCTGCATACAGGTTTCTCAGGAGATAGGTAAGGTGGTCTGATATTCCCATTTCTTTCAGAATTTTCAACAGTTTGTTGTGATCCACACAGTCAAAGGCTTTAGCCTAGTCAATGAAGCAGATGTTTTCCTGAAATTCCGTTGCTTTTTCTAAGATCCAACAGATGTTAGCAATTTGATCTCTGGTTCCTCTGCATTTTCTAAATCCAATTTGCACATCAGGAAGTTCTCAATTCGTGTACTGTTGAAGCCTGGCTTGGAGAATTTTGAGCCTAGCTTGAAAGATTTTGAGCATGACCTTGCTAGCATGTGAAGTTAGTGAATTTATGTGGTAGTTTGAACATTCTTTGGCATTGCCCTTCTTTGAGATTGGAATGAAAAGTGACCTTTTCCAGCCCTGTGTCCACTGCTGAGTTTTCCAAATTTGCTGGCATATTGAGTGCAGCATTTTAACAGCATCATCTTTTAGGACTTGAAACAGCTCAGCTGGAATTCCATCACCTCCACTAGCTTTGTTTGTAGTGATGCTTCCTAAGGCCTACTTAACTTCACACTCCAGAAAGTCTGGCTCTAGGTGAGTGATCACATCATTGTGGTTATTCGGGTCATGAAGGTCTTTTGTGTGTAGTTCTTCTGTGTATTCTTGTCACCTCTTCTTAATATCTTCTGCTTCTTTTAGGTTCATGCTGTTTCTGTCCTTTATTGTGCCCATCTTTGCATGAAATGTACCCCTGGCATCTCTAATTTTCTTGAAGAGATCTCTAGTCTTTCCCGTTCTATTGTTTTCCTCTATTTCTTTGCATTGATCACTGAGGAAGGCTTTCTTATCTCTCCTTGCTATTCTTTGAAGCTCTGCATTCAGATGGGTATATCTTTCCTTTTCTCCTTTGCCTTTCATTTCTCTTCTTTTCTCAGTTATTTGTAAGGCCTCCTCAGAAAATCATTTGCCTTCTTGCATTTCTTTTCCTTTTGGATGGTTTTGATCACCACCTTCTATACAATGTTAGGAACCTCCATCCATAGTTCTTCAGGCATTCTGTCTATCAGATCTAATCCCTTGAATCTATCTGTCACTTACACTGTATAATCACGAGGGATTTGATTTAGGTCATACCTGAATGGCCAAGTGGTTTTCCTTATTTTCTTCCATTTAAGTCTGAATTTTGCAGTAAGTAGTTCATGATTTGAGCCACAAACAACTACTGGTCAGTTTTGCTGACTGTATAGAGCATCTCCATCTTCAGTTGCAAAGAACAAAATCAATCTGACTTCAGTATTGACTATCGGGTGATGTCCATGTGTAGAGTCATCTCTCGTGTTGTTGGAAGAGGGTTGTTTGCTATGATCAGTGCATTCTCTTGGCAAAAATTCTGTTAGCTTTTGCCCTCTTTTATTTTGTACTCCAAGGCCAAACTTGCTTGTTACTCAAAGTATCTCTTGACTCCCCTGTGATGAAAAGGACACCTGTTTTTGGTGTCCTTTGAAGGTTTCGTAGGTCTTCATTAGAACCATTCAACTTCATCTTCTTCAGCATTAGTGGTTGGGACGTAGATTTGGATTACTCTGATATTGAATAGTTTGCCTTAAAAATGAACCAAGATCATTCTGTAATTTTTGAGATTGTACCCAAGTACTGCATTTCAGACTCTTTTGTTGAGTATGAGGGTTACTCCATTCCTTCTAAGGGATTCTAGCCCACAGTAGTAGATATAATGGTCATCTGAGTTAAATTCACCCATTCCCATCCATTTTAGTTCACCAATTCCTAAAATGTGATGTTCACTCTTGCCATCTGCTGTTTGACCACTTCCAATTTACCTTGATTTGTGGACCTAACATTCCAGGTTCCTATGCAATATTGTTCTTTACAGCATCGGACTTTACTTTCACCACCAGACACATCCATAACTGGGCATCATTTCCGCTTTGGTTCAGCCTCTTCATTCCTTCTGGAACTATTTCTCCACTCTTCTCCAGTAGCATATTGGACACCTCCCGACCTGGCGGGTTCATCTTTTATTGTCATATCTTTTTGCCTTTCATACTGTTCATGGGGTTCTCAAGGCAAGAATGCTGAAGTGGTTTTTCATTCCTTTCTCCAGTGGACCATGTTTCAGAGGGTAGGCAGAATGAAAACCACAATTGCAGAAGACTATGGAAGGGATTTACCTTATTCACATGTCATGTGGGTGTCCAGGCCTCCTAGACCATAAGGGAGGCATGGGGGACCAAAGCTGCTTTCATGAAGGGCAGATTAGACTATCATATATGCATAACTCTGGAGCACCAGAGATGTCTGATTGTATCAAAGAGCCAAGTACTCTGAGGAACAGAAGTTCCTAAAAAGAGGGAAAATGATGTAGAAAAAAGGAGGACCCTAATTACAAACTTTGAGTAAGTTGTAATCATATTGAAGATGAACTCTGCTGCCAAGTTCCAATTAAACACTTTACCAAGAAACAGTGGGTGCCCATCAGCTCCTTCATTTTCAAGGGTTACCTAAGATAAACTGGTCATGTATGTTACAAAGTCTCCCCAAGTGGCTTAGTGGTAAAGAGTCCGCGGGGTAATGCAGGAGACACAGGTTCAATCCCTCAGCCGGTAAAATCCCGTGGAGAAGGAAATGGCAACCTATCCCAGTATTCTTGCCTGGAAAATTCCATGGACAGAGGAGCCTAGCAGGTTACAGTCCATGGGGTCGCAAGAGTCAGACAAGACTTAACGACTAAACAACGATGACATGCACCATGAGCCACTGATGTATTAGTTCAGTGGCACCTAAATGTTGTGCAAGCCTCCATAAGAAGAGAAACAAATCAGCCAGTGCATTAGCTAAAAGTCGCTGTATTTTAATCATAAGACAACATGAAAATGGAATCAAGGTGTTTCTATTTCCTGGTGACATTGCTCTTTTCAGATTTTGGACTGAGGCAATCCAATATATCCTCCTTATAGGTAGTGATCCATAAGTTTAAGTTTCCTTATCTGTAGGAGAGGGATAACAGTAACTACCTGTGGGGTTGTTGTTATAATTAAGATTATTCATGCAAATCCCTTGGAAGTTCCCTGCTGAATATGGAATCATGTTTCTGCTCTTCTTCACATTAAAACTCCTCCCAAGGATTTTGCTAACTCTTATAATCTCCTGTGACTTTCTCTCCTTTTCTCCACTTGCACTTCTCTCTCTTTTAAATACTCCTCTCTTCCTACTTGTTCTACACGGTTCTATGGCTTTAAGCACTCTCTATGTGCCATCATCATTTAAGCACCATCACCAACTCTGGGAGGTGGTGATGTACAGGGAAACCTGGCATGCTGCAGTCCACAGGGTCACAAACAGTCGGACACAACTTAGCAACTGAACAACGCAACAGGATATGACTCCCTGGTCCAATTTAAATATATGCTGCCTACTCAATATCCTGGCTGGCAATTTCCATTCCCTGCACCCCTCTTGCAACACACACACACACACACACACACACTCACCCTCTCCCTCAAGCTCTTCTCTACCTCCATAATGATATCACTATTTACTCACTTGCTCAGACCCCAAACCCAGGGCTTCATTGCTTTTCTTCCCTCACACTCTGGACAAATGATCATAAAGTGAGATACGTAAAACCCAAGAATCAAGGCTGTGAGCACAACCATGAGCAAAGGCTGGTATGGAAATAGGTGAGAATTTGAGGAATAGTGAGTAACCCAGAGTAGCTGGGAGGAGGTTGCTTAAGATGGGTTTGGAAGGATAGTCTGGTTACAGACAATGATCACCATTGAGTAAAAACTTTATTTTCTGGGCAACAACAAATCCCTGAAAGATTTTGAGCCTGATCTAACCATTGGTTTAGGAAGATAACTTTGACCATGAATTTGAATTATGAGACACGCAAGACAAAGAAACCAATTAGAAACTTATAGCAATAGTTCAAGTAAGTATGATGAGAAAGTGGACAAGAGAGTGAATAGAGAAATAAGAGAGATATAAAAACTTGAAATGCTAAAAGCATGAAGACTTTCCTGTTTGGATTTGGGATGGGGAAGAAGAAGGAGTATAACGTAATGGTGAGGGTTCTTCTCTGTTTCCCAGAAGATAGAAATGTCAGGAACTACAGTCAAGGACAGCTGAAAGATAGACAGATTTTTAGGAGGAAGAACCAAATGAAATTGGCTTTAGACATGTTGACTTTGGGATGGTGTAGTGACAGGAATCTCCAGCAGAATCTAAAGTTCAGAAAAGAAGACAAAATCCGAAAATGATAGGAAAACATTGAGCCACACATAGCTTCCCTGGTAGCTCAGATGGTAAAGAGTCCACCTGCAATGTGGGAGACCCGGGTTCAGTTCCTGGGTCAGGAGCCACACACAGCTTGGAATCTGGGACCCAGCACCTAAAAATGGCAACCCACTCCAGTATTCTTGCCTGGAGATCCCATGGACAGAGAAGCCTGGCAGGCTACAGTCTTCAGGGTCACAAAAGAGATGCACCTTAGTGACCCAACAACAACAACCACTTAACATATGGTGGGTGCTCAATAAATAGTTTCAATTGTCTCATAACTTTGGGAATGATCACTAGAAAGATAATGTTAAAATTGTTGGAGCAGATGAAATTACCCAGTGAGAAAGCAGATCTGAGGACAGAGGCTCAGGGTATCGATCTTTGCAGCAGGAGAAGGAACAATCAAGCAGGAATACTGATGCAGGATGAGACCTCGGGGGATGTAGAGTCCTAGAACCCCACAAGGGAGAGAGAGATTCAATGAAAAATAGGTTTGTTTCAACACTGGACTTTGCTACCAAAATGTCAAGTGGAATGAAGATAGAAAATGCTATGGGATTTGGCAGGCCATACACAAAAAGAGTTTTAATGAGGTGGGGGAAACAAGAGTCACCCCCTGGGGACTACAGAGTGAGCACGGGATCTGAGAGCACAAGGATGCAGCAATAACTTCTAGTACTGAATCTTTATCCCAGATGCTTCCATGGTCACGTTTCCCAGGTCTCTGGTAGTTGCACAGGCATGAGTGAATGTTTTAGCCCTTCAGTCCATGCAGGTAACTATTTCTGATGAGCCCAAGAAACATGCCCATTTTGACAGTTCTATTCAACTTCCCATCATGGTTCAAAACCAAAATACAATTTTTATCCCAACAACGCCACTAGGCTGACTTGTGGGAATCACATGTCTACCTCTGGAAATGTCTGGGGAATAAAAGGTTTCAGTTTGTGTGTCTTTATAAAATTTTTCCCCTAATTGAGGAAGTCTTTCAGTTGTTCCAGAAAATCCTTCACTTCCTCTATGGGAGAGAGGCGTCTCTTTACGATTCAGGGAGAAGCACTATGGCAGAGTGAGTCACAGTGTCTTGATAGCATAACAAAGGGAAAAATAAGAACTAGGCAATTTGAGAGCAATTACTGCAATCTTCTTAGTGGCTATGATTTCAGATTTGCCATAACCATCACCAATGAATAGCTGATTTAACAAGAAAGAGGTTTAACGAGAGAGAGAAAGGGAGAAGGGGTGGGCTGGGGTGGGGAGAGCAAGGAAATGATTCAGTGTTGGTTCCCAACCTTCCCAACTGAGTCAGTCTCAATTCCCGATGTGGATGGGCTGGTGTCATCCCCGAGGACACTTGCTTTGGGTCAGTCTTCCACTGGCCTGTCTCCTGACTGCCTTTAGAATTCCACTCTGGGCATCTAGCAGGGCACAGACTCCTAGGACAAGGTCCAGACCTGATGCCATGCACCTCAAGTACCACTTGTTCATGGGAAAGAGACACGGAACCAAAGAAACCCTTTATCTGTGAATTAGTAGTCTAGAATCTTCTTTACATTTGAGACCTACCATGGTTCATCGGCCTCACAATGGGAAAGGGCTCAGTGTCTTCCAAGCACAAAATATCCAGACAGGGAGTTCCCTGCTTGTCCAGTGGTTAAGACTCTGCGCTCCCACTGCAGGGGACTCAGTCTCCATCCTTGGTCAGGGAACTAAGATACTGCATGCCACAACTAAGAGTTCGCATGCTGTGACTAAAGATTCCTCGTGCTGCAACTAAGACCCAGTGCAGCCAAATACATAAAATATTTTTAAAATATCCAGACACTTTAACTCACTTCAAATCCATTGAGGTTAAGTGTCTCCCTGGTGACTGCCAGCTCTTCAAGCCCAGAAGAGATGCCTATGTACACTTGTCCTTAAAAGTCAAAACTCCACTTAGCAAGATCCCACTTGACTTGTCCTGTCTGTGCGTCTGATTTTCCTTGTGTGACAAATGATAAATCAGAGACTTCCTGGGATTTGTGTGGGACCTGCCATTGCACACAAGTCTTTTACATGTTCATTTTCTCCCCCCATAGTTACAACATATCTTTTGCCTCACCCTGGCCTCATTACTACTTTCTTATTTTCTCCCATCTTTCGTAAGAGTGCATTGTTTTATTGTCATCTTCATTTTTAAAAACACCCTTCAGCAATGTCTTTGCCCACAGCAGGGATTATCAAAGTCTCTCTGGGTCCCCTCATGTTCCTGTCAAGGAATTCTTACTCACTCTGCTTGTAAAGAATGGAACTCTGGTAGACACAAAGCTTCAGACACTTCCATCCCAGTGAAGAAAGCCTTGGTGCAGGGTTCCTATTTACAAAGACTCCTACGGAAGCAGAGTCTCCATTCCCAGCATCTCCAGCTGTGTGGTTGTTACAGATGTTCTTATCCTGCTGAGAGCAGGAGTCCCCACTGAAGGCAAGATAAATGCCGGAGCCCCAGCCAGAGTCCCTTCAAGGTTAACAAATGAAGAGGGTGCTTTCGAATCACAGAGCTCACCCTGGAGCTCTCAACTCATCAGGAACTGCTACTTTTCCTTTCCCCTCTAAAGAGGAAAAGCAAATAAATTAGGTAAGAAAAAGAGATGGGGTGCACGTGTTTATACAGAGTGAAGTAAGCCAGAAAGATAAAGACCATTACAGTATACTAATACATATATGTGGAATTTAGAAAGATGGTAATGATAACCCTATATGCAAAACAGAAAAAGAGACACAGAAGTACAGAACAGACTTTTGGACTCTGTGGGAGAAGGAGAGGGTGGGATGTTTCGAGAGAACAGCATCGAAACATGTATATTATCTATGATGAAACAGATCACTAGCCCAGGTTGGGTGCATGAGACAAGTGCTCGGGCCTGGTGCACTGGGAAGACCCAGAGGGATCGGGTGGAGAGGGAGGTGGGAGGGGGGATCGGGATGGGGAATACGTGTAACTCCATGGCTGATTCATGTCAATGTATGACAAAAACCACTACAATATTGTAAAGTAATTAGCCTCCAACTAATAAAAATAAATGAAAAAAAATAAAAAAATAAAAAATAAATAAAAAAAAAAGAAAAAGAGATGGAAATCATCAAAGCCCTAAGAGGGAAGGATTAGTAAAAGTTAGGAAAGTAGGTGGTTGAAGTGGGGTGGAGATAAAAATGATGGTGCGTCAAGGGACAGGGTACCGAAATGCACCTTTGGAAGGGGACCAAGAGCTGGGGTAACTCACAGGGGCCTGGAATCTGCATTCCTACATTGCTCAAGGGCAATGTAAGGAAATGGGTGGGGGTCAGGTTTGGGGAGTGTTCTGGCTCTGGTCAAAGCCAAGCTCTAGTTCATATGCACGTCTGCAGGTTGGGGAGGATGCCTTAGAAAGAGCCATGGGTGTTGATGATTATTTACCCCTCAGCTAGGCTGGACTGAGTAGATTAAATGTTCCCCAAAGCACTTTCTATTTCAACCTTTCATGTTCTCTTGAGTATCTGAGACCACCCTGGGAGTTGGGAGAAGGGGCACATGAAGCCACAAATGTGACACATGTTTTTTAATTGAACAAGAGAGGATCTCTTTATTTAAGTATATGTACCTGATTCTCCAGAGAAACCAAGATGATTTCAAGGAACATCCCGAGAAATACCAATCAATAATAAAATCGAGCTAAATTTATATCATAAACAATGTACAAAGTAAAAGCAAAATGTTATGCAAACACATTTATACTATTGACACAATGTAATAACAAAATATGTTAATATTATAATTGTATAATATACTATAAAACTATAAGATTACATTTTTAAAATCAGAATACTAAAATACAGAGTTAAAGAACAAGTAGAAATAGAAAACCCTACATACACCTCAAGTTATTCCCTTTGGGGTGCATACAGTGGTCTTCACTGGGTTGCATTCACACTTAAATTGATTCTGTTCACTTTCTATACTAGAAATTTTCCTCATTTTAAAAGCCTGTATATGTTGATTTATTTTTCAATTATTTCATTTATATTGATCTCTGAGTCTTTCCACCATGCCGAGTGGCAGGGTTTATTATTATCAATTTCGTTTTGCACATATTCAAACAAAGGATCAAGAAGACAACTGGCAAGTGGAAAATGACTTCAGTCCAGATCTTTAGTCTCCTAAATCCTGGATGCATGTGGGACCCCACACAACTTTATCTGGAGAGAAAACAGACCTACAAGAGGCAGAGCACAGACCTACAAGGAGGCAGCATCAGTGAGGACAGGAGTGAAATGCCGCTGCAGAGTTGAAGCTGCTCATTTTAGTGGCAGACACTGCCCAGCTGCGATTTGCCAGCTGCGGTAATTGTGGATATTCCGTGACAAGAGGAAGCACCACAGAATCAATGAAACCAGTCAATACCTGGTTGGGAATCCCCTCAGCAGAGGAAGGACTGATTGCAGTCTGGTTGTTGTCAATTTGTTCTCTAATGTAAGTTTAATTTCAAATGCATCATTCTTTCTTACCTTTTATTCTAGAATTCTCACTCCTGGGAATTCCTCCCAGGAACAAAATTCAAAGGAAAGGAAAAGCTATATGTATGAAAATATTGTTGCAGCTTTGTCTATAACAGCAAAATACTGGAAAGATTTAATACCCAATGACATAGGAAAGAGAGGAAAATAATAAAATGGGAAAGATTAGAGATCTCTTCAAGAAAATTAGAGATACCAAGGGAACATTTCATGCAAAGATGGGCACAATAAAGGACAGAAATGGTATGGACCTAACGGAAGCAGAAGATATTAAGAAGAGGTGGCAAGAATACAGAAGAACTATACAAAAAAGATCTTCATGACCCAGATAATCACGATGTGTGTGATCACTCACCTAGAGAGAGACATCCTGGAATTCGAAGTCAAGTGGGCTTTAGGAAGCATCACTATGAGCAAACCTATTGGAGGTGATGGAATTTCAGGTGAGCTATTTCAAATCTTAAAAGATGATGCTGTGAAAGTGCTGCACTCAATATGCCAGCAAATTTGGAAAACTCGGCAGTGGAAACAGGACTGGAAAAGGTCACTTTTCATTCCAATCCCAAAGAAAGGCAAGCCAAAGAATGCTCAAACTACTGCATAATTGCACGCATCTCACATGCAAGCAAAGTGATGCTCAAAATTCTCCAAACCAGGCTTCAACAGTACTTGAAACATGAACGTCCAGATGTTCAAACTGGATTTAGAAAAGGCAGAGGAAACAGAGATCAAATTGTCAACATCCCTTGGATCATAGAAAAAGCAAGAGAGTTCAAGAAAAACATCTATTTCTGCTTATTGACTATGCCAAAGCCTTTGACTGTGTGGATCACAATAAACTGTGGAAAATTCTTAAAGAGATGGGAATACCAGACCACCTGACCTGCCTCCTGAGAAACCTGTATGCAGGTCAAGAAGCAACAGTTAGAACTGGACATGAAATAACAGACTGGTTCCAAATAGGAGAAGGAGTATGTCAAGGCTGTATATTGTCACCCTGCTTATTTAACTTATATGCAGAGTACATCATGAGAAATGCTGGGCTGGAAGAAGCACAAGCTGGAATCAAGATTGCCAGGAGAAATATCAATAACCTCAGATATGCAGATGATACCACCCTATGGCAGAAAGAGAAGAAGAACTAAAAAGACTCTTGATGAAAGTGAAAGAGGAGAGTGAAAAAGTTGGCTTAAAGCTCAACATTCAGAAAACAAAAATCATGGCACCTAGTCCCAGCACTTCATGGCAAATAGATGGGAAAACAGTGGAAACAGTGACAGACTATTTTCTTGGGCTCCAAAATCATGGCAGCCATGAAATTAAAAGATGCTTGCTCCTTGGAAGAAAACCTATGACCAATCTAGACAACATATTAAAAAGCAGAGACATTACTTTGTCAACTAAGGGTCTGTCTAGTCCAAGCTACGGCTTTTCCAGTAGTCATGTATCAATGTAAGAGTTGGAAAGCTGAGTGCCAAAGAATTGATGCTTTTGGACTGTGGTGTTGGAGAAGGCTCTTGAGAGTCCTTTGGACTGCAAGGAGATCCAGCCAGTCTATCCTAAAGGAAATCAGTCTTGAATATTCATTGGAAGGACTGATGCTGAAGCTGAAGCCCCAATACTTTGGCCACCTGATATGAAGAGCTGACTCATTTGAAAAAACCCTCATGCTGGGAAAGATTGAAGGCGGGAGGAGAATGGGATGACAGAGGATGAGATGGTTGGATGGCATCACCGACTCGATGGACATGAGTTTAAGTAAGCTCCGGGAGTTGCTGATGGACAGGGAGGCCTGGCATGCTGCAGTGCATAAGTTCGCAAAGAGTCGGACACGACTGAGCGACTGAACTGAACTAAAGTGACACAGGAATAGAGACTTCCCTGGTAGTGCTAGTGGTAAAGAACCCACCTGCTGGTGCAGGAGACCTAAGAGACACTGGTTCTATCCCTGCGTCAGGAAGATCCCCTGAAGGAGGGCATGGCAACCCGTCCCAGTATTTTTGCCTGGAGAATCCCATGGACAGAGGAGCCTGAGAGTCACAAAGAGTCGGACACAACTGAAGTGACTTATGGATGGACATAGGAATATCTAAGCTACAGCAGATCAACTTGATAGAATACTATGCAGCAACAAATACAAAGATTACAATGATTATGTAGCAAAATGGAAAATACCATCATCTTAAACATAAAAAGCAGAATAAAAAATAGACTAGCTGCAATTTAATGAAAATATATTTTTGTGTAGATGAATAGAAAAATGAAGATTAGTGGTTTATACATGAATCTTTTAAAACAATTTTTAATGTTGTTCTTATAAATAAAATAATATAGGAAACAAAATAATGAGTGACGGTTGCTTAATATGAACTTAACTGCTATTGGGTATCTTTCTGTGTGTGCATTGTCTAGCAATTTATCATGTAGATTTAAAACCAAAAGTTCTGAGAAACAACGCATATTTTCATTACTGGCTGAATGATTTTCACTAAGATTTTAACCTCTATAAATTTATAAATAGTCACAAATTTATCCATCATAGGAAGAATAATTTTTATAATAAGAATTCAATGTTTCTGGTGTGAATAAATAGACAATGGGAAGAGATCAAATTCCTGTCATGCACTTGAGCTGTTTCCAATAGATGCTTCAAACTCTTGAAAACAGAAGAGTAAAATCAATCAGTTCTTATGTGTTATTTTAATAATGAGAAGAGATATTTTCTGGACTGTTCTTCACTCTGGTGTCTGTCAGAGCCTCCTTTCTCCAGTGTGAAAGTATATGTGGCAGGTACCTTTAAAAGCACACCTATTTGAATAAAACACTGATTGCACACGTAACTCCTAAGAAGCAATGGGGGAGAGATGTAACTCCTTTCCCCCAGCCCCACTCTGTCTTCACAGCCAACTACAGCTCTTTTAGATCTCTTAGATCTTGTGTTCCAAAGAAGGAGGCTTTGCCCAACTCCCTAACCCAGGACCAGAACTGGAATTACAGAAGGGATTGAATTTTTGGTACTTTACCACCAGACATCATTGTTCAAATGTCAAAACAAAATTCACCCCTTGTCTTTAAAATGATAATATTTATAATATTTTATAATATTTGTAATTATAAATATTGTTAGTTACTTCCTTCAGATCATTTGATCATAATATCTGACAGTTGTCTTTTTATCACCAATGTGTGGCACACTCCCCAGTATGGTGCTGGGTACAGAGTGGATGCTTACGAGGGGGTAAATTCTGAGGCGGTGCTCGGGGGCCTGGGCCCAAGTGCCCTGCCCTACCCAAGGGCCCACTTCCAGTCTCCGTGATCATGTTTTTTTTCTTAAAGAATTTATTTTTTGAATAAATAAGCATAAGCACTCGGTACAAATTTTTAAAAGAACAGGACATGGAAAAAATAAATCTCCTTCCAACCCTCTCCCCCAGGTTAAGTGCGTGCCTTTGAGGTGATATTTCTGCAGATGCAAATAGACATGTATAGAAAGACCTTTTAGCAACTTCAAAGCATTCCATAGTGTGGTGTGCCATAATTTATTTAAAAACAGTTTGCTATGGATGAAATTTTAGCTTGTTTCCAATTTTCTCTCTTACAAACAATAGGGCTGTTAAAAAACATACTGAGGCATTTTAGACTTTTTAAGAGTTTTTTTGAGCAAAAATCAATCTGAATCAGGCGGTGCCAAACCAGAAGTAGTTGGGAGACACCACCGACAGGAGGGAGAAAATGCCTCACCGGGAAGCGTGGTAGCCAGGGAGGCACTGACTGGCTACAGTTCAAAGCCTAATCGGCTGTTTGTGACTGGCCGTCCTCGGGCTTCAACTTCATAACCTTGAAGCATTTACAGGCTTAGAAGTGGGTTTGCTGGTGTAGGTGCCAGGGCACTGGAGCTCCCTCAGGCTAATGGATTCCTTGTTTAACGGCTTTTACAGTATAAATGCATATAGCAACTCTGCTCATGTGTGAGTACCTTTGTAGTTTAAGCACCTGAATGAAGAATTGCTAGAAAGGATGAAGCAGAGAATGGTTGCTGAGAATATCTAGACATTTGTGACTCTGTTGGGATCAGGTAATATTTATGAATTAATTTATAGAGATCTGACAATTTATGATGACATTCTACCCAAAATTTAATGTCATTCTCTGTATTCAATTCTCCTCTTGTGTTCTTCATCTTAAAATTTCCTTCAGGTAAGGCTATATGTTTCTTATTTAAATTTGCTCCTAGCTGTTTTCTTTTCTTGTTGCTATTGAAAGTAGGGTCTTTTCTTATACTTTATGTTCTGATTATTATTTGTGTATGTAAAGCATATTGATTTTGGTAAGCTGATTGTGTTGTTATTTGTGTAAATAAATTGTGTGTGTGTTAATTCTCTTAGGTTGTCTGGCTTACAGTGACATCACCTGCCACTATTAATGTTATATCTCCTCCTTGCCAGATTGTAACTCTCATTTGTTTTTCTTGCCTAAGCCAGCATCTCCAGTAAAATATTTCAGTGTTGTTAGTGGGCACTCTGTCCTGTTCCCCACTTAATGGTAATGTTATTTTCAATTTCTTCAAAGGGTCTGGAATATAAAATTCCATCATTTTCTGACTGGTTAATATCTGAAAGTAAACACATACACACTTTTAAAGCATTGCTTTATTAGAAACATTTTGTGCAATGTAAATACATGACTCATCCTATAACAGAAAGATGAGAAGAGTAAAGCTGATACATTTTTCTATCCTCCATACTCCAGAAGATAAAAAAAAAATGTTAAAGGCGCACCAATGACTTGGGTAACATTTTTAGTTTAACATATAAAAAGTAAATTTTATGAAATAATAAATTACATGACAAAATTCAAAGATTAGATAAGATGAGGGTATTCAAAATTAGAGCATCAAATTATTTGTTAATGTAAGCCATTAGACAATGAGTGTAAAGCTGCTTTCTCTAATGTTTTCTGAAAAACACCAATTAGATGGACGTTTTCAAGAAAATCTGCCTATTGTCAGGGAGTAGGTGGTTGTTCCTGGCATGACTTTATAGGGGATGGGGAATGAATGGTGGATTAGGACAGTGGCGGATGGTGGGTCCTTGAAGCCTGAGTCTAGACTTCACGGTCACAGTGCAGTGAGGCTCAGCTCGGGGTGTGAGGGGCCAGGCTTTCCCTAGGCTCAGTTCTCTGATTCTCAAGAAGAAGTTCCAAGATGACCATCTGTTCTCAAGGGAACAAGTAAGCTCTAGGCTTGCAGTCCCCTAAAGACACTAAAAGCACTTCAGTAAGAACACAGGTAGGAGTGGTCTACCTGTCTTCAGCAGTCTAGTTGTTGCTTCTGGCCCCCATTCACCTGCTCTGTGCTGTGGGTAATGTTCATCAGTCTCCCGAGGTTCAATTTCCTCAACTACAAACACCTGCCCCATAAGGTTGGACTAAGAATTAAGATGATAATGATTATAAAGGTGTTGGAACAGTCCCAACACACACATGTGAGCACCTCCATGCTCCTGTGGTGGGGAATCCACCCCTACCACACAGGAAGAATAGTTTCTATTAGAACATGTTCATCTGATTTGAGGAAGATCATTTTGATGTTGAAATGTCAAGAAGTTAGAGGGAACCGGGAAGGTCACTGACGGAGGACACGCCCCAGCTCGGTCTGGTAGAGACAACGGGCTGGCTTTCAGATGCCAGAAGCTCAGTGCAGGCTACCATGGAATCTATCACTGGTTCTCTCGCATGCTGCCACGGAATCAGACCCAAAGCCATCATTTCCCACCTGCACTTGTGCTTATGGTCCTGACCATCTCCATAAAAGCTTAGATTTTTATTGTTATTGCTTTGTGGCTTTTAAACCCAAGCTCTAATCTCCTCTTATGTCGCCCTGACAGAAACTGCCCTCTATTATGGTTTTGGATATAAAGCCCTGGGATTTTTGGGGTCACTGTAGCTGAAGAGGGGCGTGAGAAGGTCGTGTGGGCAGAAGAAACACCCTGGCCTTGTGCAGGCTTCCTGGCTGCCTCTGACACCAGCACAGACTAGGGATGAGCTGCAGCAGGTGGTTAAAGCATCATTCACCCACCTTGATCTGGCATCTCAACAAGGAGATGGATATGCTGCCCACTGGGACACTGGAGAACACTTATTTGGGGCACACTCAGATAGTCATTAGCTTCCAGAATTTTCAGATACATCATATCCTCACAGAATTATTCATGATGGTCCCTGAGTAATACAAAACACTTGCGTTAGGTGACTGCTAAAATGTCTCGTGGGGTTTTTTAAGATGACACTTCTCAAAGTAGGGATTCATTAGAGACAATTCTGACTCTACAAGTTTTGCTTCAGTGGAATTAATTCAAGGATTCAGGAATTCCATGTGCCATGTGACTAGTACATAATATTGCTTAGACATGATAAATAATTCAGAATTCACTCCATCATTGAAAAACATTGAAAAGCATTCCTAGAACAAACTAATTATATTCTTACTAAAATATGCATAGTATAGATATTTAAGTGCTCACCAGAAAATTGTAGAAAAGACAATCAGGAAATTCATATGCTGTGCTTTGGCTTGTTCCCTGGACCGTGGCCACCTGCTGGCTTAAGCAGGGCCATCTCCTGACGGAAGCACTGCACGGGAGAAGGCTGAGCAAGGCACCAGCTGCCTTCGGAAATGGAAGTGTGACTTCAGGAAATGACAAAGATTGTCTACTGTCCATGGATCCGAATGAAGACAGGAGCATCACTAATCCTTCTGAGTGTCAAGAGACAAAAATACAAAAACACCAGTTAGTCAATTACACGTATAAACTGCGGCCAGTCCTTACTAACTCAACACTACAAAATTTTGGGGCTTTCCTGGTAGCTTAGTCAGTAAAGAATTTGCCTCAAATGTGGGAGACCTGAATTTGATCCCTGGGTTGGGACGATCCCCTGGAGGAGGGCATGGCAACCCAGTCCAGTATTCTTGCCTGGAGAATCCCATGGACAGAGGAGCCTGGTGGGCTGCAGTCCGTGGAGTCGCAGAGTCAGACACGACTGAGCCGCTAAGCATAGCACCGCACAGCAAAGGTTTTGAGTTTCACCTCTAACTCACAATAAGTGATAAAAACCAGTGTTCAGATCACGACACCCTGAGAGAATGCAGCGCTGCACAGCAGTAGACTGATGGAATAGTCATAGATTTTAAATTTAAACACTATGATCCATTCAACTTGGGGAGTTGTTTGGGGCAAGACGGAATCAAGAGGGTTTCCTTACTTGAAGCATTCTCAAAGGCTAATATGCTGATTGCACCATTGCTCTCCAGCAGAAATGACGGGCATAGGACGCTTCCCAAACATGCCAAAGGAGAGCAGTGTGTCTACAGAGCATCTCTCAAGGCTGCCTTCCTCAGTGTACCCTGGGAAGTGCTGTTGGGTGAGCTCAGCCTGTTCTACAGCCGCCTCAGCAGTGAGAAGCCTTCAGTGTCCACATTACTATTACTGACAACAGCCCTGCCTCACTGAGTACAGCACTGGTTAACTGAGTTCAGTACTGCTTCACTGAGTGCAGCACTGGGTAACTGAGTTCAGCACTGCCTCACTGAGTGCAGCACTGGGTAACTGAGTGCAGCACTGGTTAACCAAGTTCAGTACTGCCTCACTGAACACAACACTGCCTGACTGAGCACAGCAGTGATTAACTGAGTATAGCACTGATTATCTGAGTACAGCCCTGCCTTGCTGAGTACTAAACTGCACTGAAGCTTTCCACTTCCATGTCCTGCCTGATCCTGTGTGAGACTGGTTCAGGGGAATATAGGAGAGGCTTAAACATTTAAACATGTTCCCAACCCACTTATGGCCCCTACTCCCTTCATGCTCTAATTGTTGGTGAATTTCAGCAAGTCCTGATGAAACATCAGGGACCATCCTACAAAGATAGGTATTGCCACAACAGGAAAACCGGAGGGCTGGGGCTCATGATAGGCTGTCTCTTTAAAAATACCTTCTGGAAATTTTGATCTTAATTCTCCTGAGATGATAGAGAATCACAGGAGAAGTTAGGGTGAAAAGCTGTTATTTCCAGATTCTAGGGTTAATTAGCTCCCTTATATACCACGCGCCTGTAGGAAAGTGTAGCAGGTATGATGAGAGAGACATGTATGCTTTCTTTTTTTATAAGTTCTTAAATCAGGAGCTATTTTAATTGCAGCAGAAAGCAAGATGGTACAAGAAAAGAGACATCTTTCTAGCAGAATTCACCCCAACCTCTGTCTAATGAGGCTTCCTTGGTGGCTCAGCTGGTAAAGAATCTACCTGCAATGCAGGAGACCCAGGTCTTATCCCTAGGTTGGGAAGATTCCCTGGAGAAGGGAATGGCAACCCACCCCAGTATTCTTGCCTGGAAAATTCCATGGACAGAGGGGCCTGGGGGGTCTATAGTTCATGGGGTCACAAAGAGCTGGACATGACTGAGCAGCTAACACTTTTACCGTCTGTCTAATGGGGACTGTAATGGAGAGATTTTTTCCAAGTCCTCTGCAGGATGCTCTTGTTAATGACACAGTAAGTGTCTCAGACTGATAGAAGGAAATCAGCAGATCACCCCCCCCCCCTGCATATTCCAAACTGCAGACTCCCCTGAACTCGGCCCCAGGAGAGAGGACCACCCTTCGGCTGGGCATCCAGGCTTCACATCTCCGTAATGGGTTCAGGCACACTGGTTATGCAGAAGGGGTGGGAGAGGCCCCCAGCGCTCATGCTGATGACACGGTCACTCACCCTCCGTCCTGTCAGGCCTCAGGCCTGTGCTTCCTGGACGCCAGCTGTCACACATGAAGCTGCAGCCTCCCTCTCCCCCGCCTCCTTTGCTGGCTGGAGCTGCAGGGCCATGGCCTGGAGAGTTTCCTTCACCATCTGGAGCTCCCCCTTGAGAGACTGTGCGCACGTTGTTAAGGAACACACGTGAAGGTGACGGGCGGCCCCTGCAGCCTCCCAGGGATCTGGTAAGAGCCACGCGCCTGCTGGAAGCAGATGGGCACTGCCCTCTAATTGCAGTTTCAAGTTCCTCCAAATTGGACCAATTAAATATTAATACAAATGTTACACTTCTTTTAAGAGCGATTGCAGTTCCTACAAGGCCCGAGGTCATTGACAGTCTCAAGGAAGGTTTCCAACAGGAAAAGGAAGAGTCAGCTTTTCGACTGAGACAGATGGCAAGCTAGGATGCTCCACGGACTATGGTCAGTGAGCCTGTACTCCTGCTAAGCCCCTGCTGGGGTGGGGGCCACTGCACATCCAAGTGCCCTGACAGTGGAAAGGAAAGACGGCTGGAAACCAGAGTCTCCTGGGGAAAGCCAGGACTGGGCGCCACCACAGGTCCACGGCCAGAGTCGTGAGTTACAGTGCCTGTCGGCCACTGGCCAGCCTTGTCACCGTGTGTAAATCATTCTGAATCTCAGTTTTCTCCTGAAACAATGACTTCAAAACCCCTTTGGTTCCAATCTGCTGTCATGTGTTAACATGCTCTGGGGCACTTGTGAAACAGCCATTCAGGGCACTAGAGATTTGACACAGGCAGGGAGCTTGCACTCTCTGGGTTGGCTAGCTGATTGATACATTATTTCTTTAAACTGTTGGGCTCTTAGTTTCCTGACCTATAAAGTTCTTTCTCCTGGAGATAAAGCAATCACAGAGAACTTAGCAAATAATTCTATGGAATAAATAATATGACGGCCTTTCTTTTAAGAGATGAGCTCTCTTCTAGGTGTTTAAGCTCGGGAACATTTAAACAATGGTGGTCTTCCTGTCTATCCACAGCTAACTCTGCTTTTCCTGGTGTACCTAGAGTCAGAACAATTCTAAGACAAATACAGAATGACTGGTGGATTAGATTCTGTTAGTTTAATAAGCAAACTAATTTAACTTCATCCAACAGGAACTTAAGAAGAAACTCAGAACACGTTGACACCACTGAAATGCTGGTACATCTTCGCATGAGGTCAGACCACTTAAATATTACTAGATCAGATACGCAGAAAACAGAAAGCTTTAGGGTAAGCAGCTTGCAGAAGTCTTCCCACTCACAGACTGCCTACATCTACTACAGTGTTGTTTTATCCAAATTCGATGTCAAGAGACAGAGATACCTTTAGGTTATGACTATAGGAAGCTTTCTTTTTTTCTTTTTTAAATAAGGAACTCCAAAGGATCCTGGGAATTATGCAAATGAAGCTCACCTAAACAAAAAACGCTGAGCCACCCTGACAAGCCTTTGGCAGTTATTCTTGCTCTTGAAGCCTCACCAGACTTCATCGCTTACATAATTTACATACATCTACTATGATGATTCACTCCTTGCACTTGAACTTGAGCGAGGGAGGGGTGGGGGTAAGAGGGTGGAGTTGAGGAGACCCAAGAGAAGAAAGTATCCAATACTTCTCTTTTCTCTTTTTTAAAAGATTTCGTTTTCTTCTATTTCTCTGAACAGCTCTGCTAATCTTTAGTAAAAACACATATGACTTTACACAAGCAAGAACATAAGTGGTCCCAGACCAAATACCAAGCTGCCAATTAATCACAAAGTTAAGCTACATTTATAAAGAGTAAGCATAGAGCTTGAGCAGTTTATGAGTCTTGACAAACTCCTGAGACTTCATTACCTCTGATAGGCAGCTGGGCCTACAGGCCCCACTCGTGATACGCTGAATGACAACCAGCGTTTTTAGAGAGAGAAACTGAACCAAACTCAACTGCCTCTTAAAGAACTCATAAAATTTCTAGCACTGGGAGAACGCACTGAAAAAGGGTTTTGAAAAGAGAAAGAAGCCACAAAAGAAAAAGACTATGTTATACAACTAAAATAACACTCAGACAATAATCTCGGACAATCTCAGCCCCTCAGACAATAATCTCCAGGGACACAGGGAGGAGTGAGAAGATGGAAATTTGAGGATGTGCCCATCAGCTCTGGGAAGCTGGCAAACCATCCAGTGCTTTCATTATCTTACTTATAAAATGCAGGTTTTTCTGACTGCTCCTCCAATAAATTCATAGTTAAAGCCGGTTGATATTTGACCATGTGTTTTGTGAAAGTTCTGAGGAAACAGAGTAAAACCTCGGAGCTGGAATTTATGTGTATGTGACAGAGGTGCTTATTATATCTAAGTGCAAGAAGAGGTCTAAAGGAGTTAAATGATTCTCAGTACGCCTGTGCCCTGGCAACCTCTCAGCCACGCGGGCATTTCATTCTCGGTAACAGATGTGCCACCAAAGATCTGAGGCAGCTAAGAAAGTCAGCACATTGATTACAACGATGGCATAAGGATTGGCATGCCATATCTTTAAAAACCCCTTTGAACCCGAGACCACCTTGCTATAGACTACAGGTGTATTAGGCAAGGGTATTACTTCTTTAAAATTTTTTTTTTTTACAATTAAAAAAGGTTTTTAAAAATTTTGGCTGTGCTGGGTCTTCGCTGTAGCACATGAGCTCTGAGTTTTGCCACACGGACTTGGCTGCCTGGAAGCAAGTGAGATCTTTGCTCCTTGACTAGGGATTGAATCCACATCCCCTGCACTGAAAGGCGGATTCTTAACTAGTGGACCAGCAGGGAAGTCCCAAGAACATTACTTCTTGATGGCAAAATTGTGCAGTGTGTTTGCAATGAATAAAAGCACGTTTCACATGCGTCTTCCAGTGCTAAGACCACACTGTCCTTTAGGGCAGCCATGTCCAAAGATCCTCAGATTTTTCCAAAGAGGTCTTTTGTTTATATATCAAAAACAATTGAGTGTTTTACTGCCAATTGTGATTCCAAGCGATCATTAGCTGGGTCAAACGACGATCTTCAGTGCATCTGATCCCCTTTGCTTCCAAAAGAAGTAACAGTACTTCCTTTGAAATAGTTACTCATTTGCTAAATTATTTTTTCATTATCAACAGTGACTCCGCAGGCCCTGTGGCCACAGTCTTGGGAACTTTCCTGCATTCCCAAAGCCAAAAGCGAGGGCACAGTTGTTGAGGAGCGGAGAGAAAAGCCCCGCCCACACGCAACAGCCTCAAAGGGTGTGAAGCTTGCGCAGGCGCACTTCCTGTGGTGCCGCCCAGGGCCAAGTTAACCCGCGCTAAGCCTGCAGTCGGAGCCAGGTGTCCACACCTCTCCTGGGCTCCCACTCCTTCTGTTCCCATTCCACTCCTTTTCGTGGGGGCCAGATGGAAGAACCCCGGCCTCCATATTCGCATCAGACAGTGCGCACAATGGTCAAACTGCAGCGTCTTAGGGTCTCACTTCTTTCATCTGTGACACCATGATGGTCACAATCCCTCTTCCAGCTCTTCAGTTCAAGAAGATGAAAGCATTTCCAAGGAGGCAAGAGCAATTCCCCCAAACTCCCATTTCCTTTGTCAGTTACAGCTGCATGTTTTAAAGCTGAACCAAACAAGGGCTCTTAAGCTCATGTGGCATTTGTGTATGTGTCTGGATGTATTTAGAGTGTTTGCATGCCATCAAGCACCACCAAAACTAATGGATTGGGCACCACGCATTCCAAGTAAAGAGAAAGAACAGAAATCCAGGAGGGTTTCCTGGACATAAATGCAAATGGAACCACAGATAGAATCAGTCTGTCCTGTCTCATCTAGGATTCAGAGGCAGTCAGAATTACTCTGGGGGCTCTGAAATATGCTCAATGTCCCACTCCTAGGTGTCCTTCTTTCCTTCTGAAAGAGTGTTGTACAAGTTGAAGGAGAAAGAGAAAAATCACCGCTAAAACATCCACCTAACCTAGATGGTTTTCAGTTAAAGCGCTATCTACATGGAGGAATGATTCCATCCCCTCAACATGTTTTTTCAAAACACAACTGCTAATTAGGATCCAAAGTGACTGTGAAATTATACTACAGACTCAGACACACACTCCTGGAAATCCCGGCTTGAGTGGCAGTGAAGTCACACCTCCCGTCCTCGCCTCAGATGCCAGGCGTGAGTCACCTCTATGATGCCGGCTCTTCCAATTAGCGCTGCAGACTCTTCTCAGATGCTCGCCGTGTGCTGCCTGATGGGCTGGTGCTGTTACTCGGCGTGATTTAGTGAGCCTGTCAGGAGGATGAGGAGACACGGCCTGTCTTCTCCCCTTCCTCCACTCTGTCAATCCAGTGCCTTCTTCATAAAAACAAGAGACTACAAGTCAGCTGTCCACGGCCTTGATGTGAAACCAGGATGCCCAGAGGATCTGCTGGGAAGGTCAGCCCCATGCTTGTGACTGCCGCCCACCCCTGATGCTACAGCCCCAGGGCTTTCTCACACTCATGGCTTATGCAAAGTTCCATGCCTCCCGCATCTGGAGTGTCCAAGGCTTGAATCTTCTGGACATGGACATCGATGTGGGCTCAAATTAATCATGTTCACGCTGCAGCCTACACACAGGAGGCTCTGGCAGAGTCCTTAATGGAATCAAACAAAAATACTGCGCTCGCTGGGAAATTCTTTCCTGTTGTTGACGGCAAGCTGTTTCTTTCAACTGCACTCAGCTTTGTCTCTTTGATCAAGAATGGAAACACAAACCAATCGGAGCTTGGCTGGAGGATTTCAGCAGCCTCTTTGAATCGAGATAAGTTCTCATTTGAAACAAGGGCTTTGGTTTGTGTAAGAAGCCTCAGCAGTGCCTTGTAAACCTGTCTTTCTATCTCAGGGCACCCAGATCCACTAAGCGCCACTCTGAATTCAAAGATACCTTCTGTGTATTTACTGTCCATCAGTGACACAGAACAAAGCCAGAGATGCAGAGGAAAGTCTGAATCGAAATCCATATTGTGGTGTAAATTTTACAGGTGGAGGGTGACTTCAGTACCTAAACCAGTGCTTCCCAATCCTGGTTTGACAAGTTCCCTCTACGTTTCCACTTATTTTAACAAGGACCAGCAAAATTCTCAATAAACATATCTTCACTAAACACCTCTTATTAAAGTTTAACATTTTTATAGCAATTGTGTGTTCCACAGAATAAACCTGTCCAGCTACTTACAGGCATGGCTGCCTCCTGATTGGCCATGAAGGACCATGGGCTGGTGGCTGGATGCTTTGCCCTTCGTCAGAAACGATCTCGGACAGTCATGCAATTTCTAAGCCTCAGTCTTCTCAACTATCATGTAGAAATAATAATCCCTATCTGTCTATAGAAATTTTATCAGAATGAAATGACTTTTCATATAAGTCATTGTAGGGTTACTGATCAGTTCTTGCAAGGATTTATTACAAAATGATTGAATCAATCTATCTTGAAACCTCATATAAAAATGGGATGTGGTTTGATCTTGTGACACTGCCACCGAAAATGTTTTTCTACCTGAGACCAAGCACTTAACCATGTATAAGAACTATGGTCAACACATCTCTTGAGTATAACCCATTTAACTCAAATAAAAACCTTAGTGAGCACATGCTCAGTCACTTCAGTTGTGTCCGACTCTTTGTGACCCTATGGACTGAAGCCTGCCAGGCTCCTCTGTCCATGGGATTCTCCAGGGAAAGAACACTGGAGTGGGTTATCACGCCCTCCCCTCCAGAGGATCTTCCTGACTCACGGATCAAATCCACATCTCTTACATCTCCTGCGTTGGCAGGCAGGTTCTTTACCACTAGTGGCACCTGGGAACCTTACAGGTACATGTTGTTATCTGACTTTGGAGATGCTTATAGAGGCATTATCCACTGTCCATGAGCCCATTGCTCCTGAGTCTGGCTTGGGAACACTAAAAGCATCCTATTTATACACAGCTCTGTCCCCTCTCAGCCTCCTTCCCACTACCCAAATCTATTAAGGAGAAAACCCAATTCCCTAGAATCAAACTAACGTTTTGGAAAATTTCTAAACGAGAGGCTAACACAGACCTCAAATGCAGCTGTCAGAACTGTTCCCTGAGCCCACCAGAAGCTGGGGGGTTTTCCCAGCGAGGAACAAGCCCACCTGCTGGCCAGGAGCCGCTCCATGTGCACTGGCCCTCGGCAGGACCCTGCTCCCAGGTGCCCAGCCGCAGGCGGTCACTTGTCCATCTGCTGGAGGCCACACTCCCCTAACAACTGCTCAAATCTGTGGGATCCATGAATATGAAACAAACAAAAGTGAAAGACAAAAATACCGCTACTGTTTCTTTGGCCAGCTTTTTAATGAGAGCTTAAATAACAGTTTATTAGGGGTAGGGAGTTATGAAAAACAGAATGTCTGCTTTTAAAAATGTACCTTGAGCAATTGGAAATAATCACTGATTAAGGTGAAAATTTTTTTCCTGCTAAATTTAATAAGCAAGGTGAAAGATTTCAGGTTATAAGGAGAAAAGAAACACAACACTGAATCCATCATTAGACTGTGGATCTGAATACTTGTGATTACGGTTAATGCTTGACCATTCAAATCTCTTTAAACACACACACATATTCCAGATAAAGTCTGGCAAGAGCTAGAATTCTGAAAAGACAGCAATGAGAAACAAAGTTCAAAATAGCTACATTTCTCACAAATACATCTAATAAAAGTCATACTACTGAACAGAAAAGATAAATGAACAAAGAAGTACTTTCATCTAGAGAAGTTTCAACTTATGATTAAATACCTAAAAAAAAAAAATACAGGATGGAGCTGTATATGCCTTCATCCATCTTGCACTCACTCATCTGCCCTCAGAAGTGCTAACCAGGGACAAACCATACACTGATTAATATGAAATTCAGTGCTTCACATGGACAAACTCCTAAGCCAGTAGTTTTTTGTGCCATCTTGCTCACTGGCAACTAGTTTTGATAAAGGAATTTGCAGGTGTGACAGGAAATGCACTGAATCTTGTATGAGAAAAAATTGGAAGGGAGTAATATGAAGCCCCACTAGTGTGATACTCTCCTGCCCATCATATGGCAGAATTGCATGGAAGAGGAAGCTGAAGATGGATTTGGGTTTCTAGGTATTTAGAAAGCCCCTGGAAAACTGAGGCAGTCAGACTCACAACCATCTGAGCCCCACAAACCCAGCTGCACAGCCCCAAAACTACATTTTTCTTTGGCCTGATTTTGTGCATGTCTGAATTTCTTTGGTAGTTTTTTAGCAGTCAGGTTTAGTCATCAAAAATGCCAACTTACCAAAACCTAGAGAGAAAACATCACATACTGAATAATCTCAGAGATCAGAGGTGTGTTGAACTCTAAATACCAGGAGTATCTATTTGTTTCCATCTGCTGAGGCATAGGAAAACCGTGCAAATTTTTAAGACTTTCTTTTACAAAGTAGCCCAACAGGTGCTTCATCTGCGGGATTAAAAGGATATGAATGAGATCTTCATCATGACTGTGGATTGCCATGTGCAGTTGATCTTCTAAGTACAATAGTTTCTTGCCTATAGTTTCACATTTTTCTCCAAGTTCTGCCAAAAAGATATAGGATTCCTGGCCAGGGAAAAAGAAAAAAAAATATCATTAGTAAACTACAGATATTTTCAGGGCTATGAACACATCTGTGATTTATCCAATGGTCCACAAAGGGAAGACTCTCCAACAGAGCTCTGCTACCTTCTGAATCCCATTGGCATCATGCCAGAAACTTTGTCTTCCCTGGAGGTCATTCTTGAGAATGGCAATTTCAGGTTATTACTGAATGATAAGCTGTATGTACGTAACTCCACAGTTTATCTCCTGCATCCAGTCATTTCCAAGACTTGTATCCAGTATATCAACTCCTAAACTGGATTTATCAAAGAGGAAGCCTGGGTCTTTGAACTGCATTCATGGGCAAACTCACACTGGAATAGGAATGCTAACCAAAGAGAGGCTGACCTATAAGAACAGAGAGTGCCCTTTAGGGGCACAGGACTCTAATAGGGCACTGAACATGTGTTTGTACACTGGTCACAGTCCCTGAAAGCTAGAATACTAAGGAGACTTTTTTATGATTTTTTAAAAATTTTATTTATTTTTTAATTGAAGGATAATTGTTTTACAGAATTTTGTTGTTTTCTGTCAAACCTCAGCATGGATCAGCCATAGGCACACCCATGTCCCCTCCCTCGTAAACCTCGCTCCCATCTCCCTCCCCACCCCACCCCAGCCCCTGTTTGGGTTTCCTGAGCCATAGAGCAAATTCCCGTTGGCTCTCTATTTTACATATGGTGATGCAAGTTTCCATGTTACTCTCTCCATACATCTCAGCCTCTCCTCCCCTCTCCCCATGTCCATAAGTCTGTTCTCTATGTCTGTTTCTCCACTGCTGCACTGCAAATAAATTCTTCAGTACCATTTTTCTAGATTCCGTATATGCATGAGTATACGATATTTATCTTTCTTTTTCTTACTTACTTCACTCTGTATAATAGGTTCTAGGTTCATCCACCTCATTAGAACTGGTTCAAATGCGTTCCTTTTTATGGCTGAGTAATATTCCACAGTGTATATGTACCACAACTTCTTTATCCATTCATCTGTCAATGGACATCTAGGTTGCTTCCATGTTCTAGCTATTGTTAATAGTGCTGCAGTGAACAATGGGATGGATACATGTGTCTTTTCCAATTTTGATTTCCTCAGGGTATATGCCTAGGGGTGGGATTGCCAGGTCAAATGGTGGTTTTATTCCTAGTGTTTTAAGGAATCTCCATACCCTCTTCCATAGTGGCTGTATCAATTTACATTCCCACCAACAGTGCAAGAGCATTCCCAAGGAGACTTTAGATGCCAGGAGACCGGTATTGTATGTACAGCTGCTATCACCACCACTGTAAGTAGTCATTTTCCCTCTCTCACACCAGGGCATAAGTCCCACAAAAGAAGGGACGATGCATGTCAAGCCCCCTAAGAGCTCGGACAATGATGGCTTGCTCGCTGTAGGTTCAGAGCTCCTGGCACAATGTCAGACACACGGTAGGCACACGGCATTCATTGTTTCCGTGAATGAATAGCCAAGTCTGGGAGCTCCTGCCTCCTGAAATGTTTCCCCTTCATACTTGTATCCAACACATGAACCAGAAAAGAGCCCTCTTTATGTCACTTTTCTGTACAAAACCACCATGTGGAGAATAATATGAAGGTTACTTAAAAAATGAAAAACAGAGCTACTGTATGAACCAGCAATCATACTCCTGGATGCATAACCAAAGAGAATTATAATTCAAAAAGATGCATGCACCCCCGTGTTCAGAGCAGCACTATTCACAATATCCAAGATACGGAAGCAACCTAAATGCCCATCAACAGATGAATGGATAAAGAAAATGTGGTACATATACACACAATGGAATATTACTCAGCCATAAAAAGAACAAAATAATGCCATCTGCAATATGAATAGACCTAGAATCTCTACTGTACTAAGTCAGACAGAGAAAGATAAATGTCACATGATATTGTTTATATGCGGAATCTAAGAAAATGATACAAATGAACTTATCATAGAACAGAGTCAGACTCACAGACAGAAAGCAGACTTATGGCTACCAAGGAGGGAGGGGGAGGAGGGATAAGTTAGGAGGTGGAGATTAACGTATACACACTGCTATATGAAAGGTATAAATAAGGACCTGCTGTGTAGCACAGGGAACTATATTCAATATCTTGTAATAACCTGCATCATATAAAAACAATGTACCTCTCAACTTACACAGTGTTATATGTCAATTATATCTCAATAAAAATATAATAAGTAAATAAATAAGCAGCAAAAAGTGAGCTCAGAATTTAAAAGTAACCAAAAGTAAAACTAGTATTTTTCCAACTAATGGTGAAAGTCTTAGAAGGTATATAAAAATAATTTTGCATAGGGAAAAGAACTGAGATATATATATTCAGATTAAATTGCAGAGTTACTAAAAAAGCTATAATTAATGGCGAGGAAAAAAACAACAAAATGCCCAGGTGTGGCAATATTTAAAAAGTCCTTAGAGTTCACAAGTTGTATAATACTATAATTGGAGTCCAAGAAAAACCATTTAATCAAGATATGTAATTTAACATTCACTATATCAACTCCAGAATTCCCTAAAGTTTATATCCCAAATGGTCAACTACATTAGAAGAAAACACTGCAGATGAAGTACCCATAACTACCGTAAATACTAAAGACATCTAATATATTATAAATTAATATATGTACAAAAAATTCAGTGACAACATACAATTTTGCAGAGAAATGGACACGATTATACAAGAAAGCATGTGAAGCATGCATGAAGGTTTGTTCATAATTGACCATAGTAGTGATGAGGAGAAAACAGTAAATAAGTAAAAATCACATATACATGTGTATTTTACTGCTCTAAAAGTAGTAACATTATCATTCAAAGATGTAGAATTACAGAGTAGACAAATTACATGGAAGTTAAGACAACGGGCAATGAGTAATGGCATAGTCATGCATGAACTAAACGAGACACCAAGAAAAAGAACATCTGGAGAAAAATGATTGACAGCAGTGGAACCACAAGCCATACACGAAGGAGAAAAATACAGTGTTAGTGGGAAAATATATGCGCCAGAGATTACACTCTAAAGAGACACAAAAGCATAGAATCAGAACATGAAGCTAAGGAATTTAAAACACTCTTTGATGGAATCAAATGATTCAATTTTCATCCTAGGGCTAAAACAAATAGAAATCAAAGCTGAATTAAGTCCATTTAAAATATGGCTTTACATATTCCCCCACATACATAATTCCTGCCTGTTTTTATTTTAAAATTATGTGCAGATTGATAGTGATTGTGTGAATTTGGAAAAGTGATTTAAGACCATATAGAAAAACTTTGGGCTTTCCTGATAATGCTAGTGGTAAAGAACCTGCCTGCCGATGCAGGAGATGCAGGTTTGATCTCCAGGTCAGGAAGATCCCCTGGAGGAGAAAATGACAACCCACTCCAGTATTCTTGTCTGGAAAATGCCATAGACAGAGGAGGCTGGCAGGCTACAGTCCATGGGGCTGCAACAGAGTCAGACACAACTTAGCGACTAAACAACAACAACAGCAAAACTTTAAATTATTTACAGTCTATGATTCAGTAGTCCCTTTATTGCAATTTTTCAAAAAGAAAATTTATATATTTAAATTTAAATAATTTTTATTAAGCATTTTAATAAATATAGACAATCTCTATCATATGTGTTAAATAAAAATTTATTATTACTTTAGTAATGCAAAAGTAATTGCATTAGGAGTATGAGAAAGAGGAAATAACATGTGTCCAACAATAAAGGGAGTGGTTAAATTAAGTCCTGGTATATTCAATTTGTACTTAGCCGTTAAAATCATATATAAGAATATTTAATAATGAGGAAATACTCAAATAGGCAAAGCACTAAAATATTAACAATTATTTGGAGGGCCAGCATTATAGTACATTTTTATTTTCTCCTCAATGTTTTGTTGTATTTTCCACATCTCTGAAATATAATAAAGAAAAAAGTCACTTAGAACACTAATTCAGGCCATAATGGAAAAGTATGGAAGACATACAACTGAATATTTTTAAAAAACAATTTTAAAGCTTAAGAAACACAAGAAATAGAAAAGGCATATGGTTACCAAAGGGGAAGGACAGGGGATAAATTAGGAGTACGCAATTAACAGATACAAACTACCCCAGATAAAATAGATAACCGACAAGAACCAACTGTATAGTATACGGAACTATTTTGAATATCTAGTAATGACCTATAATGGAAAATGTAATAACTGAATCATTTTGCTATACACCTGAAAGTAACACAACTTGTAAATCAACCATACTTCAATAATTAAAAAAAAAAGATTAAAAAGCACAAAGAGGCACAGGGAAACAAACTCAGTGAGATCAAGGTTCTCTGATCAGTAACAAAAGAGCTGACTGGCATTCTCTCGTGGGACTGCTTCTTCACGTCACAGACTCTCTGCCACACTCCTGCACAAATCACTACTGACAGACCCTGATCCTGTCCTGAAAGGACGCTGCGTGTGACCTGGGTGTTATTTGAATGGTTTATGGCTTTACCATACCGCTCTCATATGGAACCTTGGGAATGGAAATAGCTTAAGACCTAAACTGAGAAATGACAGCTAACAAGAGGGAAGATTTACATATTTTATCAATCTGATAAAAAATGCTCCATCATTCAAAGAAATTCCATCTGTCCACAGAGGGCCAGACGGAACCAGAGTCATGAGCATCAGTTGGACAAAGCTGTGGAAGTCCTGCGTGCGGACCACACCCTGCAGGGGCTGGGTAGAACCTCCTTGCTGTCCCCATGCTGTGCCTAGGCAGGGTGGAATGTGTGTGTGACCACAGCCGTATGGCCTTCCAGAACCTTACCTGTGCTGCCAGGAGACAGATTATTATTAATACTTCTCCCCCTTGAACCTGGCTGGTCCTTTAAGGATCCTCTGGTGCAAAGAATACAACAGAGCCGACATGCCTGACTTCTGGATCAACATCATAACATCACTTCAACATCATCAGATCACTTGCCCTGGAACCCAGGGTCCATGTCGTGAGGAAGCCCTAGTCACTTGGATTGGCCAGGTGTAAGTGTCTGGCTGAGTGCCCCAGCAAAAGGCCCAGTCAATAGCCAGGTATGAGTGGGACTGAGCCTTCAGACAGTTTGAGGACCCACCTTCAAGTGATTCATTAAACACCCAGACCATGTGGGGCAAAGACAGTCCTCCCCACAGGACCATGTGTATACGAAATGTGTTTTTTTTTTTAATCATTAAGCTGAGCGTGTTAAGAATCATAGTAGCTAAAACAGTAGGATGCATGGGGATACATCACATGGGAGCCTGCCTGAATGGACAGGACCCTTGCACAACACTAGCAGGAGGTACCCCCTCTGGTCCCTAGACCAATCAGATCTTGAACTGCACTAAAGTGCTAACACCCAGACTTGTTTCAGGGTAGGGAGTGCCCAGCCGTGCTGGAAGCTGTGGCCATGAGCCTCAGAAGTGTAAGAAAGAGATCGCAATGAGTGGTCACTGCTGGTGGTCACTGGTCCCCAGATCCCCGCCTTCTGGTCAAATATGCAGGTGCATAGTCTGAACAACACATTTGCTCAGGATGTAGCCAATGGGAGCTTGCTTCCCTCTAGCTTTGGAGAAAATGACTCTTTAGTGCAAATGGAACAGCAAGATGCTTCCCCATGAGAGGCAGAAGTGTACTTGACGAATAGATTCCTGTCTCTAGATCTCACAGCCCCCTTGAGGACACACTCACTGCCTAGGATGAAGGAAAAAATCTTTACCCTATGTAAATCCCCAGATATTACATCCTCCTAGGAACATGAGTGTGCGTGTGCTCCATTGGCCTAGGGTGGCAGGGTGTTGGTGGGAGGCATCAGGCCTGTTACCACTATATCTCTCTTGCTTTGAGAACACTTTTCTCAAGTATGTCCTTTTTAAGTCATTGGTTTTTAGGCTCACTATGCAGAGATCCCCTGGCAGGAGAGCAGGGGGCTTTACTGTCAACTTTACCCTGGTCTCTAATTTTATCCATATTATTTGCCTAACCTGTGATGGAATAGGGAGGGACACCAAAAGGGATTTGTGTAGGGTTGACCTAGGGCAGGACTGAGGGGACTGCAAAGTGATGACAGAAAGAAGTCAGAGAAGCAAACAGCACCAGAAGCTGTCTCTTGTCTTCCTTACTGTGGCTGATTCACGTTATGTATGGCAGAAACCAACACAATATTATACAGCGATTATCATCCGATAAAAAAATCAAATAAAAAGGTAAAGGAAATAGGAGCCAGAGAAGGGCTTTTGTTTGCTTGTTAGTCTTAACAGAAAGGGAACTTCTTTTCAAAGCAGTTGTGTTTCAACAGATCTTTGGCAATGCTGGCATTTCTCTTTAAGCCAAAATAAGTGCTCTCTTTAAGCAGAGCACTGCTCCTGAGGCCCCAGCTTGGGATGTAACTGCAAGAAAGTGGAGTCCCTCCATTTTCACTCTCGCCTGATTTCCAGGACATCACACACAAGTGTGTACAAAGGGCCACCTCAGTCAGGGCTGCTAAGAATGTCACAGGTGCTTCCCCAAGCATCTTCATGCCTAAGCAGAGAACTGGAGCTGGTGGGGTTAGGAACTTAAGTCTCATCTAATTCAGTTCCTCCTTATACACACATCAAAAGCATTTCTAAGAGTCCTGTGGCTTACCGAAGGTCACACAAAGAGAAAGTGGTGGGTTGGGGTCCAAGACAGAGGTCTCCCCACATCTAGCCAACTCTTTGCTCTGGATCTGGACTTAACCATGCTGCAAGGAGGTGGGGTGAGGGATTTGTGCAGGGCTGACCCATGGCAGGATGGAGGGGGCTACAAAATGATGACAGAAAGAAATCAGAGAAGCAAACAGCACCAGAAGCTGTCTCTTCTCTTCCTTCCTCCCTCAAAACTCAGCAAAGTCTGTTCTGTTTCCCAGAGGGCCCAGCTTCACCCAAAGAGGTATCTCCTCCATGACTTGCATACATGTCACCTAGATGTTGGTGATGATGGTAACCAGGACAACCTGGGATGCAGTGGTGAGCGAGGGACCTTTGGTCTCCAAGTTCACGAAACACAAGGCTGGAGGCAGAGGACAGCAGGTGAGTCACATGGGAAGGATGGCCAGTTTTCCTTTCTGAATAAGAACGTGTATCTGTGTGTTCAGTCGCTCAGTCATGTCTGATTCTTTGTGACCCCATGGACTATAGTGGGCCAGGCTCCTCTGTCCATAGAATTTTCCAGGCATGAATACTGGAGTGGGTTTCCATTTCCTACTCCAAGTGACTTCCTGATCTAGGGATGGAAGCCGCATTCTTTACCACTACCCTGGGATTTGAGAGCCTTAGCTGCCCATCTCTCCCATCTACTTGGTAGATTCCCAATGAACATTCTCTGAGCCACATCCAGTAGCTCTTCATGCAATGGGCTCCTCTCCACATGAAATTGGTAACATTTGCTCCCACTTAGTTATTAAATTAAATGTGGCCCAAAAAATCTTACATGACTACATGACTGATACTTGAAAATTAAAATATCTCCCACTACAAAATCATTGGTATTCCTGGCTGAAATGGAGTTCTGTAGGATTTGCAATTCTGAACAGATAAAGTACAGGTTGTTTGGCATTTCAAAGTGGCTTTGAAAACTCTCTAGTAATTTGTCCCATCAGGCAGTCTTTTCAGCCATTCAAATTATTATTTTTTTCTTTCTACACATTTATTCCATCATTTAGCCCTAGAAGTAACTATTTTCACCACAGGCCAGAATGAAAAAAAGCTATAGCAGGAATAGGGCCTCTTACTGACCTTTTCCCTTCCCTGACTGGCTGACACCCGCCCTCCCCCGCTTCTCTTAGAAGCCCTGCAGACCCCACTTCCTCCAGACATGCTCCTGAATCCCTGAATCTCTTACCACCTCAATTCCAGACTAGGGTGTTCCTCCCGCACCACACACAGAACTTCTCTCACATGTATGCACCTGCCTATCTCTCCAACTAGATGGGGGTAGAATGGGGTCCTGCCATCCCTGGAGTTCCAGTGCAACTTGCCCAGTTTTCCAAAGATGCTCCGGACACATTTGTTGAAGCAAGGAATGAAGACTTCTTTTTTGCCAGGTCTTGAGGAAGCGATACGGTTTCTCAGCCTGCCCTGGCCCAGGCCGCCTCTCACCAAGTGTGCAGAGCCAGGCAGAGACCTGTGAGATGTCTCTAGACTCAGTCCCTTCCCTGGATGCAGCCAAGAGCAGCTTGCCTGGGATGCTCTCCTGCCTCTAGGGTGGCTGGTGGGTCTTTGTGTGTCTGTCCCCGCCCTTCCACACACACTTGCCTTTTATCAGCCTCGAGAAGAGCCCTAAATCTTCCCTCCTATCCTTCTACACATGTCTGATTCAGTAGCCCTAACTCGGTCAGGCAATATTTCAAAGAGAATTTGCGTAACTCACCTCATGATCAAAACCCGTAGACTTGAGTGTTCGGGCAGAAATTTTCAGCTGTGTTGAATTAGGGCTGATGTCAAATTTCTGTCCTACTCACTAAACTGGGAAAGCGTGATTTAAAACAGAAAATAGGATTTCCTTTGTTGGGCGGGATTTTCTCATTAAAATCAGCTTCTAAAAACATTTATCTAGAGAGGTTTATACTTGGATCCAAAAATGCATTTCAGTTGCTAGCCTGAGCAGATAGATGCCTGCACCCCACACACGGCTGAAAACCACACTCACAGACTCCGTGGTCAGGCTCTCCAAGGACTTCATTACTTAGTGATTTTCCCATAAAGAAGACTATGTCCTTGCCTATGAAATTTGAAAGATATAAACATTTAAAGTTTTAAAACTAGAGCTCATGTTGAAAGGGAAGGGGGGACTTGCCTGGCGGTCTAGTGGTTAAGACTTTGCCTTCCAATGCAGTGGGTGCAGGTTAGATCCCTTTTTGGGAGGCTAAGATCCCACATGCCTCATAGCCAAAAACCAAAACGTAAAACAGAAACAATATCATAACAAATTCAATGAAGACTTTAAAAATGGTCCTCATAAAAAGTACTAAAAAAAAAGGGTAAAGATTATATTATATTATAACAATAATTGCTTTGATAAGAACAAGTATCTGGTAACATCTCATCTGGCTACATCTAGAGTGATGAGAGAATCATAGGTATCATACACACACATTATTTCCTGAATAAAAATGTATTTGGAATAGAAACTGTTTAGGTTACGTTGCTAGTTAGGCAAGTCCTGCTGTAGCTGCCAACTTTACTTATGAAAGACTGCCACACCTAACAGAGCATACGCTTTCAGAAATGTTATTCATCAGCGGTGACCTGCTGCAGGTTTGAGCGGACCGGCTCCACCTTGGGTTAGGTCACTGGATAAAGAACATTGAAATAGCTAATGTTTTAAAATGCTGACAAAAGTAGTTCTAAAGGGCAAGGCAGTATGATGTCTGAAATGATAACAAATAGCAGGATAAGAAAAACCTGATAACTGAGGTAAGAAGTCTTGCTGTGATTTAAAAATTAAGCTGAGGAAATCAACAAGTACCTTTCAGGACTATGTTCCATGTGAGAAATGCATTGTGCTGGGCAATGTGCTTAAGGAACTCATCAGTATGAATGAATGGATAAAGAAGATGTGAGATACAGATACATATATATATATTCCATTATATATGTAACAGAATACAACTCAGCCACAAAAAAGAATGACATAATGCCATTTGCAGAAACATGGATGGAACTAGAGATTATCATACTAAGTGAAGTAAGCCAAAGACAAATATCTTATGATATCACTAATATATGGAGTCTAAAGATGCAAATGAACTTATTTACAAAATAGACTCACAGACATAGAGAACAGACTTATGGTTACAAAAGGGGAAAGGGAAAGGAGGAATAAATGAGGAGTTTGGGATTAACAGGGTTTCCCTTGTGGCTCAGATGGTAAAGAATCTGCCTGCAGTGTGGGAGACCTGGGTTCAATCCCTGGGTTGGGCAGATCCCCTGGAAAAGGGAAAGGCTACCCACTCCAGTATTCTGGCCTGCAGAATTCCATGGACTGTATAGACCATGGGGTCGCAAAGAGTCAGACACGACTGAGCAACTTTCACTTTCACTTTGGGATTAACACATATACACTACTGTACATAAGATGGATAATAAGGACCTAATGTATAGCACAGGGAACCATATTCAATATCTTGTAATAATTTATAACGGAAAAGAATCTGAAAAAACATATGTCTATAATGGAATTGCTTAAAATTGGCATAATTGCTCCACAATGCTGTGTTAGCTTCTGCTGTATAAAAACACGCAGTATCCACATGTGTACGTGTACCCCCTCCCTCTCGAGTCTCCTTCCCACGCACCCCCATCTCACCCCTTTAGGTCATCACAGAGCACGGAGCTGAACCCCCGTGCCATTCAGCATCTTCCCACTAGCCATCTGCTTCACACACAGTAGTGTTACCTATTAACTGAAACATTTTAAATCAACTCTACTTCAATTTAAAAAGAAAAGAAAAAATTAGTCATCAATATTTTGCGCGGCAGTGGCCAGGACCTGTGCTAACAGGGTAGCTCTCTGACTTGGACAGCCCCCTCTCTGCCCTACCAGCCTACTCTGAGCCCTCCTTTCCTTGGCCATGGAATAAGGCAGCAGCAACAGCGGCCTATCCATAAAAACATCTACTTCCTGCAGTGAAAGTCACAGGCTACGTCACAAAGAAAGGACAGGTGACCTGCATTTATGGACTCCTGAGCCAAAGCAGTGCTTATGTTTCAAAATCAATTAAAAATCCTACACTGCGCACATGCATCCTTACAAACCAAAAATGGATCTTGAGTCTCACGACGTTTGTTCCATTCTTAAGTTTCATTCCCTCTCCTATAGCTTAAGGTAAACCAGATGTATGATTACCACCATCCATGAGCTTAGCTGATGCATTAAAGCATTTCCTTAGTTCGGCATTAAAATCACAGCCTTAAATATGTTCCTTTGGGCTGTTTTCCAAAATACATGCTTGGCAAATACATTCCAGAAATGCTATATGGTTTTCCTTTTTCTACTGTCCACGTAAAGAATATTTACCTCAAACTCCTGTCCAATACCACAAAGGATATCTTTCACAATCTATTTGACATAGACTTTGTAAGTATTCATGTTTTCACATAAATGCTGAGTTCTGCAGTCATTATGTAATGCCAACAAGCAGAGAGGCACATGGTATGACAGTAATGGTACATCGTTACTTCTCCATAAGATACATGTATTCATCCAAATATGCGGATTATATGGTTACACCCTGAGTAAGTGGGTATTTCTTTTAAAAGCATCCAGATGTTGGTGGTGGTAAGGAAAGCATATTTAGATGTCTTTAGGTCAGAATAGGCTGAACTGTCAATGAATTGTCTTCAAGTATCTGCACACTGGGTTGGGGGAATATCCCCTGGAGAAGAAAATGGCAACCCACTCCAGTGTTCTTGCCTGGAGAATCCCATGGACAGAGGAGCCTGGTGGGCTATAGTCCATGGGGTCACAAAAGAATCAGACACAACTTAGTTACTAAAACAATGAAATGACAAATCTGCATGCTTATTTCAAAGAAGACACTAAGAAATGAGTTCTAAATAGAACCATTAATAGAACAAAAGATATGGCTGAAAGAAGAAATGGCCTGGTAATTCATGTATGTTCATTGGCCTGTGGTTTCTAGTTCACATGAAAGGCAAGCTTGGGAAAGCCATATTTCCTATTCCATGATCACGTGAGAGAATTTGATCTGCTTCCTTTGACACACCAATGTTGCATAAGGCCAAACTGTATTGGAAACTTTGGAGGAAAAATCTATTTGTAAATGAGATTGATAACATCAATGAACACCTAAACAATCTCTGTTTAACACAAGACTTCAGATTCTGGTGATAGCAGCATAAACCCTAAGGTGCCTGTGCATGAGAAAATGAAGACAGGACACCTTTGGAGGGGGTCGCCTTTCAGGGGATGCGTCCTGCATGTGAGTCCGTGTGCATGCACGCTTGGTCATGTCTGACTCTTTGGGACCGCATGGACTGTAACCTTCCAGGCTCCTCTGTCCACGGGATTTCCCAGGTAAGAATACTGGAGTGGGTTGCCATTTCCTACTCCAGGGGATCTTCCCAACCGGGGAATCAAACCTGTGTCTCCTGCATTGGCAGGCGGATTCTTTACCAACTGCGTCACCTGGGAAGCCCTGCCAGCCGCCTGTTGTTAAGAAGTACTGAACTACAAGGAGCTCAGACTCAAATGCCAGCTTCCATTTGTGTTCACCTTAAAGTTGTTTTGAATTTCTAAATGTTTTCCTGTGAGTTATGCAACCATGAGACGACTAGAATCACTGCTTCGAACAGAGTGTTAGTACCCTTTCCAGAGATGTAAAAGCCTGGATTCAAAATCTCTCAGTTTCGCAAAGGAAACTGCTACAAGTTTAACCGTCCTCACCACCCAGCCTGTGACCGGCCTCTCTCAACCCCTCAAGTACTCATCCGTCAGCAACAAGGAATTTCCAAGGTGAAGGAGGCTCCGAAGGCCCCGAGGTAGTTCTCCTCAGAAGCACAGAGCTATTTTTAATTAGTAGAAGAGGCGCCACAGTTAGGCCCTGGAGCAAAGAGAGTGGTTCCGTAATTTTCCAAAAGCAGGGAGAGCAGGCAGATCAGAGGCATCCACTTCCTCTCCTTGGGCAGGAGGCTGGCAGGCTGATAACATCAATTAACTGAGAGAGGCGGCAGGAACCAGTTAAATGGTGGCCGAGAAGCCCCCTCCTCCCACCTGACAGGTGCCGGGGCTCTGCGCCCTCCCCTGAAGCCAGGGGCCAAGGCCAGGGCCAGGGTGGTGCCGGTGAGCCTGCCAACTTCCCATCCATCCTACTGACAAGAGTTTTTTCTAAATCTCGGTACCAGCTGTACTTAAAATTCTAATTACATAATTTAAATAAATACTACATAAAGCAATGAAATATTAGTGGCAAAGAAGAGGAGTTCCTGTCTCCATCTAAAACATGTTGAAAACCTTGAGAAAACTCAATATTTAAGCGGGGAGGGACTGAGGACTGTTTTTTAAGTGCTCTAGAAATTTCCAGCCCTCTTTAAAGAAACACAAACTGGAAATTTGTTGATGATGCATAATTGGTGAGGCTTCTGCAAGAAGAGCCATGGAAAAAGCCAGTCAGGAAAACCTGTTCAAACATGTGCAAAGCCTTGGTCTTGTAAGTAGTAAATAATTAGTAGATAAACTTTAAAAAAATATTTAAATGCACTTATATCATTTTTTACAATTCTCTGGCTTTTAAATTAATCAGTCAATTACCAATCCCCATGGCAACCTAATTGCTTCTACTGCTTTCCTCTTGGGGTAAGGAGGTTGGGTTTGCAACACAAAATGCTAAATTGTAGAAAGGGTGGAATTTCTCTTCATGCCCAAGTTTTCTGCTTTCTCCTCGAAGGCCTTAGACAGAAAGAGAAAAAGCAGCTAATGATTAAGTGAGCATTCCACCCTGGGGGTTGTCTCACAAATTTCAAGTTAGACGAGCTACCAAGAGGACATGTCCATTAACAAGTGAATGGATAAAGAAGTTGTACAAATATACAATGGACTGTTACATAAAAAAGAATGCATTTGAGTCTGTTCTAGTGAGGTGGATGCTAGAGCCTGTTATACAAAGTAAGTCAAAAGGGAAAGACAAATATTGTGTATTAATGCATATGTATGAGATCCAGAAAGATGGTACTGCTGAACCTATCTGCAGGGCAGGAATAGGGACACAGACATAGAGCACACACTTGACCCAGAGGAGGCAGGAGAGGGTGGGGCGAGCTCAGGGGCGGCACTGAAACATATACATTACCAGATGTAAAGCGGGTAGCCAGTGGAAAGTTGCTGCAAAACGGGGAGCTCAACCCAGTGCTCTGGGACAACTTAGAGGGGTGGGATGGGGTGGGGGGTGGGATGGAGGTTCAAAGAGGGAGGAGATTGATTCATGGTGATGTATGGCAGAAACCATACAATGTTTTACAACATTGTAAAGCAATTATCCTCCAATTAAAAATACAAATGAAAAAAAAAAAAGAGGGCATGTAGTTCAGGACCTGCTCTTTTTACCCTGCTTCACTGGTGAGGCTGCTGCCCTGCTGAGAGTTCAGGGGAGCCAGGAAGTGATGGGGAAGAGAGAAAAGCAAAACTGCATCTGCCAGGACTGGAGAATAGGCCCTTCAACCACTACAGATGTTTCTAGAATTATAAATCAGTTTAAGACGGTGAGGACACACTTCTTCACCACATATTAGTTTTTTCAGCTTTCCTGTCATGTGAAATGGAATCAAATGAAACTGGGAGACATTGGAATTTTTGGAGACCTATGTAATAACTAAAGGGCTTCCTTGGTGGGTTAAATGGTAAAGAATCCACTGCAATGCAAGAGACCTGGGTTCAATCCATGGGTTGGGAAGATCCTCTGGAGAAGGGCATGGCAACCCACTCCAGTTTTCTTGCCTGGGAAATCGCATGGACAGAGGAGCCTGGCAGCCTGCAGTCCATGGTGTTACAAAGAGTCGGCTACAACGTGGAGACAAAACCACAACCACAACAATAATAAGGAAAGCTGTAAGTTAACTAGACTTCAATCACAAAGCAGAAACTAAAAACATAAAGTCACCCTGTATCCTAGTGCTAATTCCCTTCACTGCAGACATCTTAACACCCTGGCTACTCAAATCCTGCGTGAGATGCTCAAAGCTGCTGGGCCTTTTTTAGCCTCTTTGAGCAGCTCCTGGCTGGGAAAGGAAGCAGCTGGAGGCAAAAGGCAAGGGAGAGTGATGCTGTCCAGGGGAACTCGGCAGGACTGAAGCCCACTTTGTAGTAAAAACAGAAAGCACCCCAGCAGGACAGGCTGCAGACAGGAAAGAGAGAATTACGCAGGTATAATGGCCAGAACAGCAAGTACAAAAGAGCAACTTCAGAGTGGAGGAAGCTGGCTCACTGATTTCCCCAGCTTCTGTCTGGCCCCCGTGCAATTTCTGTAATGTCTATAAAGCAGGGCCAACAGCAGCTGATTGTTTCCAGAGGCCGAGGCAAGGCTTGCAGGAGGGCTGTAATGAAGCTGAAAAAGAAGAGGGCTCTTACCAGTGAGGAAGCGCAAGTGAAAACTGGCCCTTCGCCCTGCGGCCAGCTTCCTCGGTAACAAAGCCCACAGCACATTACTATGCCTTAATGGGCCCAGTTGTAAAATGGGAGAAATGGTGCTGAGAAGCCCGGTGGGACCCTAAACACAGCAAAATCTCTAATTAATGACAAAGCGCTTGTGAGAACCAGTGCAACCAAAATGCATATACCCACGTGGGGCAGATAAGCACAGGGAAGGTTTGAAAACCCATCTCCCTGCGGACCTCCAGAAGAAGTCGGCAATTTTTCATGGAAGATTTAGGTTAGAAAGTAATTGACTGCCTTCAGGGCACCAGGTTTCAAGAGAGAAACCCGTGCGGGGTGGCCAGACCCAGCAGGGAGTTCCAGAGCAATAGCATCTCAGTGCTGCAAAGCAAACAGACACCACGGCCTCAGGACAAATACGCGAGGAGCCAGAATCCAGTGAGCCCCTGGAAACCAAGGCAGGAAAACAAAAGCACTTTCCTCCGAATGCGATCCTTGGTTATTGTTCACTCTTGCAGTAGCTCAGAATCCTTCACCCCAGTACAAACAAGACTGTCCCTTTACTAAATCTTTCTTTACTTGAATATCTTCCACTGATTGATTGCTCTCTTTTCTGTTTCTTAATAAAAGAAGCAGGGTATACTATTTTAAAAAGGTCTTAGAGATTCTTGTGACTGCCATAAAGAGTGATGAACACACACACAATTATGAGTTAAGCCTGTACTATGTATGTTATCAGGGCTTCCCTCAGATGGTAAAGAATTTGCTTGCAATGCAGGAGACACAGGTTCAATCCCTGGGTCAGGAAGATCCTGTGGAGAAGGAAATGGCTGCCCACTCCAGTATTCTTGCCTGGAGAATCCCATGGACAGAGGAGCCTGGTGGGCTAGAGTCCAAGGGCTTGCAAAGAGTCAGACACGATTTAGCAACTAAACTGCCACCACCATGTACGTATCACTCACTTTTAGATGCATTTTTTTATTTAAATCTCCACAATCTTCCTTCATGAGATATTTTTCATTGTCCCCATTTTTTTTTAATAGAGGAAGAAACGCAGTCTGTATACAGCCCAGAGGCCTCGGCTCTGCTCATCTGCTGTACTGCCTTCTGATAGCCTTGAGACAAACGCAACCAAATCGAACAGCTAGAGCCTCACTTTTAAAATAGGGAGAGATTATTTTTAAAATTATAGTCACTTTTGTAACATGACATGCAGTAAAAATTTTGGTATAAAATTATAAATGTAGACATAGGCACTCAGTTATGTAGAGACTTCCCAGGTGGCGCAAGCGGTAAAGAGCCTGCCTGCCACTGCAGGAGATGTAAGAGATGCAGTTCGATCCCTATGTTGGGAAGATCCCCTGGAGGAGGGCGTGGAAACCCACTCCAGTGTGCTTGCCTGGAGAATCCCATGGACAGAGGAGTCTGGAGGACTATAGCCCATAGCATTGCAGAGAGTCAGACATGATGGATGTGACTTAGCATGTACCCGCGCCACCACTACAGTCAAGATACAGAGTACTTCTTTCACTACCGCCCCACCCCCAACCCTGTCTGCGACAGGTGCCCCGCCCCCCAGCCCCCACCCCCTCATCCCCACCCCTCCGCACCAGTACCCGGCAACAACTGATTCGTTTTCTGTTTCTATAATTCTGTCCTTTCCAGAAAGGAAGCTCAAGAATTCCAAAGATGCCCACCTTCCTCTCTGACTAATCCCCAGAAAGCAATGCAGGGACAGTACATGGAACATGAAGGACACAGAACTGGAGATGACCAGGCAGTGTGCCCCTTGCATCAGAATATTCTTCGAAGCTGGCCCACTGAGACAGGCAAGTTTTCAACAATGCACCAGAAGCCAGGCAGCCGGGCTTTTCGGAGGATTCCACCTGCAGGGCCTCAGCTAACAAAGGAGTTGAGATTACCCACAGCTCGGTGTAGAGGCTCATTGTATGAGGCCAGCAGGATTCCAGAGAGTGACAACAGCTTGCTTTCTCATAAGGTTGTTCAATGAAAATATATGATCGAGTGTCAATTTTCCAAGCAAGTCTAGAAGGCGTTGACTGTAAGCACAGATCATCAGAGGGTGTGTGCTCTCAAAGACCAGGGTCCTGCAGACAGCATGGGGGCGGGGTGCCCACATGGACGTGTTCCCTGGTGAGTAGTGGCAACGACCCAGGGAGGGGGCACATCTAATGCCAACTGTGAGACATGGACGTGGAATGACACGTTCCTCCAGACTTGGGTGTGCGTGCTTGGTCGCTCAGTCGTGTCCGACTCTTTGTGACCCCATGGACTACAGCTTGCCGGCTCCTTTGCCCATGGAATTTTCCAGGCAAGAATACTGGAGTGGATTGTCATTTCCTCCTCCTGGGGATCTTCCCCACCCAGGGATCGAACCCACATCTCCTGTGGTCTCCTGCACTGGCAGGCGGATTCTTTACCACTACGCCACCTGGGAAGGCCCCCCTCCAGCTTCACCAAGGTTTTATTTTCTTTTACTATTCAAAACACCTGGGAATCTGGCCAGAAAAGTGCTCTGAAGCCTCCTGTCATGGCACTGAAACTGGAAAGAAATTCCTAGAGTCCTTTTGTTGAAAGGATCTTATTAAGGCTAGAAGGAAAAGTGAGCAAGGGGAAGGGAGAGAAAGGAGAGATGAAGCAGGGAGGGGAGGGGTGGGGAACTCAGATCTCTGTGAATCTAGGTCAGCCCTGGGGTAAAACAATGAATAAATCTACACTTTAATTTTTAATGCATATATCACAGGCCATATCTTAGGTATTTTAAATGAAAAGAGCAAATTCTAATATTCATTATGATCTTGCTTTGGCAAAAACAGTTAATGGAATATATACATATATTTGTTTGATTCTAATGAATAAATATTGTAGAATATATATTCTAAATATAGAATTAAATATCATAGATGACATATATAATACGTATACAGACAACAGCTACATGTTATATATGACATATAGAGTGTGGGCTATATATATATAGTAATTATATATTAGTTTATATATTCTGACTAGAGCCATGAAATTAGAATAAAAATAGAACTAAATTTGCCAAAAGTTTTTTTTTTTCATTCTCCTATATATTAAACAACTTCTATAAAAATTCTGCATCATTTTGAAATCAAGTTCAGGAGTTGTTAAAACTTTAAACAGTTTGGGTGGGTCAGTGGGAAGCCCACCCAGTATTTACTGCTCTCACTTGGAGTGTGGTCCCAAAGCCCCCCTCAGAGTAAGAATCCTTAATCTTATGAGGATGGACAGACCTCTTTCTGTTCACTGCTAGCACAGTGAGGAGAGGGAGTCAGGTGCACCATCCACTCTTCAAAGGTGTGCAAAGGGGTCTTCCTTTCATCTTCAGGGTGGGACCTCAGGGGGGTGGCCAGAGCCACTGTATAAGCACCTCCCCCTAAGTCATCCGTCTGTGTCTCATCTGCAAACAGGCTGCCCCTGGCTTCCTGGAGCTGCAAGCTCTGGATAAGCAACCGACAAGCTTCCAAGTCAGCTTCCCACACTCTTCCAAGCAGCGGACACTTGCAGCTATAAGGCAGAGGAGAAACAAAGGCATGAAGATTAATTCAGTGCTGTTTCATCATATCAAATCAATAGCTTTTCCACCTGGCTAAAAAGTTAGAATGAACAAGTCACTTTTACATAATGATGGATTATTTCAACCAGAAGATTCAGAGGGGCCAAATTTGTATACCATCGAGTAACAGTGAAATAAGTATAGTCCTTCTTAGCTACTTGGTCTGTTAGGATATCCAAGATCCTAAATATTTTTCAAGACTCAGTGGTTCAATACAACAACCCTACTCACGTTTGTTCTCCTGTCTTGCTGTCTTCATTTGAGTCCCTAGACTTGCCCAACTCCCCCAGGGCAAGTACTTTTTCATGTGCTACTTCATCTGCCTAGATGGTCCCTCCCCACCTTTTCCCCTTACTGACCCACATTCATCCAACGTAAATGAGTGAAGCAGTGCAAGGGTAATATAAACCATAACAACAGATACTCAGCCTCAGTAACAGAATGCAATAAGAGAAAGGTGAACTCTTGCTAGTAGGAGGGACATACCCCTTTACAGGGAGCCCTTTCATCAGCTCAGACTAGCTAAAGCTATGAGGAATGTAGACTCAATGTTCACAAAAATTTTGATTTTAATGGAAAGCCAAAAGCCCAAAATTTTAAATGAAAACCTATTTTTCATCATCCATTCAGCTTCAGACTAAACACTTTCTATGCAACTATCTTTCATTTATTAATCCTTCCTTCTACTGTGTCTAATCTGTTATTCAATTTATTTCTTGTGTTCTAAATTTTGGTTACTTTATCAGCTCTATAATTTCTGTTGACTTTTTTTTTTTACATTTCAGTTCTCTTCTGAAATTATCCACCATGTCCTTTATCTTCCTAAATATATGGATCATCATTATTTTAAAGCCTGTAACTATAAATGATGAATCCAAAAGTAAGTAAGTAAGAAAAAATGAGACAGAAGATATATATTAGAAGAGCTATTGATGAGAATTTTCAGGTAATTGACAAGGGACATCAAACTACACATTCAGATACAATCTCAAAGAAGGGAAAAGCAAACTTAAAAACACACCCAGGTTCATCTTAGTGAAACTGCTGAACAACAAAGACAGATCAAATCTCTTAAAAACAGCTAGAGGGAAAAAAAAAAGACATTCACTTCAAGGAAGCAATAATATGGGTGACAGAAATGGTGTATGCCAGGAGGTAATAAAGCAACATCTTAAAAATAGTGGGAAAAAGGTAACATCCTATAAATTATACAATTATTTTAATTTCATTCAAAAATAAAAGTTAAAAAAGGTATCTTCAAATAAATAACAATGGAAAGAATTCCTTTCAGTATATTCACAATAAAGGAAATGATCCCAGCTGGAAGCAAGGACATGCATTATTGTTGTTATTTAGTCACTAAGTCATGTCCAGCTCTTTTGTGACCCCATGAGACTATAGCCTGCCAGGCTCCTCTACCCATGGGATTTTGCAGGCAAGAATACTGGAGTGGGTTGCCATTTTCTTCTCCAGGGGATCTTCCCAATCCAGGGATTCAGCCCACATCTTCTGCATTAGCTGGTGATTCTTTTTGTTTTTTTAATTTATTTTAATTGGAGGTTAATTACTTTACAATATTGTGGTGGTTTTTGCCATACATTCACATGAATCAGCCATGGGTGTACATCTGTTCCCCATCCTGACCCTCCTTCCCACCTCACTCCCCACCCCATCCCTCAGGGTCATCCCAGTGTACCAGCCCTGAGCACCCTGTCTCATACATCGAACCTGGACTGGCAATCTATTTCACATATGAAATTTCACACGTTTCAATGCTATTCTCTCAAATCATCCCACACTCGCCTTCTCCCACAGAGTCCAAAAGTCTGTTCTTTCCAACTGTCTCTCTTTTGTTGTCTCTCACATAGGGTCATCATTAATATACTGTACTGGTGTTTTTCTTTCTGACTTACTTTGCTCTGTATAATAGGCTCCAGTTTCATCCACCTCATTATATGGGATTCAGTAAAAGCAGTGCTAAGGGGAAGCTTCATAGCAGTACAAACCTACCTCAAGAAACAGGAGAGAAATCAAACAAATAACCTCTACACCTAAAGCAACTGGAAAAATAAGAAATGAAGCACCCCAGGGTTAGTAGAAGGAAAGAAATCATAAAAATTAGGGCAGAAATAAATGCAAAAAAAAAACAAAGGAGACTATAGCAAAAATCAACACAACTAAAAGCAAGTTCTTTGACAAGATAAATAAAATAGACAAACTATTAGCCAGACTCATCAAGAAAGAAAGGGAGAAAAATCAAATCAACAAAATTAGAAATGAAAATGGAGAAATCACAACAGACAACACAGAAATACAAAGGATCATAAGGGACTACTATCAGCAATATATGCCAATACAATGGGCAATTTGGAAGAAATGGACAAATTCTTAGAAAAGTATAACTTTCCAAAATTGAAGCAGGAAGAAATAGAAAATCTTAACAGACCCATCACAAGCACAGAAATCAATCAGAAATCTTCCAGCAAACAAAAGCCCAGGACCAGATGCCTTCACAGCTGAATTCTCCCAAAAATTTAGAGAAGAGCTAACACCTATCCTACTCAAGCTCTTTCAGAAAATTTCAGAGGAAGGTAAACTTCCAAACTCATTCTATGAGGCCACCATCACCCTAATACCAAAACCAGACAGATAGCTGGTGGTTCTTTATCACTGAGCCACCTAGAAAGCCCAAGGACATGCATAAAGGAATGAAAAACAATGGAAAAGTAAATATGTAGCTAAATTTAAGTGACTGTTGATATAAAAAAACAGCAATAATTTCTTTTGTGATCTAAGTATATGAAGACTTAAAATACATGACCAAAGAGGGAATGAGAGGCATTAAAATAGTTTCAGGTCCTTGTGTTTCCAGAAAGTAGTAAAGTGCTCAATGTATTAAATTTTAGAAACTCATGGATTCATACTGAACTCCTTATGGTAATCAAAAAGCAGAGAGATTTAAAGAATGTATAACTAACAAGCCAATACGTGAGTGTTTTAAAATTAAAATATACTTAAGTATTGGTTTAATGAAAGCAATAAGGACAGGAATGAATGTGATATAGATAGGGGAAATGGCAAAATAGAACTATTTATCCCTAATATATTAGGAATTACATTAAATATAAATAGATAAATACTGTATTTAAAAGTCAAAGATTTTAAACTAGAATAAAAAAAAGCAAAATCCAATTCCATGTTGCTTATAAGACACATACATCATTAAATATAAGGATACAAACAGACTGCAGACAAAAGAATGGAAATATGTCATAAAGGCATAAGAAATACAGTGTAATGGGTAAAGGACAGCCTGTTCAATATACTCATGTCAAGTGGATTAATATCACTATAAGAATGGGCTTCCCAGGTGGCGCTAGTGGTAAAGATGACCAGTCCTCTCCTACACCACTGGAGGGACTGTGCATGAATGCAGTGCCTTTGAAGCTCGTTGACAGATGTGCTAATGATGAAAATATGTCAGTCACATGACCCAGCACCACAACTCTCAGGAATACGTGCGTTTCATGAGTATGTACTTAGGACTTGGCGTTAATTCACAGTAGTCATTTCTACAGTCACCATGAGCACTGAACTGGCAGATGGCGAACCATTGCTCTCAGAGGAAATGCAGGGCTAGCTGTCAGCCTTTGGTTAGAACATTATCATGGGCTTCCCAGGTGGCTCAGTGGGTAAAGAATCTGCCTGCAATGCAGGAGACCCAGGAGACATGGGTTCAATTCCTGGGTCAGGAAGATCCCCTGGAAGACAGCACAGCAACCCACTCCAGTATTCTTGCCTGGAGAATCCCATGCACAAGAGGAGCCTGGTGGGCTACAGTCCATAATCACAAAGAATCAGACACAACTGAGCACCCTTGCATGACCAATGTATAATCTTGTTTTATGTATGTTCCTGTTTCAAAAATCCTTACTTAATATATAGTGTTGATTCATTAACGCTAGTCCCATACACAGCACTATAACTCATGCCCGAGCAAAGCTCACCAAACACATATGCTCTCCGTAAGGCACATTATAGTTTTCTTGCCTTGAGGAGCATCAGACAGCACTTCATCACTATGCTGCGGAGGGAGCCATTTGAACAGCAAAATCACCAGGAAAAAGCACAAAGATGTGAAAAACATGGCACTAAAGAGTCAGCAAAAAGGGCATGTCTCTACAGCATGACAACTGTGACCAGGAAGTGGAGCACTGCCTTACTCAACCTCAGCGGGGGTTGTGCACATCAAGTGACTCAGATTTTTAGCCACTCTGGGCATGTCCTTCAATAACAGGGAGAACTCTGCAGGTATCGATTTGGGAGTTACAAGTAAATTTTCTTAAGTAGACAAACTCACAAATTCAAAATCCACTAATAATGAAGACCAACTGTACGTATGATCAGACAACATTATTTGTAACAGCCAAAACCTGGGAGGGAAAACAGATGTCCATAAATAGAAGAATGGATTAATCGTGGAATGTCCAGTCATTGGAATTTTTGCAAAGAAGATGAACAAATTAGTACAATCTGCAAGAATATGGATGAATCTCAAAAACATAAGGTTAGACAAAAAGGCAAAGAGAAGGTACTATGATTTTGTTTATTTTATATTTTTAAATATGAAAAATTAATCCATGGTATTAGACATCAAGATAGTGGTTTCTTTGGGGAGAAGAGGAGTGAGGACAGGGAGAGGCATCAGGAGGCCTGCTGGCGTGTTAGAAACGTTTTATTTATCAATGGTGGTGGTGATGGGTATGTTCATTTTGTGAATATTCATCAAGCAGTATGTTCACAATGTATGTACATTCTCATTGTGTTATATACAGTCTAAAATAATAAAAAGAGGTGGTCCTGTAGTTAGGGATCCAAGCTTCTACTTCAGGGACAAGGTTCCATCCCTGGTCTGGGAACTAAGATCCCACGTGCTGCATGATGTATCCAAAAATTTTTTTAAAAGAGGTAAAATAATAAAAAGAGAGAGAAAAAACACAGATTTCCTGAGCCACATCCTGGATCAAGAGAGCAGGAATAGGGTCTGGTACACATGAGACGAGATCATCCTTATTAGAAACACTGGACTCTATTTTCCAATTTCCTAATTGTAGCCAATCTGATACGTGACAAGTAGCATCTTGAAGCTGAGTTTCTCTACTACAGTCGCTTATTAGACACTCAGATTTTCTCCTGTGAAATATCTCTTCTGATCCATTGCCAATTCATTCCTTTTCTAGGTTCCCCATCCTTCTCCTAAGGTTTTCGTTGAAAGTGTGAAAAGTGTTAGTCACTCAATTGTGTCTGACTCTTTGCAACGCCGTGGACTGTAGCCTGCCAGGCTCCTCTGTCTATGAAATTCTCCAGGCAAGAACACTGGAGTGGATTGCCCTTTTCTTCTCCAGGGGATCTTCCTGACCCAAGGATTGAACCTGGGTCTCCCAATTGCAGGCAAATTCTTTACTGACTGAGCCATGTTAAAGGAAGCATTTCATTGCCAGTTGAATATCTTTAATTTTTATAGTTTACTCAATTTTCCTTTTTCTAGTGTCTAGTTTAACATTAACATTGCATCTTTTATAGAAATCAATCCACTTTCTCACAGGTTTCATATGCATTATAATGTTTGTTTATAAATTTTAAAATCACTCTTCTCCATAGACATTTCTCCTTTTCATTCTGTATTTTATTTAAACATTTACCTCTTTTCTGACTAATCTTGTTCAGTGTTATCACAGTCTTGCTAGCTTATTAACCTTTTCAAAGAACCCTTTGCTTTGTTCATCTTTGATACTGATTTTTGTTCTCTATTTTCTTGATTTCTGATGTTATCTTTATTTTTCTCTTTCTTTAGATTTATCACCTTTTTATTAGCTTCTGCTGTCAAATGCTTGTTTTATTTTTCTATTTTAATTTTCTAATAAAAGTATTTAAAGCTCTAAACTTTCATCTAATACCTTAATCATCTCCAATATTTTTGTTTTTTATTATAAAATGTTTACTTTTAAAATTATTAAATATTTTAAATATATAGAAAAACATGAAAAATAGTTTAAAAGACACTTGCATGCCTACCATCAAACTTCCTGATTTTTCATATTTTTCTGTAATTGAATTTGACTTACTTCTAATTTGTAACATTATTGCCCCCCAAATTTTACCTATACTGCTATTTTTTCTAATATTATAATTATTACTCCAACTCTCTTTTAGTTCAATTTTTTCTTTTATCGCACTTTATGTTCAAATTTTTTTTTACATTTTTTCCTTTTTTAAATTTATTTTTAATTGGAGGATAATTGTTTAACAATACTGTGTTGTCTTCTGCTGTACCACAACCTGAATTAGTCATAGGTATACATATGTCCCCTCCCTCTTGAACCTCCCCAGTCCCCCCACCCCATCCCACCCATTTTCTTTTTCCAGAAATGAATGTAATACACTCATTTGGCTGAATTTTTTAAAAATCCATTCTGGAATTTAATCTTTGGGATTGGTGGCCTTCACCACTGTGTTCAGAATTACTATAATTACTGTTTAATAATTGTGGCTGTTTTTCTGATTTGTTACAACCAAGATTCTTAATTTTTAAGTTTTATGTCTTTGTTTGTTCCTATCTTTCTTTTTCTTAATTCACACAAAATCATGAAAAGGAATACAGAGAGATCCATGAATCCTTTACCCAGTTTCTGACAATGTATAGTATAATATCACAACCAGGTAACTGCCATTAATGCAACCCACTGATCTCATTCAGATATCCCCTCTTGTGTGTATGTGTGTGTGTACATGTCTACAGTTCTATATAATTTTATCCCTTGGGCAAGTTCATGTATCCACCACCACATTCAAGGTACTGAGCATCCCAATACCCTTTGCTATAACCACATCACTACTTCCCACCTTGACTGCCATCTCTAGTGTCTGGAAACCACTACATCTGTTATCCATTTCCAAATTTTATCACTTCAAAAATGTTGTACAGATGGAATTGTAAATTATGAAACTTTGTGATTGGCTTTTTTCATTCAACATAGTTCCCTGGAGATTCACATACCAACGGTTCATTTCTTTCTATTGCTGCGTAGTGTCCCATGCTGTCTGAACCAGTTAATTCAACTATTCACCCACTGAAGGACATCCATGATGTTCTTCCCAGCTTGGAATTATTATAAATAAAGCGCCTATGAACATTTGTGCACAGGTTTCTATGTGAAATTAAATGGTCATTTATTGTCTGAGAGGCTCCTACTGGATCATGGAAGGAATGAGCCTGCCTGGCTGCCCCGTAGCAAACTTCCACTGCCCCTTCATTCTATTCTCATTCCACCTCAAAGGGGATACACGTGGACGTGTTCTGAGGCCATATTTTAGTTTTATATTTACTAAGACACATTTCATGTTTTATTTGTAAGTTCTCTATCTCATCAACAGTAAAATTTGCTAAAGTTTTTTTCAGCTCTCTCTCACATAACTCACACTGCCCTCCTGAACTTATTGTTTGTATTGCTGAAATATTTCCTTGAAAGACACTTCAAAGAAAATGTGTTTTGTAAATCTTTTAAGGACCTACAGGTCTGAGAACATTTCATTTCATACTCAAACTCTAAATAATGGTTAGGTTTAATATTCTGCCTTCTTGCCTTCTATGATGTTATTGAAAAGTCTGAGATCAGCCTAATTCTTACCCTTTTCTAGATGATCTGCCCTTAGACAATTTCTTTTAATCTTTGTTTTAATTGCAACCTATTGATCCCCTCACCCTTTCCTATTCTGTTAGTTAGTAAGCTCGTTGGTAAAAGGTCTTACATCTTTCCCTTTTTTCTGGGAAATTCTCAGTCATTAGTCTGTCAAATATTTCCTCTCTCTCCTCTATTAATTGTTTTCTTTTCTTTTGGGATTTTTTTTTTCATATGAACACTGATCAAATAACTCTATTCTGTACATTGCTTAGCTTCTATTATTTTTTTCCTTCTCTCTGTCTGCTCCTCAGGCCTTCAGAGTATTTGAATGGTTGTCTGGCTCACTAATTTGTTCTTTAACTTAATCCACTTGGCTATTCGACCCATTTACTGAGAATTTTTTCAACTTTTATATTCTGTATTCTCTGAATTTCCATTTGGGTTTATGACTTCCTACTTCACCTCCTGTTTCCAATATTCTCCTTCACCTTGTGGAAGTATGTGATTACATCTACTGAACATCTTGTGTCTAATTATGCTTCACCAGGTAAGAGTCCATTATTGTTGTTCCTTCACGGCCGTTGCCCTCCTAAGAAGTCTCATGTATATTCCATCGAGTTCATGTTTGCTTAGGCATATTAACCACCTCAGCAGGTGATGGGTCTTTGGAGAAGGGGATAATGCCAAGGCCATAACTTGTGCCTAACCTATTAGGCGGGCCATCATCTCTGATAGAATAATTTGTACTTCTGTGTTTGCAGAAATACATGAGACTCCCTCAATTATCTACCTTCCGTGGAACAGAGAGGGCTGGAGGAATGCTGACGACCCAAGCCTTCCCGGGACAGCTCCTCTGATTCACCGGCCAGCAGGAGCTTGTCTCTTTCCAGAAGCAACATGACAGGTCCTGGCTTTCCCAGGCAAAGTGGGAGAAAGAAAAGGGCGTGTCCCCAAAGCCCCTCCTCCACTTTATCATCTGTTTCTTCCCCACAAGGAGGCCACACCACCTTCAGTTGCCAGGAGGGTCCTCGGTTAGTTTTTATTATTAACTTGTCAGATCCCCTGGCATCTCTCCGGCTTCTTTCTAATGGTGTGTGCAGGGCTGGATTCACACCCGTTCCTAGGGGAAAGAGTTTGCTGAGTCTATAAATAATTCTCTACATTATAGAACTCTGTGTTCATTTCCTATTTAATAAGATGCATTATGTATGGTCTTTGAGTGAAAATGAAAGATACTTATCCTGAAATACCTCTTAGAATGCATATGTCAAAGTTTGGAAATCAGTTTTAGAGACACAAACTGAACGATGAGCAAATCATGTAGGTGTGAAATTACAGTGCTTCATTATAGCTCATGTAATAATTTCATGAAGGTTTAGATTTTTAAAATATCTTCTTATTGAATCCATTTGTAATGAAGAGTAGTGGCTAATTTCAGAGTCTCTCCTATGAAGGAGAATAATGAGGTCATTAGTAACAATCCCTTAAACAAATGACTTATAGCCATTTGAGCTATGTGAGATCTTTGGTGATGTTTTTACAACCAATAATGAGACAATTTGAAGACACAGGTTCAGTGTTTCTGGGGAAGCTCTTGCATGGCGAATAGTGATTCATCATTCCTATTATTCCTCATTTGAAAGCTAAATAAAGTCCCAGAGAGATCATCAGATTGTGGCTTGAATCTTGGTGGAACTTAGGAATGAGTGTGTTATTTACAGAGAATGATGTTAAAAGAGGGGCTAGGCAGGAAATTTGTGGGCAAGTTTCCACTCATTTTAGAAATAGAAATAATTCTACCACAGTGAGTTAGAATTCTAACACAGTGAGTGAATTCTAACACAATTCACAGTGAATGAATTGTGTCTAACACAGACACTCACAATTTCAGTTCTTCTTACTAAGCTCTCTTTCCTGACCTATGACTATTTTCAGTTATAGAGTATTAGCATTTTACCTAATTCTTTAGAAAACTTGAAAATAACCAGATCTTTTCACAGACCCATAATGGAGTAAACTATCAAACCAGTATGTGAATGCCCAATGGGAGTAAGCCTTCAACTGCAAACTGCTTAGACACCACCTGTCCTCATGTGTCTAAAATATTTTCATTCCTTGCACAACAAAGATTAAAGTTCCAGTTTTCAGAAACAGAGTTTCTTAAAAATTTTAACATTTCATTCCTTTGTCTTCTATTTCCCAAGAAAGAAAGATTAATAAAATCCTCCCCTGAGCAAAGACTTTTGGATAGTTTAGCCTGCTTCCCAAAATGCCATCTGAAACTCTGACAAGAGGAAATGTAGTATATGAAAAAAGCGTTTGTCTTGGAAACTGTAGTGGATACTGTTATTTGATGAGCCAATGTCCCTTCTTCTCACCCTTCGTAACAGAACTCGGGGAGTACTCAGGTAAATAACCCACCTTTGTTGGGTCTTACTGGTCGGGCTTCCCTGGGGGCTCAGCTGGTAAAGAATCTGCCTGCAATGCAGGAGACCTGGGTTTGATCCCTGGGTTGAGAAGATCCCCCGGAGAAGGGAAAGGCTACCCACTCCAGTATTATGGCCTGGAGAATTCCATGGACTGTATAGTCCATGGGGTCACAAAGAGTCAGACAGGACTGAGCAACTTTCACTTTCACTTCACTTGACTGGATGGTAAGCCTAGTCACCCAGATAGACCGTGACTAGATGAAAACAGATGACCTATGACATTCTATTGGGCAATCCTTTATGGTACAGGGGTTGGCAATCCAGATAGCTAAACTAAAGTCAATCAGACCAAGTTCTATGGCTCATGCTGAGATGCTGGTGGGTGAGGAATAGTTTTCGTTTTCTTTCCCAAAACAGCAATGAACAAGGAAACCACTGTGTCTATCCTGTGACCTAATGGAGTCATCCTACAGGCAAAGCTGATGCATTGTGAATGGAAATGATTGGGAAAAAAAGAAATGGGAAGAATCTTTGAGTTTTTGATGACAAGTCTGAGTTGCTAACTCAACCAACCCAGGTGTCCCTCCTACTTTTGTTTAAGCCAGTTAGAGTTTGTATGCCTAATAATTGTGGCTGAACATAGAGTTGATTCAGTCAAGATCAGATGACTTTGATTGGAATTTAGCCTCTACTATAAAGTTTGGTGATCTTTGGAAAGAACTTTCTCTCAGTTTGAGTTTCTACATTTGCAATATAATAGGCTATGGTTTTTCCAATGGTCATGTATGGATGTGAGAGTTAGACTATAAAGAAAGATGAGCGCCAAAGAATTCATGCTTTTGAACTGTGGTGTTGGAGAAGACTCTTGAGAGTCCCTTAGACTGCAAGGAGATCCAACCAGTCCATCCTAAAGGAGATCAGTCCTGAATAGCCATTGGAAGGACTGATGCTGAAGCTGAAACTCCAATACTCTGGCCACCTGATTCAAAGAACTGACTCCTTAGAAAAGACCCTGATGCTGGGAAAGATTGAGGGCAGGAGGAGAAGAGGACGACAAAGGATGAGATGGTTGGATGGCATCACCGACTCAATGGACATGGGTTTGGGTGAACTCCAGGAGTTGGTGATGGACAGAGAGGCCTGGCGTGCTGCGGTTCATGGGGTCGCAAAGAGTGGGACATGACTGAGTGACTGAACTGAACTGATCTCTTATTATTATCTCAGAGGATAGATTATAAAAAAGATACAAAATGATATATACAATATATAAAAGAGCAACAGTAGTAGAAAAAGTATTAAAGTTCTCAAATCTTGAATTGTAGTAAGCACTAGTAAAATGAAAACCAGTCTTAAATGTGCATGTATGATGGCTCAGTTCAGTTCAGTTCATGGCATGAGGTGGCCAAAGTACTGGAGTTTCAGCTTCAGCATCAGTCCTTCCAATGAACACCCAGGACTGATCTCCTTTAGGATGGACTGGTTGGATCTCCTTGCAGTCCAAGGGACTCTCAAGAGTCTTCTCCAATATCACAGTTCAAAAGCATCAATTCTTCGGCGCTCAGCTTTCTTCACAGTCCAACTCTCACATCCATACATGACCACTGGAAAAACCATGGCCTTGACTAGATGGACCTTTGTTGGCAAAGTCATGTCTCTGCTTTTTAATATGCTGTCTAAGTTGGTCATAGCTTTCCTTCCAAGGAGTAAGCGTCTTTTAATTTCATGGCTTTAATCACCATCTGCAGTGATTTTGGAGCCCAAGAAAAGAAAGTCTGACACTGTTTCCACTGTCTCCCCATCTATTTCCCATGAAGTGATGGGACCAGATGCCATGATCTTAGTTTTCTGAATGTTGAGCTTTAAGCCAACATTTTCACTCTCCTCTTTCACTTTCATCAAGAGTCTTTTTAGTTCCTCTTCACTTTCTGCCATAAGGGTGGTGTCATCTGCATATCTGAGGTTATTGATACTTCTCCCAGCATACTTGATTCCAGCTTGTGCTTCTTCCAGCCCAGCGTTTCTCATGATGTACTCTGCATATAAGTTAAATAAGCAGGGTGACAATATACAACTTGAAGTACTCCTTTTCCTATTTGGAACCAGTCTGTTGTTCCATGTCCAGTTCTAACTGCTGCTTCCGGACCTGCACACAGGTTTCTCAAGAGACAGGTGAGGTGGTCTGGTATTCCCATCTCTTTAAGAATTTTCCACAGTTTATTGTGATCCACACAGTCAAAGGCTTTGGCATAGTCAATAAGCAGAAATAGATGTTTTACTGGAACTCTCTTGCTTTTTCGATGATCCAGCAGATGTTGGCAATTTGATCTATGGTTCCTCTGCCTTTTCTACAACCAGCTTGAACATCTAGAAGTTCACGGTCACGTATTGCTGAAGCTAGGATGATGAAGTGTATGATGGCTAGGATACGATAATCATGAGCCCTATTTAATTTTCTCCTATTATTATATAATAAATATAAATTGGGTGAGACCAGTAATTAATTCCACCCAAGATTTAACCTTCCAACAATATAAAAGATGTTTTGCAGAAGGGTAGTACAGTTATTCATCCTCATCATTCTCATCATTCCTATCATCCCCATCATCTTCATTTCCATCATCTTCATCATCTCCAACATCTTCATCATCTCCATCAACTTCATCATCTGCATCATCTATCTCCATCACTACCACCACCACCCTCATCATCACTACTGTTAATTAACAGTGATTGGTCAGAGGTTGTTCTAAAAGTTGTTACCTCAACATAACCTCACGAAGTAGTCAGTATTGCAACACTGTGGAAGATTTAAATTACAATTCAAATTCTTTGACATTCCTACAATCGAGAGGTGGAGTCTCGTCCTCTCCTCTTGATTCTGGGCTGCCTTACTGACTTTCTGGTAACCAATGGATCCCAGAAAAGGCCATGCAGTTTCCACCAACTGTTCTGGGACACTTGCACTGAGGGAAGTCAGCTGCCAATCGAGAAGTCTGTCTATCCTGAAATCGCCACACTGAGGGGACTCCATGCAAATTGGTCACTGACACCAACTACAATCTCAGCTGATGGCTACTCTCAGCTGCCAGTCATGTGAGCACCTTGGCTGCCCAGCCCAGCTGAGCTGACAAAACAGCAACCTCAGTCTCATGACTACAACCTCTAGTGAGAACTACCCGGCCATGCACTTCCTGAGTTATGACCTACAAAATCGTGAGCAAAGTACAATGGTTATGCTGGGAGAGATCTCCATTTTACAGGTGAGAAAATTAAGGCATCCTCAAAAGCCAAAGATATAGTCTAAGCATGAGCCTGCTCAATTCCCTCTCCTTTGTAGATAGGCCAATCCACCATGAATTTTAGAAATCCTTTCCAACTCAGCAGCTTCTTTCAAACTGTTACTCCCCACCCCTACCCCCACTGCCCACTGCATCACTCAGCTGTAAACACCGAGATAAAAGTGGAAAGAGAGTATCACCAGAAATAGCTACTGATATATAGACAGATAATTATCTTGAACAATTGAATGCTCAGTTTTATAACATGAAATCAAGGTTATCAGGAATCTCCATCAACCCAGCTCCTCCTCTTAATTTCTCCATTTATATTCATGTTCTCTTTATTCCTGCCTCCTCTTGGCTTATTTGTTGCTCTCTCACCATTAGAATTCCATCCTTGGAGAGCAGTAATCCTGTCTGTCATGCTGACTGCTGTTCCCACCACCTAGCACAATGTGAAACATACTAAGACTCAACACATATACCCCACCTGACATGTATACACTGGTATATTTTAAACAGGTAACCAACACAGTACAGGGAACTCTACTCAATGTTATGTAACAACCTAAATGGGAAAACAATTTGAAAAAGAATAGGTACATGTATATGTACAAGTGAATCACTTTGCTATACACCTGAAACTAATGCAACATTGTTAATCAGCTATACTTCAATATAAAATAAACAGTTTAAAAAAGAGTAAACCGATTAACACAACATTGTTAATCAACTACACTTCAATTAAAAAAAAAGAAGAGGGAATTGAATGAAGGCCACACATTATGGCCACTTTCAACATTTTTGTTCCTTCATCAAACTATAGATCACAAACGGAGAACATTGTTCAGGTCTGTTCTTCCCTTTTTGACTCTGCCTTGAATTCAGCAATTCATTTTGTCAGCCCTGCAGTTAATTAGGAGTCCTTCTGCCTTCAGACATTCCACTCTTCTAATCTATCACATCTACTATTGCTCCAAAAACGTTAGTGGCTTTCACTGCGTGCCAGATGGAAGCCAACTCTTCCAAGGCCTTTCCCAGCTGACCTCAGCCCTGCTCTGGACACCTCCCCATGGCTCTCCTGTGTATTCCCAGACGACACCCAAGTGCATCACTCGCTCTTCCCAGGACAAATGCACAAGTTTCTAATTTCAGGTGATTACTTCTCATGCTTTTTCTTTCCCAAAATCCCCACCTGTTAAAAAGCCAACCAATTCATCAAGGCCCATCTCAAACGTCACTTTAGTAAAGAACTCTTCTCTCATCCCCTCCCCAGGTATAGTCTCCATTCTCTGAACCCCTATGGCATTTGGTAGTACTCTTAATACAGCTATTATATTCTGCTTTGATGTCTGACTTTGATGTGCATATACCTTCTACTGCAGGTTCCTAATGAAGTTTGAGAATAATTCGTACTCACTTTTTAAAAAACTCCTGTGAATCATACAGTCTAGCAAGGTATTAACCATGATAAGAATTCAGTAAGTATTTAATTAACTGAATGAACTTTCGGGAAAGATACACTAAAAGAACTCCTCCAATTTGAAGCAGATAAAACAACTAAGTGAAAAAATATCCACCCTAATAAAGGTTAATAGGGGAAAAGCTTTCCTGATAAGCGATCCCAGTGGACTGACTACATTAAAAATTAAGGTCTCAATATGCCACTCAACTGTGCCAGTGCCGCGTTGTTTTCTAAGCAGTTCAATGACTAAATGGAAATTTTAAATCATTTAACTACAATTTTAAAGTAGGCAAGACACAAAAACCTAGAAGTCAAAAAAGGGACAAAAAGGGACAAATCCAGATACATGCAAATTTCAACTTCTAGACAGCAAAATGCCATAAATGAAAATCAAAATGCAAATGGCCTATTTAGGAAAAAATATTTCTAATACATTGCACAATCCAAGAATCAAATTCCTTAACCTTCAAGAGTTCTGAAAATCAATAGGAAGAAAAACAAACATCCCAAGAAAAAACAGAATAAGCAGAGGAAGAAATACCAATGACCAATAAATACATAAAAAGGTGATCAGTAACATTTCAAGGTAAAGACGTGCAAATAAAGCATTACCCTTTTTAAGGAAAGTCATTTGGCAATGCTTGTTAAGATTTAAAAAGGCACATGGTCTTTGATCCAGCTGCTCCACTTCGAAGCATGTACCCTACAGACATATTCAGACAAGAAAAAAAGAGCTGTGTGGAAAAGTACAGTAATTGCATCACAAGAAACAACTGGAAACAACCAAAGGGAGAAAACAAATCAAGCAAATTTACTGTTGCACACAAGGCAACCATTCACAACAGAAGGCTCTAAGTCTCTCAAAATAATGGAAAGGCTTCTAAAAAAAATATATCAAATTAGGTAAAGTGCAGAACAAACAGCATTCTGTTAAGATCTCATTTGACGTTTAAAAAATAACAAAAGGGCAGACATATACATCCATATATGCACGAGAGAAATATTTCTGGAAGAATATACTTGAAACTGTCTCCTTATAGTTGGGAGAGACATGGGGGATTTACTTTATATTTTACTGCTTTCTGCTGTATATATTCTTTTTTTTTATTCAAATAAACCACATGCATTCTTTATTTTTATAACAGAAAGGAAATAAATCTAAATTTTTAAAAATTTATGCACTGCTTTTCCTTTGGCCTTTTGGCCAAAATTTGCACAGTCCCCTTTGTTGAGAGACGCTGTCCTAGTTTGTGGGCACATGTGTGATCAGTGCAAACTGTCAGTTGAGGAAAGGGCTTCCTAATCAGAGCTTTTCAGGAGTAGGAGCTACACTGAGTCCTGAGAGCCACAGGATAAACAGAAACACATGCCCACGCCGAGGGCAGCCAAGGAATTTTAAAGGGAAACAGGAGCTAGACGGGAAGAGAGAGCGAGCCTCATAAATCGCCCCCCAGCTCCTCTCCTGGGTACTGTCCAGTAGCTCAACTTGAAGAGAAAAGGAGCCAGACCCCGCCCTGCAGGTGAAGGCTGTGCTTCTCCCCACCCCTCGGAGCAGGTGCCTTTCCACTGACAGCTCAGGGCTGGAATGGGAAGAGAGACCTGCCAAAGGGCTCCCACCGAATGTTTTATGGGACAAACGTTCGGTCAGAGTGTCAGAGAGGCAGAGCGTCCCTACAGCTCCACAGACGTGCGCATCTGGCCTTATGGAAAAGAAGACAGAAAAATGTCCCCAGACTGTGTTCTATGGAGAAGAGTAAAAGCCACTTGGGAATGAGTGATGCCCCAAGCCGCAGCCCGGAGATGCTGCTGGCACGGTGTGAGAGCCTTGGAGATACTGCGGGGCTGGAGCAGAGGGCTCATCCTGCCATCATGAGAGCCTTAGGGAGGCTTTCCCTGGTGCTGGAGTTCTCAGTCCACAAGCCACAGGAGGCGTGACATGAGCTCCAAAGAGACCACAATCATGGCTCCAGGGACAGCGAACAGCCAGGGATGGAGCCTCTGACACGAAAGGGAGCCCAGAGGCAGCTGCAGCCTCATCACGGGCTGAGCCCCGATCCCCCAAACAAAAGACGTGATCAATACACACCCCAAGCAAAAGGAGCTCAAATGAGACTTCTTCACAAATGATAGGCTGCAGGGGTGAAACAGGGGTGCTATATGACAGCCCCACACAGGGGGTGAGGCACTGAACTTCCAGATGACGCTGTTAGGAGCAGTGGGCTCACCCCATGTACACCCTTCGTTTATGGCCCTGCAGCCCACACTTCTGCTTTGACCTGTATCCTAGACTGTAATCATCCGCGTACATTTGTTGCTATTGTAGTTCACTCGCTTGGTTGTGTCTGATTCTCTGCAACACCAAGGACTGCAGCACGCCAGGCTTCCTTGTCCTTCATTATCTCCTGGAGTTTGCTCAAACTCATGTCCTTTGAGTCAGTGATACCATTTAACCACATATATTTGCTCCCTCCCAGGGAAGGGAAGGACTTCCCTGGTGGTTCAGACGATAAAGAGTCTGCCTACAATGTGGGAGACCCAGGTTCTACCCCTAGGTCAAGAAGATCCCCTGGAGAAGGGAATGGCTACCTACTCCAGTGTTCTTGCCTGGAGAATTCCATGGACAGAGGAAACTGGTGGGCTACAGTGTGTGGGGTCACAAAGAGTCAGACACGACTGAGTGACTAACGCTTTCACTTTCAAAGCAAGGACACCTTCGAGGTCAGAGTGTGCCCTTGATAGATCAGGGAGTGAAGAGACTTGTGTTCAGTGTTCGGGGTGATGCTCAGTCCGCCTTGCACTGTCCTCAGGCCATCATCAAGGCTGAAGGAGATCAAAGCCCAGAGCTCCCCTCGGGCCAGCAGAACGCATGCTGTCAGCAGGAAGAGCAGGAAGACCACGGAAGCCTTCCTGCCTCTCAGAAGCACATGTGCTGCACCTGGGCAGGGCCTCGGCACCTGTGCCTCGCAGCTGCAGGTTATTCTAAGACCCTGGCGGCTGCTGCTTGGTCGCTCAGTCATGTCTGACTCTGTGCCACCCCGTGGACTGCAGCCCACCAGGCTCCTCTGCCCATGGGATCCTCCAGGCAAGAAGACTGGAGTGGGTGGGTATTTCCTTCTCCAGGGGATCTTTCCAACCCAGAGATCAAACCCACGTCTCCTGCTCGGCAGGCAGATTCTTTACCACTAAGCCACCTGGGAAACCCAAGACCCTGGTGATAAACCAACCAAGGAAAGAGAAAGCCAGAGAGCAGAGTGGCCACAAAAGAATCATAAAAACAGGACTGAAGGGTTGAAGGGGCTGGAGAGATGACGAGCAATGACCTGCCCTGAGCTAGTTCTCCTTAAATGCAAGAGATCAGGCATCGCAGTGAAGGCTGGTCCACAGGACAACCAAACCGCAGGGCAGGCAAGCAAGGTGGGGGGCCCACGGCATCGGGGGTCCCACCAAATGTGCACTCAGAGCTCCTGAGTGGCAGGTCTGACTGAAGTTCATGGGGGCTGCACTCACTGAAATTACCTGCAAGATCTCACGTGAGGGTGCATGGGAATCGGAGCCATAGATTTCATGAGATCCTAATAAAGGCATGTGATTTTTTTTTTAAAGAAAAGAAAAAGGGATTAATGTACACATGGATCACTTAGAGTTCTTGGTTCCCAAGCCAGGGTGGGCCTGAGACTGCCTTCCAGCCACATTGGATGGTGCCCGTCTTGCCAGTTTGCAGCCACACCTTAAACAGCAGGGTCTTACCTGCTGAAACCTACAGCCTCCAAGGGCTCACATGGCCTGCACCCACAGGGTTCAGAGCAGTGCTGACCGGTCTAGATTTTAGCACATGTGACAATAAACACCTGATGGGAGACAGGCTCAGACAAGTGTCACTGGCACTTCCTAACTGCCTTTGGCGTTTACGACCAGCTCATCATTAACACGGAAGAGCCAGGAAGACTGGCTTCCATCACCGCTGAAGAAAGATAACCCGGAGTCCCAGGTGTCTGGGCCCTTCTTGTGAGTTTAAAAGGAAATCCAGCAAAGAGAGTAGATTGTCCTCATTCTGGCTTTTATCTACCACCTCTGGGAAACTGACAGGAAAAACAAGGATGGTCAAGGGACTTCTTTTTGTTTATAGAGAACGTGTGTGGCGCTGAATATCTATGCATATGAAAGATCAGATTAAACCTTTCTGGGCAAAATGAAGCCTAAGTGGTTGCTGGCAGCAAATTCCACTGGCAAAGACTCGATACAGAATGGATCTTAGCTCTCTCAGCCTGGCTGGGCTTTTGGCCACCAAGGAGGGTCCTGAGGGCTGAGCAGAGCCGAGATGCGGTCCTGAGACAGGAGTCTACAGGGGCAAGTAGAAAGCCTAGCGCCTGACAGCAGCCTGACTGTGCATCAACAGCTCTATCCCCAGTACACAAAGTATCATAAAGGCTGAAATCCAAATTGAAGTCTAAAAATAGCAGGATGAAATTATTTCCTTCCTTCCCTTCACCAGAGAGCAAAGCGGCTGACATCAATATCCGCAGGGCACAACCGACTTCTCTGAGTTTGCGTGGAAAGAACGATTACACAACTGCCCTTTCTCACCAGCAGACCTACCGTCCCAGGAAATAAGGAAGGGAAAGCAATTACATTGTTGCTGAAAACCAATAATGGATATTTGATTACGATTATTAATGGGGAAAGAAAGAGATGGACCGCTGAGCTGCAACCAACCACTAAGTGAATCTGCAGGAGATTCCAAGAGGGGGATTAATTTTTTGTTTTCTTTTCATCTCTCAGCCAGTCATTGGAATGTGACACCAAACTTTAAGCATGGCCTGTCACATCCTTATCAATATTCAATGCCACGGCACTGTGGTCACATTATCTCCCCTGGATTCCCAAGTGACAGGCTCCTTGCTGTGGCGGCTTGTTTTCCCTTTGCCTCTAGATGGGAGGCGGATGTAGCTGTGAACTGACTTGACAGATGCAGGAAATTAACTAATTTTCAAGATATTAGAAAGACATTTTGTAGCAAATATTTACTTCTCTGTTTCTTTCCTACTGATATTGAACATGCATTATCTAATCTGGAGGATGCGGGATTTACAATCTCTCTGAACTAAGGGATGTTATGGCTCTTTCTAAAAAAAAAAAAAAAATGCTGTCAATTCCTTCAACCCCTGATGAGAACACTACTGCAGCATCAAGTACATTTGTCATAACCGAATAGAACGTATGGTGAGGCATGCAGGGAGAGAAGACAAGGAGAGATTTCTCTGACTTGATACGGCACCTGAAAACCCATTCCCCTGCACTGGCTGCCTCACCATTGAATTTCCACTTACTGTCTGCCTCAAGGTCCAGGTAAACATGGCAGCTTCGTGTTTTGGCCATTAGCAGTTAGAAGCTCCCCAGACGGGGAAGGCTGGGAATGGGGAGAGCTGAACTGGGGGGGCGGGCTGAGAGGAGACCGGTACTACCCCCACTGGGCCCGCCAGGGCTTTCGGCACTTTTCACACATTATTGCATTCTCTTGTAAGATTTCACTACCATGGTAAGTGTTATTATGACGATGCTCTCAACTCTGTAGATCAGGGTGTGGACTCGAGGCTCTGGTATTTCCTCAGAGTTACCCAGCTAGCTAGTTGGTGGAGATGAGATTGAATCCCATCCTGATGACAAAACCCATGACCTGATGGCATTAGGTTTTCACTCATTTTGTGAGAAATATTTAGCTTCCCTCTCCACCTGGGAAATGCAATTTCCTATTCTATACTAACCAAACAAAACATGTAAGGACTCATTTGACTGATCTCTAAGTCCCAAGTGCCTAAGACCCATATAGTCACCCATACCTGGTAATTTTTTTGTGATAGATCTTGCTCATTTTTGTGCCGACATAGGAACATCTCTCTTGAGATGACAGAAATAACAGTGGTTGTTGTAAATGGTAACAGACAAAGCAGGCGTTCATTACTATGTGCAAGACTGAGCATTTCCCTAGGCTGCCTGTCACAAAAACAGGATTTCAAATGCAAACTATCTCAAAATTCTATACACACACACACACACACACACACACACACATGCACATGTTATGAAACACTTTTTAGTCTAATCCTTAACACTCTTCAAACTCTAACATTCAGCCTTTTCCAATAATAATAGCAATCATCATCATAATAGCCTTTTCAATAATGATAGCAACAATCATAATTATTATTACAAATAATATTATTCTTGCAGATAATAATGGCAACAAACATTTACTAAGCCTATCCCATTACTGGTGAAAATGGGCCTAATGTATCTCATTTAATCTGCATAATAGCTTTGTGAGGGTTTTACTGTTATATTTCTTCTCACAAACAGGAAAACTGAAACATAGAGAGATTAAATAATTTCCCAGGTCAGAAAGCACTTCCTTGGTGGCTCAGACAGTAAAGAATCTGCCTGCAACGCAGGAGACCCTGGTTCAATCACTGGGTTGGGAAGATCCCCTGGAGAAGGGAATGGCTACCCACTCCAGTATTCTTACCTTCGGAATCCCATGGACAGAAGAGCCTGGCTGTATACAGCACTGCAGTCAAACATGACTAAGTGACTAATGCATACCCGGTCACAAAACAGAGGCCAGGATCAGATAATCTGACCCAGAACCGTCTTCCAGACCCTGCATCATCCTTCTTCCCAAACCCTCATCCATCTAGGTCCTTGCCAGGCACTGGCCCCAAACCCACAATGCCTTGCTCTCTCCAGACATCCTGGCAACTCTTCTTCTAGCTTGGGTACTGTCTTTTCTTGCTACCTTCCCTTGACTACTGGCTCTCTCACCTTGCCTTACACTAAAGAAGCAGCCACGTCTCAGCCACCAGGCAGCAAGCTCCCCACCGTCAGGTCTCCCTTCCCCACCCACCCGGCTTGGGGTCTGGGGCACTATGAATCCTGCACAAAGAACTGCCCCCAAGCCCATCCTCTGAGACCATGGTTCTGCCTCCTCCCCACCCAAGAGTATGAGAAGCACTTGTCAAGACCTTCTGAGTGACATCTCTTCATACCTGTAATGATAATTTTGAACTTTCCCCCCTTTCTGTTTTTGTTTCACTAAAGGGGTCCCCAGTCCATCAAACCATACTCAAAATACTATTTTCTAGTATTTTAGTAGCTCCAGCTAGCCAACTTCTTCACCTTCCCCACATGTTCTATTCCACGTTTCCCGGTACATTTGTAACTCAAAGTAAATAAAATGCCTGCATTTATAAACTATATAAAGTAGAGGTGGGTGGTTTCATCACAAAAGTGTGTGTGTGTGTGTGTGTGCTCAGCTGTATTAGACTCTTTGTGGCCCCATGGACTGTAGCCTGCAAGGCCCCTCTGTCTATGGAATTCTCCAGGCAAGAATACCTGGAGTGGGCTGCCATTTCGTACTGCAGGGGATCATCCCACCCCAGAGATCGAACCTGTGTCTCGTGTCTTCTGCACTGGCAGGCAGGCAGATTCCTTCCCACTGCACTACCTTGGAAGCCTGATCACAAAAGGCGTGACTGCAAAATTCGTTAAAGGACTTATGTTGCCTGACAGATGTATCTGTTTGTTCCAAGATCATAATGACTTGACAGAATCCGTCAGATGGACTCGGGGTCAGACGGCTCACAGCTGAGTGCCGATGTAGGCAAGCAACTTATCTGCTCTCTGCCTCAGACACCTCACCTGCTAAGTGGGGTAATGACAGCATCTCACTGGATTGTGACAACAACATGAATTAAAATATGTAAGCACTGAGAACAAGGTCTGGGTGTGACAGGAACCACTACCAAGACTCCACTGTCATCACCACCATTGCCCCCATTACAAGGTCCTCCAAGTGCAGCCCTGACTATATGCCAGGTACGAGTTCCCTGACTCAGCTCCTCACTGCCTGCTTTGCAAACATATAGGGGGACCCTTTAAAACTTTTTCCTTTGCCAGCAGGGGGCGCTGCAGAGACCTTCTTAGAGGAGGGGGTTCCTGGTTTGGGGTTTTTCAGGTGGTGCTAGTGATAAAGAACCCACCTGCCAATGAAAGAGACAAAAGAGACCCTGGTTCAATCCCTGGGTTGGGAAGGTCCCCTGGAGGAGGACACGGCAACCTGCTCCAGTGTTCCTTTCTGGAGAATCCCATGGACTGAGGAGCCTGGTGGGGCCTCTCAGCAGGACCCTAAGGGGCTGGCTTCTCTGGACCCAGCTCCCAGAGCTGCTGCATGCCAGGGCCCAGAACACGCGTGGGACTCTCCCCGCTCCCAGCTCCTGCAGGCAGGCTGCTGTCCCCAGTGCCCAGTCTCATGGGTTCTGCAGCACCCGCTCCTTCGGGCGCAGTTTCCCCAGCACCCAGCTCCTTTCATGTGACCAGCTTCTCCTGCACAGGCCCCTGAAGCGGGCTCAGCTGCTCCAGCACCGGCGTGTCCGCGGCTCCTGGAAGGCCACAGCTTCTCTGAAGACCTCCTCAAGCACTTTGTCAGCAGACTGCCTCTGGTGAGACAGGTCCCTATGCACCATCTTCTTTGGATCCCTGGAAGGTAGGTCCCAGGAGGTTCCAGGTAGAGGCCGGCCTGCAGGTGCACCGGTGTGGCCCCACAGGCTTCCTGACTGCCGCTGGTCATGCCCCTTAGCCTGGGGGCAGGGGTTCCTGGTCTCGGCCCTGAGATTAGCCCCTAAATGCTCTTGACTTCTTCTGGTGGATCCCTCATTGCTTCAATACTTTGTTATAATGAATAGTTCTTTGCCAGGTGGTGCTAGTGGTAAAGAACCCACCTGCCAATGCAGGAGACATAAGAGATGCAGTTCGATTCCTATGTTGGGAAGACCCCCTGGAGGAGGGTGTGGCAACCCACTCCAGTATTCTTGCCTGGAGAATCCCATGGACAGAGGAGCCTGGCAGGTTATAGTCCATGGGGTCACAAGAGTCAGGCATGACTAAAGTGACTTAACACGCCCACATACTGTCCCTTGACAACAAAGGTCCATCTAGTCAAGGCTATGGTTGTTCCAGTAGTCATGTATGGATGTGAGAGTTGGACTATAAAGAAAGCTGAGCACCGAAGAATTGGTGCTTTTGAACTGTGGTGTTGAAGAAGACTCAAGAGTCCCTTGGACTGCAAGGAGATCCAACCAATTCATCCTAAAGGAAATCAGTGCTGGATGTTCATTGGAAGGACTGATGCTGAAGCTGAAACTCCAATACTTTGGCCACCTGATGGGAAGAACAGATTCATTCAAAAACACCCTGATGCTGGGAAAGATTGAAGGCAGGAGGAGAGGGGGATGACAGAGGATGGCATCACCGACTCAATAGACATGAGTTTCAGTAAACTCTGGGAGTTGGTGATGGACAGGGAGGCCTGGCCTGATGCAGTCCATGGGGTCGAAAAGAGCAACTGAAGCAACCGAACTGAATACTGTCCCTGTTCAAGTTACTTGTCTGAGGCCTGTCTCCTTATCAGACTTTGACTGAAACACTCTCTGCTCCCATTTCCTTGCCCTTATTAGGAACCACCAGGGCCCTCAGCCTTCTCTGTGTTTCATACACTCCAAGTCTGTTCTTTTGGGGGGGGGGGGGCGGGGCTGTGATGGGTCTTTGCTGTTGTGTGGGCTGCTTTCTCTAGTTGTGGCATGCAAAGGCTACTCTCTAGTTGCAATGCACGGGCTTCTCACTGTGCTGGCTTCCCGTGTCGCAGAACACAGGTTCTAGGGCTTTCGGTCTTCAGTAGCTGAGGCATGTGGCTCAGCAGTTGCGGCTCCCAGGCCATACGCTGCAGGCTCAGTAGTTGCAGTTGTACACAGGCTTAGCTGCTCCGGGGCGTGTGGGATCTTCCCTGACCAGCGATCGAACCCACGTCTCTTTCATTGGCAGGTGGACTCTACCGCTGAGCCACCAGGGGAACCCCACTCCAAGTCTTTTCTTGTCTTAAGATAATCTTTTTCATTTTCTAGAATGTCCTGAAATCCCACCAAGCCTTTCCATGACGGGCTCCTTGGGCATTTCCTCGAAGGCACTTTCCAGGGTTTCTACCTGCAAGAGCCCTCAGTCACCATCTAGCACGTGGTCCTGTTTCCCTGTCTTCACAAGACTGAGCACTGCATGAATTATCCTATTCTTCCCTCCGCCTCCTTCGCTTTTTTTTTTCCATTTATTTTTATTAGTTGGAGACTAATTACTTTACAATATTGTAGTGGTTTTTGCCATACATTGACATGAATCAGCCATGGATTTACCTTCCCTAATTAAATGCAAGTTCTGTGACAGCAAAGACTGAGCCTGGATTGTTTGCTGCCGGGGCTGCAGGGAAGAGGTGTCAGATGTGGGAGCACTTGATAAATAGTTGTATAAAAGAGATGAGAAGGGAGAATAAGAAAGTTTTGGTTTTTTTTTTAAAGGAGGAATCCAGGTCCTGGTTGTAATGACCTATACATTTAATGAATTACTTCTGTTACCCGTTCTCCCAGTCACTGCTGCCTCAGATTCTGGAAGCACCAGTATCGGTGACTTCCTACACTTGGTCACTAAGACCCACAGACGTTTTTAGTTAAATTTGCCCCTCCTTCGACTGTCTCTTCTGCAGTTGTTCCATCCTTCTCCACACATCAGTCCTGCCTCTATGAACTCATGGCTTTATTATCTTAATAACTTGTATGCTCAGCCACTCAGTTGTGTCTGACTGTGAATCCATGAACTGAAGCCCACCAGGCTCCTCTATCCATGGGATTTTCCAGGCAAGAATACTGGAGCAGGTTGCCATTTCCTCCTTCAGGGAATCTTCCTGACCCAGGGATCAAGCCCATGTCTCCTGAATCTCTTGCACTGGCAGGCAGATTCTTTGCCACTAAGCCACCTGGGAAGACCAATAGCCTACTGACCGGACTCTCTAATTTCAAGTTCTTTCTCCTTTTAAATCTATTCTGAATAGTGTTGCCAATGAATTTTTCTAAAACCCTGCTTTTCATTGAGCCCTTACTCTCTTCTTTACAGACCAGTTGTTACTTGTTTCATCCAGCCTAAACATATTGCCTCCCTCCTAAGATCCCCCTACATTTGCTCCATGCTGCCTAACAAGCTGCACTGTTTATCAACGTGCGACAGCCCTTCTGCCTGTTCAGACTGGCTCTCCCCAGCCCCATGAGTGAGCCAGGCCACCCTCCTCCCAGGCCCACTCACAGGGGTTCTCCTTCACTGAGATTCTGGTAGGGGACAGCTCAAACTCTCCACTCTACAAACACTGGCAACCACGGGATCACTGACACACTCCTCTGAGGCCTCCAGAAAACAGCAGGAATCTTTTAGTAGACATATATGTTGTCTTTTCCTCATATTATCAAAAGAAATGCCTGACCTCCTTGGTTCTCTGTGGCTTTCAGTAAGGTATTGAATGAGTACCAGGCAAGGATGAATGAGGACAATTGATAGCCTTCTGGTTGAGGATCACTGTGAATTCTAAGGCCTGGAGAACCTGCCTTGGGGCAAGCTAAGATCTTGTTCCCCTGTTCTGTTCTGTTCTGTTCAGTCACTAAGTCATGTCTGACTCTTCTCAACCCCACGAAGTACAGCACACTAGGCTTTCCTGTCCTGCACTATCTCCCAGAGCTTACTCAGACTCAAGTCCATTGAGTCAGTGATGCCATCCAACCATCTCATCCTCTATCATCCCCTTCTCCTCTTGTCCTCAATCTTTCCCAGCATCAGGGTCTTTTCCAATGAGTCAGCTCTTCACAGCAGGTGGCCAAAGTATTGGAGCTTCAGCTTCAGCATCAGTCCTTCCAATGAATATTCAGGACTGATTTCCTTTAGGATTGACTGGAGTCCAAGGGACTCTCAAGAGTCTTCTCCAACACCACAGTTCAAAAGCATCAATTCTTTGGCGCTCAGCCTTCTTTATGGTCCAACTCTCACATCTGGGCACATCTACTGGAAAAACCATAGCTTTGACTATACAGGCCTTTATTTATTTTATTTTATTTTATTTTTTTGGGTTTTGTCATACATTGATATGAATCAGCCATAGAGTTACACGTATACCCCATCCCGATCCCCCCTCCCACCTCCCTCTCCACCCGATTCCTCTGGGTCTTCCCAGTGCACCAGGCCCGAGCACTTGTCTCATGCATCCCACCTGGGCTGGTGATCTGTTTCACCATAGATAATATACATGCTGTTCTTTTGAAACATCCCACCCTCACCTTCTCCCACAGAGTTCAAAAGTCTGTTCTGTACTTCTGTGTCTCTTTTTCTGTTTTGCATATAGGGTTATCGTTACCATCTTTCTAAATTCCATATATATGTGTTAGTATGCTGTAATGTTCTTTATCTTTCTGGCTTACTTCACTCTGTATAATGGGCTCCAGTTTCATCCATCTCATTAGAACTGATTCAAATGAATTCTTTTTAACAGCTGAGTTATATTCCATGGTGTATATGTACCACAACTTCCTTATCCATTCATCTGCTGATGTACAGCCTTTATATAGTTGGCAAGTGATGTCTCTGATTTTCAATATGCTGTCTAGGTTCCCCTACAAGGCTCTAAGATAGTCATCTGACCCAAATCACAATCTTTCTGTTTATTCAAATATTAAATCTAATATGACACACTTTGCATGTGCTTTGTATAAAAAAACTACTTTGGAAAAAAATCAGAAATGAGAATTTCCACAAAGGTGTTTATTCTGTATAAAGGTCCTCCTCCTGTCTATTTTCATCTGGAGACTGTTTCATAGCTTTCTTCTTTTGAAATTGTTAAGAAAAAAGATTTTTGGGGAAGAACTACATCTTTCCTCATACTTCCACCCCTGGAACCAAGGACCCAAGGAAAGGACACAGGTGCCTATTAGTTAAATGCTATTGGTCCTAACAGTTCAAAGCTTCAAGCCTCTTGAGCAAAGAGAAATTAATTCTTAAGTTTTCCATGCAACAAAAAATTGGAAAACAAAAAATGTCCTTCAATGAAATATGGTTAAGCAAACTGCAATATGTGTACTTATTGGAATGTTAATTACTCTGAAAATTGTGGTTATAATTGTCACGTGGTAACAGAGAACAGTATTTTTGACAAACCACCTGGTTGGGACAAAGACAGTATTTCCAAAATCCGTTTATACAATTAGTTATAAGTGCTGTGAGTCCTGGGAGATCTTGGAGTGGTATAGTCTAAGTATGAGAAGGAAAATAAAACTGTCAGCACAGAATGGGTCACAAACAGAGCTCTGCACAATTGAAATCTAAAGAGGATTCTGGCTCGCTGTTCTTTACGACTTGACCCCTTTCTGATGAAATGGACTGCTGGGTTTACAATACAAAGATGCTTAACAATTTGTGGGTTCTATGTCCTACTCTTGGGAAGGTTTACATTCACAAGTAATGCTGTCAGATGCAGGACAGCATGTACGGTACTGCACCTTTCACCTAAGAGAGGGTTATGAAAATACGTGGGTATGTTATTAAAAAGCAGAGGAAGGATAAACCAAAATTGAATTAATATGGGTTCCTGTAAGGAAAAGTCAAGAAGAGGCTGAAGAGAGGGAAAGACAGCTATACTTCTCTGACTACACCTTGTTTTGTACATTTAACTTTGAACAACAAATTTTGTGTTATATATTTCTAAAAGAAGCAACCACTAAAGTAAAAGACAAAAAGGTTAGCCTACTGTGCATTGAGCTAACTATGCACTGAGTTGATGGTTGAATGACACCAAGGGGAATTAATTAAAGTGATTTTAAAACTCTGTAATTTAACTCTGCATTCCTAGTGGGATATATCCTAAGAACAAAAAGAACTGCAAAGAAGTCTTAGGATGTTTTCAGTTATTATATTGTTAATTAAAATGTTAGTATTATTCTGAAACCATACATAAAATGGTTATACCAAATATAATATATATCTGTGTGTGCTGCATGCTCTGTCACTTCAGTCATGTCCAACTCTTTGTGACCCTGTGGTCTGTAGCCCACCAGGCTTCTCTGCCCATGGGATTCTCCAGACAAGAACACTGGAGTGGGTTGCCAACCCTCCTCCAGGGCGTCTTCTCAACCCAGAGACCAAACCCATGTCTCCTGTGTCTTCTGCATTGCACGTGGATTTGTTAGCACTGAGTCACCAGGGAAACCCCAATAGGATATATATATATACACACACACACACATATAGATATACATACAGATACACACACATATATAATACAATATACTGCATACATGTATTCAAATATACTTTATAATGAAGATAAATGAAGATAGGTATACAAGTCTCTTAATGATATATGGAATAAAATTTTTCAGCATAAGAGAAAAGAAATGCAAGTATAAAATCAAAGAAGTAAAACTATGTAATCATAAATTTGAACTGGAAATAACAGTGTGAATCTGTGATATAATTTCTTTGTCTGAAAAAAAATCCTAGCTCTGTCTACTTAAAAGTTTAAAAATAACAATAATCCAGTACCTGTTAGCACCCCCAGGGCCCAGATCGTGGTCTCTAAATATCATTTCCTACTAAGAGTAACAAGAGCTCCTTGCAGAAAACACTGATTCTTGATCTAGGCCAGCAAATATTCAAGATGAGCCCCAAACATCTTGTTACATCAGAAAACAAGGAAGCATTTTGGTTGATGTGAGATTCAGGAGCCAATCTGAAAGGGATCTCAGCCAGTGATGGGAAAATTTGGAAAAAGATAATGTCTGCAGACAACTGAAACATAACAAATATGCTAAACACCCATGACTTCATAATGCTAAACACACATGTGTGTGCATACAAACTTTCTTGTTGACCTTTAGGAATTCCAGAAAACCAATTATTATTCTGAAACTGGCGCAAAAGAGAAAGAATCAAGCATTTCCTTTCTTAAATTATAAATCAGAACAATCAAATAGATGTTGAAGGAAATTTTGTTTCTAAACTCTGAGACATTTACTAACTTTCTCATATTACCATTCAAAAATTATCTTTCCTCTCTTCAGGAAAACAGCACTATTTTTGTGGAGACATCCTGGGGAGAACTTTAGTCTCTGGTCATAGTGTTAAGAGCTGTTTTCACACACCCACAAACCCTGTTTGAAATGACCCAAAGAAACTGCTTTTTTGCTGAAGAATTTTATGTAAAAAAAAAAATTATAAATGAAGACTGTGATGGAAATAGAATGTTATTTTGCAGTCAACTAATGAAATAATAAACCCAGTCAATAATCACCAATCACTTTTTTTAGGTAAAAAGCTGATGAAAATTTGATACAAAGAGGGTAGGGCTCCCAAAACGTGAACCCAACAACCAATCTCAACACCACAGAAGATAAAGAACAGATAATACTGTTTTCCTTATATAGAAAATGACACTATCAATGAAGCACTATAACAATAAAATCAAACCTCAATATAATCAAATCTATAGATTTAACTACCAGTTTGTGGGAAATACATGGGAAAAAAGAAACATGTTAATGACCACAAGGATACAAGTAGTCAAATTCTGTAGGACAAAAATATTGGTGACTTCAAAAACAAGCAAGTGAAGTAAAAAGGAGTAGGAACCTATATGATAAATGAGACCTAAGACCCATTTTTTAATTTGAGTAAGCCACATGTCAAAATAAAATTATGAGGCAATTTGGGAAAACTGGGTATCTGATGATTTTTAAAGTCTTATTAATTTTTTTAGGTGTGATAACAGTATGTGAACTGAGAACTTCCAGATGTTCAAATTGGATTTAGAGAAGGAACCAGAGATCAAATTAAGAAGAGGAACCAAGATCAAATTGCCAACATCCTTTGGACCATAGAAAAAGCAAAAGAATTCCAGAAAAACATCTACTTCTGCTTCATTGACTATGCTAAAGCCTTTGACTGTGTGAATCACAACAAACTGTGGAAAATTCTTAAAGAGATGGGAATACCAGGCCACCATACCTGTCTCTAGTGAAACATGTATGCAAGTCAAGAAGCAACAGTTAGAACCAGACATAGAACAATGGACTGGTTCAAAATTGGGAAAGGAGTATTCAAGGCTGTATATTGTCACCCTGCTTCTTCAACTTATATGCAGAGTACATCATGAGAAATGCTGAACTGGAAGAAGCACAAGCTGGAATCAAGATTGCAGGGAGAAATATCAATCACCTCAGATATGCAGATGACACCACCCTTATGGCAGAAAGTGAAGAGGAACTAAAAAGCCTCTTGATGAAAGTGAAAGAGGAGAGTGAAAAAGTTGGCTTAAAGCTTAACATTCAGAAAACTAAGATCATGGCATCTGGTCCCATCACTTCATGGGAAATAGATGGGGAGACAGTGGAAACAGTGTCAGACTTTATTTTTGGGGGCTCCAAATCACTGCAGATGGTGACTAAAGCTATGAAATTAAAAGACATTTGCTCCTTGGAATAAAAGCTATGACCAACTTAGACAGCATATTAAAAAGCAGAGACGTCACTTTGCTGACAGTTTGTACAGTCAAAGCTATACTTTTTCCAGTAGTCCTGTATGGATGTGAGAGTTGGAACATAAAGAAGGCTGAAGCCAAAGAATTGATGCTTCTGAACTGTGGTGTTAGAGAAGACTCTTGAGAGTCCCTTGGACTGCAAGGAGATCCAACCAGTCCATCCTAAAGGAGATCAGTCCTGGGTGTTCATTGCAGGGACTGATGCTGAGGCTGAAACTCCAATACTTTGGAAACCTGATGGGAAGAGCAGACTCACTGGAAAAGGCCTTGATGCTAAGAAAGACTGAAGGCAGGAGGAGAAGGGAACGACAGAGGATGAGATGGTTGGATGGCATCATCAACTCAATGGACATGAATTTGAGCAAGCTCCGGGAGATAGTGAAGGACAGGTAAGACCGGCATGCTGCAGACCAGGGGGTGGCAAAGAGTCGGACGTGACTGAGCGACTGAACAACAACAGTGGTATTACTGTTTGTTTGGGGGTTTGTTGTTTTTCACGTCTTTATGTTTTTGCAGATATGTATGTACTGACATATTATGGTTTTCCAGGCGGTTCAGTGGTAAAGAATCCACCTGCCAGTGCAGCAGGCACAGGAGACTTGGGTTCAATCCCTGGGTTGGGAAGATCCCCTAGAGTTGGAAACAGCAACCCACTCTAGTATTCTTGCCTGGGAAATCCCATGAACAGAGAAGCCTGGCTGGGCTATGGTCTATGGGGTCACAAAAAGTTGGACATGACACAGTAACTGAGTGCTGAGCACTGATATATTTATGGGTTAAATAAAGTGAGATTCCTTCAAAATACTCTTGTAGGAGGCTAGGAGGTATCATAGGCTGAATAATGGCTCCCCAAAGGTGTTCAAGTCCTAAAATTCAGGACCCATCAATGTTACTTTATATGGCAAAGGGGGACTTTACCGACATAATTAAGTTAAGGATTTGGGTATGAGATTATGATTGGCTTTCTGGTCAGTCTAATGACGTCATCTAGTGACTCTTGGAAACACAGGCAGAGGGCGATATGATGGCAGAAGCAGAGGTTGGAGTGATGTGCTCTGAAGATGGAGGAAGGGGTCACCAGTCAAGGACAGAGGCGACCACTAGCAGCTGAAAAAGGAGATGAAGCAGATCCTCCCCTGGAGCCTCCAGAAGAAGCCAGCCCTGCCAACACCCTCACCGTAGCCTAGCGAGACCCACATCTGGGTTCCAGAACTGGAAGAAAGCCAATTTGGATTGTTTCAAGTTGCCCAGTTCATGGCTATACATTTCAGCAGCAGTAGGAAACTAGAACAGTGATGAAGTGGAGGGGAGGACAGCTGAAATCAGCTCAGCCACGTGCTGAAAACGGCTGAATTTGTGAGATGTGCTCATGGGGGTTCTTTATAATTTCCCTAGCTTGGCATATGTTTGAAAATTTCCACAATAATTGGGATTTTTTAATAAAGTCTTACTAAGGAAATTTAAACCAAAAGGTTCATTTTTAAAGGGCTTTTATTTATTTATTTTTGGCCACTCTAGGTCTACGGTGCTGCACGTGGGCTTTCTTCAATTGCGGTGCGCAGGTTTCATTGCCGTGGCTTCTTGTTTCAAAGCACAAGCCCTGGCCATGCGGCCTTCAGTAGTTGCAGCACAAAGGCTCAGCAGCTGTGGCTCCGGGCCTCGCGAGCACAGGCTCAGTAGCTGTGGCACATGGACTTAGCTGCCCCGTAACATGTGGTATCTTCCTGGACCAGGGATCAAATCCATGTCCCCTGCATTGGCGGGCATATTCTTATCTACTGGACCACCAGGGAAGTCCAAAAAAAAAAGTTCATTTTTAAGACACTCTTTGCACGTTTCATACCTCTGCCCCATACGCAACTCCAGAATGTTGTGCCAACGTTAGCCTTGGAGAACGGAACTCTTAGGGGGTTTGAGACAGATTACACAGCCACAGTGTACACCCTGGGGCACCTGAAGCAAGGTGCTTGATCTCTGCTAGCCTCGGGTCCCTATATATTCAGATGATAACAGAGCCTGCAGCTCACCAGGTTGTTGGGAGGCTTCACTTAAATAATACTATTAAGTGTTTCATGGATTACCTTCATATAGTATCTCTTATTAAAGGTCAGCTGCTTATATAGATCATCACTGCATGTCATTTCCAGCTTTCCAGCAAATATTTGAATAATTTCTCCAGACAGTCTCAATCATAATGTTTTTATTTGAATTAATGAATCCTCTAATATGTGTTTGTGACACAAGAATTTAGGATCTATTTAAATCACCAATATTCTGTTCTTAAAAACTCTTGTGTCTGTTTGACTGTTTTCTTTTGATGGTCACCTGAGATGATGAGCAACTCAAACCAAAGGTCCTGAGTGAAGCCCACCAGGCAGGCTGTAGAGAAAGAAGCCACGTCCTGGGAAAATGACTGGCTGGTCTCTCGAGCTCCAAATACGCTATGGTTCTTCTGTCCGGGAGGAGTGTCTGTGTGTTCTGGGTTAGTCTTCACCATGGAACAGAGCATCACCACTCTTATTACCCTATGTAAAGTGAAGACAGAACTTCCTTTTCCTGTCCCAAAGATACATCTGCAGCAGCTGCAAGAAAGGTCAGACCAGTTCCTTCTTCATGAACAAATTTTCAATAGCTCTTCTGGGGTCAGCTCCTTCTCAAAAGCACACTCTTCTCTACTAACTGGAAGCAACAGGCGCTATTGTGGGTCAGAAAGCTGGATTCTCGGCTGATGCCCAGAGGCCATGAAATAATCAGTAGTTTTAAAAACACCCCTCCCCCCACACTGCGCTGCCTCAAGCTCATTCAGGGTTTGGAGTAACACACACAGTTGGAGATGGGACTTGAAGGCTCATTTGCACCAAAATAGTTAGAACATTAGCCCTGAGAGACACTCGGGTGAAGGGCACTGCAGAGTCCCCTGCCGCCTAGCCTCCCTCCTACTTCAGAAGCCACAAGACTTAAGAAGAATATGCAGGGAGCCAAGAAGGGCTCTTTAGACACTTAATAAACACACTAATGAGCAAGGTCTAAAATATCTTTCAAATTACTCTGTGGACTTTGACATTTCTTGGAGAAAATTACCACTCCATAGGTTGATATTATTGGTTCATTTCTTTTAATGCTAAACTAGATTTAAAAGAGTTAGCAGACCCCTGTGTTCACAGCAGCACTATTTACAACAACCCAGGCACAGAAACAACCTGAAAGTCCGTTGACAGATGAATGGATAAAGAAGATGTGGTACATATACGATGGAATATTACTCAGCCATAAAAAGGATGAAGCAATGCCATTTACAACAACAAGGATGGACCTAGAGATTATCATACCAAGCAAGGTAAGTCAGAAAGACAAAAATATCACAGGATATCACTTATATGTGGAATCTGAAATACAACACAGATGAAATTATTTATGAACAGAAACAGACTCATAGACATAGAGAACAGACTTGTGGTTTCCAAGGGGGTCACTGAGGAGGAAAGGATTGGGAGTTTGACATTCGCAAACTATTATATATAGGATGGATACACAACAAGGTCCTACTATACAGTGTGGAGAACTATATTCAATATCCTGTGATAAAACATAATAGAAAAGAATATATATACATAGGTGTAACTGAATTACTTTACTGTACAGCCAAAATTAACACAACATTGTAAATCAATGTCCAATAAAATTTTTATATACTTCAATAGCATTGCAGGGGGAAAAAAAAAGTCACCACTAACTCAGAACCACAGAAACAGTCACGGGTTCAGAGAAAGAGAGTGTCAGCTTGTGGTGGGAATAAGAAAAGTCCTTCACCTCTTAAGTAGCCTGTCAATGATTAAAATGCTGATTTTCTAGCTTTTGACCTCTTCTGTATGCAGGTCAGGAAGCAACAGTTAGAACTGGACATGGAACAACAGACTGGTTCCAAATCTAGAAAGGAGTACGTCAAGGCTGTATATTGTCACTCTGCTTATTTAACTTATATGCAGACTACATCATGTGAAATGTTGGGCTGGAAGAAGCACAAGCTGGAAACAAGATTGCCGGGAGAAATATCAATAACCTCAGATATGCAGATGACACCACCCCTATGGCAGAAAGCGAACTAAAGAGCCCCTTGATGAAAGTGAAAGAGGAGAGTAAAAAAGTTAGCTGAAAGCTCAACACTTAGAAAACTAAGATCATGGCATCCAGTCCCATCACTTCATGGCAAACAGATAGGGAAACAGTGGAAACAGTGACAGACTTTATTTTCTTGGGCTCCAAAATTACTGCAGATGGTGACTGCAGCCATGAAATTAAAAGATGCTTACTCCTTGGAAGAAAAGTTCTGATCAACCTAGACAGCATATTAAAAAGCAGAGACATTACTTTGCCAACAAAGGTTCATCTAGTCAAAGCTATGGTTTTTCCAGTGGTCATGTATGGATGTGAGAGTTGGACTATAAAGAAAGCTGAGCGCTGAAGAGTTGATGTTTTTGAACTGTGGTGTTGGAGAAGACTCTTGAGAGTCCCTTGGACAGCAAGGAGATCCAACCAGTCCATCCTAAAGGAGATCAGTCCTGGGTGTTCATTGGAAGGACTGATGTTGAAACTGAAACTCCAATCCTTTGGCCACCTGATGCAAAGAACAGATTCATTCGAAAAGACCCTGATGCTGGGAAAGATTGAAGGCAAGAGGAGAAGGGGAAGACAGAGGATGAGATGGCTGGATGGCATCACTGACTCAATGAACGTGAGTTTGAATAAAACTTTGAGGATTGGAGTTGGTGATGGACAGGGAGACCTGGCGTGCTGCAGTCCATGGGGTCACAAAGAGTCAAACACAACTGAGCGACTGAACTGCAGTGAACTGACTGACCTCTTCAGCTTTGAAAATACTGAGTACTGTCTATAGTGGCTCATTATTATTGTTACTAATACAACTCTTTGTGTAAACAGATGCCTGGCTTCCAACCTGATTCTCAGTCTCTATTGATAAGGAAATGTTAATTTCACTATTGAGCAGCTGTTTGGCCAAGGCTGGGAGATACAGTTAACACAGATCTGGGACTTCCCTGGTGGTCCAGTGGCTAAGACTCCATTCTCCCGATACAAGGGGCCTGAGTTCTATCCCTGGTCCAGGAAGTAGATCCCACATGCCGCAACTAAAGCTCCCACATTAAAAAAAGAAAGGAGAAGCAATGACAACAACAAAAACTCCACAGTTCTGAACTCAGGACTTTGAGAGGAAGAGAAGTCAACTGAGGCATTGAGGGGTTGTAGATGATGTTTATAAACCACATCCTTAGAGATGCCTATTCCTGTGTGTGGAAACAAGATCCACAGTGTGTTCATGGCCCACATGATATGGTGGGTTGGAAGGACCCTGATCGAAATGATCCTGAACCACAGTCCGCAGCCCACCTTTGAATAAAGTTGTGGCCTTCTCGGAAGTGCTTACTTATTCTTCCTTAGAAGAGCAGACGGCTGACCTGGTTTAGCTGCACATTCCCCAAAGTTACAATTGGTCGGGCTCCATCAGACAAGGTGGGGCCAGGCTGCTGAGGGTGTGTGTGGAAAAGGTACATGAAAAGGAGACAGAGTCTGAGCGACAGGCCTCACATGGAACTCTGTCCTGGAAATGAAATGTGGTCGTTGCTCTCAGGAGCAGCTTACTAGCTTTTCCGTAAACCTTATAGCCGGTTTCACTCCTTCCTTTCTTGCCCTGGAGTTCAGGTAACACTGATGCCCCAGCACAGACTGTGGTAGCAACAGGTTGACACCTGCTTTCTTGATCTGCCTCCATAACCCTCCTGTCCCAAAGTATCGGGGCCGTTATCAAGGGTCAGACCTGGACAGGGAAGCACAGTCTGAGGCCACACTGCTGGTGGGTTTGCTTTCACGAGTCCATCTCTCAGGATGCGAGCCTCCAGACATTGTCCCACTGACCTCAGAGGAGAGTCCCTCCTCCTGGATGGACTAACGTGCCTTGAGAAGTCAGGCCCTCGTTATCACAGCTGCCACATAAGGACCCATGTGCGGACAACCCCGAAAATAAAGATGGGACCAAATTCATTCTGAAGTCATTCAGATACACTGGAGTGAATCCTTCTCACTGAAAGGATTTGTAGTCACTTACAGAGACACAGAATCAGATGAAACATTCCAGGTGAGACCCTGCCCCTCAGCAAGCAGGAGGGTGAGACCACTTACACAAACACATCCCCACTTCATGCTCCAGTAAGCCACCCAAGTGAGCACATGGGCACCAAAGCAACGCTGAGAACCATCTCCTCCCTGTAACCACAGGGGGCGGGCAGGCCCCATCATCAAAACAAAAATAACTTCCACTGAACGGCTATAAATCAAGAAAACTTAGAGACAAAGCGTCCGTGAAAAGAGACAGGTTTGAGTTCACACACAGAGCGAAATGGTGCATCACCACGACCAGCCTCCCCGGGTGGGACTGCCTGGTGCAGAACCACAGCTCCTAACCCGGCCACCTCTCGCTGCTGTCCCATACTCAGAACAACAGAGAAAACCACCCAGGCAGACTGCTTTGTGTAACTGTCACAGGCCACCACCTTGGTGCGTCTCTTTCCACACTGTTCACTAAATAATGTTATGATTTCTCTGGGAAACTTTCTTTTTTTTTTTTTTTTTATTAGTTGGAGGCTAATTACTTCACAACATTTCAGTGGGTTTTGTCACACATTGACATGAATCAGCCATCTGGGAAACTTTCAAGAAGCACAACTAACAGCTTGGGAGTTTGGGATTACCACATGCAAACTAGTATATATAGGATGGATAAACAACAAGGTCCCACTGTATAGCACAAGGAATTATATTCAATATCCTGTGATAAACCATCATGGAAAAGAAAATGAAAAAGAATATATATATATATATATATATATATATATAAACTGAGTCACTTTGCTATACAGCAGAAATTAACACAATATCTTAAAGATGTACTTCATCTTCATCAACTATACTTCAATAAAATTTAAAAAAGCAGAAAAGAAGCATCACTAAAAGGCCTTGTTGGGAAATGAATGAGAGCTACAAAGTTATCTTTTTAGGCTTAGCATATAATACCATCAAGGCCCTTCCCAGATGGGTGCAGTGATAAAGAATCTGCCTGCCAGTTCAGGAGATGCAAGAGAAGCAAATTCGATCCCTAGGTCAGGAAGATCCTCTGAAGGAGGACATGGCAACTCGCTCAGATGTTCTTGCTTGGGAAATCCCACGGACAGAGGAGCCTGACCGGCTACAGTCCATGGGGTCACAAAGAGTCAGACACAACTGAGCGACTGAACACAATTACACACGTATAGTATGCTGCCGCTGCTGCTGCTGCTAAGTCGCTTCAGTCGTGTCCGACTCTGTGTGACCCCATAGACGGCAGCCCCCCAGGCTCCCCCGTCCCTGGGATTCTCCAGGCAAGAACACAGGAGTGGGTATAATCACATACAATTCTTCCAGGTCAAGAAATGGCATCTTTATATCAATGCCACAGAAGGAAAAAGGCTGGATCCCACCTGAGAAGGTTGTAATGAGGGATTTAGAACCCACCCTGGGGTGAACTCCTAGGTGGAAGGGGAGCAGCCCAGAACAGAGAGAGTCTGCAGCCTGTTCTGCAGCTAATGTTCATACCTCTGTTGTAGGACTCAGGGACAGTGGAGTGAGAAGGCAAACACAAGCAGAAATGAGCCACAACATATGTGTACTATTTCGTCTAACCTACCTTTGCCGAGGTTACTGCAGAACTGTCACCTCACTTCACGGGAGATAGGAGCACTGAGCATACTCTAAAAATGACTGCACGCTGAAAGTGAGCGTCGGAGAAATTCCAGGAGGAGCTTCACCTGTATTAATCACGCATCTGAAGCTAACAGGTTCATACCACATTAGCAAATTAAACTATCACACAATCTTGACAATGCTTCCTTGAATTGTTAAAAGTCTTCTCGTTTTAATTAATGACAAATTGGATATCTACCTACTGGGGTTTCCATCGATATAGCAATTAATTTTTCTTTAAGATTTCTCAGCTCCCTGCCAAAATGCATCAGGAACACTCAAGCTATAATGGTTTCTCTTGAGCTTGTAAAAATCATCTTAGTTCGGACATCCCTACTGATTAATTATAATCAACTTTTAAAGAATGTGACAGGCCCCTTGAAATAGGCACAGAGTGGCACACACTGGTGTATCCAGGGTCAAGACACAGGGGCCCCGAGAGCACAATGAACGTAACACGCACCCACTCCTGCCTGAAGTTCACACAGCGATCGCCAGGGAACGGCGTGGTGCCGCTGAAACCGAAGAGCAAAGGAAGGCTTGGGCATCATGCCAAGCCTCAGGCCTCCTTAAATATTGACTGATTTCTTAATTGATCTCCATGGGCAGAGTGATCGTATCGCTGATTTAAAACACACACTTTGGATTGAACAGCACAAGCCACAGTGAGAAAATCTGTGAGCAGAGCCTTCTGTTTTCAGTAATAGTCAATCTCCTGTCCATTTCCTATTAGACAAAATCACGGTCATCTTTTTTTTCATTATTCAGGCCATCTTTTCAGAATAGCCCCACGTCCAATGAAGGGTTGAAATATCAGTGGCAGAAAATGGTGACAGGTGACCAAGACCTTTGGTCTACACTTTTAATTTTGATGCTGCAGGCAAAGATCTGTCTTCTCATATATAAATGACCAACAGGCACATAAAGAGATGCTCAATATCACTAATCATTAGAGAAATGCAAATGAAAACTACAAATGTCAGAAAGTCTACAAATAATAAATGTTAGTGAGGGCATGGAGAAAACATTCCTACACTGTTGGTGGGAATGTAAATTGGTGTGGCCACTATGCATAACAGTATGGAGGTTTCTTACAAAACTAAAAATAGAGCAAAAAATGATCCAATAATCTAACTCCTGGGCACATATCTGGACAAAGTGAAGTCACTCAGTCGTGTCCAACTCTTTGCAACCCCATGGACTGTAGCCTATCAGGCTCCTCCATCCATGGGATTTTCCAGGCAAGAATACTGGAGTGGGTTGCCATTTCCTTCTCCAGGGTATCTTTCCGACCCAGGAATCAAACACGGGTCTTCTACACTGCAGGCAGATTCTTTACCATCTGTGCCACCAGGGAAGCTCTTTATCTGGACAAAACTATAAATCAAAAAGATACACATAGCCCAATGTTCATAGTAGCACTAGTGACAATAGCCAGGACAGGAAAATAACCTCAATGTCCATCAACAGAGGAATGGATAAAGAGGTGGTGCATGTATACAATGGAACACTACTCAGCCATAAAAAGCATGAAATAATGCCATTTGCAGCAACGTAGATGGACCTAGAGATTATCGTACTAAGTGAAGTAAGTCAGATGGAAAAAGACAAATATGATATCACTTATTTGTGGAATCTATAAAAGGGATATAAATGAACTTATTTATGAAACAGAAAGAGACTCACAGACATATATAACAAACTCATGGTTACCTAAAGGGGAAGGGATAAATTGGGAATTTGGGGTTAACAGATATACACTACTATATATAGAATAGATAAACAACAAGGTCCTACTGTATAGCAAAGAGAACTTTTTCAATATCTTGTAATAACCTATAATGGAAAAAAAATTGAAAAAGTATATATATATGTCCTGAGAAACCTGTGTGCAGGTCAAGAAGCAACAGTTAGAACCAGACATGGAACAATGGATTCGTTCAAAATTGGGAAAAAAGTATATTAAGAGTGTACAGTGTCACCCTGCTTATGTAACTTATATGAAGAGTACATCATGCAAAATGCCGGGCTGAATGAATCACAAGCCCAAATCAAGTTTGCATGGAGAAATATCAACAACTTTAGATACACAGATGATACCACCCTAATGGCTGAAAGTGAAGAGGAACTAAAGAGCCTCTTGATGTGAACAATCAACGGTTACATGTTAATGCTTATGTAGACCTTTGTAGAATTAAGATGGTTAATGCTTTAAGATTTCTTATCAGTTGAATTTCAAAAGAGTAAGGTATTGTATTTAATGTTTTCTAGTATTTATTTATTTAGCTGCCTTGGGTCTTAGTTGCAGCACACAGGACCTTTCTTTTGTCACAGTACAGATGTGGCATCTGGGTTTAGCTGTTTCTCAACATATGGGATCTCAGTTCCCCAACCTAGGATCAAACCACGTCCTCTGCACTGCAAGATGGATTTTTAGCCACTAGGGAAGTCCCCTCAAAATAGTAAGGTATTCTAGATCCTTGTCTCCCCTGGAAAATTAGATATTATAACCAAATTGTTTCAATATTCAAAAGTGGGCAAATCCAACAATGAATATTTCCATGAAGGCTTTAGTGTCTATGATGTGTCAGATCAATCCATCTGGTTTTAGTAGGAAATATGGACTTGCTATAGTATCTCTGTCCACAGTGGATGAACTCACAGCATCTCCTGGGTGGAAAGACAGAGCCCCAAGTGGGCAATTGAGGTGAGAAGGCAGAACATGGACACCAAAAGCAAGTTCATGTCCCAAGACAGAGCAGTCAAAGCACAGGCAAGAAATAGACAGGAGACAAGATAGGAGCCAGAGAATGAGCATCACTGTGGGCAACACCTCCTTAATGCAGTCTGGAATGGACAGACAGGAGTCAGTGCAGCAGAGAGATGGCGTAACCAGCAGGAAGGAAAGGGGTGATGTCTACTTCCTAGCCTCTGCACCCTATATGTGTCCTTCTGCTAGTGAGGAGGCAGAGGCAGAGAGAGACAGAGAGATAAGGCGACAGAGATAGAGTGACAGAGAAGCAGAGAGATAGAAACTAAGATCAAGTGTAGTATGGGAGCTTCCCACGTGGCACAGTGGTAAAGAATCTGGCTGACAAGCCAGGAGATGCAGGTTCGATTCCTAAGTCGGTTAGGTCCCCTGGAGGAGGAAATGACAACCCAGTCCAGTATCCTTGCCTGGAGAATTCCATGGACAGAGGAGCCTGGCAGGCTGCCGTCCATGTGGTCACAGAGGGTCGGACACGACAGAGTGACAGAGAGAGGCAGAGAGAGACACAGAGGGACAGAGGGACAGAGGACGAGCAGACAGAGGAACAGGGAGATAGAGGACAGCAGAGACACAGAGAGACACACAGAGAGAGGCAGACAGAGACACAGAGGGACAGAGGGACAGAGGACGAGGAGACAGAGGAACAGGGAGATAGAGGACAGCAGAGACACAGAGAGACACACAGAGAGAGGCAGAGAGAGACACAGAGGGACAGAGGGACAGAGACCGAGAGGTGGACAGACAGACAAAGAGGGAAGAAACCCAGCTGACACAAACACAAAGAGCTCCCCACTGAGGTCGGAGGGGAACGCAGGAGGGGCACGGCAAACCGAGGGGGGACAAGAGCGAAGCCGAGACCCCGCCTTCCCGAGACCGAGGAGGGACAAACGGCTGGCGGCTGTGGAGAAGCAGTGAGGTCTGAGGAGAGGGCAGCATGCCTGACTTGGGTCTGTCAAGAGGGGGAGGAGGAAGGCCAAGGTCAGAAGCCAAACAATGAAACCAAAGTGCAAAACGCAGACGGGGGCCCCCAGCCCTCTCTCTGCACCTGGGGGGCAGGGGTTCCCGTGGCAGCCGGTGGCCTATCTGCTGGCTGCCACTTCTTACAGTCACTTCCTTCAACAGCCTTTGAAATAAGGTCAACGTGGGTTGAAAATGGATTGTTCCAGGTGCACGGAAACGTCAGAATCGCCTTGCATAACTCAGAATAAAGAACATTCTATGTGGAACCCCAAAGAATTCTATTCATTGCTAAACTCCTGTTGGGAAGCTGGTGAACGGCCGGAAGCAAGTGCTGCTCAGTCAAGTGTGGACCACACTCCCCGGATAAGCGGCCGCCTGGGCCGTCGGCTATTATGCTCTTGAGGACCACACACCTAAACAAGGCTCCTGAATTCCCGCCTGACGTTACCAGCAGCTCCACATTTTAAATTCCCTTTCTCATGCTGTTTGTAATCCTGCCCTTTCTGTCTGCATGCCTCTGCCTCTTTCATCTTTGTGTCATCTGAGAGCCGGCTCTTACAGAATTAACTCCTTTTTCCTCTGCGGATGTGAAGACAAAGAGGGTTGCTGCATAGCGTGGTCATATACTGAATGTGACATCGGACTCAGTATTGGAAAACAGTGAGTACTAATTCAGCACTGTCTCTGATATTTTTTTTATTATCATGCAGGCACTCATGAGTGAGAAAATCACAAACATGCACTCGCCATTTGATAAACTGTATGCAGGTACCACTATACACTGAAGCTCCAATACGCAGGCCACCTGAAGCAAAGAGCAGACTCATTGGAAAAGATCCTGATGCTGGGAAAGATTAAAGGTAAAAGAAGAGGGCGGCAGAGGATGAGATGGTTAGATAGCATCACTGACTCAATGGACATGAATTTGAGCAAACTCCAGGAGACAGTGAAAGACAGGGAAGCCTGGTGTGCTGCAGTCCATGGGGTTGCAAAGAGTCAGACACGACTGAGCAACTGAAAAACAACCACCGCCACTATACACATATAAAACATGTTCAAAGACAAAATTTAAATGAGCGAGATGAAAAAGTGAAACAGAAATGCTAACGTGTTCTCCCCACATCCGAGGGGACTGTCTCATAAGCGGCTGTCTTGGAAACAAGTGTTCTAGAGGCCCCATCTTTAGACCTAATTCCCATCTTCCTGAGATGGTGGGCACCTGGTCATCAACACTTGCTTTGAGCCTTGACTGATGGGTTCCTGGCGCCTCGGGTGAGGGGACAGACTTTGAACCCTGAGGGACATGTGAACAGTGCCGCTCCCCCTCCAGACGGCAGCCCTGTTGACAAAGAAATGAGGCCTTAGTCTCCTGATGTCCTCCACATGTACCCTGTGTTGGCTTAGAACACAGGACAGCTTTGCCCAAAAACGACTGGGCTGAAGGCAGAGCTGTCCAGACAGACAAGCTAGGAAGGTGGTGGGGTCCAGGCTGAAGCCACTACAGAGCTCCTCTCTCCGCTGGCCACCAGGCAGAGTGAATTCCCTGAGCTACCACTTCCCTGTAGGCTGAACATATTGAAATTGCAAGATAAACAGAAAGTAAACATTAATTTTAAAAAAAGAACCAAACCACCTTTGGAAAAATATATCAGTCTCTAAGTAAATTTCAGGTTAAGATCAAGGAGCTTTTGAATGTCGCTCTCACGCTAAGAAGGCCTATAAAAAAAGTATCTAACTACTCCATATTCAAAACAGACCTTAATGATTTTTCTGCTTTCTTCTCTGATTGTGAAAGTATGATACATATTAAAAAAAAACCTACTTGAGAAACACAGAAGAGTACAAGGAAACAGAAATAACCTATAATCCACTAAACTGCACTATAGTTTGTGGCAGTTTTTAACATCTAACTTTGGGGGAAAAATGTAGAAAAAAGAGAAATTTTACTATCAGGCATGTATACAAGAGATTCCACAAGTCTAAGCGGAGCCTTAGGGTGGAGGGCTTGGTGCCCACAAGCCACAAATGTGAGCTGACCATTGAACAATGATAAATTACTTCCATACATGTTTAGATACAAGATAAAAACTGGCAGAAATATCAATAACCTCAGATATGCAGATGACACCACCCTTATGGCAGAAAGCAAAGAAGAACTAAAGAGCCTCTTGATGAAAGTGAAAAAGGAGAATGAAAAAGTCTGGCTTAAAACTCAACATTCAAAAAACAAAGATCATGGCATCTGGTCCCATCACCTCATGGCAAATAGATGGGGAAACAATGAAAACAGTGACAGACTTTATTTTTGGGGGCTCCAAAATCACTGCAGATGGTGACTAAAGCCATGAAATTAAAAGACATTTGCTCCTTGGAAGGAAAGTTACGACCAACCTAGATAGCATATTAAAAAGCAGAGACATTACTTTGCCAACAAAGGTCCGTCTAGTCAAGGCTATGGTTTTTCCAGTGGTCATGTATGGATGTGAGTTGGACTACTAAGAAAGCTGAGCACCGAAGAATTGATGCTTTTGAACTGTGGTGTTGGAGAAGACTCTTGAGAGTCCCTTGGACTCCAAGGAGATTAAACCAATCCATCCTAAAGGAAACCAGTCCTGAATATTCACTGGAAGGACTGACGCTGAAGCTGAAACTCCCAATACTGTGGCCACCTGATGCGAAGAACTGACTCACTGGAAAAGATCCTAATGCTGGGAAAGATTGAAGACTGGCAAAGGAGAAGGGGATGACAGAGGATGAGATGGTTGGATGGCATCACCAACTTAATGGACATGAGTCTGAGTAAACTCCAAAAGTTGGTGATGGACAGGAAAGCCTGGCATGCTGTAGTGCATGGGGTCACAATGCACTGAGTGACTGAACTGAACTGAAAACATAAAATCAATGAAAATGAAATTCATTTACACGACCTCAGATTATTCCTTTTGCCACTTTGAGAAAGATGGTTAACAGAGAATATTTAATATTTGAGAAAACAGATACCACATCTTCTATATACAATAGAATATTACTCAGTCATTAAAAAGAATGAAATTTGGCCATTTGCAACATGTATGGATCATGCCAGTGGGAAGCTGGGTTGGTATTATGCTTAGTGAAATAGGTCAGATGGAAAAAGATAAATTCTGTATGCTTTCACTTTTATGTGGAATCTAAAAAATAAACAAATGAACAAATATAACCCCCAAATAATAATGATTGAGAAAACAGAAATTCAAGCAAGGTTCAGCTGTAAGTGAAAATAAGTGAAGCCAAAATATCATGCTTAATTACTATAATACCTCTGGAAACAATAACCTGAGGAGTAAGAAGAAGTGGAAAAGACTCGTTAAAAGTAGATTTTTTTCCTTTTCTATTTCATCTCACTAAGATTTTATGGCAAGACAAACGGATTTCTGGAGCATTGCATCTTCTTAGGCTGCCTTGATTTTTTGAATTGAATAGTAGAAAATAACATTTTAAGATACAATACTATTTATCTATCCACTCTTGCATTCTTAACTGTATTGAATATTTACCCCATGCCAGACAGCATGCCAGCCATTTGGAACACAAAGCAAGCTTGGCCTGGAACCCATTCATTCTCAAGGAGCTCACAGTCCAAGAGAATAAAACAGAAGTCAATGCAACAGATTGCTATAAGTGAGTCCCACTGTGGGAACCAAGAAGGAAGCAAGAGGAGGCCAGAGAGGCTCTGGGGAGAAGGGGTACTGTGCTGAGTCTGGGGGTGAGTGTGTACCCAGGGCTGGCACGGGGAGGGCTTCCCAAAAGTGCGGCTGGGGGAGAACTGGGGAACTGAGAGCAAGGCTCCTCTGGAGCACTGAGCTCCCAGTGAGGATGGGGATCACAGTGACAAGGTGGACAGTAGGCTGAAGTCCCCTCATGGGGAGCCCTGGGGGCCTGGGTGGGGATTGTGGGATTTATGCCAGACGCAAAAGAGCCTAGAGGGATTGTAAGCAGAGCAGTAACAAAGTCACTCTGGCTGCTGAGGCCGAGTGTGCTGAATAGGGGTGGTGAGGGACAGGAGGAGGGAGGTTAGATGCTTTAATGAGCAGCAGCAGTGGGAACAGAGGGGAAATCCCAGAGAGGGTGGGTCTGTGAAATGACCATGACCCTGTAACTGACGGTAGCCACCCTCCTGGTTCCCTGGCTGTAGAGAAGGGGGAGGCGGGACATCTCTGAAACAGGTGGGAAAAAAATCCACAAATCCCATCTCCTTTGTAGAACAGGAAGCAGCAACATACATGTACCTAACTTAGAACTCAGATTTTTTTTGTCATCAGTTCATTTTCTTCTTGAGAACAGGTGTATTTGCCAGAGGTTTGTTGTTTCTCTGCCTTTCACTGATAGAGAAATAATAAGCTAGATTCTCCCCAGCTTCCAAGTCACCCCCCATCATAAGGTTGGATGTAAAGGAAAGAATATCACCTGCTTCTTATCCATGAATTTTCATTCAGTGCTGTGTTACTAACAGGGAATTTTCCAAATAAATATAATAACTGTGAAATGTTTATTTTTCAAATGCAAGATTGTATGTTTGTGTATGTGTATATAAACACACATATGTATGTGTATATATCCCTGGAGAAGGAAATTGCACCCCACTCCAGTACTCTTGCCTGGAAAATCCCATGAATGGAGGAGCCTGGCAGGCTGCAGTCCATGGAATCACGAACAGTCGCACAGGACTGAGCAACTTCACTTTCACTCCTCACTTTCATGGATTGGAGAAGGAAATGGCAACCCACTCCTGTGTTCTTGCCTGGAGAATCCTAGGGATGGGGAAGCCTGGTGGGCTGCTGTCTATGGGATCACACAGAGTCGGACACGACTGAAGTGACTTAGCAGCAGCAGCAGTATTGTTGCCTGAAAAATCCCACGGACAGAGGAGCCTGGCAGGCTACAGTCCATTGCGGTGCAAAGAGTTGGATACAACTGAGAACGCATGTTAGTTTCACATACGTTACATGAAATAAAGAGTTTATGGGTGTAATTTACAAATAATGATTTTACTATTGACCTAGTTACAATTATACTTGATTGAATAAATATCCAGAGCATATAAAATAACATAATTGAGATAATTTTAGGTGCATCATATATTTGGCAGCCTTAACACTGATAGCAAATAAAACCACGGTTTAAAAAATCAGGTTTTTAAAAAACCTTCTTAATGTTTTTACGGACATTCAAATTTAGAGGGAAATTCCCTTTCTTATATAACTCAGATTATCAAAAGACAAATGACTCGTTTACTATATACTAGAAACCCCTATTTAATATTTGCTCACTTTTTGTTCTGTACTGTGAGATCCCTTTGGGCTGCTGACAGCGTCAGTTATTTCATAATTTCTGACTTCTTTGACTTTCTTGATAGAGAGAGGGACATTGAACCCACCCCAGTTTGTCTCAGTACCTGAGTCTCCATGTCTCAGCAAAGATGTTGTCATTTAGGTCTGTCTCCAAAATCATGACTGTTTAGACTGTTTAGACTATGGTGGTTTAGACTGTGGTGTCTCCGAAATCATGACTGTGGTGGTTTAGTCGCCGAGTCATGTCCAACTCCTGCAACCCTATAGACTGTAGCTGGCCAGGCTCCTCCGTTCATGGGATTCTCCAGGCAAGAGTACTGGACTGGGCTGCCATTTCCTTCTCCAGGGAATCTTTCTGACTCAGGGATCGATCCAGGTCTCCTGCACTGCAGGCAGATTCTTTACCGACTGAGCCACCAGGGAGGCCCTAAAATCATGACTGGCCGGATCCAAATCTCGCAGTGATACTGATGATAAAGTATGTCCTCGGTAGGGTGCAGTCCATGGGGTCGCCAAGAGTCGGACACGACTGAGCGACATCACTTTCACTTTTCACTTTCATGCATTGGAGAAGGAAATGGCAACCCACTCCAGTGTTCTTGCCTGGAGAATCCCAGGGACGGGGGAGCCTGGTGGGCTGCTGTCTGTGGGGTCGCACAGAGTCGGACATGACTGAGGCGACTTAGCAGCAGCAGCAACAACTTTCTAACGGGCAATGAGCAGTTCATTCATTTCTCAGCGACTCTCCTTCTAAACCCCTGTAAGTTCAAGAGACACTACAAACAGTGCAAATAAATAACAAAGATTTTCATCGGCATCTATCACCTCGCCTTTGTAAACATCTTGCAATGTTAATTGAGCAGCCACCATGATGCAAACCATATCAAGGACTAAAAACCGTTTTTGTGCTTTAAAACATTGATTCTCTTAGAAAGAACTGACTATAACAGGATTGTGCAACTATCACTCATCAAGCCTAGTGGGGAGGGCGGTTCTGTGTGTGTTGGGAGGGAGAGACCAACCATGACCACTCTTCCGTGGCCCCCAGGCTGGCCTCCTGCTTTGAGGCAGCAATAATTCACCAGCATGCCCCTGGGGGCATACCAGTTTCCAGCCTCTGTCTGCTCCTTTGTCCGCTGCTCAGGGATCACAGACCCCACTGCCTTTTCTCCTGTCTCTTCCTGTGTTTCCTCCACGACAGTTCAAAGAAATGCGTGCCAGACCCCCTCAAAACTTGAAACAATCATGGAAAGAGCCCTCAGGAAGTAGGCTGGAAGATGGCCAGGCACCGCCCTGGTCCCTGGAGACAGCTGATGGATTCCAAGTAACAAACGTCCGTCCGTCACTCATTCACAAGGCTGGAGAGGTGACAGATATGACACCTGGGTGTCTACAGATTAGCAGTATTCATTCATTCGCCTATTCAATTACTCATTCAGCAAATATTGTTTGGCACTCTAAACTGTTGCGACCTATCAAATCACTGAGGATCCATTCAGAACAAGACATGTAATCTTCCATACCTGACATTAAGCACTTTGAAAATGAGAATAATTCAGTGCAAGCACATGACTTGGTCCTGAGGAGTTATGGAGGGCTTCAAAGAGAAGATGTCTAAAACGTGAAGGATGAACAGGCTTATACAGATGGAGGGCTGGTGGGGTGGAGATAAGAGAGCCCCCTGGAGCATATGCCAAGGAGGAGGTGAGAGTTCTCAGATCCACACATGGGCTGGTGCGTCATGGGGAAGCTGACTGGCCAGTCTCAGGCTGTACCATCTGACCTACTGCAAATGACTCCAAATCACTAGATATTTGGTTGAACCATAAGAAATTGTCATTTTCTAAGTCAAAATGGTCTAATATCAGTAATTTCACATGGTTCAACCTAATTCTTCCCTGAACAATGTCCCTTGACCATTTTCCATTCTGAATTACGTTCTCTCTAGAAAAACACCACAGGGGCATTGTGACACACAAGAGAATCAGTAGGCAAGGAGTGGGTGGTGACCAGTGATGACGGCTGACACTAAACGACCTCCCACAGAGGCCACATGGAAGAAAGGCAGGGGCCACGGTGGGACATTTAACCTTTATTCTTAGGAGGATGGGGATACATAAGGACCAGACTTGCATTTTAAGATGCTCCCTGAAGACCACCTGGAGAATGGGGTAGAAAGGGCAACAACGGACACAGAAAAAATGTAAACAGTAGCTGCGAGCGTCATTCAGGGAGACCCACACTAGTGTGGTGAATGCAGGCAGGCCAGAGGACCTGACAGGGGCTGAAGTGGCAGGACTACTGACTGACTCCAAGGGGGAGAAGAGGGAAGGGCAGTGAGCGAAGTCCTGGCTCCGCACAGGTGCTAGGTGGGACGGCCCGAGCAGCTGGGGGAGGGGGCGTTCCCTGACGGCATACGCAGCAGAGGGGCCCGGCCTGGAGGGGAAAGGATGCATGCTGTGCGTGACCGTTCGGCCAGTTTGACGATTAGGACAAGGAAGATCGGAAAGTAGCAGGAGGCAAAGGGAACGAAAGTTTGTTGGCAGTTGACCATACACCTGGAAGGTAGCTACCCATCCATCAGTTTTATAGATAAAGAAACCAAAGGTGAATGCTTACCTGAGGTTAGGCAACTGCTAAGTGATAGAGCTGCAATTTAAAGGGGTGCCTTGCAGCATCATTTACGATAGCCAGGACATGGAAGCAACCCAGATATCCATTGACAGATGAATGGATAAAAAAGATGTGGTACATATATATAATGGAACATTACTCAGTCATAAAAAGAAATGAATTTGAGTCAGTTGTAGTGAGGTAGATGAACCTAGACCCTGTTATCTAGAATGAAATAAGTCAGAAAAACAAATATAGTATATTAACACATACATTGGAATCTAGAAGAACAGTACTGATGAATCTATTTGCAGACAAGGAATTGAGGTGCGGACGTAGAGAATGGATGTGCGGATACAGCAGGGGAAGGAGAGGACAGGGCACGTTGAGAGAGCAGAACGGACAGATATACACTACCATGTGTAAAATAGATAACTAGTGGGAAACCGCTAAAACACAGGAAGGTGAGGCTGGCATTCTGTGATGACCAAGAGAGGTGGTATGGGATGGGGAGGGAGGCTCAAGAAGGAGGGAATGAATACACATAATTATGACTGATTCACGTTGTTGTATGGCAGAAACCAACACAACATTGTAAAGCACTTATCCTCCGATAAAAAAACAATAAAGGGACACCCCTCTACCTATACCCACATCTCACAACCCCAACCTACCACCCAGTCACCTAACAGAACACCTGGTGTGTGTGTGATGTTAATGGCTAACACATGATAACTAGAGTTAAGATCAAAAGGGATGTGCAGAAACCTTCCCCAGCAGAACACGTGGGGGAGAGGAGAATGCCAGGCAGGGTGGCCCACCTGAGCCAAGTGAGCACCTGCTTTCTAAGGAGGCAGGCCTCTTCTCAGAGGCCTCTGACCTGCACGTCCCCTCACCCCGCACACACTACTGATGACCTTTGTCGTGGTTCTTCCCCACCGCTGGGGCTGGAGGAACCTGCTTTCCACCCATTAGAATCCACCCTGCAGAGCAGCACTCAGCAAGGCAGCTCCTCTTAACATCTCTTAAGGGAGAAGCAGTATTTTAGCCGAAGGCATTACCCTGGCAGACAAAGGTTTAAGGCATAGCCTATTTAAAGAGTTATTTAACAATTTCCAAAATAGTAGCAAAACATTTTCCATAAAGCTAAATGAGTCCCAGGGAAGAAAGCACATATTACATTTTTGTACGTGTTTCCTTAATTAGGAACAGAGCCTGGTGGCTGGGGTTTATTTTCATGAGTACACATCCATAAAATCCAGAAACATCTTGACATGCTGCAGCATCCCTAATGTTTCTCAAATCTGAATGCCTAATTGGGTTAAGAAAAAAAGGCACAAGAATTTTCACGCTGGTTTTGATTCAAGATACAAAACAGAACCTAAGATGTGCATTTTTCTATGGTTCCAAAACATATATAAGCCAGGTCAACATCCATTACACCCACTTCAGACATTTAAAAGAACAGGAAGACAGACCGAAGCATACATTCTGAATTTAACATACCAAGGAAGATGATTCTTCTTCTGAAACATGAAAACTCTCTTGTGATCTCCCTCAAACACTTTTCAACATCTTAATCTACTTACATTTTATAAAAAGAGAAAAGTGCTGGGAGATGTTTGTATGACACCTGATTCTTCTGTTACAGGGTTCAAAGAACCCTTTTTTGTGTGTGTTTTACTTTGCTAATTTATGACAGAATTGGCTAGCCTTTTTCTTTGCTTTCACTAAATTCTGTTCTAATGAAGAATCCAGATGTACCATTGAGTCTGCAATGAAGAAATCACCATCCTTACCTGTGCAGTTTCTCCTCAAGCATTTCCATGTACTTCATAGTATTCACCTTCACACTGGTTTCTGCAAAACAAAAATCCAAAATGAATGCAACTGGAGTCAAAGGTTGAACAAAACCCAGAACTGCTCAACTAAAAGCCAAAACCCAAAGGGTCACAGTCAAGGCGCTAGTGATAACATCCTATGTTTGGAAAACACTCGAAGCCATTGGAGGGGCTGTCTGGAGGGATGCACTGGAAAGGGTCTGAGGCCTCCAGGTGCCACAGGAGCTGGATTCGTGAGAAAAGGTGTGATGCCTTTCACCACGCGCTGTCAAAGGCAGCTCTTTACATGTCTGGCGTGGATCCCCTTGTACGCTGTGCCCTGCCCATTGCCCACGTGGTGCCAAGTGCTTGGTTGCAGAGTTTGGGGAAGAGCATGAGAGAGAGAAGAACATCCCATCTCACGGATGAATCAGAGAACTTCACCAGTGGCAGCTGAACATGCAGACCCTTTCGTTAAAGCTCAGATAGAAATCGGATCCAGCCAAGAAGTTGACCTTAACTGCTCAGCTCCCACGCTGTGAGGTCAGCCTCTCCTAGAGACAAACTCAGTGAGCGCCTCATTACACCAAATGCTGAAGGAACAGATTACTCTGAAAGCTCCCCTGGTAGCCCACACAGTAAAGAATCTGCCTGCAATGCAGGAGACCCAGGTCTAACCTTGGGTGAGGAAGATCCCCTGGAGAAGGAAACGGCAACCCACTCCAGCATTCTTGTCTAGGAAGTCCCATGGATGGAGGAGCCTGGTGGGCTACAGTCCACGGGGTCACAAAGAGTCAGAACCACTGGGAAACTACCACACACACAAAGCTCAATGGCCAAAGAAGCACTTTACTAATGTAAAGGAGATATGGTACACTGGGGGAAAGCTCTGATAGACTGAGGTGCAGGGGCTGTATTGGAAACTGGAAATAGTACCTTAAAATTCTTCATCAAGACACCAAATATTTAGATGGAAATACAACAAAACTTCTGGTTTACTAGTTGTTAATAGCTAATAACTAAAACAGAAACACAAGAGTGAAATATATATTGTTTAAGTTGGCCTCTCATTTTATTGACTTGTGCTGCCCCAACCTACAAGTTAAGTCAGTTCAGTTCAGTAGCTCAGTCATGTCCAACTCTTTGTGACCCCATGAACTGCAGCACGCCAGGCCTCCATGTCCATCACCAACTCCCAGAGTTTACTGAAACTGATGTCCATTGAGTCAGTGATGACATCCAATCATCTCATCCTCTGTCATCCCTTTCTCCTCCCGCCTTCAATCTTTGCCAACATCACGGTCTTTTCAAATGAGTCAGCTCTTTGCATCAGGTGGCCAAAATATTGGAGTTTCAGCTTCAACATCAGTCCTTCAAATTAATAGTCAGGACTGATTTCCTTTAGGATGGACTGGTTGGATCTCCTTTCAGTCCAAGGGACTCTTAAGAGTCTTCTCCAACACCACAGTTCAAAACCATCAATTCCTTGGCGCTCAGCTTTCTTTATAGTCCAACTCTCACATCCATACATGACTACTGGAAAAACCATAGCTTTGACTAGATGAACCTTTGTTGATAAAGTAATGTCTCTGCTTTTTAATATGCTGTCTAGGTTGGTCAGAACTTTTCTTCCAAGGAGCAAGCATCTTTTAATTTCATGGCTGCAATCACCATCTACAGTGATTTTGGAGTTCCCCAAAATAAAGTCTGTCACTGTTTCTGCTGTTTCCCCATCTATTTGCCATGAAATGATGGGACTGGATGCCATGATCTTAGTCTTCTGAATGTTGAGCTTTATGCCAACTTTTTCACTCTCCTCTTTCACTTTCATCAAGAGGCTCTTTCGTTCTTCTTTGCTTTCTGCCATAAGGGTGGTTTCATCTGAGTATCTGAGGTTATTGATATTTCTCCTGGCAATCTTGATTCCAGCTTGTGCTTCATCCAGCCCACTGTTTCTCATGATGTACTCTGCATATAAGTTAAATAAGCAGAGTGACAATATACAGCCTTGACATACTCCTTTCTAGATTTGGAACCAGTCTGTTGTTCCATGTCCAGTTCTAACTGTTGCTTCCTGACCTGCATACAGGTTTCTCAAGAGGCAGGTCAGGTGGTCTGATATTCCCAACTCTTGAAGAATTTTCCACAGTTTATTGTGATCCACAGTCACAGGCTTTGGCATAGTCAATAAAGCAGAAGTAGATGTTATTCTGTAACTCTCTTGCTCTTTCTATAACCCAAATGCCAACGGATGTTGGCAATTTGATCTCTGGTTCCTCTGCCTTTTCTTAACCCAGCTTGAACATCTGGAAGTTCTCAGTTCACGTATTGCCGAAGCCTGGCTTGGAGAATTTTGAGCATTACTTTACTAGCGTGTGAGATGAGTACAATTGTGCGGTAGTTTGAGCATTCTTTAGCATTGCCTTTCTTTGGGATTGGAATAAAAACTGATCTTTTCCAGTCCTGTGGCCACTGCAGAGTTTTCCAAATTTGCTGGTATATCGAGTGCAGCACTTTCACAGCATCATCTTTTAGGATTTGAAATAGTTCAACTGGAATTCCATCACCTCCACTAGCTTTATTTGTAGTGATGCTTCCTAAGGCCCACTTGACTTCGCATTCCAGGATGTTTGGCTCTAGGCGAGTGATCACACCATTGTGATTATCTGGGTTGTGAAGATCTTTTTTGTATAGTTCTGTGTATTCCTGCCATCTCTTCTTAATATCTTCTGCTTCTGGTAGGTCCATACCATTGGTTTCACATGAGATCTTCCCATCTTGGTTGATGGTAACCCTGTTTTTATTTCAGGAGCGCAGGGCAAAAATCTCAGGTGAAACCAATATAAGGAGACAAGCAAGAGTCAATTTTGGATTGAAATTTGCTAAGAAGGTAGAACTTAAGTGTTCTCAACAAAGAACAAAAAAGGCAAATATGTGAGGTGATGGATGTGTTAACTCGATGAGGGGAAATACTTGCACAATGTATATCAGACACCACATTGTATACTTTAAATATCTCATGTTGTCAATTATACCTCAGTAAAGCTGGAAAAAAATCAAAGCAATTGAAAAACTTTTTAAAAAGAGCTCAATTTTGGATATGATAAATTTAGGTTTATTAGATATCCAGCTGGCCTGTCAAGTATGAAGTTGGATATATGAGCCTTGGAGAAGGTCTGAACTACAGATGGACACTTGGAAGACCCTGGCAACTGAAGCAAGGAGGAGAGATGTCAGCACACTGGGAGTGAGAGTAACTTAAGAAGATCCTGATGATTCCATATAACTATGATTATACTGTGATAACACCTTTTATCCAAGGGACAAAAATTCATAGCACCTCCCTTGAGGACAAGAAAGCCATGTTCTCAAGTTCAAAATAATCCAGAGGTACACCCTATAAATGATTTTGTTACGAAATGAGACAGTAAATACTTGAGTCATCTCAGCACTTGAAGCTCTAGTTAGTGACTGGCTGGACCCACAGGAACATCTTGTCCACTTGCCCAGAGGCTGCCATCTGCAGAGGCTGTTGTGTTGATTGCCTTTGCTGGATCCTGACTCATCTCCCAGGCCAGCCTTGCTCACTCATTCCTGGGTTGACTCACCACCTTCCAGAAAGGCCCAGATTGCAGACGGGGAGTTTAGGTTTTTAACTTGCTAAAAGATGCCTGCAGACACACTGACTGGGAACAGAGACCGTCTTTTCTTCTCACTCTCCCTCTTCCTCCTTCCCTTCCCCAGCATCTTAGAGCAGGGACACAGAGAACAGTAATGGTGGTGAGACAAGGTCCCAAGAACCAAAGATGATGCTGAAACAGGATGGAAAGGAGCAGGGCACTTTTGAAAGAATGATATAGTCCAAGCACATAACATAAGCCAATTAGAACCAAATGGGTCCAAAATGGCAGACAAGTCATCCTCAATCATCAAGCTAAATGACATACACAGAGGCACCAGGACAGTTCCAAGGCACTATCAAAAGACCAAAAAGTGGGCAATGGCCCAATTCCTGGAAGTCTCCACCCCTTCCCCAAAATGGCTGGAATAATCCTCTGACTCATTAGCCTATGAAATTCCTCAGCCCCTAAAGGCTAACCACATCACATCTCAGGGTCACCACACTCACCCCCTGCAATGGCCTGCGCTCTGTCTGTGGAGTGTGTTTTTCTCTGAATAAATCCGCTTCTTACCTACCACTGTCTCTCACTGAATTCTTCTGTGACGAGACATAAAGAACCTGAGCTTCCTTAGATCCTGAAACCAGGTCTGTGATCTCAGAATACCTGGGTTTTGACTGGGTTTGAATCCTGCCACATGGGTTCAAGTCCCAACCTGAGGTAAATGGTTTCAGCACCAAGGGAAGCTGAGTACCAAAGGAAAAAGGGAGACCAGGGATCACTAGGCATCCCGATGGGGAAGAGACAGGAACACTTCCTCCTCCCCACATGCTAAGGGAATCTGAGATCCAGAATCAGGCCAAAATATCAGAATGAAATAGTTTTATGAATCCAATTAAACAAGAACCAATTGATCATTAAACACAGAAAATCTGCAAAAACACTTATCAGAGTTCATGGCACAGACACAAATCAGTGTTACAGGAATGGAATTTGGGTCCTACTTCGTGCATGACATTAGCTTAGGTGCTGTTTAAGTATAAAAGAGACATGGCCTCGAGGGGCCCAGAGAGCAAGGTGGAGTCAGATGCTAACATTGACAACTCCCTGGAGGGCATAGCAGCATTTTCTGTAAGTCTTCATCATAACTGATGATCCAAAAATATCCCTACCAGTCTAATGAAAAAACTACCAAGCTACCAGCAATATCCTTTTCAGGAGAAGACAGGAGAATGTCTAGTGGAAAAAGGTCTAACTGAGTTTCATTGCATTAGATCCTTTGTTTGTGTAATAGAAGGACAGGAGGATTTGTCATGGGAAATGAGTAACACCTGCCATGAGATTGAATGAAGCAGTGGTTCTGAAGAGCTTCAGCCCCACCACCTCAGTTAATAAGGACAGCATCTTGAGATAAGTACGATATGACTTCAGATTTGAAAATAGAAGCAAAGGGATCCCATCAGTTTAGTGTTATCCATTTTATTGACGTTTTCTAAAATAACATAAGTAACCAGTGAGGTATGATCTCATTTTACAAAAATAAATCATCAGATTTCCAAGATCATTATTCAAGGACAAATTTAGATAAGATGAACTCTCATTAGTGAAATCTTCCACAAGGAAGATGTGAAAGACAGAGGAGGAATTTCAGAATTCTGAGAAACTTCTGATCATCTGAAGTGCCATTCTTCTGCTTGAGTTAATGGAAGCACTTCTGTTTATTTGGGTAATTAAACCACACACGGAGATGAAGTAGTGAAGTAGCACCAACCAAAATCCAGGGAGGGAACAACAGGAAAAAATGGATGCGCAGTTGGACTGTCTTCATAGGTGAGATGTGACCTATGAAATCTGGCAGAATCTGTTATTGGAGGTATTACACATCTCAGATTTTACACTGAAGATGGAAATACCATCCTGAACCCCTGCTGATACCAAAGTGATCTTGACTATCACAATGGAAACCCAACATCCAAAAATATTTGATGCTAAGACGATGACATCAATGTAGTCAACATTGTATTGAGCACTTCCTCTGTGTCACGTCCTGTTCAAAACACCTGTTCTGAGGCTTCCCTGGTGACTCGGTGGTAAAAAGTCCGCCTGCCGATGTAGGAGACCTGGGTTCAACCCCTGGCTCAGGAAGATCTCACATGCCTCGGAGCAACTAAGCCCACGAGCCATGACTACTGAGCCCATGTACCTAAACTACTAAAGTCTGCTCCCTAGAGCCTGAGCTCCACGAGAGAAGCCATCACAATAAGAAGCGTGAGCACTAGAGAGTAGCCTCCACTCACCGCAACTAGAGAAAAGCCTTCACAGCATTGAAGAGCCAGCACAGCCAAAAAATAAATAAACTTTAAAAAATAAACAAAAGGAGATTCAGCTCCTAAATAAACTTAAAAAAAAAAAAACCTTTTCTAAATGCCAAACAATAATAGTACCTACGATGGAGCCATTATTGGAGAAGGAAATTGCAACCCACTCCAGTATTCTTGCCTGGAGAATTTCGTGGACAGAGGAGCCTGGTGGGCTGCTGTCCATGGGGTCACACAGAGTCGGACACGACTGAAGTGACTTAGCAGCAGCAGCAGAAATTACAAAACACAGCCATCAAAAGATGTGGGGAAGATGTGGGGAAGAATACTGCTAATATATCAGAATAAAATACATTACCATTGTATTACCATTGTGTGTCATATATATATATGTCTCACATATCACATATATACATTTAGTATATATACATGTATATGTGATATATATATGCATGTGTGTACATTATATATATATATATATATATATATATATATATATAGTATAGGCCAAGGAGTATAGACAAAGTTTTTGTTGGTCGTGGTGCAGTCGCCAAGTCATGTCCAACTTTTGCAACCCCATGGATGGCAACCCTCCAGGCTCCTCTGTCCATGGGATTTCTCAGGCAAGAATACTGGAGTGGGTAGCCATTCCCTTCTCCAGGGGATCATCCCAACCTGGGGTTCGAACCTAGATCTCCATTGCAGATGGATTCTTTACCAACTGAGCCACAAGGGAAACCCTCAAAGTAGTTTGCAATGAGAAAATGATTAATGAATGATTACTTAATTTTCCAAGTCTTATATTCAGGTTGAGTCACTCCTCCCACAACGTCATGTTCATGTGGTTTTACAAGAAGATTTTATTTGCCTCTATAGATTTTTTTTCACTGCATTTTTCTGCCATCACTGTGTGTGGTGGTCATTTACATAGAACTCTCAAGAGACAGAGCCCAAGTTAAATAGGATATAATCCTTCCTAGACCTCAGACTGGTCTATCAGTTTTCGGAACTGGAGCATCATAATATGATTCAGTTGTCTGTGAAGAAAGTAAAAGCAGTTATCTGAGCTGTGTTGGCGTGCACATCCTCTAGGGTTGGAACCAAAGAAGCACCATCACTGATTGAGCAATGGACTCACTTCTCATGAGCAGGACATCGTTCAGTTGCTGCTGTTCATTTTCTCTGATGTTGATACCAGATTTCCAGGGAGAAGAAAAGTGATGAGATGCGGGTCCTACCAAATTAACAGACGCTAACAAAGAGCAGGCCTCCCTTTGGGGTTCTATCTGCTGACTCTCATTCTTAAATCTATCTAACACTTCTGAAATGCCCACTGCGTGCCAAGTTGTGTGTTAGGCACTGCGGCTACAGACTTGAACGTGGCACTGCCCTTAGCCTAGAGAAAACCAGGTCTGGAGTTAAAGACAGTCAGACAAACAGGTAGCTAATAAAAGCAATGAGTTCAGTCCAATGATAGAAAGGTAAAGCATCTGTCACTCTGGGAACACTGTGGAAGGAGACTCAGCCCAGCCTGAAGGGGTAAACATGACTCCGGGTGGAAGTGACTGAGTAGAGATCTTAAAGGATTTTCCACACTGGCTGAAGCCGGAGGAGGCGTGCATAATCCAAAACATTAGTTGCACATAAAATAAGATTTGTGTTTTAGAATATCAAGCATTTAATGCCATATCACTTTATCTTCCCAATAATTCTGAATTACTTTTCCATGAGCCTACACGTAGATCACTCAGTGTAGCGCACGAGCTGGCTACGGGAGATAGGCAGGTCCGAAGGTCCGAAAGCACAGGCTCTGAGCCTCCATCACCTGTCTTGGCCACTCTCAGAAGTGAATGTAAAGATTAACTGCTTCATCCAGATTTTCTCCTTTGGGCGATGTGAGTGAAGCTATTATGGTAACTTCAAAGGCAGAGAGTGGGAAAGCCTTTTCAGAACTGGAGCATCATAATATGATTCAGTTGTCCGTGAAGAAAGTAAAAGCAGTTATTCTGAGCTGTGTTGATGTGTATGCTTCCGCCTCCACAGTCCAGCGCTGTGTGATGCCCCAAGAGAAGCCCTGTCACCCTTGAACCCAGAGCGCATCTCAGGGACTTAGTCCAGATACTCATGTCAGTAGAAACTGTGCCTGCTTAGATGGGAACAGATCCTGGGCAGGAGGAAAGGGGAGAGAATGAGTAGGGAAGCCCCCCCAGGTTTAAAGACAGTTAACTATACAGCAAGCGCTCACTCTACATAACAGATAAAGCCCCGGTTCCAATTTCACCTGCTGTGCTTGTCACCAGTTAATTGGGTATCATCTGATACAGTAATTCTCACTTTCCCCGTTCAGACTTGCTCCTACATGCAATCCCTCCGTGCCCTTGAAGCACACGGCCTAATAAATCAGCACTATTCAGTGACAAAAAGAAAACCAAACACTCCCGGCATGAAAAGCAAGACAGAGAAATGCAACACTGTCAGCTCCACACAGCCTCCCCACTTCAGCCACCCGACTCACATACCCCTGACAATCAAGCCCTCCCACCGACTCCCCAGCTCTCCCTGCAGACAGAAGGGCTTGGGTTTGCTTTCTTCCTTCCTAGTGCATATCCTTGGAAGAGCTGTGGTCTGGACACCCATTGACAATATTGTGTAAGTTGCTTAAAAAGTCTATTTACTAGTTTTGCCTGGGACTGTCCATTCAAGACTATACACTCAAGTCTGATTCTTTCTCCTTTCTTCCCTCAAACATGGCACACACCCCACAGACGCCCGCAGGATTTAGTTCTCTTCATTTTTTTTCTAAAGGCAGACAAGGAATAGAATTGGGGACTTTGTTTTTAAAGTGGAACACTATATTCTTAAACAATTAGTGTTAAAAACTTTTAAGCCCAAATCCACACTTGATCTTCTTGATTTTATTTTTTATTTTATATTGGAACATAGTTGATTTATAATATTGTGTTCGTTTCAGGTGTGTAGCAAAGTGATTCAGTTATGCGTGCTAAGTCACTTCAGTTCGACTCCCTATGACCCTTATGAACTGTAGCCCTCTAGGCTCCTCTGTCCATGGGATTCTCCAGGCAAGAATACTGGAGTGGGATGCCGTACCCTCCTCCAGGGGATCTTCCTAACCCGGGGATCAAACCCATGTCTCCTGTGGCTCCTGCATTGTAGGTGGATTCTTTACCACTGAGCCACCAGGAAAGCCCAATTCAGTTATATATATATATACTCTTTCTCAGATTCTTTTCCCATTTAGGTTACAGAATATTGAGTCAAGTTCCCTATGCTATACAGTAGGTCTTTGCTGGTTATCTATTTTATATATAGTAGTGTGTGTATATGTTAATCCCAGACTCCCAATCTATCACCTTGATCTTCTTAAGCTAAGGAGAGTGAGCTCACACTAGATGCTCGTGTGGGGCTTCACTTTTGTGCATTATTGCCTTTAATTCTCACATTAACTCTCTAAATCCCTTTTGAGGGTAAGGAGACTGAGCCTGAAGAAAATTCATTTAAACGTAAATAAAAATAAAATTTCACTCGGCTTAATTCCAGAGTCTACGTTTTTTTCAAATACGCAATACTGCTGCTCATTTATTACGGAACATACCTTATGAACTTCACTGAAGGACTTCTGTATTTCACAGAAAGTATTTACTTTTCCCTCTAGAGCTGAGGCTTAACATCTGTTAAAGGTTTGAAACTGGACTCTCTCTATTTGACCACAGAAGCATCCTAGGACTGAGGGTCTGTCTGAGCTATAGCCCTTGGAAAAGAGACCCCAGAATGCTGGCTGGAAAACTCAGAACATTGTCCAGGGCAAGGATTGACCCGTGTGAAGCTGATAAGGTCCCCAGCTACATGGTGTATCTGTGTTGGAGGTACCCCGCTGCACCGTCTTGGGAAGTAACTTGCACCCAGATTTTAGCAGTGTGGTGACAGGGAGGGGGAGGGCAAGATTTTAACATCAACTCCTGTGCTTACAGCCCCGTGGACTATCACACCCATGACCACCTCCTCGGGGAGAGGGTCTCCCTGCACAAGACCTTTCTCTTTGAAATCGAATAATCATCAATCTTCCCTGGTGGCACAGATGGCAAAGAATCCACCTACAATGCAGGAGACCCTGGGTCGGAAAGACCCCCGGGAGGTGGAAATGGCAACCCACTCCAGCAGTCTTGCCTGGAGAATGCCATGGACTGAGGAGCCTGGTGGGCTACAGTCCTTGGGGTCTCAAAGAGTCGGACACAGCTCAGTGACTAACACTTTCATCAATTTCATCATCAACCTAGCCTCCTGCCAGCAGGTCCCAGCCCCCACCACTCTCTCAGCAGAGTCCGCCCTCCACTGAGGGGCCGTCAGGCTCCTACGCCAGCGTTTCCAAACCGAGTTAAATGAAGAGGCCCTCGCCTCCCCCATCTCACGCTGAAGAAGGAGGGCTGCAGCCACCATCGCAGCCAGGCTTCAGTCAGAGCAGGCGGACGGAGGTGACACTCAAGAGGTCAGCGGGGTGGGGGGGGAAGTCCTCACAGCCCCCCAGGCCCCACCCCTGCCCCACAGCCTCCAGGGGCAGATCGGGGCTAGTATAGACTCTCCCGCTGTCCCCTTTGCCTGGAACACCCTCCACAAACGTTTCTGCTCTCTGCCACCAAGGGTGTCCTTGCTCTCTGCCCTGAAGCCCCTCTTCAGAGCAGGAGAGAAGGAGAGAGTGGGCCATGCAGGCCATCCCTCTCTGGGGTCCTGCCGTCCTTTACAACCATCCTAGAGACACCGAGGTCACTATGGGCATGCCCAGCTCTCTGCTAGAGCTATGGACGCTATGTCCTTTGAATCCTTAGAGCCCAATACAATCCTGGGCTCAGAAAAGGTGCCTAGTGCCTCATGCCCCTTCCCCCAGGGGGCAATGCTGTGCTGGTCACAGGGGAAGCCACCATTAGGAAGACACGTGAATATTCTCAAGGAATCGACAGCCTGATAAAATAGAAGTCAGAACAGATTCTCAGGATGCTGAGCAACTGAGGTCATCGAACAGTGAATTACTGGAGAGTGGTGCATGCGTGCGTGCTCGTCCGTGGGGTGGAGACACAGACCCAGATGTGCGCACCCTGTGTGTGTGTGTTAGGGGTGGAAGCTCAGAGCCAGCTGAGAGCCAACTTCTTCTGTAAAAGGTTTGAGAAAATAGGGCAGCGAAAAAACCCTAGATAGAGTTTTTCCAAAGTGCATGTATTAATAGAAGATGAAAAAAGAAACGAAAGTGTTAGTCGCTCAGTCGTATCCCACTCTTTGCGACCCCATGGACTGTAGCTCCTCTGTCCATGGGATTCTCCATGCAAGGATACTGGAGTGAGTTCCCATGCCCTCCTCCAGAGGATCCTCCCGACCCAGGGATCAAATCTGCATCTCCTGTGTCTCCTGCATTGGGAGGCAGATTCTTTCCCACTGCCACCTAGGAAGCCTGACTGGAGGGTGGAGGACACACAAATGCAACCCAGCCTGAGAAGAAGGGAGGGGGCCATGCAGGCTACCTGGAGCTGAGAAGGACAAAGCAAAAAATACGGGAGAAGTGAGGGGGCTGTGATAGGAATGAAATAAAGAGGATGATTTCAAAGGCCCCATCTTAGGCACTAATCCATCCACAAGGTCACCTGTATCACAGACCATTGGCATCCTGCTCATCTCTGCTCCAGGCGCTGGCCTGCCCGGCACCCAAACAGTGCAAACCCACCCTTTTGTGTGGGCCACACAGATGTCCCCAACCTCTTACAGGCTGTGTGTGTGTGCACATGTTAAGTCAGTTATGTCTGACTCTTTGCAACCCTATGGACTGTAGCCTGCCAGGCTCCTCTGTCTGTGGGAATCTCCAGACAAGAGTACTGGAGTGGGTTGCCATGCACTCCTCCAGGGGATCTTCCTCACCCAGGGATCTAACCCACATCTCTTATGCCTCCTGCATTGGCAGGTGGGTTCTTTACCACTAGCACCACCTGGGAAGCTCTGACAGGCTGTGACAAAGTCCAAACGTGAACTGGCTTTTTACTCTCTAAATAAAGGCCAGACAGGGACCAGCACTACACCCGAGATGGGAAACCTGGAGTCTGTTCCCACACGAGGTTCTGGGCAAGGAGTGTGCCTGTCCAATCAGGGCATGTCACTCACCTCCCAGGCAGGAGCACAGCCAACTCAGCCCTGGGGTTCAGTCCACGGTACCCTGCCTCTCCCCACAAGATCAGACACCTCAACAAGACACCCCTCAGAAGACCAGATGGAAACTCTAAGTCATGGTGAAATGCAATGGTTGTCCTGGTAAATCTTCGATTAATACATGCACTTTGGAAAAACTACACTTTTTTCATTGCCTTATTTTCTCAAGCCTTTTATAGAAGAAGTGTGTCTTCAGTTGGCTCTGAGGTTCCACCCTGAACACACACACACAGGATGCCCACATCCAGGTCCGTGCATCAATACCACGCAGCCCCACGACTAGTCCACGCCTGCTGGGCACTTCTTGCTTATGGACCAAATCTTGTTAGAAGCCAAACACCAAACTAACATGCCTGTCCTTTCCTTCAACACTCAGACGATGCATGGGTGATAAAACAAATAGGTTTACAAAATTAACAGAGGAAAGATACGAATCTTTGCATACCTGTTTCATTAGGACAAACGCAAGCCAGGTGTGGAAGGACCAAGCATTACAATAATAATTAGAATAATAAATGACATATTATAATATATATTATATTCCTGTAATATAAAATCTTATAGGAAACCAGCCTGGATGGAGTCCCTTGCTTCTGCCCTGAAGCAACTCATCCTCCCAAGTTCTTGAATCCAAGATCGCATTACGACGAGTACAAGAAGGCCCTGTGCCCACAGTATGCCCAGAGTCCAGAGGAAGCCCCCTCTCCTTCCAGAAGGGGGTCAGGGTGGTGCATGGCCTCACCACAGAGGAGTGGCCAGAGCTAGGACATGCAAGCTGGCTGTCCAACGCTCATATGGGAGGTGCCTGTGGTGACAGATGATAGAGACGGGCAAAGATGGGGAGGCCAGGGGCTGTGGCCAGCTCTCTCCCTCACCTCTACTTTCCAGCACAGAACCCAAGGGATCCAGGAATTCTAAATCCCTGGTCTCCTACCCGTTAAAGAGTTACATTTGTCAAGGGCATTAATCCTATTTTTCATTTTCTTTATTTCAGGATGCTCTGACAGTGGGGTCCTCCTGACCCTGGAAGGTCTGCCCGTCCCATGCACACATGTGTGTGCACTTCATCCATGTCCATCTCTTTGCGAGCCCTTGGACTGTAGCCTACCAGGTTCTCCTGTTCATGGAATTTTCCAGGCAAGAATACTGGAGGAGGTTGCCATTTCCTTTTTCCAGGGGATCTTTCCAACCCAGGGATCAAACCCACATCTCTCCTACCTGGTCTCCTAGCCATTAAAGAGTTACATTTGTCAGGTCTATTAATCACATTTTTCACTTTCTTTATTTTAGGATGCATTGACATCTGGTTCTTCCTGATTCTGGAAGAACTGCCCCTCCCAGGGCTGGCCAGTTCCTAGAGAGAGAAAATAACTCAGCTGAGAGCAAGGCTTTCACAGGCAAACCAACCATCTCACAGCCCACATCCCAGCCACCTCCTCTGTAAGCTCTCTCCACCCCGCACCGACCCTGACCACCCAAGGCCAGGTACCAGACAGCCAGGGACAGCCCCTACACCCCAGAGCCTTGAATTGATTCAGACTGGCCTGTCCTGCTCTACAGACCCTGCCTCACCTGTTCCTCCCCCCAGAAACCTCAGTAAAGCCCCCTTGCCCAAGTCCCCCCTCTCTCTGCCTCCTCCTGACCACCCTGGTGCTTCTCCTGGGACTCTTCATAGCTTGACTGTTGCTCCTCTTGGGAGCTGTGAGTAACAAACTGTCTTTTCAATGGCAGTGATCTGAGCTACTGGCCTCACCACATGTGAGTAATAATAAAACCTACATTTTAAAGCTCAGCTTAAGACAATAGAACATGCTGTATTTAGCCACTGACTAGTCTGATTCACAACTTCAAATATCCAGATCTACAGTCTGCACGCCGCGTGCTGTATCTCTGCCCCCAGCCCCATGTGTATTAGTGATGAGCCTGCTCTCACCAACTTTCGCAGTTAATTCTATAATGGACAAGGGGGAAGAAAGAGACAGGCCTTATCAGCTAGAAACACGACATTGTGAAAGAGCTGGATTTCAGCCTTATCAAGACAGCCGACAGGGAACATAATCCTTGATCTATCAGAGCCCAGCAAGAACGTGTTATGAGACATCCAGCTGGTACCTTCCTGGAGGCAGCATCTGGGATGCAAGAAGGCAGTGTTGGGGGCTTAACATAGGGGTAGTGAGCTGGGGGCTGGGAATGCCCACCGTGGCTGGGCTTCGGTGGCCCCAACACCACACTCTGAACCAAGGTTTGTCACATCTGCCTGCTGCATTTTCCGTTTCCTCCCAGCAGCAGAGCTGGGAGGCAGAGAAGGCTGAATGCAGAACTCAGTTGGAGACCACGAGTTCTCCCTCCTTCAGGCCATTTTGCTGGACCCCGACTCCCACTCCTCAAATGGGTTCTTCTCATTGGAGAGAGAGCCCACAAAAAGCTGCTTAACATGCTGCATTGGCTTCCCTTTGACCTTGGAACAATACCCAAACCCTCCACGATGCCTGTAGGTCTCCCCTTCTGCATCTCGTCCCCCATCCCCTCTACCCACGTCTGGCCTCACTGACATACCAGGTTCTTCCCCATCCTTGCCTGGCAGGCTCCTCCCTGCACCCCCTGCAGGGGTGGTTTTCTTATCCTTTAAGCTTCAGCTTAAATGTCACCTCCTTAGAGGGCGCTTCCCCTGGAGCCACTGACTGTTTGTCATTCAGTTATTTTCTTTCTGATCCCTGATTGTTGCCTCTGGAGGTCTTAGAGTATCTCGTAATTATTTTATTTATGGGTTCATTTACATGGGCTTCCCAGATGGTGCCAGTGGTAAAGAACTCACCTGTCAATGCAGGAGACATAAGAGACATGGGTTCAATCCCTGGGTCAGGAAGATCCCCTGGCAGAGAGCATGGCAACTCACTCCAGTATTCTTGCCTGGAAGACCCCACGGACAGAGGAGCCTGGCGGGCTACATACAGTCCATGGGATCACAAAGCATCAGACACGACTGAGGCGACTTAGCACGCATGCTGTTTTCTGCTTTTACTTTTCTCTCCCTCCCATTAGAACTCAAGTTGCAGGAGGCCAGCCCCCCAGGTGGTTCTTGGTGCGTGCTGGTTGGTTAGTCTGTGTGGCCCTCTGTTACACGGGGTGTCTGATGTCACGGTCCTGGCCGCCTCAGTGCTGGGCCCCATCCTGCTCTATAAAGCACATGTGAACACAGCCTCATCATGAGCATGGGCACTGGGCATTCGGCATCCCTGGAAAGCTGGTCATGTGACTGGCTTTCGGAGACATTGGTGCCTCACACAGTCAGCTTCAGGGTCAACACGCAGCACTGCCCACCTGCAAGAAGCCTCAAACTCACACCCAGATGAGCAGAGCGTCTCCAGGTAGACACTGATGTGAAATCAGAAGATTTGGCACCAACTCCTAATCCGAGAGCAGGGACTCAGGGCTGTGGGTGAAGAGAACCCCCCGTCTGCTTACAGGGACGGCTATGAGAGCACTGTTTGTAAGAGGGGGGCTGGCAGCCCCTGCAAACACCTACATCTTCATCTGCTCCCATCCTCTGTCTGCAGGGGGCACAGGATAGACAGGGGCCACATGGGCTTGTAAGCAGAAGACAGAAGGTCAGTACTCGCCCCCCAGACCTCAGGGGCAAGCTGGCCACAGCCCCTCATCACAGTGGAGAACACAAATGCAGCACGTGTTGAGGCTGACTCTGATTTTCAGGCTTTGACTCTGGACGTTGTATTTGAGGTAACGCTAGTGTAAAAACCGAAGGTATTACAACAGAGTGCAGTAACATCTCCAGAAGCTTCCGCTGCCCTCTCTGCTCCCTCTCCTGCACCCTGAAGAGCACACGATCCGCGAGCATTTAAAAATAGCCTAACATGGGTTTCAAGTAGAGTAAACTAAATGAGTCCAATTTTCTATGCCTTTCATTTTAAATTATGCGCTGACTGTCTAGCAGCAGAAGATTCGAGTGAGGAGGATGGGACATTTAAAATCTAATTTTCAAAAATTGGGTCCTAAGGCAGAACAGAGAAAATGCATTTACACATATAATTGCGCCTGTAAATCAATCCTGGCAGAACAAGTGGCCCTTTGGCTGGCGAGAGCGCCTGGCCTGGGCTCACCCGGCCCCAAGAAGCCAAGTCACAGGCTCGCGGGTCCTTCCTGAGCCCCTGCTAGGCGCCAGCTGGGGTGTGAGGTGCTGAAGGAGACCCCGCTCAGCAGCCCAGTGCCTCAAGAACCTTGGGAACTCACAAGGGTATCGCCCGGGTAAAGGGGTTTTTACAGCATGCTGGCAGAGACCGGGATGGGCTAGCTGGTGAGAAGAAGGCAGGCACCTCCCGTGGTGGAGATGGATGGAGGCCCCGAAGGCATCACGGGGAGGGGAACAGCCAGGGAGAAACAGGGGGGATGAGCAGGGAGCAGGACAGATAGCAAGAGGGAAGGGGGCAAGAAGCCATATCAAAGACCTGGAAGTAAGGAGAGAAAGTGCATATTTGGGAAACCGGAAGCTGAGACCACAGATGATTAAAGTGTAAGGAAGGAGGGGAGGGTGAGAATCAAAGATGGAGAAAACATGGCAAGAAGGGCCATTCAGGGACTTCTTTGGTGGTCCAGCGGTTAAGACTCCAAGCTCCCAATGCAGGGGGCATGGGTTCAAATCCCTGGTTGGGGAACTAAGATACTACATGCTGCACAGTGTGGTCAAAAAATAAAATTTAAAAAAAGAAGGGGGATGCAAAGGTCTACCAGAAAGCATCATAGACCTGGTCTCCTAGTCCATTAATTTCTCTGCAGTGTACAGAATGGATTGTAAGGGGATGAGATGAGACACAGCCGGATCAGCGGAACACTGCTACTGTGATGAGGGAGGCCTGGGATCAGAAAGTGCCTGTGGGTGAATAAAGGAAGGTTGATACCAGAACTATTAAGGAAACAGAACTGACAGGATTTTGTGTTGGGTTGAATTCATTCACTCAACTACTGCACACCTAGCAGCCACTCTGTACTGGGAACTATCAGAGGAGTTATAAACACCACAGAAGGGTGAGAAATCAGTGGGTATTTATAAAAATGTTTAAGGTAGTACCTGCTATTTTCGAACTATTGGGTTATTGCTTAAATAGAATGAATAAAATAGAACAGACATGGAACTTACATTCCAAGTGGGGAGAGACAGAAGCCAAGAAGTAGGTATAATACACCAGCTGCTGGTAAGTGAAAATGGACCATATGTGTATCGAGGGCAGCCATTGTAAATAGGGTGGTCAGAAGACAGCTTGAGATGGTGATAATTCAGCAAACACCCAGCAGAAGTGAGACTACCTGAGAAGTAAAATGAGAGGAAAGGGCGAGCCTGACGGCCATGGGAATCACCAGAAAAGAAAGATTTGGGAGGACAGAAGATGAGCTCACTTTCTAACAGGTAGACTTGGACACGACCTTGAGATAGCCAAGTGGAGCTCACCCATGAAAGGTAGTCATGAAGGGAAGGAATTCACAAGGTGGAGAACAGGGACCCAGCCGGGAGTGGGCTGCTTCTAGAAGCCGCCCACATCCCTTGGCCCAGGGCTCCCTCCTTCCAGCTTCAAAGCCAGAAACCCCATGTCAAGTCATTTCCCACCTCAGATCTCTCCAACCCTCCTTCTGCCTCATCTCTCCTCTGCTTCCAGCCTAGAAAGTCCTCTGTTCTCCAAAGCTCTTATGATTAGATTGGGCTCTTTATAACCCAGGACGTTCTCCCCGCCTCAAGATCCTCAACCTCAATCATAACTGCAGAGCTCTTTGTAACATCACCTAGTCATAGATTCTGGGGACCGGGGCATGGCTATTTGAGGGCCATTATTCACCTAACGTGTCAGCCATGTAGCATGGCATGAAAAAGTGGCTGGGGACAGAATCCCAAAAGGAACAAAACCTTAAAATGATGAGCAGAGAAGGAGGAGCTGGCAAAGATGACAGAGATGGAGTGATCAGAGAAGTAGCAGGATCCCCAGAAGGGCAGGGTCTACAGAAAAGCAAATGAAAGATGAAACGTCTCCAAGTGTCAGCAGGGTTAGACAGTGGCAAGAGAGCTAGAAAGGATCGACTGGGTTTACAATAGAAGGTGATCTGCAACTGCCCACACACACACACTCACACACTCAGAAATCCCTCTTCCACATCGCTTCCTACCAGGCTGTAACATCCCCCAGACCCACCCAGGATCGGCCAGCAGAGCTGCAGGGAGGGGACACGGCTTCACACGGGCTGGGCGCCAGGACCTCGTCAAAGAGACATGAGCCTGGTTTTGAAAGAATCAGCCTGACTTCCATCCCACACGCTCACTCTCCCTCCCGTGGAACAAAATGAAACCTCCATGTGCAGGGGGGCGGGGAGAGGATGGAGCCCTTTCTTACTAAATCCACTGAGATTGATCCCTTGATACAGGAAAACACTAAATGCCGACAGAAAATCTATTCTCCAATCCCCATGGTTTCCTGGTATTTGTTTTAGGTATTTAAAATGCATTTGCTTTGACTCTAGAATGGTTAATAAGTTAATGTCCTAGATATTTAGGAGGAGGTAGGTATAAAATCATTGACTTAAAATGATCCCAGTGAAACCATTTCTTCTGACAAGATCATAAAATGCACTTTCCCAGTGAGCCATCCATAACTGGCCCCACTCTGTAATAAAGTAGGGCTGCAGGCTTAATGGAAGACAGAACCTGCTCCACCACAGATTAAAGTGTCATTTTCCTCACGCGTCTCCATGTGGTTGAGGGATTGCAGCGTCTTTTTTCTGATACTCTTTCTATCATCGGACCCAGAGATAAGCAAGCAGTTTCTCCTTATCACAGGGTCATGTTATAAATATGTGAGTTGGATGGTGACCCTTTGACCAAAATGAAAAAGAAAAAATAGAAAGTCACAGCTGAGTTTTTCATTTTACAGACAACACCAGATGGCCCTGTTATCACCTCAAGATCCCATTAAACTTTTAACAGGGAATTAGTTTTTCATTTGGGGGTATTTTCTTTTTTTAGATTTTTTTTTTATGTGGGCCATTTTTTAAGTCTTTGTTGAATTTGTTACAATACTGCTTCTGTTTTACGTCTTGGTATTTTGGCCCTGAAGCATGTGAGATCTTAGCTCTCTGACCAGGGATCGAACCCATACCCTTTGCACTGGAAGGTGAAGTCTTAACCACTGGACCACCAGGGACATCCACACAGGGAGTGAGCTTTTAAGTTATGGAAGTAGATTTATTTTGTTTAAAAATCAGGAAATATGGGGTGGGAGGTAGGAGGGAGGTTTAAGAGGGAGGGGACATATGTATACCCATGGCTAACTCATGCTGATATATGACAGGAATCAACACAGTATTGTAAAGCAATTATCCTCCAATGAAAAATAAATAAATTTGAACTAGAAAATAAAAGTCAGGAAATAGAGTAGATGAAACTCCTATGGACATATTCTTTTTTAAAATTTATTGAAGTATAGTTGATTTACAACATTGTATCAGTTTCAGATGTACAACAAAGTGATTCACTTATACATATATATGTATACATATGGGGCTTCGCTGGTGGCTCAGATGGTAAAGAATCCATCTGCAATGCAGGAGATCTGGGTTTGATCCCTGGGTTGGGAAGATCCCCTGGAGATGGGAATGGCAACCCACTCCAGTATTCTTGCCTGGAGAATTCCATGGACAGAGGAGGCTGGTGGGCTACAGTCCATGGGGTCGCAAAAAGTCGGACACGACTGAGTGACTAACGCTTTCACTTTTCAGGTGTATATATACATTCCTTTTCCTTCCCCCCATTCTTTTCCATTATAGCCTATTACAAGATATTGAATATACATCCCTGCTGGGCTCGTTCTTAATTATAGGTGTTGAGATCCAGAGACAGTAAGTAAAGTGGCCTTGGCCTCCGTTATGACAACAGCCATTCTGACAGCTGAATTTTTTGAGACAGGTTTGTCTACCTTTTCATAAACTGAACCCCACCAGTTTCACACCTACGCTGTTTGAATTATGTCATTCTTTTTACTATCCACCTTCCACCAATAAAAACCTTAAGAAACTCACTTAAAGACTGCAATGTTGTCACTGCTTTCCGTGATGTGGGCAAAGGGGCTGGAGAGGGACAAGGACCACCCCGCACAATCGCACGTGGCTGCCTGGTGCCCAGAAACACACGGCTGACTCCTGGGCAGAGTGTATTGCTTGGTCCTCTGTGACATGCCCACCTCTATGCCCTCGGGGCTGGAGAGACAGCAGTGCCCAAGGATCTGCTCTGAGGGGTTGCAGAACTGGGCCCAGACAGGGCTGGATGCTAGGCAAGCACGGGCAGGACGAAAACAGCTGGTCTGTGTGACAGAGAACAGAGGGCAGCGGGGCTGGGTTCCCGGCGCTGTAGGTAAGCGCCAAGAATTCAGCTAGGTGGGATCTGTGTAACTGTGTAAAGCACTCAAAATACTGGAAAATACTATTTCGCATGAATTTCCCATTAAATATCATGCATGGCACATTTACGCTGGGCTGGGCTAAATTGCTTCAGCCGCGTCTGACTTTTTACAACGCTATGGACTGTAGCCCACCAGGCTCCTCTGTCCATGGGATTCTCCAGGCAAGACTACTGGAGTGGGTTGCCATTTTCTTCTCCAGGGGAGCTTACGTGTTGTACATTTACATATATGCAAATCAGGGAGTATATATACACACATATATATAAGTTTATATATTTGATTTCACGGGCAACTTAAGAGGTTTTCAGGGGCAATTTTAAATGTGCTTTTTGTTTTGTTTTGTTCTGTTTTTGTGCATCTTGTGGGATCTAAGCTCCCTGACCAAGGACTGAACTCAGGCCACTAAAAGTACTGAGTCCCAACTACTGGCCTGCCAGGGAAGTCCTTACAGGTAATTAATAATTGCCTTAAGTGTTACCTTTAAAACTCAATCCATGGACTTCCCTGGTGGTCCAGTGCTTAACTCCACGCTTCCACTGCCAGGAGCAAGGGCTCAATCCCTGGATGGAGAACTAAGATCCCACATGCCCCATGGCAGACCAAAAGAGAAACCCAACCCCTGCTTTAGGTGACTGTCTCTCTACCAATTGGCCTGAGTGTGAAGGCTGACCAGTTAACACTTGGATTAGACAGGGATGCAAAGTGTTCGAAAGATGTTTTCATGGATTTCCTCGTAATAGACTTGACGCTGATGTGTTCTGTGAAGCCAGCTCTCACTGAGCCATTCCATATTGTACCTGAAGGACGATGTGTGCAATTCAGGAACCCGATCTTCAATCTAAACTTCACTGCTGAAAGAGACACGTGCACCCCAATGTTCATCGCAGCACTGTTTATAACAGCCAGGACATGGAAGCAACCTAGATGCCCATCAGCAGATGAATGGATAAGGAAGCTGTGGTACATATACACCATGGAATATTACTCAGCCGTTAAAAAGAATTCATTTGAATCAGTTCTAATGAGATGGATGAAACTGGAGCCCCTTATACAGAGTGAAGTAAGCCAGAAAGATAAAGAACATTACAGCATACTAACACATATATATGGAATTTAGAAAGATGGTAACGATAACCCTATATGCAAAACAGAAAAAGAGACACAGAAATACAGAACAGACTTTTGAACTCTGTGGGAGAAGGTGAGGGTGGGATGTTTCAAAAGAACAGCATGTATATTATCTATGGTGAAACAGATCACCAGCCCAGGTGGGATGCATGAGACAAGTGCTCGGGCCTGGTGCACTGGGAAGACCCAGAGGAATCGGGTGGAGAGGGAGGTGGGAGGGGGGATAGAGATGGGGAATATGTGTAAATCTATGGCTGATTCATATCAATGTATGACAAAACCCACTGAAATGTTGTGAAGTAATTAGCCTCCAACTAATAAAAAAAAAAATTAATTAAAAAAAAAAACAATTATAAAATGTATATTCAAAAGGCATAATAATAGACTTTTATGCAAATTAAAATGCATTTAAATGCAAAATAAATAAATAAACTTCACTGCTTTGGAAAACCCAGGATTTGAATTTTGAGAACCACTTTAATAAAATGTAGCACTTTCTCCCCACCCTTTTTGCGGATTTATTTCCCTTGTATTCATGAGGTGGTTGGGAAAAAAGAAAAAAAATCTGTGCTTGAAAATAAAGTAAGGACCCACCCACCATTGTTCCCAAGTGGCTCGGCCTCTGTTAGTCCTTGTACCACTTGCATATTAAACTTTCATTCTCAGGATGTGCCCCGGGCCCAGAGGCTCAGCTCAGGGCTCTTCACAAAGCCCAGGGCAGAGGGCGGATCATCCTGCTTTACTCAGATGTCCTGCATTCTCTTTACCACAATCCTTCCTGGTCCCATTTTGGCAAACGCTCTCTCTGAATGTGAGCACACAAGTGCTGTGTCATTGATCTCTCTGGCTCAGACCCAACCAGGAGTTAATCCCCGCAGGCTGTGCAAACAGGAGCAAGAGGCTCAGCGATAAACCCTTTCCTGGATCTACCAAGCCTCTCTCTAAATCACCTCCAGTGGGAGACACCAGTCCAGACTGAGCGCTGCCCTCCGGGGGCGGGGGGCGGGGAGACCTGGACACGCCCTTCACTGTCCAGAATCTTCCAATCACCCCCTTGGAAATGGAACTCAAGCTTGGATTGTGAAATTTAACCATTTCCCATCCAAATAAGAATATGTATGTATAAATGAGTCCCTTTGCTGTATAACAGAAATCTACACATGGCAAATCAAATATCCTTCAATAAAATTTTTCAAAAATTTAAAAAATAAGGAACTACACATTTTCTATAACTTCATCAAACAAATCATTCACATAAGACACCTAAGGATAATTTATTTAACTATCTGTTTTTGTCCAATTAAGTGACAATATACAAAATATACATCTTAAAATTTCAAAGGAGTGTGATATTTAAGAAAAATTAACAGATGAGATTTCACCTTCAAAGTTTAACATTTCCACCTGGATTTGCATTGCTTAAAAAAGATCATTCCTTTTTTTCTTTCTTCATACCTGTACTAACGTGATGGCCATTCACACCCAGAACATATACTCTAAGAACCCCCACCCGTGACTACAGGTACTATTTCCCAAGCATGGCCATGATGTAAGTGATGGGTCTACACTGAAAATGAAAACTACTCCCATAAAACCAGAAGGATAAGAAGAGGATGGGGAAATGGTGTCCCTTTAGCAGAAGGTATGCCCCTGAGACTGTGGCCCTCCCAGCCACTGCGACGCGTGCTTCTCCACCTCGGGTCCTCCTTCCCCTCACTCTCCATTCCCTCTGCTGTCTCCTTCCCCCATCCTTCCTTTCAGAGACATCATGGGGTAAGTCTCAGGTGGGTTGAAGGCTGAACAGGTAGGTTAATGTTGGCTTTCTGCTTTCCACTTCCTCCTCAGTCTCATTTTCACACTAGAATTTTCTGGGGTCTGCACAGCAGAGCCTGCAGAGGGAGTGAGGATGGCTCTTTCGCGTCCTAGGGGAGGTTCTCGGTGACCCACAGGCATGAAGGTTTGGGGAGGGTGGGAGGCCAGCCAAGGAGAGGACTCTGGCCAGTGGACATACTGCTTGATTCTGTCCCAAACTTTTGGGTTGTAAGTATATCCCTACTGAATTTAAAACACCAAGTCTTCCCCCACAGTCTTAGTCCATTCAGGCTGCAATAACAAAAATACCATAGACTGGGTAGTTTATAAACAATAAAAAATTTATTTTTTACGGTCTGGAAGTTGGGAAGTACAAGATCAAGGTACTACAAGGTTTGGCATCTGACTAAGTAGGTGCTAGTTGCTCAGTTGTGTCCGGCTCTCTGTGACCCCATGGACTACAGCCCGCCAGGCTCCTCTGTCCCTGGGATTCTCCAGGCAAGAATACTGGAGTGCATAGCCGTTCCCTTCTCCAGGGGATCTTCCTGACCCAGGGGTTGAACCTGCGTCTCCTGCATTGCAGGCAGATTCTTTACCATCTGAGCCACCGAGGAAGCCCTTGGTGTCTGATTAGGGATATTTTTCTGGTCATTTCACTGTGTCCTCACCTCCCAAAGATGCCACTTCCAAATACCATTATATTGGGCATTAAGATTTAATATATGTATTTTGGGGGAACAAATGTTCAGTCTATAATATCCATCAATATGCTTGATGAAATACATTTAATTTTGAAAGAAGTCAAGTTAAAATGAGCTTTCAAATTTTTTTTGGAAAATCACAGGTTACCCTACAAAAATCAGATACCATGAAATGTCACAAAACTAGGGATAAGAATAAATGTTTGAAGAAGAGGCAACTGGTGTATCTTAATCAAAAGGACATGTGTTTTACCCAGAATTGCTTTAGAGGTGGCAATAGGTGGCTGGATGGTTTACTCTGTGCATATTTGGGGGTTTATTATTATAGTACTAACTTGTTTTTGCTTTCAAAGAGTCTGAAGCTCTTCTTATAATTGAGAGACAGTATAAGTGGTTAAAAGTAAGACTTTGCACTCACGTTAACCTGGGTCAGCTTTGTGAGTTATCAGTTCAGTCAACTTGGGCAAGTACATCATTTATTCATCTAAAGATCAGGACAAACTTGTACTTCCCTCATAAGATGGCTGTAAGGCGTCAAGGGAAAAATGCTCAGTAACTGTTAACTTTGATCATTTCTGCTACTGTCATTACCGTCAATTTCACTGTGGTCATCACAACGATGTTGTGGGGGCAGAGGGACAGTAGATAGCCTCCATTTCACATATCTCTATGCTGGGCTTTTCTAACATGAGTTCAAAGTGGTCCTAACTTATAAGGGCCTACAGCTTGACTGGAGCTCTCCAGGGCTCCAATCAGAGGCTGAGAGCCAGAGGCATGATATGAATTTTCACAGGTTGCAAGAAGAATAAAAGCCTTTAATTATAGTATGTTAATACTAGATAAATATTAAATGTATCTAGTATAGGATACACTAGTATGCCTTTTAGGATTATTTCATAGCTTCACTCACTCACTGAACTTAGAATATTGAACCAAATAAGAAACCAGCTACTGAGGGGTACGGGGCGAGGTCGAAAAAGGACAGCTGTATGTTGCACAACTCCTGAAGCACTGTGCTCATGACCTCTAATGCAGTCAATGAACCTGGAGTTAGGTGGTACCACTGAAGGTCAGAGGGAGACCAGACTTTGAGGTCAGACAAAATAGGATTCAAACCCAGCCCCTGACATGAAGGCATGTTAACTAAACTTTGGATATATGTCCTAATATGTAAAATGAGAAAAATTATTCCTATGTGTTAGGTTACTCTCAGAATTAGAAATTTAATTCAGACCATGTAATCAGACAGTCCTAAATACACAGCCCTAAGAGAAGACAGGGCTTCCCCGGTGGCTCAGGGGTAAAGAAACTGCCTGCAATGCAGGAGATGTGAGTTCAGTCGCTGGATCAGGAAGGTCCTCTGGAGGAAGGCATCGCAATCCACTCCAGCTGGAGAATCCCATGGACAGAGGAGCCTGGCAGGCTACGTAGGGTCACAGAGTCAGCCATAACTGAAGCGACTTGGCATGCACCCAAGCAAGAGAAGACAAGAGGCTCACTGTCATTTCAGAGACTACTTTGCAAGGTTACATCTTCCCAGGCAGGGCTCCCACATAACTCCAAGGGGATCACTTCATGAAGTATCATGACTTAACACTTTTGTTGTTGTTTATCAGCTGCTCAGTCGTGTCCAACACTTTGCAATCCTGTGGACTGCAGCATACACAGCTTCCCTGTCCTTCACTATCTCCCAGAGTTTGCTCAAACTCACGTCCATCGAGTCAGTGATGCTATCCAATCTTTCCCAGCATCAGAGTCTTCTCCAATGAGTTGGCTCTTCACATCAGATGGCCAAAATACTGGGGCTTCAGCTTCAGCATCAGTCCTTCCAATGAATCTTCAGAGTTGATTTCCTATAGGATTGACTGGTTTGATCTCCTTGCTATCCAAGCGACTCTCAAGAGTCTTCTCTAGCACCACACTGCCATTGATTTAATAGGCACTATGCCTGCAATTAAGGACGCTGCCACTAGGTGTCAATATGGAGAAATACCCACATGGTACAAAGAGTCTGGCTCCCTAAAGCCAGGAGCGAGACACAAATCAATGCTGAGGTACACAGCAGGTAGATTTAATCATGTGTCAGAACAGTGCAGACTTCCTATTGCTCTAGAAACACTTATTAGCCTAATTTGGTTCATTCACTTACTGATTTAACAATTATTTATGAACCCTGCTAGGAACTGCTGAGTCAAGTCAAAGGTTTCTAAGTGAACCCACTCCTGGTTACTACATTATAAGCAAGTCCCTAGGGCATCTTCTGTAGATCCACATGCCCACAAATGCATCATAACAGGGAGGAGCTGTACAGACTCACCCATTCCTCCATCTGCGATTAGCATGACTTCTGTTAAGGGCTCTGGACATCCTGTGTCCAGGCTGGTTCTGGCTTCTTTCAGGCGAGGGACCACCAGGAAATCAGGACCACATTAAAGCGGGCAGGGGTGGTCTGGCTCCATTCTGCACAACCAAGAGAAAGACTAGCCAAGGCAGGTCTCTAAAGCACAGTTCAGTTTGGGAAACAATATTCAGAGGTAGACCAAAAGCAGAATGACCAAAAGGGAAGCAACTTGCCCAGCCTTGAGTCTGTCTGGTGAGACACAGGAAATGTGATGCTGGCTACTCAAGCAGCACGTGGGGAAGTGAGAGTTAAATCAACAGTTTTCAGGTCTCCATCCAGCCCTCTGCTCACCTGTGGGCCCCTGAAACTAGACTTGCATCAGGCTGGCAATCTCCCCGGCTCAGTTCCCAAGACGCCAGCACCTAATATGACATCATTATTTCTGCCAAACAGCTGCAGCCAGCAACAGCCCTGAGTCCCCAGGCCCCCTGGTACCTGTCTGTGCTGATGGGCATCTTCTCTTTCAGGACCCAGAACATGTTCCCTAGGGATGGGATCTTATAAATGGTGGTGAGGATCTCAGATCACCCACCAGAAGGTGAAGTGGGCCATGTGGGGTAGTGACCAGGGCACAGCTCCCAAGGCCCACCACCCAGCTGGGATGCCCCTGTCACTTCCTGCCCGGGATGCTGGCCTACAGATTGAACCCTGCTACGTATGTCTTGGCTCATTGTCTAAAAAGTGGATCAAAAGTACTGCAGCAACCTCACGTTGTTATGGTGAAGATACAAAGTGTTTGCATTTAAATCACTTAGAAGGATGCTGGGAAACAAACACTCAAAGTGTTTGAGCGAGAGAATACTGGACCAGCAGCCAAAAGACCCACACGTGGCTGTGGGCTCCCTGTAAACTTGAGACTCGGAAGCTTCCACTACAACTTGTCTGGCCTCACGTGCCTGATCCATAAGTGGCAGGAGATAAAACACCCGATCTCTGCAGTCTTTCTGATTCAAACCCTAAACGAAAATGCTAATGGGAACGTTTTGTCAATTTGTTTTTTGAAATTCTTTGTTTAAATTTTCCTTTTCTTTTCCAGTGATGTTCACAGTGAGGGCCTGCTGGATAGTGAAGGTCAGGTTCCCTGTCTTGTGGTGGGTCCCAGAGGCTTTGGGTGACCTCTCACTCCAAGTTGGAGGTCCTCAGCCTAGGGCTGGCTCCACAGGCCCTACCCGGACACCTGGCGCCATACTTCAACCAGGTTCAAGCAGCCACTGCCCTGAGCATGCCCTCAGCAAATGCCCTTAAATACAAGACCCGGGGAAAGTCAAGAGTAGTTCTCCCTCAAGGAAGCAAAAAGATGGAATGCCTTCTTGTAAAGTGCCTTTCTCTCGCAGTCTCCAAAGAAAGTCAGGCTTCCCCCGCATTTCTTTCTTTCTTCCATCTGGTTTTAAGCCACCAAAAGCTCTCTTCTGCCCACTGAATCCTGCGCCACCCTGGGCTTCCCAACCCAGACCTGCTGCACAGAGTCCGCATGAAGCACCTGCTCCCGGGTCATGAGCACCCACCGCCCCGGCTGTTCCGAGTAGGCTGACGCCCGCACTGGGACAAGTCGGTCCGTCTGGGCCCGGAGCCGGCCGTCTGCTCTGGGCAGCAGGGCTGGGGGGCTCGTTACAGCTGGGAAGCATAACCAGCCAGCAGCAGACTAACAGACGGCAGCAGGAATGATTTAAGCCATTTCCGAAGTCTCGGGGTTAAAAATACACGCTTTTGGCTGTGAGATGGCGTATTGTGCTCACGACTACTTGGGGACAGGATTTCCATATTTTGTCAGGAGTGGGGGAGGCGGGCAGGGGAGGAAGGGCGGCGAGAACAATAGCATGGCCCCATGGCCGGCTTTGCCCGGTGCAAGCCCAGGAGGGCACGGCCTCCACCCCGAGTACACCCCGCTGGCAGGCAAGCAGAGGGTGTCTCCACAGGCCACCTCAATGCTCACAGCAACAGTGACCACAGTAGCCAGGATGTGGAAGCAACCTAAGTGCCCATCCACAGGTAAACATTAAAGAAGATGTGTGTGTGTTCAGTTGCTTCCAACTCTCTGTGGCCACCAGGCTCCTCCACCCGAGGAATTTTCCAAGCAAAGAATACTAGAGTGGGGTACTATTTCCTACTCCAGGGGATCTTCCCGACCTGGGGATCAAACCCATGTCTCTTGTGTCTACTGCATTGGCAGGAAGATTTTTTTTTAATTAATTTATTTTAATTGGAGGCTAATTAGTTTACAATATTGTGGTGGTTTTTGCCATACATTGACATGAATCAGCCACGGGTGTACATGTGTCCCCATCCTGAACCCCCCTCCCACCTCCCTCCCCATCCCATCCCTCTGGGTCATCCCAGTGCACCAGCCCTGAGCAACCTGTCTCATGCATCGAACCTGGACTGGCGATTTATTTCACATATGATAATATACATGTTCAATGCCATTCTCTCAAATCATCACCCTCGCCTTCTCCCACAGAGTCCAAAAGTCTGTTCTTTACACCTGTGCCTCTTTTGCTGCTCGCATATAGGGTCATTGTTACCATCTTTCTAAATTCCAATATATGTGCATTAGTATACTGTATTGGTGTCTTTCTTTCTGACTTACTTCACTTGTATAATAGGCTCCAGTTTCATCCACCTCATTAGAACTGATTCAAATGCATTCTTTTTAATAGCTGAGTAATATTCCATTGTGTATTCTTTACCACTGGTGCCACTTGGGAATCCCTAAAGAAGATGAACTATGTATATATACATATAGAATACTGCTCAGCCGTAACAAAGAGGTAACAAAATGGATGGACCTAGAGAGTTTTATGCTGAGTGAAATGTCAGGCAGAGGAAGACAAAAACTCTACAATATCACTTATATGTGAAATGCAAAAAACAAAACAAAGGTATATAACAAAACAGGCTTACAGATACAGAGAACAAACTGTGATTACCAGTGTGGAGAGAAAAGCGGGGAGGGACAAGACAGGGGGAGGTGATTAAGAGATACAAACAACTATGTGCAAAACAGATGACCAAGAAAGATTCAGCACAGAAAAATACAGCCATCACTGTGTAATAACTTTAAAGGGAGCAGAATCAATAAAAAGATGGAATCACTGTGCCGTACACCTAAAACTAAGGCAACACCGTAAATCAACTACACTCCAATAAAAATAAATAAGAAACCTGATGATCATGTCTCAGTGCTCCTCATCTTGAAGTGTGCACGTATGCCTCATGCTTGGGAGCACGATTGGTCTTGGGACTCAGAGGGCAGTAATGGGCTATCAGTGGAGATCCCAGACCCAGCTGCAGGAGGGTGGAAGTCTAGACAGAGAATGAGGATGCTAACCTTCCCATCTTCCGTCTCAGAGAAACGGGGATTCTCCTTCCAGCGGGAGAACACAGAGCTGGAAGGACAGTCCCCGGTGCTCCCAGTGTCCCCAAAGCTCTGTAATTAGGGTACAGACGCATACTGCAGCGAACACGTGTGCGTGAAAACACCATTGTCGGGCTATATGGAATTCTAAGTAAAAATTCCAGGAAACCAACGGACTTTTGAGAAAAGCACATAAAGTGATGAAGACAATGAATCATACCCCTTGGGAAACACTCGTTTTTCAAAGCTAGCCTTTCTTCAAGGAGGTCAGGAAGGGAGCATGAGAACTGAATTCGCATTTGAGCCTCTCTCCACTCCACTCTCGGTCCTCAGATTTGGCGGAAGATAAACCCCTGCCCCGGACTTTCAATCCAAGGAGCGGCCTCTTTCTTTGTCCCTTTGGCTTTCCTCCCACTGTGTGCAAAACTGTTATTACACCCCCAACTCCCCTTCAGCATGACCTCTTGACATTTCAGACTCAAAGGCAGCCACTGAAACTGGGTCAAGTAGAGATATGAGAACCTGAGACAGATCATCAAACTTATAAACATCACAACAGCTAAATCTCCAGATCCAACTGTCCCAGGCCAGAAGGACAGACAGCTGTTGAAGTGCGTAGGTAAGACAGACATCCACAGAGAGCCCTCACCTCCACCCAAACTGACATTGTGACACTGGGTCTGGATTTGGACTTGTACTGCCCTGAACTGTATATTCTATACTCAGGGAGATAACACACCAGTGTTTTATACACATCTATTTTTGATATGGGTCTAGATTGTAGAGACATTCTATTGATAAATACCAATAATAATTCTGGGCTTCCCAGGCGGCACCAATAGTTAAGAACCCGCCTGTGAATGCGGGAGATCTAAGAGATGCAGGTTCAATCAGTCCCTGGGTAAGGAAGATCCTCTGGAGGAGGGCATGGCAAACCACTCCAGTATTCTTGCCTGGAGAATCTCATGGACAGAGGAGCCTGGTGGGCTACAGTGCATGGGGTCGCAAAGAGTAGACATGACTGAAGTGACTTACCACATAACCACCACAAGGATAACACTACTGACAATTCCTAAGTAAGCAATCCTGCTCTCTGAAATCTATTCACAAACCGGGTATGTCGAAGAGGCTTGCTGACAACAACAATCTGAGGTCAGGAAGACTCTTGGAAGTGGAAGAACTAATTCTCTGCAGGAACACAGTGTTCTCCTGGGGCCAGGAGTCACCACAGTGGCGTCTTCATAGCTGACGTTCATGGGGCGCTTATTATGGGTCAGGAATTGAATTCGTTTCCTGAGGTTGCTGTAACAATGTACACGAACGGGGTGGCTGAAAATAACAGAAATCTATTGTCTCACAGTTCCATCAACCAGAAGTCCAAAATCATGTGACAGGGTTGGTACCTTCCGGTGGCTCTGGGGAGAATCAGTCCCAGGCCTCTCTCCCAGGCCCTGGTGGTGACTGGCAACCCTCAGCATCCTGATCATAGATGCACCCCTTCAACCTCTGCCTGCATCTTCACGTGGCTTTCCCCTCTGTGGTCTTCATGCCTCAACCCTCCCTCTCCTTTCTCTTAAAAGAACACCAGCCATTGGATTCGGGGCCCACCCTAAATCCAGGATAATTCCATCTCAAGATGCTGAAATTAGTTATATTTTCAAAGATCCTATTTCAAAGTAAGTTCACATTCACAGGTACCAGGGGTTAGAACTTGGACCCGTCTTTTGGGGGTCGGGCACAATTCACCCCATTACAGGTAACCTAAGGGGAACTCTGTGTGGAGGAAACCTCTGAAGTCATCCTGTCCCCACCCCCATGGTTGTGAACATTCTCCGCTATGATCCCTGACCGCAGCCAATCAGCTGTCCGGGACCAGTCCAGCACCAGGGAAATCTCAGCTCTGATGGAAGCCTTGGCCACTTCAGACAGCTCTGGGGTTCCTAAAGAGTGTCCTGGGTGCACAATTTCACCCTGGGGTTGCTAATCCTATTATCCCCAACTTTCAGATGAAGAAACCAAGGCCAGAACAGTCTCCTGCAGCAAGAGTACAGAGGAGGGTAAGTCTCTAGACGAGTTCTCAGGTCTCGTCTCAACTCTAGACGCATTCTCAAGGTGCCAGAATTACCTGGCCGTTTCTAAGGCCACCCCAACCTCACCTTGTTCATAAGACTGACAAATGCTGAGCTGACTGATGCCAGGGCAATAATCAGAGCAAGAGAATCATATTTTTTTTCCTTTGAGTTGCAGGTACCCTTCCATTTTCTCAACAGTGCAGTTGTGTCCCCCTGATGCTTGGCTGAGAACACAGAGCATCTCTTTAAGAAGAATCAGGGTTCCCAGGATCACCCCGCCTCCCCTTCCCCTGCGTCATTCACAGGGTCACATTATCCTCATATCAGCCACATGAATGTATTCACCCCACACACCCTCTGCTGAACACCACACTGAAAGTATTTCAGTAGATTTTCCAGTAGAGTATTTCTGTCCCATATGTAGCCCTGGAGCTCAATATGCCTCCTTTGACGAGACTGCTCCTTCCTTCCTTCCCTGATCCAATCATGAACAGACACACAGCATCCCTGGTAGGGACAGCTGAGTGAGCTTAGCCCGAAGGCTCTGGGGGCTCGGGTGCGGGCCGTTCCCCAGGGACAGAGGGACAGGGCTTTCTTCTGCTGCTTTCCTTGGACTGATGGTCAGCTACCTTACGCACTGGGGGAAATGTTCATCTTTTTCCCTTTACATGTATTTCTATGACAAGCTCCTCAAATTCTGTCATTAAATCATTACTAAGCTTTCAGGGAAAATAAAGCCAAATTTATTCAGGGAAATGAGCCACTTTTAAGCCCTTAATACAGGAGAGAACAAGTAAAGCAACATAGCAGGACTTGCCCGATGAACTCAAACGAGCGCTCGCTTTTATGACTTCAGAAACACACATCCCTGCACCCTCATCAGGCCTCCTCTCCGGGTAATAGTGATGCAGCCAGAAACTGAAGCTGTTCAGAGCAGAATTCTTGCTTTTAGTTCTCAGGCAGTTCCAGTTTTCACCGTCTGATGTCCTCTGTCAATTTGCCATAGACAGATCTTGAAAACCACACAACTAACTGCCGACATCCTTCCTGCACGATGTGTTAACACGTAGGCCAAACCCACCCCCATCAGCCATGCTTTTTTGGGCAGAAGCCCTAAGAAGTAGCCTGAATGTACATCGCACAGGTACATCTGAAAGTGTGCATGTGGGCGTGAAGTTTCTCGGTGAAGAAAACCACCCCTGGTGAGGTGAGGTCTGTCTGCAGCAGTCAGTGAGTGAAGGTTCCTTTCCAGGCCCCAAAGCAAAACATCACACAATCAAAAAAAAAAGAGAGAGGCCAAATTTTCCATCAACAGTTTAAACTGTCAACACTTGGGAACACCTGCTGAATGGGTGGGAGGCAGGGTCCCCAGGAGAGCAACTGTGTGGAGCCCCAGGAGCCCAAGACCAAGGAGGGCTAAGTGATAACTGACTGATTTCTTATTTGGGTCAGTATAGAAAAATAGAAAAATTAAAACCATTTTGGTTTTTGTAAAAATAAACATTGCGTTTTCTCAAGTTGAGGATTGGTGGCTTGAATCCTGACTGCCAAGCGGATGACATTTTGCCAGAATCGGAGGGAGGATCTGAGTAGTTTGGGAACACAAAAGTTGTTTTAGAAACAACATCCTGGGGCTTCTGGTTGTCCGGGGGTTAAGACTTCACCTTCCAATGCAGGGGGTGCAGGTTCAGTCAGGGGGTTTTTGGCCTTGTGGCCAAAAAACAAAGCATAAAACAGAAGCAATATTGCAGTAAATTCAATAAAGACTTTAAAAAACAGTCCACAAAAATCTAAAAGGAAATGATACAAATGAACTTACCTACAAAATAGAAAGAGACTCACAGACTTAAAAAACAAACCTATGGTTGCCGGGCGGCCGGGATAGTTGAGGACTTAGGGAGGGGTCATGAACACACTGCTATATCAAAATGCATAACCAACAAAAACCCACTGCCGGGCACAGGGAACTCTGCTTCATGTCATGTGCCAGGCTGGATGGGAGAGGGGTTTGGGGGAGAATGGAGACATGTATATATACGCCTGAGTCCCTTCACCGTTCACCTGAAACCATCACAATATTGTTGATTGGCTATACCCCAGTACAAAATGGTTTTGGTATTAAAATAAAATTTTAAAATGGTCCACACACACAAAAGAGCAACCTTCCTGTGACTGGACTTGAGGGGCTGCAAAGGCATCTTTTCTGGAGTCTGGGGGTGGGGGCTGGGCTCAGTGCTCCCCACATGTGTCATTTCTGCTCTCTGCGTTCCTTCCAGGAAGCTCAGTGTGGCCAAGTGTTTAGGACAACTATTCAGTCTGGATTCACGATGCTCCAAGGCCAACCCCAGCTCCCCCACTCACTGTCTGTGAAGTAAACTTCCCTGGGCTCCAGTTCTTTATCTGTAAAAGGGAATTATAGTGGTCCAAGCCTCATGGAGCTTCCCAGGGGGCTCAGTGGTAAGGATCCACCTGCAATGCAGGAGACCCAAGTTCAATTCCTGGATCAAGACGATCCCCTGGAGAAGGAAACAGCAACCCATTCCAGTATTCTTGCCTGGAGAATCCCATGGACAGAGGAGCCTGGCAGGCTACAGTCCATGGGGTAGCACAGAGTCAGACATGACTGAAGTGACTTAGCACTCACGCAAGCCTCTTGGGCTCAACATAAGGATTAAAAACAACAATGCATGCAAAGACTTTAGGCTTTTACACAGAACACAGTGAACACTTAATATATGTTAGCAATGTCTGCTATCTTTCTGCCACCAAAACCTCACCCCAGCTCCACAACTGAGTGGAACTGAACACCGGCAGGCACTCGACATTCCCGCAGTTGGGCCTGTATCTGAATGATCTCCTCTATCCTCCTGGGGACCTCACTAAGAACGGCATTCCTGTTATTTTTATCCTGATGAGAAAACTGAAGCTGGGGATGCAGAGACAGGATCCACCCAAGTCCCAGTGCCTCAGAGGCAAAGTTCTAGGTGGTCACACACGACTGTCCACACATGATTGTCCATGACAATCACATAGAAATAATCCATTAAGTGGCTTCTCTGGGTGGTAGAAAAAACAAAATGGGAAAAGAGAAATGATCTGAAATGGAGACGAGTAGTCAGTGAGGATCTCAACTTGTAATTAAATTGACTTTTTGAAGAATCCAATCATGATACTATTTTCTCTATAAGCACCTTGGTGCCTGCTAAGTCACTTCAGTCATGTTCTACTCTTTGTGACCCCATGGACTGTAGCCCGCCAGGTTCCTCTGTCCATGGGATTCTCCAGGCAAGAACACTGGAGTGGGTTGCCGTGCCTTCTTCCAGGCAATCTTCCTGATCCAGGGATAGAACCTGTCTTCTGTGTCTCCTGCATTGGCAGGTGGGTTCTTTACCATTTGCTCCACCTGGGAAGTCCTTAATGAATATTACTTTGCCAGAACAACTGTGGGTGAAAAATAGAGCAAAACAGTAGGTCAATACCTCCATCACCTTTCCCAAATTGAGAGCAAGTGGCTGTGGACTTGTGAAGTTCAAGGAAACTAGATGTTTAATAGTGCTCACATTGTTCAGGATGCACTTAGCTGTGCTGGGGATCTTGGAATATCCCAGATTTCACCTGGAAGTCATATATGACAATCATGGGGGTCATAGCTGTCCATACAGCCCCAAGCCAGGGCCCCAAGGAAGGGGCTATGGCCACGGTTCTCCACTCAGTAGGATTACCCGACAAAAACAAATACAGGATGGCCAGTTAATTTGAGTAGCGGATTAACATATATTTTAAAAATATAAGTATATTCTAAAACTGCATGTGACACATTTTATTAATAAACCGTTCAGAAGCACTAATGTTCATAGCAGCACTGTTCATAATAGCTGAAATGTGGAAACAACTCAAATGTCCATCGACAGATGAATGGATAAACAAACTGTGCTATAGTCATAACTCGGAATACTATTTGGTCTTAAAAAAGAAAGGAAATTCTGTTGCACACTACAACATCAATGAAGCTGGCAGGATATTATGCTAAGGAAAATAAACCAAACGCAGAAGGGCAAATATCATATGATTCCACTTCTATGAGGAACCTAGACTAGTCAAATTCACACAGAACATAGAACAATGGTTGCCTGGGGCGGGGGCAGTGGGAGGAGGAGATGGGGAGTTAGTATTTAATGGGGATAGAATTTCAGTTTGGGATGATGGAAAGAGTTCTGGAGATGGATGGTGGTGATGGCTACACAAGAAAATGAACTTAATGCCACTGAACTTTACACTTAAAATGGTTTAAGTGGTCATTTTTATGTTATGGATATTTAACCACAATAAAAAATGTTTACAGTTTATCTGAAATTCAAACTTAACTGGGTGTCCCATGTTTTTATTTGCTAATTCTGGTAGCCCGAAGCCTGCGGGACACTGGCACAGTCTGGAGGCATTTTTGATTGTCACAACTGAGGACAAGGTGCTACCGGCATTTGATAGGCAGAGACCACTACCCATCTTCAATGCACTCCTTGGAGAGCCTCTGTAACCGGAGTTACCTGGTCCAAAATGTGAAGAGTGCCAAGGCCAAGAATCCCTGCCCTAGAGGGGTGCAGGGAAACCCTCAGGAGATTTTGTCCTGGACCTGGGAATGTAAACTTCAGCCACTGATCACAAACAACAGGTTCCCACAGGAAAATGAAAGTGCACAAATCCTAGTTGTATCAAGGCACACCTAAAAACTATTTTTAATCACTCTGCACATTATTTTTACATACAAAATTCTGTTTGTCAGAGAGACCCTGAGAGCCATTATTCATAGGCAAAAAAATAGATCCCCTAACAGAATTCGTTTTGACTCCTTCCAATAAAGATTAAGAACTTATCAAAAAAAAAGATCTTTCTGTCCAATCTCAGCAGCAATATGTCTGGTAAAGCACTTCAGCCACAATAACAAAATTAGGAGATTGCCTAAGGATGGATTAAACCCCACGCCCCACAGCAGACTTCCATGCAGTATCCAGAAAGACATGCACTTCGGCCACTGGGACAAAAACACTTCAGTGGCAAGTCTGTGTGCCAAGGTGATGCTTAGCTGTCCCCACATGACCTCGCATTCACTCCCTAAACCTTTTAAGCATAGAAGAAAAGAAAATCCACCAAGAACTTGAGAACAAGCACAGTAAAGTTTGAAGCACATTTTTCACTGTTAATGATAACACAAATCAATGCTTTATCACTGATGAATTAAGAATCAAAGACAAAATAGCAGCTTATTGCCAAAGCTACTTTAAGAAAAACAAGCAAACAAGAGGAGTACCACTGAACTGTGTATACATTATACTCATGATCCATCAAGAAAATCAGTGAGGAGAGAAAACAGTATTTCTGCGGCTTGAAAACCATCGATTCATTCATCAACAAAAGTTTTTTAGTGCAACCAGAAAATCTGAAAGAAAATAGTTGTTGGCAACTTAAACCCTAGGACTGGAAAAGCACATTTTAAAAAAAAAAAAAAATTGAGGGCCTTTATGGAAAGTTATGGGCTTCCTAAGTGGCACCAGTGGTAAAGAACCTGCCTGCCAATGCAATAGAAGCAAGAGATGTGGGTTCAATATGTGGGTGGGGAAGATGCCCTAGAGAAGGAAATGACAACCCACTCCAGCATTCTTGCCTGGAAAATTCCATGGACAGAGAAGCCTGGTGGGTTACAGTCCATGGGGCCGCAAAGAGTCACACATGACTTAGCAACTGAGCACGGGTAAAAAGCTGTAGAAAGAAAAAACTCTATAGAGAATGGAATGTAGAAAACACGTAAATAAGAAAGGAAATCTACAGCCAAAATTAGGTCACAATGGGACAGCTGCTTTCCAGGTCTTGGAGGCAGGCACTGTGTACAATGCCTCCGGGTGTGGAAATTTGCATTCATTTCCTCTCTGCTCCCATCTCCTGCCTTCCTTCCCCAACTGTGTCTTCCTTCCTGCTGGCCTGGGGTCTCATAGCTCTTGTCAGCATTCAAAGAGCCCTTAAAAAATATCCAGGAGCCCTGAGAACAAGACAGAGATATTTCTCCTAACCAGGGGTCCTACAGGATAACTGCAGGTAAAATGCAGACTTTAAAACCATCCTTGGATTTTACAAATATTCTGTTAGCAAATAACTGCTCTGCACCAGTCACCTACACTCACACGTGTAACACACGAGCATGACAGGCGGGATGAGGGCTGTGACCACACTTGCGTGCGTGTGTGCGTGCTCAGCTGTGTCCAACTCTTTGCAACCCCATGGACTGTAGCCTCCTCTGTCCATGGGATTTTCCAGGCATAGATACTGGAGCACGTTGCCATTTCCTTCTCCAGGGGTTCTTCCCGACCCAGAGTTTGAACCCGCGTCTCCTGTGTCTCCTGCATTGGCAGGCAGACTCTTTACCAGCGAGCCACCTGGGAATCCTGTCCTTGATTTGAATGCAATGCAACAAACTCCACAGTTGGGACACAACCCAGAACCAGGCATCAAATTGAGGGTGGGATGACTTGAGAGAACAGCATTGAAACATGTATATTATCATATGTGAAATCGATCACCAGTCCAGGTTCGATGCATGAGACAGGGTGCTTGGGGCTGGTGCACTGGGAGGACCCAGAGGGATGGGGTGGGGAGGGAGGTGGGAGGGGGGTTCAGGATGGGGACATGTACACCCATGGCTGATTCATGTCAATGTATGGCAAAACCACTACACTATTGTAAAGTAACTAGTCTCCAATTAAAATAAATTAATTTACAAAAAAAAAATTATTTTAAAAAATCTGAATAGTCATCCAGGAGTCTACAAGGAAGTCACTAGGTCTGTGAACTTTGTGGACAGCTAAGGCGTCTGTCCTCCTTACCACACTTAGAGTTCTAAATGGTCTTGGTTTTCTCATTTCAGAGATCCCATCAGATGAAAACAAACACAATAGCAGAGAGCTGAAATAGACAGGAACATCTCTCTCACAAATATAGCTCATAGCCTGGATGAGAGGAAAGCAGGAAAATGGAAGATGACGATGGTGATCACAACTCAAAACACAGCAGCTCCTTGGCCCTCAGTGATGGGGTCCCCGCCAGGCACCACTCCACAGACCATGAAGAGACCACCATGCAGACAAAGTCATGAACTTGGAGTCAGATGTTGCAGTTCCAGTTCTAACTTTTTGCTATCTGTGTTTCACAAACACAGATAGTTTAGCCTCTTGGAATCTCAGCTTTAATCACAAAATGAAGATAATCAGCTTGCCGCTTCTGACCACCACATTGAGTATGAAAACGGTCTTAGAAATAAAGTGTGATCATACACACAATCAAGGACTATACTTAACTAATAATTAGTGTGTGTGTGTGTGTGTGTGTGTGTGTGTGTGTGTGTGCAAGTGGCAGTCACTCAGTCCTGTCCAACTTTGTGCCCCATGGACTGTAAGCTTGCCAGGCTCAGGCTGCCATTTCCTTCTCCAGGGGATTTTCCTGACACAGAGATTGAACCCTGGCCTCCCGCACTGCAGGCAGATTCCTTACCATCTGAGCCGTCAGTGAAGCCCCTAATAACCAGTGTGTGCTATGCTTAGTCACTCACTCATGTCTGACTCTACGTGACCCCACGGACTGTAGCCAACCAGGCTCCTCTGTCCATGGGGATTCTCCAGGCAAGAATATTGGAGTGGGGATCTTCCCAACTCAGGGATCCAACCCGGGTCTCCTGCATTTCAGGCGGATTCTTTACTGTCTGAGCCACCAGGAAAGCCCAATAACCAGTACACATATTAACCAGAGGTCACCATGAGAATTTGGTAGTGGGTGTGTCCCAGGAAGGGAACATTCACACCCTAGTAGTGTGAACTAGGCAGGCATACAGGGAAGAACCTAGCAGAGCCTGTTTGTTCAAATGTCTCTGTGTCCCCTTGTTTCCATCTGGCCCAGCAAGCATCTGTTTACCAAACACATGCTTTTCGTGAACTGACTTCCCTGCTCTGAGGTCCCTGACCACCCCACTTCCCCTTAGCTCAGAACAGCATGTAAGTCTCATTTGCCAGACTGTCCTCATACTTCTTATGGAGCCCTTGTATGTATGTAAATAATTTTTTTTTCCCTAATGTCTCATGTCAATTTAAGTATTAAGCCAGTCAGAATCTAGAAGAATAGAGAAGAGCTATCCCCTCCATATGGCTGCTCTCTCTAGGGCCAGCCACCGCGCTCTCCACCCCCACTGCTGACCCATCCTGGTCTCCCCTAGCTTGCAGCGTCCAGAGGAGAAAGACACGGGAGAGGGGAGAGGAAGAAAAAGCTCATTCCTGCGAAACCTCAGGAAAGCCAACAGCGCTCTTAACCTGAATTTTCCTCATTATAAAAATGCCTGTCTGTGTGATTCTTAACTGTACATTACCTTATTTGGAGCTCACAGCATTACATGAAGCATCTTGGAAGCCTTAACACACTCCCCAGACCACTGTAATTCATATCATCAAGGCATCAGGCATCAACACACACCTTTATTTTCACTAAAGAAAGTGAGATATATTCATTCAGTGAGAATGAAATACACTCCCTCTCAAATTTGATTTCTCCTCAGTAGAACAGAAGCCTTTCAAACAATTAGATTTGTTCAGTAAAGCTGCAGGGAAAAAGATGGGATGATCCTTTATTAAGCATATTTGAGAGAGGTAGCCTCCATTATGTGCAAGGATCTTATAAACCCTGATGTTTCCAACTCTGTGAGTTTTTAAAATCTTTGTTCTTAATGATTAAATGACAAAGTATTCGCATTTTAACATTATGATGATTCCCTACAGCTTTTCCATTTCCATTTCTATGCCACATCCCTAAAGAATGTGGATGACCCCACTGGCCACTGAGAAAAGGCACTTCTGGGACAATGGAATCCATATAAAAAGGTAAATCCGGAGAAGATGCGGTTTATGACTCTTGCAGAAAGCCAGTACACAGATGCCCGCCTCACCTGCTAGGTATCCCCTTGTCTAACAACGCTTGGCCACTAGAGCCAAACTGAATTCATCTTCTCAAGGAGAATAAATCCATCATCCATGATATTTGCATCATTAACAGGAGCAGTGGGTTAAATATAGCTCTGGCAGCTTTGCTGGACACAGGTAAAGACTGTGGATGTTCAAAGAAAAGAAAAATGTATCATCAAATAAGAGGTCTCCAGTCAAACGAACTGTGCCTCTGATCACAGTGGGCATGCTGTGGTGTGCAAATCCTATGCGGGAGAAATCGCAGATTTGAGATCTAAGAACTCAGAATCCTTCCAAGAAATTTTGACCTACACAATTTGATGCTATGATGCCTCCTTGGAGAATTCACTTAGGTGACTTCCATGTGAAAACTTTCTTCTACTCTTGTCTATCTCAGCTAAAAACTAGTGAAACTTCTTTATTTTTTAATTTTATTGAAGTATAGTTGATTTACAATGTTGTGTTAATTTCTGCTGTACATTAAAGTGACTCAGTTACACATATATATACATTCTTCTTCATATTCTTTTCCTATATGGTTTATCACAGGATATTAAATATAGCTCCCCATGCTACACAGTAGGACCTTGTGTTTTATCAATATTACACATAATACTTTTCACCTGCTAATCCCAAACTCCCAATCCTTCCCTCCCTGATTCCCTCCTCCACAACCACAAGTCTTCTCTCTCTATCTATGGGTCTGTTTCTGTTTTGCAGACATGTTCATGTGTGTCATATTTTAGATTCCACACATAAGTGAGATCATGTGGTATTTACCTTTCTCTTTCTGCTTACTTCACAAAGTATGATAATGTCTAGGTCCACATTGCAAATGGCATTATCTCATTCTTTTTCAGGACTAATATTCCATTATATATATATATATATATATTTATATATATATATATATGCATCTGGTCTCATCACTTCATGGCAAATAGATGGGGAAACAATGGAAACAGTGACAGACTTTATTTTCTTGGGCTCCAAAATCACTGCAGATGGTGACTGCAGCAGTGACATTAAAAGACGCTTGCTCCTTGGAAGAAGAGCTATGACAAACCTAGATAGCCTATTAAAAAGCAGAGATATTACTTTGCCAACAAAGGTCCATCTAGTCAAGCTATGGTTTTTCCAGTAGTCATGTATGGATGTGAGAGTTGCACCATAAAGAAAGCTGAGCGCAGAAGAATTGACGCTTTTAAACTGCGGTGTTGGAGAAGACTCTTGAGAGTCCCTTGGACTGCAAAGAGATCCAACTAGTCCATCCTAAAGGCAATCAGTACTGAATATTCATTGGAAGGATTGATGCTGAAGCTGAAACTCCAATACTTGGGCCACCTAATGCAAAGAACTGACTCCTTAGAAAAGACTCTGATGCTGGGAAAGATTGAAGTAGGGAGGAGAAGGGGACAGAGGATGAGATGGTTGGATGGCATCACCGACTCAATGGACATGAGTTTGAGCAAGCTCCAGGAGTTGGTGATGGACAGGGAAGCCTGGCGTGCTGCAGTCTATGGGGTCACAAAGAGTCGGACGTGACTGAGTGACTGAAATGTGAACTGAAATGTATATACATCCAGTATGTGTATGTATGTATATATATACACACGCGCGCACACACACACACCACATCTTCTTTATCCATTTGTCTGTTGACAGACATTTAGGTTGTTGCCATGTCTTGGCTATTGTAAGTAGCGCTGCAATGAACATTGGAGTGCATGTGTCTGCTTTGAAATAGAGTTTTGTCCAGATGTGTGCCCAGGAATGGTATGTAATACTTCCTATGGCTGCTGAGATTCTAAGCTGTTCCATGAAGAACTGCTTTTCTTTATAACCCTGTAAATGTTGCTGCTGATGCTCCCCAGGCTGCTTGCAAAGATACAGTCCGACCCTCTCAGAGGAAACACCCATGGGCTGGTGAGAGGGGCAAGCACAGATTCCTGCTACCCAGGTCCCCCTGTACATTTCCTGCCTCAAATATCATTTCCTTTCCACCTAGACAGGCCTCTCTTTTTGTCTTCGCTAATGTATAATAACTAACCAGACCTTTCTAAATCCAGGACAGCAATGTCATGCACCCATAGTCATCTGCTTCCATCTGTCATTGTCCCATCCTCAGGGAGGCCGCTCCTCCCCATGTGTAAGGCACAGATGGCAAACGTGGCTCATGTTCCCAGGACCACAGGGACGGGCATGTCACCCACAGGGAACAAGAGCCCTCCCTGAGACTGACATACCGGAAGCAAAAGAAAAGGTTTCCTTTCTGTGGTAGGGATAATAAAGCGGGGTTGCAAGGTGGAGCCTGCCAAAGGCCACATTGATGGCTATTTTCCCTGTCTCGTTGAAGTGACATGTTTGCAAAAGAAGCCAAGCAGAACTGTGATAAAACTACCAGTTTTCTACCCAAGAGCTATTCCCCTCATCATAACCAAACTCTTACTGGGGATGGCAATATGCTTAGCTAACAGGAAATAAACTAAAACAAAACAAAATAAAAAACAGCAACAACTGGATTTCAGCTTCTCTTGCACTTAGGGTTCCTGAAGGACGCAGTGGTGAGTGTGGGATGGAAGCATGAGCTGCTGGCTGGGCTTGTGAGAAATCTGCTTATTAGAGAAGCAGATTGACTCCTCTGGCATGCACCTTTGGCCCCTTGGCTGCTCTCTGCCTGGAATGCAGATGTAATGCTGGAGAAGAGGCAGTCATATTGTGAACATGGGGGATAAGCAACAGTAGGGATGGCTCAGTGGAAAAACAGAAGGATCCTAGGTCTCAGGAAGTCACCACACCAGCCTTGGGCTGCCTGCTTCCAAGCTTCTCATTACGAGAGAAAAGAAAATGTTCAAAAGAAAATCCTCATCAGCACTATATGGAGGTTTCTGTCACTGATTCCTCACTGATACAGAGTTTGTTACTTCCAAGTAGGATGCTACGAGAAACAGAACCCAAGTGAGAACTTGGCCAAAGGGAGAAGATAGAGCTTTGAGCATGCGGATGGAAATCTGGTATCTTGTGTGATGGGAAAAATGTGATGAAACTGTCACCAACTGTACCCTGGAAATGCTACTTGCCAAAAGAAGCTGTGATATCAGAAAGCAAAACGGGGAAAATTCAGAGCACTGGCACCTGCTGGATGCTTCTTTTTAAAATATTTCGGGGGAGGGGTGCTATTCTGGGTCTTCATTGTGGTACAGGGGATCTTCGTTGCAACATAGTAGGATATTTTCTGTTGTGGCCAGTGGGCTCAGTAGCCCCAGGGCATATGGGATCTTAGTTCCCAGATCAGGGATCGAACCTGTGTCTCCTGCATTGGAAGGCGGATTCTTAACCACCAAGGAAGTCCCCTGCTGGTTGCTTCCTGACAAAATGAAGATGAACCCAGGTGGTCATGAGCCGGGCTGCAGAGCCAGGACCAAGAAAAGGCAGTGAGGTGCCTGTGTGCACGCTAAGCCACTCCAGTCGTGTCCGACTCGGTGCGACCCTATGGACTGTAGCCCGTCAGGCTCCTATGTCCGTGGGATTCTCCAGGCAAGAATACTAAAATGAGTTGCCATGCCCTCCTCCAGGTAATCTTCCTGACCCAGGGATCGAACCTGCATCTCTTATGTCTCCTGCGTTGGCAGGTGGGTTCTTTACCACTAGCTTCACCTGGGCCTACAATCCATTTAAGAAGGCACTCACCCTGCCCTTGCACAACCCTGCCTCCATGTACCCCCCAGTAGGCCCAGCCTTGCCCTGCCTCAAGCAGAGAGGAAAGGAAAGAAGTGCAGTCCTTCTGGAAGAGGCCTCTGCCTGAAGCTGGCAGGAGAAGCTAACCAAGAGTCTTATCATTTGAAGCCTTTAGTGCTGTAAAGGCCAATTTCTTTCCTATCCTAGAGTGAAGCATTAATAAGCATATGACAGCCTTAACAAGAGATAAAACTGGGGCCCCGCCAGCCAGAGGGGGTGAGCTTGCAGGCCAACATGGGATTATGGATGTACCCCTGGAGAGGGACAAAGTGCAGAAGAAAAGACAAGACTCTTCAGCTTAAAAAATTACATCCTGACAAAATGTTTGAGCAGCTATTCACTCATAGGATTGACTGGAAGGAAATAAAAACAAATCCACTAAGCACAAAGCTTCCTTCTATTTGTGTACAGAAGCCTATTGGGTACAAACACAAATAGACAGAATAGACAAATACAAATAGAAATTACGCATGCTGCTCATGCTTTGCCTTAGAAGAGAGTTAACAAACACACACACAGTATCTGCCCAGAAGCACAGTCAAGGCGCCATCTAACCTGAGCAGATTTAGACAACCTACAGCATCTACTGGGCTTCCCTGATGGCTTAGCGGTAAATAATCTGCCGGCAATGCAGGAGATGTGGCAAGAGCCAAAGGTGTGATCCTTGGGTCAGGAAGATAACTGGGAGAAGGAAATGGCAATTCACACCAGTATTCCTGCCTGGAGAATCCCATGGACAGAGGAGCCTGGCAGGCTACAGTCCACGGGTCACAAAGAGTTGGACACGACTGAGCGACTAAATAACAACAGCCTCTAATACAAAGTGCAGCGAGGCTCAGGCAGCTCCCCGGGGGGCTACAGTCAGCATCTGCTTTGTTTTTCTTTGTTCTTGTTTTCACCCAGCACTGTGCTATCCCGAGGAAGGACATATATTCCCCCTGGACTCACCCCACCTCCCTCTTGCAGGAAGCACCAGGAATATGTTACGGTCTCTAAAGACATGGGAGAGGATTTTGTGGTTGTAGAGTGCTAACCTCAAGAACAACTCAAACAATCAAGCATTGTGCATGTCTCCCCTGATTCGTGGGTCAAAATGCATGCCCTCAGTGGATTTCCTTTAAACAGTCACAAGTTTCAGAAAAGCTGCAAATATAATATGAAGAACTTTTGTTCCTCTGAATTATTGGAGAGTTGACCCTATGTCCCTTCATTCCTGAATACTTCAGTGTATTTCCTACAAACAAGTACATAACCTACTTAAGCAGGAGAAACCACCTGATGACTATCACCAAATTCTCAGGTTTCACTGATACTTTTTAAATGTCCCAATACTGTCTTTTGTAACAAAAAGACTGCCAGCCCCTTCCGAATCCACACTAAATGCAGTTTTCCTCTCTCTTCAGCTCCCTTCAGTATGGGATGGCCCTCTCGTCTGCCCTTAAGCTCCATAACTTTGGCACTTTGGAACATTACAGGTCAGTTACTATATAGAATATCCTCCCATTTGAGTTTGTTGGGTACTTTCTCATGATTATATTCAGGTTTGTGTTTTAGAGAGAAATATCTGAGTTTTTTATTGATATATATATATGTGTATGTATACCTTGGGGCTTCCCTGGCAGCTCAGATGATAAAGAATCTGCCTGCGATGTGGGAGACCCAGGTTCAATCCCTGGGCTGGGAAGATCCCCTAGAGCACTCCAGTATTCTTATCTGGGAAATATCAGAGGAGCCTGGCGGGCTACAGCCGTGGGGTCACACAGAGTCGGACATGACTGAGCTTTGGGGGTTTATTTATTTATTCATTTGGCTGCATTGCACAGGATGCAGGGTCAAGTCCCCCAACCAAGCATCGATCCCAAGCCTCCTGCAAATGGAAAGGTGGAGTCTTGTCCACTGGATCACCAGGGAAGTCCCTTTATTGATGTATAATTGATTTACAATGTTGTGTTAGTTTTAGGTGTACATCAAAATGATTCAGTTATACATATATGCATATAATGTACAAATAATTTTCATTTTCAGATAATTTTCCATTATAAAATACTGCTGTTTTTGTTTAGTTGCTAAGTCGCATCTGACTCTTTGTGACCCCATGGACTGTAGTCCGCCAGGCTCCTCTGTTCATGGGATTCCCCAGGCAAGAATACTGGAGTGGGTTGCCATTTCCTTCTCCTGGGGATCTTCCTGACCCAAGGATCGAATCTGCATCTCCTGTATTGGCAGGTGAATTCTTTACCCCTGAGCCACCTGGGAAGCCCACAGAGCATTACCAGATATTCCTTGTGCTATACAGTAGGTCCTTGTTGTTTATCTATTTTATATGCAGTAGTTTGTATCTGCTAATCCCAAACTCCTAAGTTATCCCTCCCCCACCCTCTCTCCCCTTTGGTAAACATAAATCTGTTCCCTATATGAGTTTGTTTCTGTTTTGCAAATACGTTCATTTGCATCATATTTTCGAGTCCACATGTAAGTGATATCATATGGTATTTGTCTTTGTCTGACAACTTCACTTACTATGATCATCTCTAGGTCTACCCATGTTGCTGCAAATGGCATTATTTCACTCTTTTTGTGGCTGAGCAGTATTCCATTGTTTATATATATCGCATCTCACACCCTACCTGGGGAATCAGAAACTCTTTTTTAATCATATCCACCAGGTGAATGTGATACACACTATAATTTGAGAACAACTGCCCCAGAGATTTAAGTAGGGAGCATAAGTTAGAATTCTACTCTTTTCCTGCCTTGGAAACTAGTATGAAAATTCTCAGGACAGACAACCAGTTTGTGACTGACAGGCTAGGGAAACCACACTATATTCTGGGAATTTTCTGGTATTATTTGTTGCCTGGTTGTCCCATCTGGTCTAATTATTTATTGATGGAAATAGTTAGCAACTATTTTCAGCTCTAGGGCTTCCCAGGTGGCTCAGCAGTAAAGAATCTGCCTGCCAAAGCAGGTGATGTGGGTTGGATTTCTGGGTCAGGAAGATACCCCGGAGACGGAAATGGCAACCACTCCTTGCCCGGGAAATCCTGTGGACAGAGGAGCCTGGCAGGCTACAGTCCATGAGGTCACAAAGAGCTGGACATGACAGCGACTAAAAGACAACAAATTGTCAACTTTACCTGCTGACTTTCAACATCAATTTCCAAATTACATTTTGTTTCAAGGTCTTCAGTTGACTCTAGAAATTTCCATGGTGAAGGGATAAAAGTCCAGGCAGTTCTCCTCTTTGCCTCCCTTGTAATTCAGTTAAAGGAAATCTTCATTCAGTCAAAATATCCATCCCTCCACTCCCCTGCCCGGCACAGATCCCAGCCACTCCTGGCGAGCACCTCTTGTCTTCTGGACATCCGTCCTCCTGAGCGGCCTGCAGTTGCCCCTCAACACAGAAACAATGGAAAAGCTAGAATATGAATTCTTTCTTCTTAGAGTCGGTATGTTACTGTTTTGTTTTAAGATCTATTATGTTTTAAGACCCTAAGTATACAGACATGCACGTGGTTAGACAATTATGTGTGGTTGTATGAAATCTTGTCATTACCACTATTTAATGTTTGCTGGAGGTCAAAGTCATGACTGACCTAGATCAAGTAGATGCAGACTTAGCTCTTTCTCCGCTCACACTTCTGTGTACAGTTTATACTGCTTTAATTCACTCAATTCCGTCTTGCTATGTTGTCTAATATTAATATCTAACATTTTAATATAAATCTTCATGATTCTACATTCCTTGAGGGCCACAACCAAATCTCCAACTTCTTGGGAAGTAGAGATATTCCTGTAATGAGATTCAAAAAATATCTGCTTGCATATATTTAATCAAGTGCCTTCTCCCTCCTCCTTGCACTAGGAATGAACCTCTAAAAATCCTACTTTGGTGATTCACCACTTGAAACTAGAGTTTTCTCTGATTTTTAAGAAAAAAGCAAAAATTAAGACAGCCCTGGCTTAAGCTAACCCTAAAGGAGAAACTGACAAAGTGCTGTCTGTTCCTGAATATGCCAGTGATCAGGTGTGAAATAAACTGTTAAATGCACCACAGGGCCTGGCTGTTATACCAGCACATGCAGACCAGCTCAAAATCGGCCACATAACTTTGCTATCTAGCCCTGACAGCAGCCCAAGGCAGTTGACTCAACAATAAATGACCACAAAATGTCACCGCAAAGGAGTTCTTCAGATGTTACAAATAGGCTAAAGGTCATTGTGGAAAAAGGGAAAGGAAAGGACAATTTAGTCAGTGGTATGTGTGAAAGAAATATTTGGGCCTTCTTCCATAAATGATAGCTGAAATGCTATCTGGACCAGTCAGTTTATCAGGGGGAAATAAAGCAAAGTGCCACTGTAACCCAGAGAGGAGAAAAACAAGGATAAAAGATCAAAAAGCCCCATTCATTTCAAAGAAAAGACACAGCAACAAAGAGATGACTGCAAGGTTGACTATTAATCCAAGACCCCCTGTGATTCCAGCAGAAGCTTGCCTGAGTAAGTTCACCAAGGTCTGACTGCAGCCCGCCCTCCCTCTATTCCAAGTGCCCTGCCCACATCTTCTATCTGATGAAATTTCAATCTTCCTTCAACATTTACCTCGACAGCCACTTCCTCTCTGAAGTCTTGCAAAAGCCTGCCAGGCAAAAAGAATCACCTGCCCTTTCCTGCTCCCAGCTCCCGGGGCTCTGCTGGTGCAGTGCTGTGGGTTCACAGGCCTGATCCTGTGTGACTCTCATCCACACCAGCCAGCGATGCTGGGGATCATTGTTCAATCACCTTTTGTTCACCCACAGAACCTGACAAAAGGTCTGGTGGCTTGAGAGTCAGTACTCAAAAATATCTTCTACTAAGTTGTTAGAATGAATTACAGATAGTGCTTCAGTCCCCAGTCATGGCAACTTTACTGGGTGCATACTTTATGTGCCATCTTCTTTAATTCCTCACGTCAATCCTGTGAGGACACTGGTGAAGACACTACAGCGCTGAGCTCTGAACCGAGTCTGACCCTGGGGCCCATGTTGCATCCTCGCTGGGTCACATGTGTTGGAGGGCCATTTACACAACTTGTGTGAGCCTCAACGTCCTCCTTGATAAAACTGGAATGACTACCTTTTAGTGCATTAGCCCACTTCCTACAAGGGCACCAGGAAGGTAAACGAAGCCCACCCTTTTATTGATGAAGCGAGAACAGTGAAAAGCATAAACTAAAATGGAAAAAAATGTTGCACTTGACCTATTTCTTTTCCAAAAGTTTCAGAAATGGCACCTTGCCTGCATCTCCAGAAGGAACAGCTCTCAGTACAAGTTATATCTTGGAGGGTTGTCTCGACCGCTATGAAGAGGCAACCTTTTTTGGACAGATTTTTTTTTTCATTAATTTTTATTAGTTGGAGGCTAATTACTTTACAATATTGTAGTGGTTTTTGCCATACATTGACATGAACCAGCCATGGATTTACATGTGTTCCCCATCCCGATCCCCGCTCCCGCCTCCCTCCCCATCTCATCCCTCTGGGTCATCCCAGTGCACCAGCCCTGAGCACTTGTCTCATGCATCCAACCTGGACTGGCGATCTGTTTCACCCTTGATGATATACATGTTTCGATGCTGTTCTCTCAGATCATCCCACCCTCGCCTTCTCCCATAGAGTCCAAAAGTCTGTTCTATACATCTGTGTCTCTTTTTCGTTTGGACAGATTTTTGTGCCAATTGTTTACACACTATCGAAGGAAATAGCAACCCACTCCAGTATTCTTGCCTGGAGAATCCCAGGGATGGGAGCCTGGTGGGCTGCCGTCTATGAGGTTGCACAGAGTCGGACATGACTGATGTGATTTAGCAGCAGCAGCAGCAGCATATGCCTATTCTAACAGTCTGCCCTGGACCCCAAATTCAGGGAAAATACAGAGAGTGTCAGGTCACTGCATTTGCATTGCCATACCCCTGACCATTCCCTGAACATACCCATCTAACCAGGCTCCAGATCTCAGCATGCAAGTAATTGCATGAAAAATGGTGGTGGGGCAGCAGCTATTAATACCACCACTGATACAACTGAAACTCCACATGAAGTGGGAATATGGTGATAGAAAATCTGTTGTGATCCAACAGAGTTCTTTTGGTCTTTTGGCCAAATGAGTTCATTGCAGCCAATGTTGTGTAGAGAAACTCCAGAAAACAAATAGTTGTTGAGTTACTATCAAGGGATGTGTATTTTAGAAGAATCACTGCACTGTGGGAAATAGTGTTGGGAGTAGAAGTATATGTCAAAACAAGAGGGAATGGGTAAAGACCAGCTCTCAGGTTGCTGCAGCAGCCCAAATGGATGGAGACCTGGGAATGGAACATGATGGACACTTGCCCAGTCACTTTACAAGTCTAATATAACCTCGGTGCCAAGAATGGTAAAAGGTAGTGTGAAGAAACAAAATCATATTTAATTTAATTTACCAATATGGACAGAAAAATAAATTAGTAAAAATCCAGCATGGTATTAAAAATAATAGTTTATCCCAGAAAAAGGAACAATAATGTAATTTTGGAAGTCTTATTGATTTGTGTTTATAATATATATATACATAGAGAGAGAGAGAGAAGTAAAAGAATGACAGCAGAAAAAAAAAAAAGGAAGGGAAAAGAAAAGTATTTAGCTGTAAAATTCTTACTATATTTGATAAAAATTCCCTGGTGGCTCATGTGGTAAAGAACCCACCTGCAATGTGGGAGACCTGGGTTTGATCCCTGGAGAAGGGAATGGCTACCCATTCCAGTATTCTTGCCTGGAGAATTCCATGGACAGAGGAGTCTGGCAGGCTATAGTCCATGAGGTCGCAAAGAATCAGACATGACTGAGTGACTTTCACTTTCACCTTTCACATATTACTTTAGATTATTTGTAATATATATATGGTATAACATTGCTTGAATACAGATTGTGATAAATTAAAGGTGCTCAGTGTGAACCACAGAGCAAACACTGTAGCAGATAAAACAAAGTGGAACAGTAATAATCTAAGAGAAGTGATAAAATATCATACTGTAAAAGGCTCACCTGTAAATGAAGACAGAAAAAGAATTAAAAAAACACACAGAAAAAATAGAAAACCAACAGCAAAAGAGTAGACTTACACTCAAACACAGAAATCATATTACATATAAATGGATTAACGAGTGCTGTTAAAGGAGAAAATTGACAGTCTGGACAAAAAAGCAAATATCAAACTACAGTATATTTCCAAGAAACCCACTTTAAATATAAAGACACAGATAGGTTAAAAGTAAATAAATGGAAAAAGATACATCAAGTTCACGCTAATCGTAAGAAACCAGACGTAACTATATTCAAACCAGAAAAAGTAGACTTCAGAACAAGGAGTATTGACATAGGTAAAGAAGAACATTTCATAATGATAAAGTGGACACTTTTTCAAGAACACTTAATGATCCTAAAGGTGTATGCTTTTAATAAAGCATCAAAATACTTGAAGCATCAAAATGCTTAAATAATACAGCATTGAAATAGATTACTTCATAGAACTAAAAAGAGAACAGACAGAATTATAGACGGAGATTCCAACATACTCCTCCCAATAGCTGATAGATCAAGTAGACATTTAGAAGTAAAAATAGAGAACGTTTGAACACTATCAATCAATATAACTTCACTGACATTACAGGACATATACCCAATAACTGCAGAAATTACATTCTTTTCATGTGCACAGAGATTACCCAAGATAAACAATATGTTACCTGTAAAACAAGTCTCAATAACTTCAAAAAAGGTTAAAATCATACCAAGGATGTTTTTTTAACACAACATAATTTAATTAGAAAGCAATAACAAAAAGATATCTTGGAAGTCCCAAAATGTTTAGAAATTAATCTATTTTCAAATAATGTTACACCATATATACTGTAAATATAGTTAGATGAAACAGAAAATTTTCTCAAGAGTGCAAATTGTTGCTGTTTAGTCGCTAAGTCACGTCCAACTCTTTTGTGACCCCATAGGCTGTAGTTTTCCAGGCTCCTCTGTCCATGGGATTTCCCAGGCAAGAACACTGGAGTAGGTTACCATTTCCTTTTCCAGGGGATCTTCTTTACTCAGGGATCAAACCTATCTTTACCACTGAGCCACCAGGGAAGCCCCAAGACTGCAAATTACAACCCCCCCCCCAAAAAAAAGACAAGAATTATAATACTTAATCTGAAAACCCTATATTTATTTAAACAAGATGAATTTGTAATCTTGAGCCTTATTCAAATAATTTCAAAGTCAGGTAGCTTTACTGTTAGATATAATCAAATATTTAAGGGGGGGAGATACCAATTTTATACACTTTCAGAAGGGAATACTTCTCAATTTTATGAGGGCAGCATAACCCTGATCTAAACACAAATCAATTACTCTAATAAACATAGGCAAAGAATCCTTAATCAAACAGTAGCAAATCAAATCCAAAAATATGTAAAAAACATAATATTTCATGACCAAGTAGGGTTTCTGCAGGAAGCAACATTATTTAGTGTGTGAAAATCAATCAATGTAACATAACAGAAGTAGTAAACAAATTTCATAGAAATCTGGTAGAGGTATAAAATAGATTTCAACAAAATTAGAAATTTTTAGTCATCAAAAGACACCATTAAGAAATAGACAGGAAAGTCCCCAGAGCAGGAGAAAATAGCTGGAATAAATATACATGACAAACGACTTGATTTCAAAATATATAAACAGCTTCCTTCAAAATTAATAGTTAACAGAAAACCCAACAAAACCCTGGGCAAAAGGTTTGAATAGGCACTTCACACACACAAATATATGTATACACACACACATATATAAATGATTAATAAACACATGAAAAATTGCTCAATACCAACAGTCATCAGTATATCGCCTCTAGAATAGCTAAAATGAAAGGTACAGATGACATCTAATGTTAGTAATGATGCAGAACAATTATAACTCTCCAGCATTGTTGATAGAAATATAAAATGGTACAGTTTTGGAAGTTTCTGATTAAATTAAACATGTGCCTGCACTATGACCCAGTAACTACACTTTTAGATTTACTCAAGTAAAATGAAAACAGGAAAGATGTGTATAATAATGTCCATAGAAGTTTAAGGCAAATTAGTCAAAAACTAGAAACAATCCTCAGTGTCCATTAGCAGGAAAATGAATAAATAAATTACATTCATACAAAGGAAAACAACTCAACACTAAAAAGGAAGTAAACTACGGATACCCACAAAACATGGATGAACCCCCAAAATATTATGCTGAATAAAAGATGACAGGCAGAAATGAATGTATGTTATCCGATTCCATTTATCAGTTTTTAGCATGCAAAGCTTTCAAGACTATTGAATTTTACTAGCCACACATACATATGACCCAAGTTCTTCTGAATCTGGGTTGGAGTTTTCACTCTTAACTTACGACCTGCTGTTAACCTCCCCCAATCTGCCATTTATTGTGCTTTTAATTCCGGAGTATGACACATTCTAAAACACTGACCAGGCTTCGCAGTCATTTACATGGGCTATTCCCTACTTGGAGAATTGTCTTCCCTTGGTTTGTATATCCATTAATACTTAAATAAAGTGTCTTTTTTCATATGTGACTTGTCTACCCTGATAACCCCAGAAAGTGAGGTGACCCCTTCCTTCATGCTCCAAATAAGAAAACTCATCAATTGTTCTCCAATTGCCTGTTTTTATATTCATTCCCCCAGTGGACTCCATGAGAGTGGAGACCGCATCTCACATGTCTTATACCTAGCATAGATGACAGGGTAAAGTACCATAATCGCCATCCTCTTTAACATGTATAGCTCTGATCTTTCCATCAGTGTGTTCTCCTTTAGTCCTTACAAGAACCCTACGAGCTTTGTATTATCGTCTTTATTTTACCCATGGGATACCTAGGCACCAAGTGGTTCAGCAGCTCACCTGAGAACACAGACCGTAAGTGAGGGGAGCCACTGACAGGCCATCTGGACGCCACACCCCATGCCTTTGACCATCACATATGCTACCTCTCATGGAAATATTCCTAAATGAATAGATGAGTCGAGAATTTCTTGTTCTGTGCTAATGGAGTCAATGCTATTGAAGGGTGGTCATGGAGGACAAGGCATTACTTCTGTGAAACCTGCTTCTTGTTTCTGATGCCCACCTCACCTGTTTGAGGCACGAACACTCTTCACCTTTGGGTGGTCATTCCTGGGGGGTAACTATGCTCTCAAGTGTCAAGTTTTTTCTCTGTGTAGAGCAGCTAAGCCCAGAAGAGGCTCTGAGGTGAGGGACCTCCTTTTGTGATGTATTTGGAACCCCTATCCTGCAACATTTGTGGCCTTGGGCCAAACAACCCACCTGGGTCAGTCAATGCAGGAAAACACATCTCTCTTGAGCTGAGGCGGCGGTCAGCCTTGAGAAAGGGGCAGTCAGAGGTTACAGCCACTTCTCAAACACAGATGCTCAAGTCCACAAGGACTGGTGCTGTAACACCCAGAAACGCTGCCTTTCTACTGGGAAGAGATGGCCTGGTGGATGTAAGATAGTTTTTAAAAACATTCTCTTGACTCAGTTTCGAGGTCCTGGCTAAAGGCTGGTCAATTCCCCTTTGAGCAGCCAAGCAAGTCCACACCCTCCAACCATACCCTCTATGGGGCATTCAGTTCCCCATCTCACCACTGCCTAGTCTCCCGGGGCTGGGAGTCAGGCAACCAGCGAAGCCCCTACATTCAGAGCCCTCAAATGATCCAGAGTCTGAGGCCGCTGGCCCTGCCTCTCCTGCTCCTTCTCATGGAAACCACAATACAGGCTCTCACCCTTTTCCCCCTCCCTCTGCCTCCTGATCGACCCCAGAGCTTCCCCATGTGCCCCCCCTTGGCATGGTTGCCTCTCCTCTTAAAATCTGTGATATTAAATAACAAACTACCTTGTCAATGGCAGTTGTCTCCTGATCTGTTGCTCTATCTCTATCTCAAATTTTCTGTTTAATACATTATATTTTAACACAATGGAGGGCAAGGCCAAGCCAGTGGGTAAAGAAGCAGGGGGATAAGATAACCCCATGTGAGTAACTCCACCTTCCAATCCTATAAGGCTTCAGGGCTGCTGTCAAACAGATGGTGAGAGACGAACGCCTGATTCCCACTCTTTGTCATGGGAGGAAAACATGAGCATGGCTTTAGCTATTAAAATAATCTAAAATGCTGAACAGGACACCCAAAGGAAAAGAATCAAAATGCATTCAATATCCAGAGAGAATGCATGCTCAGGCTTATTAGTAAACGGGCAATTTGTCGAAATTATCAGGATATAGTGTCTGTGTTGTGGTAAAATACACACAACATAAAATTTAACATTTTATCCATTTTTAAATGTATGATTTAGTATCACTAAGTTAAGTTTACATGGTTGTACAGCCATCACCACCACCCATCTCTGAAGCATTTTTAATCATCCCATACTGAAACTCTGTCCCCATTACACACTAACTCCCCATACCCCTCCCCCAGCCCCTGGCACCCACCCGTCCACATTTGTCTATGAGAATTTGACAACTGCAGATACGTTATACAAGTGGAATCACATAGAGCATTATTTAAAGGGATTCCAAATACTCCGTGAAGTTATTTAAAAAATAAAAATAAATATACAGCAGATGCGCTTTCTCTGTTTGACTTTTATTTTTGCTTTGTGAAGGTAAATTTGTGCTCAATGAATGCTGTGTAGACAGTTTGCTATTTTCTGTATGCACGGCACATAACTTCATGGGAACCTTACTAAAAAAGAAATTTCTTTCCCTCTGTCTCATCAGTCACTATGCTTTTTGCTTACACAGGACTGGAGCCATCAAAGGCAGAGATCACTCCCATGTATACACGGGAGTTAAGTATGGATGGTTTATAGTAAAGTTTGGTACAACTGAAGAGCAGCTATATCACTTAAGGCACACCTTGAAAAATCCAAGAGAGGAAGTCAAATTTTAGGAAATCAAGGAGAAAAACACTCTCTAAACAAATTCTGGAGTTTAGGAGAAACAATTCCTTGTAACAACAGTTCCAAAATCCCCCCAAATAATAGAACCACAAATGTGGAACAAACCACAGCTCCCTTTAGTATTAACTGATTTCAGTCTTTTGAGCACAACCTGAATTATGAACTACACATGATAAGCAACATTGCTCTTCTAAAGATCTTTTGAAAAACTAATTTTCAAAGGGAGCAGTTGATATTTCTCATAATCAACGCCAAGGAGGTGTCACCTCACACCCGTCAGAATGGCCATCATTAAAAAGTCTACAAACAATAAATACTGCAGTGGAGAAAAGGGAACCTCCTATACTGTTTGCAGGCGTGTGACTTGGTGAGGCCACTATGGAGAACAGTATGGAGGTGCCTTAGAAAACTAAAAATAGAACTACCATATGATCCAGCAATCCAATCTCTGGGCACATATGAGGTCAAAATTATAATTCAAAAGGACACATGCAACCTCTATGCTCACAGCAGCTCTACTTAAAATAAGCAAGCTCTGACTCAATGGACGTGAGTTTAAGCAAACTCTGGGAGGCGGGAAGGGCAGGGAAGCCCAGAGTGCCTCAGTCCATGAGTTCACAAAGAGTTGGACGCGACTTAGCGACTAAACAACAACAACAAAGATATGAAAGCAACCTAAATGTCCACCAAAAGATGAACAGATAAAGAAGATGGGAGGTATATATATATACACACAATGGAATATTAGCCATAATAAAGAATGAAATAATGTGATTTTCAGCAACATGGATGGACCTGGAGATGATCATGCTAAGTGAAGTCAAACAGAGAAAGACAAATACCATACGATATCACTTATATGTGGAATCTAAAATATGACACAAATGAGCTTATTTGCAAAACAGAAATAAACTCACAGACACAGAAGACAAACTTACAGTTACGAAGGGAGAAGGAGGGGAGGGGTGAATTAGGAGTTTGGGGTTAACAGATACAAACTACTATATATAACATACATAAACAACAAGGACCCACTGTATAGCAAAGGGAGCTATTCAACATATATAATAAAACATAATGGAAAAGAATGTGGAGAAGTTTTCATTTATATATGTATATGATTCGCTTAACTTGTACAACAGAAACTAACACAGCATTGTAAGTCAACTGTACTTCAACTTAAAAAAAAAGTCCACTGTCTACATGTGTTTCCCAGGTGGTGCTAGTGGTAAAGAACCTGCCTGCCAATGTAAGAGACACTGGTTCAATCCCTGGGTAGGGAAGATCCCCCGGAGAAGGGGATGGGTGCCCACCGCAGTATTGTTGCCTGGAGAATTCCAAGCACAGAGGGGCCTGGAGGGCTACAGTCTATACGTTGCAAAGAGTCGGACATGACTAAGTGACTTAGCACACATTGTCTACAGGGGGATAAAAGTAGATGGAAAGAAAAAAGAAAAAGACAAAGGACTGCACAGAGGGAAGCGTGTGTGTGTGGTGTGAAAAACTCTGGGCAGAGGAATGGAAAGCCCATATTTTAGGTGTGGCACTAACCCCTCTTCTGTGGGCGTAACCCCACTACCTGCCCCAGATGGGACGGTTTTAGGTGTTTATTACTCCCACACATGGATTTATGCTCTTCCTTCATGTGCATGTGTCCTTTAACATAATAAAATGTTGTTTTGCATATTTCTAAACTAAATAATTGGTATTGCACTGCATATATTTTTCTGGAACTTGTTTTTCTCACTGAGATTATGTATATGGAATTTATCCATATTGCTATGTGTAGCTATAGTCTATTCACTTTCATAATTGTACAGTATTTTATTTACTTGTTCATAAAAGAAATACTCCAACTATAAAGCAAGGATTCTGGATAGAAAATCTATGTGAGGAAGTAAGGTAAAGTGTCCTAAAATTCAAAAGACACAGATAATAGTTGTCAATCCCCGCTTTATTTTCCTTCCTCTCTCATACCGATTTGATATCTGTAATTAATATAAATGCTAAGTTTGTTTCTAGAGTGATTACTTACAAATAATTCCATGCTTTAAAGAACAGAAATAGGTATGTATAGTAGAACACAGAAAAATGAACTAATGGCCAGGTAATAGCTACCTGGTCCCATAGATTTAACGGCATAACTCACAACATACAAATTTGAGAGAAAAGCTAGGGAGGACTACAGACTCTCTAAAGGAGGTACCGGGGCTCAGATGCTCCACAAAGGGAATGAACTCTTATGGAAATAGAGCAAATCCATCTGTCGATGAATACAATAATCCAGTCTGGCACCTTATGTTCATCTTCCCAACATTAAATGGAAAATATAAAGTCAACTCTAGACAACTGCTTGGTGCCAGGAGAATGGAGGTTGGCATGGGAAGAAGCTGGGGCACTGAGCGGTTGGGAAAATGGCGCCATGGAAGCAGCCAAGACTTTGAGGAAATGGTTGGTCCATCTGTCTTCACGAGTTGCTTCAAGAAGGAACCAGCTGTCGGATATTGGGGAAAGTAGAGCAATAACTTGCATTTAAAATAAGATTATATTAGTAAGAAGACAGGTCTGTTCTGTTTTACTTGTTTCCAAGTCATGTCAAATATCTTCATCCCATTTTATTGGCTTTCAGAGCCAAGCACTGAGTAGTTTAAATCATTTTGCAAAATTTACTAAGGGGAACAAATTGCCAGAAAGTTTACTACTATTGTTCCATAAGACACATATCTGAAAATAAACATGGCAACTGGACTGACCCAGATACAGTATTCAGCGCCCAGGGGAAGGAAGGGAGAAAAATGGACATTCTGGTTGTCCCCAAGTGTGTGTTCTTTCCTTAAAAACTCAGACACATCTTTCCTTCAAGAAAATTATTTCCTCAATGATCGACCTTACCTGCAACTTCTAACCCATAGAAACTACCCAAGGGTTTTGAAGACATTCCATAAGCAAACCATAAAGAGGGAGATGTACTAATAATGTTTGATAAGTAAAATCACCATAAGGTTATTTCTTATTGTTATAAGGAGTATGACAGCTGAGGAAGAATAATTTTGTCATAATTTCAGTTCCTTTAATTTTAGCTGCAAGCTCCCCAGAGCGCTCCCCCTTCCTCTTCCCCCCTCCCCCTCCCTCTCTTCCTTCCCTTCTGCCCTCCTCCCGCTCTTCCTCCTCCCCCTCCTCCTTTTCTACTGTCATCACAAACAGGATTAGGGAGAAAATCCTTCAGAACCTCATGCATTCATAGAATGCATATCCACAAGATTGACACATAAACTTATTTGATCTGGAAAGACCCAGAAAACGGTAACACCATCCGCACACACAATCCCAGACCATCCACACACAAGAGTAGGAGAAGTAATTGTCTTAAGGTTTTGGAAGATGGGCTCCTGGACTTCAGCCCGTGGTCTTCAGCTAAGGCTTTGCTTCCCCAACGGTTTGCTGTGGACAAGCTAAGTCAGGTTTAAATATCTCGCCTCACACTTTCATGCAGACAATAATTATCACAGAAGCGGGGCAAGAACTTACTCCCCCACTGCACTCTTTCCCTCCATCTATTCTCAATAGTTCGGAAATGCTAAAAATATAAACTATGATTCAGCTTTTAGAACGTCTGTAGTCCTGTCATAATAACAGCAGGCTAGATGCAAGGGGGTAAGAGAAAAAACCCAATTACTCCTTCCCCCCGGGCAAGCAATCTTATCAGATATTTCCCTTTAGCCCCCGCAAAAGTTTTGCATGAAAGATTCCACCTGTCAGTTTCTCATCTGTTGCAGTCCAAAATCTCTGAGGCAGCATTTTTATTTTAAGTCAGAGGTAAGTTTTATTAAAAATGCCTTTTACAGCCGGCTGGTGTCAAACTGTTGGTCTGCTAACCAGGCGTCAACTGAAGAGTCTGTAATTCTGTTTCACGAAGATAAGCACTGTGATCTATTAATACCAAGTTCTAAAGCCAGTCTGCCCCAAGCCTTGGAGACCACAGAAGGTGGGAGATACTGGTGGAGAGAGGAGGGTGGAGAGAGGGGGGACCCTCCCTTTATGCCCCTCCAAGTCACATGCTAAGTCGCTTCAGGCACGTCCAACTCTTTGCCACCCTATGGACTGTAGCCCACCAGGCTCCTCTGTGGGATTCTCCAGGCAAGAACACTGGAGTGGGTTGCCATGCCCTCCTCCAGAGGACCTTCCAGTCTAGGAATCAAATGCACATCGCTTAGGTCTCTTGCATTGGCAGGCAGGTATTTTACCACTAGCACCACCTGGGAAGCCCTCCAAGTCAGATACTCCTGTCGTAAGTCATTCTTTCTCCCATCCTGGACTGATTCCTTCTGAAAAACTGGATCACACAAAGATACACTGCAGATTCCCATCCCGAGTTTCCTGTTATATTTATTATATTAGCATAACATATGGTGCTCCTTGGAAGAAATGTTATGACCAATCTAGACAGCATATTAAAAAGCAGAGACATTACTTTGCCAAAAAAGGTCCGTCTAGTCAAGGCTATGGTTTTTCCAGTGGTCATGCATGGATGTGAGAGTTGGTATATAAAGAAAACTGAATGCCGAAGAATTGATGCTTTTGAACTGTGGTGTTGGAAAAGACTCCTGAGAGTCCCTTGGACTGCAAGGAGATCCAACCAGTCCATCCTAAAGGAGATCAGTCCTGAATATTCATTGGAAGGACTGATGTTGAAGCTGAAACTCCAATACTTTGGCCACTGATGAGAAGAACTGACACATTTGAAAAGACCCTGATGCTGGGGAAGATTGAAGGCATGAGGAGAAGGGGACGACAGAGGATGAGATGGCTGGATGGCATCACAGACTCAATGAACGTGAGTTTGAGTAAACTCCGGGAGTTGGTGATGGACAGAGAGGCCTGGTGTGCTGCAGTTCATGCAAAGAGTTGGACATGACTGAGCGACTGAACTGAACTGATAACATATAGTATCACACACCAACAACATATGTGTCAGACACGAAATGCCCCACAGAAGACTCAGGTTCTCACCCAGGGCAAGGGCATTTTCACAAGCAAACACATCTCAGAACAGAGAACTTACCCACCAGACACGGGTGGGCACTGGCTGAGCGGCTGGGAGGGTGGATGCAGAGAGGCAGGAATCTAGACCTGCCCCTAGCCCACCGCTCCCCCAGATCCCCAGACACCAGAACCCCACCTTAGGACACCAGGAGCTGCCATTCAGCCGGCTGACCCCTTGCCATGGGCATTCTGAAGCCACAGCAGGGTGGGAGCTGGTATCACCTAACTTTCCATCCTGGGGCTCAGGCAGCCCTGGAAGAAACCTGGGGGATTTTAGTGGAAAAGCACTAGATCTGGTGTCACTCACCCAGCTGCATTCTCTGGGTCCCCACACTCTGCTTTTTAACCAGCGCCAGCCTTGGTTTCCTTTCCCCACCATGAACGTGTTAACAGTCCCTCCTACAAACAGTCCCTGCTATACCGAGGACATCTGACATCTTTGAGGAATAATATATTTGGGAAGCAAGTCTCCACAAATGTCAGCAAGAGGACCTCATCCTTCTGATGCACTCCTGGGTGAAGCATGAGGAATTCCATAATTTACAAGCAAGATGGCCAAATCTGAACTGAGCACAATTTTTGAGACCTGATCCTTTTCATCTGTCCCATCCTTCAGTGGATGGTGTCATGACCTAGTGGAAAGCTAGAACTCTGGAGGTCCTTCTAGAATCCTCACTCCCACCCTCCCCAGCACTCCCCCATCATGGAATCATTGTCCTCTTGCCCCTGGGCCCACTGTGTGTCCACAGGTACCTTCCCCTCCTGAGGTCCTGAGTGGACTCTGCCCGAGCCCCGCCCTCTTCGCCCTGCACACCACTGCCAAGCTCTCCAAGTCCAACCCAGGACCCTCATGAAAAACAGCAGGGCTCCTCCTGGCCTTCAGAAGACAACTTCTGCTCCCTGGCTTGGTATCCAGAAACTTTCCTGGGGGCCTGGTGTTGATCCTGCGTGCCTCCCTCTGAACGTGAAAGTGAAAGCCACTCAGTCATGTCACGACTCTTTGTGACCCCATGGACTATACATCTTGGCAGGCTCCTCTGTCCATGGGATTCTCCAGGCCAGAATACTGGAGTCGGTAGCCATTCCCTTCTCCAGGGGATCTTTCCAACCCAGGAATCTTCCCAACCCTGGCTTTCCTGCATTGCAGGCAGATTCTTTACCGTCCAAGCCACCAGGGAAGCTTCCCTCTAACTGCCCCATATCCACTGGATTGTTCAAACCTCACTCTAAAGCCGGCGCTGTTCTCAGTTCCAGGCCCACCCTTCCCACCTGGCTGCCTGACTACCCTGTACCTACAAGGATATGAGCTTCCCGAGGGCAGGCGGGGCAGGTCTTCTTTGCTCACTGCTCTGTTTTCTGGAATCACATTTGCTGTCCTCCCATTGTGCATCTCTTCCTGCCTGCAACGGCCGGCAGGTACCTGTGGGTGTAGAGCCTGTTGCTCTGCACATTGACTGCTCAGTTTCCCGCGTGTCTCCAGGGCTGTGCTAGAGGCCTCTGCAAAAAGGAACTGCCTTACTCTGCTCTCCTGCTCTCTGTTTCCATCTCCCTCTCCTGCTTTTCTCCCCCTCACCCCACCCCCTCCTCGCCCGCATAGCTGATACAGGCAAGAAGGGACCCAGCTGTGCGCCCTGAACGCTGTAAGCATCTCTGCAGGCCTAACGTGAAGCACAATGATGAACACACTGTGGGCTGGCCACACATTTTAAGCCATTCCAATTCACATCTGGATAAGGGATCTTTTCTCTGAGCTGCTTCATGGGCCTAATGCTATCAAGGACACGTTCAAATATACATCAACCATTCACTTCCATGAGGCAAATCTGATGAGGGACAGCAATTGATGCTTCTCGACAGAAACGTAAAACCATCTCATTGCACAGACAACGGATGATATACCCACGGCACAGGTGCCACAGTGAGACGGCACATGAGAAGCATGACATTTCCTGTTTAATACACTTTGCTTATTCAAGCGGCGCCCGAAGGATCTGTGTGAGAAGAAAGCGAGGCACACAGGTGAGAACAACACAAGACAGACTGTTCCGAGGCGTGGAGCAGAAAACCCAGACACATTTTCTCTTGGAGATTTCCAAAGCTGATTCCAGTCTGGTTTATTTCTCTCTTTTTCATGAATGGATGAGACGGGACATGGGGGATGCTGGAGACCGCTCAGTGTGAGATGATGGGGAGCGTGCGCCACCCTGAAACCTGCTTCTTTATCTGGTGTTTCTCATGGTTCTGGGGAGTATTAAAGATGATCTCTCCCATAGCTGTCAGAGCCCAGACTACGAGCCCTGCAAATAAATCAGCCTGAATTGGGAAAAACAGGACATTTACCCAAAAGATGACTATTAAAAATCACTGTGCCTGGTCTTCCCTGGTGGTGCAGTGGATAAGAACCTGTCTGCCAATGAGGGGGACACAGGTTCAATCCCTGGTCAGGGAAGATTCCATTTGCCATGGGGCAGTTAAGCCCATGTGCCACAACTACTGAGCCTGGACTCTACAGCCTGCAGGCTACAACCACTGAAGCCCAAGCACCCAGCGCCCGTGCTCCACAACCAGAGAAGCCACTGCAATGAGAAGCCCAGGCACGGCAACTCGAGAGAAGCCCCCACTCGGCACAACTAGAGAAAACCACACACAGTAACGAAGACCCAGCACAGCCAAAAATGCATTAATTGATTTAATAATTTTCTAAAAAATCACTGTGCCAACATTTGCTCCTGCCGGCTAAACTGTGTTTTTAAAACCTGAAAGAGGAGCCAGGTCCTGGTGTGTCCCTCGTGGCCTGAGCCCCAGCAGGCTGGAGAGGGGCGGCAGGCAGGCCTGGACAGATGCCTCGTCTCTACTGACCAAACACGTGACCCATGGCACAGGCTGCTCATCAATTCGATGAAATGGGAAATAAAAGTCCTCCACAGAGTTGGTGGGCGGGGTTGGAGGGGAGGGGCTAGATGTGAATTTGAAAAGAAACAAGTTAAAGAAACAAGTGAAACAAGTTAAAAGCACACATTAAAGGTCTGTGGTCATGATTATTATGGCTTTGCTTCAAAATTTCTGGTTGTTTGGAAGCCTTGTATAATAAGTAAATTTTTGCTGACTCTAGAAATTCTAACTGAGTAGCTTGGTTGCCCAGAGAAGGCAATAGCACCCCACTCCAGTACTCTTGCCTGGAAAATCCCATGGACGGAGGAGCCTGGTAGGCTGCAGCCCATGGGGCTGCTAAGAGTCGGACACGACTGAACGACTTCACTTTCACTTTTCACTTTCATGCATTGGAGAAGGAAATGGCAGCTCACTCCAGTGTTCTTGCCTGGAGAATCCCAGGGACGGGGGAGCCTGGTGGGCTGCCGTCTATGGGGTCGCACAGGGTCGGACACGACTGAAGCGACTTAGCAGTAGCAGCAGCAGCTTGGCTGCCAGGGAGACACAAAGTAGGGACAAGTTAGTTTCCTGAATGTGCAGGGTGAAGGACAGGTGAGCTCTGGTCCAAATGCAGGTCCTTGAGTGAGAGGGTATCATAGGAAAAACCAGATTCCTCTGGGAAAGATACACTGGAGTCCTTAAGCCCTAGGACCCCAGAGTGTGAGGTTACCAGGAGACAGGGTCCTAAAAGAGGGAACAGAGTTATCAGGCTGGACCCTGATCCAATCTGACTGACATCCTCGTAAGAAGAGAAGATAGGGACACAGGCAAGCACAGACAGAGGACCACCTGAGGATGCAGAGAGAAGACGGCCATCGACAAGCCAGTTAGAAAGGCTTCAGGAGGAGCCAACCCTACCGACACCGTGATCTCGGGCTTCCAGCCTCTGCAACTGTGAGGACACCAACTGCTGTTGACGCCCCCCGGCGTGTGGTATTTTGTTAAGATAGCCCAAGAAATTAAGACAGAGATACTCTGCCCCCAGCCCAGTGGTATCCTACAGCAAACACAAACACACTTCCCACTTCCCCACTCATGTCCCCACCCCATATACAGTGGCCTAAAGATCTTCAACTTGAAATAAAATAAAATAAAATTTTTCGTTTAAAATGTGTTCAGAAGTTACATTAGGAAAAACTGCTCTGAAATGAAGAAGTCATGGGACTGGATTGGCTGCTCTCCTCCCAGGTGACCTCCCCTCATCAGCGCTCCTGTGATGATCAATACCACATGCCCACCAGCTCTCCTGCCCTCCCCTGAGTCGGGCGCCTCTGTCTCACTGCCTCCTTGATTCCCACTTGAACAGCCCTGATGACCCTCAAATCAATAGGCCCAAACTAGAATTAGGATCCACCACCTGCCCACGCCTGGCCCATCACTAGAGTTCAGACAAACGCCACCACCTAACTGGTCACCATGGCAGTAAGATGTGAGCACGGCAGTAAGAGGCGATGAGGTCCTTCTCGTCACCTCTCCCGTGCCCACCCCCAGTTCATCCCCTGGGGCCATCAGCATTGCCTCACCAGTCTCTCCTGCATCCGCGCACTTCTCTCCACCCACCTGGCTTCACCCACCGCATCCTCACTCATCGTCCTTGACCCACCAGGACAGCCCCAGGTCCTCCATGCGTGCTGAGCTCTACAATCCACTCTCCTCCTAGCGGCCCGCATGGTCTTTGAAAAACACAGGTCTGATCAAAGCACTGTGTGCGGAAAAACCTGTGAGAACTTTCACACACTGCAGGTGGGGGAGAAAGTCAGAACAGACACCTTAGAAAACGGCTTGTCTGGATACATTACAGTTTAACATACATACAGACGACCCCAGACAGGACGGCTGGATTTTTCATCTTTACAACAGTGCGACAGCGATAAACACTCAGTAGAAACCCTACTTTAATTTTTGAATTGTGCTCTTTTCCCAGGTTAGTGATATGTGTTTAGATCCCTTCTTGTGAGGCTGGGCAGTGAGCAGCAGCTCCCAGTCAGATCTGAGATCACAAAGGCAAACTAGTGATACACTTAGAACCACACTAGACCCAAGACAACCATTCTGCATTCCACTTTCAGTATAGTATTTAATCAATTACATGAGATAATCAGCACTTTATTATAAGACAGACTCGTGTTAGACGACTTTGCCCAACTGCAGGCTAATGGAAGTGCTCTGAGCATGCTTAAGGTGGCTGGGCTAAAAGTCATGATGTTGGGTAGGTCAGGTGTATTCAATGTGTTTTCAACTTACAATATTTTCAACTTACAATGGGCTTATAGGGAAGTAACCTCATCAGAAGTCAAGGAAGAGTTATACCTTAAGTTCCAAAAGTTCCAGTCTTAGATAAACAGCCAATAGAAAAGTGAAATAGAATCACCAAGTATTTCGCAGCAGCACTATTCCAGATAGCCAAACCCAGGAAACAACCCAAATGTCTGTCCATCAATAGTAGAACTGATCAATTAGCTTATATTCACATACTAAGCTATTGCTGCAAGCAGCCAGTGGATGCATCTCATACTGTTGAGTAAGAGAAGCTAAACCAAGAATACGGGGTATGCCTCCATTTATGTAAAAGTTCAGAAATGGTCAAAGTCAGTCTATGGCATTACCAGCTAGGAAAGGGTTTCCTTGGGAGCAGGCTAGTGACTGGGAAGGTTCTGTGGTGTTCATCATGTTCTGTGTATTGGCCTGGGTACTGGTCACATGATCGATGCATGCACTGTGAAAATTGATAAGCTGACCTGTACAGGCACTTTTCTGTAGGTATGATTGTGTCCCTCCCGAGACTGCATGTTGAAACTCTACTCCCCCAAAGTGATGCTATTAGGAGATGGAGCCCTTGAGAGGTGATTAGGATCAAACAAGGTCCCAAGGACACTACACACAGGCTGAGTTAGTGCTCCCTGTAAGAGTCGAGGGAACACCCCCTGCTCTTTGCTCCCCACCAGGTGAGGACATGAGGAGAACAATCTCATCTGCAACCTGTTAGCAAGTCCTCACTGGAATTCCACCATGCTGGCCCCCTGGGCTTGGTATTCCAGCCTCAGGAACTGTGAGAAGTGAACTGATGCCATTTATAAGGCACTGGGTCTGTGTAATTCTTCACAGCAGGTCAAATGGACTAAGACAGCTTGTCACACTTCAGTTTACAAAAAATAAAGGAAAAAACAAACAACACTGATGATTCCATTGCTCTTTATAGAAAGATCAAGGTCCTCAACTTGCTTCAAAGACTTCTTGGTTGGGAACTGGTTTATATCTTGAACACAGGGCTCCCCACACTCCTCTCCCCATCCTGGGCTCCAGCTACACTGGCCTCACTGTTCTCTGCATCCCCTGAAGCCACAGCTTCCTCTGACCCCTTGTCCTTGCACAGACTGCTTGCTCAGCCGGCCTGAGCTTCACGTCCTACTCCATTCACCTGTTACTTTCTATTCATCCTTTGGACCTCAACTCAACCCTCACCTCCTTGGAAAGGCCTTCCTCTGCCACCTGGCCCTAGGCTGTGTACCCATTTTATACTCTTGGACTTCCCTTCATGGTAATTGTCACAGTTTATAAATACCTGCTTGTGTCTTAGCCTAATATCTGTGTCCCCCACTAGACTTCAGCGTGCAGATTTGTCTGTTCTACAGACTGGGTCTACAGTGCTAAGCGCAGTACCGTGCCTTGTAGCATGTATTTACTCCATAAGCATTCATGGGCTAAGTCAGTGATCCATCATAAGACAGTGGCTTCACTTTTTTCCATCAGACAGCTCCAAAGTTAGGAAGTTTCCTTCCTGATGTCTAATTCCTTTCTGCCACAATTTGAGTTCCTTTATCCTCATCTTGCCCTCAGTGAATATGAATTGAGATAGCATGGAGTTTCCATTTTCCATACTTTCTGTATGTATTTGAAGTCAGCTATTAGGTCACTTTTGATTTACATGTGTTCAGTAGAAAGCTGATCCATGTAGATCAGTCATTCATGCCTGTTCTCTAATTGTGTTTTGTTTAAATGTAAACTCAGAATGCAAAGTGATTTGGAGGAAAAAAACACACAGAGATGTGAACATCTATGTTTCACCAGGGTTTGCAGACCGCCACATCATTCCACCTTACAGCTTGCTTGCTTAGTGGCTCAGCTGTGTTGGACTCTTTGTAAACCTTTGAACTGTAGCCTGCCAGGCTCCACTGTCCATGGGATTTTTCAGGCAAGAATACTAGAGTGCATTGCCTTTTTCCTCCTCCAAGGGATCTTTCTGACCCAGGGATCAAACCCATATCTACTGTATCTCCTGCATTTCAGGAGGACTCTTTACCGGCTGAGCCATTGGTGTTTTTCGCAGCCTCACAGAGTGTAGCTAAACTGAGGGTGCCCAAAATAATACTGACAGCCAACCTCCCCTGAACCCCACCCAGACCAGGAACCAATAACTCGGAGCACTCCAGTATGTTTTGAGTAACCCAGCTCCTAAGAACTCAAGTCAGGATGAGGACACAGAAGCCTAGAGTCAGCATCCAGATCTTTATCCAGTGAGAATACAGAAATACTTCTTCCTTTCCTTCCACCAGTAAATGAGCTACAAAAAATAACAAAACTTTGTGTTTATATTTCACCTTATTACTTTCAATGTTGTAAATACACTTTTTAAAAGATGGATTATTTGAATGTTTATGACATGTGACTTGTAAAAAAAACCTAGAATCATTAAATTGTGTCCTTGTGTTATCAAAAAATAAATAAATACAAAACTTTGGTTGCCTGTGTCTTGACTTTTCTTTAAACTATAATGGAGGTAAGTTTTAGTCCCAGTGTACACTGAATTTAGCTACTAGATTCATGACGAGTCACTAAGTAGAACATGATCTTATCCCCTTAGTGTTCAGAGTCTAACATAATTTGCCTATTACCTGGATCAGGAATATTATAAATGAAAATGACATACGGGATCATCCAATTAATCCTCCTGGCTGTTCAGGTTTGGGCTCTGCAGTCAGACTCTTCTTTAGCATGGCCAGAACGGTGGGTGTCAGAACATCATATAGACCTCTTGATGGAAAAGGACATCCTCATGTTAAACTAAATGCTTCCTGTCTCATTTTCATCCACTGTTCATGGGGGAGATTTCCCTGTGACTGTGATCTGGCCCCTTGATTGTGTGACCCCTAGTCTACTCTCCCTCCAGAGTGGTCCTTTAGCTGGATATAAAACCAGCACATGTACTATGGCTCCTATTGAAAGTGTTCTCCATCCAGATAGAACCATCTTTCCTAAGCTGTGAGGCTTCCCTCATGGCTCAGTGGGTAAAGAGTCCACTTGCAATGCAAGAGACACAGGTTCGATCCCTGGTCAAAAAGATCCCCTGGAGGTGCGCATGGCAACCCACTCCAGTATTCTTGCTGGGATAATTGCACGGACAGAGGAGACTAGTGAGCTACAGTCCAAAGAGTCGCAAAGAGTCAGACATGACTAAGCATGAGCACAATACTCCTAAGCTGTGGGCACGTTATACATACCCCACACTCCCCCAAGGCTCCACACTTCACCACCACCAAGGAGGGGACCATGGGGGTTGGGGGGACAAGAGAGGTCCACATACCAGTCCCTGAGCATCATCAGGCAGACAAGAACCACAGAGCTCTGATTCGCCACAGTGCCCTGCATATCTCTGCGATGGCTCCAAAAAACCAGAAGCCCTCCAGATGCTCATTTGCTGCACAGAGTTCTGGATTCCGATACACTTAAATCAGTGGAGATGTTCAGAACCAAAGTTTAAAATAAAGAATGCAGCTGCTGTGGGTCAGTGATATCCAGGCCATTTCTGCAAAAGATATGACTGCCTTTCATGACTACTAGGAGAGTTAGGTGCTGCCACTGTTGCTAACCAGAGTTAGAAACTTAACTAAAAGAAATATGACATGGGAGAAGGTCTTCAGGTTACGCCACTATGTGCCAGGGCTCCCAGACCTTTCTCGGCCTGCATTCCACATGATTTCCAACCAGGAACCAGTGCAGAAGCATGTTTGGGAAACAGTTAACAGGCAACAAAATAATCTCAATGTGACCTAGCCATTCACATACCTTCTGGTACGCTTTGCTCTATTCTTTTTTCCCCTTTGTTTCTATCTACTGGGGACTTGTGAGCTCTCTAAATCCTCCATGATGGATCTTAGGAGAAAGGTGGATGGAAGGAGAAGAGCAGAGCCATGCATCCCTTGCTGCTGCAAAGAGGGGTGGCCATGGGGCCTTTCCCTTCTGCCATTTAGAGCGAGAACAATTCAGTGACACCAAACCAATATGTTCAGATAAGATAGACCCAGACGAGCTAAAGGGGAATTAATGGATCATTTCAGCCATTCAGCTAATTTACAAAAGAAGAAACATGAGCTCAAAACCAGGAAAGTGAACTGCCTGAGACCCCTCAAGTTGTCAATTCTGATGACAGCATCAAAGTTGTGGCTTTGGTCTACAGCTGGCCCTCCCCACAGCAGGTGACACAAAATCAGTGCACCCAGTTTCCAATAAGGGGAATCCCCTGATGGCTCAGACCATAAGGAACCTGTCTGCAATGCAGGAGACCCGAGTTTGATCCCTGGGTCAGGACGATCCCCCAGAGGAGGGCTTGACAACCCACTCCAGGAGTCTTGCCTAGAGAATCCCATGGACAGAGGAGCCTGGCGGGCTACAGTCCATGGGGTCACAAAGAATTAGACACGACTGAATGACTAACATTTACTTGCTTAGTTAAGGCAGCCAACACCCAACAACAGTGGCCTCAGTCACCAAGGCCCAAAGCTGCCTGGAGACTGGTTTCCCCACAGATTCAGCTATGCAGACAGCTTCTCCTCCTGACTAACAGCACCCCAGGTCATCGCCTCCAAATGCTACAGCTGTAAGTATCTGATCGCAGGCTTAATAGAAATTCACTTTGCCACCAGGCAGGGCAGATTGATTTCTCTATCAGTGTTTATATCCATATATTAGACAAGTCTGAGGTCAGACTGGGGTCAGACAGAGCCAGTCTCCTATGGTCACATCCAGAGGATGCTTGGAACAGACCCTGTGGGCTTCTAATGTCTGCACCCTGGATTCTGATGGAAATAGCTTTAGTGCCTTCATTAGTATCTCAGTTAAAACTATGATATTCTGAATAATTTAGATGACTGCTAAAGGGATGCACTGTGTTTTATTTTCTCAAACTGGAAGGCTATGAACAAAAGAAGTTTTCAAGTGAAAAAGATAAAAGTAATGAAAATGTGTTAGCTCCTAAGTCTTTGACCAGACCTACATTTGAGCACCACTATTTAAGGTTTATTCAAGATGCCCTCCTCCTAGTTGTGAAATTGGAATTTGAGCATTTCAATTACGTTTCCCCCCAGAACCCCACTTCTGACTTTCTGTTCTGGGAGTCTCCCATATAGAGAGGATCTCTATAAGAAAGATCTGATTGTGAGGTTGATTTTTCCTTAATAGTTTGAAATTTATCATGTGAATGTTCCTTGATGGGTTTCCTAAGATGATTTATCATTGGTAAAACCTGTGCTTATAATCCTAAGCCCTTCCCTCTCAACCTCTTACCTTCTGGCTCTGTTACATTCTATGAGGACCGCCTTCACTCCGTTTTTCATATTAGTGGGCTGCTGCGAAAGCCCAGGGCTTCCCTGGAGGCTCAGACAGTAAAGAATCTGCCTGCGATGCAGGAGACCCTGCAGGTTCTACCCCCAGGCTGAAGCTCCCCTGGAGAAGGGCATGGCAACCCACTCCAGTATTCTTCCCTGGAGAATTCCATGGACAGAGGAGCCTGGTGGACTATGGTCCATGGGGTTGCAAAGATGGGGACACAACTGAGGGACTAACACTGTTTTAGTCTCACCGCCATGGGGCGCTGAAGAAGGATGCAGCCAAAGGTTGAGACAACCCTGGGACTGACTGCTCACCACACTGACCTTAGCGCTGCTTCAGACGTGTTGCCCTATTAAAAATCCCTAACGTGGTCTCAGCTCAAGAATCATAACCAGACACTAAGTGGATCATTCTACACCTCTCTCTTCCCCATTTCTCATCAGGCCTTCATGAGAAAGGATGTCCATATCTTTTGTGGTGACACAATACTAGATCATAAGGTTTTCTTCCTCAGGGCTCCTTAAAATGGAAATGTGTGCAGGAGATCTTCTAGAGTCTGGGCGCAAAGAGGACTGACAGGACCCAGGTGGAGTCCCTTTCGCCACCGCAAGTAGAGGGTGCCCAGGCCCCTCTGTCAACCTTCCACAGCCACGTCTGCAGGAAGCAAACTGAAGCTCACCAGAGGATCCCTGGAAGACATCTTTATATGTGGCAGCAGGAAATGACATGAAACAGGAGATTATTTTAGAATGTAAAAGGAAACATTAAAACCGAAAGCATATGTCAAAACCAATTTCTTAAACAATTGCTTATCTGGGGTAAAAGAAGCTGTCTCAGAAACACGCACTTGATTTGAGATACGCAGTAAACCGGGTAATAGATTGTAGATGGAACTGCGTTGAATAAGTAGATGAGTGATTTAATGAGAATATTCTTCTACTGGTTCCCAAAGCATTGTCAAGACTGCTCCTGTCATCTGGATTGGTTTAAAATAAAACTCACTTGGTTTGTTCAGTTTTTTTTTTTTTAAGAACAGATGGAAATAGGGACATAAAGGCGAAAGTATGCAAACAACAGCCAAATTTCAAACAGTAGTGGGTAAAGAAAGGGAAAATAAACATAAGTCTAGGAAACAGCTACAACTTCAGTCCTAGAATGACATTCTGGAAGCTATTCTGCAGACACTTTCAAGATAAAGAATCTCTGTTATTCTGTCTTCAGCCAATATCAGACTGGGGGTCTGTTAGAGACTTAGACACAGGGGGACCCAGAGACCAGAATCAGACTCGAGGAGCTTTTCCAGGACTTAAATCAATCAAAGGAGCTGGGAGTAGTAAGAGTTTTCAGGCAAATGGAGAGAAATAACCTTACAACAAGAACCAGTATGACACATACATTTTTTTTCATTACTAAGATGAGGAATTTTTTAAGAGAATGAAAGAAAGCCAGTGTTAAAGGGAGTAAAATGCCTACATAATTCAATAGAGTCGATGATCAAATACCAAGGCAAAAATCCTCATTTTTGAGACACGGGAATTGATCTGCCCAGACAATAACGTCTGCATGGACTGCATCAATCAGGCTGTCTGCGTGCTGCAGAGCAGGGGTGCAGGGAGGCTTCCTACGCTCCATCCACAGATCTGCCCGCCACCTGGAGGATGCCCAGGGCTGCTCTGTGGTGGGGAGATGGGGCATCTGGAACCTCCAAAAGTGAATCCAGTACTCATACACAGCGGCTCTCCTAATGGATTACATCAGGCCATGGAGAAGAGGGAGACGAGAGGCAACGGCAGCCACCCTCTGTCACCACAAGGCCCTGGAGGCAATTCCCCAGCGCTCTCCCTGTCCTGACTCCACAGCCCGCACCTACCACACACACACACACACACACCACACACACATAAACCATACACATCACACACACACAGACACCCCACGCACACCACACACATGCATACACACATACGCACGCACAAACTTCATCCTCTCCTCCAGTTCTGATTATCTTCACACTGCCTCTGCTATTTTCCTCTCTCGTCACACCTCCTGTCTCCCCATCCAACTGGGCATCCAGCCTGCCGGTGACCCTCGCAGGCACCATGACATTGGGTCCTGCCAACGTCACTCAGGTTTGTGGATGAGTGGAATCCTGCCCCCAGGACAAACACGTGTCTCTAGAGGGAGCTGTGTGGATGTCTCAGCCTGGGGGCATCGTGGGCTCAGGCCCCTCCAGACACCCCAGCCCCATCCCCAGTGACATCTAGCAATCCAGGCTGCTCAGTCCTGTCTCCAAGGGAGATGAAACCCTTAAGGCTCTGACTGGCTATAATAATAAGATGAAATAATGAATGGAGGTTCATGAAGACCAGATCAGTTTTTTAAGATAAATAGGAGAGGTCATGAGTGATGTAGAAATCGTGTATATGGAACTGCTCTTATGCTCTGTGTTCACATAGTTGTTACCTAAAAACCTGCTTTTAGGAAGAGGGTGGTGGAGGAGGGGCACTTTGTGAACTCTGCTGGCCACTGGATACAGGAAGTCTCTGTGACTACATCCTAACTGCTATTTCCTGACTGAAAGCAGGCAGGCAGGCCAGGGCTGGTGCAGGTGACTGCAGCTCTGACCCCCAGAAACCCTTAATTTCATGTTTAAAGCTGTTTTCTCTATATCAGAGCCGGCAAAGCTGGTATCAACATGGCTGTCTGTTCTTACAAGCGCAGGGCTGGCACCAACTGGGTCAGGGTACCGGGATCAGAGGTCAAATAGGTCTGACTTACTGCTATAGAAGAGGTTGTGGACGGGGAGAGTCAGTCCCTGCAGAAGCACGTGGGGTTCTGGACAGGCAGATTAGGACTCAGGGCCCCTGTCAGGGAGGGTAAAGGCTAAGGGATCCGACTGCAAAGCTGGGCCAAGGGGTGAGTTTTGTCCTCTCTTGCCCCCTTGACCAGGTCGCTTAGTGGTAAAGCCTCCACCTACAAATGCAGGAGACACATGAAACGTGGTTTTGATCCCCGGATGGGGAAGACCCCTGGAGTGTGTGCGTGTGCATGCTCAGTCGTGTCCGACTCATTGTTACCCCATGGACCGTATGCAGCCCACCAGGCTCCTCTGTCCATGGGATTCTCCAGGTAAGAATACTGAAGTGGGTTGCCATTTCCTTCTCTGGGGGATCTTCCTGACCCAGAGCAAACCTGTGTCTCCTGCGTCTCCTGTATTAGCAGGTGGATTCTTTACCACTAAGCCAGCAGGGAAGCCTCCCTTGGAGGAGGGAATGACAATCCACTCCAGTATTCTTCCCTGGAAAAATCCCATGGACAGAGGAGCCTGGCAGCCTACAGTCCATGGGGTTGCAAAGAGTCAGACATGACTGAGCTACTGAGAATACAACACACAACTCTGCCTTGACCGTGACTGCCCAGCACCCTGGGGTATGACTTTTCTTGTTCAGGAGACCCAGACACAGTGCAGGGCTTGCCCACTCCTGGGGGCACATGATTGGGCCCTCCAAACAGGGGAAATGGATAGAAAATCACCCTGCCATGTGAGAGGCTGCTAATCTAGAGGTCAGTGCTGAGTTAGGCCTCTCAGTTCCCCCAAGCACAGGACCCCAGAAATAAGGCTATTTCAGATCCTGCCCCAGAATAGCCAGGCCCATCACACCGCCTCAGGGCCAGACCAGAAGGAACCTGCAGTAGCCATGGGCAGGCTGTGAAGGACTGACCTCAGAGGGAACATTCCCGTGGCACGACATCATAATCTGAAGACTATTATGGGCTGTTTTTCCAGATCAAAAGATTTTGTACCAATTTGCCTGCAGAAAGTCAGCATCACTTGCTACATGTTTCAGGGAGTACATAACATAGAGCATTTTCATCAGTGACCAAGTCAGTGTTCAACCTCAAGGAAAAAGGACTCAGAAATGAAACCAGAAAGGCAGGGCACCCGTGGGGAGACGGGCAGGAGAAGGAGGGCGGGTCCCGGGGGACGTGTCAATGTGGCATCTTGGTGTGACACTGGTGGATGACCCTTGGTGTGCGAACATTCAATCTGAACTCAACAATGCTATGCCTGGGTGACCTAAAAGCAAACTTTATCATTAAAAGGAAGAAAAAAATGTAAGAGATGCCCTTTGATCATGGGGCTGCTGAAATACATTCTGTCCCACAATCTAGAGCAAAGCCAGTCTGAGGGAAGAAACTGTTTACAGCCGTGAGTCAAAACAAGGGCTGGAGGCGAGCAGTTACACTGGACCTGAGAAAGAGATGGAAGATGCGGAAAGCAGGTTCAAACCTGACTTCAGACCCGGAGGCTGCAGGAATTCACTCCCCAGCAGACGGGTGGGCCTACAAAGGTTGCAGTTTGGGTTTTAAGACAGAAATGAGACTTTCCAGGTGGCGCAGCTGGTAAAGAATTCAATGCAGGAGATGCAAGAGACGTGAGTTCAATCCCTGGGTTGGGAAGATCCCCCGGAGTAGGAAATGGCAACCCACTCCAGTATTCTTGCCCAGAAAATCCCATGGACAAAGGAGGCTGGCAGGGGCTACAGTCCAGGGGGCCGCAGAGAGCTGGACGCCACTGTGTACACGCTGGCTGGGTGGCTGGAGGCAGTTCAACAAGCAAGGAGGTGGAGATGAAAAGAGAGTCAGTGCATTGAGGCAGAACCCACCGACAGGAAGGTGAAACCAGCCATAGATGGTCTGAACGCAAGTTTTCTCCTCTGCCAAAGGTGTGATCCTGGTCAGCGCCGCCTCACACCTGGGACAAGAGTCCGTGTCTCAGTCCTGACCAAACGCATGAAGTGGAACAAGGGGGCTTGTGCCCGTCCAAGGACCACGCGCACACCCTTCCCTCTGCCCAAAGGGGCTTCTTCCCTCCGCAAAGGCGCCTCTCTTACCCCTGCCAAGTGCTGCCCTCAGAACCCAGCAAAACCCTGAGGAGACAGTGAGAGCTAAGGGGAAGCCTCTGCACAGTGTACGGAGCCCAGTCCAGGAGGAATCTGTGAGCCCAAACTTCCAGGCACAACCCAACAAGACAGGGAAGATGGCAGGGCTCCGGGCTGCTGCATCCGGGGGCGAGGTCCGCTCCGAAGGCCCTGGAAGGTTTCGGGGAGCCTGGTCTACCCCACTTCCAACAGCAACAGGAAGAAAAATGCTGGAAACTCATCACGAAACACAAGAGGCATGTACGTGTATCCTCAGAAACTAGATTCCTAGGGCAAAATTAAAGTCACGATATTCCATAAATAACTTTAAGAAAAATATTTCTTTTTAAAAAATATCTGAATCAGTGTTCAAAATTCACCACTTATAAATACCACCAGGAATACATCAGTTTAGAAAGGTAGGGAACAATTTCGCGGGGAGGGAAAGGTTAATTGCTAATCTCTAAAAGCAGAGTTTAGAGTAACTTAACAGGATGGCAATAGTGAAATTAAGCCCAGCATTCTTGTTTGACTTCGTTAACAGGTTTTGTGGCCTTTCTAGGCTGCTGCCAATGGCCACCCCTCATTAAGCTTGCCGGGTGGGGACAGAGAGCATCACAGCCGACCACACACCCGTGGCGGGAAGCCTTCGTGGCACAGGCTCAGGGCGGCCCAGCCGGCAGCGCAGGCCCTGAGGGCAGGTCCCAAGAGACTGCAGGGCTGGCCACCTGCTGAGCACACCCAGGTGAGAAGTGTGCAAACCCACCACCCGGAGGTCATCCGACCCATGCAGGGGGAAGGAGGGAAGGTGCGCATCAATCACTAGGACTTTCTGCCTCGCTGGTCTAAGAAAGGGTGTTGCAGTTGTAACTGTCTCTCCATGTTGTATTCCAAGCATTACACAGGCTGGCTCCTCTGGCCCCTGGGAGGTAGAGGGCCAGTTCTGCTCCCTAGTGAATGGAGCTGAGGTCTTTGCTACCTTGATGTCCCACCCTGGAAAGGATGATCCCACAGCAGGAGTTCTCCCAGTTGTCAGTCAAAGAGTCACCCAGTGCTCAAACCTCACCAGGGTGCCTACTTCACTCTCCTCTGCCTTCCCATCCCCCTACAGAGACCCACCCGTGCCCAGGCTCCTAGGACCTCCAGCCTCTTTCCCCCTGGGCTCATGGACTCCAGAAGTGCCCCCTAAAGGTGGTTGCTTTTCTAGCTTCTTCCTACTGGAAGTTCAGCCTTGGGTTCGGCTCCTCAGATGCCAGGTCTCCTCTAGGGACCAAGGACATAAGAGCTTTCACCCAGACAACTGAGCAAGGCAAGACCTCTCCCAGGAAAGAGCCACTGAGCTATGAGGATTTCCTTGGTGACTCAGATGTTAAAGAATCTGCCTGTAGTGCAGGAGACCCAGGTTCAATCCCTGGATTGGGAAGATCCCCTAGAAAAGGGAATGGCAACCCACTCCAGTATTCTTGCCTGGAGAATTCCAAGGACAAAGGAGCCTGGCAGGCTGCAGTCCATGAGGTTGCAAAGAACTGGACATGAATAAGTGACTAACACTAACACTTCTTCTCAGGAACCAAGGCCCAAACTGTTTCATCTCAACATCTTCAGGGAGAGAGTCTAACCCTAAAAGTTTCCGAGGTGATGGCTACCTAATCCTTGTCAGGGCCCACTCTGACCTTTTTCACTCCACATCAACCACCACAATTGAGCTTTTGAGTGAAGCATGTCTGTAAAAACAGGTCCAGCCATCCGCTTACTTCACTGCCTGTCCCTCACTCGCCCCCTCCCCACTCACTCCCTTCACAAACCTGATGTTTTTGAGTATTTTCCCCTTGGACTACATCTCTTCAAGGTCAGCACTCCCTCTCCTAACCTGAAGAACCTCCCATTATGGGTCCAACAGTATCCCCTCCTCCTTCCATTCAAGGACCACCTACCCCAGCTCTTGTCCTAATTCATACCAGTTCCCTGACAGCATTCCCCATTACTAAGTTCAAGAAAAATACAACTACCAACCCTTTCTGAAGGTGCTGGGTTGGATTTCATGTTGTTATCTTTTTCATGTGTGCGTGCGTGCCAAGCCCTTTTAGTCATGTCCGACTCTACACAACCCCATGGACTCCAGCCCACCAGGCTCCTCGGTCCATGGGATTCTCCAGGCAAGAACACTGGAGTGGGTTGCCATGCCCTCCTCCAGGGGATCTTCCAACCCAGGGATCGAACCTGCTTCTCTCTTGTCCCATGCATTGGCAAGTGGGTTCTTTACCACAAGCTCCACCTGGGAAGCCCCTGTTATCTGCTTCACTGCTCTCACAAAAAGAACAAAATCAGTGTGTTTGGGCTAACGGCTGTCTTGAGGATGCTCGGCTAGAGGGGCCCAAACCTAGCCCAGAAGCCAGCAGGGGCCTCAGACCAGTCCTGCGCACCCCCAAGAAGGAGTAACGAGAGAGGTGAAAAAGAAATAGGAGAACAGGGATCCAAGGGGAAACAAGGAGTAGAGGAAGGAGAGGAAAGGAGAGGGAGGAAAGAGGTAAAAAACAAGAAGACAAGAACGGGCAGCAGAAGGCAGCTCCACTCAGGGAAACGCGGAGCATTGGGGGCCAGGTACGAACTCCAGCCGCACACATGTGGCTTTTTCAAAAGCAGAAATAAGTGTTTGTTTTTTTATTCCCCCAGAGACAAGTGTCCTCCGAGGTTTCTGTTTTATGTGTGTTTTTGTTTGGGTTTGGGTTTTTGCCTTGTCAGCTAAGCAGGAGTTTTCACATTCGCTCAGCACCAACACACACTCATTGCAAAACAAGTGGGGTGTTATCAAGGGGGAGCTAAGGGCACGAGAGGCTTTTCTTCCCTTCCCAGGAGTGGGGTTTCAAGTGTTCTGCATACTTGCTAGAGATGATCTTAACCACAGGAACCATTCACAGCTCAGCTGATGAAAAGACTGTCCTTGTGTTAAGCCAAACACAGCGCTGAGCCTAAACAGGCTTTCTAGGGCTTCTGTTTAGCATCATTTACAAGGACTTAACATCTTTTCCTAACTGAATACAACTGTATGGGAAGATCTATTTTACGTATGGACACAGTAGGAGAGGTGACAGGATGATAACACGGGGGCCACAGGGCTTGGCAATGACCTCCTCCTGTCCTGCACACTCAGGAGGGTTTCCCAGCAGACTAACAATGAAAAGTATCTCTGTATCTCACAGGACTCTCTGCAGCTCTCTTAGGCACCATTGCTTCTCCTGCTTCCCTCCACTATGACTTTTTAAAAATCTTTTGGCTATGCCTAGAGGCATGCGGGAATCTCAGTTGCCTGACCAGGGATCGAACCTGCGCCCCCTGCATTAGCAGCTCACAGGCTTAACCAGTGAACTTCCAGGGAAGTCCCCTCTACTATTATTTTTAAACACATTTCCAAATGGGTCCTTAGTACCTAAGATCCAGCCACAGGGAGCTTCTACGAGGCAGCCGCAGTTCTTTCCTGCTGTCTATTCTTGTCTGAAGCACAATAGGTTGAATATTAAATAATTACTTTCTTCAAATCTGTCTCATTTCCCATCACATGGAATGGCAGTGTGATCGCAAACCATACATGTGAATAAGTAATGAAAGATAAAGAGTGGATTTAAATAAAATATCCCTCATTATCATGCTTAAGTCTATCTGCTGCTAAGAATACAGCCATCTGGAGCACCGGGCCAAGGTGAGCACACGCCACCCGCACCACGACACAGAACCAGGGGCGGAAGTCAGGCCTGAAGAACGCTCTGATGTTATCAAGGAAGGTGTGGTTGTGTTGATTTATCTGTTGTTTTCTATTCTGAATTTTACAGGAATCAAAACTGGCTGACCCACATTGACAGGTGAAGTCCTAGAAATGCCATATTTCTTTTGAAGTTGGTCGGGGGAAATTGCACTGGAGGATGTGTGGACAGTAAGCTTTGCCAGGGCGCCCTCTAGCGTCCAGAGAGCCACAAGGACGTCATTCCCTAATTGCCCTCCCTGTCTAAGAAATCCCATTATTACTTTAATTACAGATTAATTACACCCTTTCATCAAGGTTAGAAGAATCCATACAAAGCATGATTGCTAGAGAGTAGAAGATGTGCTTTTTGCTTTTTTCTTCTTATTGTGACGTTATTTCTTTTCAATGCTCTTTCAATTTAATACTACTATAGTTGAGACCTAGGTTCTGGAGTCAGACTCTGTCTTCCAGGCACAGTGCTCTGGCTTGCAGGCTGTCCTTAGGCAAGTTACTAATTCTCTATGTCCAGTACCTCTTTTCTAAGGTAGCTGTGATGGTAAACGCAGAGGGATTTTGAATGTGCCTAAGTTTTGTAGTCCATGTGAGATGGTGGTCATTATTGTTGCTGTCGTTGCTTTGAATTTTATCCACTAATTTATTTTTGGCTGTGCTTGATCTTACTGCTGTGCGCAGGTTTGCTCTAGCCGTGGCGAGCAGGGGCCACTCTTTGCTGTGGCGTGTGGGCTCCTCTGGCTGCAGCGCGCGGGCCCAGGCGCGGGGCCTTCAGCAGTTGCTGCTCTCCGCTCAGCAGTGGCAGCGCGTGGGCCCCAGAGCTTGGGCTCAGCAGCTCTGCAGCAAGTGGGATCTTCCTGGATCAGGGATCGGACCTGTGTCCCCTGCACTGGTAGGCGGATTCTTCTCCACTGCACCACCAAGTCCTTGTTGTCTGTTTAATAAATTAGAGAACTGCGACATGTTTGTGATGCTGAAGCTGAAGCTCCAATACTTTTGGCCACCTCATGCGAAGAGTTGACTCATTGGAAAAGACCCTGATGCTGGGAGGGATTGGGGGCAGGAGGAGAAGGGGACGACAGAGGATGAGATGGCTGGATGGCATCACCGACTCGATGGACATGAGTTTGAGCAAACTCCGGGAGTCTGTGATGGACAGGGAGGCCTGGCATGCTGTGATTCATGGGGTCGCAAAGAGTTGGACACGACTGAGAGACTGAACTGAACTGAACATTTGCGCTTAAGGGACTTTGGAGATAATTAAGTCCAAGCTCCTCATATTACAGGTGGGAAATCTCCAGTTTAAAGGAGCAAAGTGACAGTCACCCAGACATTTCACAGCAGAGCTGAAACGAGAATTCCGTTCTCCTGGCTCGACAAGATCCAAGCCCTCCACAATTGGTGCAGGGCCAGGGTGTGAGGGACGTGTAGGACCAGGGCAGAGCCTCCTAGTCAGAGGTCTGGTCACAGGGGTGATGGTCAGCCCTCTCCACCTTTTGTTAGGATAGTGTCAGGGTGGGGACACCTGTTACCTAAAACAGAACAGGATGATGTGAACCACAGCAGACCTAGAAGGACTGACCCCTCACACTTTCAGGAGGCCGAAGATAACTACACACACACACAGTGAATATCTCAGGCTTGCAAATGTGTTGGCAGAGTAAACTCCCACATCTTCTGAAATGACATGGATTCCAGAGGCCACATAGTCTGTGGAACTGATTTCTCCCATAGAAAGGTTCTCTTCATTTTGCTTTCAAAGATAGTATTCTTGCCTGGAAAATCCCATGGGCAGAGGAGCCTGGTGGGCTGCAGTCCATGGGGTGGCAAAGAGTCGGACACAACTGAGTGACTACACACGCACGCACACACCACAAACGGGCAAATGTGGTAGGATCCCGTCTACACAACGTCCCTACAGCAGACCAGTCCTTAGAGACAGAAAGCAGAACAGGGGTGGCCAGAGGTCGGGGGCAGGGCGACGGCGCGTCACTGTTTTGTGGATCTGGCCAACATCACCAAGGAAATATATGCCAGTCTGCAGACTGATTAGTTCTTAGACTTTTAAATCTCAACCTAATGTTGACTTTACTGGGCTAAGGAGTATTTTATCATGGATTAAAACTCATATACAACCAAGACAATGAGGCAACACATTACAAGAACTTCTCAAATCAACCTCTGGGATTTTTTAACCTCCTTTGATTTCCTAATACTGACCTGTCAAGAAACAGCGGGAAACACTGTTACTGCTCCATGCATTAGGTAGTAGTGTGAGTTGCTCAGTCGTGTCTGACTCTTTACAATTCCATGGACTGTAGCCTGCTAGGCTCCTCTGTCCATGCATTTGGTGGTCTTGGGCAAATATGAAGAGTGGCCATGAATGAATGATACAAGAAAACTCCCTTCTAAAGCACACACAAAGATGTGGACCTCAAATATTAAATATTTGTATTTTCCTGGCAGTTCAGTAGTTAAAACTCCATGCTTCCAATGCAGGAGACACAGGTTTGATACCTGGCTGGGGAACAAAGATCCACGTGTCTCACAGTGGAGTCAAAAAATAAAAATAAACAAGATAAATTTTTTTAAAAAAAGAAATTTCAAAAAAGTATGAAACATATGCACATGGTAATACTAGATTCACCAAGTCAGCATGTTTGTATGAAAAGAGCTCCAGCACAGAGATGGGAAGACGGGTTCGTCATAGCTCAGCCACTCATGAGCCATAGGCCCCTGGCTAGGGGCATGACTGGTCAGGCCTCAGCTTGCTCCTCTATACAACAGATTCACCAGGGGATCTCTAAAGGCTGTCAAACATCATAATGTGATCTGAGCCAAAAAGGTACCATCCCCAGTTACAGAACTGAAAAACTTTCAAAAAAGATTTCAATTGTACTAAGGTTATAATATCAGACCACCTGACCTGCCTCTTGAGGAAACCTGTATGCAGGTCAGGGAGCAACAGTTAGAACTGGACATGGAACAACAGACTGGTTCCAAATAGGAAAAGAGGTACATCAAGGCTGTATATTGTCACCCTGCTTATTTAACTTATATGCAGAGTACATCATGAGAAACGCTGGGCTGGAAGAAGCACAAGCTGGAATCAAGATTGCTGGGAGAAATATCAATAACCTCAGATATGCAGATGACACCACCCTTATGGCAGAAAGTGAAGAAGAACTAAAGAGCCTCTTGATGAAAGTGAAAGAGGAGAGTGAAAAAGCTGGCTTAAAGCTCAACATTCAGAAAACTAAGATCATGGGATCTGGTCCTATCATTTCACAGCAAATAGATGGGGAAACAGTGGCTGACTTTATTTTTTTGGGCTCCAAAATCACTGTAGATGGTGATTGCAGCCATGAAATTAAAAGATGCTTACTTCTTGGAAGGAAAGTTATGACCAATCTAGACAGCATATTAAAAAGCAGAGACATTACTTTATCAACAAAGGTCCGTCTAGTCAAGGCTATGGTTTTTCCAGTGGTCGTGTATGGATGTGAGAGTTGGACTATAAAGAAAGCTGAGTGTAGAAGAATTGATGCTTTTGAAGTGTGGTGTTGGAGAAGACTCTTGAGAGTACCTTGGACTGCAAGGAGATCCAACCAGTCCATCCTAAAGGAGATCAGTCCTGGGTGTTCATTGGAAGGACTGATGTTGAAGCTGAAACTCCAATACTTTGGCCACCTGATGAGAAGAGCTGACTCATTTGAAAAGACCCTGATGCTGGGAAAGATTGAGGGCAGGAGGAGAAGGGGACGACAGAGGATGAGATGGTTGGATGGCATCACCAACTCAATGGACATGAGTTTGGATCAACTCCGGGAGTCGGTGACGGACAGGGAGGCCTGGCGTGCTGCGGTTCATGGGGTCACAAAGAGTCAGACACGACTGAGAGACTGAACTGAACTGAACTGAAGGTTACAATGTCCTTGCATGCTAAGGAGCTTCAGTCATGTCTGATTCTTTGTGACGCTATGGACTGTAGCCTCTCAGGCTCCTCTATCCATACAGATTTTCCAGGCAAGAATACTGGAGTGGATTGCCATGCCCTCCTCCAGAGGATCTTCCTGACCCAGGGATCAAACCTGCAATCTCCTGTGACTCTTCCATCTCAAGCAGAATTTTTCACTGCTGAGCCACCAGGGAAGCACCTGCCAAATTTTTCTAATTCTCTCTTCCCTTCGTGGTATCATCTGCAAATGCAGAATGAAAAACTGAACAAAGGACATCACAAATCCAAACAAAAAGAAAGTTGTAGGAACAACGTACAAGAATATTGTTTAATATATTCTTCTTACTATGCATACTTTTTAAACACCTCATGCATGCAATGAAGTCATGAAAAAAAATGTCATATCCCTTCTTCAGGTTTAATGATAATCCCATTGTGTACAAAATAGAGGCAACTTTGATGAGTCATATAAATGGAAGATCAAGTCTTTCTTGACATCCATAGAAGACACATGAGAACATGACATGGGGCAGGAGATGAATACTTCTAAAATTTCTTCCTGCTTTCATCTGAAAATCTCCCCTCAGAAATGAGAACAGTGAAAACTTATGAGCATCACTGTATAAGCAGGATGAGTCTTGCATGTTTTATATTGTTAATCTTGCACAGCTAAAGCTATGTTTAAGCTCAGAAGCTCATATATTACTAGTGGCCTGTACTCTACAAAAGGATGTATGAAAAAGATGTTCATTAAAAAACATCTACCATGTCAGCCATTACAGTCCTTTCATCTGAAGAGGCACTAAAACAGAATTCCCCTGTGCAAGATTTACAAGGGGTATTTTTCTCTTTAGGGGCACAGTGATTTCCCCCAAGAAAGGGAAGAACTCAATATCCTCTTTATTCTGAGTTTCCTCTCATGGACTTCTGATCTAGCTGGTTCTTTCCCTCCCCACTGCGCCTCAGGGGACTGGGAATAAACTAGACACTGGCAAAGCCTCCTTTTCTTTTTACAGAGACTAGAAACAAGGGACTCATTACCCTACTTTCTTAAAAGTTCAGGACAAAGAAAGAAATGAACTAGTCTAAAGATGCGGGTGTTGGAAAGAAGTTGTGATCTGTCTCTTGACAGTTTTATGACTTTAATCTACACAAAGCATCTGAAAGAAACCACACTGTCTTATTAAAAGTCATCGTTCAAATTTATCTGAATTTGACATGAAACTATACTTTTGTTAAAAGAACGTTTCATAAACTATGTCAATCATAACTGAATTTTTATTAATCCAATATTTTTGTAGCGATGAGGCTGCACACCCCAAGGCGGCATCATTATGAACTTTTCATGTGCAGCCCTGGGTGCTGACCCAGAAACTGAGGAAGGCACGTTTGTTGCTTATCACCCCTTATCAACATGGGGTGACCACTGATCACACAAAAACCTTTCAGAGCAGGCCTTTCAGAGCCCGGCAAAACTGACTCAAATACCAGCGCTGCCACTTATTTGTGATGTGAATATGGGCAGATTTTACCTACACAGCAAGGTGAAAACATTAGTGTTTACCTTCAAGGCGACAAGCAAACAAAGTGAAATCTATCCAGTCCTCCCAGCTGTGCGAGGCACACAGGGAACCTCCAGCTTCGTTCTGCACTGTGAGTCGTTTTGAGATGATCACATTCATGATGTGAAAATATTGCCAAAGAACAAGGACCTACTATATAGCACAGGGAACTATACTCAAGGTCTTATAATAACCTCCGATGGAAAAGAATCTTTAAAAAAAAATAGATACAGGGAATTCCTGGTGGTCCAGTGGTTGGGACACCATGTCTTCACTGCCAAGCGACTGGGTTCAATCCCTGGTTTGAGATATATATATATATATATATAGTTATATAGTTATATAGTTATATATAGTTATATAGATAGTTATATAGTTATATAGATAGTTATATAGTTATATAGATAGTTATATACATATATTGACTTCCCTGTGGCTCAGACGGTAAAGTGTCTGCCTACAATGCAGGAGACCTGGGTTCAATCCCTGTGTCGGGAAGATCTCCTGGAGAAGGAAATGGCAACCCATTCCAGTACTCTTGCCTGGAAAATCCCATGGACGGAGGAGCCTGGTAGGGCTACAGTCCATGGGGTCGTGTACGCCTAAAACCAACACAACACTGTAAATCAACTGTATTTCAATAAAATATTTAGTAAAGATCTACCAAAATATAAAGACAAGTTAAAAGATAGAGAAGTGCTGGGGGAGAATGGATACGTGTATATGTATGGCTGAGTCCCTTAGCCGTTCACCTGAAACTACTGCGACATTTTTAATCGGCTATACCGCGATACAAAAGAAAAAGCTTAAAGTTTGGGGCAAAAAAGATAGGTAAGTGTTATACAAAATATAGAAACTGAGTTTCACTTGTAGTGAAACTGAGAAAACATACAAAGAAGTAAATAATAATTAGGTTCTGAGCAAAATTCAGAAGGTATGTCCTTTCTGAGGAAGAGGCTTCCAAAACAACAACTGAAAAAGAAAAACTTGCGGCGACAATGACAGGAAAGGTTCTTAAAGGGCCCAGAACTGTGAGGAGCACTCCAACTGAAGGGAAACACTGAACCGGTCCTCCCCTGCAGGTCTCCGTTTACACGGGGCTTCACCAGGCAGCCCAGAGAAAAGCCCTCGACCTGCTGCTGCTCAGGGCTTGCACGTGCCCACAGGAGCAGGGACAGAGGAAAACAGAAGCGAAGACATTCCCCGCATACAAAAAACAGGGAGACGATGGTTTTTACTAATCTCTCTCAAAGGCAAACATGCCCTTGGAAAACTGCTAGTGAGACCAGAACCATTTTCAGATGCTTGGTCTGAGAATGCGGTCTGGAATCCTGCCAGACTCAACCACAGCCTGCGATCGCCCTGGTGCACCCTGCTGTCTGTCTGATGCGGAGGGAACCTGGCTACAGCTGGAAAGATCTGCACCGATCTAAGAAACGGGTTAGGCAGTGATGTGGGGTAAAGAAATGAGTCTCATTCAGGCCGAATTTCAGTTTTTCAGTTTTTATATAGGGGCTTCCCAGGTGGCACTAGCCATAAAGAATCTGTCTGCCAACAAGGAGACACAACAGATGCAGGTTCAATCCCTGGGTTGGGAAGATCCCCTGGAGGAGGAAATGGCAACCCACTCCAGTATTCTTGCCTGAAAAATTCCACGGGCAGAGGAGCCTGGCGGGCTATAGATCATCGGGTCACACAGAGTCAGACTCAACTGAGCGTGCACACACATGTAAGTTTAATAAGGCACGTAAAGATAGCAAAAATGTGGAATGAGAGAAATATGAAATGCTTGGTAATAGTAGGTCTGAAGTAGAGGGTCTTCAGTGGGCAAACACCTTATGACTTGCACCAGGAAGGCGAAGAATGTCCACACTTGTCTTCTTAAATTTTTTCCTGAAAATGTGGACTTTTCATATCTGCTTGACTGAAGCGATTCTAAAGATGCCTTTCTCCACCCTCACATACATGGGCACATACACACCTCACAGAGTCTTTACTGATATTATGTTGAATGTGTCTTTGGCTTAGAGTACTCAGTTTTTCATAAGCCAGAAAAAATCAACCAGAGGCCAGACTCTTTAAAATTTTAGTAGCATTACAGATTAATTGATTAAAAAAAAAAGCCTTAAACAGTATAAAATTAATTTTGTTTGTAAATAAGAAACAGTCTGAAAGTAACAGACACCACTACCTTTCTTAAGTAAGCACTTAACATTTTTTAAGATTTTACTATTTGTTTATTTGGCTGGTTCTTCATTGTTGCATGCAGGTTTTTTCTAGTTGCAGCAAGCAGGGGTTAGTCTCTAGTTTCAATGGCTTCTCTTGCTGTGGCACATGGGCTTAGTTGTCCTGTAGCATGTGGGATCCTCCCAGACCAGGGATTGAATCTGTGACCCCTGCCTTGGCAGGTGGATTTGAACCACCAGGGGAATACCAGTAAGCACTCATATTTTGAAGTTCGTTAAGGATCTGGCCTGTCCTCATTTTTTAACAATTTTTTAAAGACACCCTCACATCCCGCCCTTGATTTCCAGATGTCTGTACTATAGGTGTCAGCCCTCCACCCAAAGCCAGGTTGAAGCGCTAGATTTGGCCTCCTTCTTCACCAAGCCCTTTACAGGCTGTGAAAGCAGGCAGTCACCTCCCCACGTGAGCTCACATGTGGGTAGAGGTAGGGAGGACCCCCCCACAAGGAACTTGGCTGGGCCCTCTCTGGACCCTCAGTCTTTGACTAACTCAGAATTGGCAAGAGAGCCCCAGCTTTCTGACTCCTCGATGCTCAGGGCACCCCATCATCTGATGGCATCTTCTGCACTTTGAAGGCTTTTCCTGGAAACCACTGATCCATCAAAGGCAGGACTGTCTCAGCCAGGGGCCAGCAGTGCATGAAACTTCAGAAGTTCAAAACAAGACCGCACCTCTTTCAAAGAGAGCCCATAAGAGCCAGCCGGTTTTACCCATCTAAAGTCTGGTAATCAGTTATAAGGGCTTCCCAGATAGTGCTAGTGGGAAAGAACCCACCCGCAAATGCAGGAGACATAAGAGAGGAGGGTTTAATCCCTGGGTCGGGAAGATCCCCTAGAGGAGGGCATGACAACCCACTCCAGGATTCTTGCCTAGAGAACCCCATGGACAGAGGAGCCTGATGGTTCATAGGGTCACAAAGAGTCAGACACGACTGAAGCAGCTTAGTACACAGGCAGTCAGTTATAAATTAATTATAAACTGACTAGACATTACAGTCACCTAGAGATCTGACATAAATACCTCTCACCCTCACTCCTAACCCCACCACCAACTTATGACCAGAAGGTGGCTCTGAGTGCAGCGGGGGAGAAAACCCCAGCTACAAAGCGGGGCCCACTTACAGCCTCGGAGAACACCGCAGGGACCTCAGCTAGGCTCTATTTCATGGGCAACTGAACCATTGGTTTAGTAAAATCGGCCTTACCTTTTCTGTTGAAACAACTGAATTAGCACAGATGGCTGCTTGTTTTGATGTCCTGCCAGCTCAACCTAAGGCTGTCCTAGCGCAGCAGGCCCAGGGCGAACTCCCCTGGGCGGAGAGCTGAGCGAGGCTCCTCCCTCTGCTCCGCGTGGGAGGCACGTGATTTCAGGGCCGGGGAATGCTGGGTGCCAGCCACGTGGTGTCTCTTCAGACAGGGTTAGAGGGTGTTTGGAAAATACAGCCACAGAAAGCAAGTGACATTGAATGTGGCAGGGGACCTCCCCTCCCTACGGCCCTGTTCCAGCGATGTCCGCGCGCCCGTCCTTTCCAGAGATGTCCACGTGGCCCGTCCTTTCCAGCGATGTCCGCGCGCCCGTCCAGTTCTGACGATGTCCGCGTGCCCGTCCACTCGGGCCAGAAAACCGGCCGCAGCTAACTTCAGGATTCTAGCCAACAAGGCTGGTCATTGTCTTCCTGTGTTAGTTTTAAATTCACAGCATCACCAAAAAACTCTGCAAGGCCCTTGCAGAGTTATCTGGTGCTGACCCTTACTTTTGCTGTCAGGAGGTCAAGGCCCGGTGTGTTTATAGCCCATGGCCAGCACCATCAGCTGATCAAAGACCATGGTTGCCAGGCCTGCTTCCTCCCCACACACCAGGGGAACTGACACCTCATGTTCCCCTTTCCTGGAAGTGGGTTCAGGGACAGTAATCTAGGTAAATTGAATATAAAATGTTTTAATCAGTTAAACAGATGAGCTTTCCTGTGCCCCATGGGCTATGCTATCTAGCCTAAACACTTGAAGCAAAACTTTTAGTTGTGTTTCATTAGAAATCTGTTCAAGCCCATTCTTGGTTTCAAACATCTTACTCTTTTCTTCATGTAATTTCATACATATATATATGAGTATATATGTGTGTGTGTGTGTGTGTGTGTATAGTCACATATTTCACAATTATTGATATATATGGTTGCTTTGAGGTCCTCCCCAGTGATTCAGCATCAAGAATCCACCTGCAACGCAGGACTGGTGAGATGCCAGTTAGATTCCTGGGTCAGGAAGATCCCCTGGAGGAGGGCATGGCAACTCACTCCAGTACTCTTGCCTGGAGAATCCCATGGACGGAGGAGCCTGGAGGGCTACGGTGCCTAGGGTCGCAAAGAGTCAGACCCAACTGAAGCGACTGAGCATGCACACATGCAGGCGTGGTTGTTTTGGTTTTAATTTTGCTTTTTTTGTCTTTTTCAAAATAAAAAAATAAACCTGTAATTTCTAACCAAAATAATAACCATCATAGATTGACTCTCCACAGCCAGGCTACATGAGGACCCACAGTCTGCGTGGGGCAGGGGCTTCAACCAGAAGTCCTGCCCTGAGCTCAGCAGAATCCACCTGAGCAGGAAGGGGAGGAAGGCCTGCAGTAGCTAAAAGAACACACAAGCAAATTCAGTATTAAAGCCATTAGGACAGATTCCTACACAGATGTTTGACCAAATGTGATTTTGAAGCAGCTACTGCATTACCTACCACATTTTAATCAGTAACCCCGGGAAGCAGAGGGGACACCCCAAAGAACAGGGAAATGGGGTGTTTAAGACTCCCAGACTTGTCACCGTCTTCCTCTCCCTTCAGGTCACAGATTCATTAAATTCCCATACACTGTGACACATAAATATGCAATCCAGCTAAGAGCTCATAAAGGTCACCCTCCAAATTGGGTGACCCATCTCCCACCCCATAACTCTAGCAGCTAATGAACTGGTCAGGCTCCCACAGCTTGACAAACATTGGTAGGAATTCATGTTTTCTGAAGCTGTCAGCGTGAGCACCAAGCCAAAAACAAAGCTCTAAGTGCAGGGGCCTCCAGCACAAGCCCTCGCGTTCTCAGGGCAGTTTTAGGATTTGAATTTAAACAGTAGGGTAGCTGTTTAATTTGCATATTTTATCAAGCAGACTGTGTGATGAGAAGCCCTTTTTAGAATATGCACATGAACACGTCCAGTGAAGACAGATGTATCCAGGCTTTTCAGGCTTTGAGTCAAGTTCCAAACTGGAGGCTCACTGTTGTTGACTGTGAAATGGATCAGCTGAAGAAAAGGGAGGAGGAGGGGCACTTCGCTTTGGAAATAACCATCCCTAAAACAGTCTCATGATTGGCAAAACAAACCATACTTAGGAAACAGAGAACAGACAAGAGCTTGGCTTTAAGGATATAAGTAACATCCCAGTTTTATTCCTCTGCCCAGTCCCTGCCCTCTAATATGTGTGGTTTGAGTTGTATGTTGTAAATACAAGAGGAATTATTGCTTTATGAAGAGAGGGCAAAAAAGTGGAATTTCAAGTTTTGGAGGGAAGATTGGAGGAAAATCAAGCTTAATTGCTTGTATCACATGGGTAACATTTTATCACTGTGGGTGAGGTGACAAGATAGAAAGGTATTATTTAAACACAAGACATTATTATATGAGTCTTTATACTATAGCATAAAATTAATGATGAAACCTAGAATAAGGTATCAAGTTTCAGAAGTGTCATTTACAAATTCAATAATTTGTGGAGGAAACTGCATTGACATCAAAAACCACAATTACCTCCATTTTAAAAACCTACTCAATAAACCTCTTTCCTTATCTAAAAGTTTCCTTAGATTCTTATATCACCTCCTGCCAAACTATGTGGCACATGGAATTATAGAAAAAGCTTTGAAGTCTCGGATGTAAAGCTGAACATTTTCAGTATATAACAAATTTAGGGCACTCCTGTAAAGATTTGCAAAAGGATGAAAAGCTAAAGAAGGGCACATGAGATTTCATAATTGCAGCCAGGTATTTGATTAGAAATTTTATATATATTGCTGTATATGTTACATAAGGGAATTGCATAGAGTAGTATATGTAGTATGCATATGTAATATTACATGTACATCACACACAGGAGTAGTATACATAATATTAGGAGTTGGCAGGAGTTAGACACACATCTTACAACTATGGCATTTTACTAAAAGTTTTATACATTTTGTACTATCACATTTATTATATTTTATATTGTCGTATATGTTACCTTATTTATCCCTCATGATGGCTATAATAGGATTTACCCCCACTTTATGGGTGGGAAATCTGAGGCTCAGAGAGAAGGAAGTTACATGACTTACACACAATTACACCAGAGAGAGGTTAATCAGGATTAAAACCCAGCTTCACCCCAATCAACAAAGCCCAGGCAGAAGCTGGTCTCATTTTGCAAGTTTGTTTGTTAGTCTGTGGATTGGTTTCAGCCCCAGGGTGATGATCTCCCATGAGGTCCTGTGTCTTTGCGCCTGTCGCCCTAGGCCTGCCATCCCACCGCCCGCAGCTTGGCTCTTTATCTGTGATGATGCTAAGCTTACCTTGATCATTTGCAATAGCCAGCAGGTTATACTGTCAATTTAGTCTCTCTAGTCCCATCAGGGTCACTAGGCTCCTCAGGCTTCAAGCACAACCACAAACTCTGGGTTGCAGGAGCCAACCCCAGACTGTGCCCTGGCCCCGGATCCAGCCTAGAGGCTGTCTGCAGCCTACGATTTGCACCAGTCACCATTAAGACAAGAAACCCCACCTGCTCCACTTCTTCTCCACCCTGTCATTTCCCAAGCATTTCAAGACTAAGGTTTGACTTTTTTTTAAGATGAGCTGTTCTGTTTTGGCCATGCCACTAGGCACGTGGAATACTAGCCCCCTCACCGGGGATCAAACCCACACGCTCAGCTTTGTAAGCTCAGAGTCTGAACCACTGGACCGCCAGGGAAGTCGCAAGCTTTGATTATTTTGTTTCTCTCTAGTCCTTTTCCAAGGACAGTAGCATTTTATTAAAGAAGTCTAAACACTTCCGGAAAGAATGATAAAGGCAAATATCAGTAAAGTTGTCTGGCACAGCTTTCATGCATCCGCAAGCCATGTTGCTCTTAAAAGCAGAGAAGAGTGGAATTCATCTGGTTCTGTTTAAAAATCAAGTCCAGAGGGCATTCTCCCCCCAGCTGCAGTCTAATCTTCTAGAGAGTTGCTCTAAGGTCAAATATTGGGCCCAAATCCAAAACTATCTGGCATAATCCCTTGTCATTTAAGATGGGATTTGCGCAGTGGAGAAACTGAAATTTAGTTACAATTCTATTTCCCGTTCACACTGGAAAAAAAAAAATAACCCTGTTTCCTTCTCATTATCATTGAGAATCTGACAAGTGCATCTCTGTGATAATCTTCACTCCTGTGTGTGCGTGCTCCGTCATATCTGACTTTTTGCAGCCCCGTGGACTGTAGTCTGTCAGGCTCCTCTGTCCATGTGATTTTTCAAGCAAGAATATTGGAGTGGGGTGCCATTTCCTACTCCAGGGGATCTTCCCGACCCAAGGATCAAACCTGCATCTCGCACATCTCCTGCATCGGCAGGCGGGTTCTTTACCACTGTGCCGCCTGGGAAGCCCTCCTCACTCCTGACTTCACCCCATGTGGGAAGGGGATTGGTGGCTGTCCTCATTATGACCACGCTGTTGGGCTGTCAGGCAGACACAGCCCATGGCGCTAATGCCACACTAGGCAGAGAGCAAGTCTAAACTGCATAACAAATATGACTGAGCTGACTTGGAAGCTGAGGACATACAAGAAGCAGCCGCGCTTGCCAAACTGACCCCTGATTTAAACAGGATCAGGCGCATATGTTGTAGCTTCTCCCAACATCAGCATTTGAATGCTTACAAAATATTAGAAAAGCTAATCATGATACTGACTGTTTTTGGTTAGAGCTGACGTGTATACAGAAGACGCATATAAAGGCAACTGTGTTTATATCCTTCGAACCCTTGCTGTGTTCTTGCCTGTGCATACTTCTCAAACTTTCTTTCCTTATTCAAAGAAAGCTGGACACCAATCCATAGCTTGTAGAGCCTTCCAAATCCAAAACCCGAGATGAAGAAAGCTCAGAGATAAAGATTCAGAGTAATTGAAGAAGTGATCAATTCTAAAAGCAACCTTCAAACATTGCAACATGAGATAGCCCTAGACCATTGTAGAAGAGCTAAACAAATTTTGAATTTTTTGTCAGTGCTGTTTTGGAGGTTCCATCACGTACTAGCTCTCTGATCTTAAGCTGTCACTGAACCTTTCTCTTTTTTAACTTTCACTGGAGGATGATTGTGTTACAGCACTGTTAGTTTCTGCTGCACAACATGAATCAGCTGTAAGTGTACATATACCCCGCCCTCTTGAGCCTCCCTGCCACCCCACCCCACGCCTCTAGATCGTCACAGAGCGCTGAGCCGAGCCCCTTGTGCTACACGGCAGCTTCCCCCAGCTGTCTGTGTCATCCATGGCAGTGTATATACGTCAGTGTTACTCTGTCAGTTCATCCCATCCTTCCCTCCCGTCCACACTGTGTCCAGAAGTCTGTTCTCCATGTCTGTGCCTCTATTACTGCCCTACAAATAGGTTCATCAGTGCCATTTCTCTAGATTCCATATACACGTGTTAATATACGATACTTGTTTTCCTCTTTCTGACTTACTTCGCTCTGCATGACAAACTCCAGGTCCATCCACCTCACCAGAACTGACTCAGATTCATTACACCCATCGTCCTCACGGTGCGACGACTTCTGCACCCACCAAAGTCCCAGGCAGGCACGCCCCTTGGAGGACAGACCTCCCGCTAAGCACCTTTTCCTTAAGGAGAACATGTCAGCCCTTGCTGATCCCTCCACTTACCCGCCAAAGACACCCTTATTCAGGCTTCTCCCAGGCTGACATTTTGCCTCTCCCTCTTCAAATAAAATGGTCCGATTTTATATTATAAGCCTTTGGTGAAATAGGGGCTCAGAAGACTAGGGGCTTCCACTCTCCTCAAACGATGGTCTGAAGTGGCGTGTGCTGCCCTCCCGCCACTAACCTGCATTCCCATTCCTCCTACCTTTACTGCCCTGTTCTCCTATCAGCTCCCTCATCCCCAGGTCGTTAAAATCCTGTACAAGAGACATAACTGTGCTGGGGGATTCTCCTCTCCTTCCAGGTTCGCAATTGCCCTGGAAGCACAGAATGGTCATGTTCCCACCCGTCTGGCCTGGCCTTCGAGGGGCTCCGTTCCATTGCTGCTGCTCAGGGCTGCCTCCGTTTTACACCAGGTCTCACAGCCAATACCTTGTCCCAGCTCTGCTTCCTGTGATGGGAGCTCAGCTGGTCAGGGGAGTCATCTCTGCACTCACAGTTTCTCAAAAGGATGGAATGTTGAGAAAAAGAAGTGATCTACCTAAAGGTAGATACCACCAATACACAAGTGAGTTCTTCTGCACTTAGAACTCTCATAGACAAATTCAGCTTGAAAATGTACCCAGAGGCTCTTATAATCCAAAATAAAACAAACGTGTAAGGATATTTACAGCAACAAGTACTAAATGTATGCATTTAAATGCAGGTTTAATGTACAGAAGGTGTAGAAGAGGCAAGTCTTACTCTGTGGAAAGTCAGGGGCCTTATCAGACTGAGACCTCACCAGACACGCGCTCCCAGGCACACTGGTGCCCTTGCTCTGACCTTCACACACTCCTGACGGCAGTCCCCCTTTAAGGGTGTCTGAGATGACTAGCTGACAGCCCAGGGAAATTTGAAGTGAAAACAGTGAGCTATTTGTGGCTCCCACTCTTACTGACGACTGGCTGAAACAGAGCAAAAAGCCAGGGCCTCAAAGCTTCCTAAAAGGAAAGAATATCAGAACAATTCAAGATAAAAAGTTAACCAAACATGCTCCCATAAAATAGAGTCCCTACCTTGGGCACTTTTCAAACAATTCTGACATATTACGCTGTTGCAACTTCATGAAAGACAGAGAAAACTCTTTTTTCCCTTTTTTAGTGCATTTGTTAATAGCGTGACAATGTACTTTGCATTCATCTAGTACCAATATCTCTAGCATTGATTTTTTTTTTCAACCTGTAACTGTCCACTTAGTTAATTCAGAATATCCCCTGTCAGGATCAAAGGAGAGAGTCTATTTTGTGCTCTGTACAACTCTGGAAGACTTTCATCATCCCAAAGACACATGAGAGACATTTCTGGTTTGCTGGAATTTTAAACAACTCAAGCCCAAACTTGTTTGAGACATCATTTCACAAACAGGCAAGTCTTTCAAGAGGCAGCAGATTTACTTGATGGCAAAGTTTGCCATCGTCCCTCACTCCCTAAGGGCTTTCAGCCGCAGGATCACACTTTATGTCCACTCTGTCCTGATTTAGCCATGCAAGATGCCAGCAGGGACAGAACAAACACAGCTCACGGTTGTTCCTGGATCCCTCCTGCCTCCCTCTGTGCCCTGCCCAGAGCACAGAGCATGCGCCAACCCAGTCCTGGCCGACTCCTGTTGTTAGCAAACCACCCCAGCCCTCTCGACGTTGAACCTGGCCCTCCAACAGGCAATTTCTCTTTCACTGAAAAATACCATAAGTCAAAATTGATCAAGACAGAGAAACCTCGAGCATCCCCAGGTTTGGTGATATTTTTACACCACAGTGAGTGCTGGGGAGACTTCCCTGGTGGCTCAGAAGCAAAGGATTCACCTGCCAATGCAGGAGACACGGGTTCCACTCCTGGGTTGGGAAGATCCCCTGGAGTGAAGTGACAACCCACTCCAGTATTCTTGCCTGGGAGATCCCATGGACAAAGGAGCCTGGTCGGCTACAGTCCACGGAGTCACAAAAGAGTGAGACACGACTTAGTGACTGAACAACGAGAGCTGGGGAAGCTCTTTGAGGTCCTGCCCTGTGCTCCCCAATCCTGTTCAGCTCAACCGACACCAAAAAAAATAATGATTGAGTACCGGACGGAGTACAGTGGGAAGCAAAACCCAGTCCCTGGTCTTAGTAGTCTGCAACCTACAGGAGAAAACGCGGCGTGTGCCCACAAGAGCACAAAATTAGTGCAAGATTAAGGGCTACGGTGGTTAAAAGACAAAGATGATACTGGGGATCAAAAAAGCATCTGAGCTTTCTTGCAAGTTGATAACTGTCTACAATCTTTGTCTTTAACCTAAAATCACATACCTGCATAGAACCTAAATGATTACTTGACGAGCAAAGTGGCACAAGACACACACGCTCACACACACACACACACACACACACACACACACACACACACACACACACACACACACACACAGGCATCTCCAGAACCCTGTAGGATGGTGACCTGGGCAGACTGGGAATGTTGTTCAACCTCTCTGAGCATCAGTTTCCTCTTCTGTAAAATCAGGATAATGATTCCACATTGGAGGACTGTTGTGATGAGTAACATATAGCTTTTCCCTTCTCCAGGAGATCTTCCCCACCCAGGGATTGAACCTAGGTCTCCTGCATTGCAGGCAAATTCTTTACCATCTGAGCTACCAGAGAAGCCCAACATGTATACGGAGCCCTACAAGCAGTATCTGCTCAACAAATAATACCTGTCGATACCTGCATTCCTCAGACATGATAACCAAAGGTCTAGAGAGGTTAAGGAACCTGTTGAAAGTCCTGCAGGACATACATGTCACTTATAATGAAAAAGATATGATATCTTACACTTATGATAATGTCCAAGCTCCTTAATTAGCATGCAAGCCTGACTGGCCTGCCTAAGTCTGGAGCTTAAGCTCCCCCTGCCCCATCCCACGAGGAAATCGGCCACACTGAACCTCTTGTGTGCGTGTGCATCACTTGTGTGCTAAGGCACTTCAGTTCGATCCAACTCTTTGGGACCCCATTGATTGTAGCCCGCCAGGCTCCTCTGTCCAAGGGATTTTCCAGAATACTGGAGTGAGTTGCCATGCCCTCCTCCAGCGGATCTTTCTGACCCAGGGATAGAACCAGCATCTCTTATGTCTCCTTCATTAGCAGGTGGGTTCTTTACCACCAGCGCCACCTGGAAGCCCACTGAACTTCTTACAGCGGCTAAATGAAGCGCGCTCTTTCTCACCTTCAAGCCCAGCTTTCTCCTGCCGCAAATGTGCTTCCCGTACTTTTCTGTTTCAGCTTTTCCAGGTCCTAAGTTACAGCTTCGGTATCGTTTATTCTGGAATTCTTTCCCTGGCACCCTGTGCTTCTCCATCAGAGCATTTCTCACACTTTACTGCAATTATCTCTTTTCTGCTGGTATCTCCCAGAGTTTTCCCATCTCTGAGGGCTGGACTCTTAGTGGCTGCTACAAAAAATTAATTGAAAACAAGGGCAAATTTTCCATGAATCTAATGATACATACAACTGAGGGCCCCTCAACTTCAGTGGGTCCCCTCTAAGCCCTGTAACTAATTTTGATTCATAATTTTATGTATATAGTTTTTCTTAGCTTCCCTTGTGGCTCAGCTGGTAAAAAAAACACATCTGCCTGCAATGCAGGAGACCTGGATTTGCTCTCTGGGTTAGGAAGATCCCTTGGAGAAAGGAAAGGCTACCTACTCTAGTATTATGGCCTGGAGAATTACATGGACTATACAGTCCATGGAGTCTCAAAGAGTCAGACATGACTGAGCAAGTTTTTCTTAAATAAGACCAACCTACAAATTGTGTGTTTTAGGGCCCATTAAGACCTGGATCTGCTGCTGGTTACATAAGTAAATGAGACAGAGACTGGGGGTCACTGAAGTTAAATAGCTACCCCATGTCATGTCCCACTTCATAACTTGAATTTGCATGTGCATCCACACAGCCCCAACTCTGACAGGACCCATACTCAGAAAGTCAGTTCATCATGCATGGCCTCAGTTTCGTCACATGGGAAAAAGAATACAGACTTCATAGGATTCATGAGGAATAATTCCTATAACACCTCCAGAAGTAGCTACACAAGAGTTGGCACAAGAATGATTCTGAATATAGGAATGTCTGGTGAATGATACTTTGAAATATCTCACAAAACAAATTCCATTCAGTTCTCAAATTTAACACCCATCTAATTCATCCAGGCTTCACTAAACCCCTATTCTATACGCAGAGCATAGACCTGGGGGTGGTGTGTGTGGGTGGGGAGGACTGATGATGTCAAAAAGCTGCCACAGAGGCTGGGAAAACAGATGTTTAAACAAAAAACTAAAATCTGCAAAGAGTTCTTCTTCATCTTTTTCATCTTTTTTTTTCTGTTCCTCTTTATTTAATACTTTGCTTTTTTTTCTCTAAGAAGTTATCTCCCCAGCCTCTGTTCTACATTGTCTATGTTGGCAAATTACCAGCTCTACTCAGCCATGTAGCTGCCTTGGGTTACAGCCTGAATGATATTTAAGGGGCCTAAGAGAAACCTGTGAACTGACCAACAAATGAACAAGATTTTCAAGGTGTCACCATAAACACCCTCTAGGGAAGTTGCAGTTCCTTGAAAAGAAGCCAAACTGAACTTAGCCAACAGTATAAGTTAAGAAGTTGGGGATCAAACAGTGAGTAGCCAATCCCTCTCTAAGACTAAGCACTTGCAAAAGCATTTCAAACTTTCTCGCATTTGTAAAATTTGAACCAGCAGGAGGCACAATGCAACAGACACTGACCATCCGCTGGGTAGCAAGTGTGCAGCCTGACTCTTAGGCCAAGAAATGTGGCTTCTGCCCTTCTCCACCTTCTTGAGGGCCAGCATGCAATCCTGAAAGGTTGTTGCTGAACCATGAAAGATGCTGGGATTCTTGGCCTCTGGAGGAGAAGAATTCAATCCAGGGCCAGAGACGAGGCTTGATTGCTCAGAGCTTTTGTGTAATAAAGTTTTAATAAAGTATAAAAGAGACAGAGAAAGCTTCTGACATAGACATGAGAGGGGGTCAGAAAGAGTGCCCCCTTCACTAGTGTTACCAAGGGAGTTATATAGTTTTTAATTAGTTATTACAATGAATCAAAAGAATGTCTGGAGGTTGTAAAGATCTCACTAGACCCACTCCCAAATTTTACATTTTAAAATGACAGGATTAGCCAGAAGGTTTTCAGGAAGGAGAAACTGTTCTCAAGCAGGATATATTGTTGTTATATAATCCTTAGTACAGAGCTTAAACTGAGTTGTTTGTTGCGTAATCATCAGTTAGAGGCTTAAAGTTAAAAACCTTTTATGTGACTAAGACTAAGGAATGTAGAGGGAAAAAACAAACATTTGTCCTCTCCTCCTCCTTGAGAATTCCAGACCCCTATCTCCTCCTCCAGAACCCCAGCCCCCTCTCTCCTTGGGGACCCTTGGACTTCTTATCAACCTACCTAGGAATTGACTCTCTCAATCCCATGGGCCTAACGAGGGACACAGACTTGGCTCCTGCCAGGCTTTGCTGTCTGGAAGGGATATGACCTTGGGCCAAGCCTCAGGAAGCCCCAGCTAAATCAACAGCAATAATATTAGTAGATAATGGTGAAGAACCATTTCTTCCAGCATCAGCTCCCGAGACCAACTCCTCCAACTGCATTCTCAGGTTCCTAAGAACTACCTGCTTTAATTCTACTGTATGTTTGTCCCTCCACAAGCTCCATAAGAAGCCCCATCACCACCTCTCTCCTTCTCCTCATCTGGTCATCCAAGTTCATACATGGAGAATTAAATATAATATTGTTGCCATACTGTTAAGAAAGGCAGAAAATCCATTTTTAAGAAACAAACTATTGTCTTGCTGTCAAATTCCTCTACCCAAGGCTTGAGAAGCCTCATCGCCATCATGCTTCCAGGAAGGAAAAATAACCTCATATAATTGAGTTACAGAGAGCACAAAAGGGGACTTGCTTTAGATGTTTCCATCTCTGGGTCCACATATCATCTAAGGCCAAACAACAGGCATGTTTTGTGTTTGTAATAAGATGGAAACAGCAATACTTTTTTATAAGAAGCATCTTATCTTCCCCGTATGTATGTGCACACACAGACAGCCATGAGCTGGGTGATGTATCTAACACAGCCTGGCAAGACAAGATGACCTTTCTAATTGTCGTGATGAGAAGCACAATTGCAAGTGACTTTGAAACATATGGTAAACTTCATTATGCTAAAATATAATAGCTTCTTCTTTGGGGCTCATGATGAATATTAATGTCAGGGCTCCTGAGGAAAATGTGCTCTAAATTTTATATTGTATAAAACCCTTTCAACACCAAAGACAGCATTTATTTATAGTCTTCAGCCTTCTTCATAGATGCTGTTAAATATTCCATTAAACATGGCAAAATGGAATGAATAATCATGGAACATTGGAGGGGGGTGGGGACAATGATCCCCTCTAGAGTATCAAGCCAAGCGCCAGGCAGAGCCAGAAGAAAAAGTGAAGAGATAGAAATACAAGGTCAAGTAGGACACAGAGTATACAGAGAGGTAAGTCTGTGGGCTCTGCTGCTGGAGGGCATCCTCCCAGAGACCTCAGAGGAGCTGGGCCTGGAGAGGTGTGGGAGTGCATCATATAAGGTATCCAGAGCATGCGGAGACCACGGGAAATTTAGCAGCTCAAAGGAGTTGTCCGGGTGATACCCAGAAGAGAGATAGGGAGTGTGCACTTGGGTGGATGAGGGTGTGGGAATATCTGAAAGATGGAGGAAAGAAACCCATAGCAAAAAGCTGTAGCAAGATGTGGTTGGGGTGGTGGAGAATCTGATACCCAACGGTGGCAACCAGCAAGGAGCTGCCTTCATAAACCCCAATCAGCAATTTACGGTGATGACACATGGTCCGCAGAAAAGGACCTTTGACTTAATACCCTTCTGTGGAGAGAAGGAGCAGGAGCTGTCACAGACCCAACTCCTCTCCATGAAAGGCTGGTCTAAAGGTCATACCATCCAGCCCTCTTCCCACACAGCCACCATCCATCACCAGGTTCTGTGACTCCCACAGCTGCAGCCTCAGCAGCCCCAGGCACCAACAGACACTCCTATAGTCCCTGAAATAACAGCATGCTTGGCAAGAAAAAAAAATCCCATTGGCAGGAGCTGTTTTTCTAATGGATCCATTTAAGAAAGCAGCAAATTTTTGTAAAAGGCCAAATATGGTGAAGTACTCAATGTGAGATGCGTGATACAGAAAAAGTAAAGCAATGGATATGAAACCACATTTCTCTCAGCTTCTTTATTTTAATGCTCGTGAAAACGTAAAAAGGATGCCTTCCACAGATTTATCATAAAATTGAGGTTGGTTTATTATGGTCCCAATTACAACTGTTCCCTCTATATTGCATTAGCTTTAAAGGCCAGGCCCAGTGAGTATTAATGCATGGAGTGGAAACAGAATGCATTTACCCGAGAAAACCTATGTTGTTTGTTAAGTCTATTACACCCTAAGCCTTAAGAAGTTTCAAAATTCACTCTAAACTGATACTTCAACATGTTATCATTGCTTTAAAAAATTTCTCTTTTCGTTCCATTATTAATCATGATAATGGGTTAACTTCACACACATACACACAGCATACAAGCAGGAAAAGTGATAATAACCACATTATATAAAGATAAGGAAACCATCAAATTTCCTCCTGCACCCTGCCTCCAAAAATGAACAACAGATATGTACAATACACAATAGAAAAAAACATCAAGGCACCAAAAAAGCAAGTTCAACTTCATTATTAGTCAAATACATGCCAAAATAAAGCCTGAATTAAATACCATTTTTTATTGTTATTATACTACATAATTTCTTAAGAAATAACACTTAGTGTAGGAAGGATGGATGGGAGTATCAACTAAACTGTATAATCCTTTCCAAAAGTCTTTGCAGGATGTATTAAGTCACAAAATAATTGTGCTCTTTGGCCTAGAAATCCCAATCTCACTTTATCTTCAGAAAGAAATTCATAAAATGATTGTTACAAACATCAAAATAAGGAGAAAGTTAAGTAGGTCATGGTATACTGATTCTTGGAATGCTATGAAGGCTCTAGAAACTAACCTGGAACTCTGTGTTACAAGGAAATCTAACTCTGTGCCGAGTCTGACTCTGGAGGCACACAGATCTAAGCCATGCTGGAGCTCTCCACATCTCCTCCTAGCTCACTAAGCCTCAGTTTCAGCATCAGTAGAATGGGATGATACATTTTTCTGAATGTATAGCAATGAGGATTGAGTGATGTGATGCTTTCATTTTTGCCACATAAGGCTATAAAAGTATAATGGAGCCCACTCTCGCAGAACAAGTGTGCAAAAGGTTTGCATGTGCTCTAGGCATTGGCAGCTGTGGGGAGGCAGGGGTGGGGGAACACCAAAAATGCACCCAGGAACCTGGCTCTGCCGTGGAAGTTATGTGGTGGACATTTTGCATTCAATTTTTTAAATGTTTTTTATTCTTATGATATTCTGTGAAATAAATTAAAAATTGGAAAAAATCCCACTAGACAAACTCTAGGAATTTCATAAGCTTCAACTTCAGAGGATTCTTGTATAATCCACTGGGGAAATTACTTCACCTCCGAAGGTTACTACATTCTCAGGATTCCAGACACTGGGGGATCTCAGTGTTAGGTGGCCTTCTTAGGGCAGACCTGGAGTTTGGCATTCAGTCCCCCACTGTTCCTCAATCTCTGAAAAAATAGTGCAGGGTTGTATGAAGGGCAAACAGACATTCACCAAATTCTAATTTATCTGTCATGCTGATACAACGGGGACCTAACAACCAAAGTCAAATGCTGGGTCAAATACAAAGTTAAAAAGAAGCTCAAGACTCCAGTCACCTTGTTCCAGCAAGACCAGGCTTCTCTTCATTAATCATACCCTGATGTCATAACATATTTGCATTAGATTCTTTCGTGGGAAAGGCAATATAATATTTAGAAATATATACAGTGTAAAGCAGCTTTAGTAACACAGATGAAAAGAGAGCTGCTCAAAACAAGCTAAAATAACCAAAATTCTAACATCACTTTGGCAAATGAAAAGAGAAAAACAAGTCTGGTTATCATTAAACCTAAAGCAAAGCATGCAATCAGTTCTTAATGAGTTATAAAAACTTCAGAGAGTTTCATGTCAAAAGACAAATAAAATTACCTTCTGTAACTATGGAGCATGTGAGCTATGAGTATACCTGGTTTATACATTTTTGATGTCAAGTCAGTAGACCTTTAAGCAGCCCTTGATGGTTTCTGCCATGTCATAAATATTAAATTGCAGTGCATTGGCTTAGAATTGTCTGTCCCTACAGGATCCAAAGTTGGCTTAAAACTCAAAATTCAGAAAACAAAGATCATGGCATCCAGTCCTATCACTTCACAGCAAATAGATGGGAAAACAATGGAAACAGTGACAGACTTTATTTTCTTGGGCTCCAAAATCACTGCAGATGGTGGCTGCAGCCATGAAATTAAAAGACGCTTACTCCTTGGAAGAAAAGCTATGACCAACTTAGACAGTATATTAAAAAGCAGAGACATTATTTTGCCAACAAAGGTCTATCTAGTCAAAGCTACGGCTTTTCCAGTAGTCATGTATGGATGTGAGAGTTGGACTATAAAGAAAGCTGAATACCAAAGAATTGATGCTTTTGAACTGTGGTCTTGGAGAGGACTCTTGAGAGTCCTTTGGACTGCAAAGAAATCAAACCAGTCAATCCTAAAGGAAGTCAGTCCTGAATATACATTGCAAGGACTGATGCTGAAGCTGAAACTCCAATACTTAGGCCACCTGATGCGAAGAACTGACTCATTTGAAAAGACCCTGATGCTAGGAAAGATTGAAGGTGGGAGGAGAAGGGGATGACAGAGGATGAGATGGTTGGATGGTATCACTGATTTGATGGATATGAGTTTGAGCAAGCTTCAGGAGTTGGTGATGGACTGGGAAGTCTCAGGATCTGCAGTCCATGGGGTTGCAAAGAGTCAGACACGGCTGAGTGACTGAACTGAACAGGATCCAACCCTCCTCAATTCCATAAAAGTCTGAAAGTAGAGTAAATGCGGCAGGATGGCCATCACCCAAAGTCTGGTGGGCCCAGGGCAGCAAAATTTGGTGCAACAATGTGATGAAGGCAGAAAACACTTACCATGAAACCCTCTCCTCTTTACAAGAGCTAAGAGAACCTGAAAAGCCAAATTAGCTACAAATGATGACCTCTCAAAAAGAATTCTCTCTCTTGGGTTACAAGACATATGGCAGCTTCAAAGAAGAAGAACAAAGACAAAATGGCAGGAGGTCATAACTCATGACAAAGTCAAAGAGAAAACAAGACATTTCTTATTAGATTAAGCACTAAAAATACTATGACAGTATAAAACAGGTCATAATTAGCACCAATAAAATTTAATTCTGCAAAAGTTCACAAAATTGGACTCAGAAAAAAAAAAAGAATCAGTCTTAATCTCTCAAAGCCTTGAATTATAGAACATTGTACATATTGCTCATTTAAAGTTCAAAAGCTCACTCAAAAGAAACTCACAACAATGGTCATCAAATTTTTCAAGTTAATTCCTTGAAATTAATTGGATGGCATATCAGTAAATTCTTACAGGCAAATAGGAATTTGAAAGAAAAATGAATGTGCTAGTCACTCAGTCATGTCTGACTCTTCGGGACTCTCCCCCGGGGACTGTAGCCCGCCAGGCTCCTCTGTCCATGGGATTTCCCAGGCAAGAATACTGGAGTGTGTTGCATTCCCTTCTCCAAGGGATATTCCCAGCCTATAGATTGAACCTGAGTCTCCTGCATTGCAGGCAGATTCTTTACCATCTGAGCCACCCTTTTGCAACTTAATTCCTCATAATCAATTGGATGGCATGTTAGTAAATTCTTAAAGGCAAAAAGGAGGTTTCTCCCCCCAAAACTCTGACTAGGATATCAATATACTATCAATGCCTGATCTTACAGGACTACAAAGGAAAACACTGACATTTAAGCATTTTTGAACAGGAAGCAGAACTAGCCATAGTTCTTTGAAGATAAAATATCCAAAAGTGGTTTGAAGTTACCACATTTGTATCCAAGTAAATTGCTATAGTTCAACTTTTTTCTCATTTGTGGTAGTATGGTAAGCCCCTATTAGTTTTCCTCCCAAAATAAAGAATTTGGGTTTTAATACAAAATATGTGGGTATTACATGGCCAATAACCTAGAGAACCTCCTATTAAGTTCAATGATCCACTGAGTGTAGGAGAATTGCAGACAGCAGATTGTCATTTGGGGCGTGAAATATAGAATGTGTACTTAGAAATTTCAAAAATGAAAACAGCCTCTCTTTTCAGGACACTCAACATCATCAAGAGGTGATGTTAGTGGACTTTTGTTCCATAATCTCGACTGAGTGTATTATGGAGTTAGCTGGCAATAAGGGTAGTAAGCTGGAGGTAAGGGAGGGTGGAAAGACCTCACGTCAGGAATCAGGTTCATAAAAAATGTAAATTTACATAAAAGGTGAAATCACAATATAAGGGGATTCAAATCCTAGCCCTGACCCCTCCCATCCATGTGACTTCAGACAAGACGCCCATCCTTCCTGAGTCTTAGCATCTCCATCTGTGAAACAGATGGTGCTGGGCCAGCTGCACAAGTGTCCAGAGGATCAGACAACCAAATGCACATGCAGTCTTAGCCCAAAAGAAGAGAAACCAACATTTGTTACTGAAGAGAAAGTGACAACATACAGGGAATCATTCCTTCCTTTCAGAGAACATATCAAATCCATTAAAGCTATAGCTAATCTGTGCACACAGCAAGGGATCTAATACATACATGCTAAATACACACAATAAAGATCACAGGAAGGAGAAATCCCAAAAGAACTCATTTTTAAACCTATAAGGTTCTACATTAAGGATAATATGTAGAGAATTAAATTCCACTAATTTCAATTAAGTTCTAGTAATCATGACAATAATATTCTATTTCCAGATCATAACATAATGCTGAAGTTGTTCAGGTAAGGAGGGTGGTACCACTCCCATGCAGTTCAGTTCAGTCACTCAGCCGTGTCCGACTCTTTGCGACCCCATGGACTGCAGCACACCAGGCTTCCCTGTCCATCACCAACTCCCAGAGTTTACTCAAAACTCATGTCCATTGAGTTGGTGATGCCATCCAATCATCTCATCCTCTGTCATCCCCTTCTCTTCCTGCCTTCAATCTTTCCCAGCATCAGGGTCTTCAATCTTTTCGTATCAGGTGGCCAAAGTATTGGCACTTCAACTTCAGCATCAGTCATTCCAACGAATATTCAGGACTGATCTCCTTTAGGATGGATTGCAGTCCAAGGGACTCTCAAGAGTCTTCTCCAACACCACAGTTCAAAAGCATCAATTCTTCAGCACTCAGCTTTCTTTATAGTCCAACTCTCACATCCATACATGACCACTGGAAACTCCCACCCAAGAACATTTTAAAACAGGTGTAGGAGGAAGCGATGCACAAGAGACAATGCTGAAGGATAAGAAACATTCCGCAAGTCAGGGTACAGCCCCACGCAATGAATAACCCCTCCCCCAACCCTGGCTAAGGGGCTCTCCGCCGGGAACTGTGGCATCCTGCTTACCACCATTTTTAGCTTAATTTTCAGGAGGGTGTGTATGAGCGTGCATGTGTGTGCACACACAAGGTCATCAAAAGCCCTGAGTCCACATGAAATGTAGACAGAGACTAACATAGGCACTGGCTGATGAGAATGCTCCAGAAAGAAAGCAGAACACTTGTCAAGTACTTAAGATTCACATGGACCCACCTTATAACATACAACCAACTTCCTGCTCCAAACAAATTGGCATGTTGAAAAACTGCCTGTTGCAATTGGGTATGAAATACTGTTAAAATTGTCACTCTATTCCCACCTAGGGGCTTTGTTAAGGGAATATTGTTAGAAGAGTATAAAAAACAAATGGAGGGGCTGTCCTGGTGATCCAGTGGTTAAGAATCTGCCTTGCAATGCAAGGGATATTGGCTTGATTCCTGGTCTGGGAAGATCCCACATGCCCCGGAACAACTAAGCCCATTTGGCACAACTACTAAGTCAGTGCTCTAGAGCCCAAGAACTGCCAACTACTGAGCCCAGTCCACATGCCACAACTACTTAGCCTACATCAGTGCTGCAACTACTGAAGCCCCAGCACTCTAGAGCGCTTGCTCCTCAACAAGCCACCACTGCGAGAAGCCAGGATACCACAATTAGACAATAGACCCCCGTCACTGCAACTAGAGAAAGCCTGCATGTACAGCAACGAAACCCCACCACAGCCAAAAATAAACAAATAAATCTCTGAAGTAAAAGCAAATGGAGAGACATGTAGAAAAAGGAGTAGCATCAGTAATGATTTATAAAACTAATTGCATGGATAAAAATAGAAAAAGAAATCAGAAATGGACATTAGGTCCAGACAAACACTGTTTGATTCCACTTACATGAGACACATAGAAGAGTCAAACTCAAAGAACCAGAAAGCACATTGGTAGATGTCAGGGGCCAAAGGGTGGGGAATGGGGATGGGGAGTTAGTGTTTAATGGGAGGACAGGGAGTTTCAGTTTAGGAAGGTAAGAAATTCAAGAGGCGGATGATGATGAGAAGTTGCACGACAATGTGAATAAACTTGGTGCCGCTGAATGGTACAGTTAAATATGGTTGAAATAGTACATTTTATAGTATGTGATTTTACCACAATTTAAAAAAATATTTGAGAGCCAATTTTTTTTTCTTTTAAAAAGGAACAAAATTGGAAGGAATCATGGGAATTCAAGACCAGAATTCAAAACCAGTGATTTCACCTCTTGCAGGAATTGTGATTCATTCTGGAACACAAAGGCTTTACTAGGGGCTTCCCTGATACCTCAGCTGGTAAAGAATCTGCCTGCAATGAAGGAGACCCCGGTTCAATTCCTGGGTTGGGGAAATCCCCTGGAGAAGGGATAGGCTACCCACTCCAGTATTCTTGGCTCAGATGGTAAAGAATCCACCTGCAATGTGGGAGACCTGAGTTCGATCCCTAAGTTGGGACGATCCCCTGGAGAAGGGAAAGGCTACCCACTCCAGTATTCTGGCCTGGAGAATTCTGTGGACTATATAGTCCATGAGGTCACAAAGAGTTGGACACAACTGAGCAACTTTCACTTTCACTTTCTTTTCAAATGATACTAGAGATTATCATACTAAGTGAAGTAATCCAGACAGAGAAAGACAAATCCCATGTAATATCACTTACATGTGAAATCTAAAATAGGATATGAACTTACCTGTAAAACAGAAACAGAATCATGGACATAGAGAACAGACTTGTTGTTGACAAAGGAGGGGGGGCGGTGGGAGAGGGATGGAGTGGGGGGTTAGGGTTAGTAGAGGTAAGCTTCTATGTATAGAATGGATAAATAACAGGTCCTACCGTATAGCTTGGTGAATACATTCAATATTCTACAATAAGCCATAATGGAAAGAATATTAAAAATAATATATATATGCATAACTGGATCACTTGCTATATAGCAAAAATTAATACAACATTGTAAATCAACTATACTTCAATAAAAGAATTTAAATGATGAAGGGGTGGATGGAAATGAAACTGAGACATCTGGCTTTGCCGTGACTTACATCAAGCACCTGTGAAGCAGAAAGAATTCATTCATCCAACCTCACACTGTGTTGCCACACGTGCCAGATGAGACACAGATGATAAGGAAGCAAGGGAACTGAACTGAGGCCACCCACAAACTAACACAGGCTTTTTGCACTGTTGTGGAGATGCCTCCCAAAGGAATTATCATGAGTATTTAATAAAAGAGGAAGGAAATTAATCATGAATTTCAAGCTTAGAAATTCACAGCAAGAGAGTTTGAAGGGAAATAACCATACTCACAGTGATGCAGGAATAAACTGGAAAGAAGAAAACTATGGGGAGAAACTAAAAACTGAAAATATATATTTAACTAGGATTCTGATAACTTAATAAGATGATTAGAGATGTGAAAGCTCAGCTCACAGAAAAACTTGAGAAAGAAAGATTTTCAAATTTTAAAGCTTTTCTCCAAAATGTTCATATTATACATATATTCAGTCTAAACAAATGAAGATTTCCAGTTGGAGAGGCAGACCTTAATAAAATACTTGCCATATAACAATCTAAGTTCCTTCACCTCAACTTATCTGCAACACTTATCTGGTTCCCAGACAAATAGTTCAGGTCACTCAGTCATGTCTGACTCTCTGCTACCTCATGGACTGTAGCCCACTAGGCTCCTCTGTCCATGGAATTTTCCAGGCAAGAGTACTGGAGTGGGTTGCCATTTCCTTCTCCAGCGGATGCTTCCTGACCCAGGGTCGAATTCGCATCTGTTGCATCTCCTGCACTGGAACGTGGATTCTTTACCACTTGGGCCACCTAGATATCCCCTTGGTGCATCCACAGAAAGGGATCTCTAACCACCTCTTTAGGTTCCAGGGACTTAGAACCACTGATGTCAGATCACTGGAAGATTCTATATTTAAACTCAATTAGCCTGAGGCCTTCCTAATTGACTTCCATCAAATTATACGTTAACACAGTTTCTTAACATTTGGAGGAACTTAAAATTTGAAGGAAATTTTGACTCTCTCAAAAATCTGCTGAGTAACTGGATTGTTTTGTGGAAAAAATGTACAAACTCACAGATATAAAGTCTGTGTACAGTTTCACAGTCTTCCCATGAACTACTGCTTTCATCTGTTATTTTTTTGTTGTTGTTAGAGATGGTTGGTAACAGCCATGCGTGCTTTTTCATTTGCTATAAATCTATTCATTAAGACTTTCCATTACACTCTCAAAAAAAAAATCATCTTTAAGAATTAAACACCACTGTTGTGGAGAAAAGGGAACCCTCTTACACTGTTGCTGGGAATGCAAACTAGTACAGCCACTATGGAAAACAGTGTGGAGATTCCTTAAAAAACTGGAAATAGAACTGCCATATGACCCAGCAATCCCACTGCTGGGCCCCATACACACCAAGGAAACCAGAACTGAAAGAGACATGTGCACCCCAATGTTCATCACAGCACTGTTTATAATAGCCAGGACATAGAAGCAACCTAGATGCCCATCAGCAGACGAATGGATAAGAAAGCTATGGTACATATACACAATGGAATATTACTCAGCCATTAAAAAGAATACATTTGAATCAGTTCTAATGAGATGGATGAAACTGAAGCCCATTATACAGAGTGAAGTAAGCCAGAAAGATAAAGAACAGTATACTAATGCATATATATAGAATTTAGAAATATGGTAATGATAACCCTACATGCAAGACAGAAAAAGAGACACAGATGTACAAAACAGACTTTTGGACTCTATAGGAGAAGGCGAGGGTGGGATGATCTGAGAGAATAGCATTGAAACATGTATATTATCAAGTGTGAAACAGATCACCAGCCCAGGTTGGATGCATGAGACAAGTGCTCAGGGCTGGTGCACTGGGATGACCCAGAGGGATGGGATGGGGAGGGAGGTGGGAGGGGGGTTCAGGATGGGGAACACATGTAAATCCCTGGCTGATTCATGTCAATGTATGGCAAAAACCACTACAATATTGTAAAGTAATTAGCCTCCAACTAATAAAAAATAAAGGAATAAAAAGAAAAAAAAAAGATTTTAACACCCCTCCATATTCCTGAAAACTTCATGCTTTAAGCTACTTTTGAGGAGGACAGATGATGCTTTATCGGTCTTTTTTACTCTGGCTTCTAGGAAGTTCATGATCACATTATATTCTCAACAAAATAATTAACACTCATCACTCGCATTTTCTTCTGTCTCAACTTTTCCATTATATTTCCATTATATTTGTTAATTTTGTTGTGTCCATTTTTTATATATATTTATATAAATTCCAGTTTTCCATTTCTTCCCCAACCCGCCCAAAAAAGACAGACTTTATTCCCCATTCTAATTTTTCTTGAAATTTTCACCTAAATATAGCTAATAAATGTGGAAAAGGAGTGACTACCTATTAAATCACCTGTTAAATCACATGATCTCTAAACCAAAAACTTTAAATCACATGAGCTCTAAACCAAAAGCTTTTTCTTAAAGTGATTTACAAACAATGTTTCACCAGTGGACTAAAGAGTTAAAAAACTGGCATCTCACTAAAGGGCATCAAGCTTCCTTTTATTACCTATTAGGAGGTATCCAAGAAGAAGGGCAGGATTATGTGAATGTGGCCTTTCTGGCCTAAAGTAGATATTAGACCCAAACCATAATTGAAAAGTTGAGCCACTTCCACTTCATCACCTTTAAAAACTGTCCCTTATCTGACTTCCACTTCCTCCACACTCACTGAAAGGCAAACAAATGAGTTTAGGCTGGACACAGCCAGCCATCACTCCCAGGAAAAAAAACACCATTTGACACCCGCACTGAGAATTCTTTTATGCATTTCACAGATCCTACGTGGTTTCCTGACAGCTCACTGGGCCACAGACACCGCCGGATTTTTGAGCTACATCTGCAGTATCTTTTCTACTCGGGCAGCTGGCATAAAGTGGGAAAATTCATTACCATGCTAATGATGTCCTATTTAAAATTCTGGCCCTGATTATTCTGTGATTAAATCTCTCCCCTTGACGTCTGCTTCCTTTATATCTGAGTTACAGTATGAAATCAACAATATTAATAAAGGACAATACAGATTACCAACTTATACACAAGAGAGGGAAATGCGGTTCTATAAATCCCAGGGTTGTCTTTTTTTCTGAAAAACAGCTGTAGCAAACTTAAAAATGTTACTGATTCTTTCTCATACCACTCTCCCTTAAAAAAACAAAACACTGAAATCCACAATTAAAGGTTTATAGTTAATTTCCACAAATATTCAGAGGTTGAAAGATAGATTTAATCTATTAACTGCCCCTAAAACTGCTCAGACTTCAAATGTGTTCTCCTGAAATCTTAAGAACCACCGATGGGGTATAAGCACCCGGCTTCCTCCCCTCTTTAAACAGACTCTGTGTCACTGAGTCAAAAGTCAATAGATTCATAATGATTTCTGTCTCCCTTGTCCCCAAGTACTTTGGCATATTTCAGTCCTTCTCACATTGTTCTGTCTGCTGCCACCCCAATCTGTATATCCAACTCGGACAACTCAAGCATCTTCCATGAAAAACTAGCAAGCTTTATCACTGCCTTAATTAGACTGGAAGATGAATTTTAAACATTTGGGAAAAAAAAAGAAGATCCAAGGTCTGGGTCTGTGAGTCAAAATAAGGGAAGAAAGGACGAATGTTTCTTGTCAACATCTGGCCCCGGTAAGGGAACAAATATTTATGGCTATTTACTACTTTTAATGACATCATGCTGGATATTGCCAGCAACAAAAATGAAACCTAAAGACTGTGCTTTCAGCTCAGTGGGCTCACAGTTGAACCAGAGACATCATATGTAATGACACTGTAAGCGGTTTAGAAAAGCAAGTTCATCTGCGATGAGCAATTACATACACTCTTCCCATCATTAAGAACCCTCTGAATGACAGAGATTGTGGATTATCCCCTAAGACTGCAGATCTCCCTTCTGCTGCAGACACAGAACCCCGACTGGATGCGGACACACACATGGCTGGGTCAGCCCACCTAGAGCCGGCATCACAGAGCCTGGGTCCCTGACTGCCGTGACCGCTGGCCGCACACACGCGTGGAGTCTAGGAAAATGGTGCTGATGAACCTATCTGCAGGGCAGGAATGGAGACACAGACAGAGGGAGCCGGCATGGGACACAGGAGAGGAAGGAGGGGGCGGGACAACTTAAGAGAGTGGCGCTGACATATACACATGACCGTGTGTAAGCCAGGCAGCCAGTGGGAAGCTGCCCAGGGCACAGGGAGCCCAGCCCAGTGCTCTGTGACGCCCGGAGGGCAGGATGGGGCGGGTGGGGCAGGCTGAGGGTCCTGGGGGAGGAGATTCACGTGTACTTAACGGCTGATTCATGCTGTAGGGCAGAAAACAACACACCATTGTAAGGCAATTTCTACAAACAGTAAATGCTGGAGGGAGAAAAGGGAACCCTCCTCCACTGCTGGTGGGAATGTAAACTGATGCAGCCCTTATGGAGAACAGTATGGAGATTCTCGAAAAAAAAACTAGGAATAAAGCCACCATGTGACCCAGCAACCCCACTACTGGGGATATACCCTGAGGAAACCACAATTCTAAAAGACACATATACCCGCAATGTTCATTACAGCACTATTTACAATAGCCAGAAAATGAAGCAACCTAAATGTCCATCGACAGATAAATGGATAAAGAAGATGCGGCACATATATACAATGGAATATTACTCAGCCATAAAAGAATAAATTTGAGTCAGTTCTATATATGGAATCTAGAAAAATGGTACTGATGAGCCAATTTTAAGGGAAGGAACAGAGATACAGACATAGTGAATGAACTTGTAGACACAGTGCGGGGGGAAGATAGTGGGATGAATGGAGAAAGTAGCATCAACATATATACACTATCATGTGTAAAATAGACAGCTGGTGAAAAGTTGCTAAATAACACAGGGAGCCCAGCCTGGCACCCTGTGATGACCTAGGGGGTGGGGTGGGGGAGGGGAGGGAGGCTCAAAAGGGAGGGGATACATGTATAGTTACGGTTGATTGTTATATGGCAGAAGCCAACACAACATTGTAAAAAAATTTTTTTAATAAAAAAAAATAAAATAGGAAATAACAGAAAAATTTTTAAATAAATAAAAATCTGTTTTTAAGAACTCTACACATTGCTCATTTTTTTAATAGTCTTATTTTAAGATGTTTTATCTAAGATTAAAAAGAGTCTGCTCACGGTAATACCTGCAGCAGCACATTACTTAGTTCAGTCGCTCAGTCGTGTCCAGCTCTCTGCGACCTCATGGACTACAGTACGTCAGGCTGCCCTGTCCATCACCAACTCCCGGAGCTTGCTCAAACTCATGTCCATTTAGTTAGTGATGCAATCCAACCATCTCGGTAATGTGCAAAAGCACATTGCTTCTTTGTATTTGCCCTACATTTAAACTTGAGCACAGAGCTCACTCCAGATTTTTAACTCTCAAAACCCAACAAATAATAGAATGTGGACCTTGGTCTAGTTTAACATCATATCAATGGAAAAAAGCTTCACTTTACTAAGAATTTATTTCTTTGTTTCTCCCACTCTTACCAACCCAAGGTTATTACTTTGGTTCACCTAACACCAAGTCACCTCAGATTGCTTAAAGATTAGCTTCAGCCTATAAAGCACAAGGAAGGGATACCCAGGTGGCTCAGTGGTAAAGAATCCGCCTGCCAAAGCAGGAGCTGCAGACGATGCAGGTTCGATCCCCAGGTCGGGAAGATCCCCTAGAGGAGGAAGTGACAACCCACGGCAGTATTCTTGCCTGGAAAATCCCACGGACAGAGGAGCCTAGTGGCTACAGCCCACAGGGTCTCAAAGAGCCGGAGAGAACTGCGTGCGTGCGCACACACACACACACACACACACACACACACACACAGGGGAAGGGAAGCTGATCCAGCAAAACCCCAGTGTAAATGTAGAGAATGCCTTCACAACAGTAATGAGCCATCTGCAATTTAGAACCATCCATGGTGACAATCTCTCATTCCATTTGTTTATGTTTTATTCATCATTTTGAACATACTTAGTCAAGTGACAATGATGAGACTCAAAAAGTATCGCACAGCTTTTTTTTCCCTAAAAAAAAGAGATATTAATGGCTTTCAAGAGCTTAACTGTTCAAATGAAAATATTGCTGCATCCTATTATATATAGGATGGATAAAAAGATCCTACTGTATAGCACAGAGAACTATATTCAATATCCTATGACAAACAATAATGGAAAGGAATATGAAAAAAAAATGTACATATATATATATCTGAGTCACTCTGCTGTATAGCAGAAATTAACACAACATTGTAAACCAACTATACTTCAATAAAGTTTTTTTAAAAAAGAAAATATTGCTGAACTAAATTTGTCCAAATTTGTTCTCATCTTTTCTCTGTGATATAAATTTCCTGTTTTGCAGCAAAAGTCTTGTGATGATAACATAAGACATCTCATAATTTTCCTTGTTTATATTTTTAAAAATTTAAAACAAATTTATAAAAATGTATAGCAAAATTTATTTAGCTACAAGATTAGACTTACAATAACATAATAAACTGCAGCATTACATCTTGGAGGAACATGTTGTCATTTCTCAGGACTACAGTTATATACTAAGGCTCAGATGCATAGTCTCTAGCTTACATATTTGGCAAAAAACAAAGCTTTGACCTGCAAAAGTGAAAAAAAGATAAGGCCAACTTAGAGGTGTCCACGGCTGAGAAGACACAAAAAAGGTTGACAGTCGCATCTGTCATTCAGATAACTACAAAGAAACCTCTCTCTACAAAATTTAGTAAGCCTTTAAGACAAAATGTACTAACAGTGAAATGATACACCTATTTCTACTAGCTGATTTCATATTTGTTTGGTTTTAAATGCTAATCTTCATTTACTTCAATTTGTAGAGTATTTTCAAATAAGTGTGTTAAAGGTGTTAGTCACTCAGTCACATCTGACTCTGCAACCCCTGGACTGTAGCCAGTGAGGCCCCTCTGTCCATGGAATTCTCCAGGCAAAAATGTTGGAGTGGGGAGCCATTCCCTCCTCCAGGGGATCATCCCAACCCAGGGATCAAACTCAGGTCTCCTGCATTGCAGGTGGAATCTTTACTGTGTATGCCACCAGGGTGGCCCATTTCAAATCTGGCTACCTAATACCATCATTCTTGTTTCTTTTTAAACAAGTATACTTTGTAAATACAGTTCTTTATTAGCATAAATGTCATTCATTTTTCTAGTAAACATTTACTTAGGAAATATGATTTACTGTGTATGAACTTTGCCTTCCAACAACCTCTAGTTCCCAAGAGAAGGGCAAAGGTGTATGCACACACACACAGTCTCAGGATCTTAATAAATTAATGCAATTAATCTGTACCACTTAACTAGCTTATGAGATGGATAATCCATCATCTCATTTTACTGGTAAAGAAACAGGGTACAGCATCTATTGTATTTTAAATATAAATTTTCTCCCTATGATTTCATTCTGTATATTAGAAACTGAATCATCAGAAATTCTTTACTATTTTTTTTTTGAGAAACAGGTTTGACTTTATTAATAATTTGGGCTAAACCACAATCTTCTGAAATTATCTCTCAGAGTGAAACTTCAAGGTGACCTCATTTACTGTTAACAACTAGACAAGAAAAGACCACAAGAATAGTTTAACTCCTCCAACAAGTGGACACTTTGGCCAAGGCAGCCTTTTCTGCATCTGCCCCTTCTTTGTGGGCAGTTCTCGGGAAAGCCCACAAAGAAGAGGCACTCAGTGGCCTTTCCTTGGTTTTCCCAGAGCCAGCCTGCTTTCGTGTGCGATTGTGAAAGCCAGAAGGCTGAGCCAAGGAACAAAAGGGAGATAATTGTCAACCAGAAAATTCTCAAGACCTGTGCCAAGGTGGAGATTGCTTCAAGCCATCACAAGGCCATTAGCAGGCACAGAGTCGAGAAGGAGGAAAGACAGGAAATGAAAAGGCATCAGATTGATAGCAAAACAAATGCTGACAGAAATTGTGCCCTATTTTCTTGGGCTCCTGCCAAAAATATCCTGTGTGGCTCCAGGACAGCCTTCACAGTAAAGGGTACATGTGAAGCCGTACAATAAATAGTACGCATATTTCATCGGGCAACCGCGTGACCACTTACCATAGGCAGTTCTCCCCTGGTCCAGTTCTTGCCTGAGTCTGCTGTAAGCTTCTTTCACACTTCCCAGCTTTTGGACGTTCCTGGAGCTCAGTACCAACAGCTTGTGGAGAAGTCCCTCCAGCCCTTCCCTCTCCAATGTCAAAGATCTGATCTCCTCCGTCAGCTCCTTGGCTGTACAGAAATGGCTTCCTGCAGCGCATTGTGGGAGAGAAGGCGGGAAAACAAGCATTAGAGCATCCCTACACACGGAAGACGCAGCCATAGCTAAGCTGTAATGCCAGCAAGAGTCCTGTGGACTGCAAGGAGATCAAGTCTGTCAATCCTAAAGGAAATCAACCCTGAATACTCATTGGAAGGACTGATGACGAAGCTGAAGCTCCAATATTTTGGCCACCTGATGCAAAGAGCCGACTCGTTGGAAAAGATCCCGATGCCGGGAAAGATTGAGGGCAAGAGGGGAGGGGGTGACAGAGGACAAGATGGTTGGATGGCATCCCCGACTCAATGGACATGAGTTTGAGCAAACTCCTGGACACAGTGAAAGACAGGGAAGCCTGGCGTGCTGCAGTCCATGAGGTCACTAAGAGTCGGGCATGACAGCAACTGAACAACAAAAAGAATAACCGTGTGAGGCGAGGAAACTGAAATTTGCAACTATGTGCAACTAACTGCATGAACAGTCTTCTGTGGAGGGATTTGGAAGCACTCCAACAGTCCTTCTAAAACTAGAAAAACTTCCAGTCACTTTTTCACCTTTTCTCATTGTATTTTGTTTTAGAGGTTCCACTGATTAATTCATATCCTTCTGAAACACAATGACACAAAGATGTCCCAGTGAAACCCAGGGAAGCTGGAATGGTATCATTCCATTCAAACATCCAAATGTCAAAGAGGTAAAATATTACAGTAGGGTGGAAAGCAAATGGGCCTTGGAGTCAAACTAGACTGAAATTCAAGTCACACTCCCCTGGTAACTCAAACTATGACCTGGAGCAAAAAAATTAGCATATGGAATTTCAGGACAAACTTCTTACAAAATATGATTGTGCTAATACCTGCGTTAGAGATGACTGCAAGAATAAACTTGAAATTCCATAAAATTCTAAGCAAAATATAAGGCACATCGAATTTATCAAGGGTGAAAGAATCCAGGTTAATAGATGGAAATTAATTGTATTTCTAAATACCAGCAGCAAACAATTTGAAGATGAATTTTTAAAATACTATGTATATTTTAAAATTCAAAATACTTAGGGATAAATTTAAAGAAACATGGGAAAACTTCTATACAGAAAACCGTTTTACTTCTGAGAGATCTAAAGAAGACTTAAATAATTAGAAAGACAAATCATATATACATATATTAGAAAACTGAATACTGTTAGGGTTTTCATTTTCCTCAAATTGATCTATTGATTCAATACAACTTCAATCAAAACCTCATGAGTCATTTTTAGAAATTGAAGAACTTATTCTAAAATATAAAAGGAAATGCTGAACCAAAGCAATCATTAAAAGGTAGAACAGAGTTAGAGGACATCTGCTGCTTGATTTATTAACACTGAAGTTACAGTAAATGCAGACAGAACGGTCCTGGCATACAGACAGACAAACAGCTCTGGGGAACAGAACAGACAGTCTAGAAGTGGACCCACACTCACAGAGTTAAGTGATTTTTCAACCAAAGTGTCAAAGCAAGTCAATGAGGAAAAAGAAATGCTTTCAGAGGAATACTGGAACAAGTAGCTACCTACCTGGGGAAAACAGTAACCTTGATATATACCTCAAACCATACACAGAATTTAACTAGAGATGGATCACAAACCTAAATGAAGAAGTGAAACCTGTAAAGCTTCTAGAAGATATAGAAGAATATCTATCTAACTTTGGGGTCAGCAAAAATTTTAGAAAGGACACAGAAAATATTAATTATAAAAGAAAAATGGATAAATGGACTTCATCAAAATTAAAAACCTCTACTTCTCAAAAAATACCATTAAGAAGATGCATAGGCAAGCCATAGACAAGGAGAAAATATTTACAATATATATATCTGATGAAGAATTTGAGTCCTGCAACTCAATAATTAAACCACAAATAAACTGACTGGCAAGTGGACAAATGATGCCACAGACACATTACAAAGATATACACATGGCCGAGAAGCATATGAAAAAGTGTTACCAGAAAAATGGTGGAGATTGAAATGTACAGCCACTTTGAGAAATGTTCTGCCAGATTCTTATAACCTCAACATACACCTATCCTGTGATCCAACAATTCCACTGCTAGGTATTTACCCAAGCGAAATGAAACACATAAGCAAAAATTCTGGACTCAGATGTTCACAGTCGCTTTACTCACAACCCCAAACTGAAGACAATGGAAACATCCATCAGTTAGAGAATGCATAAAAACTGATACATCTACACATCAGAAGACCACTCTCCAAGAAAAAGGCATGAACCCTTCATACATTCAGTGACACGGAAGTATATCCAAAAAAGACACAGAAGAGTGTACCCTACATGATTCTGATGATATTAAATTCTAGAATGTGCTCACTCAGTTGTGTCTGACTCTTTGCGACCCCATTGACAGCAGCCAGGCTCCTTTGCCCTCCACTACCACATGGAGTTTGCTCAAATTAACATCCACTGAGTTGGTGATACTTTCTAACCATCTCATTCTCTGCCATCCCCTCTCCTCCTGCCCTCAATCTTTCCCAAAATCAGGGTCTTTTCCAATGAGTCGGCTCTTAGCATAAAGTGGTCAAAATATTGATGCTTCAGCTTTAGCCCTTCCAATGAATATTCAGGGTTGATTTCCTTTAGGACTGACTAGTTTGATTGCCTTGCAGTCCAAGGGATTCTCAAGACTCTTGTCGCACACCACAGTTCAAAAGCATCAATTTTTTGGCGCTCAGCCTTCTTTATGGTCCACCTCTCACATCAAGGACCGTTTGAGTCCTAACTGTTGACATAGATTTGTAAGATCAGGAAACCACCAGCATTTAAAACTTGAAGAATGGTGTAAGCAGCTTGGCAGAAAATCCTATATAGAAAATAGATCACTCTTGGAGGAAGAAAGTTACATCACCAATAGCCTCACTGATGCAGAGGATGATAATGTGTGGAGAAACAGGAGTCTTGACTTGAGTCAAACTGTGTATCAGGACACTCAGCCTGAATATGAAACATTTTAGAAAAACCTTAACCAATTCATTGCCCTTATATTTTTCTTTTTAAAGCGTGATATGTGACTTTTCAAAAGCTTAAGTACATCTAAAAGAGCTATTTCAATAAGTATAAAATAAAAGTCTAAGCCACAGAAAGCATTGCATCATTGTTTAATTGACAGCAATTTTTCTTTCTTAGTACTATATAAAATAATGGCTCATTTTATGTTCACTAAATTACATGTTGTTATCTCTGCTTTACAGTGGAGAAAACTGAAATCTAGAGAATTATATATCTTGCTGAAGGTTCCATAGCAGTAAAATGCAGGGCAAGTTTCCAACTCAAATATAACTCCAGAAGTCTCCAGAATAATAGACTGTGCTATTTGTTTCTTCATTCTGATTATTTAATAGGCGGATTTCAATATTATATAAATATGGAAAAGGTTAAAAAAATTTTTTCCATGTTAGGGCATTCTGAATACCCAAAAAATACCAAAAAATATCATTTCTGTTACTGAAATCCAGTTTCCGATTCCATGACTAGATAAATATCTTTTGAGACTATTTACTGTCTATCACTGTGTGGGCAAATACAGAAAGGAACAAGGCACAGTCCCTGCTCTCCAGGAAATTATCTTGAATAAAGGGGATAAAATGGGGACTTCCCTGGTGGCCCAGTGGTTGAAGCTTCGCCTTCCAATGCAGGAAGTGCGGGTTCAATCCCTGGTGGGGAGTTAAGATCCCACATGCCTCATGGCTGAAAAACCAAAACATTAAAAAAAAAAAAAAAAACAGAAGAAGCAATATTGTAACAAATTCAATAAAGACTTTAAAAGTCATCCATATCAAAAAAAAAAAAGGAGGGGGAGGGGGGATAAGATGTATGGTTAAAAAAAATAAAAAGGCAAATATTCACTAGAAGGGTTCATGGAAGGGAGATAACTACAGAAAGGGAGATGGAGGCAGGTTCTCCAGGAAAGAACGTAAGGTTTCTAAAGAGGAAATGGGAACCTGATTAAGCAAACAGCCTCATCTTTGGCGGGAGGTGCATGACTGAGGCGGAGCCTAGAGCAGCCAAGAAGTTGGTGGAGGCCCCAAATGTCAGGCCAGTGGGTTTAGAGCACTTAGGAAAAACAAAATCCTGATAAGGAGAGCAGTCTGGACTCCACAAGCTTTGGGTTGTAAATGGAAGCACAATTAAAACTTTTCTGGATCCATGACTTCTATCTGAAAAATGACCAGTGAGGGCCGCTGCTGGTGAAACCCCCCATGAAGAGCCCCAAAGAAGCCAAAGGACCTGCCCCAGAGGTGTGTTTGCCGATGAACAATGCAGTCCCAGCACATGCGGTGCCTTCAAGTTCCCTTCTCAGCCTGGGCTGAGGGAGCCCCCACCAACACCCCAGACCTAACCCTCACCCTCATTCTCATCCCGTTGGGTCATATTCTCAAGTCTACAGAGTTAGTAAAATGTGGGGTAAGCACCAACTGGGCCCCAGAAACTCCAGGCTGAAGGTGCCAAGTGTGCAACTTCCTCCTGAGAATAGTTCAGAGAGAAGACCTCTCAAAACAAACAAGAAGAGACTACAGAGATGGAGTGAGTGTCAGTATGGAAGGTGTCCTGGAAACACATCATCAGGCCCTCCTGCAACTCATCACCAGCTCTAGAGACCAAGGCCTTAATAAAACATGAGAGCAATCACTAATTAGGAACCTTCCTTGACCTGAAGGGGTATGGCTTGGGAAAATGCAGAGTGATGTGCAAGTTTTATATATACAGAATGAGTGTGAATTCCCAAAGAGACAGTCAATATCAAAACCCATGCCGTGAGAAAGCACGACAGTGCCCTTGGTTAATATTTCATAAGCATTTTGGCCTCAGATCCAAGCCCAGGAGGTGAATCTGGCTTGAGGCAGCCCTCCCTGATTGCTGAAACTGGCGAGAGTTTTTAGATGAAACTTGAAAAAAAGAAATGTTGATCCTTGAAAGAAGTTCCATAAGCGACCCAGTGACCCCAGTCTCCATCACCCTGATGGGCCTTCCCTAAAGCCAAAGGGAATCTGTGTGCTATGTGATCAATCGTTTCAGCTGTGTATGACTCTTTGCAACCCCATGGACTGTAGCCCACCAAGCTTCTCTGTCCATGGGATTGTTCAGCCAAGGATACTGGAAGGGGTTGCCATGCTCTCCTCCAGGGGATTTTCCCCACCCAGGTATCGAACCTGGATCGCCTGCATCTCCTGCACCGCAGGTGGGTTCTTTTACCACTGAGCCACGGGGAAAGCCCCAGAATATTAGGGGTGTGTATCTGCCTTGGCATCAAGTTGTATACATGCCCACCTGCTCTGCAGCAAGGGAACCGCACATGGGCCTTCAAGTAGGTTTTTTTAAAGCACCTGTCAAAATATTTTATTCTACAAATAACACAACTAAAAACTTCTAGGTGTATGCCAAAGCTGAAACTGATGTCATCCATTCTGTTCTCTCTAACTACATCCTGAGTGTCTCTGAATTCCAATATTTACCCTTCTCTGCTTCATGATATCTGCAAGTCACTTTCTGAGGTCATTACTTGAGTCTTGTAGACTACAGAGTTCATGGATAAATTCTCCTTTAGTCTTCCCAAAAATCCAGGAAGGGGTTCTTATAATAATTGTCTTTGGTTTCTAGTTGAAGAAACGGAGACCCAGAGAGTGACTCCCCCAATGTCACAAAGCTTTGGAATTTGAGGATGTCATATTAGATTACTGAACTTGAACTTGGTTCTTCCAACCTCACGGTAGGTGCTCATTCTACCAAATACAGTTCAGTAAGGGACTTGGTAAATACACGACCACAAATCATTCATAAAGGGAGGGAACCACAAGAAGACAGGTTGAATCCTGTGCTCGGAGGGGCCGTTTCACTAGGTCAGCCCCCGGGCCTCACAATGACGTCTGCCCCCGGGGACATGCACACACATGGTGCTCGCTGGGCCAAATCTGTTTCCACTTGTGATGATTCTCCTAAAATTATCCTCTTCAGTTCAGTTCAGTTCAGTCACTCAATTGTGTCCGACTCTTTGTGACCCCATGGACTGCAGTGCACCAGGGTTCCCTGTCTTCCCATCCTCTTCTACCTACCCAAATTTGAGCTATCCTTGACTAGGGAAAAAGAAATAAAGCCAGTGTTGAACATAAACCCCTAACTAATAAAATCCTGCATCTCTTCTCTGGTACGACACCAGATCTTTTGAGGAATTCCAAGTTCAAGTCCACACTCTCTGCCTTGTAGGCACTGCCCTTGGCAATGTCAAGGTCACAATCAAGCACCAGCCAACTACACCCATCCCCCTATCCATGGTAGCTCCTTCAGCTAGAATCTGCTATTTTCTGCTGCTTTTGTTTCTTTCTTCCAGTCACCATGATTTCCTGAGACACTGAAAAGCATCTTCTGTGAGCCGAGTTCTGGGACTGGTTCTGCACAGCAAACATTTTGGAAATGGCCACATTGCATAGAGAAGATGAGGGGAACAGGATGCTGTAACACAGGATTTTATTAATACATAAAACATAGACTGCTTCAACCAGACTGAGAAAATGAGCTGCCTGGAGAGAGACAGAGTATACAGACAGACAGTGGCCAGATCATATGCAGAACAGAACCCCAGCCTGTAGCAATGTGCCGAGGAAACACACCCCTATGCACAGAAGCCAGCATAGGAGGCCAGCAGCTCTGAGTCAGACCTGCAGGCAGTCAGAGGCTTTCTCTAACCACAGTCCAGGAAGCTAAACAACAGCTTCTGTAACAACTGGCCCCAAATAGCCAGCACTTGATCAATAACAGCTTCCCTAACCTTTGTCCCTGCTTCCAGCTTAGGACCAATCAGAGAAAGCCAAATATGCTCCCCTAAGCAATCACACTGGGCACTCTAGTTACCTCACCCCTAGCTTCCCCAAGGCCAACAGCTTCCAGTCATTACTGGAACCTCCTTTTTTTTCCACTGCAAAGCTTTCCCACTCCTCTGTCTGCCTTGGAGTTTCTGCCACAACAAAAGCAATGGTGGTTGACTCCCTTGCTATTAAGGTCTGAACAATACCCTTTCCTTCTTCTCACTTGGTAGGTCTCTATTTCCCCCTTGGATAAACATCATCTTTGAAAAATCTTTGCTGAGTCTATCAGATCCCCGAGCCATTGATCAAAACCATAAACTTTTTTAGAGGGAAGCAAATATTTTGTATTTACCTAGAAAATCTAATTTTATTTCTAAGAATGTTCCTATTTCCCTCGAAATCACACAGTGGTAAAGGATCTGCCTGCCAATACAGGAGACGCAGGTTCAATCCCTGGATCAGGAAGATCCCTTGAGGAAGGAAATGGCAACCCACTCCAGTATTCTTGCCTAGGATATCTCATGGACAGAGAAGCCTGGCGGGCTACAGTCCTGGGATTGCAAAGAGTGGGACAGGACTGAGCGCCTGAGCAAGCTCACACACATATAAAACAAGAAAGACTTCAGGCTGCCATTTAGACACATTGTATCCAACCAATGTATTTTTATTATTCCCTCTCTCTGCAGAGAGCAGATGGTTCTTAAATCAAGAGAAATCCTCAGTCCATTGATCAAAACCAGGATGGGAGATCTAGAAGCTTTCAGACAGACGAAAGGCCCTCTAAGAACCTAAGGGTATCCCACAAGGTCCTCTCATTTAGTAGGGCTTCTAAGAATCTCTGAGCATTGTCCCAGCATCCTCACAGAGATCCTAAAATAGAGAAAGGCCTCTCTTGGAGATGTTTGTGCTTTTGTCTAACAGAGTGAGGGTTTGCTATTCTGATGATATAAAAACAGACCTGCCAGCATCCTAAGGAGAGTACCTCTTCCCTCCTCAACTCTCCCTGCTATGCAGCACAGCTCAAAAGGAAATGGAAATTGCATTATGTACAGAAGTTAAGGGGCTCCCCGGGTGGCTCAGCGGTAAAGAATCTGCCCACCAACACAGAAGATACAAGAGACGTGAGTTTGATCCCTGGATCAGGAAGATCCCCAGAGGAAATGGCAATTCATGCCAGGATTCTTGCTGGGAAAATCCCATGGACAGAGGAGCATGGTGGGCTAAGCCCATAGGGTTGCAAAGAGTGGGACTTAGTGACTAAACCAATATCACCACGGAAGTTAATGATGACCATCTGTCACCAACCTAACACACAGGGCAGTCCATGGACTGAAAGGGCTGTTCACCAAGGGGCTCAAGAGTGTCAGGAAATAGGATATGGGGAGTGTGTTCCCACCCCAGCTAACTCGGGGGATCCCTCATCCAATCAGGTCTCACCAATTTCTCAGCTGATCTAAAAACTACACAGAAAACTCAGGCCCTCTGTGCAAAATACCATCTTAAGAATTTTCGCCACATCCTAAATGAGATAATTCACATTTGAGAGAGGGTTTCTCTGCTGCCCAAATGATGCATCTCCTCCCTTGGGCTTAATAGAGACACATCCACCTGGATTCCTGAGAAAGATACATTGATTAAGAAAGGCAAAAACCCTAACTCAGAAGCAAGATTGTATTCAATCTTTTTTCCTCTTAGCAAATGGGGCCATAATTCGAAGGAAATGGAATGTGAAGCTGTTGAGAGCTGAGGCCCACATGTGCGTCCACGTGTTCTACGGGTTGTAAATAACACGCGTGACTGCGCCAGGCACCAAATTGCTCGTTAGCTGCCAACATTAGTTGTTTAATGATCTGAAGAGCAGAAGCTGCCAATTATTGTATTCCTTCTTAAAATGCCATTTAAAACCCATACATGTAATTATTATACCTTTTCATTAAATTTTTATGATTCTTCTGGAACTGATGAGCTATGGATTCATTCAACTTATAAAACAGGCTGTCATTACATAACTGGGTTAAAAATCCATACATCACACCTGGACACGAGCCCTGATCTAGCCCCACTCAGTTAATGGAGTGAACTTAACCACAGGACATATTCCAGGGCCTCAATCTCTCCCTCTGTTCCTCGGGATCACAGTGTTTCTTCCTCCTATCTGATAGAGCTGATGTGAAAATAAAATAACAAATGAAGAGGAATGTTCAAAAGCACTGTTCAGGGGCTTCCCTGGTGGTCCAGTGGCTAAGAATGCAGGGAACACTGGCTTGATCCCTTGTCCGGGAAGATTCCACATGCCTCAGGGCAACTAAGCCCATGGCCAGAACTACCGAGCCCATGATCCACAATAAGAAGCCACCACAACAAGAAACCTGCCCAGCAACTAGAGAAAGCCCAGGTACAGCAACAAAGACCCACCACAGCCAGTAAATAAAAAAACCTTTTCTTTAAGTACTGTTCAAATGATAGAGTAAGATCCTATTTTCAGAGACTCGTGTTTTCAGCCTACTGATTAATGGAAAAGTATATCCCTTTATAACTACCAAATTAAGGAAGGATAATGATCCACTGAAAATCCTCCAAAAATCTCTTATCTATGACTAGGTTGTTACTCTGAGTACATCAGTTTGTCTCCTGTTACCACTCTTTCCCCCATAGCAAGTGGTTGATCACACCCTCACTGAGCATCTCCAGATACATAAATCTGTAGAAACCCTGACTAGGATTACATGGCATCCAGATTACATCTAGTCTCTAAACTCTTAAACAGAAACTGGTAATGCAAACTACACAAATAGCTATTTTATATAATGTGTGCTTGTGCATTTTTAAGAGTCTTACCCATCCCTTATAGGACTACCCTGGGTCAGTGGTAAAAACTCTGCCTGCAATGCAGGAGATGCTGGTTCAACCCCTGGGTTGGGAAGATCCTCTGGAGAAAGAAATGGTAACCCACTCCAGTCTTCTTGCCTGGAGAATCCCATGGACAGAGGAGCCTGGCGGGCTACAGTCTATGGGGTCACAAGAGTTGGACCCAGCTTAGCAACTAAAAACTAACAACCCATCCCTTATAAAGAAGCCATGCTGCCCATCTATTCCATGAGTTTCAGTGAGACTCCCCGCAAAGGCTCTGAGCTGTCAAGTGACAGGTAGAATGCTACACAATATTCAGGTACAGGTAGACTGTTAATCCAGAACAAGACAGGGGTGTGGTGGTTGTCATCACTCACTCCAACTGTCTCCATGTCCCCTCTGTCCCCAGGTACCTGAGATGGCAAGCATTTTGGCTTCAAACAACGCTGGCAGTTGGGTTTCAATATCGTTAACCTTCTTTCTCAGGGCACTGCAGAGTCTTTCACTCATACACACCTAGAAGGAGAGAGACAGCCATGAACCATCATTTATTCAGGCAGAGATGAGAGGGCGACAGGCACCAGCCAGATTCCTGGGTTTCTAAGTAGCAAGGGGGTGATACAGAATAACTGCAGGAGAGTTCTTAAAAAACAAGCAATGCATAAAGGAAGGAAGGACGGAAGGAAGAAGAGAGGAAGGGAAGGAGGCAGGGAGGAAGAGAGGAGGGAGGAGGGAGGGAAGGAGGAAGGGAAGAAGGGAGGGAGGAGAGAGGAGGGAGGAGGGAGGGAAGAGGGAGGGAGGAGGGGAAGGAGGAGGAGGAGGGAGGGAGGAGGGAGGGAGGAGGGGAAGGAGGAGGAGGAGGGAGGGAGGAGGGAGGGAGGAGGGGAAGGAGGAGGAGGAGGGAGGGAGGGGAAGGAGGAGGAGGAAGAGAGCAGGGGGAGGAAGGGAAGAAGGGAGGAGGGAGAGGAAGGGAAGAAGGGAGGGAGGAGAGAGGAGGGAGAAGGGAGGGAAGAGGGAGGGAGGAGGGGAAGGAGGAGGAGGAGGGAGGAGGGGAAGGAGGAGGAGGAAGAGAGCAGGGGGAGGAAGGGAAGAAGGGAGGAGGGAGAGGAAGGGAAGAAGGGAGGGAGGAGAGAGGAGGGAGGAGGGAGGGAAGAGGGAGGGAGGAGAGGAAGGAGGAGGAGGAGGGAGGGAGGAGGGGAAGGAGGAGGAGGGAGGAGGGAGAGGAAGGGAAGAAGGGAGGGAAGGAGGAGGGAAAGGAGGGAGGAGGGAGGGAGGAAGGGGAGGGAAGGAAGAAACAGATGAGCTCCCACAACCAGACACAGCCACAAGTAAGTAAGTGGAGCCCTCTGCCTGCCCCTCCCCAGGCCTCTGCGTGCTGACACCCTCCTCGAGTGGCTCTGCTGGTCCCTGGGGGCACAGCCCACAGGGCTCTGCCTTGGGAAGAAGGGCCGTGTGACTCACCCACGAAACAGAACCACCGCTTGGCCCTCCCTCCCCGGCCGCCTGCCCCTGCAGGGTGTCTGTCGGTACCGCCCTGTCCAGCTGACACTCCGTCATTCTCCCTTCATTTTCCTCTTGTATCTCTGGGGACCACACACACTATGGGAGCAGGGATTTCATTCTGTGTCTGGCACACAGTAGGCAGGGAAGAACGGTGCACAGACGTTGCGATCAAGGGCAGATTTGAAAAATAGACAAGTAGATCTCAGGAAAGTTTGCAGGTTTTAGCATTTCACTTCCTACATCTTTCTTGATCTTTAAAAAATAGCAAAAATCTTAAATCTCACTTTGTTTTTCCAGATTTCTTAGGCTATTTTGTATTTGTTGAAACTAAAATACAACATTTTGTTTCTTTTATTTAAAGCAAAAACCTTGTATTCAACTGCTACCTATACTGAGATTAATGAACTACCTAAAAAAACCTCCAGTTCAAAAAAAGCACAGAGCATGGCTGAATAACAATGAATACATATGTGAAGACATCTGGGGGATCCACAAAGGATGTTACTTAGAAGCACCCCTCTTTTCTTGCCAAAAACCTAACATTCCATTCAAGAAATAAAAACCCAGGTGGGTTCACAGAGCCCAGAGAAAATATAAAATTTAATCTCCCCAGAAGTTTCCAGCTCATGCTAGATATTATCACCTTGAAGTGCTTTGCTGACCTCAGACTTCAACAGAGATTCTTTCTAAAATCAACACAAACCTCACCCACCCCGTCTAAAATAGTACACCCTTGCCCCCATGGCCTTCAGCATGTCCCTTTCCATTAAGCAGCTGTAATCTCCCAAACCTCTTTATAAAACTCTCTTTATAAATCTCTTTATAAAATCTCTGGATGAAGGGACAGCGTAAAGGCTTCTACCCCAAAGCCCGCACCAGCAGAGCAGAGCAACTGCTGTCCAAAGCCATCAATTTGGAGACACCCTCTCAATGGTCCTGAGATCCATCACAGTGTCAGGACCAGAAGTTAAAGGAAGTTGCTCTGACATCCGCCCAAGCACTGTCTCATGGACTCCATGCTGATGACAGGAACGCCCCCTCCCCTTGGTCAAAAGCATGTCACCAGAGGTCCCAGGACATTTCTGTCAACTCGATTACCCCGGTCATGATTGCTACACCTCACCCAAGTACGTCCAGTATTTCTGATTTTAGCTCACAGTCTCTTTTAACCATAATTGGGTCAGTTTCTCTTTTATTGAGCGAGCTGTCACTATTAATATGAAACAACCTCTAAATCTTCTTATTAAATTGCAATGTACATTCTTTCCGGCACTGCTGAATGTAATCTAATATCTACCAACCTCCGGATACCCCATTTATTTCCAACACTTTCTTCCATCTCATTTATCCCCTAATTACCTTTGGTTTGGGTAACCCATAAGAGTCAAAAAATGTAATGAGTGGAAGGCAGGTGCCAGCTCTCTTTGAGGAAGGAGTTGAAAGAATATCAGATTATTGTGTCTAATACACTGAAGAAAGAAAAGTGGGCCAAGCTGTGACTTTGACTTCAAGGTCACCAGTCAATCAAGCTCAGAGTAGACAGAAAGTTGTTGCGTGCAACTGAGCAGTTTTAATTCTCTATAGACTAATATATGGCCCTCATATACACACACACATTCATGTATGTGCACATGTACACACCTACCTATATACATAAACACACATGCCTGCAGGCATGCGTGCCCCAGAAAATCTGCATCTCCTTTTTTATTTCCAAATAAAATTAAACCCTAAGGAACCCATTATCAAATGGAGCTTTTCCATTTCCATTTTAAAATCATAGGCATGCATTCATTAATTTTATGAAAAAGCAAGGGAATTGTAATTTTTTTTGTAAATGTTTTAGAGAAAAGATACAAACAAAGCAAAAGACTTTTGGCATTTGGGCAAATCATAGCAGCTGGAGACGATCAACAAATCCCAGTGTCGTGTGCACGTGTGAATGTGTGTGTGTGCGTGATATAAGATGTCATAGAAAACACACACATACAAACACCATCTGTGTTACAGATTATGCACATCTACATCCTCCCTGATGGGATCCAGACTCATCCGTGTTACACACACAGTATGTGTTTATCTGATGCTCAATAAACCCAAACCCAAGAGTCCTTCCACGTTTTAATTCTACACAGAAATTAGGATGTACTTATAAATGGCATAAGTTCTAGTAGGAAGTACAAGAGGTACTTCGACCGCCTCCCCATCCAGGAAGCTTTGGCCCCACCTCACCTCCCCCTGTGGCTCCACTGGAGGTCACAGAAGTGGATGGACAGGAATGTCAATGGGGACATCACCGTCACTGATAAGGCAGAAATCCAGGTGTGCTGTCTAGCATCCGCTCTTGCTTCCTATAACAAAATTGGTAAACCAAGCCAGTGTCAAGGTGCCAGCCACACTCAGTCTGGGAGCCTGAAATAAAGCCCTTTCCCAAGTTCTGCATGCGGCTTCAGGTCCCCTGCCGGCCGCCTGAGTCTCCTCCTGCCCTTCTGCTCTGGGTGAGCATTCTGGGGTGGATCTTTGGGAAGGCAGGGCAGGTGGGCATCAAGCGTTCTGAGGTCCAAGGCTCAGTCCTCACAGGAGGCTCTCTTTCGATGCAGGGCAGAACTGCCCATCAAACTGCTGCTGCGCCGTCTCTAGCAAAATCATATAAAGTTTTTTCAAAAGTGAACTAGACACAAAAACCAGGAAAAGGACCAGAGCCACTGTGGACATTTTTTGCCAAGAATACTTCCACCTTCTTGGCTCTGCTGGGGTCTACACACCCGCACAGGTCTTCCTGCTCTCTTCCCTGGAGACAGAGAACAAGATCTTCCCTCCAGGCCAGAGGACTCTTGGCTTCTTTGCTCCCTGCTCAGAATCCTGCCCTTTGTGTATTTCAGCCATCTTATACCCACCCTGGTTCCCAGACCCAACACAAATCATTAATGATTCAGACCTAGTTCTCTGCCTGCCTCCCCTCTAACAATAATTCACAGGGTAATTGATCCTGCTTCAGAGTTTGTCAATAACTCAGTGGGGAGTAACTATCTCTCTGGAGGAGGGTTTTGTTTCGTTACTGTGGTTATCCTCACTGACCACACACTGACTATTTAAGTGAATTGACTGTGTGACTCCCAGGGAATAATGTTGGGTCCTCTATCTCTATACAAACCAAGGTCCTGATATGAAGTATAAATGGCAGGTAAGATAGGCAAAATGATTTCGAAATCAACTTAACTTTAAAAAACAAAACAAAACAAAAAAAACAAGCACCTACTGTACCATTTCCATCTGTTCGTGAAAAACCTGAACCCAGCCCTTCTGGAAGGGAATGTAATCAACTTCTCAGATTACACCCATCCTAGAAGCCTTTTTAAGCAAAGACATTTGATTGTGCACAGCAGTAATCATGTTTCCTTTCCCAAAGGCCAAGCCCATCAACGCCTAGGGACCGCAGTCAGAACATCCACCAGAGGAGCAGCCCTTGGCCCTGGCTCGTTGGCTGGCCCATCACTTAGCCTGTAGAATGGTTTTGCCAAGTCTATATTTTGTCCAGAGCCCAGGTGATCTGTGACATGAAATTACATCAAAAGAAAACTTCAGCAACTTCTTTAGAAAGTGGGCATAGAAAGGTACTTACCTTAGCAGTGATTTCTTTAAGTGACAAGCTGAGGGATTTTATCCTTTCCTGGAGGCTAGAAGAAATGAAAAGAGGACATTGGTCTTGGTAAAAGCTCAGTCCTACCACATGTCACAAGACGGCAAAACAGTGAAACTTCCATCAGCCCAACGGCTGAAGAAGAACAGTAGGAAAGAAGATGCCAAATTGGTTCCATTTGACTGAAATTACTATGTTTCTAGGAAGTTGAGTTTTCCCTCCCTAATTACTCTCTGCCTAGGCTGGTATTAAAATCTGTTATCATTCCCATAATGCACATCTACTGACAGAGTGAACAACTCAGATGTGTTTCTGGCAGCAAAAGATTAAATTACATTCCTACAAGTACCTTCCAAGAAGGATGGTCTATCCAGGGTAGTCTCACAGGCAGGTGATCCAATATAATCTATTTGGGTTAATAATTCAATCAATATGTTCCAAGCATCTTCTGGGTTTAGCAGGGAGGTGCAACAGGGAGAAGACACATATATTTAAAGTATCTAAAATAGAACTCTCTGCTCTTTAGGCTTTTCCCGGCTTCTTTTTCACTCCTTAGCACTATGCATCTTGACATATTTATTTACTCATGTAATTTCTTTCTCCCCTCTTTGGAATAAGAGTTCCATAATTGGAGCAACTGCCTGCATCCTCCTGTGTCCATTTCTGTATCCTTGGTGTTCAAGATAATTCCTGGAGCTTCTAGGTGGGTCGGTCAATATCTACAGAATGATCAAATGAATGAATGAAACTAACTCTTAGGCTTTATTTCCATCACGGTTATCACTGTTATCTATGGGAGAAAAAGTACAAAGGAGCCACAAAGAGTCGGACATGACTGAGCTCACACACACATGATAACCAACAGAGAAAGATGGGGAGGAAGGGGCAATTATGAATTTGGGATTAACATATACACACTAGTATATATAAAATAGGTAAACAAGGACCTACTGTATAGCACGGTGAACTAGACTCAATATCTCAACATACAGGAAAAGAATTTGAAAAAGAATATACATATATGTGTGCACGTGTGTGCAAGTCATTCAGTCGCGTCTGGCCCTTTGCAACCCTGTGGACTGTAGCCCACCAGGCTCCTCTGTCCACAGGATTCTCCAGGCAAGAATACTGGAGTCCAGGGGATCTTCCCAACCCAGGATCAAACCCACATCTCTTATATCTTCTGTGTTTGCAGGAGGATTCTTTACCGCTGGCACCAGCTGGGAAGCCATATATACACGTACATAACTGAGTCACTTTGGGGTACACCTGAAACTAACACATTGTATAATAAATCAACTACACTTCATTTTTTAAAATAAATTAATTAAAAGTAATAATAAAAGTATCTTATACATAGGTTTTCCCAGCCACATACAAAGACTAGTTCATGCATCAACCATTAAGACAGAATTTAGCTGACCAGAATGGCAGTGTCTTTAGCTCATGCCCAACGGGTCAAGCACCATCCTTCCAGGGTTTCACACATACATTGGTCTTGGCTCAGTCTTGGCCCTGTCCCAGAAAGAAGATTAGTCTCCTCTAAAATACTGATGTTAAAGCAGGGAGGCAGTGAGGCAGATAATTGAATGCATTGTTTTATATTTGATTTGATTTATATTTAATTTATTTAATTTATGCTATATTACTTTTTGCAGTAGATTTACCTTCCTAATTATGTTTTGCTCAGGCTAATATTAGCATTAGTTGCATCCCTGGGGTACACACAGATGGAAGCAATAGGGGGCAGAAGAATATAAATCATCTATACCCCACGCGAGTGATTTTCAAGCTATTTTTAGTAGTAGAGTTCTTTCAAATGAAATTTTACTCAGAATAGTCATATATACAATAGATAATAGGGTGTCTATTCTGACTGAGATGGGATGTCTGGCCTGGGGTACAAATGAGGTCACACGGACCCCGCACACTGAATATTACCACCATCACCCATGTGTATCATGCACTCAGTCGTGTCCAGCTCTGCAACCCCATGGACTATAGCCCACCAGGCTCTTCTGTCCATGGGATTCTCCAGGCAAGAATACTGGAGTGGGTAGCCATTTCCTCCTCCAGGGGATCTTCCAGGGGTCCCCAAATTGTGATTCCAGGAGCAGGAATACAAATTGAAAACCACCAAATTAGATGAGTTAAATGTTTATAAATAAGAGTTACATGTACTTCAGTGATTAAAATGAACCCCCACATTTCTTTGAAGCCTGCATATGATTAATGACAAATAGAACTGCTCTCTCAGATCAAATTATGCGGTACCCAGGAAACACACATTGTCTCCACAAATTAGCACATAATGTTTTAACAAACACACCAGACCTAATTTACTCAAACGAGTGTCTTCCTGAAAAGCAGCCACCCTAGGAATAATAGTGTCAAACATTTATTGAGCTCTTACTGTGTACCAGGCACTCTCCCTTGTATTCCTTACATGGATTAGCCTTTCAAATTCAGATAACTCTATGAAGTAGGTACCATACTATCTACATCTTCAGACAAGAAAACTCCAGGAGCGATTTCAGAAATTTTCCCAGGGTCAGCTAGATGGTAAATGGGAGAATGATAACCCAGGCAGTTTAGCTGTCTGTTCTTCTAACCACTAAACTATGCTCCCTCTTCCAGAAGATGAGTAATCATTTGAGGTACACTGTCACTGTATACACTGGTTTTTAGAATTCTATTTTAGAATGGTGTTGAGTTTACAATGTTTGTGTGTTTTAGTCACTCAGTCACATCTGACTCTTCGCAACCCCATGGACTGTAGCCCGCCAGGCTCCTCTGTTCATGGGATTTCCCAGATAAGAATACGGGAGTGGGTTGCCATTTCCTTCTCCAGGGGATCTTCCCGACCCAGGGATTGAACCCAGGTCTCCTGCATTGCAGGTAGATTCTTTACGGTCGGTCGGTCGGAACCACCAGGGAAGCTCTGAATTTACAACACTAAGTCATTTATTTGTAAATGGACATTATCCTCTACTCACAAATGGTACTTAAATCATCTGACTGAAATTCACCCTCAACACATGAAGCCTCAGAAAAGCTGAGACTATTAAGAAGAATATGCTGCACAGAAAGTACGATGGGGCAGCTGGGCTTGAGACTGGTGGTGGTGAGAGGAAATTGAGTATACAGGGGTCTGTTATGGGGTGAGTGTGTGCCCCCAGCACCAATTCATTATGTTAGTGTCCTCAGAATGGTACCTTTTTTGGTGATAGTGTCTTTATAGAGGTGCTCAATTTAAAACGAGGTCATCAGGATGACCCTAATCCAGTATAACTGGTGTTCTTATGAAGAAGGGAAATTCGAACAAAAGAGAGAGACACACACAGGGAAGACCACAAATAGAGACACGGGGAGAAGACAATCATGCACAAGCCAAGGAGAGAAGCCTGGCACAGATTCTTGCCTCACAGCCTTAGGAGGAACCAGCACTGCCCACACCTCAGTCTCGGACCTCCAGCCTCCAGCACCATGTTTAAGCCCCTCAGTCTGCGGGACCGTGTCATGGCAGCTATAGCAAACTAACTCATGTGAAATTTCCATTTTTAATAGTAGGATTAATCACATGAGTTATTAAGATCCTACATACTGGTGCTCCAGTTCAGCTCAGTTCAGTTGCTCAGTCGTGTCCAACTCTTTGTGACTCCATGGACTGCAGCACACCAGGCTTCCCTGCCCATCACCAACTCCCGGAGTTTACTCAAACTCATGTCCATCGAGTCGGTGATGCCATCCAACCATCTCATCCTCTGTCGTCCCCTTCTCCTCCTGCCCTCAATCTTTCCCAGCATCAGAGTCTTTTCAAATGAGTCAGTTCTTCACATCAGTGGCCAAAATATTGGAGATTCAGCTTCAGCATCAGTCCTTCCAATGAATATTCAGGACTGATTTCCTTTAGGATGGACTGGTTGGATCTCCTTGCAGTCCAAGGGACTCTCAAGTCTTCTCCAACACCACAGTTCAAAAGCATCAATTCTTCAGCGCTCAGCTTTCTTTAGAGTTCAGTTCTCACACCCATACATGACTACTGGAAAAACCATAGCCTTGACTAGACAGACCTTTGTTGGGAAAGTAATGTCTCTGCTTTTTAATGTTGTCTAGGTCGGTCATAGCTTTTCTTCCAAGGAGCAAGCATCTTTTAATTTCACGGCTGCAGTCACCACCTGCAGTGATTTTGGAGCCCAAGAAAATAAGATCTCTCTGTTTCCATTGTTTCCCCATCTGTTTGCCATGAAGTGAAGGGAACGGATGCCATGATCTTAGTTTTCTGAATGTTGAGCTTTAAGCCAACTTCTTCACTCTCCTCTTTCATGTTCATCAAGAGGCTCTTCAGTTTTTCTTCACTTTCTGCCGTAAGGGTGGTGAGGTTATTGATATGTCTCCCAGCAATCTTGATTCCAGCATGCTCCAGGGTCCAAGGAAAAAAGTCTACTCCATGTGGGAGCCGCCAGACAAGAGTCACAATGGCCCTTCTGTTTGCTTCAGACTAATAGATGATTTCATTTTCAACTCACCCCAGGGGAAACAGAAAACCTCTCCAGCAATAGACTGTAAACATTCTTGCCTTCTAGTGTAGGCTCTAAGGACAGGTGGCTATAAGAAAATTGTATGTGACAATGTCTTTGAGTTTTTAAAAACTGATTATGGGGCCTTTGAAGTGGAAGTGGTAGTCACATAGTCGTGTCTGACCCTTTGCGACTCCATGGACTGTAGACAGCCACACTCCTCTATCCATGGGATTCTCCAGGCAAGAATACTGCAGTGGGTTGCCATTTCCTTCTCCAGGGTCTTTCCAACCCAGGGATTGAACCTGGGTCTCCTGCATTGCAGGCAGATTCTTTGCTATCTGAGCCACCAAGGAAGCCTTTGGGTTAGTATAAAAGCACACAAATGCCTTAGCTTCAGGTTAGGAGTGAAAAGGGGATCCTTAAATCCCCTGGAGAAGTGACTAGCTTCCCACTCCAGTATTCCTGCCTTGAGAATTCCATGGAAGAGAAGCCTGGTGGGCTACAGTCCTTGGAGGCACAAAGGGTCAGACATGACTGAGCGACTCACACTTTCACTTTTTCACAGTAACTAATCTACACAGAACAAGCCAAGACATGGTCAAGGGCCAGAATAAAACCTTTTTAGGGAAGACTATCAGCCAGGCAATTCAGATTCAGTGACTCAGGATGAGATACAGTTTGAAGGAAGAGTCCAGCCAGAGGACCAAGTATGCTGAGACCACTGATCCATACCATGGAGTTCCTCCCCTGAAACGCTGCAACGGGCTCTGAACTGGTCCCCTGCTTTTATCCTCACCCCTGACTGTCTATTTTTAATCCTATATCCAGGGTGAGTCTTCTCAGGCACTGCAGTTAAACCCATAAACTCATTCTCTAATGCACTTAGGTAAAGCCCATCCGTGAGGACCAGCATGGCCCTCTCCCATAGCCTCTCTGACCTTCTCTCCCACAACAACCTCCTTCACTTTCTCTGCCTGGCCACAGAGGCCTCCTGATGCTCCTCAAACCCACTGATGCAGACCCCTCCGGCTGGATGTTCTCCTTCCAAGACACACACCAGACCAGTCCCTCCCACCTTCCAGTCCCTCCTCCAGTCTAAGCACTCCGCCCGCCAGGTGGCCCAAACTGATGGCTGCCTATAAACCTGCACACTTACCTCTTGTCCTTTGTCTTCCCCCCCAGCATTCACTACCTACTAACCTACTATGTGATGTACTTATTAATTGTGTTTACTGTTTATTTCTATTTATTGTTTATATCTGCTTTCTTCTTGCACTAGTAAGAAAGCTCCACAAGGGCAAGGCTCTTCCATGTAGAAATACCTGGAGCATAGTGGGTGGTGAGTGAATGAGCACAGTCTTGTCTTCTTTCTAAGGACCAGGTGGGGCATTGTGGGAACATCCCCATCTCTATCAGAATGCCCTCAAACCACAGGATGGTGAGAGGCTCCCTCTCTGTTCCACTCCCTCCACTGCCCCAGTGCAAGTGGGGATTAAGGGTGGGTTTCCCAGGTGGCACTAGTGGTAAAGAATACACCTGCCAATGCAGGAGACCTAAGAGATGTGAGCTCAATCCCTGGGTTGGGAAGATCCCCTGGAGGAGGCCATGGCAACCCACTCCAGTATTCTTGCCTGGAGAATCCCATGGACAGAGGAGATTGGCAGGTTGTAGTCCATGGGTCACAAAGAGCTGGACACGACTGAAGCAATTTAGTATGCATGTAGGCATGCACGAATACAATACTGATTTAAGAAATAGTGCAGGACAGTAATGAAATCAGTGAACTCAGCTCAGGCAGGAAGGTCAGAAAGATCTAATTCATTCAATATAGTCTCTTGAAGAACAGGTCGGGCTACTAAGAGTTCCACCCACATCCAGTTCTTTCCCATGCCACCCTTCCTCCTCACCGGCATTTGAAGACACTGGAGCTTTCCTTTCATTGTTTCAAGGAAAGGGAACCCCTCAATGGTGGAGAAGTAAAGAATCCACCTGCAATGTAGGAGATGCAGGAGATAAGGGCGCAATCCCTGGGCCAGAAGATCCCCTGTAGGAAGATATGGCAACCCACTCCAGTATTCTTGCCTGGAAAATCCCGTGAACAGGGGAGCCTGGCGGACTTAGCATGCACACACTGCTCCTCACCAGCCTGCTGTGGGTGGAGATTTATGTGAGAGAAAGAAGAGGTTAAAGATATGGTGTCCACACAGGAAGACCTCCTCTCCTCCTTCTAAACCCCAGCTCCTAGAACTCCTGCTGTTTTTGACTTATCTCTTTTGGATGGCTCCTTTTCATAGAACATGTAGGGGTTGAATTGTGTCCCCCGAAAATTCATATATTAAAGTCCCCCCTTGTCTCAGCATGTCACTTTACTTGGCGATAAGGTCACTGCAAATGTAATTGGTTAGGATGAGGCTGCTAGGGTGGGCCCCAATCCTATTTAACTGGTGGAGAAATTTTTACTCGGAAACATGCATGGACAGAAGACACTGTAAAAAGATGCTGGGAGAAGACGGTCTTTTATAAGCTGAGGAGAGACTTGGAACAGATCCTACCCCCAAAGTTTCAGAAGGAACCAACCCCTCCCCTACCATCACCTTGATCTTGGACCTCTAACTACAATAAATGTCTGTGTGTAAGCCACCCCTGTTCAGTACTTTGTTACTTAGTTGTGTCTGACTCTTTGTGACCCCATGGACTGTAGCCCACCAGGCTCCTCTGTCCATTGGATTCTCCAGGCAAGAATACTGGAATGGGTTTCCATGGCCTCCTCCAGGGGATCTTCCCAGCCCAGTGATCGACCCTGGGTTTCCTGGATTGCAGGCAGATTCTTTACCATCTGAGCCCCCAGGGCAGCCCAGAGCTCCTTGCTAATCTTCCTTGCTAAAACCTGGAGCTGCATCTGGTATCTATCTGGTTACAGAATCCCACACACTACTCTACTAACAACTATTTATTCCCTGTTTCTCCAGATGCTATCACTTTGGGAGGCATAACTCAAAAGACTTACGAGAAACTTGAATCTGTACCCTGTCATAGTAATACTTCCCACACCTTTCATGGATCCAGGCATTAGAGGGCTCTGTCTTTGTTCTCCTTACTCCCGGAAGAAAATATCTATGCGGCCAAAGGTATTCATACATGCCCACGCAGAGCTGGGGAAGACAGCTGAGACCAGAAGAGCCTTCCCAGAGAGCAATGAACCTGCTTTCTGCCTGGGCCCCTTTTTAAGGTCTTCCTCCCAAGGGTGGGCCACACTGCAGGGATCAAGCAGTGACCACCTGGAAGGTGTGGCTAGTTCTCAGACATGCAGGCCAAGGGTCCCATCACAGTGCAGAACAGATCACAGGATGGGAATACAAGCCAAGTCCTCCTGCTTCCACTGGTCTTCCTGCTCTGGGCCACAGTGAGCGGTAGCCTGGAGGACGCCTCTGTGTTCATGTTCTAGAGAAACCACTTCACACCCATTTCTTCTTCCTCCATTAGTGATACTTTCTCCCACCTCCAGGAAGCCAGCCACGACTGCCGTCAGCACCAGCCTTGGCCATCAGCATTAAACTCACACCCAGGATGCCAAGCATACATCTGCTCCAAAGACAAGCCTTTGAAGGACAAACTCTGCCGCTACTCTTGTCTGACCTCTGATGCACAAGAATATTAATGGCATGCAGAGATTTCCACCACCACCTTAGCTTTCTTCAGAATTCTGAATAAGTCCCTTTCTTCTGGGGTTCTCTTTGCTCACCTACAAAGTGAAGAATTTGGACCAGGTGGTTTCTAAGAACATCCCAGTCCTACCATTCAAGATGCCTTTGCTGTTCTACCATTCAAGATTCTTTTGCTAATGTTATTTTATTTGTAGAGATCTGGAGAATCTAAAAAAAACACATCAGGGACTTCCCTGGCAGTCCAGTGTTTAAGACTTCGCCTTCCAATGGAGGGGTGTGGATTCAATCCCAGGTCGGGAGCAAAGATCCCACATGACTCACAGCCAAAAACCCAGAACATAAACAACAGAAGCAATATTCTAACAAAGTCAATAAAGACTTTAAAAGATGGTCTACATAAAAAGAAAAAAGTTTAACACATCAGTTATGCAAAGTACCAGACAGCATTAATGGCAGAGGCAGAAATATAAGGCCATTTTTACTAAGCAAGACATGAGTGTTTCTGCCCTCAGAACAGAATTGTGCAAAAAGTCTGCTGTCGGCTGGCCTCTGAGCATCCATCTTTCTGCCTCTGTAGATCTGACCATGTACTGACATGCCATTTTAGTAACAAGCTGCAGGAGCAGGAATGTCAGCTCAGTCTCCAGTCTCCTCCCTGTCCCCTGTGCCCATCCCTAGCCCCATCCCTTGTCTTGTTTAGTAAAAACAAGTTTAAGAAGGAGAGACTGTTACTGAAGCAAACTAGAAGTGACATAAAGGGCAAGATGACAGCTGCCCTATCACAGGCACTACTTGGTCTTGAATTAAAATATATATACAGATACAGGAATCCTTGACATTAACAACCTTGCCAATTACTGCTCAGGCCTCTAACCTTCTGTCAGGGGCAAGTGGTGAAGAAAATGACAGCAAAAACAGCTTTAGGAAATGCAGGACTTCATCTACTTGGCTTTTCCCCTTCCTTCGACCCTTCTCTCCTCACAGCTGATAATGTCACATGTCATCAGTGGGACATAGATGGAGCACAGACAACAAAAATGCCAAGAACTCCTCCAGGCTTCGGATGATCTCATAAAGGCACGATGGGACACACAGTCACCAGAGGTAAGCCGCTCTCTGTGGCTGTAAAAGCGATCAAGCTGGTCGCCTGAGACACTTACTCTGAGCAAAGGCTGCATGCAGTGAAGAGAGATGTTTGCTAACCTCCAGTGCCACTGCAGGCCATCCTTGTCACCTTGGGCATGGCACAGAATCCCTGTCCAGTTCAGCAGCGGGGCAGCCACACACAGGACTGACCCACTCAAAAAGCTAGCTCATGTGTGGGGGACCTTGGCCAGGATGAAGTATAGAAAGATTTTTTTAATAAGTCATTTCTACAAATAGCCATGCCTATATCAGAGTAAGAAATATTTTCAAGTAACCTGACAAAAAGTGGGCACGTGAATTTTTAACTAATATGTTTGACGTTTTTCTCTCTAGCCCAAGCAGAAGAGATTAAATAAAAGAACCAAAGCAAAATTGGCCAGAGAAATATTTGGACTTTTGGTCTGTTGATTATTTCTCTGAATGTGGATCACGTTAGTGACTCATATCCTTACCAAATATTTCTCTGAACTTCAGGGATCGTAGTCTAAACTTGAACAAGGATAATTCATTCTATCGCTCTTGAATCTTTGTGGTAAAGTCCAAATTCTCCAACTGACTCAGCAAACTCACACTGAGATGTCAAATGTTATTAGGGCATACACTCTTTTTAATAAAAGACGTCTGTGTCACTCATATGAACGTGAAAAGAGTGAAAGCGTTAGTTGCTCAGTCGCATCCGACTCTTTGTGACCCCATGGACTGTAGCCCCCCAGGCTCTGTCCATGGGATTCTCCAGGCAAGAATATTGGAATGGGTAGCCATTCCTTTCTCCAGGGGATTTTCCTGACCCAGGGATTAAACCTGGGTCTCCTGGATTGCAGGCAGATTCTTTACCAACTGAACCACCAGGAAACTCATATAAGCACCCCTAAAAGGAATCTAAGAGAGAGACAGAATAAACACAAGGATTTCCAATTTCTTGAAAAAAAAAAAAGACTTCCTGGGGTCGAGGTGCTGATGGAAACATGCTGAGCAGAGGAAAGAGCCCTAATAATGGATTTACTAGATATGCAGAATTTTCCAGATTAATTGATATGAACAAAATGGTGCACATAGGCAAGCACACGTGCACACATGCATACACACACAGCCTGGCCCCCTGACATCTCTTGCCAATTTCCATCTCCATTGAGAACCTGCCTGACTTTATACAGTCACAGCTTGCATCTAAGTCCATTTCCATCAAGAATCACAGCTTTCTTTTGGCCGCACCATGCAGCATGTGGAATCTTAGTTCTCTGACCAGGGACCAAACCCCTGTCACCTGCATTGGAAGTGGAGAATCTTAACCACTGGACCACCAGGGAAGCCCCAACCACAGCTTTAGTTTCAACTGATGAATTTGTTATCTGGCTTATCCAAACATTCCAAGTGTTATTTCAACCAACTCTCCCTGCTGCCTCTCAAACAATTATATTCCAAATTGAAATTATAATGCATGTGCCAAAAACATTTTGATTTAGAGACATTTGTCTGCAAGAGATTTTAGTTGCCCAATAAAGAGAAAAATGAAAGGAGTCACAAAAATGAAGGACCCTATGTCTAGATCATAACTACTCTCCTTTCCACCTCTTCCTCCCAAGTTATTTTAAAGATACCTTTTTATATACAGTAAGAAAATACATTACTGGTCTCTTATTTTCTGAAGACTGGTAACCAAGATAGTGCCAGATTTCAACTATTGTCATAACCCAAATGTATTTAAATGTTCAAAAAGATTTCCATTCTTGGGCCTGTAGATCTTTTCTTCACAAAATTCCTGTGAGTTCAATCCTTCAAACCCTACAATTTGATCCAGGGGGAATATGATCCTGCATCTGGGTTTATTCTGTTAAGGGATCAAAGGTAACATCCAATTTCCATTTCAATCATTGTCCCCCTAATTCTGACTACTTAATAAGTAATATCCCACTGCTTTCAGGGTTTTTAAAAGAAATGCTTGCATTTCCACTTAATCCAAATTTTTTTTAAAATGTATGTTGTTTCTCCTAAATTTCTAAACATGTATACTTTCTATAACTCTAAGGTTTACCCAAAAGGTTTTACTTTCTGTTTTGATTTTAAAAAGCAAGGGAGTTCCAGAAAACATCTACTTTTGCTTTATTGACTATGCCAAAGCCTTTGATTGTGTGGACCACAACAAACTGTGGAAAATTCTTCAAGAGATGGGAATACCAGACCACCTGACCTGCCTCTTGAGGAATCTGTATGCAGATTAAGAAGCAACAGTTAGAACTAGACATGGAACAGACTGGTTCCAAGTCGGGAAAGGAGTATGTCAAGGCTATATATTGTCACCCTGTTTATTTAACTTATATGCAGGACACATTATGTGAAATGCCGGGATGGATGAAGCACAAACTGGAATCAAGATTGCTGGGAGCAATATCAGTAACTTCAGATACTCAGATGACACCACCCTTATGGCAGAAAGTGAAGAAGAACTAAAGAGCCTCTTGATAAAAGTGAAAGAGGAGAGTGAAAAAGCTGACTTAAAGCTCAACATTCAGAAAACTAAGACATGGCATCTGGTCCCATCACTTCATGGGAAACAGATGGGGAAACAATGGAAACAGTGAGAGATTTTATTTTCTTGGACTCCAAAATCACTGCAGATGGTGACTGAAGCCATGAAATTAAAAGACACTTGCTCCTTGGAAGAAAAGCTATGGGAACCTAGACAGCATATAAAAAGTAGAGATGTTACTTTGCCAACAAAGGTCCATCTAGTCAAAGTTATGGTTTTTCCAGTAGTCATGTATGGATGTGAGAGTTGGACTCTAAAAAAAGCTGAGCACCGAAGAATTGATGCTTTTGAACTGTGATGTTGGAGAAGACTCTTGAGAGTCCCTTGGCCTGCAAGGAGATCCAACCAGTCAACCCTAAAGGAAATCAGTCCTGAATATTCATTGGAAGGACTGATGCTGAAGCTGAACTCCAATATTTTGGCCACCTGATGTGAAGAACTGACTCATTGGAAAAGACCCTGATGCTAGGAAAGATTGAAGGTGGGAGGAGAAAGGGACAGAGGATGAGGTGGTTGGATGGCATAACCAACTTGATGGACATGAATTTGAGTAAGCGCTGGGAGTTGGTGATGGACAGGGAAGCTTGGTGTGCTGCAGTCCATGCGGTCAGAAAGAATCAGACACGATTGAGTGACTGAACTGAACTGAACTGATGCTTTTCTGAGTCATCTTTAACTATCTGCCATCTGGCCAAGAACAAGCATATGCACATAAAGCTGCAGACACGGCTTAAACCTTACGTTTCTCTCAGGCTCTTTCAAAACTTGCTGACAAAGCAACACATCAGTCAGATTCCTGAAACTGGGGAATAGTATAAATTTCATTTCCTAAAATGTTTCATTGGGTAAGCTAAAGATTTACACATTTTATTGGGTAAAAGATTGCAAAAATAGACTGCTGATGAACAAAATGAATAAACGGCAGGAAAAAAATCCAGTTGACTAAACAAATAATTGAATAAGTAATCAAACACCGATGCCAATACCACTCAAAGAGGAAGCTGAGGGAATTTGTCCAAAAGGATGTACGAAGTAATTTTGATAATGGTGGCCAAGAGAGCACAGTAACAAAAAAACGCCCCCCATGTATAAGGCACAGGGTCCCTGCCTGTGTGTAAGGGAAGCCTAGAGGTCCTGGTACCTGACCTCCCAGCAGCCTAGGAATCAGCACAGGGCAGGTCGGCCCTTCAGCAGCTTGGAGAAATGAAAGTGTTAGTTGTTCCATCGTGTCCAACTTTTTGCGACCCTCTGGACGGTAGCCTGCTAGACTCCTCTGTCCATAAAACTCTCCAAGCAAGAATAATGGAGTGGGTAGCTACTCTGTTCTCTCTCCCAATCCAGGGATCAAACCCAGGTCTCCTGCATTGCAGGCAGATTCTTTACAATCTGAACCACCAGGGAAGCCCTGGTGCAGCTTGGAAAAGGCGTGTTAATAACTGACTGAAGTCCCAGTCGGTAAGGAGCAGATGGTCCAGACCTGCAGATATTTGCCGCAGTCCCTGGGAAAGGGTCTCTCAGCAGAACTGAATTACTTCTGCTGGAAGGGCTTTAAACCTTCAGCTCAAAGTTTGAAGAACAGTTTAGTGGGGGGTATTCTTTAACATCTGAAAAGTTAAAGCAGGAACCAAAAACATACAACCTGAAGACAGGAAAACACATTGAGGATTTATCAGGAATAAGAAAATTTGATGAAAGGGGATAGAGGATTGTAGAAGACACACAAGTTACACAGAAATTAAGCATAGGACAATTCTCAAGTTGACAATAATGAAAAATAAAAATTGAAATTGACCAGAATAAAAACTATTAGAAGAGGTCACATGCATTCACCTAGGCTGAGAGCTGACTCACAATCATAGCACCTGGAGAACCAGCTACAGTCATTTCAGTCTCTAAGAATCCATGAGGCTCTAGTCAAAAATAGTTTATCAGATATCCAAGTTATAAAAGAACAATGGATGAGTTCATATATTACAAGTCTCCCAAAATAACTACCTAAATAATAATAAATGTTGTAAATTCCTTGAAGAAAACAAAGCACAGAGAATTTATAAAATATTAAAATGCAGCATTTAAAAATACATAGCCACAGGAACTTCCCTGGTGATCCAATAGCTAAGACTCTGTGCTCCCAATGCGAGGGGGCCCAGATTTCCCTGGTGATTCAGATGCTGAAACATGTGCCTACAATGCAGGAGACCTAGGTTCAAGCCCTGGGTTGGGAAGCTCTCCTGGAGAAGGAAATGGCAGCCCACTCCAGTGTTCTTGCCTGGAAAATCCCATGGACAGAGGATCCTGGTAGGCTACAGTTCATGGGGTTGCAAACAGTCAGACACGACTGAGCAACTTCACTTTCTTTCACGGATTATATCACACATGCCACAACTGGTGCAATGGGCATGCACTTTGGCAAACTTTGGGAAACGGTGAGGAACAGGGAGGCCTGGCGGGCTATGGTCTATGGGATGCTGCCAAGGAGGGCTGGCACGCTGCAAAGTCAGACGTGACTGGGCGACTGAACAAAAACAGGCAAATAAATTAGTAAATACTTCAAAATAAATAAATAAAATTAAAATATATAGCCACTTTTTCATCCTCCTCTGCTCTTTTTTTTAATCCCCCTTTGTTTTACATTTTTTCAGTCCTAATAAATTTACTTCAGCACAAAATAAAGTTGTTGTTGTTGTTATTATTTTAATCTGTAAGATAAGATTCCTCCTTGGAATTTCTCAAATGTACTCAACAAAATACAGAAGTCAGGGTCCTGCTTCCTCCAGGTAAGTGGCATCCACACACACCCAGACAGGTGGCAGTTTCAAGTCTCTTCCTTCTTTTCCAAGCCTTTCCTTCTTTTCCAAGCCTTTCCTTCTTCTCCAAGTTGTGGCCCTGTAGAAACTTTCCATTGCCTGTGATGATGACTTTCCAAAGGAAATGGGAGGACACAGCAGTCAGTTCCCAACTCTAAACAGTGGCCACTGGGAGACCAACTCCATCTTCATCTAGGGGACTTCCCTGGTGGCTCAGTAGGTAAAGAATCTGCCTGAGACCACCCAAGAGATCTGAGTTCCATCCCTGGGTCAGGAAGAGCCCCTGGAAAAGGAAATGGCAACCCACTCCAGTACTCTTGCCTGGGAAATGCCAGGGACAGAGGAGCCTGGTGGGCAACAGTCTGTGTGGTCGCAAAGAGTTGGACACGACTTACCAAGTAAACCATCTGCTCATCATTAGCAGTGACTCATTTAGAAAAGAACGAGACTGAGCCTCTGGCTCGGGATGGCGGTCACCTGCCTAGGGAACATTACAGGGGAACGTATCTGGGGGCTATGAGGAACAGGATTACTGATTTTTTGAAGCCATTTATTTTAACCTATTTTACAAAGTCTGCAAGTGCAAAGTGTTTGAGATCTGGACGGGACCTCCAGCGTTACCCAGTTCAAACCTGCATTGACAAACAAGGCTTCCTGTTCCACGGGTGCCCAGCAGGTCCTCTCCTCCCACAGCTCCTCTCCCGCTCTCCTGTCTCCCCTGCTAACACCCCTCTGACCTAGTCAGTTGCCTGGTGGCCTCCCCAGGCTGCTTGTGTTTGGAGACCTGTTTGCTCTGATCCCTCTCGGGTGCCACCCGGTGATCCGTTGGGCTCAGAGAGAACTTGCAGGCCTGAAACAGCAGCATTCTCTCTTGCCCGGATCAGCCCCATACATTTCCACTGCTTGTCAGGTGAGCCTGCCCCAAGCCCCGCTCTCTTCCAGACCATCCATCTTAACCATCTCTCTCCCCTCAATTTCAAAAACCGGCCAAAGACCTCTGGACACTATTGCAGTGTGCATCTGGACCCTCTGCAGCCTCATCTGCAAAATACATCACAAAAACCAGTGTGTTGCCCAACATACCTTATAGGGTTGTGAGCAAAAATGAACTTTTGTAAATAATTTGTTATTGCTTAGTCACTATGTCACATCCAACTCTTTTGCGATCCCATGGACCATGTAGCCCATCAGGCTCCTCTATGCATGATACTTTCCTGACAAGAATACTGGAGTGGGTTGCCTTTTCCTTCTCCAGGGGATCTTCCCGGCTGAGGGATTGAATCCGTATCTCCTGCACTACAGGCAGATTCTTTACCACTGAGCCACTAGGGAAGCATATGGTGACATTTCAATTAATATATTGTTATGATTACAAATCAAAATAAGAAAGATAGATGATAAATATGAGAGCTGTCTTGAACATTGAGGATGCTGTCTAATCAAGGAAGACTTCCTGCAAGAAGTGTCAGTCTCATGCCGCTTACACATTGCAACCTCACTGCGTTCATTGAGTCTCTGGGCAAAGATTTGCCTGCCTCATGAATCCCTGGGAAAACCAAGATGTCTGTTTTAAAAATAAAGGAAGAAAAGTCAGAATCTCACCTCAAAACCTAGCAATTTGAGCAACAAAGCAGTCCCCCTCCTCCAGATAAGTCCTCGTCATTTCAGTCCCATCAAGACCCTGTCTTGACAAACCAACTAGATGAAGGACAAAGACAAGAAAGAAGAAAAGCAAAGACGGGAAGTAAAGACTGAAGCGCACAATCACAGCAAGTGGAGAAGAGGCGTGGAGATCAGGAGTATTTCTTCTGAACTCTGCCTTGTCCCGGCATGGTGCCATCCCCCAGGCACATCCCCAGGACACACACAGCTGCTTCCCCTACCCCTAAACACACCCTTTGAGAATCAGCTACCTCGTCCCACATTCTGGAGTCTGTTTTCCGATTCAGGCCTTGCTTTTTCACTGTGTCTTTTAACTATAATAAGATAAGTATCTGAGAGGAAAGTGGAACTATTCATGTTTTTTCCCAGTCAATTGTGAACTGTGAATTTCATTATTTCAAATCTCACTTAAACAGAGTTGTGACATCAGGCTGGCTGCTCACTGAGGGCTGAGGGTAGGTATGATGGGAGGCTTGGGCACCTCCAAGAACTGGTCAGCCTTGCCAAGGGGCCCTAGGAGGTTAAGTCACGTGGACCAGGGAGCAGGCCCGGAGTGCCACCCACACCCCCAGCAACCCAGACACACACACCAAGGTCCAACCAGCCTCGCAGTAACCAGAGCTTGCAGTTTGTGCCAATGGTTTGTAAAAAGACGTGACATGCTTCTTCCAGCTGTACAGCCAGAGACGATTCATCCATGAGCTGCCAAAACACATTTCATGCAAAGTCTGAAAAATTCCAGGAGCCAAGGAATGAAGAACTCAACCGCAGACTAATACAAACCAGCCAGGCATCTCTAAAGCATGTTAGCAAGTACCGAAGCCCTCACTCAGCCCTGTCAATTACTACTATAATCATTCCTACCTGGCTTTGTGGTCAGCCAGGGTCACAGCCGGCCCTGCCTCCACTGATGCTCAAGGCTCCCAGACCAACAAGAGGGGCTGAGCTGACCGCCCTGGAGGCAGATGAGCTGCAGATCACAACCCTCCTCCACTTATGGAAATAAACAGATGGACACTCACATCCCACATGTGGGGACATGGTCCAGGAAAACCCCAGAAACTGTCACCTCCTCCCTCCCTCTGTTCCCATCCTTCCCATCCCCTACTCCACCCCCCAACCCCATTACAGAGAAGAGAAGGCTAGGTTCCCAAGGGAGAGCAGGTCAGCCTTACTGGAAAAAATAGCTGTCCTTCTAGACCTCTCCTATCACAGGAAGACTTGCAGGAAGAAACGAGGAGTTTGTTCTAAAGCCAAAGGACTGGAATCCCAGGGATGAGGCAAATTGCAAAGAACATTCATCTTCCGAGTGGATCCTGTCCCTCATCCATCCCTACCCTGTAAGCTTTCATACTGTGGAGTGCCTAATATCCAAGTAGTTAAAAACATTCTCCTCTTGTTTGGAGGAAGAAATCCACTCTCTTTGGCTCTATCAGAAGGCAACTCAGATATTTGAGAAGGCAGCTCTTCATTCCGTCCTGATAAATTATTTGATCCTGGGCTTCCCTGGTGGCTCAGGCTATAAAGAATCTGCCTGCAATGGAGGAGACCAAGGTTCAAACCCTGGATCAGGAAGATCCCCTGGAAAAGGGAATGGTAACCCACCTCAGTATTCATGCTAGGAGAACTCCATGGACAGAGGAGCCTGGTGGGTTACAACCTATGGAGTCTCAGAGTCAGACATGACTGAGCAACTAACACACACACACATGTTATTTTATCCAAAGCACAGACATCAGAAAATTCAAACTGCTCCTTTGATTTCTATCAAAATACCCAAATATAAAGCCGCCGGGTCTCTCACCCCCAGCACATGCCCTTCTTCTTTCAGTCTTTCTCAAACATAGGCCCAAGGATTCCCAACAATCTACAGTCAGAACGTAAGGCGCCCACATAAGCAGAGTCTCCAGCAGCAGTTATCTCAGGGATGGCAAGTGCTCTTAGGAAGCTCCTTCCCAAACCAGTGTGTGGTTTATCCAGGCAAAGAAGCAGAGCCTCCCCTTGAACTTGCACACTGTTGATAGAGTCGATCCCCCAGACAGCATCCTAAGCTTATAACTGGCCTCCGTGAAAAACCTTCGTGGATGATGACAAAGACGGTTAGGATGTTGAATGGTCTGTTTCTCTAGCTTTCTCTAACCTCTCTTCCTAAGACCAAGATTTTCCTGTTTCACAATTTGTCCAGATCCCTCCATTAGGTCTGAGAAGAAACTACAGTTGACCCTTGAACAACGCAGATTTGAACTGCAAGAGTCCACTTATACACAGCTGTTTTTCAACAGTAAATACTATTGGTGATTGGTTGTTGGTGGAATCTGGGGATGCAGAGAAACCATGGACAGAGAGCCAACTGTAGGGGACTGAGAGTGAAAGTCACTCAGTTGCGTCTGACTCTTGGCAACCCCACGGACTGTAACCCACCAGGCTCCTCTGTCCAAGTAGTTCTCCAGACAAGAATACTGGAGTGGGCTGCTATTCCCTTCTCTAGGGGATCTTCCCAACCCAGGGATCGAACCCAGGACCCCTGCATTGAGAGTGTGGCATCTTAGCCACTGGACCAGCAGGTAAGTTTCCCATGTTGATCTCTACCTTTAATGATCCCGGGATCTTCCCTCCTACCCTCATTGGGCAACTCTTAGTCCTTTTATTCCTAAAACAGAGCCCTCCTGGGTTCAGGTCACTGAGATGCCCAGCTGTTCCCACAGTCAGATAGGCACAAAAAGTGACAGACCGCTCTTGACCTGAACTCTGCAACCTCCGTGGGCACAGGTGGACTCAGGGATGATGGGTCCTCCCCGAGGAGCCCCCAGCCAGCACTGCAGCACGTTTAAGAGCCACCCTTGCATCCAATTTTCCTAAGAGTGTTGTAGAATCGGATTGCCACACACCTTGAAAGGTCTTTCAAGAGCCTGTTCAGTTGATTAGAGTACTGGATGACTTAGCAAAAGTCACACTTTTATTTCAACTGCATCTCATCCTGATGCAAAAGGCACAGCTGGAGCACGTGGGCATCATAACAGACTAGGAATGGTAAGATCTGAGTTCAGGGGCCCAGCTCCATCAGCCACCATACTCGGGAGTGCCTTGTTTTAGACTGAGGCCTCTAAGTGGAAACTCTCTTATTGGTTCAGACTCAGAGGCACCTATAAGTGGATATAAGTAGTCTTTAACTAGCTGCATCTCATGGAAACTTTGAGTTTTTATTTCCTCAACTGTTAAATAAGAATAACAAGCCCAGCCTGCCCACCATGCAGGCTGCTCTGCAAGCTGTGAGTTGATGAGTGAGAAAGCAGCCTCCGCCCGGGGCATCTCTGTGCCGGGATGGGGCGCACCTGCAGAGACGCTGCCCAGGGATTCAGCTCAAAGCACAGAGGCATTGTGAAATCCTGCAGTGGGGTCAAAATGAAGCACACCCCAGTTTTTCCCCTCGAAGAGCTTGTGAGTGACATAAAAGGAGTAAAACTAACCTCTGTGCTGTTCAAAGTGAACAGAGAAATAAGCAGGACACATCTGGACAGTGGGACAGAAAGAGGCTTACTTTAAGCCTCATGTACAAACTGTGTTTATAAAAATAAATGTATATGTATATTTCATGTTATATATTATACATATTCCTTATATATTAATGTGTGTGTGTGCTTAGTCACTCAGTCCTGTCAGACTCTCTGCAACACCATGGACTGTAGCCTGACAGGCTCCTCTGTCCAGGCAAGAAAACTGGAGTGGGCTGTCATTCCCTTCTCCAGGAGACCTTTCCAACCCAGGAATTGAATCCAGGTCTCCTGCATTGCAGGAGGATTCTTTACCATCTCAGCCACCAGGGAAGCCCATATGTTAGTACATCTGTCTATTATAATGCATATATCACATGCATGATTACACATGACATGTAATGTGTAATACTATGTGTGCATGTGTGTCTATGTGTATATGTGTGTATGTGTGGGTTGTCTATGAGTGTGTCTGTGTGTGCATGTGTATATATGTATATGTATATGTGTATGTGTGTATGGACTTCCCTGATGGCTCAGATGGTAAAGAATCTGCCTGCAATGCGGGAGACCCGGGTTCAACCCCTGGGTTCGGAAGATCCCCTGGGGAAGGGAATGGCAACCCACTCCAATATTCTTGCCTGGAGAATTTCATGGACAGAGAAGCCTGGCAGGCTACAGTCCATGGGATCACAAAGAATCAGACACAACTGAGCGACTAACACTTTTACACTTTCACATGTGTGTGCACACGTATAAGTGTGTGTGTGTATATATGTGTGCATATGCATGCATGTGTGTGTGCTTGTATGTGCATGTTTATGTGCATGTGTGTGTGTGTGTGTGTGTGTGTGTGTATGTAATGACTTCCACAGGAGGGATAAGAGAAGCAGGAGTAGAAAAGGTCCCTGGAGGCCAAAGCTGTACCGTGGGGGTGAAGGAGAAAGGCCACAGGCAGACTTGATGGTCAGCTTCCTTTGACTAAAATCTGGCAACAACCCACTTCTTCCATGGATGGAGCCCAGGGTTAAAGCTCTGCAGGGAAATATCAGGGCTGGGACGGGGAGGGGAGGACATGGTGAGCATCTTCCTGGATGAGCATCCAAGCTGATACTGAGTGTGGCATGTGTATGAGGGAGCAGCTACTTGCTAAACAGTCTAAGGCATGTTTGGACGGCAGTGGGAAGGCTTCTGAAGAGGGAAATCCCAGTGATGAAAAGGACAGGCACCATTACGTGACCAAAAAGGGTGTGCTGCCACCCAGACACCATTATATGACCTTTATATTGATACATATTCACTCAGCTCATCCGAGTAACAGCCCCCCATAATAAACGGTTCCAACTACTATGTGGATGAGTAGATAGCAGAGTCCATATTCTCAACCGCTACAGGTGGTGAAGTTTTCTTAAGTTTCTCTGCAGCATAATTACCGAGCAGCACATTCATTCCCTCCTTGCTGCACCCGCTGCACCCTCAAGCCTCACCACCAGCTGCCTCTTCATCAGGGCATGGCTCGACTTCTGTCTAATAGGAGTAAGGGTGGGTTCCATCTTTGGCCAGAATAAGGTTATGACCTCCCAGAAGGTCAGAGGTCCACACCTATCTCTTGTGTCTTCCTCAATACAGGACACAGAGAAGGTTCTCCCTCCACAAGTGGGTAAGAAACTAGGCTTTGATGTAACAAACACGAATTTTAGTATCAGTTTTGCCTCTTATCAATTGGGACTTTGGCAAACTATTTGATCTTCCTAAACTCTCTTATCCTCATCTATGAAATGGATATAATAATAGACACCACTCACTGGGTAAAGCTTAGCACAGCGCCTGACACAAAGTAAGACTCAATAAATGTTGGCTGTCATGAATAATAATTCCTTCTTCCCAGTCACTGATTGAGTCTCCCCTCTTAGAAGCTCATTCCCTCCCTTGTCTCCAGGCTTCCCTGCTGGCTCTGATGATAAAGAATCTGCCTGCCATGCAGGAGACCCAGGTTCGATCCTTGAGTCAGGAAGATTCCCCTGGAGAAGGAAATGGTAACCCACTCCAGTATTCTAGCATGGAGAATTCCATGGACAGAGGAGTCTGGTGGGCTGCAGTCCATGGGGTTGCAAAGAGGCAGACACAACTGAGTGACTAACACTTTCTAACATTTCCCTTGTCTCCAAACGATCGTCCTCAGTAAAGGGTGGCATCAGACTCTCCAACCAATCAAATTCCAATAGATCCCAAAGAGAGAGAAGGCACCTCGGGGGTGTTAGGAAATGGGGAAGGTGCCTAGCAGAATGGAGAGAAAGAGTGGCATTTAGCAGGTTGGGTGCACGCATGCATGCTCAGTCCCATCTGACTCTTTGCAACCCTATAGACTGTAGCCCACCAGGCTCCTCTGTCCATGGGATTCTCCAGGCAAAAATACTGGAGTGGGTTGCCATGCCCTCCTCCAGGGGATCTTCTTGACCCCGAGATCGAATTCGCATCTGCCTGTGTCTCCTGCGATGCAGACGGATTCTTTACCCACTGAGCCACCTAGCCCAATAGATTGGGGAGCCAAGGTACAGAATATCCTGCAGCTCACAGGACTGCCCCACACAAAGAAGGACTTTGACCCTCAAAATACCGAGAGTGCTTTCCCTTGAAAATACACAGCACTGCTTGGAAAATACTGAGTTGACCGGAAAGTTCCTTGGCCAACCCACTATTTACATATGTAGGACAGCAGACTAAATCAATCCCATAAACAGACCGGCAAGGTGAGAGATCCAAAATCACTTAGGAAATCACCGGTACCTCCGGATGGTTTCAGGTGGCTCTGCGCGGAGGGGAATCTGCTCGGCCAAGGCCAGGGTGTCCTGCAAGGTCTTGGTGACCTCCTGCAGCTCGCCCAGGGACAGTCCTCCCACGAGGTCGCAGCCCTGCCACGGGAGAAGCCGCTCCTGCTCCTCTATTTCCCGTCTCAGCTGTTGATCTTTTGCTTCCAGAACAGACATCCTGGCTTGGAGGGTCTCAATTTCTTTCTGCAGAGAATGGAGAGAGCAGGTTTTGTAAATTAACCCCATTCATGGTCGACTACACTGCTGAGAACTCTCTCTTTACAGGAGAGTTCACCATATGCATGAGAGCCATGACGCTCCCCTTCAAGGCGGGCAGATTTTTGGAGGTTTGCTGAACTGGAAAAATCAAGCCAGCTTTGTATTTCTGATTAGCTGGCATAAGGAAAAAGTTTCCCTCCCAAGCATTAAATAACTCTGGATGGTGAGCCAAGAATTAGACTTGGAAGAATCCAGCAAATATGTAAACTACTTACTTCATTTCAGGTGACAGAGCCAGAACACAGTGCAACAAACTTCAGGGACTTGAGATACCAGCAAAGCAGCTACCACGACCGAAAAACGAAAAGCAAACAAGCCTTGGCTGGTCTGACCCCAAACATGCAAATGTAGCATGCAGAGAAAGATTAGAAGTCAGAGTTTCTTAAGTCTACAGGATTGAAAGAACAATGAGATGCCACAGATAGGGTTATGCAGTCTAAGGTTCATAAAAATATTAAATAAATTTAATTTCCACTAATATGACAAACCAAATCCCAAGAATTGAGTATCATCCAATCTTGAGGTCAATGAACAAAACGAGCAGCAGGTTGCTCTGAATGCCCACTGTGCACACAGTGTTAAGGCAGATAATCATCTCAGTGCCCATAGCATCCTCAATCTCCAATGAGACTCTTCTAATTAACATACGCCCAGGCTTCCTGCACTGGCTTCCAGCTGACAAGAGCTCCAATACTGGCTGTCTCCCCATCTCACCCACATCCTCGCAACCCCAAGGTGCCAACCATCCTACCTGATCTACCTACTGACCCCTCCTCCAGTAGGGGAGGGAAGAGACACAGGAGGAGGTATTGAAGATCCACAGCTAAGACATCCTAAGAAGACAACAGCGTGTATTCCACTGGCCCAAGATTACAGTATCACTGGCAGGGTCTCCCACCACACCTCCCTACTTCCTACCTTTGAATTCCCATCCCTATTCTTTCCTTTTTTGTTTGTTTGGGTTTTTTCAACTGTAGTAAAATATAGGTAATAGAAAACTTACCATCTTAACCATCCATCTCCAGGATTCTTTTCATCCTGCCAAATTGAACTCTGACCCCCCTCTCCGCCTGCATTCAGCCTTGGAAGCCATCTTTCTAGTTTCTGTCTCTGTGAATCTGACTCCTCCAGGTGTCTATATGTGGAATCATACAGTATTTGTCCTTTCGTGGCTGGCTCATTTCACTTAGAATAATGTCCTCAGGGTCCATCCATGCTGTAGCATGTGTCAGAATTTTCTTCCTTTTAAAGGCTGAATTTATCATTGTATTTCTATACCACATTTTGTTTATCCAGGCATCCCTGGTAGCTAAGCTGGTAAAGAATCTGCCTGCAATGCAGGAGACCCTGGTTCAATTCCTGGGTCAAGAAGATCCCCTGGAGAAGGGACAGGCTACTCACTCGAGTATTCTGTCTGGAGAGTTCCATGGACAGAGGAGCCTGGCAGGCCACAGTCCATGGGGTCGCAAAGAATCAGACAGAACTGAGCAACTCGCACTTTGCTTATCCATTCATCTGTGATAGACACTTGGGTTGTTGCTTCCACCTTTTGACTATTGTGAATAATGCTGCTGTCGATACATGTTTGAGTCTCTGCTTTCAATTATTTGGGGTCTTATACCCAGAAGTGAAACTGTTGAATCACATGGTAACTCAACTTTTAATTTTTTAAAGAACCACTATACTGTTTTCCACAGCGGCCCTTACCCTATTCTCACACAGAAGTCAAAATGACTTTATGAAATGTGGTCAATTACATCACTTCACTGGTTAACCAACCCCACTCCATGGCTCCCATTCCAGTCAGAGAAAAGCCCAAGACCTCAGAAAGGCCTGCCAGGCACCCCCTTATCACTGATTTTCTCCTCTTCTCTCCCAGCATTGTGCCAAGAATGCTTCCTTGAAACACTCAGTATATGCGTATGTGCTAAAGTCACTTCAGTCATATCCAACTTCGCAACCACCTCTGAACCGTAACCTGCTAGGCTCCTCTGTCCATGAGATTCTACAGGCAAGAATACTGGAGTGGGTTGCCATGCCCTCCTCCCGGGGATCTTCCCAACCCAGAGATCTAACCCACATCTCTTATATCTCCTGCAGTGGCAGACAGGTTCTTCACCACTAGCACAACCTGGGAAGCCCTCAAACGCTAAGTAGCCTGGGCTAAAAGTATGTTCTGTACACTCTGATATCATCAGGAATATTCACCTCCAGCTGGTGAATATTATCCAGAATCAAAAATCAGACTTCACATTTTCAACTACCTGAACTTGCTGTACAAGTTTGCTCAACGTGGTGAGCTCAGAGTGTGAAAGCATCAGTTTACTGGAAAATATGTTCAAACTGGAGAAGGAAATGGCAACCAGTATTATTGCCTGGAGAATTCCATGGACAGTGGAGTCTGGTGGGCTACACGTAGTCCATGGAGTTGCAGAGTCAGACACGACTTAGCAACTAAAAAAACATTTTCAAACCTCATGGCTCAGAGGGTAAAGAGTCTTCCTGCAATGTGGAAGCCCTGAGTTCGATCCCTGAGTCAGGAAGATCCCCTGGAGAAGAAAATGGCACCCCACTCCAGTATTCGTGCCTGGAAAATCCCATGGACAGAGGAGCCTTGTGGGCTAAGGGGCTACAGTCCATAGGGTCACAAAGAGTCAGACACGACTGAGCGATTTCACTTCACTTTTTTCAAATTGCAATGATGTTTGCCTCCCTTTGCTGCCTTGCTATCATATGGAATTGGAAGGGTGAACTCATAACAAGAAGACTCTGCATGGGAGTTGGGGGTTTCCAGTAACCTCTCCACGCCCCATTCACTTGTCTAAGGCCACTCGGCTGTTTAGAGGCTAAGCCACACTGTGGACGCACGTGTTAAAGAGCTCTGCGTTTTCCAGAAGTCTGTGTTTCCTCACTGCTCCCCAGTCAGGCTTAAAATCCTCTAGGCTTGGGAAGGTGTGGACAGAACTTCAAGGCTCCTTGCTTCTGGGGGGCCCTGTCAACTTCCAGAGCCCCTGGTCACCTTCTGGCTATAACTCAGAGTTGCACCAAAATTTCCAGCCCCCCATGATTCTCAGCCAACCCGCATCCACTGCTCCGGGACAATCCAGAGCTCCCATGAAGCCCAGTCATTCCCAGTGTTTCCCAGTTCCGCCCGCCTTGCCCAGTCCCCACTCACAGCTCTGCCTCCTAACAGTCGCTACCCACAGTCCAATCTGATAGCAGTTTCCATAAAGGATTGCCACAGCTCAGATTTTTTTTTCTGCCTTCTGAAAGAAACTCCTCAAGGACAAAATGATAAGAGGTGACAAATTGGCTTGGCACTCAAGGAAGGCATATTCAAAAGATAAAGCGTACTAGCAAAAACAGGCACAAACACTGCTGAACTTCCAACCTCTTGTTTGTAAAAAGACTCCAACAAGCCCTCCAGTTATCTCCACCCACACTCTGCCTCACCCCTCCTGGGTGCACTGCCAACTCTCTAAGGGCTGCATTCAAGCAAAGACTCATTTTGCTGCATTTGGCTCAGATGTGTTAGAAAAATGCTGTCTTGCGTCATAAAGACTTTTCACCTGCTCACCTGTAACTGCTGCTTTTCTTGCAGAAGCCAGTCTCGCCTGGTGATGGACACGCGCAAACTGTCCTGAGCAGAGGCTTCCGACATCTGTGGATCCATTCTCAGCCGGGCTTGGGGGTCGTCACCGCCAGCTCTTAAAACAGACACACACACACACACACACACACACACACACACACATATAGGCACAGATATGAATGACCTGAAATTTTCAGGTCTACATGAATCTTAATGGAAAGAAGAGTCACAAAGTGGCTCCTGGCTGCCCTCATCCTTAGAAGGGTTGTGGGGTTGAGGTCCCAGTGTATGCTTTTGTTTGAGTGATTATCTGTTGGGACTTTAGCAGTTGCCTAGAGTCACCTTGCTTTATTGGACTGTCTGGCTCCATAACTATGCGTGTAGCTATCTGCACTGAAAGTGTAAAATACCCATCAGATATTAAAGACTTAGTATGAAAACAAAGAATGCCAAATATCTCATCAATGATATTTTCACATTCATTACATGTTGGGATGACAACGTTTTTGATACACTGGGTTAATTCAATGTATTTCTTAAATTAATTTCACTTGTTTTTTTTTTCCTTACATTTATAAAATATGGATAGTAGGGACTTCCCTGGTGGTACAGTGGCTAAGAATCTGCCTGCCAGTTCGGGGGACATGGGTTCGATCCCTGCTCCAGGAAGACCCCCCATGCCAAGGGGCAACTAAGCCCACACTCTAGAGCCTGTGAGCCACGAGTACTGGACCCATGTGCTGCAAATACTGAAGCCCACACACCTAGAGCCCATGCTTTGCAACAAGAGAAGTCACGCAATGAGAAGCCCCAGCACAGCAACTGGAGAGTAGCCTCTGCTCACTACAACTACAGAAAGTCCAGCAACAAAGACCCAGAACAGTCAAAACTAAATAAAAAATCTCTTTTTTTTTTAAATAAAAAATCTTAATGTGGCTACTATATTATTTAAAATCACGTATGTGGTTTCCATTGAACATCATTGGACAGCTCTGCCTGGACCCATCCAGAGCCAAATTCCAGGGCAGATCTTGGCTGTGGACAAGACAGAGAGGGATGGCTGATTTGAAGATGTTTGGGTCAGAGCTTCTCAGAAAGAGTGTGCTAGAAGACTATCAAAAGACCACTTAAAATCTGTCCGGCTCTTTCTCCTACGCTCACAGGAGCTGGCGTATTTGGTTGAAGCGACACTGGTGAAGACGTGGCTCAGGCTGCCACCTTACACGGGTGAGACGCCCTTGCAGAAACCTCGCAGGTGTTTCTCGTCAAAGGATGACAAATCAATTTCTAACTGAATGCAACAGAATGGGGGAAAAGTCCACCCTAAGCAAAACTACGTCAACAATTCAAGGAAACAGTGTCTATGAAAGTACCACTGACTACAATTAAAAGGCAAACAACAAGTTGGGGAAAAGGAAATATTGCTAATGTCAAGAGTGCTAGCAATAGAAGAAGAAAAAGATGAGTACATCTATCAGAAACTCAAAAAAAAGAGAAATTATGAAGGTTTATCATCAAAAATGTTTCTAAAAGCAAATTCGAACAACATAAAATATCATTTTTCGTGTAACAACTGACAAAAGCTTTCAGAAACCATAATTCCTTGGTGAGTGCAGGGAATAAAAATTAGATCCAAAACATGCCTTTGGATCCTCTTGTCCAGGTTTTAAAACTTAATTATATGCAAACTACCTATTCATACTATTCATGGGGTTCTGACCATCCTTATGGCAGAAAGTGAAGAAGAACTAAAGAGCCTCTTGATGAAAGTGAAAGAGGAGAGTGAAAAAGTTGGCTTAAAGCTCAACATTCAGAAAACTAAAATCATGGCATCCGGTCCCATCACTTCATGGCAAATAGATGGGGAAACAGTGGAAACAGTGGCTGACTTTATTTTCTTGGGCTCCAAAATCACTGCAGGGGGTGACTGCAGCCATGAAATTAAAAGACGCTTGCTCCTTGGAAGAAAAGCTATGACCAAGCTAGACAGCATACTAAAAGCAGAGATATTACTTTACCAACAAAGGTCTGTCTAGTCAAAGCTACAGTTTTTCCAGTAGTTATGTATGGATGTAAGAGGTGGACTCTAAAGAAAGCTGAGTGCCTAAGAATTGGTGCTTTTGAGCTGTGGTGTTGGAGAAGACTCTTGAGAGTCCCTTGGACTGCAAGAAGATCCATCCTAAAGGAAACTAGTCCTGAATATTCATTGGAAGAACTGATGCTGAAGCTGAAACTCTAATACTTTGGCCTCCTGATGAGGAAAACTGACTCATTGGAAAAGACTGATGCTGGGAAAGATTGAAGGCAGGAGGAGAAGGGGACGACAGAGGATGAGATGGTTAGATGGCATCACCAACTCAATGGACATGAGTTTGAACAAGCTTTGGGAGTTGGTGATGGACAGGGAAGCCTGGTGTGCTGCAGTCCATGGGGTCACAAAGTGTCGGACACAACTGAGTGACTGAATTGAACTGAATATGTAAATAATTATCCGCCTGCCATGCAGGAGATTCTGGTTCAATCCCTGGGTCAGGAAGATCCCCTGGAGAAGGCAACCCACTCTAGTATTCTTGCCTAGAAAATCCCATGGACAGAGGAGCCTGGTGGGCTAGAGTCCATGGGGTTGCAAAAGTCAGAGACAACTTAGCAACAAACAACAACAACAATAATCATGGGTATGCATAAAGAATAGCTACAAAAATACCACAGTCCTTAGTGGCCCAAACCAAAAACACTGCAATTGTGGCCCCGAGTTAGGACCAGAGCAGTAAACCATGGTACATCCACCCTGAGCAGGGCTCTGCAGCCACTAAAATTAGGTCAACAAAGAAGATTAAATTGCATGGGAAATGTTCCCTATTTATGGCTGTTTTCTAAAGCAGGTATTTGGTAATCCATATAGCATGGAACAACTATTCTAAAAATAATATATATTAAGTAAAAGATAGGAAAATATCTGCCAAAATGTTATCAGTTTTTACCTCTGTGTGATGGAATTACTTTTTTTGGCCAATCTTTTATTTTCTGAATTTTCTATAATGAGCATGTATTATTTTTACACCTATAAGATACAAACAATAAAATGAAAGAAAATCAATAAGATAATAAAAATGTCTTCTACCACATACACAAGTAGTTGTATCATTAAACATTCTAACATATCCAACCTGTTCCAGGCCTTGGACAAAACAGACACATACGCACCAGAAATAAATCCTATCCATACATTAACAATCAAGGGTGTCTTCCCGGCAGAGAAGCAGGTCGCGCCGATGGGTGTGAGGCATGAACCACCCTGTCCGCTCTTCATGGGACTTCCTTCCACACACCCTGAGCGTGGCTGCCATGTTGACCTCAGGGTCCCTGACACTGAAATGGGGGAGGTAAGTGTTCTGATTTGTACATATCCGCAGGATCACACAACCTCCGTGTTTCTTAGGAAAGAAAGTGAGTAGCTAATCCAAATATGTGTGGTTATTTTGTCCATTCCTTTTCACTCCTACCAATTTGATGCACTCATTCATTCATTCAGAAAAAGAAGAACCATTCTCAAGCCCGTTTACTATGTTCCATGAACTGCGCTTGGGGCCATAGACACAGCAATAAACAAGGTGAGCAGAGGTGAGTGATAAACCAAAGTCACGGACAAACGTTCCTCCCAAGGCTCAGACAGACTGCAGAAGTGGAAAGGTAGAGGCTATGCTCCCACTTCCTACATCTTAATGTGGCCCTTACAAAACAAGGAGGCCAGCCAAGCCCTGCAGTGAGGCAACCCTGACATTCTTAGAAACAGTGGTAGAAAACATGTCACCTAGGTTTTTCTAAGTTAAAAACCAGCAGCCTCAGAAAAGGGAGCCTTGCTTGCATTTCTGGGCCTGACACAGATTCAGACTCTGAATAATCTCGGAAGCTGCTTACTTATTGCAACATACCACGCAATTTAGAAGCCTATTTTGAGACTTGATACTCTCTTTCATGTGTGTAAAGGCAAATTACAATGGCAGTAGTAGTAATGAAAAAATTTAACTGGTAATAACAAAATAATCCAGTATGAATTGAGAATTTACTGTCCACGAAGTGTTATCAGTTTTGCCAACAAGGAAACAGCATCAGGGAGGCTTGAACAGCTTGCTCTGGTGTAACCAAGCAGGACCAATGGGGGCCTTTCCAGAACAGGACGCCCCCTACCATGTCCTCCACCTCCCACTTGTCTGTAGAAACAAACTTTAGTCAAAGAATAAATTTAACTGGAAAAAAGAAAATGCAGAAAGAAAGGAAAACAGTCAAGCAAAATAATAATAGCTTAGCCACTAAACTAAGTCAAGAAACTTTAGTTCCTCTTCCAGAGCTATAGATAATACTCTGAGCCACGTCCTCTGAGATGTTCTGCAGAGACTGAATCCTCCACCAGGTGGAAGAAGTTAACCGTATGATGCCCACAGGCATGTAGACCCCAGACCAGTTGGAACCAGAAGGTTGATGATGTTGACTCCTGACTACCTCACCACCAACTAATAAGAAGGATATCCATGAGCTGATCACACAACCCATAACTCCCCCTTCCTCGCCCTGTCTTTAAAACCCTTTCAAGGTCTTCAGGGAGTTCGGGGGGACCGTTCAAGCCCTAGCTGCCTGGCCTCCTTGCTTGGTGCCTGCAGTAAACACTGCACTTTCCTCCACCACCACCAGGTGTCAGCAGACTGGCTTTACTGCACAGGGGTGAGAAGGCCCAATGCCACCCTTTTCTAGGCCTGTGTCCTTGGAGTTACTCACCCTAACCCCGCCAAACCTCTCTGAACCTCACCTCCCTCATTTACAAAATGAGGATGATGGTGACGATCCTGATGTCTACAGCTTCCTTCCCTGTACAGCAGATTACAGGGATCAAATCTATTCAACAAACGACCATTGAGTGTCTACTGTGTGCAGACTCTGCCCTCTCCTGGGACCTCTGTTCTCTGTCCTCGGGGAGCTGGCTGCACCCCCTCCCTGCCCACACCAACGTTTGCATCAGGAGAGTGAATGCTGTGATCACATCCAGTGGACACACTGTCCTGTTTAATGAAGAGTAAAGATGAGGTGTTTCTGACAACCTTTCCAGGTATCAGAAGCAGGGGGTCCCCAGAAGGAAACCACGTCAGTGATTGTGGGAACGGAACCCACTTCCTCCCCTGGACCCCAGGGCCTCGGCCTGTCCACCCAGCCTCTCACTCAGCAGGGTGAACCTCAGCCCATCCCGTGCTGTTTATCCCCAGGGTCCAGCACTGGGTAGGATTTCACAAATATTTACTGAGTGACTTCATAAGTCCCTGGCCTAGAAAAATCCAGAAGCCATTTATATTCAGCTTTCTATTGCATGAGATCATTGCTTCACACTAATTTATTTCTCAATTTGCTCTGCTTATGCAAATATTAAGAGTTTCCTGAATTTCCTAAATAGATACCATCTGGGTTGGGACAGGAGTTATTGAAGGAAATCAACACAGAATTGAAAATGAGCTGCGGGGGAGCGACAGGTGAGTAACTGGGAATTCTCCCATTTATCGTTAATCACATTCATTACTTAATTCTTAAGAAAAACCCTTGTGATTCACCCAAACTCCTCTTTACGTCTCTCAGACTTTGACTCTGGGTGAAGAAGGCTGGGCACAGACGGCTGAGTGGTGGCCCCAGGACACGTGGCAGCTCAGTAATGAAGCCGGGGACGGGTTTGCATCTCAGCTCTGCAGCGCTCAGAGCCAGGCTCCCTGCTACAACATTCCACAGTGTTGTTCCCTTTATTCTAATAAACCTTAATGCGTAATCCCGAATGTCACTGCAAATTAGCTGTGCTGCTATAAACTAATCAGTATGGAAAATGAGCAAACCCCTCAGGGGCAAGAATTAGAAACACGTGGGTTGCAATGTTAGCACAGCTCTCAGTGTCCATAGGGAATCGGGGTATCTGGGAACCCACCATCAGCCCTGAGTTTCAGGCCCTCAACTGTCCAGTGCTGGAAAATCCCTGGCCTTTCTACTTTTGTCTTTTCCACTAATCACTTAAAGAAGGATAAAAGCCATTTGTAAAATAAGTTCCTACACCACTGAAAACAGCATAGCTCCAATTTACACAGGAGAGCATTCTTCATCCCAGGGAAAACATCTGCCACCTGACTTGTGAGTGCAGAGTTCAGTAATATTGAGAAAACACTGGCCTAGGAGTCAGCGTTTCCTGAAAGGGTGCATCTGTGATGAGACCACACGGCCTCCGCGCCCCCTCACGCCGAGGCTCAGAGCCCTCAGGGCACTGCCTTTGCTCAAAGGACCACCTTCGGGAATGTCCAGAGTGACAAGGCCGAGGGGAGTCCAGACATCCCGCCTGCCAGGACAGCCCGTGCCAGAACGGCTCATGGCGACTGTGTGGTTTATACAGCCGCACGTGTAACACAGAGGGTCTGTTTCCAGGCAGAAATGACAGTCACCACGATGCCAGGAAAATTGCTACCTGGTTGCCACTGCTGGAATCATAGAGGCTTCTTTAATGTAACTATTTATTTGAGTAGGGCAGATCTGGGTCTTTGTTGCCATGAGGGCTTTCTCTAGTTGCAGTGTGCGGGCTGCTCACTGCGGTGGCTTCTCTGGCTGCAGAGCACCAGCCCTGGGTGCACGGGCTTCAGTAGCCGCGGCTCATGGACTCAGTAGCTGCGGCTCTCAGGCTCCAGAGCACAGGCTCGATAGTTGTGGCACACACGCTTGGTTGCCCCGTGGCATGTGGGATCTTCCCAGATCAGGGATCGAACCTGTGTCTCCTGCATTGGCAGGTGGATTCTTTACCACTGGGCCATCTCAGAAGCCCCATGGAATCATAGTTTTAGCTGAGCAAAGAACCAAAACGGATGCTCTCATTTCCACAGTGGGGAAAAGCTCAGCTCCAACGACCACTTCCGAAAACAAGACTTGAGTAAGACCTTCTGAACACTGTTGCCAACTACTTCTTGTATCCGTCACTATTCTATCAAATTTATGTCATCTGACCTATGTGTTTCCACCTCTCCCTTGCTGGGAAGATGGTGATAAGGAAGTGGTTTGGGCCAGTCACTGAAGTGTGCTTTAAATCTGGAAATAGCTTCCTCAGCCAACAAACAATGTCATAAATGATAGAGGCCACTCTGATGGCACAATCAAACATGGTAAAATTGTCAGAGATGATCCAGGTAGCTTTACTGTTCTGCCTTACATATCTGATTGGGGTCTGAAAGTAAGGAGAGTGTAGTAAAACTCACACACCTTAGGGAAGGGGGCATTATTGGTTTCTAAACATAGAGATGACAGCCTTGCAGGCAGGCACATGGACATCTACTTGGGTTTATAGTAACCAAGTCCAATAAAACAGGCTTCAGACAGACTGCAGATAAATGGGAGCCAAGAGGATGGAAGGCCTTTATCTGGAAGCTTTTATTTATAATCCACTGATTTTAGAACAAATTTCAGGAAGTCTTCAGTGATTCCCGTCAACCAGCTTTCCTCCTCTTCCTTCCTCCCTTATCTTCTCATGATGACGAGGGGTTGGAGGTGGGTCCTCTGGGGGGACAGGCCATGCTAAGTCCTCATTTGGCTCGAGCTGTGATTAGGGTTCTGAAATGTCTCCTGGAGTGTTGGGAAGAGTGATCATTTTATGCCACCTCGTTTTACATCTCGGGTAGAATGTGTCTATGTGAGTTATTTCCTAGCCTCTAGCCATATATCTCCATTCCAGACTGTGAATTTAGAGCTGATGGTCACTGAATTCTATGGCCCCAGCATGACAATTAAGTGTAAATAAAGAATCATTTTTCAAAGGGAAGAGAGGGAGACCTGGTCAGAAGAAAAAGGACTCAGTCCAGAAGCACCATAAGCTACACAACATTCATCTCTTCTGTTCCCATCAGAAAGAAGAGATGTGAGCAGGAAATATTGGGCCTTGATAAGCCACACTGGAAAACCTCTGCATATCTTTGCTTTTAAAGCTCTGTTGTATTTTGTTTACTTGTGTTTTAAGTTATTTATTGGTAAAAAAGTCTTTGATAAGGGACATTTTACACACACACAAACACAGTTGAAGTTGTAAATATGACTAGTTTTTATGTATGCATTGGTGGAGGTCCAATGGGGAAACACATAGGACGCAGTCAGAGAAATGCAAAGTATTAATGAGAAAATTATCAGTCATATGCACACAGTAGACCAAACCCCTGTCTTAGGAGAAAGGAAAATACAACTTTCTTTGGACTAGATGAAAGATACAGCAAGAATAGATGGCTCTCTGCTCTCTTCCTATCGTTGCAGTGAGAGGACATTGAGGAGGAAGTTGCTGGTTGCTCCCGAATTAAAAGCAAATGCTGAAGGAACACGAGGGGACGTGCCCACCCCAGGCTTCACAGCATCACACCCTCCACACCACCACCCCACATACACGCACACCTGCTGGCCACGTAGGAGACAGAGCCTTCATGAGAGATGCTCCCCAGTCCCACCTCCAGCCCCACATGGGAGGGAGCAAACTCTCCCACTCAAACCAGATGAAAGAAAAGCCACTCCACGAGACCCCCTCCTCCAGCTGAGAGTGCCCCGCAACGGAGGCCGACGTCTGCATCTCCCGAGTGAACCTCCATCTGCATCTCCTCCTCTTCAGAGCCAAGTCCCAGACGAGGAGCTGAGTTTGGCTGGTTTTAGGAGAAACAATTCTCAAGAAATCAAAGTGAAGGAGTGAGAAGGAGGAAAAGTCAATGAACAGTGAGCTATTGAGCTGATCACCACCCAGGCACCTGGAGCACCAACCAACTAGGAACCTTCTGGAAAAAAACGTGTGGAATGCTCCTCAGAGCCATCCCCCTGGAGGTGGGGCAGCAAGGGCATTAAGCCGCCAGCTCCCACCCCGGGGAAGGGCTGCCTTCAGGGGCACTATTCACGCCCCTTCCTCACACGCCTCAGAGACAGCCCCAGGCAGAGAAGCCTGTTGGGTGCTGAGGTGCAGAGTGGCCAGTGGGTACAAAGGCATCCACAGCTGCAGAGGGAACGGTGGGCGAGGCCGAGGGACTGGACTCGGGGGTCACATCTCTGCTGCAAGGCCTGCCCACACACCGACTCTGTGAGCAGGGATGGCACCTCTCTCTGTCTTTGGTTCCGCGCTGCTCTGTAATATAACTGGGTCAGTGGGGTGCTACAGCAGCTACAGGGGGGTTACAACAGCTCAGGGGCTGCCCGTCAAGCAGGGATGAAGGAACGGGAGAAGGATGGCAGGCAGGGCATCGGGAACCACCCCCGTACCCCCAACCCAGCTGCTGCAACACCACCATTCAGCGTGACAATATATGTGAGCTTCCCAAGAATCAAGTGGACATGACAAAAGGGATTCGCCCAACCAGTGTGCCCACTGGGCAAGGGGACTCACAGGAAGAGGCTGGTGACATGTAAAAAGCAGCGATTGCCCACATGGAGTGGAGAGGTTGCGTTCACGTGAAGATCAGGGAGGCGCTGCAGTGGCCTCTGGGGACCCCACACCTGAGTTCCGCAAGAGTGAACATGTACGTGTTCACGGGGGGATGAGAGGCTGTGTTGGCCAGAGGAGCAGCGACGGCCCACAAAGGGAGGGTTCCAAACACCGGACAAGGAAAGATTTGAATTGGACATACAACCGGCATTTCAAACTGGACTGACAGGATGAGCATCAGTAACTGAAAACGCACAGGACATCTGTTATTATCTGCCCAAGATGCCACAGAGAAATGGGAAAGATGTGTTCAACAGAGCACAGCAGACCAGAGAATGGTCAGACCACGATGCCTTTGTACCCACGCTGAGCAGAGACACCCCAGGGAACCAGTTATATTACGGAGCGGTGCGGAACCAAAGACAGAGACAGATGCTAAACCATCTGAGTACCCTATCTGCTTTAGAGGAGCCCAGTCAACCCCTGTGGTGACGGCTAACCCTCTCTGGGATGCTGGAAGGGGCTGGAAACAGAGTGTGCCTCAGGATGAAAAGCTCAGAGAATTAAACATACCTCTTCAAAAAGGTGAATTAAAAAGGAAGATTAAGATATGAAGTAGCTGGTTGTACTTGGGTGTTTACATTTCCTCAGATCTTATTCTAAACCAAATTTTCTTAACTAGACACCCAAAGCTCCTCCTTCCAGAGAGGAAATGAATAAGCTGAGAAGATCTGCATGTAACTGTCTGTATGCAATCGTCCATACATTTGTACATATGTGGCCATCGTTTTCATCAGCTCCTCTAGGAAATCCTTGATCTCACCAAGGTGAAGAGGCACTTATTTATGTTACTAATCAGTATTGAAATTTTGCCATGTCAATACCACTGTTTTATTTCTCAGGAAAAACACCATCAGTGGAAAGCATTCTGCTTCCCCCTGGGCTCAGAGAGCCCCCAGCCTGTGGCTGCACAAGCTCTGACCGGACACCACATCCCCCTGGTGGCCTCTGTGAGAACTGCAGCCAAAGTCCCTGGTTCAGAGAAAACCTGCCCGGTCCAGATAACCCTGCTGATGACAAATGTCACAGGCTGAATGTGCAGTCAGCACATTGAGAGACATTTCCTTAAATTATTAATGACTATCTAATTTTGTTAACATGCAATAGAAAAAGATAAGAAAGGAGTTGGTTTTGAGTCATTATTTTCTAACAATAGGACAGGTGGATCTAGCACAAGAAAAGCCAGGGTAATATTTAAATAACTGAAGTTTGGGAAACAGTGATCTAGTTAACCCCTCCCCCCTTTTCTGACGAGAGGAGTGAAGTGCGGACAAGGTAGGAAACCACATCAGGTCACATGGAGCTTGTTAGTGGAAAAGACAGGATCAAACTCAGGTTTCCTGAGCTCCAATCCAAGGTTCTTCAAGGTACTGTGAACCTCCTCCTTGCCAGGCGGTAGCGCTGGAGATAGAAATCGAATCCCAGAGGGCTCAAAACGTGAACAGGAACTAAAAGCGCAGCGTCCAGGTCGTCCATGTGAGCAAAGGCAACAGGGTTAGCAAGGTACGCCAAGGGTTTCTACGGGCTTCACAAATGGTGAGTAATATCTTTTTGCAAAGGACATATGTGTGTTGAGTGACATAACACGCTATCTTTATGGGTCACAAACAATTAAATATGAGAAATGTCAAATGATATAACCTGAGAATGTAGGACATTGCCTTTTAGTTCACAGTGCCCCATGAGACACTCATAGGGGACAATGGAGTTAGGGAGTTTTTTTTAATTGAAGTACAGTTTATTTACAAAGCTTTGTTTGTTTCTGGTGTACAACAAAGTGCTTCGGATGCTGTGTTAGTTTCTGGTGTAGAGAAAGTGATTCAGATATATATATATATATATATATATATATATTCTTTTTCATATTCTTTTCCATTATAGTTCATTACAAGATATGAATATAATTCCCTGTGCTATATATTAGGACACTGTTGTTTACCTATTTTATATATAGTGGTGTGTTTGTGCTAATCCCAGACTCCTAATTTATCCCTCTCCCCACCTTCCCGTTTAATAACCATAAGTTTGTCTTCTGAGTCTGTGAGTCTGTTTCTGTGTTGGTAGCATATTTTAGATTCCAAGACCATAACCAAGCAACACTCCCCATCCACATCACGTGCGGATAAAGAGATGATCACGGGAGAGCAGGGGCCAGTTCTGCCTTAGAACCCACAGGGAGTGAGTTCCCAACTGGGACTCGAGCCAAATGCCAGGTTTGTGCCCAGGCTGTGCACACACGTGCTGGGGTCTGACCCAAGTCCCCACAGCCCTCCTGCCCCTGGTTTCCTCAACTCTGAATGCAGACACCGATGCAGATGACGAGGCAGGTCTCCACATAGACAGCAGTAGACAAACTCTACTGCCCCCTAGACTTGTCTTCAGGGTTCAGTAAATTACTTCCTGTTCATCAAAAGATTAACAGATAGGCAAAATACGGTACATGATACCATGAAACATGATTCAAGATTCAAAAGGAAGGAAGCTCTGACACCTGCCACAACATACACGAATCCTGGCTAAGTGAAATAAGCCATCGCAAAAGGACAAATACCACAAGATTCCACTTATGTGAAGTGCCCAAACTTGTCAAATGCACAGAGACAGACAGCAGAATGGTGGTTGCCCAGGGCTGGGGGACAGGGGACAATGGAGATAGAGAGGTTTTTTTCACTGAAGTACAGTTTATTTACAACGCTATGTTAGTTTCTGGTGCACTGCAAAGTGATTCAGATATATATAGATAGAGATACATTCTTTTTCATATTCTTTTCCATCATAGTTCATCATAAGATATTGAATACAGTTCCCTGTGCTATACAGTAGGGCCTTGTTGTTTATTTTATATATAGTGGTGTGTATCTGCTAATCCCAAACTCCTAATTTATCCCTCTCCCCACCTTCCCCTTTAATAACCATAAGTTTGTCTCCGAAGCCTGTGAATCTATTTCTGTTTTGGAAATAAGTTCATTTGTATCATATATTAGATTCCACATATAAGTGATACTATATGATATTTGTCATTCTCTGCCTTTATCTGACTTACTTCACTTAGTATGATAATCTCTAGGTCCATTTATGTTGCTGCAAATGACATTATTTCATTCCTTTTTATGGCTGAGCAGTATTTCATTGTATATATACACCACAGCTTCTCTACCCACTCATCTGCTGATGGACACGTAGGTTGCCTCCCCGTCCTGGCCCTTGTAAGCAGTGCTTTATGAACTGGGTGCTTGTATCTTTTTGAATTAGAGTTTTCTTCAGATATATGCCCAGGAGTGGGATTGCAAGATCTTACCTGCAATTAGCTTAGCTCCAGTTTTAGTTTTTTAAGGAGCCTCCACACTATTTTCCACAGTGGCTGCACCAATTTACATTCCTACCAACAGTGTAAGGGGATAGGGTGTTAGTGTTTAACGAGGACAGGGTTTCAGTTTGAGAAGATGACGAAGTTCTGGAGATGGATGGGAAATGTGAACAATGTGAACATACTTAATGCCACTAAGCTGTATACTTACAAATGGTTGAAATAGTAAATTTATGCTACATTCATTTTATCACAAAGGAAGTTAAAAAAAACAGAGTTACTTCTTAAAGCACTTAGTAATTCTCACACAAGTGTTTTTTAAATGAATAGAAACACAATACATTGGCAGATGCTACAAACGGCCCATGACTGGGGCGGAGAAATAATCCCAAAGATCAAAAGAAAGAAAGAATTAAGTAGAGAGTCAAGTTGGGACAGTCCCATGTGAGAAAGGGACAGGAAACAAGCTGATACCTCAATGACAGATGAAAATAAAAATAAAAACAGGAGGTGAGGTTCACCGGTTCCTTAAGAGGTAGAAGTTCACTCAACAAACATGTATAAGGAAGCAGCTACCAGGGACCGCGCACACTGCTCTATGCTTCCTGCAAAACTGCAGGACAAGAAAGCGAGAAAATAACCAGCCTCACTGCCAGACAGGCTGTAGGGAGCCGCTAAGATCGACCGAACGTGAGAACTAGGCCACGCAGGCTTGTAACTGTCAGAGCCAAGTGGAAGCTGGAAATAAAACGTAACTGCTGCGGCCACGTTTGTACTCAAGCAGAAGCTGACCTGTGCTGCGACTCGGCTGACCACATTCCTCACCGCCCCTTCCTCCCAAGTCTTTAAAACCCAAAGAGAGAGGTCACCAACAGACAGAGGAGAGCAACCGCTTACAGACATTCCAATGAGCCAACACCCGGGACACAGCCCCAGACAGCCTGACTTAGCTGCTTCAGGGTAGAAGCTGGACATTTTAAAACTCTCCAGGTGGCTCAAACGGGCAGCCAGGACTGAGATCCACCGAACTGGAAATAGCAACTGTGCTCCATCTAGTCCTGGTCCCGGGAGACCCTTGGGTAGAGGAAACAGCAGAAGATGCCCTGGAGGTGGACTCGGGAGGAGGATGTATTTCATCCCTCGGTCAGAGGGGCCCGCCTGTGGTCTTACAGGTGACAGCAGACACACCGCCCATGACCAGAGGAAATCCAGCCACCTGCTCAGGCGGTGGGCTTCCCCGGGGAGCTGAGCGCCCAGCCGGGCCCGTGTGGGTTAAAGGGCCCTCCTGCCGCTGATCAGAAGGGTTTCTCGGGGCGTGTGACCCACACAGGTCTCTCCCTCTGGAAGGAACCCCACTCCACCCCCCAGCCCCTCCCAACCAATAGAAGGGAGGGTCTCCTGGGCTCTGCTCCTACAGGTTCTTCCCCACTTGGGAGTGGGGAGAATGGAAGAGGACCCCGGGGGACCGCTTACCGCTGAGCTGCCCGGCGCAGGGAAGCCTGGGCCTGGGCCCCCAGGTGGCCCAGGAGGCCGCTGAGGGCAGGCTGTCTCGAAGGAAGCTGAAAGTGCAGGCTGCTTCTCTCCTTCTCCAGGGCTTCTAATCTTTGTTGGATCATCTCGGCTGGAAACCCAAAAGGATGAGAGAGAAATAAAGAACCATGCGGCTCAAAATAGACAACCCCGTGTCCCTGGCTCCACCCCCAGCCAATGGTCTCCTCAGTGACATAATAGAAAGGTCACTTGTTTCTAGGTCAGCACTCTTCATCTCTAGGTCGATGTTTTTTAAGCATCTTCTGTCTTTTTATTGAACATACAGCCCCCTTAGCTTTCATTCTTCTAAGTCTCAGAGATTACAGGCCATGTATTTATATGATAATCATCATTATGATCATCACATAGGACGATGCCTCATACTGTGCGTGTTGAGTCAGCTGTGTCTGACCTTTTGTGACCCCATGGACTGTAACCCGCCAGGCTCCTCTGTCCATGGGATTCTCCAGGCAAGAATACCAGAGGGGGTTGTCATTTCCTACTCCAAGGGATCTTCCCGACCCAGGGATCGAATCTGCATCTCTTGCATCTCCTGCATTAGCAGGAAGGTTCTTTACCACTGCACCGCCTGGGAAGCCCATACCTCACACCAATTATTTTTAATACCATCATAATCACTTAGGAGAAAACCTGCTAATTTTGATGAGTTCTATATAACCAGTTGAAAAAGATCAGTGCCCAAGTGTTGATTTTGAGAATGTTTCCTTAGACACTGTCCATCAAGAGAGACTTACTCACAGTTACTAAAGTCACCAAAGTGATGTTCAAACTCTGTCATGCTACAGATGAGCAGAGATCCACTTCTGTTGAGAGTATGGCTCCTATTATTTTTTCGAAGACATTAAGTCTCCTAAGAGAAGGCATAAACGCTGATCACTGCGAGACATTTTTTCTTCAAAGAAAATAAGCTGCAGAAATTGGAATCCCATTAACTAAGAACTTACCCTCATAATCAAACACCTTAAGCACGGGTAAGTTTCCCATAAAGCTATTCTTTTCAGAAATGCAAGGACTGGGGTTAAAAATATATCCATCAGAGCTCCCCTCCTGTTGGTCCTTGATAGGTGGGAGGGACCTTGGTCCCCTCTGCCCCTGGGTAGTAGATGGGCTCTGGGGCCCTGGAGATCCCAGGCAGCTACCTCCGTGAGTGCCACCTGCTGACCCCGGTGTGAAATGCAAATACTACCCTTTACTATCGGGGCTTCCCAGGTGGCTGAGTGGTAAAGAACCTGCCTGCCGATTCAGGAGACGTAAGAGACATGGGTTCAATTCCTGCATTGGAAAGATCCGCTGGAGGAGGAAATGGCAACCCACTCCAGTATTCTTGCCCAGAGAATCCTATGGACAGAGGAGCCTGGCGGGCTACAGTCCACCGGGTTGCACAAAGTCAGACAAGACTGAAGCAGCTCAGCACACACACACCCTTTACTATGTGCGCCATGAGAGGATGTTCCAGGGGCTCTGGCCTAGGTCACAATGTGCGCTAAGTCGCTCATTCAGGTCCGACTCTTTGTGGCCCCATGGACTGTAGCCCCAAAGGCTCCTCTGTCCATGGAAGTTTTCAAGCAAGAATATTAGAGTGGGTTACCATTTCCTACTCCAGGGCATCTTCCCAACCCAGAGATTGAAGCTGGGTCTCTTATATCTCCTGCATAGGCAGGCCGATTCTTTACCACTAGCACTACCTGGGAAGCCCCAAAATTTAAAGGAAAGTTCTTTAAAGATGCTCTTTTCCTGTTGTTGCTGTTGTTTAGTCGCTCAGTCGTGTCTGACTCTTTGCGACCCCAGGGATTGTAGCCCTCCAGGCTCCTCTGTCCATGGAGTTCTCCAGGCCAGAATACTGGAGTGGGTAGCCCTTTCTTCCTCCAGGGGATCTTCCCGACCCAGGGACTGAACCCCCATCTCCTGCATTGGCAGGCGGATTCTTTACCACTGAGCCACCAGTGAAGCCCCAGCTCACAATATACGTTTACGTTTCTACGGCCCTACAGTTCATTTTCCAAGTTAGCCATTTCTATCAGACTCAATTTTAAATGGAAACACTATTTCAACAAGCTTGTTATTTTGAAAGCTCTTTGGACACACTTTTTATCCTACACCAGCAGAGGTCAGCGCTAATCACAGTGCACCCCTCTTGGGCAGCAACACGTACTTGGAGGAGACAGGGGCCCAGGTGTCGTGGGGAGCAGCCCTGAGTCTCTGGGAGTGTCAATGGCAAGACCTTCCCATCAATTTGCTGCAGATCTTGGGACTAATAGCCAGAAACGTGCTGAGAGGATTTGCCAAGAATTCATTCTAGTGACACCGGAAAAGGTCACCTGCTTCCTGTTGGAGACCAAGTGCAGGTACTGTCAGGGCTCCCAGTCTGTGCCACCTTCTTCAGCAGGACGGCGGGGCCGGCTCAGACACCACCCTGACAGCACATGGAGGAGTCAGCCGACAGGTCTACCAGGATTGCGCCCGGAGTGACCTGACCCGACCCGCTCTCTAACACCAGGCTTTGTTCTTTTAAAATACTTTATTTTAATTAATGTTTGCACTTTTATTAATTTATTTGCTTTATTACTTAGTTATTGACTTACTTCTTGCTGTATAAGGGAGAAGGCAATGGCACCCCACTCCAGTACTCTTGCCTAGAAAAGCCCATGGACGGAGGAGCCTGGTGGGCTGCCGTGTATGGGGTCGCACAGAGTCGGACATGACTGAGTGACTTCACTTTCACTTTTCCTTTCAGGCCTTGGAGAAGGAAATGGCAACCCACTCCAGTGTTCTTGCCTGGAGAATCCCAGGGATGGGGGAGCCTGGTGGGCTGCCGTCTATGGGGTCACACAGAGTCTGACATGACTGAAATGACTTAGCAGCAGCAGCAGCTTGCTATATAAAATCAAAACTTCAGTGAAAAGCAAGCACGTAATACCTTATATGCTTTAAAATAGCATACTGATGCAATTCTGATGCAGTGATAAAGATGTGTCAAGATATTATTACATAGAGATTAGTAGGAAACTGAGTTTGTACCTCAACCCTGCCATTTCTAGCTGCCTGACCTTCAAATAACTTAACCTTTCTAAGCTTCCATTTCCTAATCTGCAGAAACAGGCCTAATAATAGTCTAAACATGACAAGGTCTTCTGAGGATTAAATGAGATAATCCACACAAAGCATTTAGCACCATGCCTGGCGCCTGGCATGTGTCCAAAAGGATTGGCTATTATTAGTTACACTACCTGCATGCTGGCCTTCAAGAGTCCACAAGAAAGTTAGAGACCCAGGCTGGGCTCCCTCCACTGGTCACTGCGCTGTAAATTGCACCCCTCTGCTTCCACATGATAAATCCACAGAGAACCCAAGCTGGTCTAGCAGAAGCTAACACTAGAAATGGGAAACTGGCTTCCAAAAATCAGATTCACAATAAATGCCAAAGGAAAAGTAATCGTGATTATCCCAGGAAATAACTGTGATTAGCTATGTTCAAAGCTGTCACTTACTTTAAATTATTTCTATTTTATGACTTTAGAAAGTGCACTAGATCATCTTACACCAGTCAGAATGGCCATCGTCAAAAAGTCTACAGACAATAAATGCTGGAGAGGGAGAAAAGGGAACCCTCCTACACTGTTGGTAGAAACATAAATTGATGCAGCTACTGTGGAAAACAGTATGGAGGTTTTTAAAAACTAAAAATAGAGCTACCATATGATCCAGAAGTCCCCCTCTTAGGTGTATATCCAAAGGAAACCATAATTACAAAGGATACATGCACCCCTATGTTCATAGAAGCACTATGAATAATAGCCAAGACGTGGAAGCAACCTAAATGTCCATCCACAGATGGATGGATAAAGCAGATGTGGTACATAGAGATAATGGAATATTACTCGGCCATAAAAAAGAATGAAATAATGTCATTTTCAGCACCAAGGATGGATCTAAAGATTATCATACTAATTGAATTGTCAGATAGAGAAAGACAAATATCATTATGATGCCATTTATATGTGGAAATCAAAAGAAAAAAAAAATGATTGTTGCTGTTTAGTTGCTAAGTCCTGTCTGACTCTTGGAATCCCATGGACAGAGGCCATGGACTGCAACCTGCTCCTCTGTCCATGCGGTTTCCCAGGCAAGAATACTGGAGTGGGTTGCCATTTCCTCCTCCCGACCAAGGGATCAAACCCACATCTGCATTGGCAAATAGGTTCTTCACCACTGAGCCACCAGGGAAGCCCAAATGAACATATTTACAAGACAGAACCAGACTCATGGACTTGTAGAAGGTTCTTGAAGTCCCCTAACAAGACCTGATAGTGGCCACCTAGAGGCAAAAGTCGGTGAAAGTGTGGAAGCTGCTCGGATTCTAGATGTCTTCCCACAGATGGGACACAGAGGACAGAGAAAACAGTCTAGAGAGACTGCTGCTTTTGGCCTGAACAAGCAGAAGGAAGAAATCACCAGGAGCTGGGGGAGGGGAGAGGATCCGCTCTTCCCTCCCCTAGAAACATCCTTCCCCCACCAGTCCAGGCAAGTCCTACTCCTCCTCGGGGTCTCAGTATCCCTCCTCCACGGGACACCTTCTGGGCCCCACCTTGCCCCCCAGGCAGGCTCTCTAAGACACCTGGACTTCTTGCAGAGGGGACCTCACCTTGTCTCCACTCACGGAAGGCCTTCTATGACTGTAAGAAGAGGACCATGTCACAGTGCTCGGTGACCTGCGCCAGCATCACCGCCTGGCTGGGAGGGGCTAGGCACAAAAGCATGGCCAACCTAAACTCGAGTGTAAATGCCCTCATAGTGTCTATTGTTTCATATATTATCACCAGTCACTTTCAATCCCTTTTATTAGCAGCAGCATGCGTCCAAGTCGCCTCAGTCATGTCTGACTCTTTGCAACCCTATGGACTGTAGCCCACCAGGCTCCTCTGTCCATGGGATTCTCCAGGCAAGAAGACTGGAGTGGGTTGCCATGCTCTGCTCCTGGGGAACTTCTGGACCCAGGGATCAAATCCACGTCTCCTGTCTCTTGCATTGGCAGGCAGGTTCTTTACCACTAGCACTACTAGGGAAGTTCTCATTTGTAAATGGATGAGTATAAAAACATAACACTCATCAAATCTAAAATCTACTGCCTACCTCGCAGGACTCTGCTCCTCCTTCCAAAGGCAGTTGTGCAGTTGTGTGCAGTTGGGTGTGCAGTTGTACATTCTCGGACTTGGCTTCTTCCTGTAACTCCAGGTTCTGGTGATCCTGATGATCCTCCCTGTGGTTTCCCCACACTCACACCTTCTGCATTTGCTCTGCGTCTGGTCCAGCCCAACTCTAACCACTTCTGCAGCTGAGTCACTTCCCACCCAGGAGCTCACCTCTCCACTGTTTCATCTCTGCACATCACTGACAGGGCTTCCCTCACGACACTCAGGTGTGAGCAGCTCATGAACCAGTGAATGGACACAGGAATTCAGAGACTGTCACACATTATCACAAGATGTTCTCTGAATCCCAGAGGACTTGCCTGGCCTCCAGGACAGAGGCCAAATGTCTATGCCTGGTGTTGGGGACCACAGGCACACTGTCTAGCCTAGCTCAATCCTCCCCCATTGCACTCTGCCCCAGCGTGATGCAGTGGCAACACTTCTTGAAAAGAACACAGAATCTAAACACTAAGAAATAGGGCACCGAGCTGGTATAACCATTTTGGAAAACTGTTTGGCAGTAACTGCTAATATACACTAACTATATCCCATTATCCAGTAATTCCACTCCTAGGAATATATCCAAAACACTCCCATCAAACAAGACATATGACAACAGTCATAAATTTATTTATAATGGTTCAAAACTCAAAATAACTCCAAAGGACCACAGATAAATAAACTACACAGCAGTAAAAACTGAACTGACTACTGCTACATGCAAAACAAGATGGAGGACTCTCACACACACACTGTACAATTCCATTTATAGAAAGTCCAGAAACAGGCAAAACCAAACTATGGTGATAGAGGTCAGAATAATGTTTATCATGGGAGAGGTAAAGATATTGTCTGGGAAACAGGGATGAGGGAGTCTCACTGAGTGTTGGAAATATGCTGTATCCCGTTCTAGGTGGTGGCTATGGAGAGCACACATACATAAAAATTCACTGAGATTTGCACTGTACAATACAGCTTTATGCACCTTATTACATTATTGGGCTTCTCAGGTGGCGCTGGTGGTAAAGAACCCACCTGCCAATGCAGGAGACATAAGAAACATGGGTTCAATTGTTGGGTCAGGAACATTCCCTGGAGGAGGGCATGGCAACCTACTCCAGTATTCTTGGCTGGAGAATCCCATGGACAGAGGAGCCTGGTGGGCTACAGTCCATGGGGTCACAAAGAGTTGGACACAACTGAACTGACTTAGCATGCACCTTATTACATTATTAAATATTTTACCTCAATTAAAAAATTTTAGTGCATAAAAAATAAGAAGCTCCTGAATTCCATCACCAGCTTCACTGTTGATGGAGTTTTCAGTGTCCGACAGGTCACTTCCCCATTTAAGTCTCAGAGCTTCATCCACTAAATGGGAAGAACGTCTCCTCAGGGGGTCTAAAGAAGTCACAATTGGGATTAAACAGCAAAGAGATGTACTGGCAGGCAGCTCACGACAGACATGTTCTCTCAGCTGTGAGGCTGGAGGTCTGGTATCACTGAGGCCACATCAGGCCCTGTGAGGGGCTCTCCTGGGGCGTGGGGTGCAGACTGTCACCATGCATGTCCTCACTGGTCAGAAAGAGAGGAAGCCAGCTTCTTCCTGCATGGGCACTGATCCCATTCACGGGGCTCCATCCTCATGATCTGATCACCCCAAAGGCCCCAGCTCCTACCACCACCACATCAGGATTTAGGGTTTCAACATATGAATCCGGGGGATGCAAACATTCAGTCCATCACATGCCTCAAAGTGGGGAGGGCACACTTCAGTCAGAGTGGCCCATTTTATCTACCCATGTAGATAGTGTGGAAAAATGGGAGGGATGGAGGAGTGTTTGAAAATGATTGGAAAGAGCATTGTTCACTTTCTAAATGACATGCTTATTTGTTATTTCATGTATGCATTCCATTAACAAATATTCTGGTAACTGAACATTGTTTGGCTGTAGGGTGGCCAGGATAAGCAAGACACAGTCCTGGTTCTTCAGGGACCCGGTGACTGGGGACATGTGGTCAAAACTACAAACAGGCCTTCTCTCGTCTGCCCGTGAGGATGGGGAAGCAGCTGTCCCCCTGGGAGAGGGGGCACGTGAAGGAGCACGTGGCCGTGCGTGCCTGCCAGCACTTAGGGTGCAGGGGGCAGGGCCTCGGGAAGCCACACAGAGGCCTGGGGGCCCCCGCTGGTAATGCACCCACCAGCGTCTGAGGGTAGAGCGCACTCCGGGGACAGCCAGAGGTTGGGAGGCAGGTCACGCTGAGAACTAAACTGATGAAGCAAGCGAGTGAGTGCATGGAGGGTAAAGAGAGCCAGAGGTTTCAGTACTAGAGGATATTCTTACAATTATGGAAGGAGATTAGGGCAGAAACAATTTAGGATTGTTATATTAGAACTGGAAGAACTGATGTGTGTGCACGCCCTCAGTCATGTCTGACTCTTTGCAGTCCCATGGACTGTAGCCCACCAGGCTATTCTGTCCATCAAATTCCCCAGGCAAGAATACTGGGGTAAGTTGCCATTTCCTTCTCCAGAGGATCTTCCCAACCTAGGGGTTGAACCTGCATTGCTTATATCTCCTGCATTGGCAGGTGGGTTCTTTACCACCAGCACAACCTTTAACACAGATACAGATAATTATGGAAATATAGATTTATACATGACTGTGTTTACACATATTTTCTATCTTTATCCACTGAGAAAGCCTAGACACACAATATCCCAGCAGCAGTGGGCACACAGATCCTGGTTTCTAAATACCATCTTCCTTGAAAGGAACCAGAGCCGTTGGAAGACTGGCTGATTCTGAGGCAGGGCCGGTTCAAGATGAGTCTGGAATATCTTGCTGTGCAAATAATAAGGACAAGCTAAAGACTGATGGGGATGTATCAACTGAACACAAGAACTACTTTGAATGAGCTCCCATAAGTGGCGCTAGTGGTAAAGAACCCACCTGCTGATGCAGGAGACAGAAGAGATGCAGGTCCCATCTCTGGGTTGGGAAAATCCCCTGAAAAAGGAAATGGCAACCCACGCCAATATTCTTGCCTGGAGAATTCCATGGACAGAGGTGTCTGGCAGGCTGTGGTCCATGAGGTCACAGAGTTGAACACGAGTAAAGTGACTTAGCACACACACAGCACAAGCCATATCAGAATAGCTCATGAATCAAATAAATAATGCTATGAATGAAGTACCACCCACTGAATAGAACAGGAATCTTGCAATTGCATCTATGCCAGCAGATTGCCGGCTGCTAAAAAGGAACAGCTCTTTGGTAAAGTGCAGGGTAGAAGTGTAATCTTAGCATCTAATCAGTTTCTAGAGGACAAATGGTAACCACATGCTGAGAAGCCTGGAAGCCACAGGCATAACCAGATGGTCAAGGTTAGCATCAGTGGTGGCCAGAGGATCTCCCTAGTGAGATTCCTGCTAAGACGCACCAAGAAGTGCACAGGCCCTGTCCCTCATTTCCATCACGTCCCTGTCAGGGCTGCACCGCCCAAGTCCAGTCACAAGGAAACACGCTGGAGGTGGGCCCACGCTGGAGGTCGTCCAACGAAACGTCAGGTCTGCACGCCTTAAAACTCCCAAGGACATAGGACCGAGTACTGAGGAATGGTTTCAAATAGGAGGAGACTGAGGGCATATGAGGACCACGTGCATCGTGTGTTCTACTCCATGGAGGATAAGCACCCAGTGCTGGATCCTGGTTGGTGATGTGTGAACAGTCTGAGGACCGGACAGGAACAGTGGGTCAGTGTTGATTCCTCGACTGACTGAGACGGTTGCAGGGTGGGGGCGTGTGACAGGATCTCTGTTTGGGGATGTGCGTGGGGTACGTAGGGCTGCTGAGGCATCACGTCCGCAGGTGACTCTTCAGTGATACACGCATCCAGCGGGGGACCCAGAGGGAGGGAGAGATGTGAGCTCCTTGTACTGCATTTGCAACTTCTGTAAGTGGAAAATTATTTCCAAATAAATTCATTCTAAAACTTATAAATAGCAACTTCCCTGGTGGTCCAGTATCTAAGACTTCATGCTCCCAATGCAGGGGGCCTAGGTTTGATCCCTGGTCAGGGAACTAAGAGCCAACATACCTGCAACTATAGACGTCACATGTGGCAACGAAGATCAAAGATCCCACATGCTGCAACTAAAGCACAGCACAGTCAAATAAGTAGATTTTGTTTTAAAATTTTAATTTAAAATGTAAATTAAAAAAAACTTACAAGTAGACAACTGCAGCACAACTAAGTGTGGTGTTTGTGACTTGACGTCATTTGCCTGAATTCTGTTCTGTCTTAAGAAAATCTCCTCTATCATTCTACTTGGCCAGTGGTTGAGGAAACATAACGCACCGTCTCTGGCTTTTCTTTCTGGTACACCTCTGCAAGCCTTCTGCACATATTGTTCATCTGATTTCAGTTTGTAGCTCAAGTCTGAAAGCCAGAATTTTAGAGAGCATTGCACACAGCAGGTGCTGAGTAAATGTGGTTGACTGACTGACTGTCAGAACAGTCACAACATCAGAATTTGGGATTGCCTTTTGTAAACATAGTGGAGTAGTACAAACAAACAAACTCAAAGTTAACCAGGAAAGATATTACCAAGCAGTAAGCAAAATGATGCATAATATGTTCTCAATGATACTATGTATTTAATTCATGAATCTAATACACTATTTATAGGACCTCAGCAATGAAAATGCTAACCAACATCTCATTCCAATTTGGATCAAGCAAATGCTTTTTTTGATGTTGCTGCAACATATTTATTAAAGTTTAATTGAGGGGCAGCACTCATCCATTATTCCTTGGCACATTAGTCCTAAGCACTTGTTTCTTGGGCTACAAGATGGAAACAGAATGAAAGAAAAGTAATTTCTACATCTGTGAATAAATAAGCAAACAACCATTTACAGAGCAGTAAGAAATCTTCACACCTGAAGGCATCCTGCTAAACAGACTCAATTCCCACTGCCTTGTTCCCTCTATGGGATGACAGAACAGATGGTGTAAACCCGTTTCTTGGCTGTGCAACCATTCTACATTCTAAGGGGGCCCTTTAAAGTTAAGAAGCAATCAATGTCTTCCTAAGTCATTCTGTCTTGGTTTTTACATAATAGCCAAGAAATGCTATTCATTGAGAGCTGAATAGTGTAACAATTCCACATTACCATACACACCATGTGAGATGACCAGTTTACAAAGAATAAGACTGTGATAAAACATATTTTATCATCTTGACCGGAGCCAGCCTCTGACATTTCATTGTGTTGGAATCTGCTGGACTCATTATCATAAAAATCAGCCACTCTTGGGGCACTGAAGCCTTCAAGCATAATAATCCTTTCTGAGCATCTATTACATGCCCGGCACCATATATACATTATTTCTGAGCTTCACAGGACTTTTATAGCAGGAATGCAATTGCAGAACCTAAGATGCAGAGAATTTAAGTCATTTGCACAAGATCTGGGCTTCCCTTGTGGCTCAGCTGGTAAAGAATTCACCTGCAATATGGAGACCTGGGCTCGATCCCTGGGTTGGGAAGATCCCCCGGAGAAGGGAAAGGCTGCCCACACCAGTATTCTGGCCTGGAGAGTTCCATGGACTGTATAGTCCATGGGGTTGCAAAGAGTCAGACACAACTGAGTGACTTTCACTTTCACTTTTCAGAATGTGAACCTTGACTCTTTTGGTGGCAAACTCTAGGCTTTTTCTATTAGACTTCCCAAGAGCCACCCCCAAAACTGTACCCACACCCACAGTTTGCCCCATAACACAGAGAGGCTGTCTGTCTACTCATCTGTGTGGGTCCCTAGAGACAGTGGCGCCCACTGGGCAGAGCTGAGTCCTAATCATCTCTGCCAATATCCAGTTCAGCACTAGGCTCACAGTAGGTACTAGGCAAAGGTACTAGGTATTTATTCATTCATAAATAAATGAATGTGTACATTTGCATGAAGAACGCTGCAGACATGGAAAAACAACAACCATTCTATGCAAACCACTACTGCCAAGTGCCTTGCTATCTATCAGTCATGCCATCCTCACAGCAACCTCACAAGGGGGCTGTGGTTCTTCCCATTTCGTGGATCAAAAGACTGAGGCTCATGGAAAGCTTAAGAGATTTTTTTCTGGGTTAGTTGTACCACTATGTGGATTTAGAAATAAAACCAAGGTCTGTCTGCCCCCAAAACCTGTTCTACAGAGAAGATCACATCCTACAGTGTAGACCATATCCTGAAATAGACACCAGGATGCATTATACAAGGTTTCCCTGGTGGTTCAGATGGTAAAGAATCTGCCTGCAGTGCAGGAGACCTGGGTTTGATGCCTGGGTTGGGAAGACCCCCTAGAGAAGGGAACAGCTATCTACTCCAGTATTCAAGCCTGGTGAAGTCCATGGACAGAGGAGCCTAACAAGCTACAGCCTATGGGGCGGCAAAGAGTCAAACACGACTGAACAACTAACACATATACATACGTTATGCAAATACAAACTACTCTATCAACCCATCTTTCACCTGACCCACTTTTCTCACAGGAAGCATTCAGGAGCCAAAACAAACAAACAAAAAAAAAAAAACTGGCAAACGTGGAAACAGCCTCAGATCCAATTCTAGGGGAATGTTTACATAAGTTATGGTATTTAGCCACTCATATGGAATGGTACATAGCAAGTCAAAAAACAATTAGAAAATCTGCGAGGGAGCAGATTTTAACATTAAATTTTATTTTTAATTTTAAATTTAAATAGATTTAATTTAATATTACACAAGAAAAACAGGATACAAAATTATATGCAGGGGGCTTCCCAGGTGGCACTAGTGGTAAAGAACCCACCTGCCAATGTAGGAACCAGTAAGAGACACAGATTTGATCTCTGGGTCAGGAAGATCCCCTGGAAGAGAGCATGGCAACCCACTCCAGTATTCTTACCTGGAAAATCCCATGGACAGAGGAGCCTGATGGGCCACAGTCCATGGGGTTGCAAAACTTGGACACAACTAAAGCAACTTAGCTCGACACAGTATATGGTCCATAATTATTTATAAACATTTTTTTTTTAATCTGGGAGGAACTAAGAATTTTGGCAATCAGTCATGCAATTGCAGGTGATCTTTTCTCCATTTCACTTCTTATAAAATCAGCTGTAAAATCTTGAGCTGTTTAGTATTTAGGAAAGCATTCTATTTTTTGAAAGCCTACTGGTTACTTATCCCACTCTTTGATTTCTGCATAAAAAATGGAGATTGGCTTCCTCCAATTCTTAATGCTAAACTGCTTAAGGTAAGCCTGGTCTCCCTGGGTCATAGATCTTTTCAGTGTATCCCAAAGAGGATTTCCAGAAATGTTATATTTTTAAGCTCTCCGATGTGTGGAAAGAAGACTAAGAAATTACTTTGGTTGTGGTATAAAAGGAAAAACAAACATTTGGGGGAGATACAAAAATTTCAGAAGACAAGCAATGATTTAATCACGGTATTTGCTCACTCAGCATTTAGCCTATCACCTTTCTCTTAATAAATATTTGTTGATTCTCTCTGAAATATTTTCATAGAATATTTGGTCTGAAGCATCTCTTCTTCCTCAGCAAGAATTTACCAGGCAAAATCAATGGTGAGTGATCAAAACAGCAAAAGTAATGAAACTTCCAGGTTCTACCCCAGGTCTGGGCTTGTCATTCATTATACCACCAAGTGTGTGTGTGTGCGTGCGTGTGTGTGTGTGTAGTGTGCCCACAAATGCTGTCCTTTGGCCTGCAGACCATGCTACAAGTCGCAATATTCAGAAACAACAGAAAATATAAAGAATTCCTCAGGATCGTGAGTTTGCCAAAGGAAGGCTTGGTTATGGGTCCCTCCAAAATACTCTTTGCCTCAACTCTCAACATTAAATTCACAAGAAAATATTTCTTTCACCAAATGTCAATTACCAAATGCCCTAGGCAAGTAACTGACCAACTGAATTGTGGTTACTTTATGTAAAAGCCTGAGATATTCAGAGTGATAAAAATTGTCTCTAAAGTATGTTCCCACAGATGCTGTGGGAAACTGGACGACTGCACCTATGTGCTCTGAGTTCGCTGTTCAGAATCTGCAGTGGCTGAATTTCTACTGGCAAATCCTTATCTCTGTAAGAGCCAGGTGCCCCCAGGATTCCAGCCTCCTCCACCACGTCTGCTACACCACCACCCCAGCCGCCACTCCTGCGGCTAGAGAGACCCACCTAACGCGCCAGCTACTTATTACAAGACAGGCGTTGAAAGCATTTCCAAGACGGAGGAACATTCATTTCCAAATAGCTGCAAAGCAGAGAACCCAAAAGAAATGACAAGAGAAGAAAGGCAGAACAATGAAAAAAGTTGATGAGAACACACCCCAAAATATTAAGAGTAGATAACTGTCTCTGCATCTTGAGAATAAAGATGATTTTTTAAATTTATATTTCTGAATGTTTTTATATTTCTATATATTATATTTTATATTTCTAGATTTTTTTTACAATGATCATGTATTGCTTTAAACATAAACTAATTATGTTTAAAATTCCACTTTTATATAAAAGCATCTAAACACCCCCAATTGGGCTTCCCTGGTGGCTCAGTGGTAAAGAATCTACCTACCAATGCAGGGGACAGAGAAGACCCTGGTTTGATCCCTGGATTGGGAAGATCCTCTGAAGTAGGAAATGACAACTCGCTTTAGGATTCTTGCCTAGAAAATCCCATGGACAGAGAAGCCTGGCAGGCTACAGTCCACGGGTTCACAAAAGATCAGACATGACTTAGCAACTCCACGAGAAACACCCCAATTAAAAGGTAGAGAGAAATTGGGTAGAAGACCAAGATTCAGTTATACGCTCCTTAAAAGAAGCCAGTCCAGCTTTGCTTGGATGATGATACATGTTTATGTGGTATTACTTTAAACCCTTTTATGTCTTTATATTTAAAGCATATTTCTTAACAAGGCCCTACTATAGCCTGTGGAACTACACTCAACATTTTGTAATAACCTATAAGGGAAAACAGTCTGGAAAAGAATACATTGGGTTGGCCAAAATGTTCATTTGAGTTTTTCTGTTTGCATGTGTGTGTGTGTGTCTGTGTGTGTGCTTAGCCGCTTTAGTTGTGTCTGACTCTTTGCAACCCCATGGACTGTAGCTCACCAGGCTCCTCTGTTCACAGGATTCTCCAGGCAGGAATACTGGAGAGGATTGTCTTGCTCTCCTCCAGGGGACCTGCCCGACCCAGGGATCAAACATGGGTCTCCTGCATCTCCTGTATTGGCAGGCGGGTTCTTTACCACTAATGCCATTGGAACGGCCATAAAGTGATTCAGACACACACACACACACACACACATATATCACTTTGCCATATACCTGAAACTAACACATTGCAAATCAACTATACTTCAATAAATAAATATGAATTTTGATAGATAAACTCCACTTTTAGATATACAAGGTAATTATCAGCTGGTTCATTCAGGTAACAGCAAGTAGGGTGCCTACCTGGGGTCAACTAGCACTAATTATGAAGCAACCACAGTTGGGCGTGTTTTTCTTTCAGCCATTTAAAACTGTATAAACTGTGAAAGAGAAACTCTTGTTTAAAATATAATGGCAGATCTTCCTATGTGAAACAACTTTTTATGACATGTTCCTCATTTTAATTGAATTTAGATATATGATCAGTCATTACCAAAATGGCTTAATCACTTCGGCAATTACTAACTCACTCAGTCAGTTAGTAACTCACTTAGCAATCTAGGCACACAGCTGATAAATGGAACACCTCTGTAGACTGAATACTGAAGGTTTATTAGGATGAAAAGGACAAAGCTTTACAGCAGACTGGCCACATCTGCAAGGCTATGGGCATTTCTGGAAAGCAGTAGCACAGCTTAAAGATCCAGCCACTGATTCCTGGACCTCTTGTAGAATGACGCTATAGCAAATCTAAGTGGTCTCTTCTGACCTCCTCCTTCATGGGCTCCTTTATCGTTCTCCACATCTGTCCGAGGGTTTGGGACCACTGAGCTGATGTGTCTGTCAGCCCTGTGAACCTTCTGTTGGCTCTAAGGCTATTTTTAGAAGTCATACAAGTGAGAGAGTTCAAATGCCTGTTCATCATCTCTCTCCACTGGTTTTGATTGCACTCCATTTTCACTATTAAACTGGACGTGCCATTCATTTAGTTTCTGTGAACAGACTTTTCATGAGTAATTTGCTCTGCTCGTGTTTCCATACAAAATTAGTTGGGCACATCTGCTTGTCACCGCTCAAAAACCACAGGCTCTCTCATCCTTTTGATAGTAATCACCACAACCTGTAATCTTTTTGGACTTCATTGTTTTTTTGTAGAACATCTTTCAATATATCCATCTCTAATAGAATTCAGAATATTAGGAGTGCACCGTTAACCAACCACTGTCATTTTAAAAATATAATGCAAACCACATTGATGTGCCTGTCCCCTTCAACAATGGACAAATAGAATACTCCAAACGTGATGCCTCATGCCAAAGGATTCTCCTAAATTGATCTCTGGCTAATGGCATGGCAACATAAACAGCTTAAATTCTTTGAGTGGCATAAAGGGATAGAGATAAAATGGCATATTCCAAAAAAACCTAAGAAGATTAAATAAATTCTTTCCCCCAGCCACAGCCATTCCAATTAGGCTGAAATCCAATCAGGAGGAATCAAGCATGCTAGAATATTAGTTCCTTGGAACAAAATAGAACTAAGCTGTTTTCTTTTGGCTGAAGCACCACAACACAAATAAAACTGTGACCTTCAATTCAAAGGCGATGTTAATAGACAGAAATCACAAAACAGCAGCCAGTGATCAGAATGACTACTAAACAGCAACCCTTTCAGCTGTGAGCCTGCATTTGTACTGGTTTCAAGCAATGCCCCTATAAATAGTAAGGAGAAGTTACTGGGACTGAAAAGGCTCTCTAGTTTTAGACCTAGAGTCCTCAGGTACCTTGAAGACTTTAGAAAAAAAAAACCTGGAGTGAGTAGGAATATTTTCCCAGAGCAGGAATGCAACAGTAACTGAAAGTAAATATACAAGAAACACTTCAAGGCTTCCCCTTCAAGATGGCAGAGTATAAGGGCTTGCACACATGTCCTCCTGCGAAAGCACCAGAATTGCAACTAGCTGTTGGACAACCATCGACAGGAGGACCCTGGAACTCACCAAAAAAATACCCCACGTCCAAAGACAAAGAAGAAGCTGCAGTGAGACAGTAGGAGGGCGCAATCACAATAAAATCAAATCTCACACCCGCCGGGTAGGTGACTGACAGACTGAAGAACAATAATACCAAAGAAGTTCTCGCACTATTGTGAATGTTCTGAACCCCATGTCAGGCTTCCCAGTCTGGGGACACAGCAAAGAGACTGGGAACCCACAGGGAATCTGGCCTTCAGGGCCAGTAGGATTTGATTATAGGCCTTCCAGAGGACTGAGGGAAACAGAGACTCTAGTTTTGGAGGGCACAAACAAAATTTTGCACGTACCAAGACTCAGAGGAGAGGAGCAGTGACCCCACAGGAGGCTGAACCTAAACTGCCTGCTAGTGTTGGGGGGCCTCCTCTGGAGGAGTGGGTCGGCAGGGGCTCACCGCAGGGACGGAAGCACTGGAAGTTCCCCTTTGACGTAAACCCTCTTTGAGTTTGCAGTTAACCCTACCACAGAGCCTGTAGACCCCAGGGCTGGGTCACCTCAGGCCAAACAACCATCAGGGAGGGAGTACAATCCCACCCATCAGCAGATAATTAGATTAAAGCTTTACTGAGCAAGGCCCTGCCCATCAGAGCAAGACCAGTTTTCCCCACCACCAGTTCCTCCCATCAAGAAGCTTATACAAGCCTCTTAGTTTCATCCATCAGAGGGCAGACAGAAGAAGACAGTATCACAGCAGCTAAAACAAAAACCAAATTACACAAAGTTAATCATGATGAAAAAGCAGAAAGTTATGTCCCAGGTGAGGGGACAAGATAAAACCCCAGAAAAACAACTAAATGAAGTGGAGATAGGCAACCTTCCAGAAAAAGAATTCAGAATAATGATAGTGAAGATGATTCAGGGTCTCCGAAAAAAGAATGGAGGCAAAGGTTGAGAAGATGCAAGAAATGTTTACCAAAGACCTAGAAGAACTAAAGAATAAAAAACAGAGACAAATAACACTAGAAGGAGTCAATAGCAGAATAACTTAGGCAGAAGCATGGATAAATGACCTGGAGGACAGAATGGTAGAAATCACTGCCACAGAACAGAATATAGAAAAAAAGAATGAAAAGAAATGTAGACAGCCTAAGAGACCCCTGGAACAACATTAAATGCACCAACATTTGCAGTATAGGAGTCCCAGAAGGAGAACAGAGAGAGAAAGGGCCTGAGAAAATATTTGAAGCAATAATAGCTGAAAAATTCCTGAACATGGGAAAGGAAATAGCCAACCAAGTCCAGAAAGCAGAGAGAGTCCCAGGAAGGATAAACCCAAGGAGGAACACACCAAGACACACAGTAATCAAACTGACAAAATTAAAGACAGAGATAAAATATTAAAAGCAACAAGGGAAAAACAACAAATAACATGTGACATAACAAATTTGTCATAATAAAATGACAAATAACACACAAGGGAACTACCATCAGGCTATCAGCTGATACTCTACAAGCCAGAAGGGAATAGCATGATTATATTTAAAGTGATGAAAGGGAAAAGCCTACAACCAAGAATACTCTACCCAGCAAGACTCTCCTTCAGATATGATGGAGAAATTAAAAGCTTTCCAGATAAGCAAAAGTTAAGAGAATTCAGCACCACCAAACGAGCTTTACAACAAATGCTAAAGGAACTTCTCTAGGAAGGAAACACAAGAGAAGGGAAAGACCTACAGAAAATAAACCCAAAACAATTAAGAAAATGGTAACATACATATCAATAATTGCCTTAAATGTAAATGGATTAAATGCACCAACCAAAAGACATAGACTGACTGGCTAGATGAAAACATGTGCATGTACGCACTTCCACTTACCACATCACTCTGTTTGACTCCCCCCTCAAATTTATGTAACTTTTATATTGTTAAGTTAATCATGTTCCCATTATGGCTTGCAATTGTAATTATCTTTTATTTTTTGTCTGGCTATTGATTGTGAAAACTGATAAACATCTTTCACTACTGTGATTATGTAACTATTAGTCATTTAATACTATTGTATCATGATTGGTCAACAGAAAAATAATAGAACTCTGTATTACCAAAACTAGGATCTAATAGAAAAACCTGTAATCACTTTTTAAAATCCAAATGCATATCAGAATTATCTTGAGATTTTTTTTAAAAGTACAAATGCTTAGGTATTGCTTTTTTTCTCCAGAGCTCCAGATATATTTCTAATGAGCAGTCATGTTTAAAAACAACTGGAGTATATGGTGATCTTTTACTGTTATCTGGTTTAACTTTTTGTGTTTCATATTCATTGCTCCCATTTCATTCAGTTTATGCTCTCCAATTTTTCCATCTCTTCTTTTTTTCTGATGTTCTTTCTCAAGCCTTTATCAAGTGTAGTAGAAATGCTTCTGTATACATATATATATATATATATATATATATGTGTGTGTGTGTGTGTATGTGTATATATATTCAATTATATATATATATGTTATTTTAGAAAACTTATGCATTTTTTCCTAACTAAAAAAGTTATGACATTTTGATTCCACTTGTTTGACTTAGGATGAATAGAATGCTAGATTTCTAATTTAAAAATAGATATGCAACAAGCAACAAAGGTTTATTGTATAGCACAGGGAACCATAGCCAATATCTTGTAATAACCTATAATGGAAAATAATTTCAAAAATAATATATGTGTATTTGTATAACTGAAACATCTTGTTGTGCACCTGAAACATTGTAAGTCAACTATACTTTAATCATATACATATATATATATTTTAAAAAGAGAAAGAAATACCTCAAGTCCTTTGTATTGATTATTGTTGTTCAGTCACTAGGGCGTGTCCAACTCTTTGTGACCCCATGGACTGCAATATGCCAGGCTTCCCTGTCTTTCACTATCTCCCAGAGCTTGCTCAAGCTCATGTCCATTGAGTCAGTGATGCCATCCAACCGTCTCATCCTCTGTTGCCCCCTTCTCCTCCCACTCTCAGTCTTTCCCAACACCAGGTTCTTTGCCAGTGAGTCAGCTCATCGCATCAGGTGGCCAAAGTATTGGAGCTTCAGCTTCAGTCCTTCCAATGAATAGTCAGGGTTGATTTCCTTTAGGATTGACTGGCTTGATCTCCTTGCTGTGTGAGGAACTCTCAAAAGTCTTCTCCAGCACCACAATTCAAAAGAATCAATTCTTTGGTACTCAGCCTTCTATATGGTCCAACTCTCACATCTATACATAACTACTGGAAAAACCATAGCTTTGACTATACAGACGTTTGTCAGCAAAGTGATGTCTCTGCTTTTTAATACACTGTCTAGTTTTGTCATAGTGCTTCTTCCAAGGAGCAAGTGTCTTTTCATTGATAGAACCAAATAAATTCCCCACGTTTCCATGGGGCATATATATGTCATGGTCTCCGGCCATCGGGCCTTTCATTAGTTAAGCATAACTCCAAGGACAGAGCTTCCAAGCCCCTGAGTTAAAAAAATAAGAGAAGTTGGAGGATCAATAACCCTTACTTAGTGGAGAAGTCCAACTCCTAGACCCAGATGGGGACTCCTAGACTTACTGCCCAGGAGTGGGAGGACTGGGCTCCTATAGATGGAAGACAGTATTGCCTTGTGGACGGCTTTCTGCCTAGCATCTAACCCAGTCAATAGTTATGGAGTGAGTGAAAAGGGCTATATGCACATTCTCAGAACAAACCTTGACATTGTAATCCTGAAAACTAGAATCTTAAAGATAAATGCCATAGATTGTATGTTATCCTGAAGATAAGTATCTAAAGATGTATAAAATGATCAGGTAAATATTTAAAAATGGAGTGGTGTGATTCCTTTCTCTCTGATTAAGATCCTCTAAGATGAAAAGAAAACCAAAATTTTTAAATGATTTCTTCGCTTATGGATCAGAAGACCCAGATTTTTGTCCTGGATTCACTGGAACCAACTTTGTGATCTTGGGGTTATTTAATTTTTGTATACTTAGTTTCCTCAACTGAAGATACCTGAATAATCAACTTGTGCCACTGTCTAATTCTGAAACGGCAAAGAAAGAATACCTGTGAACAGTTTCAAAAAATACAAGTGGCAGAGTTGTTACAAAAAGTAAAAATGATTCAAAGAGATTGTTGTGATGGCCCAACTTGTTGATTCAGATTTAATTCAACTCAAATGAAATCTATGTAAAATTCAGCATACATTTCATGTGGCCCAGCATGTGGAGGATTGTCAACTATGGAGGAGTTTATACCAAGTCTCGCTGTGTGCATCCTTTATCATAATGTAAACAGTGCATCAGCTCCCTGGCCCTTGTTCCCCTCCCAGCCCATCCTCCATTCACACGTGTAAGTAGCATGGGCTTTAGCTTCCGGGGTACCAATGGTTCAGAGCCATCTGGAAGTCAGGAAGTCCTTCAAGGACCACCATGACACACCAATACAAAATTCCATCATTTGCATTTGCAGAAATACCCATAGGCATGCCAGATAAAATTATAGTGAGCACCATTGGTGTCCATGAAGAAAAGAGAGAAAAAAGCACCTGTAGGACTAAGCAAGACAAACACTTTCTGAGTTTTTCACTGCTAATCTTTTGCTACATGTCCATCCACTTTATTATTTTGCAAACACCAGCCCACAAGTGGTAGCAGGCACCAATGCATTGGTTTTCTAAGAAAAAACATGTAATAATATCCATGACCAAGTATTGATGGCATTAACATGACAACTCTACAACTAGGTTGATTCTATCAAGCACGAAAGTCCTCTCTGAATGAACACTCCTGAATTGTTGCACACCAGATTCCTGCAAGGAGGTGAAATCTCACCATTGACCCTTACCTATCAAAGTCTAAGAAGGAATGTGTGTTTTTCCAGAAGGATCATGCAGTACATCCATGTCTCTTCTCTTGGATTCTAAAACCACATCCTGAATTAGGACAGAGCAGCAGAGCCACGTGACTTGGGACCACACCGTACTGGCCACCTCAGAATCGATTTTACCTAAATGCATTTTGGGGTGATACTATCCACCTGTAAGAACCAGCCCCTACTAAGTCAACTAATTTGGGGATACTGTCTCTGACATCATGTAGGGAGGAAATGGGCTTCCCTGGCGGCTCAGACAGGAAAGAATCCGCCTGCAGTGCAGGAGACCCGGGTTTGATCCCTGGGCTGGGAAGATCCCCTGGAGCAGGGCATGGCAACCCACTCCAGTATTCTTGCCCGGAGAACCCCATGGACAGAGGAGCCTGGTAGGCTGCAGTCCATGGGGTCGCACAGAGTCAGCCACGGCTGAGCGGCTAACACGACTTGGTCACTGTACCATGGTAGTGATCCCATGGCTACCAGGCCTCCCCCTGCCCCTCAGGCATCCACGGGGAGGGCTTTCCCTGTTGCCCCAGCACTTACACCTGCCCAGGGACAAGGAGAGGATTTCCTGGCGGGGGAGTGTGGGAGCAGGACAGAGCTCCACAGCTCAGCCTCTCCTGCCCCCCTCCTTGCTGGAGGTCAGATGAGCCTGGAAACACTCGGTCTGCTCCCCCTCCGAGAACTCAGGCACACCAGGGCAGACCCCTAACAGAGAGGATCCCACAGCTTCTCACGGCCTGGCGCGTGGCCCGCTGAGTGACTCACTCTGGGGTCTGGTCGTAGGAAGCCCACTGTTGCCATCTTCCCAAACCACATTCTAGAACACTGGCTTTAGCAGTCACAGAGCCACTGTTTAGGTCTCCACCCGTGTTTGCCCTTCCTGCCTTCTCTCCCTTGGCTCCTAACATGGGGAAGCAGGGTGTCACTGGGGGGGCGGGGTGCCAGCTGGGAAGTGACTCTCTCAGCTCCCACCTTCTGCTGGGTGGCCCCGGGGCTGGACCTCGGTGCAGCACCCACCCTTGTGACTGTCACAGGCCCCTGTCAGGCTCTGCTAGACGGAAGGCTGTGAGGCCAGAGGAGAAGCAGACTTACCAGTGCCCGCCTGCCCCCTGCATGGCCATCCTCACTCTGCCCACGACGCCCTGGCAATGCCAGGGCAAGCGTTCCAGTACAGGGGCCGCGGCCGACTCTGGGGTGCCGTTTATCCAGAGCTCACAGGACCAGCCTCACCCCCTGGGGGCAGGGGTCACCCCTGGTATCTGGGACCACCCCCTCGGTGTGTGGGCTCAGGACTGGCTGGGAGCCAGCTCAGGCAGGACAAACTTGACTTCCCCAGCGCACAGTGAAAACAGCACCATTATGCCAGGATGTGTCTCATGGATGTAAAGTATGAGAATCATTAAACTCAGTAACCAAGCGAGAACCCCAAAGGGGTTTGATCATGGCCTCTCCATGGAGCCTGACCACTGGGGGCTTTCTTGTGGTTAGTGGGGACCTGGGCTGATCCCCATGTCCACTTCTATGCTCCTGTAGCCCTCTTTGTGATCTCTCAGGACCAAGACCGGCAGCAACTCGGGTGGAGGGCCTGGAGCCAAAACAGGCCATTAGGGACCCAACTCTCTGCTTCTAGAAACACACAAGGACCCCATAGCCTGGAGAACCTGCCCAAGGTGAAGGGGACAGCAAAGAACAGGAGTGGACAAAAACCCAATCCTGCTGAGAAGACAGTGTATCTGGTCAAGTGGCAGCTGGTATGTTGTTTGTTAAGAGCAAAGCTGTCTGGGCACTCGGCACTCATGGTCACCTGCACGACAAGCCTCACTGAGCCAGAGTGAGAATCGAGAAGGCAAAATAACCACTGTGAACCTGCCTTCCCGGGAGGAGGGGGAACTGTTTCAGTGATGTTGGGATTACAGTGGACAAGGGCCATGGTTCAGAGCAGAAGATAACAAAGTGCCTCATCCTCAAGTGCGGGCTCTGGATCACCCATCCGATCACAGACCACTGAGGAGGAATTTCAGGACTAGTCTGCGCTGTGTGTGCACACAGAAGCCAAGGAGAAAAGGCTGTCTTGGGGGTGGGGAGAACAGAGCCCATGACACCGAACAGCGTCCTGTAGGCAGGGATTACTGCTTCTCTCCCCAAGGTCAAAGGCCTTAGGAAAACCATCTTGAAGTCCAGGGGTGTCTGAAAGAAGGGTAAAGTGCATCTCACTTGCAGCTTAAGGTTGGCAGATTTCAGAACCCACAGGCCACTCTGGTGCCACCTTCAAACATGGTGAGAAGTCGTTGGGGAGAAAGCAGAGTGGGGGAGTTGGGAAAAGGCAAAAGACCCTCCTGGAGCCCTGCTGTTTCTTGTGGAGAGGGGGTTTCCAGGTTTCCTGAAGACCGAGGCAGAACAGCGGCCCTTAAGAGTCCCTGGAGACAGCCCAGAACCGCCCCAGCTTCAGGCAGGGGGGTGTGAGTCATCTGAGGGACCAGAGTGAAAGAAACAAAGTGTTAGTTGCTCAGTCGTGTCTGACTCTTTGTGAGCCCATGGGCTGTATCCCACCAGGTTCCCCGTGCATGGAACTCTCCAGGCAAGAATAGTGGAGTGGGTTGCCATTCCCTTCTCCAGGGGATCTGTCCGACCCAACAATTGAACCTGGGTCTCCTGCATTGCAGGCAGATCCTTCACTGTCTGAGCCACCAAGGAAGCTCCGAGGGACCAGAACAGTATTTTTCAAAATGCTGGCCCACCCATTAGTGGGTGCTAGTATCAATTTAGAGGATGGAGACCAGCATTCATTCTTCCTGAGCTAAACAGAGCAAACACAGTGTGAAGGGGGCTGTACTTTTGTCCGCGTATGTGTAGCATCAGGTGTATTTCTTTCTGTGGGTCACTGCCGAAAGCTGAGAAAGCCACTGACCCAGAGAATTAACTGTCCAGACAGCAGCAAACTTGCCCCAGACACTCCTCAGGTGAACGGATGGAGTCCCACAACCCCCAAAAGAGGGGAGAAGAAGGGAGGGAGTGGGTGAACCTCTGTTCTGGGCGCCCCTCATCCCAACAGCTGGCGTCAAGAGCAGAGATGGATCTGCAGGGAAGTGGGGGCAGGAGCTAGGAGGCTGAGTTTGAGGACAACACTGAACTGACGAGAATGCAGAGGGGGTAAATGGATAACAGCCCAATCAATGACACAGAAGTCTCCATAGCAGACTCTAAACCGAAAGCTATAAACCAGAGTGGGACCAATATTTTAAAATATCTGCTCCGGGCCTTGGAGAAGTCTGATGTAATCATCGTGTTGCAAGAAATGTAACTTTTGATGTAAGTGTAATAAGGAAGGACTGTCACTTCAACTGGACCGGAAATAAGTTCTGTCAAAAGAGTAAGTCCACTGTCAGGGCATCTGACCTCATAGCAACATTTCTGGAAGAGAGAGGTGACTGTCATCACCTTACAGAGTCTGCAGAGCAAGTGACTTCCTGCCCAAACGTTCTGCCTGCAATTAATACAGGCTGCCACCAGGGGGCGGAGGAGTGCTCAGCTATGGTCCTCAGGGGCCCCAAAAGTTCAATTCCCAAAAATGACATTAATCATGGCATATTTTTCTATTCACTTTTGGATGGGAACTTTTCCCTATAGAATCTAACTGTCCAAACACAGATGTTGAACAATAGTGGTTTTTCACACCATAATAGGAAACCGGGACATTAGTGGGAAAAGTCTTAGGGTGGGAAGAAATGACCAGCTGTTTTTCTCAGTCCCACAGCCAGCATCCAAACAGCTGCTATCCTGAAAGACAGAGAGACAGAGAGAGAGAGAGAGAGGAGCAGGGTGCTTCCTTGATCTTGAATGAGCATATCGTTCCATCCAAATCCTCTTTTTCTTTTGTCTAAAGAGGTAGTGGTGGGCTCTGTGTATCCGTTTGTTTTGTTTAAAATTTGGGAAGCTTCATTAATAGGAGTTTGGTTTAGGATGTGGAGGTTTGCATGGTGGATCCAAAGCAATTGGTTCCACCTGCCGAGTAGAAAATGAATCCCCCTAAGTGGAATGGACACGGAATAACATCCTTGGCCGGGACGAGCGGCACTGGAAGCGCACTGCTGTTATGCTGAAAAAGCATCCTTGTGTGAGCTCATAGAAGTCCTCGTGCCCTGTGGGTAACTAGAAGGATTTGTCTCAGTATGACTGGCAAACCACACTTGCCAATCCTATACTCACTATTCAGAACCTCATTAGACCCAAGCGCCATCGTCCTTCTAGGCTGAGCCCCTCTGGTATACTGCTTTTAGACACTCAAAGCTCAAACCTTCATTAGATATGGAAAAGAAGCCTGGAGACAGAAGGGATATCCTTCTTTCCTCTCTACAAAGTTTCAGGGTTTCCAAGCCATCATCTTTAGGTCCTTATCATGATACTTCTCAAGTATTTTTGCTTACTTCTTGCTTTTTTTGGCTTGTTTTGCTTTGCTTTTTTAGCAGTGGAACCCATTTTGTGATGAAACCTTACAGGAGTCCTAAGAACAGACAAAGCCAAGGTGCTCTGGTGTTCTGGATGCTCCCTTCCTCCAGCCTGGGACCCCTGAGAGCACAGCCTGAAAATCACAGGCTTCTGGCATTCTGAAGAAAGTACATAGACACAAAAGTGTTGAGGAGCTGTAAATACTGCCTTTCCTAGTGGCTCAGATAGTAAAGAATCTGCCTGCAATGCAGGAGACCCAGGTTCAATCCCTGGGTAAGAAACGGCAACCCACAGCGATGTTTTTGCCTGAAGAATTCCACGGCAGAGGAGCCTGGCGGGTTACAGTCCATGTGGAGGCAAAAGTCAGACAGGACTTGATTAACATAATTTGCCAAGTTTTTGTGAATCTGCCTCAAACTCACATGATGTAAGTGAGCATTTCATGCTATGAGTCAAGAAAAACAAGGGTTTACATCTTCACGCACTGTTTTGATAGACAGAAATTCTTATTTAAGCAATGTGAGTGAATTTCTGATAGATACGTATAAAATATTAATCTCAGCAAGATTCACTCACTTGAAATAAGAGGCTAAGTCCCAAGCTGTGGTACTGAGAGTTTTATCAGATTTCTAACTTTCCAAAGCATGTTATTTTCCCTCCTAAAAACTTTTCTCTCCTTCTGTTGGTTTTGTGGGGTTTTTTGGTTTGTTTATTTTTTGGGGTTTTTTTTTTTTTTGGTAATGTAGAAAGGATTAACAGAAACCATTATCCACAACATCCCAACCAGAGACAGGCCCTGTTAACATTTTGGCCAAGTTCTTTGAATCATCCCACTTTCTGCATCCATAGTTGTCTTTGTTCAATCACAAAGTTATGTCCAACTCTTTGCAACCTCATGGACTGCAGAACGCCAGGCTTCCCTGTCCTTCACTATCTCCCTGAGTTTGCTCCAACTCATGTCTATTGAGTTGGTGAGGCCATCCAACTATCTCATCCTCTGTCGTTCCCTTCTCCTCCTGCCCTCAATCTTTCCCAGCATCAGGGTCTTTTCAAATGAGTCAGCTCTTCACATCAGGTGGCCAAAGTATTGGAGTTTCAGCTTCAACATCAGTCCTTCCAATGAACACCCAGGACTGATCTCCTTTAGGATGGACTGGTTGGATCTCCTTGCAGTCCAAGGTACTCTCAAGAGTCTTCTCCAGCACCACAATTTGAAAGCACCCATTACTCTCTTTGTTTCTCACATGGGTTCAGGGGAGTGAACAGGGCAAATGCAATTGCACCCATTTAGCAGATGAAGTGCTTTCTCACACTAAACAGATCTGGCTTTGGAAGAAGTTGCAGAAGGACACAAGCATTTTCCACTTTTAATTGTCCTGCTCAAGACTGCTGTGGTCCTCACTCCAGACAAAAATGAAATCCTTCCACAGGCTTCCTAAAGCGATGCAGTTGATTACCTGCAGTCATCCATGCAGTCGGTACCAGAACTAGGGAGACAACCCAAGTGGACCTGTTCTCAGCAGCACATCCCTCCACCACAACCACCAGGCTGAACCTCCGCACATTCCCTCTGCTTCCCAGAACTGTCTGGAGAAGGAGCAAACTTGCCAAGTTCACAGACAGCCCCCGTGAAGAATCACTCAATGGTAGAAAACTAAAGGGAAGTAGCAAAGTGGAGGGAAATGCAAAAATGAAGCTGCAAAAAATAGTGAGCAGAAAACATCCTGTGACGTTCTGGCAGGGAGAGGAAGAGAGCTAACAAAGACAGAAAGTCACAAGAATACAGAGTGATCAAGTCCATGGCAGTAAAAATTCATTATGAACAAACCTCAGTGAAAAACAAACTCCCAGAGGAGCTAATTACATGAGATGCTCTTGCAGTGACTCAGGCAGCAGGCATTCATTCACAGCCACCCCCAGGGACATGCAAGTCACCACATCCCAGAGCTAACCGGCTGCCTTAGTGCCCGCCTCCTCCCAAACAATAAGCTTCCATCAGGTCAGCATTCTCTCAAGCCTGTCAATTGTAACCCACTCTGTGTTAGGAGACAAGCTGGCACATTGTATAAAGGTCAAGTGGAAAACCGTCCCTTCTGCTACATCACTGTCATCAACTGATAAAGGTCATCCCACCCAATACACTGCCGTGACGGAAAATAACTTTGTTTGTCTACTGTGAAATATTCAAGAGTCCCTCTGCTATAGGCTTTCTGGTTTCTCTCTGCTCTAGGAAGCCATTAAATTTGTCACTCCAAGGTATTTCAGCTACTACTATGACAAAAACTTGTTTGCAAACAAATTTAAATAGAAAAACACAAAGACAGTAAGTTTAAAACATTACCTACATAGACTCATAATATCTAAATATTTAATGGTGATTTTAATTGTAGTAACTGACATTCATTCAGTGTTATATATAACCCATATATTTAGTCTACACCATCTCGTTTAGTTCTCAAAACAACTCTATTATCCCATTTTACAGATGGAAAACAGCAGCTTGCAAGGATTAGGTAATTTGTCCAAGTCATAGAGCTGGTAAGTGGCAGAACTTGACTTTGTGACCTGAAAGGCACTAATAGTTTATGGTTCAATTGTTAGTAGAATTATCAACTATTAACAACATGAAAACAGAGATCATCATCATCATTTATTGATAAGATGTATCTTAAACATTCATTTGTTCATCCAACAATCATTTCTTGAGAGTTTACCTTGACCAGGCACGATGCTATCTGTGGAGGACAAAGGCTGAAACTAGGAGAGTCTGTCTCTCCCAGAAGGCAGCTTACAGTTCAGCCAAGGCCACAGCAAACAGCTATATTAACACACACTGTATACGAGGCTAGGGAAACCTGCAGAGCATTCAACAGAAGGGACCCTGAAACCAAGTCTTGATGGCTCATAGGATCTAAGATGGAAAAGAGAGCAATGGGTGCAGGCAGAGGCAAAAAGCCATATGGGAAACGGCAGCCACATCCTGGGACTATGAGGGACTGGAGAAGGGGCTATGTGGGGGCAAAGGAGAGGCAAGAAATGAAATCAGCAGGCCAGAGTGAGGTCAGGGCGAGAAGGTGTTGCTGTAGACCAAGTTTAACATTTATCCTGGGGATGTTAATCACAGACAGAGGTGAAAGAGAAAGTGGTCCCCCAGGCACTGGGGAAGGGCCGCTGGCGGTTGTGAGAGCCAAATTGGGAGGGAGTGGGAATGGAAGCAGGGACCCTGGAGAGACTAGTGCACAAGTCCAGGCAAAACCTGATAGATCTAAGGACAGAAAAAAGAGATATTCAGGAGAGAAATCCAAGAGACGTAGAGGCTCAATGTCTAGGGAAAGGTGAGAATCTAGCACAACTCCCAGTTTTTCCAGCCTGACTTGCCATTCACTGCAGGAGGAAATGCAGTCAGAGAAGCTGGGCTGAGACCTAACAGAGCCCAGGACTTTTACCTGCCAGGGCGGGACGGCAGGAAAAGTGCAGTCTTTGGATCCTAGGCTGGACATTCTACACAATCATACTGGAGTGGGAAGATGTCACAAACTCCAGGCCAGTTTCTTATTATTGCAGAGATATCTGACTGTCCAAAAACAAACATAGAATGAAAACAATTCTCAGGCTAGGACGAGAGGACAAATGAAACTGGGAGGGGGCAGAATTACCTGATGAATATGCTGAGAGAACACAACAGAAAGTTGTTCGGTTTCTGGGCTTGGAGACTAGGTGGCTGAGGTCGTCTCTCTCTTTGCTGATTAATTTTACAGCCCCACTCAGTTTTTGTTCCAAATGCATGCCTTGCCGCCTTGACAAACAAGACCAAGAGGCCAATGCAGGACCCACACGAGTGACTCAGTCAGGCAGACTCAGCAGTGAGAGCTGCTGAAAAACCTTGTCAAGACTCCAGATTGTTTTGACCAGCAACCACCACCAAAGCAGAGGTGAACAACTCTTTCCATAACTTTCCACCCACAACCCAGGAGATGTCCTTTCCTTCTCCAGAGCATCTGCCTCCATCCAACTGAAGACCTGGGTAAATCTCCAGGCATTCATATACCATAAAGGTTTTTGTGTCCAAATCTTACAGAAAACTTATGCAAATTTTCCTAGATAGCTTTTCTTAAGTGGGTCATAATTAATCTTCCAAAGACAAGACCTCCAGAGCAGCTGATTCATTCACACCATGCTTCCAGTCCTCATGGGTTTGGGAGCTGGAGCCATGGGCAGAGAGAGCAGCAGATGTCCGCAGAGCTTGTGAAAACCGAAGGGAACAGCCAGTCATTTTCTCCTGGTGTGTCTCTGCCATCTACAATATGCTACTGGCATGCCTACTGTCAATTTTTTTATTAGAGGGGATGCAAGATTTAATTAAGTGTCTGGACAGTTTATTTAAAAAAAAAAAAAAAAAAGAGTATCTGTCCAGTGACGCATCACCGCATGCAAGAAGCCCCACGAAGGAGCAGGGGCACTGTACCATTGCTGTTATGCAGAAGAAATGGACGCCATGTCTCTAAGTGAGCATATTAAATGGATTAGATCATCATCTTGGACCTGCATCTTCACTCTCTCTGCCCATGAGGGTACAGGTCACAAGACAGCAGAGACCCACAGAAAAATGACCAGAACAGAGGACCAATCTCTCGTCAATCTCTTCCTTGTCCTTGTCTTTAGCCCTCCACTTATATCTCATTTTCTTCCTTTTTCATGTTTTTTCCAACTACCCTCAAAACCAGGGAAACCAATTCTTTCAAGCCCAAGCAGTCTTTCAACTTCATTTTCTCAATGTCATCCAATGTCATGCAACAGAGAATGAGGTAGAGAACAAGAGACTCAAGGTCACGAAATTTAGACTGCAGAGAAGAAAAGTAGTTTGCCAGGAAAATGTGAAGAGCAGTCAGACTCTAAATGCCTCATTATAATCTGCATGTTTTAGTATATATTGCTTTACCTCATTTCCGAAATTTTGCAGCTTGAAAGAAATCAGGTTATGTGCAAATAAGCTGCTTATTGCCAAATAGAAAATAAGAAGCCAAGCCATTCTATCTTATTTTCTGCCTACTACTGATGCTAACTACTGACAAAGAGATGATTCAGAAGCAGCCCCACTCTGCACTGCATTTTCTAACCTGTGGTACCCAGGGCTGTGGGATGAGGGTGAGGAGTGGGCAGAGAAAGGAGGACAAGCAATCCATCAATATCTGTGCGCCAGGCACCTCACACACATCATTATCACGGTTAACCTTCCAATCACTGGCAACACAGGGACTATTATCCCCAGTTTATCCAGGAGCGAACTGGGGCTCAAGGACAGATGACAGGACGAAAGGGTACTGTCACACTGACCCCAGGTCTCCTCACCCAATCCTGGGAGCGTGCACTCTGCGTGCTGAGCTGGTTACTAAACACTGCACAGCTCCTTGTAGGTAAATCACACCTCAACTGAAAATAGACAGAATTAAAACTCAATATGTAAACAAACACTGGGCGAATTTTTCACAGCTCCCGACGGTGTTTTTAACTACAGGCTCCCCCAGGTTGAATAAGAGTAAATTATTTCTAATTGTCACTCCATGTAGAAATAGAAGAGTTGATTCTGCCAATTGATTTCAACCATCCTTCAATTCAGTGACAGGAGATGTGGGCCAATCGGCACCACATTATATATATTATAATATATAATATAATATATATAATAATATAATAATATATATATATATATACATGTAATAACCTGCTGATGGACTGACTTTATGAGATGAACTCACAAAGCTTCCCTAGATACTACCACAGTCAGGGACAAATCAAAGATTACTTTGCTTCCTTGGGAGGACTAGGACAAAAGTCTCTGGAAAATCTCTAATAAGAGGCAATTTTCAATCCAATCTGTGAGAGCAGGTTTGAGGAGGGACTGTGTATAATCCACCACACTCCCCACCATCCGGCAGTGCTGGGACACCTAAATGAATGGACTCTGGAGAGTGTTTTCATCCTAATCTTCTTGAATGTTGTTAACATCCCTCATTTTGAAGTTCACATGTTGCTCTCATTCTTTTTTCAATTTAATTTTTATTTTATATTGGAGTATAGTTGATTTACAATGTTGTGTTAGTTTCTGCTAGACCGCAAAGTGACTCAGATATACATATACATGTATCCATTCTATTTTAGATTCTTTTCCCACATAGGTTATTACAGAGTGTTGAGTAGAGTTCCCTGTGCTGTAGAGTAGGTCCTGGTGGATTATTTAGCAGTCATTCTTCCCACAGTAGACAATCTCACCTCATCACAGACACAAGTAAACACACTTTTCTACCTTTAGCTGCAGTAATTGGTCCCCCAAAAGTTGTCACCTGACGCAAGCTCTCCGTGAAAGCTTTCATACTGGGGCCAAGGAGGGAGGTTCCTTTTTCTCACACCCTCCCCAGCACTTATTACTCATAGACTTTCTGATGATGGCCATTCTGACCAGTGTGAGGTGATACCTCATTGCAAATGAACTTATTTACGAAACAGAGACAGACTTGCAGACATAATAAACAATCTTACAGTTACCAAAGGGGAAATGTGGGGTGAGGGATAAATTAGGAGTTTGGGATTAATGGATGCACATTACTATATATAAAACAAACAAGAATGATCTAGCGCAGAGCACAGGGAACTTTGCTTAATATCTTACAATAACCTATAATAGAAAAGAATCTGAAAAAGAATATATATAAATATATATAATTGAATCGTTTTGCTGTATGCAGCAAAGTAACACAGCATTGAAAATAAACTACACTTCAATTTAAAAAAAAATTTTTAAGATGCTAGAACTCCCTCCAACTTCCTCTCCCCATCTCTTCCAACGCCCCTTCTCTCTCCCTCCTACATTAAATATAACACTGTGAGTAATTCAGGCAGCCCCATGAGCTGCAGACCCTGCTGAGACCCAGTTTACAGCCAGCACCACTGCCCAATGTCAAATCAAGCATGACCACATGTCCCTGTTAATGCCAAATGGAGCAAAGAAGGACGCTCTCTACTGAGATTTCCCCAAGTTACAAAATTTTTTTAGCATAGTAGTTGTTGTCCTTTCGATAAGCCACTAAACTTGGAGTTGTTTGTTACGCAGCAGCAGGTAACCAGGAACAGATTTTGGTGCCACATTGGTGCTGCCACAACAAAGAACCAAACACGCGATCATAGATCTGGGGCTGCGGAGCTGCAGGAAGTTGGAAGAGCTCTGAAGAGAAGTATGATTGATCTTGAAGAGGCTATTGGTAAGGAAGTAAAGAAAGAAAAATATTACTGGACGCTGGAAGGCTGTTTACCAACATTTTTATTTGAAAACTTTCAACATCTGGATTTTGAAGTCAAACTTCCAAGGGACTACCTGAATGCTTCTCTATCCCCACAGTGTAATGTGAGAAAAGAGAATAAGCCAAAGAAATAACTGTCACTATAAAGGAACCAGGACTCATAGGGCTTGAAATTCAAATTATTTCTTATTCCTAGCCTCTCCAGATAACAAATGATGTTAAGATTAAGAAACAGCTTCCAGGCAAAGAATCAAATTCAGAGTGCTGTCAGGAAAATACGGTCAAAAGATGAGGCCAAGGCTATACATTGTAAAGCCCTTTTTAAGATCCCAGAAAGATTTAAGGGTCATCACCAACCCTTTCAAACAGTCAAATAGCCCCTTCAGACTCTGAGAAGCATTAACCCCTGCCCCTCCAAGCCTTACAGGAAGCCTGAGAAAAGAGGCTTCTCTTGAAGAGACTTGTGGATATAGCTTTTGTCTGATGGAGCAGATTATAAATGGATTCATATAAAATCCAAAACGTTTTAAAAAGAATTATGCCAAGTTGGAAAATTAAAGAGAAAGTACAAAATGAAAAAAAAGGCATTTAGACCCCCAAACCTGTATGAGTGGGAAGCAGGCTACACACTTAGACTACTTCTTATAGAAAAGGAAGCATGATTCAGAGTGTAGAACCAAGAGTCCGGAGGTCAGAGATGTAGAAAATAATTTCCAGGCAGTAGGGCTAAATCTTAATCCAGGAACAGACAACAGGTGGATTTCAGAACTGCTCAGCACCAGCGGCGGCTGCAGGCCTCCACTTACCCCTTTTGAACAAGTATCTTTAGCAGTTACCCTATCCATTCCACCGTCATAGGCTGGGTTCGTAGGGGTTGATTCCCTCATAGCTCAGTTGGCAAAGAATCTGCCTGCAACGCAGGAGACCCAGGTTCAGTTCATGGGTTGGGAAGATCCCTTGGAGAAGGAAATGGCAACTCACTCCAGTATTCTTGCCTGGGAAATCCCATGGGCAGAGAAGGCTGGTGGGCTACAGTTCATGGGGTCGCAAGAGTCAGACATGACTTAGCAACTAAAACCAACCAACAGTGATGTTCAGATAATCCAGAGATACTGCAACCCAGAAGCTGTGTTCAAGAAATCACCCCAGAGGAGCCTCATCGGCACCTGCATCTGAGTTAGACATGGAAATGGGGACATCAAGTCTGAGCCTGATGCCTTAACATACGAGAGCTTTAAGAGGTCTTGAGAGGGAATGAGTATGTTTTGCACATGGAAAGAATGTGAAAGCACTGAGAAAAGAGGGCAGTCTGTTGTGGTTTAACAAGATGCCCACAAATTCTTTAGACCTTCCTCCCATCAACAGATGGAGTCTAATGACTCTGTGCTTGAGCAGTGGGTCACACTTGGTGATCTACTTTTAAGGAACAGAATGCAGCAGTAGTAGCAATAGTAACACTACCTGACCCCTTGGAAGTGATTGTTTCTGCCTGTCTCTCTCTCTCAGGATGCCATCACCACAGGAGGAAGCCAAGCAGTCACATGGAAAGGCTACAGATAAGTGCTCCAGCCATGGCCCCAGTCAGGCTCCAGCAGACAGCACCAACCACCAGACACGTGACTGAGCATGGTGCCCACCTCCAGCCTGCAAACTGCCCAGCTAATGCCTAGGGCAGAGATGAGCTCTATCCATTTTGCCCTGACCAGGTGTAGGTTCATGAGCAATGTAAGTTTTGTCACCATTTTTCTTAAACAGTTTTATTGAGTGTGATCTACATACCATACAATTCACCTATTTAAAGTGTACAATTCAACCAGTTTTGGTACATTACATTACTTTTTAAAATCGTAGACAGTATGACAACCCACTCCAGTATTCTTGCCTGGAGAATTCCATGGACAGACAGAGCCTCGCAGGCTATAGTCCATAGGATCACAGAGTTGGACAGAGCTGAAGCCACTTAGCACGCACGCATATATATGTATAACATAAAATTTGCCATTTTAACCACTGTTAAGTGTACAAATTCCTGGGATTAAGATGTGCCTCCCTTGTATAGGAGAGCTTCCCAGGTGGCTCAGTGGTAAAGACCCTGCCTGCCAATGCAGCAGACACAGGAGATGTGGGGTCGATCCCTGGGTTGGGAAGATTCCCTGGAGGAGGAACTGGCAACCCATTTCAGTATTCTTGCCTGGAAAATTCCATGGACAGAGGAGCCTGTCAGGGTTGCAAAAGGTCCATGGGGTCACAAAGAGTAGGACATGGCTGAGCATGCACGCACGTGTTATTTTAAAGCAGTGCATATTTCAGCCTACCACAATAGCGACCAGGTGAAACAGTGGTTTGAAAGAACAAGTCAACCCGCAGACAGAAAAGTGAGAAAAGTGAGGGTCCTGATACCCCTGACCCCAGACACCCATCAGCAAGTCCTCTTTTCTTCTAGTACTACTTTAAGTTGGTTCTCTTCCTCTTGAAAGTAGACAGTCCTCATGCCAAAAAAAAAAAAAAACCAATTCTAATGTTAACTGAAATTTTACCTATTTGTATAAATATTGCTTACCCCAAATAAGCTCAGGGAAAACATTCCTTGAGGGGAGGTCACCTCTCACACGTGTGTTGGTTTACCACAGCCTGGTAAACCTGACAAACATTCATTAAGTAGCTGTTCATATGAAACAGTGAGGTTCAGTATGATATCCTAGCTTAAGAGCCGGGCTCTGCTCCTAACTGTGGCATTTTGGACAAAACAAGATGCCAGTGACAGCCAGGTTCATTTGTGGACAGGGAAAGGAGTAGTCAACCCACTTACTCAAAGTCACAAAAGTTTGCCTTTTTTTTTTTTTAACTTTTCTATCAAATGTCTACATATGACCACAGAGTGGTCAAACAAGTATCCACTTTGTGCAAATGCCTGGATGTGTTTACTACTCAGCTCTGCCCTAAGTCCATTAGGCCTCTCATTATGGGTTTAATTGTGCTCCCAAAACCCTACCCTCCAAGACTTCAGAATGTGGCTATATTTAGAGACAGTCTTCAAAGAGTTCTTACATAAAATGTAGTCCTTAGGGTGCACCTTAATCCAACAAGACTGGTGTCTTTATAAGAGAAAGACTGGTACACAGACACACACAGATGGAAGATCATGTGAGGACACAGGCGGAAGACAGCCGTCTACACACCATGGAGAGCGGTCTCAGAAGGAACCAACCCTGCCGACACCTTGATCTTGGACTTCCAGCCCCCAGAACTACGAGAAATGGATGTCTCTTGTTAAAGCCACCCAGTCTTGTAGTGCTTTGCTATAGCAGCCTGAGTAATTAGCACATTCCTCCTATTAAAGGACAGTCAACCATTCGTGCTTAAAACAGAGACAGGTTGGACCTGAAATGATTGCAGTGGGAAGATCCAGTCCTGTCCAGGCTTTCACCCCTGGTCACAGACACATCCCGTCTAGGTGTGTTTGCTGCTCACGGTCTGCAGACAGAGGGGAATGCCCCTTGAAAACAATTGAAATTTCTATTTCACTTGAAAAGGTAAAGCTGTTGACATTTCTAAAGTCTGGAATGCCTATCCAGGGGGGTGAGTCTCAGGCAGATACACAGAAAGAGATCAAGACATGTTTACTGTTACTGTTACTACACAACCACCTACTAATACCAGTTTAAAAAGCGCTGCACTATTTACAATAGCTCGGACATGGAAGCTACCTATATATCCATCAGTAGATTAATGGATAAGTAAGCTGTGGTACATATATACACAATGGAATATAACTCAGCTATAAAAAGGGACACATTTCAGTCAGTTCTAACGAGGTGGATGAAACTGAAGCCTATTATACAGAGTGAAGTAAGTCAGAAATAGAAACACAAACACTGTATATTACATATATAGAGAATTTAGAAAGATGGTACTGACAATCCCACATGCAGGGCAGCAGAAGAGACACAGATGTAAAGAACAGACTTTTGGACTCTGTGGGAGAAGGCAAGGGTGGGATGTTTGGAGAGAACAGCACTGAAACATGTACATTATCACGTGTAAAATACATGACCAGTACAAGTTTGATGGATGAAGCCAGGCACTCACAGCCAGTCCTCTGGGACAACCTAGAGGGATGGGGTGAGGACGGAGGTGGGAGGGGGTCTCAGGATGGGGGGACACACATATGCCCATGGCTGACTCGGGCCAACGTATGGCAAAAACTATCACAATATTGTAAAGTAATTATCCTTCAATCAAAATAAATAAATTATTTTCTTAAAAAAGACCTACTGAACCAAAATATAAAATAAAAAGTGCTGCAGTTCAGCTGGTAGGAAAGTGTGACCAAGTTTCAGCTAACCAGGGAGAAAAGCTGGGGGGAAAAAAGATTTTTTTGTGTGTCTTGGTGTTTTGTCCTCAGAAGCATATAAAAACTTGGGGCAGTCAGGTTCCATCATGAATAATGGCTGTGGCCACACCTCATGTGATCCTTGAAGGGCATATCAATTTCCTCACAATCAGGGAAGCAAAGCAGAAGCCACTTGGAACCCGTGACATGGCCATGAAGAGGGACATTCACTCCCCTGAGCTCCTACCTCCAGGGGTGGAGGTAGGTGGGGGCAGGGGGTTAATATTCCACACTTAACACCAAGACCCCCAGCTGGAACATGGAGGAGGAGAAAAGGCATCATGCTGAAATATATGTTTTAATCGGCTACAAATGAAAGGGATGCATATCCTATGCAGACAAACCCTCCAGGTCTGTGCACAAAGCTCCAATCCCAAGTAGGTGTTACATAACTGACTGTGCCCTCAGCACACGTGAAAAATGCCAGCACACAATCCTGCAAACACAGAGATGCTGAAAGCCGCCATCAGCTGAGATCTCTGCCATTAGTTCACAGAATCAGAAACTCTCCTATAAACAGGAAAAGAACCTGAGACAATGTAATCAAGAGAAGTAAATGGCACTTTATGCATATTCTCTTTCTGCAGCATTTGTCTACATGTATCACTTATCTCCCAATTTTTCAGTTTTTACCTAAAATAGGAGGCAGACACACGAGCTTCCACTCTGGTGAGAATGATGCTAAAGATTAACATTGAATCAATGTAAGTGCTCATTTCCTAACATCTTAATGTTTTTAGATAAGATCATGGGCCATTTTTCCTGATGCATCCCCAGCATGAAGCCCTCATGCGCTCCTCCCCCAGTGGTCATATAAATGAGTTGCCAGAATCCACAACCTTCCTAGCCGGGTTTTGTCCCCCACAACTGCTACAAAGCTCTTTTCCACATTGGGATGCAAGATGCTCTGGATCCTGCCAGTTCGGAGCACATGCTGGTCCTCTCTGAGCAGCACCCGGGGCCTCGCCCAAGAAAGGGGGTGCTGACAATGCCTCCTGGGAACCGGCTGAGATCCCAGCTGATGGCGACTTGGCTGGTTCGTGCGCTGGCATTTTTCATGAGTGCAAAGGATACAGTCTCCTGATGGCTCAGCCATAAAGAATCCGCCTGCCAGTACATGAGACGCAAGAGATGTGGGTTCAATCCCTTGGTCAGGAAGATCCCTTGAAGTAGGAAATGGCATCCTGCTCCAGTGTTCTTACCTTAAAAGTTCCATGGACAGAGGAGCTCGGCCAGCATGGGGTCGCAAAGAGTTGGATACAACTGAGCAACTGAGCTCAAGGCACACAAGGATGCAGTCAGCCGAGTAACACCTACTTGAGATCTGAGCTTCTGTTTTTGTGCTTTTTAATGGAAGCCTCACTATCCCAGGACCAGAGGAGACACTCAAGGGCCACAGGGGGCGAGCCCTCTGCATAACGGGCCAGAAGGATGCTGTTTCCAGACTGAGGGGCAGGGAGAGAAGGGAAGGGTGTGGGCAGGGGGCTGCAGACAGAAGCTGCACCCACATTCACATTGGGGTTCAGGGTGCATGCTAAGTGTGACTCTGTGTGACCCTGTGGACTGTAGCCCACCAGGCTCCTCTGTCCATGGGATTCTCCAGGCAAGAATACTGGAGTGGACTGCCATGCCCTCCTCCAGGGGATCTTCCCAACCCAGGGAAAACCCGCATCTCTTGGGAAGTCCTGGGGTTCAGTGTAGCTCTTTCCAAGTCAGAACACAAAACTGTACAGGCTGCCAAGAATCACATTTTTGTTCTGGGGTAGCCAGAATGGGGTCCACCTCCCGCTGACTCTGCTGTCCTGTGGATATAAAAATCACCGGATTCTACTCAGTCTTGTTTTTTGCTTTCTAGGCTCAAATGAAATGCAGTGAGAAGGAACCCGTGGGTTTTCATCGTGCTCAGTCACAGTTGTAGTGCCAAGGTAAGAATGCATTAGGTTCTAGAAGCCATGGGTGGATGTTTAGAGTGGGCCCCTGGGAAAGAAATGGGTGTCAACTTGGATGATTTGCACACTGTCACCAAGGAGCCACTGTGGATGGAGGAAGCTTGCTAAAGAAAGAATTCAGAAAAAAAGAAGATGACGGCAATTTAGACAACAGCTGGCCATTTTCATGGTTTCATGCTTGGCCTCTGCTTGGATCATCTTTCTCTGAATGTCTCACTTTTTATTGTGCTAGAATTTTGTCACAATGACTACTGGTTGAGACAGAAGGAGAGAGAAAGGAATTCAGTGCTGACCACTCTCCACTCCAAGAAAGAAAGTCTAGGCAAGCAGGAAAGCCAGCTCGCCCCATGGCATGTGATGCAGGTCACTGAAGAACTGATGCCACCGCCTCACGGCCTCCTCGTGCGTGGGCGACATGGTCACCAGTGGACACATGTGGCCAGGGGATGTTAGAGGCCACAAACCCACACAGAAGCCACTGGGACAGTAACCATGTCGAACACGTGGCCCACACTCTCCTTTTCTCCCTCCCAGCACATCGCAGACCCGGGCCTCTCACCCCCAGTCCCTGGATGGCAGGGTCTCCCCTGTGGGACTCCCAGGTCTCAGCCTCGCCCTTCAGCTGACGTGTGATAAGCGGTCAAGTGAGGAAACCAAGGAGCACATGGAGTCTCTAGGAGAGAGACCCCAAGAAAATACCAAATAGCAACATCTTTTTCACCTCAGTCCTCCCAGCTTTCTGCAAGAATATGAGGATGTAGTAACCTTCCTTCCCTAGCAAGGGAGAGATGTCATTAGAGATCTGAGAAGGTTCCTCACGGGGCATCTGCAGGTAAATCTGTCAGCACGTTAATGAGATAACAAAACATGGAGCTTTCTAGTCTGTGCTCATGGCTCATTTCTCTGGAACACAAAGTTGTTTTTACAAGTGAAATTAGAAAGAAAGAGAGAAAAGCAAAAAACAAAACAAAACTAAGGGGGATAAGGTCACCCTCTACGTGCTCCTGGCAAACCTTGTGGACATCCGCAGACCCATTCCCTAGAGATAGACACAGCTGCTGAGCTGCCCCTCTCAGAACAAGAAGACAGTCCACACAAAGACTAAACACTGAGTGCCAAGGACATCTCAGCAACTCTGAAAATGTTTATTAGTAACTGGATAAACTATCATAGATGAGAAAGGAAACTTTATTCAGCTCTTATGTCAACACATTTCATGACCACAATCTCTCCACCTCAACTTCCCTAATTACTCAGCAATTAGTTTCAGTTCAGTTCAGTTAGTTCAGTTCAGTTGCTCAGCCATATCCAACTCTTTGTGACCCCATGGACTGCAGCTTGCCAGGCCTCCCTGTCCATCACCAACTCCCAGAGTTTACTCAAACTCGTGTCCATTGAGTCGGTGATACCATCCAACCATCTCATCCTCTGTCATCCCCTTCTCCTCCTGCCCTCAATCTTTCCCAGCATCAGGGTCTTTTCAAATGAGTCAGTTCTTTGTGTCAGGTGGCCAAAGTATTGGAGTTTCAGCATCAGTCCTTCCAATGAATACCCAGGACTGATCTCCTTTAGGTTGGACTGGTTGGATCTCCTTGCAGTCCAAGGGACTCTCAAGAGTCTTCTCCAATATCACAATTCAAAAGCATCAGTTGTTCGGCACTCAGCTTTCTTTACAGTCCAACTCTCACATCCATACATGACTACTGGAAAAACCATAGCTTTGACTAGACAGATCTTTGTTGTCTAAGTAATGCCTCTGCTTTTTAATATGCTGTCTAAGTTTGTCATAACTTTTCTTCCAAGGAGTGTCTTTTAATTTCATGGCTGAAGTCACCATCTGCAGTGATTTTGGAGCCCAGGAAAATAAAGTCTGTCACTGTTTCTACTGTTTCCCCATATATTTGCCATGAAGTGATGGGACCAGATGCCATGATCTTAGTTTTCTGAATGGCAAGTAGTTTATGACAACTTATTCATCACCTGCTATGGCCAGAGGATCCTGGCAGGCTGCAGCCCATAGGGTGGCAAAGAGTTGGACACAACTGAAGCGACTTAGCGCACACACACACACACACACACACACACGGTCTTCCCTGCTGGCTCAGTTGGTGAAGTGTCTGCCTGCAATGGGGGAGACCCAGGTTCAATTCCTGGGTGGGGAAGATCCTCTGGAGAAGAAAATGGCAACCCACTTCAGTATTCTTGCCTGGAGAATTCCATGGACAGAGGGGCCTGGTGGGTTACTGTCCATGGGGTCACAAAGATTCAGACATGACTGAGTGTACTTCACAGACACACACACACACACACACACACACAACAAACACACACACGCTAAGTGGCTTCAGTCATGTCCAACTCTTTGCAATCCCATGGACTGTAGCCTGCCAATATCCTCTGTCCATGGGATTCTCCAGGCAAGAATACCAGAGTGGGCTGCCATACCCTCCCCCGGGGATCTTCCTGACTCAGGGATCGAACGCCCATCTCCTGCATTGTAGGCAGATTCTCCAGCACTTAGCAAACAAGGAAGCCCTTAGATAACAGAGCCAGTTTCAGATCTCCTTTCAAGGCGATCAGACTGGAATGGTGGCTCACAAGCAATGCTGGCTCTTCCAGCTCTTTGCCTTCCAGTATATCCTACTCACCCCTCAGGGCCCAGTCATCTTCACCAGGAGGGACACGGCCCATGGACTGAAGCTCACTGGCTAGACTCAGCTGCCACCGTACCACAGGCCTGATTTTCCATGGAAGAAAGTCCTACACCCCCATGTTTTCCCAGGCATCAGCATGCACCTCAATCTCCTGTAAGACTTGAGGAAACGCAGAATGCTGGCCTACCCCTAAACACCTCCTTCGGTGGACAGTGACATACAAACAAGGAAAATAAACAGGCAGAAACACTGAACAAAGTCACCTTTATTCTTTCTGCTTCCCTGTGAGGTGTGTCCTATTCAACTTCTCCCCTGAGGTGTTTCAGAGACATTTGGAGAAAGGGCTAAAGAAGTGAGGCCTTCATTTAATGAAGCCCATTGAGAGCACCGCATCCAGAAAAGTTGAGGTTTTTCTTGATCAGAAAAAGAGGGTGTGGTTTTTCACTTGTGTCTGAAGCTTTGTGTGTTACAGAGAGAGCTGTGTTGTCAAAGGATCCAAGGCACAGCCCGTGGAAGAGAAAATAAACCTGTGCCATAGCAGGGAGCCTCAAAACCTAGGTGTAGTGGTCTCCCACTGACAAAAGCCCCCAGGCGAATCTGGGTCTGGGAACAGATCATCTGCTCCTCTTTCACCTACATCATCCTCCACCAGGCATCATTCTGAAATCAAAATGTCCTGTCAAAATGGAGTGGCAGAGTTTAAAGAGCTCCATCCCTAAATTCCTCTCCTTCTTCCCAACACCAGTGGTGAACAAGGACACCAGACAGCATCAGCTCTGCTCCGTGTGTTTCCTAGAATAGGATTTGCACCCTCCTTTTGGGAGTCACTTGCTCCATTCCTGTAGCACCCAGTTCCTAATGGTCTGTGATGTACCCTCTGGGAAACCAGAATATGGCCCCATGAGGTTGAAGACCAAGCCTCAAGGCTAACCAGCTTCCAGGGGAGCCTTAAATCTAAAATACCTCCAGGCTGATCTTCACTGTGCTAAGCTTGGTTATCACCAGCATAGTTCTCAAGTTCATGAGTGCCTGGTGGAACAGGAAGTCCTCTAAGGCCCTCTCTTATTCCTGAGACCCAGCAGAAATGAATGTAAGATCTTGCAATCGGTACCCAGGTCCTTAAGATCCTTCCCAATCCAACCAGACCTGCAACTTTCTTTGACACAGTCAACCCAGTGTCCACTTGGCACCCATGATACCCTCGTCCACTTTGGCCTGACTCCTATTTGAGTGCCTCACTCTGGTTTGGGTTTTTCTGGCTTCTGACCAACTCTTCCATCTACATGTCATGACTTCTTTCCAGCTTGACTATTTCAGGCCATCTACATGGGAATTTGATACATCCGAGCCCACTCACAAAGACTGGTATCATCTCTTAAGCTCATCCCAACTCCTACACCTGGTCCCCAAGCGTGTGAAGTCAGAAAGCTCCACAAGGGCTCATACTCACAGGCATCCCAAGGCCAGAAACTATATTCTCTTACTCTCCTATTCCTGCCACAGTGCTGGCCACATAGTAGGTGTTCAACAAATATTTTTTGATGAGTGAATAAAGTATAGCTACATCACAGCTTGGGGCTTCCCTGAGTGGCTCAGTGGAAGAATCCACTGGCCAATGCAGAAGATGTGGGTTCAGTCCCTGGGTTAGGAAGTTCCTCTGGAGAAGGGAATGGCAACCCACTCCAGTATTCTTGCCTGGAGAATCCCATGGACAGAGGAGACTGGTGGGCTACAGTCCATGGGATTGCAAAGAGTCAGACACAACTGAGCAACTAAACAACAACAACAACATCACACCTTAGATAGATAGATGATGACTTAATATAACTCTTATTGTGCAAGTACTCAGAGTGCTTCTGGAAAATCAATAAGGTTATACTTATGACCCAAAGGATTATTCCTCCTAAACTGCTTTGAAATTCAGAAAACAACAGTGCTGTAAAATAGTCAGCTGTTACTCAGTGGAAATGATCAGGGGAACAGATTACACAATTCATTTGCGGTGTGGAGGATACAGGTGAGTAAGGAGGGAAAGCGGAATTGCACATTATGGGAAGAGAAGAAAGAATCAATAAACAAGGCAAAACTCACCCTTATCATAATCATCTTCTTCAATCGCTTTATCTTGAAGTTTCTGAAGCTTTAATCTCAAGGATTTTACCTATGTTGGTTTGAAAGGGGGAAAAATGAAAACTGAATTACAATCTTGTTCACACAAACAAATTTTGTTAAAGTTAAGAACACTTAGAAACTATTTTTTTAAAAAAAGAAACTATTTTGAAGCTTAACCACACTATTCTCCTTTTTAAAAAGAACCACAAATGTACATTTTTTCAATGCCAGATGCATTCATTTCTACAAGAAAAAGTTACATAAATAAAAAGCATAATTTGAGCATAAAACCCAAAAAAGAGTTGGAATGTCATTTTTAAACAAAAACATCACACTGTACCCTTATCTGTGTGAAAAATGCATTATAAAAAGGAATACAAATTTCCTGACCTGACCAAATGTTTTCTGTTCAAAAGCATCACATTAAATTTATGAAAATAAACACACCAACATTAGAGGAGAAACCAGGAAAAGAAAACCATGAACTTCAACTCAACAGGCTGTCCTGAGGGCCGGGTGAGACTGAAAGACTTCATCAAAGAAGTCCTAAGGATCTTTCCATTATAGAAATGGGCACTGCCTTACTTAATCTACACGTAGACTCAAGGATGGTCTCCCCAGTGGCACAGCAGTAAAGAATCTGCCTGCCATTCAGGAGCCGCAGGAGATGTAGGTTCGATCCCTGGGTCGAGAAGATCCCCTGGAAGAGGAAATGGCAACCCACGCCAGTATTCCTGCCTGGAGAATCCCATGGACAGAGGAGCCTGGAGGGCTACAGTCCATGGGGTCACAAAGAGTCAGACATGACTTAGCAATTAAGCATGAGAACGAGACTCAGTGATCCCATCACTTGTCTGAGAATTACCAACACATTCATTTGTTCATTATTTCTCTTCTCAACGGGAAGCTCTGGGATTTTCTGAAAGGACATTCTTGGCCCATCAATAAAGGGATTTAATCTTGTTCCCTGGAAACCAGCTTCCTGCCATCCTTTGCCAGCTTATACCTACCTCTCCTTCCACACCTCATTCATGCGTCACCCCCTCCAGTCCACGTTAGATGTCCTGCCTCTCTATTGACAGTGCTTGTACTTATTCATGATCTAAACCATTTCACAAATATTCACTCTTAAGTGTCAGGCACTGTTTAAGGGGCTGCAGATACAACACAAAATTCTTAGCCCTCTAGCCTTATCAATTTTGTGTAAGAAGGCAAAAATAAACATAATAAGTAAGTTTTACAAGGCCTTAGAAAAAGATTAGTGCTAGGACAGAGGGGAAAAGCAGAACCACAAAGGGGGGCCAGGAAGGCTGGTAGACAGTTGGGTTGCAATTTTAAGTAATATCTCATTGAGAAGGTGATATTTGAGCAAAGATATATGAGTGGTAGGGCTTCCCTGGTGGCTTAGTGGTAAAGTACCCACCTGCCAATGCAGGAGACATGGGTTCGATCCCTGGGTCAGGAAAATCCCCTGGAGAAGAAAATGGCAACCCACTCCAGTATTCTTGCCTGGAGAATCCTGACCTTGAGGCTCACTGGGAGACACATGTTCCAGCAGAAAGCAGAACTGCCACAGAGGCTGCAGGCAGCAACTCCCCAGGCACCATAGAGTTAACAGGAGCCAGCCATGCCTAAAGAGTCTTGGTTAAAGGGGGAAGCCATAGCACAGGAGGTCAGAAAGGTCATGAGGAACATGGGATGAAGACATTTAAGAGTTCTGATTTCCAAGACTTCTCTGGCAGTCCAGTGGTTAAGACTTAGCCTTCCACTGTCAAGGGCACAGGTTCGATTCCTGGTCAGATAACTAAGATCCCACATGCTGCATGGGTGTGGTCAAAAAAAGTTCTGATTTCACTCTGGAAGGCTTGGGAAGCTACTGGGGGGACTCTGAGTAACAGAATTCATGATTCAATATATGTCTGACATTTCCTCCTGACAGCTGTGGGTAAGGGCAGAAGTTAGATGGCCAGGGAGGAGGGCATGGAAATAACCCAGGAAGGAGAGGGGGGTAGCCTGGATTCTAGCAGGAGCAGTAAAGATGGTGAGAAGTGATGTGATTGTGGATATACTCAGAAGACAGTTGAAGGCTGACAGAACCAACAGGATTCACCAGTAGATCCCATGTTGGGATGACAAAGCCAGGAGGATGCCAGGTTTTTGGTGTGAGCCACAGGAGGATGGAGGTGCAAATTTTCTTAGTACCTATCATACCAGGCAACAGCTATTATTGTGTCATGTGTTATGGTGTGGTGCCATGCGGTATGGTGTGATGTGGTGTGGTGTGGTGTGAAGTCATGTTGTGGGGTGTGGCGTGGTGTGGTGTGATGTGGTGTGGTGTGGTGTGATGTGGTATTGTGTCGTGTGGTGTGGTGTGGTATCGTGTGGTGTGGTGTGGTGTGATGTGGTGTTGTATGGTGTGGTGTAGTGTGGTGTGATGTGGTGTGGTATGGGATGGTGTGGTGTGGTGTGGTGTGAAGTGATGTTGTGGGGTGTGGTGTGGTGTGGTGTGATGTGGTGTGGTGTGGTGTGATGTGGTATTGTGTCGTGTGGTATGGTGTGGTATCGTGTGGTGTGGTGTGGTGTAATGTGGTGTGAAGTCATGTCAGATGTGGCGTGGCGTGGTGCGATATGGTGTGGTGTGGTGTGGTGTGAAGTCATGTTGTGGGGTGTGGCGTGGTGTGGTGTGATGTGGTGTGGTGTGGTGTGGTGTGGTGTGGTGTCATGTCATGTGGTGTGGTGTGGTATCGTGTGGTGTGGAGTCATGTTGTGGGGTGTGGTGTGGTGTGAGTGGTGTCATGTGGTATGGTGTCACGTGGTGTGGTATCATGTGGTATAGTGTCGTGTGTTGTGTGGTGTGGTGCGGTGTGGTATGTTGTGGAGTCATGTTGTGGGGTGTGGTGTGGTGTGTTGTGGAGTCATGTGGGGTGTGGTGTGGTGTGGTGTGGTGCGGAGTCATGTTGTGGGGTGTGGTGTGGTATGATGTGGTGTTGTGTCGTGTGGTGTGGTGTGGTCTGGTCTGTGCACTCCATCCAACCTAGAGCATCTAGAAGGCAAGAGCCTCTTCATATCCATGTAGAAAACGACAGCGCTCACCCCGATTTGGTTCTTCACTGCTCTGGGCTCATGGAGGGATTACACTTCCCTCCCCTCCTTGTTCTGCTTCAAGGGGTGTGTGTGGAAGAGACAGAGGTGGCTTGTGCTCTGAATTGCTCTTGTGGATCCCTCAGCCTTCTCCTCCTTGTCTCAAGGACTGTGGGGGCTGTGCGCTCAGGGGTGGAGCAGGCCCCCAGCCAACCCTGTGGAACATAACTCATAGGCTAGAAACACAACTATGTTATGTGAAGCCTCTTGTATTGCGCTGCTGTCTGTTACTAACCTACTCCAACCAACACAGCCTCCAAGCCAATCATGAGGTGTTGTACTCTTAGCAGTAGGCACGTGATTTCCAGGTTAATGACAAAATGAATAAATGACCAATCACATTTATCCTTGAGCTGGTCCACATGACAAGTGCATATTTTACCAGGAACTTAGTATTAAATAGTAGGGATGGAAGACAGGCTGAGTGGCCAGCTCAATTGCCATGTGAAGTTATAGCATCATCACCACCACATGAGTTGATGCAAAAGAACCACAGGAAAGAAGGTCAAAGAAAAATTTGCAGCCAGTGCCCACCTCACTTTACCCCCTCGTCCAACTATCGCTGTAAGGACCCTAAGTTGCTGCCCTGCAATATGTCTGAATGTCCATCTTGGCTGGAAGCACAGCCACTAATGGGCATGTTTTATCCAGCCACACCGCCCATATGAGGCAGGCCCTTCATCTCCTTTTCCTCCAGCTCCATAACCTCAGGTGGGACCCAGCACTCAGGGTCCTCCCACTTACTTCCCTCCTCTGCACCCCAGCTAGCATTTCCTTTCACCACAATTTTCTCAGTTCAGTTCAGTTCAGCTGCTCAGTCATGTCCAACTCTGCAACCCCATGGACTTCAGCATGCCAGGCTTCCCTGTCCATCACCAACTTCCGGAGCTTGCTCAAATTCACATCCAATGAGTCAGTGATGCCATCCAACCAACTCATCCTCTGTGGTCCCCTTCTCCCCCTGCCTTCAATCTTTCCCAGCATCAGGGTTTTTTCCAATGAATCAGTTCTCCACGTCAGGTGGCCAAAGTATTGGAGCTTCAGCTTCAGCATCAGTCTTTCCAATGAGTATTCAGTACTGATTTCCTTTAGGATTGACTGGTTGGATCTCCTTGCAGTCCAAGGGACTCTCAAGAGTCTTCTCCAACACCACAGTCCAAAAGCATCAGTTCTTCAGTGCTCAGCTTTTTTTATGGTCCAACTCTCACATCCATACATGACTAATGGAAAAACTATAGCTTTGACTAGACAGACCTTTGTCAGTAAGGTGATGTCTCTGCTTTTAATATGCTGTCTAGGTTTGTCATAGCCTTCCTTCCAAGGAAAAAGCATCTTTTCCCAACCCCTGGTAATGTCCCTGGGTGGCTATTTCTAAACAGCATAAAATACATAGTCGATTCTCATATGTGGTCATTATGTTCCATAGAATCACTGGGAAAGCTCAGTTAGCAAACACTGAACCACTGTTTCCAGGGAGAAAATGGGGTTAGGTCACAATATTTTTGTCAACTGATCAATATATAACCTTGTTTTTTGTGTGTTTCAGTTTAAAGATGTTGTCTGTGTGTGCTAAGTAGTTTCAGTTGTATCTGGCTCGTTGTGACCCTATGGACCATAGCCTGCCAGGCTCCTCTGTCCATGGGGATTCTCCAGGCAAGGATACTGGAGTGGGTTGCCATGCCCTCCTCCAGGGAAATCTTCCTGACCCAGGAATCAAACCCAAGTCTCTTATGTCTCCTGCATTGGCAGACAGGTTCTTTACCACAAGCACCACCTGGGAAGCCCTTAAAGATGCTATATTTAATATTTATCTCTGCTTCATTAACATTCAGCTCACAACTCACACTTGAAAGAGGCTCATCTAGGACACGCGCTTTCTCCACTTAGGCACATGGCAGCCTTCTTGTGCTTACGAGTACCAGACAGCACTGCCAGTCCTGGGCTTGGGAATCAGCTGAAACAGTGACCTCCCAACAAAAAACAAATAAAACATGTGAAAAGCATGGCATTAAAAATTTTTTAAAGTTTTTAACTGAATCACTTTGCTGTATAACTGAAACTAACACAACATTGTAGATCAATTATACTTCAGTAAAAACACAAAATTTAAAAAACTTTATACCAAATTTGAAAAAAACAGGCCACCTAAAGTACGCTAGTTTACAGTCTCAGCTGAAACAAGACCTCAGCTAGAACATGCACATCGGTTGGCTCAAATTTTTAGTCATTCCGTGCACGTCCACAAGGGCTTCCCTGATGGCTCAGCAGGTAAAGAACCTCTTGCAATGCAGGAGACAAAGGACACTCGAGTTTGATTCCTGGATCAAGAAAATCCCCTGGACGAGGAAATGGAAGCCCACTCCAGTATTCTTGCCTGGAAAATCCCATGGACAGAGAAGCCTGAGGGCTACAGTCCAAAGGGTCCCGAAGAGTCAGACAAGACTGAGGGACTGCAAGCACGTCCGCAAAAGACCAGGGAAGCACTGCGAGCACTGACTTTGGACTTCAGTATGTTTTAACAAGTAAGTGAATTCCCAAATATGGAATCTGCAGATATGGAGGATGGGCTGTGCTAACAGGAGCTAAAATTCAAATTCCTGAGATTTTCATTTCCTTAAGGAGAGAGAAGGGGGTTAATGAATTAGAATATAATATTTTTAAAAGCCCCAGAACACTAGAATCCCAATCTTTGAAGGGATCTTTTTGAAGATCCTTAGCTCAACCCTTTCCCCAGTTCTGTAGCCCAAATGAGCAAGCTGGAGTTTCTGCACAAACATGATGGAAAAAGCAAGGCCTCCCTCATCAAGGACAACTCAACGGTCGGGAGCCTCTTCCTCCATCTGAAGTAAAATCTGCATTCCTATAAGTCTTTCACCCTGGACAGAGTTCATTTTGTCCCTCCACCACCCTGAATAAAGGTCATCCCTCTTCCACACAACAGACATGCAAATCACTGCAAAGAGCATGATGTTACTCACTGTCCAGGTGCTGGATAAACAAAGGAACTTACACTACAGATCAACTGTGTCCAGATCCTATCATCTGAGACAAGATGTGAGTTTAATTTGAACTGTAGGGTGAGAAATGGAATATTTCCTGCCATATCAGTAAACATGGCTGTCACAGTTATCACTGACTGCAGCCTTCCAATGTGAGCCAGTGAGCCCTGAGGGAACTCAGGAAGGAAAAGAATATCTGTCATCTAGCAGCCATCAGACTGCAGCCATTCCCTATGGTGAGCCCCAAGGAAGCTCAGAATGTGAAAAACACAGAATATTGGCCCCAGATAGCTGAGGTTGAGTATCAAAGGAATGATTTCAGTGAGCCCAGACTCTTGCATCTTCCCATATACAGAAAAGTGCTAAACTACTTAACCTGGGATATCTGGGTTTTGTTAATTGACAATAATCTTTTGATGTTCAGAGTACCTGCCCTTTGTTGCAAAACTGCTATATAACCTGGCTCCCCCTCTTGCAACTTTGGAGCAGTTCTCTCAGGGTCACTTGAGATGCTATCTCCTGGGCTTAAGTCCTAAAAATTCCCACCAAATAAAACATAACTCTCAACTTTTAGGTTGTGAATTTTTTTTTAAAGGTTGTGAATATTTTTTCAGTCAACAAGGAAGAAGAGTGAATTCCCTTTTTGACTCAAATTCTCTGCCTGAGCCATTTCTCTAATGAGCAATACTCTATAACAATGAGCAATATTCTGGGTCCCTGCTGGGCATCAGAACCAGTCTGAAGCACTGCTCATGGACCAGCACTTTTAATCCTCACAACAATCTATGAGGCGGGACTGTGGTTATCTCCACCTACTATGAGAGCGTCTTGAGGCACAGAACAATGAAGGAAATGACTTCAGTTCACACAGCAAGGAAGTGAAAGCACCAGGCTACCAGTCAGGCAGTCCCACCAGCATGCCAGGAGTACAAGCCCCCGGGTGACCTGACAGAAACCAAGACCCCATAAAACAACTCTCCAGTAGCTTATAACTAATTATGTCTTTTTAAGAGCTGCATTTGGTCAATAACAGAGATAAGAAGAGATATAAAGAAGGGTGTGTTTCATTTCTTTTTAAAACTAAAGATCACAGAATCTAAAAGGTGAGCCAATGTGGTTTTCTGCAACCAGAGCCGCTAAAATTCCAACTCCCAGGCACCCCAATGTCCTGGTAGTTCAGAGAATGGCATGTGAGTCTGTGGCCCTCACAGAGCATATCTGTTCAGGGTTTCACAGACTCCAAAGCATCAAAAAATCTAGGTTCTCAGGAGGGCATGGTCTATATCTGGATACATATATGCAGCTAAGTCACTTCAGTCGTGACTGACTCTTTGCGACCCTATGGACCGTAACCCACCAGGCTCCTCTGTCCATGGGATTCTCCACCAAGAATACTGGAGTGGGTTGCCATGCCCTCCTCCAGGGGATCTTTCTGACCCACGGATCAAACCCAGATCTCCTGCGTCTCCTGCATGGGTAAGTGGGTTCTTTACCACTAGTGCCACCTGGGAAGCCCCCTATATCTTGGTAAAAGGAGTTAAAAGGAAGGGAAAAACTATTGGTTCTGCCAAAACTGAGGGACTGGATATTGTGGACTGACTACAGCAGACCCATTGCCAAGTGATTTTCTGTTTGGTTATCTGGGACGAAGGGAAGCTGGTCTTTATAACCACATTGTACTTCTGCTTGACTTGGGTCAAAACTTGGATTTTTGAAATGCAGATATGTTGCTGAGATTTTTCTTCAAAGATCTTGGAAATAACGTGTTGAAAACTGGCATTCGGAGTCCAAAAATCACAGTGGTGCAAACCTCCACAGAGTGCTTGGATCCTTGTGTGTGCCTCTCAGCATCTCTCCTTATCCCTCAGACATTCAATCCAAGAAGTCTATCAATTAGATTCCTGCAGCCCATCTTACCAAGATAAATTATTTCACTGAAACCAAAATTTTAATCAAGCACCAGGCAGTATGCCAGGCATCAGGCATCGAAAAATGGCTAAGAGAAGTAAGCTGGAGATAAAGAGCTCATGGCCAAGTGAGGAACATGGATCGCAAACAACTGATTATTAAAGTGACAGGTGCTGTCACAGGGCACCTCCAAAGGGCTGCGGGCAGGGATGGAGGGAGGCACTCATTCGGTCTCGGGGCGGGGGGCGGGGGGAGGGAGGAGAGGTCTCACAAGGAAGTGGCTTTGGAGCCACACTGACAGGAGTTGGAAGAGCTCGGCAGGAGGCACACGGCAGGACGGTCACCCAGGCAGAGGCCCGAGACACAGGAAGAGAGAGCGGCCGGACAGCTGAGCCGGAGGAGGCAGGCGCTGGGCAGCTGCAGCAGGTCGGGAAGGGTCTCCAGTGTCCGGATGAGGGGTTTGGAGACCATCCTAAGGGAAGCAAGAAGCCACCAAATGTTTTAAGCCAAGGAATAACAGCATCCCAGCAGTATTCCCAAAGGCAACACTGCTGACCTCACAGAGGAGGAATTGGGGAAGAGAGACTCTGGAGGAAAGTCAATACGTCAGGACCTCTTACTGAGCTCGGGTGGAACATAACAAGCGTTTGAACCAGGCAGGGACCATGGCCGTGGCCGTGAGAGTAGGTTAGCTGCAGGACTGGGGGCGCTTAACAATGGAGCAGAGGTTGGGAGAGAGCAAAGGGGAAGGTGCTGAAGAAGCTGCAACTCCTCTAAGGAGCTGGATGCATTCTATTAGCTCAAATCAACAGTTACAGATCAACAGTGACGCCTGTTAGGACTGGTTTAATGGGTAAGACAGTGGTGTCAGTTTTGGACATGCCCAACTCAAAGACTCCATGCACACTGCACTGTCCCTTGCACACTGGCTCAGCTGTTCTATCTCCCTGGGTGATGAATCTGATGGCTGGTCTGGGACGGGGCAAACAGGGATGTGGCTGGGACTTTAGGCCACAGGTGAGGGGCTGAGTGTAAACGAGATCAGTCCCTCGGAATGAACATGAGCCTCACATTTTCAGGTTCTCCTTCCAATCCTGATGAGAGAGGCTTTACTTTCCTACTTACATGTACCTATGCCACACACACATGCATACACATATGCACACACATGCACATGTGTATACACCTCCACACATATACACATGCACACATATGTACATAGATATACATGTGCACATATACATGCATGCACACCCCAGAAGGAAAAGAGTTTTTCATCAGGACGAGTCAATGGGTCACCACACCACAAAGCACCTCTGCCCGGGTTTCTCTGGGAACTTTCTAGGGTAGAACAAGCCTGCCTACTCCAAGGTGGACCCACCCCTCAGATAACTGGGTGGCCAGCAACATTGCAATGTCAGGACATACATCTATACAGTCCATCCTAATTTCCAAAGCACTTACATTCCCACCGAACCACGGAATAACCCTGTGTGGTGTTATCATCTCTAAAAAAGGAAACTAAGGGGCTGAGAGGTTTAGTGACCAGAAACAAAGCCCCCGATTCCATGTCAGGAGCTCCCACGGCTGCAGTGGGAGATGAGCAATAAATGCAGAAGCGACTCTGGATCACCCCCAATTTGGAGCATCAAAACCTCTATATCACCCAGTCCATCCACACATCAGCCAGCTCCATCTCCCCTGTTCCCTGGTCCCGACCTCCCACTTCAAAGAAGAAGTCTGCTGAGCCAAACGGGAGTCACCCATGCCAGAAACTGCAGAGGAGCCTGTGGCCCAACAAACAACAAACCTGAGCATGTAAGGGACAGAGAAAACGAGACAGATTTGAGTTCAGACTGAAAGAAAAGAAGCAGGAGTGCAGCGACATCTTTTTGCAGCCAGCCACCGAAGGTGCTGCCGCATTTTCCAGTGGGAAATCAGTCAACCCCAGAAGCGTCGTTTCTGGCCCTCTGCCCAGAACTAATCTGAGTCGTGACCATCCCGGGCCCGTAGGCTGGTAAGACACCCACCTCCAGCCATCTCCGCTGGCCTTGCAGGCAGTGCAGCAGCGCTGGCTCACATTTGCTGAGCAGGGGGTCCCACCGGTGAGCATCCCCGGGGCTGCTGGCCTCAAACCACAAGGGATCCAGGGAGCAGGAGGAGGCAGCGTCCGTGTCCAACAATGGAAGAGTCTGGCACTCCAGCCTGGGGCTGCCCCCCGAGGTCTGGGAAGTGTCTGTCAGGCTCTGAGAAGCCTTGAGAGTGAAGGGGAGAGAGAGGAGCCGAGGATGATCGTGGGGCCCATCTGAGCTGGCAGCCTTGGCCTCCATCTCCTCCAGGCTCTGATGAGGGCCCTCAGCCTCTCTGGAGGGTGGGCAGCCTTCTGCTTCTCCCCGCTCCCCAGCAGAGCCCAAGGAGAGGCGAATGAAACTAAAGCTGGAGGTAAAGACATCCTGAGAGCTGGCAGGGACGGAGGGGGCCTGGGGGCCACTCCCGAGGCTGCAGCTGGTGTCACTCACGTCCTCCGGGGATGGACAGCCTTTGTTCCAGGCTTCCTGGCAAGGGCTCGGGGCCTCGCGAGTGTCCATGGACGGCAACTCCCCTCGACAGCCAGTGGCCCTGGGGCCACACAGCCTGCTGAGCCTATGGGGCAGGGCAGTGCCAGCTCGGGACTGAGCCCCAAGGAGCCCTGGACTTCCTCTCACGGCCGTCAGAGGCGGTCCTCGATGCCCCACGGAGGCCAGAGCTGAGGCAGCCGTGCTCCTGGGAATGAGGCTCCCAACTGAGCGACCTCGCCACTGGCCTCCAGGGTCAAGGCCACACGGGCCGGCCCTGGACTCAGGGCCCTGAGACTCCTCACCGCATGCCCCACCCTGGGCCCGGAACGGAGCGCCCACTGGCAAGGAGAGGAACCCGATCCTGGGCCCAGCTGCGCTTCTCATGTAGCCCGGCCTCCGTGCCAGCCGCCTCCTCCGAAAACATGCTGCAGGTGGTGAGCGATCTTGGCTGCCTGGAAAGAAAGAGAAAACATCATCATAAATACACACACACACACACACACACATGTCCCTGGCTCAGCCAGAACTGGGATGGAGAACAACCCTGGGCTCAGAGGTCATCCCTTGGGCATCTGTCAAACAGAGATGCTGGCTCAGTGGTCACCAGACCAACCTGGTAAAGAAACTGATGATCCTCAGGAAGCACCCCTGGGGTGTGTAGACAGCCCAGCCTCCCAGCTCCTCTGTTCAGCAGAGCAGCTGACACGGCTATTGTGCTAACATGTCTCAAGCACAACCTCGGCAGTTCCTTCTGAGCCTCCAGCATCCTGCCTGTTGATCTTTCAGGTGCATCAGCGCTTTCATCCTGGAGTGGCCTGGAAAGCAAAGGAGCTGAAGCCGAATGCCAGCGCACTCCTCAGAAAGAGAGCCAATCACCTATGCTGGCTACTCTTAAGATATACGTATGGTTTCATTACCTGAGTTTTCCATGGCTTTGCATGCCTACGGACCGTGGAGAGCTGCCTGAGACCCTATGCCCATCAATTCATCTCACAGTGAATGACAGGAGGCCCTCTTCGATGTGTTCTCCAAACCAGGGGCTGTGTTCCCCTCCCAGCTTTGCGAGAAGGATAGAGACAGTAAAATTGTTGATGCCTCTCAGAGGCATGATGCTATAGCAGCTGAGAGCATGAGTTTTGGCACCTCATTGCCTAGTTCAAACCACATTGTGCCATTTCTTGCTGTGTGACATTTCTGAAGTTACTTAGCCTCTCTGTGCCTCAGTTTGCTAATCAGAAAAATGGAGATATCAACAGTACTTCTCTCCTAGGATGGTGGTGAGCATTAAACTAAATGAGTTACTATAGGCAGACCCCCTCAGAACAGTGCCTGGCACTAACAATAATTGTGATTAAAGTGTTATTAACAGTTACTATTTTGATATTTTGTAGCACCTCGTTACTCATGGCATATCCTCATCTGCGCTAATTTCCATAGCTCCCTACCAAAGTCATGTGAATCAACCAGGAATTGTAACATTTCTTTCACTTAAGGAAACTGAGGCTCAGAGAAATCAAACCCCTGCAAGCGGCTGAGTCTTGGGCCCTGGAACAACTCGAATCAGACTGGATGGAAGACGCAAGAGCAGACAACGTGAGGCACAGCTGTGTGTATAGGGCAGCCTGTGCTGAGAATTGGAGCAGAGCTCCCCACCCCTACTGGGTCCACACATCCTGCCCCACTTCCCAGAATACAGATGGCCTCAGATCCTTCATCAGGTAAACAGAGAGCGCTAGGCATCCAGGATCCCACTGTGTTATGACCACGCCCTGCCTTTAAGTTGCTTGATAAATGGTGAATAAATGAACGGGTGCGAGGATATATGGAGGGAAAGTAGGATGGATGGATGGATGGATGGACTGGGGCCCATCTGACCCCAAATCACATGCTTTTTCTATATCCTTTACCTCCAACGACACCACTTAGGATGACAACTTGCAATGACAAGAAGTCAAAGAAAGGTTTTATTTTTTCTTTTTTCTTATTTTTCTTTTCTTCCATCAAGGTTTGAATTGGTGGGAAAGAACATGACAAAAAGCTGCAGAAAATGTACAGAAGGAATCATTAATACATCATTTTGGACCACTCACTAGGATGGCTACTATTGAACACACACACAGAAAATAATTTAAGTGTTGATGATGATGTGCAAAAATTGAAACCAGTGTGCTCTATGGGAATGTGCACTTATGGGAATGTAAAATGGTATAGCTGAAAAGAGTATAGAAATTCCTCAAAAAATTAAAAATAGAATTACTACATGGTCCAGCAATTCCACTTCTTAGTATACACCCAAAAGAATTGAAATCAGGTTTCAAAGAGATAACTGTACCCCTGTGTTCATAGCGGCATTATTCACTATACACAAAGGTGGAAACAACCCAAGAGAGCCTTGACAAATGGACGGATGACACATGGTCTGTCCACAGGATGGGAAATTATTCAGCCTTATTTAAAAAAGGGAAATTCTGACTCCTGTTACAACATGAATGAACCTCAATCTTGAGAACATGACGTTCAGTGAAAGAAGATAGTCACAAAGGGACAAGTGTGTTTGATTCCACCTATATGAGATACCTTGAGGAGTCAAATTAATAGAGACAGAAAGTAGAAAGATGGTTGCAGGGGCTGGAGGAAGGCAGACGGCTGGAGGGAGGCGGATGTTGGGAGCTAGTGCTTGGGGGGCACAGAGCTTCACTCTGGGAAGACAACAAAGTTCTGGAGATGGACAGGGTGACAGAAACAAAGCAATGCTAACGTCTGTAATGACACTGAACTGTACACTTGAAAATGGTTACAAGGGTAATTCTGGTTATATGTGTTTCACCTCAATAAAGAAAAATTTTTTAATAGACCAAACTGGGTCACCATGCTCTGTGATCCCAAGGAGACCCATCCTCTCCCTCAATGCTCTTGCCATCTGAGGCTGTCCCCTGCACCTGGAGGTAGTCAGCACAGGGCAGAGGGATGCCAAGAAGAACTAACTCTCCTCTGCCTGTAAAACTGGCAAAATATTTTTCGAAGAACAAGGAATCCAGAAGGAAGCAGAGAGAACACTGAACTCTGGCTTCAATTACCAAAGGAAAACTATTCAGCAATTTCATACCTTCAAAACGGAGTCCTGTGAAATCTGTATTGTCTTTTGGCTTAAAGAGGCTTTAAACTAATTTTTTTATGCAAGTCCAATCATACAAATAACCCTTCTGAAGTTAAACGGGAAACGTTAAGTAGAAAATAATTTGTTTGAAATTTCACTTCTTTTCAAGTGCCTGTAGGCCCTTGGGTCTGAGTAGCCCTCCTTAAAGCTACTCAACCAAGGGTCTGGAACCTCCCCAGGCCTGGCCCAGCTGCTATCCAAGCAGTTCCCCAATGGGAGCCCGAGTTCCTGGGTGGGGGGCAGGGGTGTCCTGTAAGATGCTGTCAGGCCACAGTGTTCATCAAATGAGGGGCTGAGAGGTAGGGGTGGGGAACAGGGGTAGTCCAGCCCCTGAATCCTCCTGTACGCCAGACATCCCCCCAGGTGTGAACCTTCCCAGAATGTAACCCCAGAAACAGAGACTGTCACACGCCATCGATCCTAAGCCTCCAGAGAGGGCAGAGGAGCTAGTAGGGTTGGATCTGGAGGGCACCTGTGGAATGAGCCAGAAGGGGTATCAGAAACCCATATGGAGCACACAGCTGTTCTGAAACCTTTTTCCACTTATTTAAAAAAAAATTTTTTTTTGAGGACATTTATGATGTCCCTCTGGAGAAGGAACTGGCAACTCACCCCAGTAGTCTTGCCTGGAGAATCCCCATGGACTGAGAAGCCTGGCAGGCTGCAGTCCCTGGGGTTGCAAAAAGTCGGATGCGACTGAGCAACTTAACACACACGTGCGCACCTGATGTCCCTCTGTGCATGCATGCTAAGTCTCTTCAGCCATATCTGACTCTTTGTGACCCTATGGACTGTAGCCTACCAGACTCCCTGTCCATGGGGTTCTCCAGGGAAGAATACTGGAGTGGGTTGCCATGCCCTCCTCCAGGGGATCTTCCCGACCCAGGGATCGAGTTCTCATCTCTTAAGTCTCCCGCATTGGCAGGAGGGTTCCCAACTGGGAAGCCCCATCCCTCTAGCCAGAAACCAACTGTTACTTATCTACCCTGCCTGAAATCCACCCTGACATCCAGGCCCAGCCTTCACATCCTGCGGTTGAGGAAGGCTTCTAATGCATCAGACCTTGGAGAGAAAGAGTCCTTCTGGCACCCTGCTGTAGTCAGCTCTGGGAACACAGGTTCAAGCGGGCAGGAAGTTGACTGTGGCAAGATGAGGGAGGGACCTGAAGCCAGCTGTGCCCTCTGTTCTGTGTAAACCCAGAAAGGGCTCCAGTCTGCCCAGCTGGCCCCAGACAGGCTGAGACGGAGGCAGGGCCTCAGCAGCTGTCTCCTTCCCTTGCAGCCTCACACTCCACAGCAGGCTCTAGGGGAGGGGAGCACAGTCCTCTTACTTCCTCTCCACGGCGCAAACCGGCAGGTCCCTGCTTATGTGGGATCTCAAATCCACCCTATCCACCCAGTGAGCTCTGAGACTGAAGGGAGGGAAGGATGAGGGCTTCGACTCGGCCCAGGTGTCACGGGGCTCCCACACACAGCCCAGATAAGTTACCCAGGAGCATCTGCTTACATAATTTACGCAGAAAATTGGAGAAACCAATGTCACCAGCCCTGTCAGCAAGGATCCTGCCTGCCCCACCTCTAAGACTCTCCCTTTATCCATCCAACCCCTCCCCCATCAGCTACCTCATCCAGATTACCCAGCTCACAGGCCTTCACCAAGAGTCCACATCACTCCTCTTCCCTATTTATTAACACCCAGCTCTGTCAGTTATTCTCTTTGGTGTATATAAACTGTTCTCAATTTATGCTATAAATAAGCTCCATGAGATCCTTACAACAGCCCCCGGCCAAATCCTAGTATACAGAGAAGGCATCTAATATACGTTGACCAAATCATATTTATTTTTGACTAGGAAATCTAAACTACGCAGTTTAAGAAAACATACTCATGAATTTACTTGGAAGACCTTAAAGCCAATACCCAAGTTAAAATCTACACAAAATGCTCATGTGGGTTTGGGAAAGTTGCTCGGTGATGCTAAGGCCCTGTGGGGAAAGCAGTTCTGCCTCCTGAAGGGGAAACACAGGGACTCGGAGGCACTGCTGAGGATGTGTAGAATAGTCAGAAAAATACAACATGATGACTTCACAAAACACGACCTGTGTATAAGTGTACAGTGGAAACGTAAGTGAATATACTCTTTTCATGGAAGGAATTTTAATCCTATTTGTCACGGTCAAGGCATAGACTTTTATAAAATGTTCAGATTAACCAAAGGTTCTGGATCATAAAGAAACCACACAAGCCTGAGGATTAACTTGTTTTCCAAGAACCAGAATCCAATCATATACATTAAGCACAAGTTCCTCTTTCTCAGACAGTCCAGAGGGCACCTGGGGATTTGGAAGTGCCTCGGGGTCACTGTAGTAAGAATCTGGTGAGCGAGACAAGTGCTAGAGAAAAATAAATCAAGCTTTACTGCGCTTCCATTTTAATTGTGCAATCCACGCCAACAAAACCAGTCCTCACTGAACACAGGATACTGGATGGGGATGCAGACAAGGGCAAGACACCACCCCCGACCCCAGATTGCTTACGATCTAGCACGGGATGTAAGTCATGTACAAAAACTGTCCCAAGATGGAATGACTACTCAACCACAGAGGACAGAGAATTCCATTTGAAGTTAACTAGTGGAGTTATCTGGAGCTTCCAGGTGGTGCTAGTGGTAAGGAACCTACTTGCCAATGCAGGAGACATGAATTCGATCCCTAGGTCAGGAAGATCCCCTGGAGGAGGGCATGGTAACCCACTCCAGTATTCTTGCCTGGAGAATCCCAGGGACAGAGGAGCCTGGCGGGCTACAGTCCAGGGGGTCCACACAGAGTCGGACACGGCTGAAGCGCCTGAGCACATACACAGTGGAGTTGCCCAGTTGGCTCAGCTGGTTAACCTGACAGTTCTTTGCCTTTCAGCAAAGCAGAGGGCTCTCTTAGCTCCAGAGTACTCCTCACTGTATGTGCTACCCCAAAACTCACCTCCTGGAGTTAAAGGAAGGATAGGGTGAACACAGACCGTTCCGGGGGAGACAGGACAACTCTTACAAGCAACCTGGGCCCAAGAGCCCCCCGTCAGCCTGACCAGAACCTCCTGGGCAGTGAGACTCGCTCCTTCCCGGTCTTCCAGGAAAGCTTCCCTGCCCCCTCCTCTATCCTCAGGGGGACCTCCCTAAACCTCGCCCACGTCTCACCCCTCTGAGCGCCTGCCTCTCGGAGGAACCAGACCCTGTCCTGAGGGAGCGTGGGGAGTGCTCAGGGCCCCCGTCCTCCTGGGAGCGGGCAGTGGCGACCACGCAAGCACACGGAGGAACAGAGACGGGGAGGGGGACGGGCAGCCTGGCGGTGCCCGGCCACGTAACAGAGCCCTGGCTTGGTCAGCGGGGTCTTGGAGTGACATTTAGATGGGATCTGACAGTGAGCGGGCGGCAGGGAGGCCACGGGGGAGGCTGCTGGGAAGATCCTGAGAGAGGAAGGGGCAGAGCTGCAAGGGCAGGGGGGGACCCTGGTGACAGGCAGGTGGCAGGATGGAGCCAGCCGCGGCATCCAGCTGCAGCAGGACTAGCTCTTTGTCCTGAGAGTGATCTCTGGATGGAAAGACGCGGGATCTGACCTGCATGTTTTCCGAGATTCCCTCTGTGGAGGAGAGACCAGACAGGAACAAGAAAGGACACAAGGACAGCAGTTAGGAGGCCCCAAACTCAGGGCAAAGGAAGCCCGTAGCTTCCTCCACACAGCAGGAGGGCACCGCGCCAGGAGGCACCGTCCTCCTGATGTCTGCATCCCGCTCTGCGCCACAGCCACTCCAGGATTCTTGGCGACAACGGGCAGGGAGAACACTTTCTTCTGAGCATTATGGGCACGCTGCCCACCCTCCACCACCCTCTGTTGAGGCAGGTGGCAGGATGGAGCCAGCCGCTGCATCCAGCTGCAGCAGGACTAGCTCTTTGTCTGTGCCGGGTCTTAGCTGTGGCACATGGGCTCTTCATGAGGTCATGAAGGATCTTTCACTGCGTTGCTTGGGCTCCCTCTCCACTGCAGCATGGGCTAGTGCAGCACACAGGCTCAGTCGCTCCGTGGCATGTGAGATCTTAGTTCCGCGACCGGGGATCGCACCCACGTCCCCTGCATTGCAAGGCAGATTCTTAACTGCTGGACCATGAGCAAAGTCCCCAAGAAACATTTAGGCAAAGAAATATTTCAGGGCCAGATAAATGATATTCTCAATCTTTCTACAAAGAATCCTTCAGAATCATCCTAACTAGTTTACCAAGATGTCTACATTTTTAAAAATATCCATTAAGTCAAAAATGTCTTTCTTTTTCCTTGTCAGCTTCTACCATTATACACATATCCATATAAAACTCCCCATACCTAACACAAGCCAGCCTCATCCTCAAGAACCTAAGCTTAAATCAGGGGCTAAAATCAGAAGTCCAACAGGAAGTATATTTTCAACAGTGTCATCAGTGGGCAGGGAGGACCAGGGTGTGTGTGTGTGTGTGTGTGCGCGCACACATGCGTACTTATGGGTGAACACATGTTAGAGTGTAATAAAAAGACACATGCATGTGTGCATGTACACACACAAGTATGTATGGGAATGTAGATTATATGTAGACACGAGCTTCCCTGGTGGCTCAGTCAGTAAAGAATCTGCAGGTAGAGGGAACAGCAAGTATACGAGAATGGCACAATTCTTTCTCAGGGTCACTGAGAGTTGGCAGGCAAGGCCACTGGGGAAGAAGGGATGGCAGGCTGTGGGCAAGCCTGGGGGGCTTCCAGGTGGAGGCAGGGAAGGGACCTGTGCTAGAGAGAAGAGGAATGAATGAGAACAGAAGAGCCTGGAGAAAGGACAGCGCCAGCTAAGGAGGAATTCTGGAAGGAGGGGAGGGCTCAGGAGAGAAAGAACCAGAAGGGAGGGAAGCCACTGGTGATTCCAGAAGGTGTTGGGTGAGGGACACCACTTACACCAACGCAGTCTGTGTGTCCAGCTGCTGTCACTGCTATCCTTGGCTTTAGTTCTGCAGCTGAAATGCTGAGATTTTAGATCAGTGGCTCCCAAACAAGGCTGCACGTTAGAGTCACTTTTAAATGGCATCTTTTAAAAATTCCACAGTCCAGGCCACAACCCAGGCTGATGACATCACAGAGTTGGGGAGAGGGACTCAGGCCTGAGTCCTTTGGAGGTTCCCTAAGTGACCCCGTAGGCAGTGGGACTGGGAGCCTCTGCTTTATGGGGGAGTCCTGAATAACCTCCTGGAACACTTGGGAGTTCAAGCCTATCATGAACTTATTCACAGCACTGTAGATCATGTTTCTTTGCAGAATCTTCCTCTTTCGTTTCTTGAAATGCAGCTGTAGTTGTTGCCCACTACATGCGGACCAAGTGTGATCTGTATTTAAAACTTGTCTCCATCTGTTCTAAATCTTCTCCCCCACATAGGGTTTCCACTTTCTATAAGACAATGGGAGGCCTGGGCACCGCCCACCTGCGCCCCTGGCCCCCGACATGACCACCCATGAGGAAGGCCTGGGATGCCGGCAGCTTTCTCACTTCCCCCGTCTGCAGTCAGGATGGCAGGGCCCAAATACGCTTCAACATTCAGCCCACTTTGGTGTTTTAGGGTCAAACCCACACATGCACCATGCAGTGTGGGATCCTGGATAGGATCTGGGAACAACGAAAGGATATTCGTGGAAAGTTGGTGAAACTCAAATAAAAGCTGGAGGTTAGCTCATTGTACCAATGTTAATTTTCTAGTTTTAATTATCCTACCAAATACAGGGCTTCCCAGGTGGGACAGTGGTAAAGAATTCATATACCAATGCAGGAGACCCAGGAGATGCCGGTTCGATCCCTGGGTTGGGAAGATCCCCTGGAGGAGGAAATGGCAACCTACTCCAGTATTCTTGCCTGGAAAACTCCACGGACAGAGGAGCCTGGTGGACTACAGTCCATGGGGTCACAAAGAGTCAGGCATACATAACTTAGCAACTGGACAACAGCAAATATATAATATATATTATAACATATTATATATGTTAGCATACAGAAACCTGGGTGAAGGAAACTGTATTATCCTTACTACTTTCCTATAAATCTATAAATATTCCAAAATAAAAAGCTTATTTAAAAAGCATGTACATACCCGCACACAAATTATGGACATGTGTTTTTCAGTAGGAAATGGTATGGGCTCTGGAGACAGAAAACCTGCATTTAAAATTTCTCTCTGCCACTTCCAAGTGAGTGCTGGGTTGGGTTACTTGCGACTCTGCCGCTTGTGTTATCTGGTCTGTCACCTGGGGCTCCACCTCATGGCATTGCTGAGACAATAGAGGAGGTTATTCGTTTCACTGCCCTCTGCCGAGCCTGGCACAGAGTAATCATTCAAAAGCTATTTTTACTTGCAATTCAGGAATAAAGCAAAAATACCATCTTAAAGCCAAGGCACCTGGACATGGCCCCCTGTAGGCAGTGAAAATGAAAGTGTTAGTCGCTTAGTCGTGTCTCTTTTCAACCCATGGACTGCAGCCTGCCAGACTCCTCTGTCCATGGAATTTTCCAGGCAAGAATACTGGAGTGGGCAACCAATTCCCTTTTCCAAGGGATCTTCCCGACTCAGGGATTGAACCCAGGTCTCCTGCACTACAGGCAAATTCTTTACCATCTGAGCCACCAGGGAAGCCCTGTAGACAGAACTTAAGGTAAAGATAAACCAGAGCAGGAGGAGGTTCTTGGAGGCTAATACACACGGCATCTAGCATGGTATCCCTAGACACTTAACCCACCCACTCTCGTTGGCCAATACCTGCCCATCTCTCTGATCCAATGTCCTGAGTTCTCTTTTCTTTCCTTTTTACCCCTGGATCTCCTTCCTCCAGGTGAAGCAAGTAGTAGAGGAATTTAGCAACTAGAGACTCATAAAGCCTGTGAAAGGGTTTGCTCTGAAATCACTGCGCAGCCTCTCTCCACAGCACTATTAATTCTCATAAACGATTGTCTTTTTCTTTCCATGCAAAGTGCGACTCAAAAATCCGATCACCATCTGAACCCCCTCAAGAGTGCTGTTAGCTCCAGATGGGTGTCGCTAATGAATTTTTTAACTGCCACCCTAATAAAATATGGATGAACCAGAAGGAGCCCTCTCTGTAGCTGTTACTTCAAAGCAAGTTTCTGTTCTTATTTTTGCAGCAAAGAACCGTAAGCTCTCACATCCACCCTAACAAAAGAGAGCTTTGCTCAGACTTGTCCATCTGTAAAGTTCACAGTTACCTTTTTAATGCTGTATTTTATGCACCGGCTTATTTTCATGGCTTTCTAAATGCCCCGTCTTGCATGCCAAATTTGAGATGTGTTTATTAAAAAATGCTCTTAAGTTGTCAGCCCTTCACACATAAGTAGTAGCCTGTCCTTCTAGGAAGTCTCTACTTCGCACTAAATTTTTATAATACTCAGAATTTAAGCCCATATCAAAGGTTTGTGCCACTTTAAATGCCTGTCCTTAAAAATAATATAAGCAGCAAATGTCTGCTCTATGGTTTCCTACTAGAAAACGAGAGGAAATTTGGTATTTTTTTCCACACTCCAGTGGAAATACTTGATGCCCTGGTGTGAAGAAATTAAATGATCCCTATGTTATAAAGATGCTCTAAGCCACTGTGAGCATGGGGGAGGGTGCTGAGGGTGACCTGTCACTTAACTGGGTCTTAGATGTAAGGAAATATTTTACAGCAGAATATGATTGTCTTTCATCTGCACCTGAGGATTCTTCTCTCATAAAACTTTTCTAGTCTCACTTCATATTGAGATACTATATATAGCATCCAAGTTTTAAGAGGCCATCTCTCCATCCAGGAAGCTCAAATCTTTCCGATTGATTCAAACGCCATTAGCATTTGGAGTGGATGAAAACTAGGCAGGGGCTGGACTGGAGTTAACCTCTGCACCCCCTACACAGAAGGGGTTTGTTTAAACAGTCCTACTTTCTGGAAGACAGAAGTGGGGAATACTTAGGATGTTTAAGAGAGCAAACTGTTTTCAAGTACCCATTTACATTCACACAGCACAAACTAATTATACAGAATCCTTGTGTCTTCTTGCCTTTGGAGTGCCTCTTCACTCTGGAATCAATTCGAACAAAGCAATACATTTTACTCTTAAGCATAAGTCTCCATGGATGCTTTGATGCTTAAATATCTCAAGTGTGCTTTGGTTATATCAATATGTTTCCATACTGTGGAAAGCAACTAAACATCTTCACTCAACTCCTTTTGAAAGCTTTTGTTCTCAAAATGAGATATATTTTGTGATTTTTTTTTATAAAGATGAGATTCTAGTGTCTCCACCAGTCACTACTATCAGGGGGGGTATCACAGAAAACTCTCAGATCAGGACCATCTGCCAAGGGGGGCAAAGAGCCGGAGATGCTGGCTGCTCCCCTGGAGGCTGGCATTCAGAGCATGGTGATGACACCCCCAGATATCACAGTCAGGCCAGGCCAGCACAGAGCCAGGTCGCCCGGGGAATCATTCCTGCAGTCCAGGCTTCCCAGAGAGCTGCGTGTGCATCGAGGGATGCGCTGGCCCAGCAGGCACACACAGGAGTTCAAGCCACCCACGGGACCAGGCCCCACAGTCAATCATTCATGAGGCTCAGCATCCCAGGAATAACAAGAATTGCAAGAGGAAGAATGACATTCTCAAGAGAGTCTGGGACGTCCCTGGTGGTACAGTGGATGAGAATCTGCCTGGCAATGCAGGGGACGTGGGTGCAATCCCTGGTCTTAGAAGATCCCACATGCTGTAGGGCAACGAAGCCCATGGGCCACAACTACTGAGTCAGTGCTCTAGAGCCGGGGAGCTGCAGCTCCTGAGACCGCGTGCTGCAGCCTCTGAGGCCCTGCACTCTGGAGGCCATGCTCTCTGACAGAAGGAGCCTCTGCCATGAGACGCTCCAGCGCCACAACTCCAGAGTCGGCCCGCTCCCGGACACTGGAGAAAGCCCACGTGCAGCAACAAAGACTGAGCGCAGCCAAAAATAAATAAAATAAATACTTTTTTAAAAAAGAGAGTCTGAACCTACCTCTGCCCCTCAGAGCTCCTTGGCTTGTCAAAGTAAACCTTCTTTGAACTTGGTTTTCTCAGCTGGAGGCTGTTAACAATCTCCTCACAACAGAGAGGCCCTCGAGAGCTTTGCTCTGAGCCACATCTGGCCTCACATGGACCACGATGCGGAGCTGCCTGTCTGCCCTGCAGACAGGAAGGTTCCCACCGGTCCCCACCCTCTCCCCCGGCCCAGGAGGGTGAAAACAGTGCTTTCGTCCTCTGTGCTCCTGGTCAGTGTTCCCTACTCCCCAGCGGGGGAGCACCTCTGTGTTAGCATCTTTCTCCAGATTAGACCCACACGGTGCGTAAGATGTCAGTTTTGTATTTATGAGCACATTCCAGTCCTGCCTTCTGGACATTGCAGCCATGTCACCTTGGAGCCACGATGTCTACAGACAAGCCCTGTTTCCTCCAAGGATGACTAACCTCGTCTGTCAGGTATGAGGTTCCCAGTTCAAGACTCACAGAAAGGATCTGGCTGCACAGACAAGAGCTGGATTCTGTCAGCTCCCATCTGGGTGACGTGAGAAAGTGACTCAGCCCACTTATGCTTCAGTTTGTTTGTGTATAAAACAGCCAAGGGACTTCCCTGGTGGCCCTGTGCTTAAGAATACACCTGCCAATGCAGGGGACATGGGTGTGACCCCTGATCTGGGAAGATCCCACATGCTTCAGGGCAAGTAAACCCACGAGACACAGTTACTAAGTCCACGCACACTCAACAAGAGAAGCCACTGCAATGAGAAGCCTGTGCACCACACCTAGAAAGTGGCCCGCGGGGAGCAAGAGACCCAGAACAGCCGAAAATAAAGAAATAAAGGGCATAATCCCCATACCTTGACGGACGGTTCTGAAGATATGATAAAATCACTGACGTGTATTTTCAAAAGCCCATCAGAGTTTGTGATTAGTGGTGACACAGGCTCAAAAAATTTGCTTCTTTCCTCAAGTTCTTGGGCACCGGAAGACATCGTTTTATTCTAATAGCATCTTACAATTTTCCTGAACAGTGTTATTGATGTTACTCAGTGTTTCCAACAGTCCGCTGCTTCAGACTTAGTTTTGTGTTGTTGTTGTTGTTTTTTCTCTTGTTATCTTCCTACTAGGGTAGAAGGCAGCAGAGAGAAAATAAATGGGTGACTATGAAAGCACAGAAGTTCATGGAAATTCCCAAATTATCAGAAAGATATCACACGTCTGTAAGCAATTTCCGACAAATATAAGAAACTCCTGAAGATTTTAACTGATCTATATTTTCCCCTAGAGGTACAGAAATCCTTGCCATGTGCATGCCTCAACCAGCCACTGCTTTGAAAACTTTCTCATGTTCCTTAAGGGAACTATTAAGGGAAAGAATGACATTTCACACTTTTTTCTGAACACTCAGAATCAAGGGTTTTGCCCCTCTCTCTCTTCATTTACCTTTTCAGTCTTGAGCTATTTTTCTCAACTTCCATCAATACCAAAGGCCGATTCCTTTTTTAAAAACGTGTTTAATAGCAAAAGCAAACTAGATGAGTCTGTTTTTCTCTAGAATGGGTTTTAAACCTTGAGTTAACTCTCACTAAGGGAATAGAGCTTCCTCTGTACACAGGCTATTTTGAAACAAATGAGGCAATCTTGGATAATAAATTGGCTTTAATTCACTTATTAACTGAAGGAACGTGAAAATGAGATCAGACAATTGCTGAGGTGTTCTTTAAGAAATCTGGGAGAACAGGAGATACTCCAACAGACTGGAAACACAAAAGCACCCTCCCGGGTTCTAAAAAGGGAAATAGATCCTTCCTGCAAATTGAAGCCTAGCAACTGCAAATCAATGTGCAGGACACACACACCAGATGAGCTGCCAAAGGTTAATCACAGGGATGTTATATGAACACTTACAAATGGAGGGAGCCTACACGGCTTATTCAAAGTAAATCGTGTCTGGGACTTCCCTGGTGGTCCCGTGGGTAAGAATCCAGCTTGCAATGCAGGGGATATGGGTTCCAGCCCTGGTCAGGGAACGAAGATCCCACATGCAGGGGAACAACTAAGCCCATGATTTATAGCTAGAGAGTCTGCTAGAGATCCCACATGCCACAACTAAGACTCGATGCAGCCAAATAAACAAATGCTTTATTAAAAAGGTGAATCATGTCCAACTAACTTTATTTAAGCAAGAACTAATAAAAGGAAAAAGACAGTAGAGAGAGATCAGTCAAGATGGCAGAGCAGAAGGACCCTGAGCTCACCTCCCTTCATGGGCACACCAAAATCACAACTATATTTATGGGACAATCAGCAATGAAAAATACCTCCCACAGCTAGAAGACATAAAGAACGAAATACCACAAGACAGCTAGGGAGGGATGGACTCGTGACATAGTCAAGTCCCTCCTCCCATCCTGGGTGGGTAACACACAAGCTGGAGAAGGTTGTGATCACAACTGCAGAGGTTTTCCCAAAGGAGTGAGGGGTCTGAGCCCCAAATCAGGCTCCCTAGTCCGAGGGCCCTGCCTGGGAAGATGAGCCCCCAGAGCATTTGGCTTTGAAAGGCCAGCAGGGCATCTCAGAGAGCTGGGGTAGTAGAGACTCTGCTTTTAAAGGGTTCACACAAAATCTCACGTGTTCTGGGTCCCGGGGCAGAAGCAGTGATTTCACGGGAGCCTGGGTCAGACCTACCTGCTGATTCTCAGAGAGTCTCCTAAAGAGGCAGGAGACAATTGCAGCTCACCCTGGGAACACAGACAGTGGTGGCAGGTGTTTGGGGTGAGCTCTTTCTTCTACCGTCTGGGCACTGGTGCCAGCACCAGCCACTGTAGAATCCTCCCTCTAGCTCACTAGCCCCAGGACCCAGCCCTGCGCTGGGCCAACAGCCTACAGGCACCAGAGCTGAGATGCCTCAAGCCAAGCAACTAACTGGGCAGAGACATAGCCTCACTCACCAGCGAACAAGCTGCCTTAAGACTCCTTGAGCTACAGACACTTCTGGACACGGCCTGTCCCCTGGAGGGCCCAGGACCCAGAACCACCTACCAGTGGGCAGGCACCAGTCCCTGGACGCCAGCCTAGCCCTCCAAGGAGCCTGCTCCAGCCTCCAGACCAGCCTAACCCACCAGGGGACAGACACCAGACACAAGAAAACCACAGTCTCAGGGCCTGTGGAACCAACCTGCCCACTGGGGCCGACTGGACTCTGGCCCCACCCACTAGCAGGACACCCCTGATCCTGTACCCAACTATGTCTAGTAACTGACCCCCACACACCAACAGTCCAACGCCACTTCAGTGAGTCCCGGGCCCTACAACCAGACTCAAGACAAGCTCTGCCCACCAGCAGACCCAGCACTAACCCCAGGTCCTGGCTTCACCCACCAACGAAGTGGCAATTGTCCCAGAGTCTCCAAACCATGACCCCACCCCTCAGTGGGCCAGCAGTGGCCCTGGGGCCCTCCTGGGTTTGGCAGTCAGTCACCCCACGACCTGGCCTCTGCCAACAAGTGGCCTGCAGCCTTCATACAAGGCAGATCCTGGCAACCAATCAAACTGGGAGCCAACCAAGCCTACCAGACTACCCACAGAGTCAGCCCCCCACAATAGAAGGACCCAAGATGCCCTCATAGAAGGAAGCCCTAGAGCATACTGCTTGGGCAACAAGAGGGCAATGCACTGCTGGGACACAGAACATCTCCTACCGCAGGCCACTTCTCCAAGGCTGGGAAACACAACCACCAGATACATAAAAATCAAAACAGCAAGCTAGGGGGAAAGGCGAAAGAGGACCATGTTCCATAAAGAAGAGAAGCCCAGAAGAAGAATGAAGTGAAGTGGAGCTAGGCAGTCTACCCAGTAAAGGGTTCAAGGTAATGATCCTGAGTGCATGCTAAGTCACTTCCCTCGTGTGCAACTCTGTGCAACCCTCTGGACTGAGGCCTTCCAGGCTCCTCTGTCCATACCTTCCAGGCAACAGTACTGGAGTGGGTTGCCATGCCTCTTCCAAGAATAACCATAAAGATGATCAAAGAACTTGGGAGAAGAATGGATGCACAGAACAAGAAGTTAGAAGTTTTTAACAGAGTCAGAAAATATAAAGAACAACTAAACAGAAATGAAGAATACAATAACAGAAATGAAAAGTAAACTAGAAAGAATTAACAGTACACTAAAAGATATAGGAAAATGGATCAGTGGTCTGGAAGACCAGAGCAGTGGAAATTACTGAAGCTGAACAGAAAAAAGAAAGAAAAGACAGTTTAAGAGACCTCTGGGACAACATCAAGCATACCAACATTCACATTACAGAAGTCCCAGAAGGAGGAGAGAGAGAGAGGACCTGAGAAAATATTTGAAGACATTATAGCTGAAATACTCCCTAACATGGGAAAGGAAAATGTCACCCAAGTCCAGAAAGCATAGAGACTTCTATTCAGGATGGGGTCAAAGAAAAACATACCAAAACACACTGTAATTTAAATGGCAAAAATTAAAGAGAGAATATTAAAAAGCTGCAATGGAAAAGCAACAAATAATATACAAGAAAACTCCCATAAAGCTATTAGCTTATTTTTCAGCAGAATCTCTCCAGACCAAAAGGGAATGGCATGATATATTTAAAGTAACAAAAGGGGAAAATCTATAACCAAGAATATTCTACTCACAAGGTTCCAATTCAGACTTGATGGAGAAATCAAAATCTTTACAGACAAACAAAAGCTAAAAGAGTTCAGCACCACCAAACCAGTTTTACAAAAAATGATAAAGGAACCTCTTTAAAGTTAAAAAGAAAAAGCTAAAACTAGAAACATGGACATTACAAAAGAGAAGCCTCATCAGTAAAGGCAAACATATAGTAAAGATACAAAACTATCCATACACAAAGCTAGTAGGAAGGTTAAAAGACAAAAATATTAAAGTCACCATATCCACAATAAGCAGTTAAGGGACACAAAAAACAATTTGATGTAAAACATGATATTAAAAACAGTAATTGTGATGGGAGGAGAGTACAAACTCAAGGTTATGAAAAAGAATTTGAAATTAAGAGATATTATTTTAAAGAATGAAATGAGAACACTCTCTAACACCGTATATAAAACTAAACTCAAAATGGATTAAAGACCTACATGTAAGACCAAAACCATAAAACTCCTAGAAGAAAACATAGGCAGAACACTCTTTGGCATAAATCGTAGCAATATTTTGGGGGATCTGTCCCCTAAAGCAAAAGAAATAAAAGCAAAAATAAACAAATGGGACCTAATTAAATTTAAAAGCTTTTGCACAGCAAAGGAAACCATCAATGATATGAAAAGACAACTACTGAATGGGAGAAGATATTTGCAAATGATATGACTGGTAAGAAGTTAATATCCACAATATATAAATAGCTCATGTAACTCAACATCAAAAAAAATAAACAACCAAATATAAAAAATGGGCATAAGGTCTGAATAGACTTTTTTTTCCAAAGAAGACATACAGATGGTCAACAGCACATGGAAAGATGCTCAGAATTGTTAATCATCAGAGAAATGCTAATTAAAACCACAATGAGGTGTCACCTTACACCTATTAGAATGGCTATCATCAAAATGAACACAAATAACAAATGTTGGTGAGGATATGTAGAAAAAGGAACTCTCAAACACTGTTGGTGGCAATGTAAATTGGTGCAGCCACTATGAAAAACAGTTTAGAGATTCCTCAAAAAGCTAAAAATAGAACTACCATATGATTCAGGAATTCCCCTATTGGGTATCTATCTGAAAAAAAACAAAAGCACTAATTTAAAACATAGAGCACCCCAATGCTCATAGCATTGTTTGCAAATTTCCAAGATGTGAAAGCAACCTAAGTGTCCATCAACAGGTTAATGAATAAAGAAGTGGTACATATATACAACAGAATCCTTTTCAGCCATAAAAAAAAAGAATGAAATAATGCCATTTACAATAATTACAATGCCATTGGGACTTGGAGGGTCCAAACTAGTGGTTACCAGTGGGGAGAGGGAGGAGGTAGAGGCAAGATGGGGTAAGGGATTAAGAGGTATAAACTACTATGTATAAAATAAATAAGCTACAAAGATATTTACAACACAGGGAATACAACCAATCATTTATAATAACTTTAAATGGAATGTCTGTATAGTCAAAGTTATGTTTTTGCCAGTAGTCATGTATGGATGTGAGAGTTGGACTATAAAGAAAGTTGAGCAGTGAAGAACTGAAGCTTTTGAACTGTGGTGTTGGAGAAGACTCTTGAGAGTCCCTTGGACTGCAAGTAGATCCAACCAGTCCATCCTAAAGGAGATCAGTCCTGGGTGTTCACTGGAAGGACTGATGCTGACGCTGAAACTCCAATACTCTGGCCACCTGATGTGAAGAACTGACTCATTGGAAAAGACCCTGATGCTGGGAAAGACTGAAGGCAAGAGGAGAAGGGGACAACAGAGGATGAGATGGTTGGATGGCCTCACCAACTCAATGGACATGAGTTTGAGCAGGCTCCAGAAGATGGTGAAGGACAGGGAAGCCTGGCGTGCTGCAGTCCACGAGGCTGCAAAGAGTCAGACACGACTGAGTGACTGAAGAACAATAAGTCAAGTCCAGTAAATCAGGGGAAAGGTGGTAGACATAGATTTCTGGATTTCACCCAGAAGATCTGAAAAAGACTCCCCTAATTTCCCTGTTTGCAGGTGAAGGCTGGAAGTAGGACAGGTAGGAGAGGCAAGTGGGTTCATAGCTGGTGAGTGACAGGTCTGGGCAAAAGGGCCCCGAGTCTTGGATGGACGGCTGGCTAGAGGGTCCCAGCTCCCTGATGCGGGACTCTTTCCTTTGCCCTATGCTCTCCAACATGATGGATTAGAGTTAATTAAGACCGGAAAAGGTTTCAAAAGGGAGGAGACTCATATAACTGCTATATGCTATGACAAAGAAAAATAATTCAACTAAACAATGGGAGGAGAAGGGAGAGGACTATAATATACCTGCCATACACTCAAACTACCAGTGTAACCAAGAAGGACCCTATGGAGTACTCCCAGGGACAGACACCCCTCCCGCCCCACACCGTTTATCCTCTGCTGTAGTTTCTCTTTGTAGTACCCAGATAACAGTATCTCAAGCATACTTTCTGAGTTTTTTAGATACTAAAACCACCACCAAATGGAAGAAATTGCTGCTTGATGATCATGAGCACATAGCCCCCAGACCTTCTGGCACCAAATGACTGACCACCATCAACCAACCAGATAATTGAACAGCAGTTGATCACATACCCTGAAACACCCCTCTCTCACCTGGCACTTAAAAATGCTTTGGGGAGTTCAGGACTTTCGAGCACAAGCCACCCATCCTCCTTGTGTTGGCGCCTTACAATAAACACTACTTTCCTTCACCACAACCCAGTGTCAGTAGATCGGCTTTACAGAGTGCCAGTGAGTAAACCCAAGTTTGGTTCAGTGACACCAGGACAAGGGAAATCCAGCTTAAGGGGAAAAGATGTCACCCAGGGCGGCAATGGAACAAAGAAGGACCCTTAGGGTTGGAAGACAAGACAAGGACAGGGTAAGCCCTCCACCAGAAAGCCTCTGAAGGGTGCACACCAATGGTGCGCATGGGCCTCTGACATTCTCCATCATGGCAGTATCCATGAGGATGCAGGCAATGCCACCAGGTGCTTCTAGGAACGCTCAGCCTCCCCGAGAGACCTGCGAGCCAAGGAAACTTTGACAGAAAACGTGTGTATGAAGGAAAAGTTTACAGAATTATATAGACGTACATAGGGAAGATCCCCTGGAGAAGGGCATGGCAACCTACTCCAGTATTCTTGCTTGAAGAATCCCATGGACAGAGGAGCCTGGCTGGCTATAAGTCCATAAGGTCACAAAGAGTCAGACAGGACTAAAGTGACTAAGCACGCATGCATGCATACACATATACTCATATATATAATTATAAAACAAACCATTTTCTTGGAGTCAAATATCAACCTACCACTGTTTCCACAAGAAATCTTCCTTCATGCCTAGATTCCTATCTCAGAATGCACACTCACAACCAGAGAGGCCCCAGAGCAAGGCAACTCTGAGAAGTGTGCTAGGATAGGGTTGGGGGCACAGGCAGCAAGCGGAACCCCAGGGCCCAGTGCTCAGCCCAAGGGAAAACAGATGTGCTGTTTTTTCAAAACACCAACATAGTGTGACACTGTGCGGTTAGGAGGAGCCTAGCTTGAGAGCAGGACACACAAAGGATGTGTGTGAAACCATGCAAAGGCCACACAAGCTGCATGCAGAGTATTGAGGTCCTCTGCTTTTCATTATCAATCATATATTTCAAAGAGAGATGTTCTTTGCATATACTTACAATTGGAACTCTCTAATCAGCTTTGGTTTAAATCCACCAATCCAGAGATTATGTTTGTGGGCACATTTTCAATTATACAACTAATCCTGGGAGAGGACCAGACAGGATCAAAATCAGGGGTGAGTCTGGATGGGAGTGGGGTGGAAACAAAGGGTCATCAGGAACACCACACAAACCCCACTCCGTGTAGGAGGTGAATTTCAAGGTTATTTTTGTCAGGCTTTGTCATTACATTGGCTATACGTGCATGCTCAGTCGCTTCAGTAGTGTCTGAGTCTTTGAGATCCTATGGATGGTAGGCCACCAGGCTACTTCTGTGCATGGGATTTTCCAGGCAAGAATACTGGAGTGGGTTGCCTTGCCCTCCTCCAGGGGATCTTCTCAACTCAAGGATCGAACCAGCATCTCCTGCATTACAGGCAGATTCTATACCACTGAGCCACTGGGGAAGCCTTATATTGGCTGTAAGTTTATTTAAATATATTCTTAAGCAGAACCACATACATGTGGCCACAAAAGTATAAAAGCTATTTTTTTCATAACATCCTTCTGTGCTCAGTATAGCACTGGGTGCTTTATGTACCCAAGGGCTCCAATAAGCCGCAAAGAGTGATTCTGACAGTGTCCCAGGTCTGAAACTGCATACCTGGGTCAGAGCCAGCCTGATGATGGAACATAAAGAAAAACCATTTGCCCATGCACTTAAGTTTCTGTTTAAATGAGAGCCCACCAGGCTCCTCTGTCCATGGGATTCTCCAGGCAAGAATACTGGAGTGGGTTGCCATTTCCTACTCCAGGGGATCTTCCCCACCCAGGGATCGAATCAAGCCTCTCATATCTTCTGCACTGGCAGGTGGGTACTTTACCACTAGTGCTGCCTGGGAAGCCTTTAAATGAGATAGGACATGAGAAAACACATTTAAGCTGAAATGTGTTATAGAAATGAAAAGTTTTCCTAATGCTATTTTCTAAGATTGATAGCCCAGTTTTATCCCAGTAGCTTATGAATCAAACACTGTTATCGCAACAGTCTGGTTACTTCCCATGATACTGCATCCCCATGACCACCTTCCCCTCCATATCATCAAGCGTTATGGTACACCCAACAGATGTGATCTTGAAAATAACTCAGAATGCAAGACATGAAAATAACACCAAAAACCAGCTTGATTCCCCCATGCCCCTCCCCGGTTACTTGAAGATCAGCAGCCGTGATGAATGATAGTAACTACCAGGACCAGGAAGTTTACGACCAGTCAACTACTTCAGCAGAAACAAATAGTCATCAGTGTCCTTCACCCTGGGAAGGCAACAGTACTTAAGACAGAAATTTGGGAAAAACTAGCCAAAATGTACAAGATAACACCAGATGTATCTTTGTATTTGGATTCAGAACCCATTTTGGTGGGGGCAAGGCAACTGGCTTTGGCATGATTTACGAATTCCTTTATGATCACGCAAAAAAGAATGAGCCCAAACACAGGCTTGCAAGACACGAACTGTATGAGGAGAAAAAGACCTCAAGGAAACAGTGAAAGGGATGCAAAAACAGAATGAAGAAGGTCAGGGGGACTGCAAAGGTCATTGTTGGTGCTGGCAAAAAGAAGGAGCAAAGATTCTGCAGTGACTGTATTTGTGGTGATTGTGCAGATTATTCATGAGAGGATTAATAAACTTAGACCTTTTACAAAAAACAAAAAAAGCTTGATGAACTTGACATCATTATATGTGCACTTACTCCTTCAACATTCACTGAGCCAAGAGCCAAGCACATTCTAACCTCTGCATGTTTATGTCACTTTATCCTCACCAAAACCTCAATAAGGTCAGGATTATCATCACCCCATTTCAAAAATAAGATTACTGAGGCTTATGAAAGAGAAGAAATTTGTCCAAAGTCACACCACTACTTAATGCTGGAGTCAGGAGTGGGAAGCCTGGCCTCCACTCAACCTCAACCCTGTCCTGCAGGTAACAGACCATGACGCTGGAATGAGAGTCTGGGGTACAAACAGATCTCTTAGAGCTGAGACTGGACCTCAAGGAGTATGTAAGGCCTGTATGACATTTGCTAACACTCATGCAATTCCCAAAGCAGAAGTGCTCAGTGATACTTACTGATTACATGTAAAATATTCCAGAACAAGGAGATTGCAAACATCACTAAGTTGGACCATAATGAAGGCTGAGTGCCAAAGAATTGATGCTTTTGAACTGTGGTGTTGGAGAAGACTCTTGAGAGTCCCTTGGACTGCAAGGAGATCCAACCAGTCCATCCTAAAGGAGATCAGTCCTGGGTGTTCATTGGAAGGCTGATGCTGAAGCTCCAATACTTGGCCACCTGATGCGAAGAGATGACTCATTGGAAAAGACCCTGAAGCTGGGAAAGATTGAAGGCAAAAAGAAAAGAGGGCAACAGAGGGTGATCTGGGTTAGACAGCATCACCAACTCAACAGACATGAATTTGATCAAACTCTGGGAGGTAATGAAGGACAGGCAAAACTGGCATGCTACAGTCCACGGGGTTGCAAAGAGTCAGACACGACTTAGTGACTGAACAACAATAGCTCTAAGAAAAATAGCACCAAGCAATAATGTCCAAATGTAACTACCCTGAAGGATTTATAAAGTCCTTTATACAAAAGTTTCCAAGCTGAAAATATGCCAGAGTCAGTTCAGCTTCCAGCAGAGGCTGTCAAGGAAAGGTCCTCCCCAGGGAACATCAGGAGTCATCTGACAGCCACCCAAAAAGTATCAGTTACACAAAAGCGAAGGGAACCTCTGGAGAGGGTGCCCAGGTCAAGCTAGAGTTAGAAACTGCCCAAAAGGAGGCTCAGAGATGGGTAGGGACAGTGAAGCACTAAGGCTGTGAGTTATTTAATTTGCTATAGTTGGAATATACTCAAGTCCATGTTACTCCCTCTCATATTCTGTTATCTTTCTTGAATGGGAATGGAAGGGATGGAATTAAAGTTGTCAAGCCAGAAGCAGGTACCTGATCCTGGGGTCAGCCCCCCAGAGAATCTCACTCATGAGTCACCCTCACTCATGGCTTGAAGGAGGAAAGAGAACAAGCACTTTTACTCCAAAGCAGCTAGAGTTGAGTGTGGTCCATGGACTACTAGTCACCCAGAAGCCCTGTGCAAATGCAGGAAATGTTTGGGGGACGGGGGGCTTTCCCTAGTCCTCACCAACTAGAATACCTAAAGCAGGAAATCTAGGAATATGTGCTTTTCACAAGTGCCCAATCACTTAATTAGCACAATAACCCCAACGCAGCATCAACAAGAACTTCGGAGACTGAAGGGAGGCTTTCCACGAGGTAGAAATTTTCAAAGGGAAAAACAAACAGATGGGAAATAACATGAAAAGTACAAAGGGGTCATGAAGCAATAAGAAAAATGTCAAAAGACGAAAAGGCTAGGAGTTACTCCTTCTGTAAATATGCTAAAAACAGAGGGGAAAAGTGTGATTCAAATCAACCAGCCAACAAACAAACCAGGATAAGAATGTTATGCTACCAGGGACAAGGCGACTGGTTATGGCGCAAGGGAAACAGATAAGAAAGAAGACAAGACAGAATCACACAGCTCCAAGTTTCAACCTCATTTCTACTAAAAGTGATCTTCAGGCTGGAAAGAATGGTGGTAGCATAATTTAGGAGGAACTGAAGCTCAAGAGAGGCAAAATGACAGAGAACACCCAGCCACTTCAAATGAGTTCATATCCTCAAATGAGGTCAGATAAACTATTATCCACACTAAAGGAATTCAATCCTAAAGCAAATCAATTCTGAATACTTATTGGGAGGACTGATGCTGAAGTTGAATTTCCAACACTTTGGCCACCTAACACAAAGAGCCAACTCATTGGAAAAAAGCCTGATGCTGGGAAAGATTGAAGGCAAACGGAGAAGGGGGTGGAAGAGGATGAGATACTTAGATAGTAACACCAACTCAATGGACATGAATCTGAGCAAACACCAAGAGACAGTGAAGGACAGGGAAGCCTGGCATGCTGTAGTCCAAGGTATCACAAAGAGTTGGACATGACTGAATGACTGAACACATATGAACACACCTGCCATGGACCAAGATTGGCAAGTGTTCTGGTTTAAAGAAGGAAAAAGAATCTAAGAGTTATAGGTTGAACACAATATTGTAAAGCAATTATACTTCAATTAAAAATAGATTTTAAATTTAAAAAGTAAAAAGTTATAGGTTGGTCAGCCAGATATATACCCTAGATACAATTCTAAATGAATGCTTAAACAAACATTTATGAGCAAACAAATCCAGCAAGAGAATGAAATAAAAGCAAGTTAACTGAACCTCTGTGAAGTCCACTGAAATAGACAAACAGTGAGAAGTTGTGGAGGAAACTTTATTGGCAATGCATGATCATATGCCATATCTATTGGATAGGGCCTTATAAGGTGCCTGTTTGTTATTTATGCCAGGCATTGTTATCTACATTTTACAAACATTAATTCATTTCATTCTTATAACAGCCCTATTCTAGCCTCTTTTCACAGATGAGGAAAACTAAGTCATTTGCCCAGCCTCACAAAGCTGGTGACTTGCAAAGCAGAAATTAAAACACAAGCAGAGTGCTCCAGAGCAATGCTGCTTCTCAGAGCTCTGAGGAATATTCTCCAAACACTGTGAAATATGGATGAAATTAATAGCAGACATCCAAATCAATACTTCCCTCTTCAGTTCTTGAGAAGGAAAGAAGTGTTTTTCCTGAGCTTCTGCACTCAGAAGAACGAAGAGGGCAGGCATGAGATGGGAAGAAGACAGCTGGTGGCCAATTGCTAATTTGAGAAACAATAGTAACATTACAATTTTTAGAAAACAATACCTAGGATTTACACTAGGCCAGTGGATGCCTGCCTGGGTGTTCTGTTCAGTTCAGTTATAAAATGAAGCCATCTTGAGGTAGGAGGTAGACACGTTGCTAAAATCTTGCTTCCCTGTCTACCAATGCCGAATAGAAATATGGAGACAGAGTTTGGAGGAAATAGAAAAAAGAGTAGCTTTACTCTTCTTGCCAGGCAAAAGGGAAACACAGTAGGCTAGTGCCTCAAGAACTGTGCCCCCCTTCTATCAGGAATAGGGGGAGGTTTTCTATCTTCATGAAGGTCCTACACATTTTTTCTTCTGCAAAGTTTCAAAATGGCCACAGCTAGCATCAGACAACTCAGCAATCTGGTCTGATGTCCCTGAAGTTATCGGCCCATGACCTTTGTGAAACGCAGAATGCTACAAGAGAGTGTAAGGGGAGAAGAAATGCCAAGTACAGGTTACAACTCATATGAAGTCAGCTTTGTTTGGCTTTGTGAAGGACAAGACTAGCTACAAGTGTTTATTTGTAGTAACAGCTAAGGAATAACCAAGATTGCTTAACTCTTTCAGAACTGTTTGCCTGGTATGTGCCAAAGGCCATTCATTTATTTCTGGTTTTGCTGCAACAGATGGACCCTTGGGGTGAGTAGCTGGAGTTTGTCAAGCAGAGTAAACTGAAGCTTTGCTTTCCCCAGAAACTCCAAGGACCAAGTTTATGGCAGCAGCTGAGCTCTGCTGGAGCAAAGAGATAAGACGACCACATCTATCACTCCTGAGGTCAAGGAAATCTCCCTGACTGCACATGCACAAGCATGCTCCTCAGGGGTCAAAAAGGAGGGGGTGCCACTCCATAACTGATGTTGTCAAAACTCCCACAGGCCTCTGCACTGGAATCCATTTTGGCAAAAAGGTGTAAATGCATATTGGCTAGGTTCCTAGGGCAGATCAGATGTGCAAAAAGAAGCAAGATGATTGGCCAAAGGTAAACAAAGACTGGGAAGAACTGCCCTATATAAGTGATTTAACTGCTTCTTTACTGCACTTCTCCTCATTAGGGATGCCCACACCCTCTCTCTGGGGGTGTATCTCTGCCTTGCTTCTGTCTTAAATAAACAGCGTCTCTGTGTGCTCTCCCACACGATGCGCTATGTCTCTAATAATAAAATCTGTACCTGTTTCTACAGTTTTTGCCTCCTTGAAACATTCATGCTTTCAAACGGGGAAAGAGTCAGGGCAACTTTGCTTTTACCCTCTATCCCTTGATGGACCAGGAGCTAGGACTCCTGGTTTTCATCTGGAATACCCAGGTCTAATTCCTGGTCAGGGAAATAAGACCCGGCTTCAAGACTGCTCACTGCTGTCTCTCCAAGAACAATCTCAGAAGCAGCAAGAAGTATAGTTTCGGCTGCAAAGAGAGTCAACAACTTGGAATACCAGCTAAAAATAATAACAAAATGCATGAGAAAAGGTAAGGAGAAAATCATTATAGAGAAGATGATATATATACAGAGCAACAACTATATGAATGATTAGTGTCCCTCAAGAAGAAAAAAGACAGAGGGAACCAAAGATATAAAAGAAGAAAACATTTATGGAATAAAAATCTAAATCTGTAGATAAAAAGTATACACAGCATCCAGGAAATATTATGACCAACACCTACATATATGGTAAAATCACCTAACTCCAAAGAAAAAGTGTGAATCCTGTGTAAACCTTGGAGAAAACTCAAGTTACACATATAAAGGGCTTTCAAAGTAACATTCAATGCCAAGTGACATTGTCTATATAGTTTTGGCGTTGGTGTGGGGACACTCAAGAATTTTATACCCAGCCAAGTTGTCAAACACTATAAAAACAACAAAAAGTCATTATTCAATATGCATTAATGCTGGACACTGTAACAGTCGTGGATCTTCTTGATCAAAATCTCTGGATGGAGAAATTCAGACAACCAAGCAATAAATCACAGTACAGGACTCAGGAGTGGCAGGATCCTTTTATGAAAGACTACCAGCAAGCACCAGGTCCTTTTAAATAAAGCACTGAGGCTAGACAATGATGAAAAGTACTGATACAGAATAGAATGCAAACGTCATAATGCAGACAATGTAAAGTAACAATACAACTCATGAAAGAACAATCATTTTGACGTTTATATGGCATACCCCAGGGATCCCAGGTGGCTCAGTGGGTAAATAATCCATCTGCAATGCAGGAGATGCAGGAGATACCAATTCGATCCCTGGGTTGAGAAGAGCCCTTGAAGGAGGTCATGATAATCCACTGTGGTATGCTTTCTTGGAGAAGCCCATGGACAGAGGAGCCTGGTAGTCTACAGGCCATAGGTCACAAACAGTAGGACATGACTGAACATGCATGCACACATATGCATAGCATACCCCAACTAATCAAAGCATTTCCCGTGCAACCCCCTCATTTAATCAGTGAAACAATTTTAGCGATGAGAAATCTTTAATAGAGCTCAGAGAGGCAAGCCGCAAAGATATTCTCACAGACTTTCCAACCCAAATCCTAAAGAGTTTGCACGTTTTTTGCCTGACGGAAATATTTCAATTTCATTTTGCTTACAGCCTCTATTTTGTGCATCGATATAAAGACATTTGAGGACATAAGTGTCACTCCTGAATTTGTACCCAGTTGTTCCTCCTGACAATCCTCAGGTATCCTCCCCACTGTGATTTTTCTTTCTATGTCATCCCTGTGAGCAAGGAGATCAAACCAGTCAATCCTAAAGGAAATCAACCCTGAATATTCATTGGAAGGATGGCTGCTGAAGCTGAAGCTCCAATTACTTGGCCACCCAACGCGAAGAGTCGACTCACTGGAAAAGACTCTGATGCTGGGAAAGATTGAGGTCAGAAGGAAAAGGGGGTGACAGAGGATGAAATGGTTGGATGGCATGACTGAATCAATGGACATGAACTTGGACAAACTCCGTGAGATGATGAGAGATAAGGAAGCCTGGCATGCTGCAGTCCACGGGGCTGCATGCTGCAGTCACAAAGAGTTGGACACGTTTTGGCAACTGAACAACAACAAATAAATAAAGACAATGAAAACAAACTAGCCTTTTGGAGGAGGGACAGAAGCCTGCTCAGCTCTGACTTTATTATAAGGGGAAATTAGCGTTAAAGAAGGTGAGCACACACACCAAGGACACACTAGCAGCAAATGGAGACTTTCTCCTTGACAGCAAGAGAACAGAAGGTGAGCCAATGGCATTCCATGGCACATCCCGTGGCTCTGAAAACCATCTCGTGTACCACTGGGGATGCATTGCTCACCTGTATAGTGGATAAGAATCTGCCCATCAATGCAGGAGACATGGGTTCAAACCCTTGTCCAGGAAGACTCCACATGCTACGGAGCAACTAAACCTGTGCACCATAATTACTGAAGCATAAGAATGAGTGTGTGAGGGGGGAGATGTTATTAAGTAATTTTAAAGTTATTTACTCTTATTCACAAAAAGCAGAATAGGAATTCAAGATGAAAATGCATGTTACAATAAATAAAGCTGGCAACAATGGAAAAGTGTCTTTACAAATGCTAATAATCAATAGTTGTTGATCAACTATACTTCAGTTTAAAAAAATAGTTAATATCTGTTAAGTCTTCTAAAATTTACAAAGCATTTTCACTTACATCATTACATGTGATCTAGTTAAAGTAATGACTATTCCGTCTCTGGTGGCTCAGACGGTAAAGAATCTGCCTGCAGTACAGGAGACCTGGGTTTGATCCCTGGGTTGAGAAGATCCCCTGGAGAAGGAAATGGCAACCCACTCCAGTATTCTTTCCTAGAGAATTCCATGGACGGAGGAGCCTAGGGGACGAGTCCATGGGGTTGCAAAGAGTCAGACACAACTGAGCAACTTAACACTTTCACTTTTTCATTCTGTCCCCCAAAAAACTCCACAAAGCATCCCTTACAATAGATGACAGCTAAGGCCCCTTCCAACACCAACAATCTCAGGATCTGAGATGCCTTACAAACCTTGCAATTTGAATGGCCAATTTTTAAAAGAAAAGGAATTTTAAATTAAAACTTTAACCTATGATCAGTTAGAAATCTGGATTGGATTTACTGAAGTAGAAAGCAATTCAATCTTAACTCAGCGAGGGTGAAGCACATCCAGGGGACATTAAAATGGCAATCTCTCTGTGTGTGTTAACACAACACAGATCACACAGGCAGAATAACTTCCCTATAGCCATCAGGATGGAGGGCTGAGGAAAGGTCACCAAAGATGAGGAGGCATTGAAGCCCTGCTTCTGCCACTTTAGAAGTAACCTCCAAAGGGGTCAGATAGACTGCAAAGTTCAAGTGTGCAAAGTAAAATTTTCTTTCCATATCCCTTGACAACCTTTGGACTGCCCCAGATTTACCCAAAACAGACTTTTGTGGTCCTCTTGGATCCCTTACAGTTAATGGGAACAATCTCACCAGCTGCTTTTCTCTTTCTTCTAGGGGCGCTATCTCCTACTTGTTCTGTAAGAATTTCCTTCAGGACATGGGTTCCTGACCTGCCTTCTCTCTGCCAGGTTGTGCAAGGCAACCCCAGATGGAGAGCCAACTACTTTACCTGTTTTGGAGGTATAGCACCTTAGCTGCGTTGTTTAAAACGTTTTCCTGGGAAATGCATAAACATTTAAACACAAAATTCTAGGAAGCCCAGAGGGTTCAGGGTACAGCCATTTTGAATTTTCAAGGAAAGAACTATTCCATCTCTGAGAATTCTCAATAACCTCGGCATCTTCCTGCTCTGAAGCCAGCCCTGAACTCTCCTCTCTGGATTCTCAGGTTTCCATTCATCCTCAGAGTCTGTAATGGCCAGGCAAGGATGAAATCCTTTTCCCTGAAAGCATTCTACCCTACTCTTCAAGCTGGTGGTGTCACAGGTATGTCACAGATTGAAATGGTTGGGAGATCTCATGCCCTCTGAAGAGTGGGGTGTGGTGGGGGCCGTATAGAGGGCGGGTAAGCAGATACCCCATGTCTCTATGCTTGTCTCAGCTTCTTTTGTATCATACCACTATTTGTTTAAAACAACCTTTCTATGTAAGGCTGAAAAAAATAATGAGATTAGATATTTGCTGAGGGTTTCTTAGCTGACACTGATTGTTATATCTTATTTATGCACCAATGATAAGTTCTCATAGCCCTTTAATTCGATTAGCTCTAGAATTTGCTATCTTTTTCTCAGAATTCCATCTATCTTCCTTACTAGCCTGGTCTTTAAATCTTTCCCTGGAGAGATTAAATCAGCACATTTTTTCCCTCTTTGATCCAAAAGCTACATGACTCGAGATGGCAGACATTCTACAAGATACAAAACAATTCATAATGTCTCTGGCTTTCACATGATCTGAAAAGCTTAGGGATTGCTGCTGCTGCTGCTGCTAAGTCATTTCAGTCAAGTCCGACTCCGTGTGATCCCATAGACGGCAGCCCACCAGGCTCCCCCGTCCCTGGGATTCTCCAGGTAAGAACACTGGAGTGGATTGCCATTTCCTTCTCCAACGCATGAAAGTGAAAAGTGAAAGCAAAGTCGCTCAGTCATGTCTGACTCTTAGCGACCCCATGGACTGTAGCCTACCAGGTTCCTCCATCCATGGGATTTTCCAGGCAAGAGTACTGGAGTGGGGTGTCACTGTCTTCTCCATGGCATGCACTGGAGACACTCAAAAGTGAAAGTGAAAGTCTCTCAGTCATGTCCGACTCCTTGTGACCCCATGGACAATAGCCTACCAGGTTCCTCTCTCCATGAAATTCTCCAGGCAAGAACACTGGAATGAGAGCCATTCCCTTCTCCAGAGGATCTTCCAGGGATCGAACCAGGTCTCCTGCATTGCAGACAGATTCTTTACCATCTGAGCCTACTGGAGAGACTCAGCACTCAGATTAAAGGATGTACTATTCCCTGTTCTTCTAAGACCACATATGGGCCATTCGTCTCCTTTCTTGGCACCACCTTTTAAGAGAAAAACAGCCAGGAAGATAATTACCATGGTGTGGCCTTTAGCAGAAGGGAGAACGTTTCCACGCCCACAGAAAGTGATAATCCAGTTGGTGAAGAAGAGCCCTGGAACACCACTTAGAATGGGGACAAAGGAAAGAGATGTGACAGAAAAAAAAAGAGCAAAGAAAGCAGAAACACAACAGTATTGGTTTCCTACTGCTGCCATGACAAATTGCTGCAAATTTCATAGCTTAAAGGAGCACGCATTTATCACCCTAGAGTTCTGGAGGTCAGAACTCCAAAGTCGTTATCACCGGGCTAGAACCAAAGTGCAGCAGGGTTACTTTCCTTGCGGAGACTCGAGGGGAAAACCTGTTTTCTTGACTTTTCCAGCTTTTGGAAGTTGCCTGAATTCCTCGGTTTGGGGCCCCTCCCTCCATCTTCAAAACCAGCAGCAGAGCATCGTCTAATCTCTCTCTGACTTTGACTCCTGCCTCCCCCTTCCACCTCAAAGGACCCTGTGAGCACATCAGGCATACCATAATAATCCAAGGTCACCTACTCATCTCAAGTCTTAACTTATTCACATCCACAGCGTGAATGTAACACAACATATTCACAGGTTCCAAGGACTCCGATGACTACATCTTTGAAGGAGCATCATACTGCCCACCACAGCTACCATTGGGAGAAGGGGAGATATAAAGGAGGGCTTGAACTTAGATCACAAGCAAGATGAAGAAGTTAAAGAATTGAGACAGTGAGTCTTTGTGGGACCTGAAAATAAAAACAAGCAAAGGAGTTGGGGGATTCGGTTCAAATTACAGCTCTTCCATTTATGAGGTGAGTAACTTTGGCAAGTTATTTAACATCACTGGGCTCAGTTCTCTCATCAGAAAAATGGGGATGAGAATGGCACCCCACTTCTTAGGCTGTTATAATGCTCAAGTAAGAGCGCATGGTAGAGGTAAAATGTGGACCCCCAGATTCAAAAGTAAGGAACCTGAGGTTCACAAATTTAAGCAGCTTAGTTTTATCTGTCCACCTTCATATCTGAGATGCTTCCATTAGGTAATCATTAGGATTAAGACCAGTGTTTGGGACTAAGTTTTCCCTGGTGGCACAGATGATAAAGCGTTTGGCTGCAATGTGAGAGACCCAGGTTTGATTCCTGGTTTGGGAAGATCCCCTGCAGAAGGAAATGGCAATCCACTCCAGTACTCTTGCCTGGAAAATTTTATGGACAGAGGAGCCTGGTAGGCTATAATCCATGGGGTCACAAAGAGTTGGACACAACTGAGTGACTTCACTTTCTTTCTTTCTTTCTTTTGAAAAACATCTACTGATTCAATTTTAAAAAATTAAAATTCTACATTCAGGTTACAAAGCTGAATGCCAGTGACTTAAAGAAGCTTTAGATCCCAAGAAACTCAAGTTCTATCAAACAAATAGACAAAATAGAAATACATGTGTTGGCACAGTGGGGGAAGGAGAGGGTGGGATGAACTGAGAGAGTAGCATGGAGACATTTATATTACCATATGTCAAACAGACAGTGAGAATTTGCTGCATGACTCAGTGCTCTGTGACAACCTAGAGGGGCAGGATGAGGAGGGAGGTGGGAGGGAAGTTCAAGAGGGAGGGGACATACGTATACCTACGGCTGATTCATGTTGATGTATGGCAGAAATCAACACAATATTGTAAAGCAATTGTCCTCCAACTAAAAATAAATAAATACTTAAAAAAAAAAAAAGAAAGAAATACATGCGTCTGGGACTCATGTCCAGCGGTCCAAGACTCCACACTTCCAGTGCAGGGGGTCTGGGTTCAACCCCTGGGCAGGGAACTAAGAGCCCACATACTGCAGCATGATCAACAACATCAACAATGAAAAGAATAACACTAAACATGATGTGCTAAATGAGGGAACAGACAATCTGTGCACCAGGTCGGGGTGCACTTGGATGAGAGTCATTAACCTGGGCTCATAAAAACCTCCCTAGAGGAGATGGAGTGTGGAGGAAAGAGAGGCTTTTCAGGGAGGAGGGTCAGAGGTGACACAACCAAGGTGGGGATGCGGATCATAGCCAAAGTCAGAATTCACGTGCCAGACAGGGACTCAAAGGCCAGTAGGCAGCAGGGCGCCACCGGAGACGCAGGGGCCCACCTCCAGCGGTGCAGGGACAGTGTGGGGGGCTGGCCTGCCCACGCACTGCCCAGGCATGGGATCCTAGAGCTATTTCTCCCCTCAGTCCTCTCAGTGTTCAGTCAGTTCAGCTCAGTCCTGTCGTGTCCAATTCTTTGCAACCCCATAGACTGCAACATCTCTCAATGTTGGTGTCATATATTTTGGAGCTCTGATACTTGGTGCATACATGTTTATAATTATCATATCTTCTTGGTGAATTGAGACTTTCATCAGTATACAATGTCTTATATACACTATTGCTACTATGTTAAGATAAATAACTAATGAGAACCTACTGCATACCACACAGAACTCAATGCTCTGCAGTGACCTAAATAGGAAGGAAATCCAAAAAACAGTGTTAGTCACAGTCATGGTCACCTTTTTGCAACCCCATGGATTGTAGCCTGCCAGGCTCCTCTGTCCCCGTAATTCTCCAGCCAAGAATACTGGAATGCATTTGCCATTCCCTTCTCCAGGGGATCTTCCTGATCCAGGGATCAAATTTGGGTCTCCTGCACTGCAGGCAGATTCTTTACCGCTGAGCCACCAGGGAAGCCTGTATCGCTGATTCACTTTACTCCAGAGCAGAAACTAACAAAACATTGTAAAGCAGCTACTGTGGTGGTCTAGTCACCAAGTGGCATCCAACTCTCTGCGACCCGATGGACTGTAGCCCGCCAGGCTCCTCTATCCACAGGATTTCACAGACAAGAATACTTGAGTGAGTTATCATTTCCTTCTCCAGGGGATCTTCCTGACCCAGGGATTGAACCGATGTCTCCTGCATTGGCAGATGGCTTCTTGACCACTGAGCCACCAAGGAACCCCAAAAAGCAACTATACTCCAAAATATATTTCATATATATATATATATATATATATAATGGCCTTCTTTGTTGCTTGTAACAGTTTTTTACCTCAAGTCTACTTTGATATTAATATCGACATCCCAGCTCTCTTTTGGTTACAATTTTGCAGGGAATTTCTTTCTCCACCTCTTCAATTTCACTCTCTGTGTGTCCTCAGACCTAAAGGAAGTCTCTTATAGACAGCATGTAATTGGATCATGTTTTTATCCATCTGCTAATCTATGCCTTTTGATTAGAGAGCTTTTAATATTTAAGGTAATTACTGATCAGGAAGGACCTACTTTGGCCATTCTGCTATTTGTCTTCTGCTTGTCTGATGGAGTTTTTGTCCTTCATGTCTTCCTTTATTGCTTTCTTCTGTGTCTTGTGGGACATTTTGACTCCTTTCTCATTTCCTTTTGTGTATATTCTATAGATGTTTTCTTTGTGGCTATCATGAGGATTACATATAACATCTTAAGTGATAATAATCTAATTTGAATTAATACCAACAGCTTCAATAGGGAACAAAACTCCACTTCCCACGGCTCCATCCCAATCGCCTTGCATTACTGATGTTATAAATTACACCTCTACAATTACATCATCCACATAGATTTATAATAATTCCTTATGTATTTATCCTTATGCGAGCTGCAGTCCATGGGATCGCAAAGAGTCAGACACGACTGGGCAACTGAACAACAACAAGTCTGCATTTAACACTTAAATTTTGTAGAACCTACCATTTTGAGGACTTCCCTGATGGCTCAGATGGTAAAGAATCTGCCTGTAATGCAGGAGACCCAGGTTTGATCCCCAGGTCAGGAAGATCCCCTGGAGAAGGGAATGGCTACCCACTTCAGTGTTCTTGCCTGGGAAATCCAATGGACAGAGAAGCCTAGTGGGCTACAGTCCATGGGGTCACAAAGAGGTGGACACAACTGAGTGACTGACATTTTCAGTTACCATTTTGAATGTGGCTCTTTCTGAATTGGGCATTCACTTAGTCGCTATAGACCTCGGACTATTTTCCAAAGCTCCTGTAAAGTTGCTTGCTCTGGTCTCTAATTGTTATTCGTTGCTTGTTTTCAAATTTTCAGGGAGGAACAAGGACCTGATGCTTTCTACCTCCCCCCCCCCCCAAGTTGCTGACATCGTTACATTCAGGTGCTGTAGGGCCTATGAAGAAGGGGAGGCCCCCGACGCCCTCCCTACCCCCCAGCTCTCAGCCCTGAGGATGTCTCCTGGGGACCCCAAATCACAGGCCCTGACTCAGACTGGAGCAATCTGAGGACATGATTTATGTCGATAACTGATTTTACCTGTTTCTGTGAATTCCTTTTAAAATTCCTCTATCTTCTAAGAGTTTGTAATTTTCTATTGTTTTAGTTTCATTTATCATTTTGTGGGTTTAGTTTAACTTTTTTCTTATTTTTGCATACAGGAAATTTCTATTTTACTTGTTCTGAACCTTAGCTATATTGTGCCTCACCGAATATTGAGTCCTGAGTTTGCCTTTCTTTAATACTTTGATCTTCATTTATTCAATTTGTTCTTTCACTTATTTAATACTTTTATTCTTTTATGATATTTCACTATTTTTTCACTTCATCTTTGTGCTTTCTTTCAGTTGACAGGTACTTATAAGTATTTTTTCCCTAATTTCCAGGTTCTTTCATATTTAGCCATTTTGTTTTATGTATCATATTTTACCCTCATATTACATTGAATGTTATGTATCATTCTTTTAAGCTTGTATTCTTTGCTTATCAATTCTAGTTATTTCTCTTTATTTTATGTAGTTTTAAAATTTATCACTTCTAATTATCACGTTTAAATCTTTGAGTCTGTGGTCTTCCCTTTTATCCTTTTTTATATTTTACTGTTAACTGTATTCTATGTCATCAATATAGATAGTGAATAAGGTCGCAGACCAGACAAGGTAGTCTGGATTAAAATCCTTTCTCCAGCACTGATTAGCTGGGTGACCTCTCAGTGCCTCAAGTTCCCATCTGTTAAATGAGGTTATCAACAGTTTCTCTCTCACAGAATAAAAAGAGTTCATACATGTGAGGTTTTTAGAAGAGTCTCTACTACATAGGCATTCAGTCAGAAACTGATAATTACTCACCAGCACATTTCCCTTTTCTGTGGGACACACAGGTAAACTACATTTCCAGGTTCCCTTGAAATTATATGTAGCCAGGTGACTGAATCCTGGACAATGAAATTGTGGACAGAAATGACGACCACCACTTTTCAGGCCTGGATAGTAAAAACCTTCTTTGTGATCATTCCACAGCCCTTTTTCCACTGTCTATCAATTAGGTATTGATGTTCTGGGAGACTTTGGAAGCCATATGTTGAAAACGGAGGTTCACTGGCTCACCTGACTCCCTAAATGACTGCACAGAGTAGATTCTGTCCCCCAAAAAGACCACCACCACCAACCTTGCCTCAAAATGCAACTTATATCAGCAAGAAACAAATTTTGAAAGTGATATGCTACTGAGAATTTAGGTTTTATATTACAACAGCAGGGGTTAACTACTGCAAAAATTGGTGCCTTAAAGTAGACACCAATAAAATAAGTGGTACTGACTTAATAACCAAGAAGTGAAGAGCAAGCAAACTGATATCAGAGCCTGGAAAAATGGAGATCCAAGTAGTGCAATGGCAAAATGTTTGGTCAAATCATCATCTGCAATAACTAAGAAAGCAGACCTAGGGCCTACCAAGCTTGCAGCTCCAGGGGGGAATCTGAAAAGTAGAAAATTATTAATAAAATAAAAAGCAATACTAAAATAATATTAAAGTATTATTGGAGAAGAAAAAAATACTCAGTCAAGAATATGTTGCTTTGCAGGCATAAATGAAAGAGGATAGAATTCAGAAATTTGTGTGCTTAAAGGGTTGTAAAAACTGTCTGCTTCTAAGTCTCAAACAGTAAGAAATAAGATTGAAAAAGCTTATGAGTGACAAAGGCCCAAAGACTCAGCCCTGTGGCAAAAAACTGAGTAAGAGTGACACCTTCCTGTGTAAGTCTGAGGACCTCAAGGTAAGCTCCGTTTAGCTGAGAGGGAAGGGCATGGGGTGATAAAGTCATGCAATAAATCAAGCTTCATGGGACTTCCCAGTGGTCCAGTGGTTAAGAGTCCGCCTGCCAACGCAGTGGAGACAGGTTTGATCCCTGGTCTAGGAAGATTCCACGTGCTGCGGAGCAACTAAGCCTGCACACCATGGCTACTGAGACCCAGGAGCCTAGAGCCTGAGCTACTGCAACAAGAGAAGCCAGCACAATGAAAGCCCGTGCAGCGTGACTGGGGAGGAGCCCCGCTCACCGCAACTAGAGAAAACCCAAGCACAGCAGTGAAGACGCCGCGCAACCATCAATAAACAAATACATAAAATTTCTTTAATTAAAAAAAAGATGGCAGGCTCCCCAGCAACCACTTCAGATGTTGCCATGGAAACGAAAGGCCAAGGATGAACCTGGCAGGACAGACCAGGGGCCACGGAGACAATCAATAAGAGACGTCCTCTCAGGACAGAATCAAGGGCCAGTGGAGAAAGTTCTCCCACCTCCTGGCTGAGAGCCTTCACCTTGGCTACCCACTGGCTTCTAGGATTTGCTTTGAACCTGGAGATGCATGTGACTATGGTGAACCTCTTATTTTACCCAGTTCAAAGGAGAATTTTTATTGTTGTGTCATTCTGTCTCTGCTCCACCACTAAAAACTGGGAGGGGCTAAGGATGAGGTAAATAAAATGTTTTCCCTTTTAGTTCATAAACTACGGAACCTCATTTACTGAGGATCATTAAACCAGGGTCCTCAGATAGGAGAAAAGTCATCTGTAATGACTGCATAGGCCTCAAGGTGTCTCCTCCTGGGCGGGGTGCAGTCTAAGTCGCTTCAATAGTGTCCAACTCTTTGCAACCCTAGGGACTGTAGCCCGCCAGGCTCCTCTGTCCGTGGGACTCTCCAGGCAAGAAAACTGGAGTGGGTTGTCATGCTCCGCTGCAGGGAATCTTCCCGACCCAGGGATTGAACCCACATCTCTTATGTCTCCTGCATTGGCAGGCGGGTTCTTTACTACTAGCGCCACAAGAGCCAGGATTTGGTGAGCACTAGAAGGAGCTCTGTTGGCCAAACCTAGGTCTTTTCCTCCTTCCTATCCAGCTAAGTGAATTTCCCAGCCTCCCTTGCAGCTCTGTGTGGCCATGTGACTCACCTGACCATCGCAATGTGCGCAGTAGTGGAGTCTGCCACTTCCGGTTCTGGTGCTTATAAAGCCCCCCATGAAATCTTCTGCTCTCTCTTTTCTACTAACTGCTGGCTGGATAGCAAAGGACAGGACAACCTTGGAAGCCACATGCTAAAGGTGGCAGGGCCTTTGTCAGCCTGAGTCCCTGGATGGCCACAGAAGGCAGAACATCCCGTTCATCCGAGCAGTGCCTCAGGGTAACCACGAGTAAAAGGAGGGAGCAGTAAACTTCACCCAGAAAAGAAACACCCTTCTGACATTCTAAGCACTGATACCTCAGAATTCCTCTTAGAGCCTTAGCATCACCGAAAGCACAGGAACTTAATACAAGCTAGCACGCTCTAAAGGGAGACAGCTGTAAACACTCCAGCTTAGTGTGGCTGGGTGAGTAATTTATGGTGCAAACACGGGATACTCTGCAGTCATTATAAATAATGAAGTAAAGCAGTATTTGTTGACATGAAAATGTTTTTCTGCTATACTAATAAGTGGGAAGAATTAGATTAGAAAACAAGGTGACATAGGGACTTCGTTGGCAGTCCAGGGGTTAAGACTCCAGGCCCCCAATGCAGGAGGCATGGGTTGGATCCCTGCCCAGGGAACTAAGATTCCACATGCCACAAGGCATGGTCATATCCTTGGTGGTTCAGTGGTGAAGAATTCGCCTGCCAATGAAGGGGACATGGGCTTGATTCCTGGTCCGGGAAGATCCCACAAGGCGCAGGGCAACTAAGCCCATGTACCACAACTACTGAGATGGTGCTCTAGTGCCCATGAACCACAACTGACGAACCCATGCACCTGGAGCCCATGCTCCACAGCATGAGAAGCCACAGCAAGAAGAAGCTCAAGCACCGCAACTAGAGAGTAGCCCCCACTTGCTGCAGTGAAGACCCAGCGCAGCCAATAAACAAATTTTTTTAAAAAATAAAACAAGGTAACATAATCCCACTTCTGTAAAATTGCATCTGTGTATAACACAGGCCTGAGAATCCTTCAGAAGGATGAGCACTAAAGAATTCAGTGAAGAAGGTGGGGCTTCAGTGATCACTTCTTCCACAGTGTATTTTTCAGGTTTGCTTGACTTGTTATAATGCCTATGTTTTGTTTTTATATGAAAACAATAAAGCTATGTTTGAACATTAACTGTATTATTTTTCCTCCAGTTAACCCTATAACGTCCCTTTTATTTCCCTTAAGAAATTCTTGCCAATCCCTTCACTCTGGAATTTCCTAAAAACATGACTTAAAAGAAGTGAGAAAATCTGTGGGGGTGAGAAACACAGGCTCCCCCCCTCCCAAGACAATAACTTCTTATCTGGGCTCATAGCTCATCTGTGCTTTTGACAATACATCTATTTCCATCAGTTTATAAGAAGTGTCATGGTTTAAACTTCCCAGTCTCTGTCCTCCCTAATCCCAGGACTTCGGACAGACTTAGTGCACTGACGCTGTCTTCCAGGAGAGGAGGAGATGCCAGTGCAGCCCAGGGCCCTGTCCTCAAGGCCCCGGTCTGGGCAGAGGGGGAGGTGGGAAGGAGGTGCAACAGGAGTTGGGGCCAGGGTCTGCACGCTTCCTCACACCCACTGCTGGTGTGTCTGCCACTGGACTACCACCCTGCCTCCAGCCAGGGCCAAATAACTATGCTCTGACTATACAGATCTGTTGTTAGGATTGCAGAGGTGGTGTCCATAATTATGATTCTCACCACTGTGGTTTAGGTAACAGATGACTATACCTTTACCAAATGGCTGGAAAGTTATGGTTTTGAGATGTGTGAGCCAGGTGAACTAAAGTTTTAGGAAAATTAATCTGACTATAATGACACCATGATTAGGAAGAGGCTAACTGAAAACCTATTGTAAAGGCTATGGCAATGATGCCGACAGGCATGATGGAGATGGAAACAGAAAAGAAGAGATCCTGGGGAATGGGCCCAGCCCCTAAGCACCCAACAGATCCACAGAGACCACACAGAGAGTGCAGGAAAACTAGGCCCACTCCAGGTATGCCAAACAGAGGACATTTAATGCAGGGAGTTAGTCACAAAGGTATGGGAAGAACTGGAGGAGAAAGAAGGGGAGATGAAAAGGAGAGCAGCTAGAGGTCAGACACTGATGCTCTGGCTGCATCCCTAGCCTGCTCAGTCTGCTGCACTGTTGAAGAGGTTATGCCCATTGGTTCTAGAGTCTGGGGAAAGGGCTTACCCATCAGGACTACTAGTCCTTGCCTGCACCTGCCCCAGCATCAAGCTAGAATCAGGAAGTTTTCTCTTTCTCCGGACTCTGGTCTCCCTATCACTGCCTCCTGTTGGCAGAATTTAACAGGAAGGTCACTGTCAAGAGAGCCAGAAACATGTCTGACTCCTGGCCCCAACAGAAAGCAGCAAAGCACAGAAGGCTGGGTGGGGGATCACAAGTCAATAACCAGCGTCCGCCTTCTGCTCTCACTCATTCTTTCCAGCCTGTTAACCGGTGTGCATTCCAGAGGACAGGGGCAAGGCAGTGGCAAGGAGGGGGCCTTAGGAGGCAGATTATTGTCCTTGGCCTCAAGGAAAATTTCTAGAAAAAATTTAGAACTGAGGAAATAGCAAAATTGCTCCTCTGCCTGTGGTAATCGTATCTTTGAAATTAAAGTGAAATGAGCCGACTGGAGCCAGGAAAAGCATGCTTCGCATGCCCTCTCTCCAGGAGGGTCTGTCCGCTACACTAATAACAGCATATTTCTTTTGTCAACAGGGCTGCAGCTAGCAGATATGGTGCCTGTATGCAAAATTTTTAAAAGTTACCCCCTCTGGGGTGATGAACTATAAAAACATGTTCCCTCTGGGCGGATAAACTAGAAAAAGGTGACCCCTCTGAGATGATGAACTGGAAGCAGGCATGCCTTCCTTAGCACCATAGCCCAGGCTGGGGTTCGGCCCCACTCTCCCCTGGGCTCCACCTGTACTCTTGGAGGGACCCGGCCAGCACAGCTAGAGGAACAGCTCACCTATTTTAATAAGCTACTACTTTCTAAGCCCTTTGCATGTGTCTCATAAAATCCCCACAACAGGTCTATGAAATAAGCATTATTGTTGCTCAGTTTACAGCGGAAGAGAAATTATTAATAAGTGACTTGTTCCCAGTCATATACCTAGTAAGAAACAGAACTGCTGGCAGAAATTTGAAATCTAACATTAGCCCCTCAATAATAACATAGATGGTCTATGACAGGGCAGAGGCTGGGCTCATAACCTTACCCTTAGGACCACAGTTGGTTCTCAGAACAGCATGAAGTGAGGGTGCTGGGAGGCCCAAGGGGAAGCCCCCACCTGCGTATCAGTGGGCCCAGCAGGTGTGCTCCACTCCGGCCACTGCAAACAGCATCCTTTCGTTTCTTTACTTTCTGTTCAAGTTACTGCCTCCCACAAAGGAGGCCAAAGCACAGCCAGCTCTGATGGGACAACGAGACTGCGGAGGAATAGCTCAAGCTGAGATGTCCTGTAGGTTTTTCTCCTGGTAAAACAAAAAGTCCCTTTGACTCTGGCTCCCGTGGGTTTCCAGGGAACAAGCTGGCATTATCTTTGCACTGAAGGGTCTTTGACTCCCACACTCACTGCACACAACGCTGAAAGAACACCCAAAGGATTAGCCAATTGACTTGCCAAGTCCCCAGCCTCACAGAAAATAGTCACAATTCTCCCTCAGTGAAAATAGTCCACAAGGAGCAGCTCCAGAATTCACAGGGAGCCCATGAGGTTTGGTGGCAGAGCAAGCAGCCAGGCCCCCCTCTGTCCCCTCCTGCACTCAGGCTGGGTTCATTTCCATCACAGTCTTATTAAATAAGTGTGGGCTATGACGATTTCCTCCCTACAGCCAAAACACCTGGGAAGCCAAGAGAGAGGCCAGACTCCGTGCTTAGAGAGAAAGGGCAGGTGCACTGCTAAGCTGAACCTCTTCTAAGGTTAGAATGCCCTCTTTGGGTGTGAAATGATACCAGCAAGAGCGGAGAATTTTCTGCAACAGGAAAGGCAAGCTATCCGAGGGGATACTGAGAAACCAAAAGCCAAACGGTGAATTACAGAGTGTATATTTCATATGGGTGAAAATTTTATAAGGACAAACACCAATTAAATTACACCTTGAACCTAGAGGGGTGGAATGGGGGAGTTGGGAAGGAGTTCAAGAGGAAGCGGATATATGTATGCATGCTCATTTGCTAAGTCGTGTCTGACTCTTTGCAACCCCGTGGAGTGTAGCCCACCAGGCTCCTCCATCCATGAGATTTTCCAGGCAAGAATACTGGAGTGGGTTGCCATTTCCTCCTCCTGGATGTATGTATACTTGGCTGATTCACGTTGTATGGCAAGAACCAAGACAACACTGTAAAGCAATTATCCTCCAATTAAAAATGAACCTAAATATATATACGTACATACAGTTTTAAAATTTAAAAAATGACACCTTGAAAACAGGAAGATTGACTGGCTCTAGAACCAGAGTTCCAGAATTTCCTCCCCAGAGTCAACCCATGTGTGTTGTTACACCTTCACTGCCTAAGATCATTTGGTGTCAATCAGTCACATGAAGCCTCCCTACCACAAGCAGCCCACGAGCACTCACAGCCCAAGACAGCAATATAAGAACCAAAGGAATTGCCCACGTTGACTGTCGGTGGTGGTGGGCATTTAAGGAAGCACCATGACAGCTCCAACCCCTTTTCCTTCCAGCTTATCAATGACAGAAGCTGTCCCAGACTCCCTCCAAGACAAGCAGGGGCTCCAGAGCCCAGGAAGAGTTGAAGGTAGGGTATCCTTTGCCCTCAGGCTGCAAAATGTGACCCCAAAGGATGAATCCAAGAGGCAGCAGCATCCAGAGAAGAGTCAAAGCCAGTGCAAGACAGTCTCCACAACCCAGCCCTCCCAAAGGGCCAGGCAAAGGCAGAGAATCCAGGTGTCAGGCCAAGGACCAAAACCTGGAGAGGCCTGGTGAGCTGAGCTTGAGAGTCCCCGACCCCCCAGAGCAGACTGCCTGCCAGTGTTGCCTTGTAGAGGAGTCAGACTGCTTTCCTGTTCTGGAAACCTGCTGAAGCTCAACAGAACAATACCACCCTCCACGGGGTCCTGCTCCCATCTCCCCTGGTCCCTCTGCTCACCCCAGATGAAAGCTGGCTTGTGTGTCTCAACAAAGGCAGACTATCAAGGGCCCATCTCAGAAACAAGAGAGATGATACAACTGCAACTAAGGCTAAGAATTGGAAATGAGAGGGAGGAAACGAGGGGAAGGGGAGAAGAAGCAGAACAAGAATAACAACTATGAAATACAAGCTCCTAATTAAGCATCTAAAATTCCAAACTCGGAAGTCCCTGTCAAGAACCACAGGCTTCCCTTCAAACAACCTGCAGGAGTCCATGCATCCTCACATGCACAGGTGTAAAGTGATGGACAGCTTATTTATCCCTCTGAGTTAAGGGCATAAGCATTGATTTTGCTGCAGAAATACTAATGAGATTCAGATAAGGGATCTGGGACCTGGATTAGGGTACAAGGGACAAGCTCTAAGGCAAAGTGAGATCACAGATAGGATTGCTGTTAGAGACAATGTCAGCAAGTTTACAATCAAGACAATGCTTTACACACAAATACTACAGTTTATGATGCACTCGTATAAATATTCTATTAGACCTTTACCACAATTCTACATTGAGGGCTGATAAATTTATCCCCAATTCCACAAGGAAGGACACTAGATCCAAAGATGTTAAAGGATTTGCCCAGGGTCCTTACCCCCAATCCATCCAGCCACAAAGTCAGCCATGCTTAACCATGGTTTACCCAGAACAAGGACAAGCAATTGATGACAATTTAAATGAAACTTGCCATGTACTTCCATGTATCTGCACTTCAATTAAAAGATCCATTGGTCAATGTTTCAGAAATTCACAATATATCTTGATAAGTGATGAACATCCTGGGTGACAGGATGTGGGAGGAGGGGGAAAGGAGCAGTGTCAAAAGTCAGCCTGGGGTCCTCAGCCCCCACATGCTTCCTCAGTCCTCCAAAAAAGGCACTCCAACTAAAATCATGATGACGTGCTTCAACATGGGCAGCTGACATTTTTACCTTGTGAAATATGTGAATTCCAGAGCCTTTAGAAATTTTTGTCACTTGTATTGATCTTAAACATGCAGTCTAAGGACTTCCCTTAGACAGGAGGCAGTGATCAAAACCATCCCTAAGAAACAGAAACGCAAAAAGGCAAAATGGTTGTCCAAGGAAGCCTTACAAATAGCTGAGAAAAAAAGAGAAGCTAAAGGCAAAGGAAAAAAGGAAAAACATATCCATCTGAATGCAGAGTTCCAAAGAATAGCAAGGAGAGACAAGAAAGCTTTCCTTAGTGATCAATGCAAAGAAATAGAGGAAAACAATAGAATGGGAAAGATGAGAGATCTTTTCAAGAAAATTAGGGATACCAAGGGAACATTTCATGCAAAGATGGGAACAATAAAGGATAGAAATGGCATGGACCTAACAAAAGCAGAAGATATCAAGAAGAGGTGACAAGAATACACAGAAAAACTATACAAGAAAAATCTTCATGACCCAGATAACCACGATGGTGTTAATCACTCAACTAGAGCCAGACATCCTGGAGTATGAAGTCAAGTGGGCCTTAGGAAGCATCACTATGAACAAAGCTAGTGGAGGTGATGGAATTCCAGCTGAGCTATTTCAAATTCTAAAAGATGATGCTGTGAAAGTGCTGCACTCAATATGCCAGCAAATTTGGAAAACTCAGCAGTGGCCACAGGACTGGAAAAGGTCAGTTTTCATTCCAATCCCAAAGAAAGGCAATGCCAAAGAATGTTTAAACTACTGCACAATTGCACTCATCTCATACAATAGCAAAGTAATGCTCAAAACTCTCCAAGCTAGGCTTCAACAGTACATGAATAGAGAACTTCCAGATGTTCAAGCTGGATTTAGAAAAGGCAGAGGACCCAGAGATCAAATTTGATCAAATGATCAAACCAAAGATCATCAAAAAAGCAAGAGAAATCCAGAAAAACATCTACTTCTGCTTTATTGACTACACCAAACCCTTTGACTATGTGGATCACACAAACTGTGGAAAATTCTTGAAGAGATCAGAATACCAGACCACCTGGACTGCCTCCTGATAAATCTGCATGCAGGTTAAGAAGCAACAGTTAGAACCAGACATGGGACAATGGACTGGTTCCAAATTGGGAAAGGAGTACAACAAGGTTATATATTGTCACCCTGCTTATTTAACTTCTCTGCAGACTACATCATGTGAAATGCCAGACTGAATGAAGCACAAGCTGGAATCAAGATTGCTGGTGTAAATATCAATAACCTCAGATATGCAGATGACACCACCCTTATGGGAGAAAGTGAAGAAGAACTAAAGAGCCTCTTCATGAAAGTGAAAGAGGAAAGTGAAAAAGTTGGCTTAAAACTTAACATTCAAAAAACTAAGATCATGGCATCTGGGCCCATCTCTTCACAGCAAATAGATGGGAAAACAATGGAAACAGTGACAGACTTTATTTTCTTGGGCTGCAAAATCACTGCAGATGGTGACTACAGTCATGAAATTAAAAGACACTTGCTCCTTAGAAGAAAAGCTATGATCAACCTGGACAGCATACTAAAAGCAAAGCCATTACTTTACCAACAAAAGTCCATTTAGTCAAAGCTATGGTTTTTCCAGTAGTCATGTATGGAGGTTAGAGTTGGACTATAAAGAAAGCTGAGTGCCAAAGAATTGATGCCTTTGAACCGTGGTGTTGGAGAAGACTTTTGAGAGTCCCTTGGACTTCAAGGAGATCCAACCAGTCAATCCTAAAGGAGATCAGTCCTGAATATTCACTGGAAGGGCTGATGCTGAAGCTGAAACTCCAATCCTTTGGCCACCTGATGTGAAGAACTGACTCACTGGAAAAGACCCTGCTGCTGGGCAAGATTGAAGGCAGGAGAGAGAAGGGGACAGCAGAGGATGAGATGGTTGGATGGCATCACCAACTTGATGGACATGAGTTTGAGCAAGTTCTGAGAGTTAGTGATGGACAGGGAAGTCTGGCATGCTACAGTCCATGGGGTTGCAAAGAGCTGGACACGATTGAGCAACTGAACTGAAGGCCTTCTGTGGGGGTCCAGTGGTCAAGACTCTGTGTTTCCAAGGCACAGGGCATGGGTTCAATTCCTAGTCAGGGAGCTAAGATCCTACATGTTGCATACTGTGGCCAAAAAAAAAAAAAAAATGAACATGTTGTCTATATAGTGTGTTTGCATGTAGAAGTAACTTTTTAAGACACATGCTACATCCTGCCTTTTCTAACCCAGATGCTGCCTAAGCCTCCCCAGGCCACATTTCTGGACCCACCACTGGTTGGAAAGCAACTCTCCTGCATGCCACAGTGGCCAAATTATGCATGTTAGCTTAAACCAATGCAATTCAGTAAGTCTTTACTCCTACTACATATCTAACACAAATGATAAGAAGATAAATAAGACAAAGATATTCAGCCCAGACTAATGTTTCTCTCCTTCCACTAAATTTCTGCTTGACTCACCCCTTTCTGGCTCTGTAACGGTGAATAATTAATCATTTTATTGGGAAAGGCAGTCTCCTAATTTGGATATGATATTGTTTTTTTCCCAGGTGGCTCAGCAGTAAAGAACCCACCTGCCAATGCAGGAGATGATGGTTCGATCCCTGGGTTGGGAAGATGCCCTGGAGAAGGAAATGACAACCCACTCCAGCATTCCTGCCTGGGAAATCCCATGGACAGGAGGGCTACAGAAGCCTGGTGGGCTACAACCTATCAGGTGACAAAGAGCCAGACACAAGTGAGCGACTTAACGACAACAACAATTGTTTGTTGTTTTGTTTTGTTTTGTTTTGTTTTTCCTTTAAGGATCTTATGCGCCTTAAAAAGCAGAATACAATTTTAAAAACAGAGTCCAGGGCCAGTCCTAAGATGGCGGAGGAATAGGACAGGGAGACCACTTTCTCCCCCACAAATTCATCCAAAGATCATTTGAATGCTGAGCAAATTCCACAAAACAACTTCTGAACGCTGGCGGAGGACACCAGGCACCCAGAAAGGGAGCCCATTGACTCTGACTTTGAAAAGAGTTAGAAGAAAATATAAAAGATAAAAAGAGAGACAAAAGAGTTAGGGATGGAGACCCATCCCGGGGAGGGAGTCGTGAAAGAGGAGAAGCTTCCAAATACCAGTGAACCCTCTCACTGGTGGGTCTGTGGGGAGTTTTGGAATCTCAGAGAGCAACATAACCGGGAGGAAAAAATAAATAAATAAAACCCACAGATTATGCGCCTAACCGCAACTCCAAGCAGAGAAGTAGCCCAGATACTCGCGTCCACCACTAGCAAGCAGGGGCTGAACAGGGTGGTGCGGGGTGCATTGCTAAGGGTAAGGACCAGGCCTGCATGCCCTGAGGACAATCTGAGGGAGCTAATGTGAGACAGCAACCCAAACTGTGGGATAGCCACAGAGAGACAGAGAGAGAACTTTCCCATGAAAAGATCTAACCTAAGGCACTGCCAGGCCCACTCACAGAAAAAAGAACTGAGCGAATACCAGAGGAGAGCTAGCAGGCTGCAGACTGGCCCATCCCCTGCCAGAGGCAGAGAGGCAGGCGGGTGACAGCCAGAGCCAGAAGGCAAGGGGCAATCTCAGTCCCAGAGACAGCATCCTCTACCAAACTGCAAGCAGGCTCCCAGTTGCTAACCAAGTCTTCCTGGGATCCTGGACGGTTGACATCCAGCAGGAGGGTCGCAGCCAGAGATCAGCTCCCCAGAGGAGACACACGGCACACCTGAGGCGGCATTCCCGAGTGGCTGGGACAGGGAGGCGATAAGACGCACTCCCCACTCGGGGAGAGTGCACTCACCAAGCACCTGGTCGCCTCTGCTGCTCGGACCTGGGAAGGGCACAAAACGCAGGCCCAACTGAGTCTGCGCCTTGTGGAGTACCCGAGAACCTGAACCGAGTGGCTTAGGCCTGGGAAGTGCATGGAACCCAGGGCCCACCTTAGACAGTACTCCTGCAGAGCAACCTGGAGCCTGAGCAGTGTAGACGGGGAAAGCACACACGCCATAAGCAGCGACAAACCCAGTGTGGCTGAGACACTGCGAGCGCTCCCCACACATGCCAGTGAGATTTGTTTGCAGAGTCCCTCCCTCCCTCCCCACAGCAAGACTGAACAAGCGAGCCTAAAAAAGTGACCACCTTCGCCCCTTGTGTCAGGGCAGAAACTAGACACTGAAGAGACCAGCAAACAGAAGAAGCCAAAATAAACAGAGGGAACCACTTTGGAAGTGACAGGTGCAACAGATTAAAACCCTTCAGTTAGCACCGACTACACTGGAAGGGGCCTATAGACCTTGAGAAGAAGTGTAAGCTGGAACAAGGAACTATCTGAAACTGAACTGACCCCACATGGCCCGCAACAGCTCCAGAGAAATTCCTAGATATATTTTAGAATTATCATTTTTAAATTTTTTAAGTCCTTTATTGCTCCTTTAATTTTCATTTTTATAACCTACTATTACCTTGCCTTAAAAAGGACCCTATTTTTAAAGCAAATTTCATATATATTTTTTATAATTTTTGTCATTTTGTTTTGGTTTGTTTTTAATATTGTATTTTTGAGAGTCTAACCTCTACTCTAGATTTTTAATTTTTGCTTTTTGGTATTTGTTATCAATTTTGTACCTTTAACAATCCAATGTTCAGAACCCATTTTTACTTAGAAGTGTGATTACTGGCTTGATTGCTCTCTCCCCCTTTTTACTTTTCTTTCTCTCCCCCGGGTCACCTCTGTCTCCTCCCTCCCCCTTCTCTTCTCTACCCAACTCTGAATCTCTTTGGGTGTTCTGGGCTGTGGAGAACACTTACAGAACTGATTACTGGCTAGATCTGTCTCTCTCCTTTTGACTTCCCCTCTTCTTCTCCTGGTCACCTCTATCTCCTTCCTCCCTATTCTCTTCTCCATGTAACTCTGTGGATCTCTCTGGGTGTCCCTCACTGTGGAGAAGCTTTTCACCATTAATCTAGATGTTTTATCATCAATGTGGTATGGATGGAGAAGTGTGAGGCTACTGTAAGAATAAGACTGAAAACCAGAGACAGAAGGCTTAAATCCAAAACTTGAGAATACCAGAAAACTTCTGACTCCAGGGAACATTAATTGACAAGAGCTCATCCAAAAGCGTCCATACTTACAATAACACCAAGCTCCACCCAAGGGCCAACAAGTTCCAGAGCAAGACATACCACACTAATTCTCTAGCAATGCAGGAACATAACCCTGAGCATTAATATACAGGCTGCCCAAAGTGACACCAAACCCATAAACACCTCAAAACTCACTACTGGACACTTCATTGCACTCCAGAGAAAAGAGATCCAGGTCCACCCACCAGAACACCAACGCAAGCTTCCCTAACCAGGAAACCTTGACAAGCCACTCGTCCAACCCCACCCACAGTGAGGAACCTCCACAATAAAGAAGAACCACAAACTTCCAGCGTACAGAAGGGTCACCCCAAACACAGCAATCTAAACAAAATGAAAAGGCAGAAAATATTCAGCAGGTAAAGGAACATGATAAATGCCCTCCAAACCAAACAAAAGAGGAGGAGATAGGGAGTCTATCTGAAAAAAAATTCAGAATAATGATAGTAAAACTGATCCAAAATCTTGAAAACAAAATGGAGTTACAGATAAATAGTCTGGAGACAAGGATTGAGAAGATGCAAGAAATGTTTAACAATGGCCTAGAAGAAATAAAAAAGAGTCAATCAATAATATATAATGCAACAACTGAGATCAAAAGCACTCTGGAGGGAACTAACAGTAGAATAACTGAGGCAGAAGATAGAATAAGTGAGGTGGAAGATAGAATGGTGGAAATAAATGAAGTAGAAAAAAATTTTAAAATATTAAAAGAAATGAGGACAACCTCAGAGACCTCTGAGACAATGTCAAATGCCCCAACATTCGAATCATAGGAGTCCCAGAAGAAGAAGACAAAAAGAAAGGCCATGAGAAAATACTTGAGGAGATAATAGTTGAAAGCTTCCCTAAAATGGGGAAGGAAATAGCCACCCAAGTCCAAGAAACCCAGAGAGTCCCAAACAGGATAAACCCAAGGCAAAACAGCCCAAGAGACATATTAATCAAATTAACAAAGATCATATACAAAGAATAAATATTAAAAGCAGCAATGGAAAAACAACAAATAACACACAAGGTGATTCCCATAAGGAAAACAGCTGATCTAGCTATAGAAACTCTTCAGGCCAGAAGGGAATGGCAGGACATACTTAAAGTGATGAAAGAAAATAACCTACAGCCCAGATTACTGTACCCAGCAAGGATCTCATTTAGATACGAAGGAGAAATCAAAAGTTTTACAGACAAGCAAAAGCTGAGAGAATTCAGCACCACCAAACCAGCTCTCCAACAAATGCTAAAGGATCTTCTCTAGACAGGAAACACAGAAAGGTTCATATACTCGAACCCAAAACAACAAAGTAAATGGCAACAGGATCATACTTATCAACAATTAGCTTAAATGTAAATGAGTTGAATGCCCCAACCAAAAGACAAAGACTGGCTGAATGGGTACAAAAACAAGACCCCTATATATGCTGTCTACAAGAGACCCACCTCAAAACAAGGGACACATACAGACTGGAAATGAAGGACTGGAAAAAGATATTTCATGCAAATGGAGACTAAAAGAAAGCAGGAGTCGCAATACTCATATCAGATAAAATAGACTTTGAAATAAAGGCTGTGAAAAGAGACAAAGAAGGACACTACATAATGATCAAAGGATCAATCCAAGAAGAAGATACAACAATTATAAATATATATGCACCAAAACATAGGGGCACCACAATATGTAAGACAAACATTAACAAGTATGAAAGGGGAAATTAACAATAACACAATAATAGTGAGAGACTTTAATACCCCACTCACACCTATGGATAGATGAACTAAACATAAAATTAACAAGGAAACACAAACTTTAAATGATACAATGGACCACTTAAACCTAATTGATATCTATAGGACATTTCACCCCAAAACAATGAATTTCACCTTTTTCTCAAGTGCACATGGAACATTCTCCAGAATAGATCACATCCTGGGCCATAAATCTAGCCTTGGTAAATTCAAGAAAATTGAAATAATTCCAAGCGTCTTTTCTGATCACAGTGCAGTAAGATTAGATGTCAACTACAGAAGAAAAAAAAAAACTATTAAAAGTACAAACAAATGGAGGCTAAACAACACATTTCTGAATAACCAACAAATCAAAGAAGAAATCAAAAAAGAAACCAAAATATGCACAGAAATGAATGAAAATGAAAACACAACAACCCAAAACCTATGGGACTCAGTAAAAGCAGTGCTAATGGGAAGGTTCATAGCAATACAAGCTTACCTCAAGAAACAAGAGAAAAATCAAATAAATAACCTAACTCTATACCTAAAGCAACTAGAAAAGGAAGAAATGAAGACCCCCAGGGTTAGTAGAAGGAAAGAAATCTTAAAAATTAAAGCAGAAATAAATGCAGAAGAAACAAAATCAACAAAGCCAAAAGCTGGTTCTTTGAGAAGATAAATAAAATTGACAAACCACTAGCCAGACTTATCAAGAAACAAAGAGAGAAAAATCGAATCAACAGAATTAGAAGTCAACATGGAGAGATCACAACAGACAACACAGAAATACAAAGGATCATAAGAGACTACTATAAGCAACTATATGTCAATAAAATGGACAACTTGGAAGAAATGGACAAATTCTTAGAAAAGTATAACTTTGCAAAACTGAACCATGAAGAAATAGAAAATCTTAACAGACCCATCACAAGCACAGAAATCAAAACTGTAACCAGAAATCTTCCAGCAAACAAAAGCCCAGAACCAGACGGCTTCATAGCTGAATTCTACCAAAAATTTAGAGAATAGCTAACACCTATCCTACTCAAACTCTTCCAGAAAATGCATAGGAATGTAAACTTACAAACTCATTCTATGAGCCCACCATCATAGAATACCAAAACCAGACAAAGATGCCACAAAAAAAGAAAACTGCAGGCCAATATCACTGATGAACATAGATGCAAAACTCCTTAACAAAATTCTAGCAAACAGAATCCAACAACATATTAAAAAGATCATACATCATGACCAATACATGACATCATACATCATGGGCTTTATCACAGGGATGCAAGGATCCTTTAATATCCACAAATCAATCGATGTGATACACCACATTAACAAATTGAAGATTAAAACTGTATGATTATCTCAATAGATGCAGAGAAAGCCTTTCACAAATTTCAACATCCATTTATGATAATGGATAATGCCTCCAGAAAGCAGGCATAAAAGGAACATACCTCAACATAATAAAAGCCATATGTGATAAACCCATAGTACACATCCTCAACGGTGAAAAATTGAAAGCATTTCCCCTAAAGTCAGGAACAAGACAAGAGTGCCCACTCTCACTGCTACTATTCAACATGGTTTTGGAAGTTTTAGCCACAGCAATCAGGGAAGAAAAAGAAATAAAAAGAATCCAGATTAGAAAAGAAGAAGTAAAACTCTCACTGTTTGCAGATGACATGATCCTCTACATAGAAAACCCTATAGACTCCACCAGAAAATTACTAGAGCTAATCAATGAATATAGTAAAGTTGCAGGATATAAAATTAACACAGAGAAATCCCTTGCATTCCTATACACTAACAATGAGAAAACAGAAAGAGAAATTAAGGAAACAATTCCATTCACCATTGCAACAAAAAGAATAAAATACTTAGGAATATATCTACCTAAAGAAACAAAAGGCCTATATATAGCAAACTATAAAACACTGATGAAAGAAATCAAAGATGACACAAATAGATGGAGAAATATACCATGTTCATGAATAGGAAGAATATAGTGAAAATGAGTATACTACCCAAAGCAATCTACAGATTCAATGCAATCCCTATCAAGCTACCAACGGTATTTTTCACAAAACTAGAACAAATAATTTCACAATTTGTATGGAAATACAAAAAACCTTGAATAGCCAAAGCAATCTTGAGAAAGAAGAATGGAACTGGAGGAATCAACCTGCCTGACTTCAGACTATACTGCAAAGCCACAGTCATCAAGACAGTATGGTACTGACACAAAGACAGAAATATAGATCAGTGGAACAAAATAGAAAGCCCAGAGATAAATCCATGCACCTATGGACACCTTATCTTTGACAAAGGAGGCAAGGATATACAATGGAAAAAAAGACAACCTCTTTAACAAGTGGTGCTGGGAAAACTGGTCAACCACTTGTAAAAGAATGAAACTAGAACACTTTCTAACACCATACACAGAAATAAAGTGGATTGAAGATCTAAACCTAAGACCAGAACTATAAAACTCCTAAAGGAAAACATAGGCAAAACACTCTCTGACATAAATCATAGCAGGATCCTCTATGATCCATCTCCCAGAGTAATGGAAATAAAAGCAAAAATAAACAAATGGGACCTAATTAAACTTAAAAGCTTTGGCACAACAAAGGAAACTATAAGCAAGGTAAAAAGACAGCCTTCAGAATGAGAAAAAATAATAGCAAACAAAGCAATGGACAAAGAATTAATCTCAAAAATATACAAGCAGCTCCTGCAGCTCAATTCCAGAAAAATAAATGACCCAATCAAAAAATGGGCCAAAGAACTAAACAGACATTTCTCCAAAGAAGACATACAGATGGCTAACAAACACATAAAAAGATGCTCAAAATCACTCATTACCAGGGAAATGCAAATCAAAATCACAATGAGGTACCAACTCACACCAGTCAGAACGGCTGCTATCAAAAAGTCTACAAACAATAAATGCTGGAGAGGGTATGGAGAAAAGGGAACTCTCTTAAATTGTTGGTGGGAATGCAAACTAGTACAGCCACTATGGAGAACAGTGTGGAGATTCCTTAAAAAACTGGAAATAGACCAGCTGCCATATGACCCAGCAATCCCACTGCTGGGCATACATACCAAGAAAACCAGAATTGAAAGAGACACGTGTACCCCGATGTTCATCGCAGCACTGTTTACAATAGCCAGGACATGGAAGCAACCTAGATGTCCATCGGCAGACGAATGGATAAGACAGCCATGGTACATATACACAATGGAATATTACTTGGCCATTAAAAAGAATGCATTTGAATCAGTTCCATGAAATGGATGAAACTGGAGCCTATTATACAGAGTGAAGTAAGTCAGAAAGAAAAACACCAATACAGTATACTAACGCATATATATGGAATTTAGAAAGATGGTAACAATGACCCCATATGTGAGACAGCAAAAAAGACACAGATGCAAAGAACAGTCTTTTGGACTGTTTTGGTGGGAGAAGGCGAGGATGGGATGATTTGAGAGAATAGCATTAAAACATGTGTATTATCATATGTGAAACAGATCGCCAGTCCAGGTTCAATGCATGAGACAGGGTGCTCAGGGCTGGTCCACTGGGATGACCCTGAGGGATGGAATGGGGAGGGAGGTGGGAGGGGGGTTGAGGATGGGGAACACATGTACACCCATGGCAGATTCATGTCAATGTATGGCAAAAACCACTACAATACTGTAAAGTAACTAGCCTCCAATTAAAATAAATAAATTAATTTTAATAAATAAATAAAAATTTTAAAAATAAATAAATAAAAGCAGGGTCCATATTAAATGTATCCCATGATCAGCTTCAGCTGGAGGTCAGTAACCCCCTTGGGATATTTCATATTATTTTCACTGAGCCCTATTCCACCTCAGCAAAATGGGAAAAACAAGAGTAATATCATTAACTCTCCTTATATATCACCTTATGCTTTTCAGAAAAGTTTCAAAAAACATTTTGATAGAATAAATATTAGAATGAATGTACTTAAATAATCCCAAATCATAAAGTCAAGAAAATAAAACAGTTGGATTAAAATGACAGAATCTGTGCATTTTTCTGTTCAAATGACTGTATGAGTCAAGTCGAGGAAGACGCACAAAAGCTGCACTGTTGGGAAATAGTTCAGAACTCATCATGCAGTCCCCAAGGCCAATAAGGCAGCTGGGCAGGAGGATGAGATCATCAGTGTGGGGTCAGCTTGAGACACTCCCCTTCCTGTCACCCCAGACAGCCGAGGGCCTCCCCTAGCCTGGGAAAGGTATGCAACAGGCATCAGAGAGCCTCCTGAGAAGAGCATATCTGTGAAACTGAGCAAATGTAACACCACGGCCAGGAAATTAACACAGAGTTTCTACAGATGGAGGACTAATATCTCTCTTCCTAGATAAAGAGCAGCCCATGTTATATACACATGTGGAAATCAGTACCTAAGTAAACTGTCTCCAAAATTACAGTAGGGGAGGAAATGAGTGGGTCTAATGGAGAAAATTTAGCATCAACATATATACACTATCATGTGCAAAATGGATAGATGGTGACATGTTGCTATATAAACACGGGGTACCCAGTCTGGTGCTCGGTGATGACCTAGAGGGGTGGGATGTGGGGGAAAGGAGGGAGCTCAACAGGAAGGGAATATAAATGTATAATTATGGCTGACTCAGATCGTTGTATGGAAGAAACCAACACAACACTGTAAAAAAATTTTTTAAATAATAAAAAACACTATAATATTCAAAACAATTATTATACATAGCAATAAACACTGCAGTTGATAAATTCTAAATTAACAAATTCCTTCTTTCTTTTTCCACTCACCTACCCAGCTATCCATCCATCCATCCTATAAAATATTCACTGGGCACCTACTAGCTGCTGGTCACTTCTTGATAATTTTGGTGTGCCCCAATGGCCAATCATTCTGATGAAACAGCATCCAGAAACGTCAAAAAATTAATTCTCCTTTCTCCACTGCACTGTAACTTGTCAGGGGTATGAACAACAATCTACACAATTTTCTTTTTAATCTAAAGGCCATCATGGTATTCAGCAAAGTGATTTGTGCATTACAATAAACTTCTGAACTGAAATGAACTTCTGGAATTCTGGTTTCAAAAGATGTAAAAACTAACAGACTTGGTTAATCCACCCACTGGATTGCTCAATCTAAAATACAATAAAGCATTTAATTCAACTCAGAGTGTAGTAAACTATGATGTACTACATACATGAGAGACAAGGAGATTACCGGAGAGCTTCCTTGAGCTGAAGGGGTTTACACTGGAGGCAGAAAGCAAGTTAAGAAACAAAAATACCTGCAACAGAACACAAGTGGCAAAGAATAGATGATTCCAGAAGATCAGGAAAGGCTGGGAAGTATTGAAATAGCGCAAGACACTATGGTACTTACCCTCCTCTCCCCTGCCCCCACCTTGTCCTCAGCCTGCCTTTTGTCTGTAGAAAAACTTTAGCCAAAGAATAAGTTTGACCAAAGAAGTGAGAAAATGCAGAAGGAAAATGGTCCAACAACACTAAATAATAAGTTTAGTCATTAAGCATGGGCTTCTCTGGTGGCTCAGACAGTAAAGCATCTGCCTACAAAGTGGGAGATGACCTATAATTCCTCCTCAGGGGATATAGCTAATATTCTGAACCATGTACTATAAGCGGTCTTATAGATACTGAAACCCCCACCAGGAAGAAGAAGTTAACCATGTGATGACCAGGCTATAACCATGACATAAGTCGAGAATTGGTCTCAAGGAAATGGGAACAAACTGACCCTAAAACTGAAGATTAACTATACTTAAAACAATCAAGATGATGCTGGTCACACCACCGATGACCAATTTCAAGAGCTGATTCTGCTGTTTCTGCATGTAGCCCCCTACCTCTGTCTGTAAAAGTCTTGCCCCCTGATTGTCAGTGGGGAGAAGGGGGATTGATTTGGACAGGAGTCTGCCCTCCCCATCTTCCCTACCAGTTGCTGGCATCCAAAATAAAGCAAACTTTCCCTTCCACCAATCTTGCCTCTTTATTGGCTTTTGAGCAGTGAGCTGCCAGACCCCATTTTCAGATACAGTAAAATGAGGTGCGGAGACTTGGGACAAAGAGGGCAGATGCCATCATGTTCTTGGTGGGCAGAATCAAGCGAGCAAGAGCATCCAGTTTAGGGATTTGGTGGACTGTTTATGGAAGGCCTGGAAGGAATGCTAAGAATTTGCCTGCAGGACAGTAATGAGTATTTGCACAAGGAAGAGTGACCCAATCAGATCTCTGCTTTGGAAAGATTATCCTGGCAGTAGCATCCAGGCATGACTGGCAGGAGGTACAGAGCAGAGAAATACTGACACAACCAAGTGTCAGGACTGTGAAGACACAGGAAGGGCTTTGGAAGACAAAGATGCCATTGGAAGAATCACCCTAAGAATGACTGTGAAGCTCTGAGGGTTGCCTTAAATCATCTGGAAAGAATACCAGCCTTCGTTAGATCTTCCCTTTAGACTGGATGGTCCTTGCGGACAATCTGATACATCTTTAAACACACTGCTACATACACCACAGTGCCATGCAGACAGTATGTGCCCAATAAATGTTCCTGAACAGATGAATAAATACAATGGAATGAATAAATGGATAAGTTAGTGTCTTTAGAAGAGAATTCTATAACCAGAGAAAAGAAAACAAAAGAACTGATCAGAGTCAAGGTAATTTGAGGCCCCAAATCTATTATTTGAATTGAATGCAGAATATCTATGCCCAAGGTCAGCTGTCTCACATTTCACTATGCCTAGCCCATGTCTATAATGAAAAACACCAGGGAAATATTAATAATTGTACAGAGTCGATAAGAGAGTAAACATTAAAAGTTCTCATCACAAGAAAAAGACTTTGTAACAATGTAAGCTAGCAAATGTAACTAGACTTACTGTGATGATCATTTCACAATGTACACAAATAGCAAATCACCACATTGTACACCTAGTCTAATCTTGTTCGTGTCAAATATATCTCAATTTTTAAAAAAAAGAATTGTACTGAGATGTGCAAAATTTTCTCATTTGAAGATTTGTAATCACAAGGCAGCATTCACAAATCTATGTTTCCAGTGTATTAGAAACACAACCCCCATTGATCTATTTTTGACCACTGTGAAACAGTCCTCCTTTGGCTATCAGTATTTTACTGAGATAAGACATGCTTTCATTTATAAATGCAAAACACCTTCACCTGTGTCAAAAATAAAGCCTAATAATTATGCCAAATCACCTTATCAATCTACTTGCAAATTAAGAAACCACAGGTATGAAGAAGAAAATTTAGGTTGGTGTGCACATCTCAAAACCAAATTTAAAGCCAGATTCTACATTCAAGACACAGTTCACTCATTAAATTTAGGGATTTTCCCCTCAACCTGTGAAGCTGTTTAGTCTCCATGCAGGGTCACCTGTCAAATGTATGCTTCTATTCCTGGCCGCTGTGTTTGCCTGAGAGCACATGATTATGTTAACGATTAGTATCAATCCTAGATACAGGTAACCCTGGGAAGGTCAAGTACCAACTGCATTCAGGCAGCTGACTGCAGGGAGCTGTCTGAGCCTCTTGAAATGGAACCCTGTGGGTGGGGGAGGAGGCAAAGTGTGAGACCCTACAGAGCAGGGACTAGGAAATTCACACAGTCCCCCAAGTCCCAGACAATCCCAGTCCTCCAGGACAAAAGTCGCTGAATCCGAGAGCTGGAAGGGTCCCCACACATCGTCCACTGCAGCCCCCACCTGCCCCACATGCAGACTCCCCCGTACAGTCACCCCAGAATCAGACAACACTAACTTAAGTGCTTCTGGGGCAAAAAGCTAACCACTTTTCAAGACGGCCTCTTCCACTGACGGACAACTTTTTAGCAAGTTTTTCTCTAGGTTAAGGTCAAGGAAACCAGTCCTGGGTGTTCATTGGAAGGATTGATGTTGAAGCTGAAACTCCAATACTTTGGCCACCTGATGCGAAGAGCTGACTCATTTGAAAAGACCCTGATGCTGGGAAAGATTGAGGGCAGGAGGAGAAGGGGACGACAGAGGATGAGATGGTTGGATGGCATCACCGACTCAATGGACATGGGTTTGGGTGGACTCCGGGAGTTGGTGATGGACAGGGAGGCCTGACGTGCTGCAGTCCATGGGGTCGCAAAGAGTCAGACATGATTGAGCAACTGAAATGAAGTTCAAAATTGACACCCTATTCATGTGTGGCTCTATTTGTAACTCTGGGCCAAGAAGGCACTCTAAATGCCAAATGAATGACGAATGATTAGTGAACAGATGGGGCCTTACAGATCAATGACAATATTGGAAAAATGAATCACTCACAAATTTAAGCTTTTAAGAGCCATGATGGCTCAAAAACATATAAATAAAGATTTGATTTGATTCACTTAACATTACTTAAGCAGAGGGGGATTATGTAGCACTATGGAATGAAGCATATGTAACAGAAACAGTTCTAAGTAAGGGGAGAAGACTCAGGTCCTAACACTCACTCTGCTGCTCTCACCCACATTCCACACCTGTCAACTAAGCCGGCCAGATCCTGAGATCTCCACCATCACTTAAGACCGTCAGGACTCTGTGACTTATCCCCAAAGAGTGTGGTGTCAAACCTCCAGGAATTTCCTGCCTTAACTGCATTTCTCTGAGAGTTCAAACCCATCTGCAAATAAAGGGTAAAAGTCCTACTAAGGGGACTTCACTCGTGGTCCAGTGGCTAAGACTCTGCATTGCCAATGCAAGAGATTCATGTTCAATCGCTGGTTAGAGAACTAAGATCCCATATACTGTGACCAAAGATCCCATGGGCCGTAACTAAGACCTGGCACAGCCAAATAAATGAATTAAAAAAAAAAAAAAAGTGGTCCTACCATGGCAGGCAAATACAGGAGTTGAACAGGTAGAATTATATCCACCTGTTTTCAGGATGAGCACAAGGCAACATGGTTGGGAAACTAACCTGAAGTTGATTGGGAATGAGAACCTAGGGCTATTTATTTCAATTACCTAATGTGAGACCAGGCCTTCTACACTCGTGTTTACCATTATAAGGACCAAATATATATTTCTCAGCCCTGCGCTTGATAAATACACTTGTCCATGCCTCACCGGCCAGAACTCAAGAGGTCTGACCACTTGATCATTTGAAGCTTCATCTAGCAATAAGTTCTGTGATTCTGTTATAAACGCCAATCGACCTGAGTGATCTCAGGAAGCTCCACGTCTCTGTCATCCATTTCTGAGCTATGACGGGAGGCAGGTGGCCAAAAGGAAGGAGCACCAAGTAAAAGGAAGCAGACAGAAAATGGACGGTCATGCCAGCAACTGAGCATGCCACGTGGGCCCCCACTGCCTTCCAAAGCCAAGTAGAAATATCACATCACTCACTGGTCAGCCACAGTTCTCCTTTCCCACTTCCACTTGGTATGAAAAATGGGAAGCTGATGGTGAAGTCTGTGCTCAAAGAAGCAGCTGGTAAACTGATTTCAAAAGAGAAAATGGAAGAGAATGGTCAAAGTATCTGTGGCAGGTATTTTTAAAAGTGCATGACTGTTGCATGAAAGATATTTGCTAAGGAATTTTTACCACAGGCGTTCAAGTTGAGAACAGCAACAGAAGACTCCCAAGGGCTAAAAAAGCTTATGTGTCTAGATGGTGCTGTCTGGAAAGTGCATGGCCAAGGGCAGCCCCAGCAGTGCCCAGATGGGACCCTCCCCAGCCCCAGGGTGACTGCCCAGGGCATCTCTGGAGGCAGTATTCTCTGCTGGCTTTGTATGAGAACCTGGCATATAAGCTGAATTACTATCATCATAGCAAAAGAAATTATTCTAATTCTGGTCTAATGATGCTAATCTAAAAATTCTATGCTCAGAAACTGTCCTGTGCCACGCTTCAGATCTTATTATTTAAACATCACCAGACTTCCCAGGTGGCGCTAGTGGTAAGACATAAGGCATGCAGGTTCGATCCCTGGTCGCGAACTATGATCACATGTACCACAGCCAAAACAAGACCTCAGGTGATGAGCAGGTTTGTAAATGACTGTGCTCCTTCAGGGGCTTCCCAGGTGGCTCCAGTGGTAAAGAACCCACCTGCCAAGGCAGGAGACATAAGAGACGCAGGTTCAATCCCTGGGTCAGGAAGATCCCCTGGAGGAGGACATGGCAGCCCACTCTAGTATTCTTGCCTGGAGAGTCCCCATGGACAGAGGAGCCTGACTGTAGTCCATAGGGTTACAAAGCGTCAGAAACTACTAAAGCAACTTGGGATGCACAAAGATCATCACTGTCTTCATTCTGAAGATCTTTCATCAAACTTTGACCAAAATCACAATAAAATTCAGACATTAATGACATAATCTCTAATCCTTCTTCAGTCAAAATTTCAAGAATTTTTTTTAAAAAGGAAATGTTTTAACGAACATAATATATTTGGACTTCTCTTTTTTCTAAACTAATACCTTAATGTTTGCACAATGAGCAAGTATTATTTTTGTCATCTAACTAAGCAGTAATAGTTTGCATGCAGTGTTTTGGAAACATAAATTAATGAACGTGGCACAGAAATGGATTACAAGAACAGAGACACCATTGGTCTGCATTGGTGGAATTACGGTGGTTTTCAATGTTCCTTTTCTCATTTGTAGTTTCCTAAGAGCACAAGTTACTTCTGGAAAAAGAAAAAAGAATAAGAGAAACAATTGAACAGGGAATTGGTTCTGCAGCACAGAAACCTAGCATTCACTCTCCCTCAGGTACACAGACTTTGCCTGAAAGCCCATTTCTGGGGCATCTCACATGAGCAGTGAGGTCCCTGCAGCAATGTCCTGGGTCCTAGCCTTGCCATAATCATAACCCCAAAAGCCTCAATCCCAGTTTACCCTTCTTGTGCCATCTTAATGGTCCTGGCAAATATGTGTGTTAAAATAAAGCATTCATGCAAATTCCATTTAGTTTCGAGATTTCTGATGAGTTCTCTCTTTTTTTTTTTCTTTTTCTCTGAGCAATTATTTTTTTTTAAAAGGAGATTTCTGATGATTTTTTGTGATATGTCTTTATATGAGATTTTAATACTTTTCTTCTCTGCAAATTTCTGTTGTTTATTTTGGAAAGAAGATAGCTTAAAATGGCAATTTTTTACATAGGGATAAAAACAAGATTATTTCAAAGTCTCTTCTTCCAGAGTCAACAACTCACCCATGTTTTAGAGTCTATAAATACGTAGGGTATATAGTTACCAGTGATCTAACAGAGGTCTGCTCTGAACTTCAGCTTGTGTCCATAACTTTAGTTCAGCCAGTGGTTGAGAATACAATTTCGAGAGGCACCAACCCACACTTCTAACCCTGGTTCTACCTTCAATGGCTATGTGACTTGGACAGAAGAGGGGTGAATCTGCATCTCAGATTTGAATGGGGAAAATGAAGATTGTAAGTAGCTACCTTACAATGGTGTGGGGCAGATTTCATCACAGCAATTCCTGATAGACCGCCTGGCATACTGCAAGCCCTAAAAACACTGCAGACTTTCTTATGCCGTCCTGGCAGCGCTGATATCTTCTATTTGCACAGTCAGTCATATGCTCCAAGGTACTCACACCATTTACTTCACTGGATCCTCAGGCAGCTCTATCCCAAAAGTTACTGTCCCCATTTTATCTTTTCTGTAAACAGATGAGGAAACTGAGGATCGAGGACACACAGCTTAGAAAGAAGCTCCAGGCCTCTTTTTGCTCTGTGCCAGATTCTCAACTGGACTTCCCAGTGGCTCAGATGGTAAAGAATCTGCCTGCAATGTGGGAGACCTGGGTTTGATCCCTGGGTGGGAAGATTCCCTCAAAAGATTTCATGTGCCACCTGTGAACTTAATAAGATTAAATTTCTTTTTAAATACTCTACTAAACACAGTCAGCAAAAACAGGACAGGGAGCTGACTGTGGCTCAGATCATGAACTCCTTATCACCAAATTCAGACTTAAATTGAAGAAAGTAAGGAAAACCACTAGACCATTCAGGTATGACCTAAATCAAAACGCTTACAACTATACAGTGGAAGGGACAAATAGATTCAAGGGATTAGATCTGATAGACAGAGTGCCTGAAGAACTATGGATGGAGGTTCGTGATGTTGTACAGGAGGCAGTGATCAAGACCATCCCCAAGAAAAAGAAATGCAAAAAGGCAAAATGGTTGTCTGAGGAGGCCTTACAAATAGCTGAGAAAAGAAGAGAAGAGAAAGGCAAAGGAGAAAGGGAAAGATATGCCCATTTGAATGCAGAGTTCCAAAGAATAGCAAGGAGAGATAAGAAAGCCTTCCTCAGTGATCAGTGCAAAGAAACAGAGGAAAACAATAGAATGGGAAAGACTAGAGATCTCGTCAAGAAAATTAGAGATACCAAGGGAACATTTCATGCAAAGATGGGCTCGATAAGGGACAGAAATGGTATGGACTGAACAGAAGCAGAAGATATTAAGAGGAGGCAAGAATACACAGAAGAACTATACAAAGAAGAACTTCATGACCCAGATAACCACGATGGTGTGATCACTCACCTAAAGCCAGACATCCTGGAGTACAAAGTCAGGTGGGCCTCAGGAAGCATCATTATGAACAAAGCTAGTGAAGGTGATGGAATTCCAGCTGAGTTATTTCAAATCCTAAAAGACGATGCTATGAAAGTGCTGCACTCAATATGCCAGCAAATTTGGAAAACTCAGCAGTAGCCACAGGACTGGAAAAAGTCAGTTTTCATTCCAATCCCAAAGAAAGGCAATGCGAAAGAATGTTCAAACTACTGCACAATTGTGCTCATCTCACAAGCCAGCACAGTAATGCTCCAGATTTCAACAGTATATGAACCGTGAACTTCCAGATGTTCAAGCTGGATTTAGAAAAGGCAGAGGAACCAGAGATCAAATTGCCAACATCCCGTTTGATCAACGAAAAAGCAAGAGAGTTCCAGAAAAACATCTATTTCTGCTTTACTGACTACACCAAAGCCTTTGACTGTCTGGATCACAATAATCTGTGGAAAATTTTTCAAGAGATGGGAATACCAGACCACCTGAACTGCCTCCTGAGAAATCTGTATGCAGGTCAAGAAGCAACAGTTAGAACTGAACATGGAACAACAAACTAGTTCCAAACTGGGAAAGAAGTACGTTAAGGCTGTATATTGTCATCCTGCTTATTTAACTTATATGCAGAGTACATCATGAGAAACATTGGGCTGGATGAAGCACAAGCTGGAATCAAGATTGCTAGTATAAATATCAATAACCTCAGATATGCAGATGACACCACCCTTATGGCAGAAAGTGAAGAGGAACTTAAGAGCCTCTTCATGAAAGTGAAAGAGGAAAGTGAAAAAGTTGGCTTAAAACTCAACATTCAGAAAACTAAGATCATGGCATCTGGTCCCATCTCTTCATGGCAAATAGATGGGGAAACAATGGAAACTGTGACAGACTTTCTTTTCTTGTGCTCCAAAATCACTGCAGATGGTAACTGCAGCCATGTAACTAAAAGACACTTGCTCCTTAGAAGAAAAGCTATGACCAACCTAGACAGCATACTAAAAAGCAGAAATTACTTTGCCAACAAAGGTCCATCTAGTCAATTCTATGGTTTTTCCAGTAGTCATGTATAGATGTGAGAGTTGGACTATAAAGAAAGCTGAGAAAAAAAAAGAAAGCTGAGCGCTGAAGAATTGATGCTTTTGAACTGTGGTGTTGGAGAAGACTCTTGAGAGATCCAATCAGTCAATACTAAAGGAAATCAGTCCTGAATATTCATTGGAAGGACTGATGCTGAAGCTGAAACTCCAATCCTTTGGCCACCTGATGTGAAGAACTGACTCACTGGAAAAGACCCTGATGCTGGGAAAGATTGAAGGCAGGGGGAGAAGGGGACTACAGAGGATGAGATGGTTGGATGGCATCACCAACTCAGTGAACATGAGTTTCAGCAAGCTCTGGGAGTTGGTGATGGACAGGGAAGCCTAGTGTGCTGCAGTTCATGGGGTTGCAAAAAGTTGGACACAACTGAGCAACTGAACTGAGCTGATTCATACTTTACAAGAGATGTGGTTTTTCCAGATGGCACAGTGGTAAAGAATCTGTCTGCAGATGCTGGAACTGAGGGTTCGATCTCTGGGTGGGGAAGGTCCCCTGGAGAAGGAAACGGCAACCAACTCCAGTATTTTTGCCTGGAAAATCCTATGGACAGGAGCCTGGTGGGCTAGAGTCCATGGGGTTGCAGAGTCAGACACGACTGAACACACACACACACACATTCATACTATAATCAAATCAAACTGTTTTTTTTTTTTAACACCACTCCAAATTAATTGGGTTTTACTTAGTGAAAAGAGCATCCGGGGCTCTTATTTAGAGCTTACTATTATCTCAGCACCAGGTTGGGTGTTCACATCCATGGCCACAGTTCAACCCACAGCGACTCTATGAGGTAGCACTGTCATTGTCCCCATTTCATAAATTTCACAACTAAGTGCAGGATTGAAATGCAAGCTAACTGTCTCAAACTCCAGCTCTTAAGACTCTGGTATTATCCAAATCGCATTTGCCTGCCCAACTGACCATACATTTTGCAAAGTGCTTTCACACACAGCAGATGTCCGGATGGGATGGGGAGGGGGGAGGTTACCAGTGTTCTTTTGTATATGTGATGAAATCCAGACTCAGCGCTCTTAGAGGAGCTGTCAAAGTTACCCGGCCTTCTTCCGGTCCAGCAAGGACACATAACTCTCTCACTCCAAATCTCATTCTCGTCCCAAAGTCTCAAATTCCTTTGCACGTGTATTTTGAAAGCAAGATGGCAGGAGACATCCTGTCATTCCTGAAAAGCAACTGTGCACTTCACAGCCTCCTTGTCAACCCTGAGCGCTGACAGCCCTGACAGCTTGACCGGGGCTCCCCGGCTCCGGCTCCGGCTCCGAGGAAGTGGGAGGTGAGACTGCTCGCAGAGCAGCCCCTTGGGACGGTGCCAGCACCGCGTCCCCACGCCACCCCAACCTCCTCGCTCCAGGTCCTCGAGGACGGGGCGTCCCCTGTCCCGCGAGTGCGCAGGGGAGGGCGCGCGGAGACCCGAACCTCGGCTGGCTCAGTCCCCGGGCGCAGCGAAACCCGAGCGCGCTCAAACCGCCTTCCTCGGCCACCGGGGCGGGAACTGCGGCTCCCGGGATCTCAGCACAGTCTTCCGGGAGGACCCGGCCCGGCTCGGCGCGGGCTGGCAGCCCCAGGCCCGACAAAGACTTCAACTCGGCACGCCACGCGCCCTGCCTCAGTTTCCCTCACCCCGCAAGAGTGCAGAAACCCTAGATGTCAACCGAGGCGCACCCCGGACCTAAACGACTTCCAGAGGACAGAGCTCACCCTCGCCGCGGAACCCTCGCCCCGACCCGCCGGGCGGCCGTGACAGCACCCTACCTGCGCGGTGGCCCCTGCCGCCACCGGCCGGGGCGCCCTGGGGCCCCCCGCCCAGCATGCGCCCCGCCGGCTCCTCCCGCTCCGCCTCCGCCTTCTCCAGCTCCGCTGCGGCCGGAGGGCTCTGTGCACCGAGGCCCGCGTCCGGGGAAGCTAACGGCCGAGCCGGACGGGAAGTGGGGAGGGGGCTGGCGAGGAAGGGGAGGCTCCTTCCTCCTCCCGGGCTGGACCGGCTGTTTCCTCTCCAGCCTCGGCCCAGGCACGCGCGCGCGCGCGCACACACACACACACACAAGCTGACGGCTGGAGCGGGCGGGGCGCGCAAGCCCACAGCCTGGGTCACAGACCTCGGGAAGCTGCTTTTTCACTCTCCCTCAGTGTTGGACGAAAATGAGACGGGAAGTGCGGTGGAGACGACGGGTGTTCGGGGAGGGAGAGACGAGGAGGCCCTCCTTGGGGGAGTGATCTACGAGGGTGCCTCCCGGACGCTAATTAGGGAAGTGACCACAGGGTTGATGGAAGATTTGGAGGGAGTGAGAGGGACTCGTTTCGCAAGGGGCAGGGGGCGGGGGGAGAATGAGGGGAGACTGCAGCTCACCCTGAGAAAGAGCGCGGGGCCAGTAGTTCTACATGAAATGAGGATCCAACTGTTTGAATCTTCTGGCAGCACTGGGCTGGCCCCAGATCCGCCTCCCCACGTTGGGCAGCCAGCCCAGGACACAACTGCGATCCGTGCTGAGCTCCTAAGCCAGCCCACTCGCCTCCTCTTGTGTTCATTCAAGGAGGCTCCTGGAGCATCCCTGAGGACGCACCTGCCAGAAGTGGTTCTCGCCCTTAAGGAGCTTCCCCGTCCCCCCATCGGGGAAGATAAACATGCGCTTGTAAAACTAAATAACGACGTACAGCAGAACATGCCAAGAGCCAGAGGTCTGTCGCGAAACACTGCAGAAGTGGGGGGAGAGGCGGTAAGAGGGAGTGTTGTGAAGAAGGGTCAGAAAGGCTCCCTGGAGGAAGGGGAAGGATCGTCCTAGACCTGGAGGAGAGTCAAGGTCGTTCAAAAGATCAGAACCGTGTGAGTGAAAACACCTATGTATGCTTAGAAGTCGGACTATTGTGGGACAGAATGAATGTGAGCGTGAATTTGAAGAATGTGGGGAACCGTTGGATGAGGCTGAAGTAATGACGGACACCACCAAGCAGGGATCTGAATTCACTGCAGTTTGAGAGATTAGAAAAAGCTCTGTTTAGCTAGTTGACAGAAATGAGAGTCAAGAGGTGACCCGCACTAAATGATGCGGAAATGCCAGAACTGCCTTGGTACACCGCAACGGAATTTCCTAAAGGCTTACGGAGATTGAAATATTAGAATAGATTTATCACGTAAGACCCACTTACTGACTCCAAGGGGGTTCAGAGAACACAGCATTCACTGTGCCTCGGAGAAATAACTTTGTGACCCAGCATGCCTGGTCAACTCTTCCCTGTAGATCAGAAATTACAGTAGAAACTGCACCACTGAAGTGTGGGTCCTTACATGCAGTGAGAATAGTTGGATCCCAGAGTGATCCATTGGAGCCAAATGGTGGCAATGAATCACCCAAGGCAGGGTGGGCATGGTTTCTGTAATGGACAGCAAAGGCAAAGCAGCAACCAGAATAATCTGACCCTCACAAACCTATGGCATTGACCAGTTAGTCATGGCAATCCAGGATGAGAATGCTACTGAATTCTTATGTGGTCTGTATGAACAGGAAAGTTCTTGGTCAAGCAAACAAAAGCCTAACTTAAATTACCAAAACAGAGAGACTCCATTGATTCCCAGACCTGAGTCAATTTGCAGACCCAAAACACCTTGAACAAAGCAGATGTTTGTCTCCTCCAAGATTCTGCAACATTGTCAAAAATATATACTATTACTCTTTCTTCCAGCCTTCCCCAAAGGGACATGTGGCCTTTTACTAGGGTGACTGTGCATTGGGGAAAAGGAAATAATCAGACTTTTCAGGAATTACTGGACACTGGCTCTGAACTGACACTGAATCCAGGACATCCAGAACATCACTGCGGTACTAGTCCAAGCAAGGGCTTGTAGAGGTCAGGTGATCAGTGGAGTTTTAGCTCAGGTCCATCTCATAGTGGTCTCTGAACCCATACTGGGATTATTGCTCCAGTTTTGGAATGCACTGTTAGAATAATTAGAATAATACTCAGCAACTGGCAGAATCCCTACATTGGTTCCATGATCTGTGATATGGGGGTTATTTTGGTAGAAAGAGCCAAGTGGAAGCCTCTACAGCTGCCTCTGCCTTGGATGAGCAAAGTGGTTGTGGTGGCAGTCCTGGAAGTTATCTAGAGGCTCAGCAATACAGACTTCCACTCACCAAAGCCAGTCTGACCATGGCCACCACTGAGGGTCCAGTCTGCCAACAGCAGGACCAACTATGTAGCAGCATTCCCCAGTTAACCAAAGGCAATACTGCCTTCTTAAAGAGACTGCAGAGAGTAATGCCACCATCAAGGACTTGAAAGATGCAGGGGTGGTGATTTCTACCACCTCCCCATTCAACATGCCCATGTGGCCTGTGAAGAAGACAGATGGAGCCTGAAGAATGACAGTGGATCATCATAAACTAAACCAGATGGTGATTCCAATTGCAGCTGCTGTACCAGATGTAGCTTCACTGTTTAAGCAAATTAACACATCCCCTAGTATCTGCTCTGCAGTATTGGTCTGGCAAAATGTTTCTTCTGCATACCTGTTAGTAAAGACCAACCACAGGGCAGCCTTCTTTCAGCTGGCAAAAGCACCAGTACAGTGAAGACTGCCCTCCCTCGAGGATAGGTCAGTTCTCCAGCCCTACATCCTAATTTGGTCAAGCAGGGACTCTAGTGTCTTTCTGTTCTATTAGACCTCACACTGGTCCATGGCACTGATGATGTTATGCTGATTGGACCTAGTGTGCAGGAAAGAGTAGCTCTTCTAGGCTTATTGGTGAGACATTTGTATGTCATGGGGTGGAAAGCAAATCTGACAAAAATTCTAGAGATTTCCTTCTCACTGGGTTTTCAGGAGGTCTGGTAGTATAGGGTATCCATTCTAAGGTGAAGGATAAGGACTTCCCTAGTGGTCCAGTGGTTAAGAATCAGCCTTCCAATGCAGAGGATATGGGTTTGATTCCTGGCTGAGGAACTAAGATCCCACACACCACAGGGCAACTAAGCCCACATGCCACAACTACTGAGTCTGAGCATCACAGCTAGAGAGGAGCCCCTGCGCTGCAACAAAAATCCCAAATTTTTGTTTCAAATGAATAAATATTTTTAAATAAATAAATAAGGTGAAGGGTAAGTTGTTGTATTTAGCCCTTTATATGACCTTGGTGGCTCAGACAGTAAAGAATCTGCCTGCAATGCAGGAGACCTGGGTTTAGTCCCTGGGTCAGGAAGATTCCGCTGGAGAAGGGAATGACTACCTACTCCAGTATTCTTGCCTGGAGAATTCCTCGGACAGAGGAGCCTGACAAGCTACAGTCCATGGGGTCGCAAAGAGTCAGACACGACTGAGCGACTAATACTTTCATAACCAAAAAAGAGACACAACACCTCACGGTCTTCGCTGGGTTTGGGACACAACATGTCCCTCATTTGGGAGTGCTACTCAAGTCCATTTACCAAGTGACCCAAAGAGCTGCTGATTTTGAGTGGGACCAAGAACAAGAGAAGACTCTGCGCCTCATCCAGGTGGCACTGTGAGCTGCTCTCTGCCGGCTGAGCGCGTGATCCAGCAGATCCAACAGTCAGTGGTAGATGCTGACGGAGGCTGGGTCAGACCCCCGCAGGGAGTCACCTCACAGACCCTTGAGGTTACAGAGCAAAGCCCTGCCACCCTCTGAGGATTTTGAGAAACAGCTTTTTACTTACTACTGGGCTAGTTACTAGCAGTAACTAGTTACTAAATCAGTTACTAGTAGTAACTGACCGTTTAACCATGGGCCACCACATCACCATGCAAGCTGAGCTGCTTGCCATGAACTGGGTGCTGCCAGAACCACAGGCATGAGTCCAGGTGTGGGCAGAAGCGCTCCATCATCAAATGGAACTGATACATATGAGACTCAGCTCAAGCAGACCTAGAGGACATGCGTAAGTTACATGAGGAAGTGCCCAAGGCCCCCACCACACTCACCCTCCCGGCCTGCACCTGAGGTCTCAGGGCCAGCTCCCTATGATCAGCTGATCGAGGAAGAGGAGACTTAGGCCTGCCTAATGCTCAGGCATCACCTGAAGGTTGACAGCAGCTGTACTACAGCCCCTTCTGGAACATCCCTGAAGGACAGCGGTGAATGCAAGTCTGCCCAGTTTGCTGAACTTTGAGCAGTCAACCTTGTTGTTCAGTCTGCTTCAAAAGAGAATTGGCCAGAAGCACAAGTGTACGCCCGCTTATGGACTGTGACCAACGGTTTGGCTGGATGGTCAGGGATTTAAACAGAACATGACTGGAAAATTGGTGACAAGGCAATCTGAGGAAGAGGTAGGTGGATAGACCTCTCTGAACAGTCAGAAAACTCCAAGAGACTGTGTCCCAGGTGAATGGTCTGATCTCAACAGAAAAAGGCTTGTAATCCTCAAGTGGCTAGGACATTGTTCTTTGGGTACCAGTCAGCCTCCTTCTCCAGCTATACTTGACATTGCCCAATAGGCTGATGAACAAATCAGCCATGGTGGCAGGGCTGGAAGTTATCCAGAGGCTGTATTACAGACTTCCACTCACCAAGGCCAGCCTGACCATGGCCACCAATGGGGGTCCAATCTGCCAGCAGCAAGACCAACGATATGGCAGCATTCCCCAAAGTGATCATCAGTTCAGTTCAGTTGCTCAGTCATGTCTGACTCTTTGTGACCTCATGGACTGCAGCACACCAGGCTTCCCTGTCCTTCACCATCTTTTGGAGTTTGCTCAAACTCATGTCCATCGAGTCGGTGATGCCATCCAACCATCTCATCCTCTGCCATACCCTTCTCTTTCTGCCTTCAATCTTTCCCAGCATCAGGTTTTCTAAGGACTCAGTTCTTTGCATCAAGTGGCCAAAGTATTAGAGTTTCAGCTTCAGCATTAGCCCTTCCATTGAATATTCAGGACTGATTTCCTTTGGATCTCCTTGTAGTCCAAGGGACTCTCAAGAGTCTTCTCCAACACCACAGTTCAAAAGCATCAATTCTTCAGCACTCAGCTTTCTTTATGGCCCAACTCTCACATCCATACATGATTACTGGAAAAACCACAGCTTTGACTAGATGGACCTTTGTTGGCAAAGTGATGTCTCTGCTTTTTAGTATGCTGTCTAGGTTGGTCACAGCTTTTCTTCCAAGGAGCAAGCATCTTTCACTTTCATGGTTTCACTAACCATCTGCAGTGATTTTGGAGCCCAAGAAAATAAAGTCTGTCACTATTTCCATTGTTTTCTCATCTATTTGCCATGAAGTGATGGGCCCAGATGCCATGATCTTAGTTTTTTTTAATGTGATCAACCAGTTTGCTATTTGGTGACAGGTTGATTATGCTAAACCACTCCCATCATGGCAGGGACAGCATTCTGTTCTTACTGGAATTGATAATTACACTGAGTACAGACTTCCCTTTCCTAAACACAGTGCTTCTGCCAAAACTACCATCCAGAGACTCATAGCATGCCTTATCCACTACCATTGCCTCTAATCAAGGAACTTATTTCACAATTGGAATGTGGCAGTGGACTCACACTCACAGAATTCACTAGTCTTACCATGTTCCCTGTCATCCTGAAGCAGCTAGCTGGATAGAGAAATGGAATAGCCTTTTGAAGACTCAGTTACAGCATCAGCTAGATAGCAGTATCTTGCAGAGTTGGGCAAGGTTCTCCAGGAAACTCTCTGTGAAGGCTCTGAATCAGTATCCAATATATGCTGCTGTTTCTCCCATGACCAGATTCATGGGTCCAAGAATCAAGGGATGGAAATGGGAGTGCCATCTCTCACCATTAGCCCTAGTGATCCCCTAGCAAAAGGTTTGCCTTCTGTTCCCATGACCTTATGCTCAGCTGACCTAGTGGTGTTAGTTCCAAAGGGAGGAATGTTTTCATGAAGAAACACAACAATGATTGCATTTAACTGGAAGTTAAGATTTTCACCTGGCAACTTTGGGTGGCTTGTGTCTCTGAATCAACAGCCAAAGAAGGGAGTTAGGGTGTTGGCTGGCATGGTTGATGCTGACTACCAAGGGGACATTGGACTGCCTTTCCGCAGTAGAGGTAAGGAAGCATATACGTCTGGAATATAGGAGATCCCTCAGGGAACCTCTAGTGTTCCCATGCCCTCTGACTAAAGTCCATGGAAAACTATAATAACCTAGTTCAGGGCGGACTACTAATGGCCCAAACCATTTAGGAGTGAAGGTTTGGGTCACCCAAGCAGGTAAATAACCAGGACCAACTGAGGTGCTTCCCAAAGGTAAAGAGAATGATCAGTTGAAGAAGGTAGTTACAAATAGCAGCTCCAACCAGCTAATACAACTAAGAACTTTGTTATGAACATCTCTTCATTCTGTTATGACTATGTATAAACATGGATAAGAAAGGGAAAAAAACAAAGATATTTGATATATTATTTTATAATTTACTTTTGTTTTCTTCTCTTCCTTATCCACTTATATATAACATAGGATGTATTAATAACAATTAAATTTACAACACAGGATTTAGGTCCTAGGCAAGAAGGAAAAGAGTAAACATCACCAAAGGACTATACATCTTCTTCTGGGGAGAAGGTTAGTGCATTTACAGTTACACCTGGGGCAGCTGTATCATGTTAAGTGGAAGTACTTGTTATTATCTTTATTTGGAGACTATGAATGGCTTAAGGATGACTTCCCTGGTGGTCTGGTGGTTAAGCATCTGTTTGCAATGCAAGGGGGCACTTGTTTGATCTTGGTCCAGGATGATCCCACATGCCTGGGAGCAACTAAGCCCATGTACCACACCTACTGAAGCCACAAGCTGCAATTACTGAAGCCCATTCATGCAGAGCCTATTCTCCACGATGACAGAATCCACCGCAATGAGAAGCCTGCGACCACAATGAAGACCCACCACAGCTAAAAAATGAAGTAAATAATCTTTTTAGAAAAAGAACGTCTTAAGGAGATGTGTATGGATGCCAAGCCAGCAAGGGGTGGACCGTGCTGTTGGTCTTATATGTCAGCTGGGCCAGGCTAGGGCACCCAGCTGTTTAATCCAACTTTAGTCTAAGTGTTTCTGTAGATGCACTTTTGTAAATGTGGTTATATCTACAGTCAGCTGACTTTAAGTAACGGGGTAAGTGTAAGTAAGTGTTAGTCGCTCAGTGGTGCCTGACTCTTTGCAACCCCATGGACAATAGCCCACTAGGCTTCTCTGTCCATGAGATTTTCCAGGCAAGGATACTGGAGTGGCTTGCCATTTCCTTCTCCAGGAGATCTTCCCAGGGATCGAACCCGGGTCTCCTGCACTGCAGGCAGATTCTTTTTTTTTTTTTTTTTTTTAGGCAGATTCTTTACCGACTGTGCTACAAGGGAAGGCTGTAAGTAAAGGGGATGAACCTTGATAACATGGGTATGCCTCATCCAATCCGTTGACGTCCTGAAGGATAAAAAGTGAGGCTTTCAGAAGGAGAAAAACTCTCCCTCAAGACTAAAGCCTCAAATCCTGTTTCCAGTCTGTGACCTGCCCTACAGATTTCAGAATTGCCAGAGCTAACAAATGCATTCACCAGTTCCTTAAAATAAATCTCTCTTCTATTATCTATCTTTCCATCTATATCTATCCATCCATACATCCCTGTCCTCCTCCCCTGCCTGCTCCTCCCTTTGGATCTCCTCCTTTGGCTTCTGCTTTCTCCCCATTCATTTGTCTTCCCCAGAATTGCATCCTCAGCCTTCCTTTCCTCTTGAGCATCCTTCACTCTGCATCTGACTATCTCATCTGCTTTTAAGGTTTCAACCACCCTGATATAACTTCAGTTGGTATCTTTCACAGCAACCTCTCTCCCAAACTCAATTCATATTTCCAACCTAGAGGCTCTGCTGGTATCTCAACTGAAGTATCTCCAAAAGGACTCTCACTGCCCTCTCCTGCCCATTCCCCAAACTGCTGCTTTCCCAGCATCAGCTTTGTTCTAAAGGTAGAGCCCTCTCCCCTTGATTCCTCCCCTCAGGATGGAAACCCTGGAGACCATGCTACAGACTCCTGCACCCCCTCCTTTGCGCTCACTCAATCCTGTCCCTTCTAGGTCAGCACTGTCCTTTGTATCCATCCATTCCTCCCCATCCCCAATGCCCCTCATTGTATTTTCAGCTGCTGCCGGAATATCACCACTTGGTCGTCTAAGGAACCATTCAAACCAATGAAGTTCAAAGCTGTTCTCAACTCCCCCTCAATCGTACACTTTCAGCTGTGTTTCCCACCTCACCTGCAGGCCCTGCCATCCCTCTAATCTGCCCAGCACCACAGTTTGGAAGGCACCCCACCTGTGGTTAGGAGCACAGGCTCTGCCCTCAGATACTGTGTGCATATCTAACCCCAGTACTTTTTAGCTGTGAACCCTGGGGTGTTATTTAACTTTGCGAATCTTCAATTTGCTCATCTGCGAAACAGAATTAATGGGGGTGTGTACCACATCAGGCTGTCATGAGAGGGTCTGATATATGGCCTAGGGTGGGGTGTACGCACTGGGTGTTTTAAAGCCCCTGAGATGATTCTAAAGTGCAGTCAGGGTTAAGACCACTGATGTAATGGTAGTAGGATGGACCTGTGGAAGATGCAGAAAGACCAGTTGTGAAGAGACAGCAGTCCAGGTAGGAGATCATGAGCTTTTATAATGAGCACAGAAAGGAGGGGGCCTTGTTCAGGAGATATACTTTAAGAAGCAAAATTATATAAAACTTGGTGACTGGATTCTGAGGCAAGTTGAGAGGAAGGCAGCTAAGGTGACTCCGTATTTTAACTTGGTTGACCAGGCTGAGCAAATGGAGGTGCCATAAAGCTGTGGGTCCCGAATATGTTTGTTCACAGTACTTAGAATTTTTTTTTCCTAATCTTATATCTTAGCTACTTTGTAGAATTATATATCCCTAGCCAATCAAAGATTTGTACACAGGACTATTCTGTCATCAGCTTGATTATTCCAGGAATTCTGCTCTGCAGAATGCCCTTCCCTGGGTAGTTACTGCTTACCCTGGCCAAAAGCGTGATTTCTGGGAGGAGACAGCGAAGCAACAGCCATCTCATATGAGAGGTCACTGCTGGTGAGAGGCGGTGGAGACAGACACAGGGGTGCTGGCTGATTCTGGCTTGTCCTTTCTCGTCCCAGCTGACAACATCCCCAGGCTCACACATCCCCGAATGCTCCTCTGTGCTCTCACAGGCATAAAGAGGCACTGACCTCCCATAGACCTCCTGTAGCCCAGTGGTAAGGAATCTGCCTGCCCATGCAGGAGACACAAAAGACAGGAAGACACTCTGAGTCAGGAAGATCCCCTGGAGGAGGAAATGTCAACCCACTCCAGTATTCTTGCCTGGGAAATCCCATGGACAGAGGAGCCTGGCGTGCTACAATCCACTGGGTCACAAAGAATCGGACACGACGGAGCACGTGCACACATACACACACACACACACACACACACACACTTCTCTATCAACCCCTCCACAGTCCTGTTCTGACAGTCGGACTTGCACAATATCCAAGTTTCCTGCACACCCCAACTCCTTCACCCACGCCAGAGCTGGTTAACAGCCTTTCTCCAGCCACTCTCACAATGGTGTGAGGTCTAATTTCTGTAATAGACTCCTTATTTCAGAGCACTGATGGAGTTCCGCTTCTTCAACTGAACCCTAACTAAGTCAAAAGAAATTTCGCGAGGATACAGTGGGTGTTTCACAGAATTCAAAGGCATAATGAATTGGGTCCTCTAGAGAGAGGAGAGCCAGCTTCTGGAAAACCAGCAGAACCCTGGCAATTTCCTGCCTCCCTTCTTTTTCCTGCACATCTACTATTCCTCCCAAGTCTCCAGGTTCATAAGTCAGCCACATGGAAAGTCTGGCCCTCATGGAGCCAGTTCTTTAAAATATATATATATATATACATATATATATATGTATATATATTTTTGGCTGCGGCAGGTCTTAGTTGCAGTGTGTGGGATCTCCAGTTGTGGTCCAGGGACTTAGTTGCTCCATGGCATGTGGGATCTTAGTTCAATCCCTGGTCACGGATTCAACCTGAATCCCCTGCATTGCAAGGCGGATTTTTAACCCCTGGACCACCAGGGAAGTCCCATGGAGCCAGTTCTAAATCTCTACGAATGAGATCCTGACTCATGTCCAAAGCAGGTCAGGAGCCTCTCTTGCTGCCCAGTGTAGACAGGAAGTGGGGTCACATACGAGAACAGGATAAGCACAGTGCCTGCAAAGCACCTCTGAACACAGGGGGAAGGGAGGGGCCACTGTGAGCTGGGCAGCAACCCAGAATGTGTCTACTCTAAATGTTCTGAGAAGGCTCAGCACCAAGGACCCTACTGCTTATGAGTAAACAGGTGACACCTTTAGTTTCCCTCTGCTTATTATATCATTTCCATCATAGCTATTTCCCAGTAATGTTTGCCATGGATTTCAGTTCTGGGTATTGAGATATGTATACAGTGTCCTACAGAAAGAATAACTGAGAGCAAATAATGATGAGATCATTGTTCTAGCAAGATTTTTTAATTTAAATTTTTGGAAAATTTTTCCTCATAAATACTACCAAAATCTTCACTAGAGCAGAGATGGAGGGACATCACTATGCCAATGTAATCTAAAGGGATAGCCCAGGATCCTGGCCCCACCAAGATAGGCAGCAGAGGTTCTGTTCTGTTGAAACTACACGTATCTACAGATTGCGCTGACACAGACAATAAGCATTAAATACTACAGGTGTAGTGTTAGTCACTTCAGTCGTGTCCAACTCTTTGCGACCCCATGGACTGTAGCCCGCCAGGCTCCTCTGTCCATGGGATTCTTCAGGCAAGAATACTGGAGTGGGATGCCATTTCCTTCTCCAGGGGATCTTCCCGATACAGGGATTGAACCTGGGTCTCCTGCGTTGCAAGCAGATTCTTTACCATCTGAGCCACAAGAGTAAATTTTATAGCAAAAAAACTAGGATGTCAGAGAGGAAAAATCGTATGACTTTTTTGCCAAAACAGTGAACTTCAAAATATGGGAGTCTTTTAGAAGTTGGCTAATAATAATTAATATTTACTGGGCACTTACTATCAGTCAGACACTGTTCTACACAATTTAAACTTGTTAAATGTATTTCACCTTTGCAACAATCCAATTATCGCACCCATTTTCACCCTAGATAACTGAGGCACAGAAACTTTAGAACTTGCCCAAAGTCACAAGCATAGTGAGTGGCAGAGGGGGGATTTGAACCTGGCAACCTGGCAGAGTAGTCTACTTTGCTAACCATGACGACACACTCTCTCACTAAGCAAAAAGGACATTTGATGCCTCAGAACAAACAATCACTCTCCTTTCATATAGTGAGATTTATATTGAGGTAATAAGTCTTCAGGCTGATGCATTTTCATGCATAGTTTCCCCCCACCCCACGCTTCCCCTAGTTTCACTCCCAGAGGAAACAAGTCAGTGGAGCTAAGTTGTTTAGTTGCTCAATCCGACTCTTTTGTGACCCCATGGACTGTAGCCCACCAGGCTCCTCTGTCCAGAGGATTTCCCAGGCAAAAATACTGGAGTGGGTTGCCATTTCCTTCTCCAAGGGATCTTTCCAACCCAGGGATCAAACTCATGTCTCCTGCATTGGAGGCAGATTCTTTACCACTGAGTCACTAGGGAAACCCAGAGATAAGTTGGGATGTGATAATGTCCTATATAAATAATGTCCCTTTGCATCACTCCTTTTAATTGTAAGCTCTTTGAAGGTAGATGTTATCCTTGTTCTTCACTGGATCTCCTGGCCAGAGACTTATTAAAATGAACGTTCTAAATGTTCTAAACTAGAATGAATGTTTCTAAATCAGAAATCTAAATTTCTGATACTTGGGACTCTGATACTTGACAGGCTAGTGGATTTATTTCTCCAATCTCCTGCAAATTATCTGAGCATGGCAGTGAAGGATAGTCACAAGAATTCCCATCAAGTGCCATAGCTGGAGTTAAATAGGAAATATTCTCATTGAGAACAATAACAAGGCTTAAACAATTCTGGGAAATTTTACTGTCTAAAGGAGATCTTTTCTTAAAAAAAAAAAACACACAAAAAAAACAACTTGAATGAATTGGAGAAAAGAAATCTATCTTCAAGTCAGGAAATAACATTAGACTACATGAAGTCCCTCATTTGTTAATGCCTGGAAGCAGGAAGTTGGTTCAGTTTCAAATACCATCAGATAAAGGCCATGCCAAAGGATGTTATCATAGTTTTAGGCTAATTATAGAATATAAATAACCTTCCTTTCGCAATGGACATTGTCTGAAAGCTCTAATAGTGAGATAACACATGGGACGTGTGCGCGCTCGTTCTAGACGTGCCATCCTGACCCCTCGCTGTGGCCATCTTCATCTGACAGTGATGGGTGTCCACTAGAGAGCTGGCATTCAGAGTGGGATTGTGTGTCAAATGGCTGCAGCATTCAGAGAGGCTGCCTAATGTTCAGAGAGGCTGCATGAAGATCCATCATCCAGAGTCTTTTTAACCTGTTCTTTAAAAAAAAAAAACTTTTTATTTTTTGTTGGGGTATAGCAGATTAGCAATGTTGCAATAGTTTCAGGTAAACAGAGAAGAGATTCAGCTATACACCCACGTGTATCCATTCTCCCTGGAACTCCCCTCCCATCCAGGCTGCCCCATGACATTGAACAGAGTTCCATGTGCTCTCCAGTAGGACCTTACTGTTTTTAACCTGTTCTTGCCTCAGGTTCCCACATGAAATGTAGGAAGAACTAACAGAATCTCTCCACTCAGAGATTTATTCACAAGTAAATTCTTCACTGAATGCCCTTCCTCTGGCCGCTCTCTTCTTTGAATAAATAGACTTTGTTCTCCATTAGAAATTCAGTTACTCAGCCATAAAAGGGAACTGATTTGAGGGGGATGAATCTAGAACCTGTTAAACAGAGTGAACTAAGTCAGAAAGAGAAAAGCAAATATTGTATATTAACACACATATAGACATGGAATCTAGAAAAATGGTATTGAGGAACATGTTTGCAAGGCAGGAATAGGGACGCAGACCTAGAAAAGAGACCTGTGGGCCCAGTGGGGGAAGGAGCGGGAGGGGCCAATTGAGAGAGCAGCACTGAAACATATCGTTTACCGTACGTAAAATAGACAGTGGGAGTTTGCTGCATGATACAGGGCGCTCACACCGATGCTCTGTGACAACCTAGAGGGGGAGGGGGTGGGAGGGAGGCTCAAGAGGGAGGGGACGTATGTACACTTATGGCTGATTCACACTGTTGTACGACAGAAACCGACGCAACTTTGTAGAACAATTATCCTCCATTTAAAAACAAAAATTAAAAAAAAAAGAATACATTTGAATCAGTTCTAATGAGATGGATGAAACTAGAGCCCATTATACAGAGTGAAGTAAGCCAGAAAGATAAACACCAATACAGCATACTAACACATATATACGGGATTTAGAAAGATGGTAATGATAACCTTATATGCAAGACAGAAAAAGAGACACAGATGTATAGAACAGACTTTTGGACTCTATGGGAGAAGGGGAGGGTGGGATGATCTGAGAGAACAGCATTGAAACATGTATATTATCAAGTGTGAAACAGATCGCCAGCCCAGGTTGGATGCAACAGGCAAGTGCTCAGGGCTGGTGCACTGGGATGACCCAGAGGGATGGGATGGGGAGGGAGGTGGGAGGGGGGTTCAGGATGGGGAACACATGTAAATCCATGGCTGATTCATGTCAATGTATGGCAAAAACCACTACAATATTGTAAAGCAATTAGCCTCCAACTAATAAAAATAAATGAAAAAATAAATAAATGGAGATTGATCAAATAAAAATAAATAAATAAATAAAATGTTCTTTGGTAACCCCCCCAAAAAAAAGAAAGAAAGAAATTCAGGATCTTCACCTATTTCAAGTTCCTCCAGGAAAGAGACACTGTCCCCCACTCACTGTCTCTCGCTAGTTTGCTAGTCTGGCCGCTTGGCCTTCCCAGCCGCCACTCCCTCCTAGCAGCTGCCAGCCTGCCCGGGCCTCTTTCGGGCTGACCGTCCCATGTGACAGACATGCCCCATGTCCCACTGCTGTCACGGCCCTCACACACAAGGGACAAGAGGAACCACCACAGTAGCTCATGACAGCCTTACTGTTGCTAGAAAGCTCAGCAGCCCCAAGGCTTCTCTTTCCCAGGTTGTAATCTTCCTGCCAGTGATTAGAACTTTGCCCACCTGCTCTGTAGCATCATGCCTATTCCCTCACAGCTGACTTCCCACGCGGTCTGATCAGCATTTCTGGCTCACCTTTCCCTAATGGAGGAAAAGCAACCCCCTCAAACGGATACACACCACAACCTACAGGGGCTTATAACACCCCCGTCAACAAAGCGCATTCGTAGAGGACAGAGCTCAGCAAATCTCAAGAAAGTCACCCAGCAGTTCCAAGTCCAAAGTGAAGAGGCTGCCTCATTCACCTGGTGCCTGAGTAGTGTAGCCACCCACAGAGGCCTTCCCAGGTAGCCCTCTGCCTGCATGCGCTTCATGGAGAGTTAAGTAAATATGTTCTCTTTGGAAGGGGGGTCGTGCTGGGTCCTTGATGCTGCACAGGTTTTTCTCTAGTTGTGACAAGCAGGGGCTGCTCTTCATTGTGGTGCACGGGCTTCTCACGGCAGTGGCTCCTCTTGGTGCAGAGCATGGGCTCTGGGGTGCACAGGCTTCAGGAGTTGTGGTGCAAGCACTTAGCTGCTCCACAGCATATGAGATCTTCCCAGACCAGGGATCAAACCAGTGACTCTGCCCTGGCAGGCAGATTCTTTACCACTGAGCCACCAGGGAAGCCCCAGTAAATGTGCTCTTGAAACTTCTCTGGAAAACACTGTCAACTATGCTGCTGCTGCTGCTGCTAAGTCGCTTCAGTGGTGTCCGACTCTGTGCGACCCCATAGACAGCAGCCCTCCAGGCTTCCCCATCCCTGGGATTCTCCAGGCAAGAACACTGGAGTGCATTGCCATTTCCTTCTCCAATGTATGAAAGTGAAAAGTGAAAGTGAAGCTGCTCAGTTGTGTCCGACTCTTCAAGACACCCTGGACTGCAGCCTACCCGGCTCCTCCATCCATGGGATTTCCCAGGCAAGAGTACTGGAGTGGGGTGCCATTGCCTTCTCCAACTGTCAACTATACATTTTTCTATAAAGCTGTTTGGGGGAAGAAAGGCTCACACATTTAGCCAATCTGAAATTTGAATCCATCCAATCCATCCACTACACAAGCTGGATTGTGTAGTGGTGAACCTACGATTTTCTGAAAAGAAAAAAAAAAGGATGAAATTTTAATCCAAGAATCAGTTGAGGATTCTTTCTCCAATTAAATATGTGTGTTTGAGAGGCAAATCGTTTTATTTCCTAGTTTCTGTGTTTGCAAACAAGAGGGAAACCAGTTGAGTGGCAATCATGCTCTCAGTCTGCAAATGATCAGTAGAAGCTTAAGAAACAACAAGATGATCAGATATATAATATTACTAACATTTTAAGGTAATTTAGCTTTTAAAAAACTTTCACTAACTTCCATCACTAGTATTTCACAAATAAAAGCCTTTTTAACCTCAAAAAGTAAGCAGACATGATATCTTTCTTTCATCCACTCTGCATTCTGAATTATAGATATGATGGCTGGAGCTCTAGAAGCCATTTTGGACCTTCGAAGCAAAAGCCACAGCCTAGGGGTGGTAAAGAAGAGGTGAGGAATTAGTCTGGCTCCTTGACAATTTTGTGGAAATGTCATATCACACCTGAGTTGCCTTCTTTTGAATTTCTTTATGTGATAGAAAAAAAAAACCTGTTATCTTGTTTATGCTATTTACTTTTTTCTTATAAGAAGTCAAATCTAAATCTCTAAGTTTTTAAATTATTTTAAAGTACTGTGTATCTCATTCTTTTCTAATTTCCATTTTTAGGGGTTTTATGAGTTAAAATGAACTTCCCCAGTGGCTCAGCAGTAAAGAACCCACCTGCCAATGCAGGAGACATGAGATGCAGGTTCCCTCCCTGGGTCAGGAAAATCCCCTGGAGGAGGGCATGGCATCCCACTCCATTATTCTTGTCTAGAGAATCCTATGGACAGAGGAGCCTGGAGAGCTACAGTCCATGAGATTGCAAAAAGTCAGACATGACTAAAGAGACTTAGCATGCACACATAATTTAAAATAATGTATAAAACTGATTTTGAAAGAAATATGAACTCACTGAGGAGATTTTGTTTTAAATGATAAACAGAGTTTGGAGCCCACCAATATGGAACACAGAGCCTGAGGGGCCACCTGGATTCCAGGCTGTTCTTCAGGTGTGTGAGGCTCATCTAGCCTGCGCAGTGTAGAGGCAGTGGCTAAGAAACTGTTGCATTGATCATCTTGGTGGGATTTTGAGGACTTTTGATATCTGACCCTCGCTTCTCAGTAATCTGGCATCTCAAAGTCTCTGGCATGAATATGCTGAGGATATGACTCCCAGAAGGAGGAGGCAGACTACAGACCTGGTGGTGATCACTCAGGAATAGTTTCACCAAGGATTTTTCCTGTTCCTTGACCACCCGCTATCTCCCACCCACTGGGGTTTGTTTAGAGATTGGCAGTCAACTTTATTGTTGTTCAGTCGATAGGTCCTGTCCAACTCTTTGCAACCCCAAGGACTGCAGCACACCAGGCTTCCCTGTCCTTCACTATGTTCCAGAGTTTGCTCAAACTCAGGGCCATTGAATCAGTGGGACTATCTAGCCATCCCATCCTCTGTCGTCTCCTTCTCCTTTTGCCTTCAGTCTTTCCCAGCATCAGGGTCTTTTTCAATGAATCAGCTCTTCTCATCAGATGGCCAAAATATTGGAGCTTCAGCTGTAGCATCAGTCAACTTTATGGCTACCCTCGTTTATGTGGAATTGATAAATCTGCCACTGCCTACCTTCTATGAAAGCAGCTAAACATGAACTCTACAGCAAGTAGACATTTTGAAAAACGATCTGTGTAAAGGATTCCTCCCATTCATACATGTTTACAGAACTACTCTAATGATATAACGTATTTGAAGTGGGTGATGTGTGAAAGGGGTCGATCAATGCTAGTTTCTACCTTCACTACACCTGTTCTGCTGTTACTCATGTCACTACCCCAGCTGAGTAAGAAGATGGTCCAGCAGAAGTTCACATGACGTGTTATAAGGAGATTTACCATCTTATTAGAAAGATATTTCCATGCGTTCATTCTTCAAAGGAAGTCATCCCCCAAATCAGGATCAGCCATTGTCATTACCTGACTTTCTGGGAAACGACACGGAATGAGCTAGTGGTGTTGGGAGGACACTTGCTGAATTTCACTGCTGCTTTCAAAAGAGGTTTTTCTACACTCCTGTCGCATCTGCCAGGAGCCACCCGAGGATGTTGGGCAGCTGCCAAATCCCTGGCTGAACAATGTTCAGCTCACTGACAGTCCAGCTGCTCCTCTGGCCAGGGGCCAAGGCCAAGAGCTTCTCTGGCTGGTCTCCTCTGTGGGCCCTTTAGACAACAATGCAACACACCACACTCAGACCACAGCCCTTCCCAGGAGACACTGATGAAAGCACTTTTTCCATCAACAAGATATCATCCTAACTCAGGGACTTCCTACCTTCCTGCTCATAAAAAGCTGAGACTATTATATGATTTGCTAGAAATTGTGGTTCCATAAGCAATGCCTGTGCACACAGTCATGTACCCTGATAGCTAGGCAGACACTCAATCCAGGGTTTACTGTTGCTGCTAACCAGCCAGCTCAGGCACTCAGGCATGTCCGACTCTTTCCAACCCCATGGACTGCAGCATGCCTGGCTTCCCTGTCCATCACCAGCTCCCAGAACTTGCTCAAACTCATGTCCATCGAGTCAGTGATGCTATCCAACCATCTCATCTTCTGTTGTCCCCTTCTCCTCCTGCCTTCAATCTTTCCCAGTATTAGGGTCTTTTCCAATGAGTCAGTTCTTCACATCAGGTGGCCAAAGTATTGGAGCTTCCATCATAGCATCAGTCCTTCCAATGAATATTCAGGACTGATTTCCTTCAGGATTGACTGGTTGGATCTCTTTGCAGTCCAAGGGACTCTCAAGAATCTTCTCCAACACTACAGTTCAAAAGCATCAATTCGGTGCTCAGCTTTCTTTATAGTCCAACTCTCACATCCATACATGACTACTAGAAAAACCATAGCTTCGATTAGACAGACCTTTGTTGGCAATGTCTCTGCTTTTTAATATGCTGTCTAGGTTGGCCATAGCTTTTCTTCCAAGGAGCAAGCATCTTTTAATTTCATGGCTGCAGTCACCATCTGCAATGATTTTGGAGCCCAAAAAAATAAAGTCTGTCACTGTTTCCATTGTTTTCCCATCTGTTTGCCATGAAGGGATGGGCCCAGATGCCATGATCTTGGTTTTTTGAATGTTGAATTTTAAGCCAACTTCTTCACTCTTTCACTTTCATCAAGAGGCTCTTTAGTTCTTCTTCGCTTTCTGTCATAAGGGTGATGTCATCAGCATATCTGAGGTTTTTGATATTTCTACCAGCAATCTTGATTCCAGCTTATGCTTCATCCAGCCCAGCATTTCACATGATATACTCAGCATATAATTTAAATAAGCAGGGTTACAATATACAACCTTGACCTACTCCTTTCCCTATCTGGCTTCCTATCTGGGCTTCCGAGGGTAAAGTGTCTGCCTACAATACGGGAGACCTGGGTTCGATCCCTGGGATGGGAAGATCCCCTGGAGAAGGAAATGGCAACCCACACCAGTACACTTGCCTGGAAAATCCCATGGACAGAGAAGCCTGGTAGGCTACAGTCCATGGGATCACAAAGAGTTGGACACGACTGAGCAACTTCACTTTCACTTTTACTTTCCCTATCTGGAACTAGCCTGTTGTTCCATGTCCAGTTCTAAATGTTGCATCTTGACCTGCATACAGATTTCTCAGGAGGCAGTTCAGGTGGTCTGGTATTCCCATCTCTTGAAAAATTTTCCAGTTTGTTGTGATTCACACAAAGGCTTTGGTGTAGTCAGTAAAGCAGAAGTAGATGTTTTTCTGGAACTCTCTTGCTTTTTCAGTGATCCAACGGATGTTGGCAATTTGATCTCTGGTTCCTCTGCCTTTCCTAAATCCAGCTTGAACATCTGGAAGTTCACAGTTCATGTACTGTTGAAATCTGGCTTGGAGAATTTTGAGCATTACTTTGCTGGCGTGTGAGATGGGTGTAATTGGGCAGTAGTTTGAACATTCTTTGGCATTGCCTTTCTTTGGGATTGGAATGAAAACTGACCTTTTCCAGTCCTGTGGCTACTGCTGAGTTTTCCAAATTTGCTGGCATATTGAGTGCAGCACTTTCATAGCATCGTCTTTTAGGATTTGAAATAACTCAGCTGTAATTCCATTGCTTCCACTGGCTTTGTTCATAGTGATGCTTCCTAAGGCCCACTTGACTTCATACTCCAGGATGTCTGGCTCTAGGTGGGTGATCACACCATCGTGGTTATCTGGGTCATGAAGTTCTTCTTTGTATAGTTCTTCTGTGTATTCTTGCCTCCTCTTCTTAATATCTTCTGCTTCTGTTAGGTCCATAACATCTCTGTCCTTTATTGTGCCCATCTTTGCATGAAATGTTCCCTTGGTATCTCTAATTTTCTTGACGAGATCTCTAGTCTTTCCCATTCTATTGTTTTCCTCTATTTCTTTGCACTAGTCACTGAGGAAGGCTTTCTTATCTCTCCTTGCTATTCTTTGGAACTCTGCATTCAAATGGGCATATCTTTCCCTTTCTCCTTTGCCTTTCGCTTCTCTTCTTTTCTCAGCTATTTGTAAGGCCTCCTCAGACAAATATTTTGCCTTTTTGCATTTCTTTTTCTTGGGGATGGTCTTGATCACTGCCTCCTGTACAATGTCACGAACCTCCGCCATAGTTCTTCAGGCATTCTGTCTATCAGATCTAATCCCTTGAATCTATTTGTCCCTTCCACTGTATAGTTGTAAGGGTTTTGATTTAGGTCATACCTGAATGGTCTAGTGGTTTTCCTTACTTTCTTCAATTTAAGTCTGAATTTTGCTATAAGGAGTTAATGATCTGAGCCACAGCCAGCTCCTGGTCTTGTTTTTGTTGACTGTGTAGGGCTTCTCCATCTTTGGCTACAGAGAATGTAATCAATCTGATTTCAGTATTGACCATCTGGTGATGTCAATGTGTAGTCTTCTCTTGTGTTGTTGGAAGAGGGTGTTTCCTATGACCAGTGCATTCTCTTGGCAATACTGTCAGCTTTTGCCCTGCTTCATTTTGTATTCCAAGGCCAAATCTCTTGACTTCCTACTTTTGCATTCCAGTCCCCTGTATTGAAAATGACATCTTTTTGGGGTGTTAGTTCTAGAAGGTCTGGTAGGTTCAACATTCGCTTCTTCAGTATTACTGGTCAGGGCATAGACTTGGATTACTGTGATATTGAATGTGTGTGTAATTAGCACCTCCCTGTGAGGACAGAGAAACCCACAGGCAGCCAGGGGGTGGGGAAGGGGATGCGGATGGATAGTTCGCACACAGGGGAGTTCTAGGGCAGTGAAACTACATTGTATGACACTGTCATGGTGGATACATGTCACCATGCATTTAGCAAAACCCATAAAATGTACAGTACAACGACTGAACCCTAACATATACTATGGTTTGGGGGTAATAGGCTCACCAAATTGCAACAACTGCAAGAGATTAATAATAGGGCAGGGACTTCCCTGGTGGTCCAGCGGTTAAGAAGCCTCCTTCCAATGCAGGGGATGCTGGTTTGATCCCTGCTGGGGGAACTAAGATCCCACATACCTTGGGGCAACTAAGCTCCTGTACCACAACTAGAGAAGCCTGTGAGCCACAACAAAGAGCCGGCAGGCTTCGACAAAGACTCAGTACAGCTTAATTAATTAAAATTGAAACAATAGGGGAAATCGTTTGGGCCGGGTGCAGCCTGGGGAGGAGTACATAGGAACTCTGGAGACTTCCCTGGTGATCGGTGGTTAACATTTCACCTTCCAAGGCAGGGGGTGCAGGTTAGATCCCCGGTCAGGAAGCTGAAATCCCACACACCTTGTAGCCAAAAAACCAAAACATAAAACAGGAGCAATATTGTAACCAATTTGATAAAGACTTTTTAAATGTTCCACATTAAAAAAAAAAAATTCTTTAAAGAACTCTATACTTGATTCTCACTTTTTTCTGCAAATGTAAAACTTCTCTTAAAAAAAAAAATGTCCATCAAAATTTTAAAAAATTTAATAGGCTGCTCAATAGGCAAGATTGACCCACAACAAGTAAAGAGGGCACACAGGTAGGCAGTGGGTGAATACAATAGATCTGTAGCCCTACGGTTCAGGCAGCAAGCGCAATCACTTCCTTGGGGTGGGAAGATCCCCTGGGGAAGGGCATGGTAACCCACTCCAGTGTTCCTGCCTGGAGAATTCTGTGGGTAGAGGAGCCTGGTGGGGTCCATGGGGTCCGTGAACAGAGGGGTCCATGGGGTCGCAAATAGTCAGACATGACTGAGCAACTAATACACATGAGTGTTACTTCAGAGAGAACCGGCTAAGAACAAGGAATGAGCCTCTAAACTTGGCTAGAGAGCTGTCAAGCACTGTACACATCGAAATAAAGTTAAATCAGTGTATCATTTCTAATCCTAACTGGAGGGAAATGGGGAGGAGGAAATGAGGACCAAAGAGGGAGGCGAGAAAACCAACATGTTTCCCAGTTGAGAAAAGCCGTAGATGAAAGCGACCATTAGGCAGTAGTGGCAAATAGAGTGAGCAGAGTCCGAATGCCCACATCCTGCTGGTTGGATGGTGATAGAAGATGCGTGAGCGTCAGGGCCACACAGGAAGGAGAACCATCCTGTATCATCATCCTCAGGATGCCAGAGATCCTGAGGTTCACGCCTGTGTCAGATGTGTGCTGTCGGCTTAGAATCTGAACCGCTTCCTTGAGTGGGAGCCAGACGCCTTGACAGATGGCAGAAATCTGCTGTTCCCAGGCACCCCGTCATCTGAGCAACTCGGCAGAAGGAGCGGTGCCCTGTGCCCAGCTGGTAATCGTCTTATGTCCTGGAGCTTAAGGAGCCACAGCCCTTTGCAACTGTTCTTTCCAGGCAACACTTAAACTGCACAGTCTGATTTAGTCCTGTTTAATAGCAGAAACTTCCCAGGTGGCACAGTGGTAAAGAATCCGCCTGCCAGTGCAGGAGACGCAAGAGATTTGTGTCCAATCCCTGGGTCAGGAAGCTCCCCTGAGAGGCAGGTGGCAGCAGGAAAGGGACGTGGACATACAAACACACACAGGGCTTGGTGTGATGTGGAAAGGTAAATAATAGCTGGTATGCGTATCTCCCTGGAGTTTCAAATCATTTTCTCATACTTGCGCTCTTTCAGTGATGACAAGAGCCATATGAGAAAGCAAGAAGGACTCCTTCCAATCTTATTTTTTTTAATAAAATGAAAGAAATAGCAGTGTCCATGACTGTGGTTAGTGAAAGGCGGCACATCCCAAACACTTACCTGATCAGGCAAGATCCAGGTTCTGCATTCAGCGCTGTCTACTCTTTGGAGAACATACATGGACATGTTAAAAGAAAAAGTGAGGAGAGAACAAGATTGTGGAAGAGGAGGTGGATGTGCAGCACATCTCTCTCCATGGATACATCAGGAATACACCTTCAGACACAGAAGTGCACGCAGAACACCAACTGAGAGCGGACAGGAGTGCCTGACCAGTGGAAAAGTATAGAACCACACAAAACTCGGTAGGACAAAGGATCTAGGGGGGAAAACAGGAGTGTTAGTAGGGCTGGACCTGCCCTCGGCGGGTGGGGGAACTGAAGCAGGCGTCCGATCCCAGCATCAGGGCAGTTGTCGGAGTCAGAAGAGAAACACTTAAGGCTGAGAGTCAAACAGCTGATCTGTGGCAGCCTAAATGGAACGAGAATCAGACAGTCCTTGCCACAGCCATACACCCCTTACAGGAACACGGGTCTCCTGGAAGGCACAGTGGCTGGAAGCTGGAGTTTAGGGAGTGTGGAGCAATCCCAGGGCGAGGGCTGCTGATGACTGCGGAGAGATGGATGGAGGGGATGTGAGGGAGGAGACTGTGGTGGGAAATGCCAGTGGAGGAAAGCCAGACAGCCATGGAAACGAGGCGATACTGCTGAGTCATGCATAGGGGGTGGAGCCATCACCATAGCCTCTCTCCCAACACGCCAGCATAGGCAGCTGAACAATAGAGACGCTGGCCCCATCAAACGCCTGATTTACTGAACCACAGAGTAGGACCCACCCAGGCTGCCCCTTTAAGTGCCTGATGCACCGATCTGAAGAGCAGGACCCCAGCCAGGGGGCCCCTCTATGTGCCTGACGCCCGAACGACAGACAAGGACCCTAGGCAAGGGAGCCCTCCAAGTGCCTGAATTGGCAGAGGTATGAAGAAAGACTGGCCAAAGAGGCGTCTGATCGCCAGCTACAAGAGGCTTGAAAAAAGACTGATAGGGCCATAACTCCTGCGGTGGGGGCAGTCTGTGTCCCTGCACACTCGGAACCACCAGGGTCCCCGCAAGCCAAGCAGCTGCGCCACCTTCATGCTCAACTCTCACTGGGGCAGAGCTGCCGCAGGCAAAAAAATCTTGCATCTATGTGCACAGGGCCGCTTTGGTCATGTCCAACTCTTTGCGGCCCTGTAGACTGCGGCCTGCCAGGCTTCTCTGTCAGGGAGGGGGTTCTGCAGGCAAGAATACTGGAGTGTATCAGCCAACACTGGCTGCCATACCTTCTAGAGCACTATATTTCCTGCTGCCCTAGCCACCAATGCCCCTGAGTACCTGGTGCTGCCAGAACCCCTGCGACCCAAGCAGCTGCACCACCTCCACCCCTGGCCCTCACGGGGCAAACCCAAGCCCTCCAGGGCAGCCTCAGGAGCAAACCCCAGTGGATGACCCACATGCAGAGGGGAAATAGAGCCACAGTTGAAACCCAGGGGCAGTGTGGCTGAGGAAGAAGACCCAAAACCTTCCCAGCAGCTGTACAAACTGCAGATTAAATCCACACAATCAACTAGGCAGACTCTGTGTCTACGGAATATATAAAAGGCCACTGAGAGCTCCCACAAAAGAAAACGCACTAGCTCTGATAGCTGTGGGCGTTGGAGGCAAGAACACACAGGAGCAGGACCAGGTTAGAATCTGGGCAGCCCCCACAGCAGGTCCAGAGACCAGTAGTGTTGGAGGGCATCCTGGGGAGGTGAGGCGGACGGTGACTCCCAGTGAGGAAAAGGACAATGACAGTAGTGACTCAAGAAAAAAATATTTATTATTCCTATGTTTTGACTTGTTCTGTAGATTCTTTTGGATATTTTTTCTTTTTTTCCCCCTTCCTCCCACCCCCCGTTGTAGTTGACAATTTTATTGGCACTGTTTTAGTTGTCGATTTTATTGGCACTAAGAAATCCAATTAAACTTTTGAGGCTTTTTTTCCCTCAGTCACATTTTTAATTGTTGTTATAAACCTCTGCCTCTACATTGGGCTTTTGCAATTCTGTAGAGTTTTCATTTTTTTCCTTTTTTCTTTTCTCTTTTTTATAATTTTAATTTTTAAACCCATTATTATTATTTATACATTTATTCTTTTGTTTTCTTTTCCTACTGTTCTTTTCCCCTCTCAGTTAATCTTTAACATACATAAATCTTCTTCATCTACCTCTATTTAACTTTGCATATCTATTCTTTCTTTTTTTCTTCCCCTCTTTTCCTCTCAACGTGTTTGTTAGTTTTATTTTCATTGATTTATTCCCCAATTGCACCTTGCTTTAGTTTTGTTTTCCAGTTTGTGCTTTAGCTAGCTTCATTCTGCTAGATATAATTTTTGGTTTCCTTTGTTCACCAGGTCACTCTATTGCACTTAATTTTTGTTGGACTGTTTTGATTTTGCTATGGGTGTATATGTATATGTGTATATTCAGTCACACTTTTTACTGTTTTTATAAACTTCTCCCTCTACGTTGGGCTTTTGCAGTTCTATGGAGTTTTCCTTTTTTCTTTCTTCTTCTGTTTTTTTCTTTTCTCTTTTATAATTCTAATTTTTAATTTTTTAAACATAATATTATTTTTTCTACATTTATTCCTTTCTTTCTTTCTTTCTTTTCCTCTCAACACATTTGATAGTTTTATTTTCATTGCTTTATTCCCCACTTGGCACCTTGTTTTAGTTTTGTTTTCCAGTTTGTGCTTTAGTTAGTTTTGTTCTTAACTGGTAAATATAATTTTTTATTTCCTTTGTTTGCTAGGTCAATCTACTGTACTTTATTTTTGTTGGACTGTTTTGACTTTGCTCATGGGTGTGTATGTATATGTGTATATTCCATTATTTTAATTGTTATTTGACAGATTTTGTAACTGCCATTTGTCTGGGGTTCATCTTTGATTTCTTGTTTTTGGATATTTGTTTTAATCTGACTTAATGCCATAACAAACCACTTGTGGAACCTTCATTCCTGACCAGATATCCAGCCCTGAGCCTTTGGAGTGGGACCACTGACTTCAAGACCCTAGACTACCAGAAAACTAACCCTAGGGAATATCAAATAATGAGAACTCACACAAAGGAAATCACTTGAATAGAAGACCTGGCATCACCCAGCCACCAGTAGCAGCCTGTGCAGGATGCCTCATCTAAACAACAAACAAAACAAAAATACAAACCAAATATTCAGCAGACAGGATTACCACATCACTCAACCTTGCCCATCAGAGGAAAAACAAACAAACAAACAAACAAAAACACAGCACAAATCTCACCCTATACGAAGCTTATGCAAACCACTGGACCAACCTTAGGAGTGCAGAAACAAAAGGAAGAGAGAATTCAATTTTCTTTTAAGCCTGGGAAAAGGAGACCTCAAACACAATAAGTTAAAAAATGAATAATGAAAAGCCAGAGAAATACTACACAAATGAAAGAACAAACTAGAAACACAGCAGTCCAAATAAATGAAGAGGAAATAGACAAACTACCTGAAAAAGAATTCAGAATAGTGATAGTAAAGGTGATAAAAAAAAAAAAACCTTGAAAACAAAATGGAGAAAATGCAAGAATCAATTAACAAAGACATAGAAGAATTAAATAATAAACATACAGAGACAAACAACACAATTACTGAAATTAAAAATACTCTAGAAGGAATCAATAGCAGAATATCTGAAGCAGAAGAACGAATCAGTGAGCTGGAAGATAAAATGGTGGAAATAGCTTCTGAAGAGCAGAATAAAGTAAAAAGAATGAAAAGAACTGAGGACAGTCTCAGAGACCTCTGGGACTGTATCAAATGTACCAACATTCAAATTATAGGTCCCCCAGAAGAAGAAGAGAAAAAGAAAGGGTATGAGAAGATTTTTTAAGAGATTATAGTTGAAAATTTCCCCAACATGGAAAAGGAAATAGTCAATCAAGTCCAAGAGGCACAAAGACTCCCATAAAGGATAAACCCAAGGAGAAACACGCCAAGACACATACTAATGAAACTAACAAAGACAACACACAAAGAAAGAATATTAAAAAGCAGCAAGGGAGAAGCAACAAGTAACATACAAGAGAAACCCCATACACTTAACAGCTGATCTTTATAGCAGAAAATCTGCAGGCCAGAAGGGAATGGCAGGATATATTTAAAGTACTAAAAGGGAAAAATCTACAAGCAAGATTACTATACCTGGCAAGGATCTCATTCAAAATTGATGGAGAAACCAAAAGCGTTTCAGACAAGCAAAAGTTAAGAGAATTCAGTACCACCAAACCAGCTTTACAACAAATGTTGAAGCTTATATAGAAAAGACTTATATAGTCAAGAGATATAAGAGAAGAAAAAAGATCTATAAAAATCAACCCCAAACAATTAAGAAAATGGCAATAGGAACATATATATCAATAATTACCTTAAATGTAAATGGATTAAATGCTCCAACCAAAAGACACAGACTGGCTGAATGGATACAAAAACAAGACCCATATATATGCTGTCTACAAGAAACCCACTTCAGACCTAAAGACACATATAGACTGAAAGTGAGAGGATGGAAAAATATAATCCATGCAAATGGGAAGCAAAATAAAGCTGGAGTAGCAATCCTCATATCAGACAAAACAGACCTTAAAATAAAGAAGATTACAAGATTTAAGGAAGGACACTACATAATGATCAAGGGCTCAATCCAAGAGGAAGACATAACAATTGTAAATATCTCTGCACCCAACATAGGAGCACCTCAATACATAAGACAAACACTAACAGACATAAAAGGAGAAATAAACAGTAACACAATAATGGTAGGAGACTTTAACACCCCACTCACACCAATGGACAGATCATCAAAACAGAAAATTAATAAGGAAACACAAGTCTTAAATGATACATTAGATGAGATGAACCTCATTGATATCTTCAGGACATTCCATCCAAATGCAGAAAAATACATCTTCTTCTCAAGTGCACATGGAACGTTGTCCAGGATAGACCATATCTTGGGTCACAAATCACACTTCAGTAAATTTAAGAAAATTGAAAATGTATCAAGCATCGCTTGACCACAATGCTATGAGACTAGATATCAATTACAAGAAAAAAAACTAAGAAACACAAACACATGGAGATTAAACAACTTGTTTCTAAATAACAGACAGGTTACTGAAGAAATCAAAAGAGAAATCAAAAATTTTCTAGAAACAAATAACAATGAAAACACAACAACTCAAAACCTATGGGAAACAGCAAAAGCAGTTCTAAGAGGGAAGTTTATAGCAATACAATCCTACCTCAAAAAACAATAAAAACGTCAAATAGACAACCTAACTTTACACCTAGAACAACTGGAAAAAAGAACAAAAAAAGCCCCAAAATTAATAGAAGGAAAGAAATTATAAAGATCTGAGCAGAAATAAATGAAGAGATGAAAGAAACAATAGTAAAGATTAATAAAACTAAAAGCTGGTTCTTTGAGAAGATAAACAAAATTGACAAACTTTTAGCTAGATTCATCAAGAAAAAAAAAGAGAAGAATCAAATCGACAAAATTAGAAATGAAAAAGGAGAGGTTACAACAGACAATGCGGAAATACAAAGGATTATAAGACTATTATGAACAACTATATGGCAATAATATAGATAACTTGGAAGAAATAGACAGATTTTTAGAAAAATTCAATCTTCCAAGGAACCAGGAAAAAATGAAAATTATGAACAACCCAATTACAAGCACTGAAATTGAAGCTGTGATCAAAAATCTCCCCAAAAAGAAAAGCCCAGGACCAGATTGCTTCACAGGAGAATTCTATCAAACATTTAGAGAAGAGCTAATGCCTATCCTTCTACAACTCTTTCAAAAAATTGCAGACGAAGGAACACTTTCAAACTCATTCTACTAGGCCACCATCACCCTGATACCAAAACCAGACAAAGACAACATTAAAAAAGAAAACTGCAGGCCAATATCATGGATGAACATAGATGCAAAAATCCTCAACAAAATTTTAGCAAACAGAATTCAGCAACACATCAAAAAGCTCATACACCATGATCAAGTTGGATTTATTCCAGGGATGCAAAGATTCTTCAATACACACAAATCAATGTGATACCCCATATTAACAAACTGAAAGATAAAAACCATATGATCATTTCAATAAATGCAGAAAAAGCCTTTGACAAAATTCAACACCCATTTATGATTAAAATATGAGGAATCTACCTCAAAATAGTAAAGGCCATATATGCTAACCTACAGCAAACATTATTCTCAATGGTGAAAAACTGAAAGCATTTCCCCTAAGATCAGGAACAAGACAAGGGTTTCCACCTTTATTATTATTTTATTACCACTATTATTCAACATAGTTCTGGAAGTCCTAGCTATAGCAATAAGAGAAGAAAAAGAAGTAAAAGGAATCCATATAAAAAAAGAAGTAAAGCTCTCACTGTTTGCAGATGACATGATACTATACATTAAAAAACCCTAAAAATAGTATCAGAAAATTAGTAGAGCTAATCAGTGAATTTAGCAAAGTTGCAGGGTATAAAATAAATACACAGAAATCACTTGAATTTCTATATACTAACAATGAAAAATTAGAGAAATTAAGGAATCAACCACCTTCACCAATGCAACAGAAAGAATCAAGTATCTAGGAATAAGTTTACCTAATTAGACAAAAGAACTGTACACAGAAAATTATAAGACACTAATGAAAGAAATAAAAAATGACATAAACAGAGAGATATTCCATGTTCCTGGGCAGGAAGAATCAATATGGTGAAAATGACTATACTACTAAATATAATCTACAGATTCAACATGATCCCTATCAAATTACCAATGGGATTTTCAACAGAACTAGAACAAAAAATTTCACAATTCATATGGAAACATAAAAGACCCCAAATGGCCAAAGCAGTCTTGAGAAAGAAGAATGGAGCTGGAGGAATCAAACTTCCTGACTTCAGGTTATACTACAAAGCTACAGGCATCAAGAAAGTATGGTCCTGGCACAAAAACAGAAATATAGGCCAATGGAACAAGATAGAAAGACCAGAAATAAACACATTCACCTATGAGTATTTTTGAGAAAGGAGGCAAGAATATACAATGAGGTAAAGACAGCCTCTTCAGTAAATGGTGCTGGGAAAACTGACAGCTACATATAAAAGAATGAAATTAGAACACTTCCAACACCATACACAAAGATAAACTCAAAATGGATTAAGACAAGACCAGAAACTATAAAACTGTTAGAGAAAAACACATATAACACTCGATAACATGAAGCAAGATCCTCTATGACCTACCTCCTAGAGTAATGGAAATAAAAACAAAGTAAACAAGTGGGACCTGATTAAACTTAAAAGCTTTTGCACAGCAAAGGAAACTACAAGCAAGGTGAAAAAAGAACCCTTGGAATGGGAGAAAATAATAGCAAATAAAACAACTGACAAAAGATTAATTTCCAAAATATACAAGCAGCTCATACAACTCAATACCAGAAAAACAAGCAACCCAATCAAAAAGTGAGATAAAGACCTAAACAGACATTTCTCCAAAGAAGACATACAGGCGGCTAACAAACACGTGAAAAGATGCTCAACATCACTCATTATTAGAGAAATGCAAATCAAAAGCACAATGAGATATCACCTCACACCAGTCAGAATGGCCATCATCAAAAAGTCTACAAGCAATAAATGCTGGAGAGGGTGTGGAGAAAAGGGAACACTCTTGCACTGTTGGTGGGAATGCAAACTAGTACAGCCACTATGGAGAACAGTGTGGAGATTCCTGACTTCAGACTATACTACAAAGCTACAGTCATCAAGACAGTATGGTACTGGCACAAAAACAGAACTATAGACCAATGGAACAAGATAGAAAGCCCAGAAATAAACCCATGTGCCTATGTGTACCTTATTTTTGAGAAAGAAGGCAAGAATATACAATGGGGCAAAGACAGCCTCTTCAATAAATGGTGCTTGGAAAACTGGACAGTTACATGTAAAAGAATGAAACTAGAACACTTCCTAACACCATACACAAAGATAAACTCAAAATGGATTAAAGACAAGATCAGAAACTATAAAACTGTTAGAGGAAAACATAGAACACTTGATGACATAAATCAAAGCAAGATCCTCTATGACCCACCACATAGAGTAATGGAAATAAAAACAAAAGTAAACAAGTGGGACCTAATTAAACTTAAAAGCTTTTGCACAATACATTGCAAAGGAAGCTAGAAGCAAGGTGTGAAAACAACCCTCAGAATGGGAGAAAATAATAGCAAATGAAACAACTGACAAAGGATTAATTTCCAAATATTCAAGAAGCTCATACAACTCAATACGAGAAAAACAAACAATCCAATCAAAAAGTGGGGAAAAGACCTAAACAGACATTTCTCCAAAGAAGACATACAGATAGCTAACAAACATGTGAAAAGATGCTCAACATCGCTCATTATTAGAGAAATGCAAATCAAAACTACAATGAGATATCACCTCACACTGGTCAGAACGGGCATCAGCAAAAAGTTTACAAACAATAAATGCTGGAGAGGGTGTGGAGAAAACGGAACACTCTTGCACTATTGGTGGGAATGTAAATTGATACAGCCACTATGGAAGAGGGTATAAAGATTCCTTAAAAAAAAAAAAAAACTAGGGGGAAAAACCACCATATGACCCAGCCTCCCACTTCTAGGCATATACCCTGAGGAAACCAAAATTGAAAGAGACATATGTATCCCACTATTCATTGCAGCACTATTTACAATAGCTAGAACATGGAAGCAACCTAGATGTCTATTGACAGATGAATGGATAAAGAAGTTGTGGTACATATACACAATGGAATATTACTCAGCCATAAAAAGGAACAGGTTTGAGTCACTTCTAATGAGGTGGATGAGCCTAGAACCTATTATACAGAGTGAAGTGAGTCAGAAAGAGAAAGATAAATATCATATCCTAATGCATGTATATGGAATCTAGAAAAATGGTACTGAAGAATTTATTTACAGGGAAACAATGGAAAAACAGACATAGAGAAGAGACTTATGGAGATGGGGAGAGGAGAGGAGAGGGTGAGTTGCATCGAAAGAGTAACATGGAAGCTTACACTAGCATATGTAAAATAGATAGCCAACGGGAATTTGCTGTATGGCTCAGGAAACTCAAACAGGGGCTCTGTACCAACCTAGAGGGGTGGGATGGGGAGGGAGATGGGAGGGAGGTTCAAAAGGGAGGGGATATATGTATACCTATGGCTGATTCATGTTGAGGTTTGACAGAAAACAGCAAAATTCTGTAAAGCAATTATCCTTCAATAAAAAATAAATTAATTTTTTAAAAAGTGAGCTAAAAGTTCAGGGGAGGCAAAAAAGCCTGCAAGCTCAGGTGGCTGGAGAATCCTTCCTAAAAGAGATGGGGAGGAGACTTTCCAGGCAATCACAAGGGTGGGGCAAGGGGGCAGCTTGTCGACCCCACCCACTGGAGCTAAGAGCTCATCTCCATGAGGATTCAGAGGTGGCAGCTTTAGAGATGGAGGTTACAGCCAGGTTGGGAAGGGCCTTGAATGCCAAGCCAAGGACTTTTGGCTTTGTCCCCTGTTGGCTAGAAGGAGCAATTAAAGATTTTGTAGCAGACAGTTATCTGAACAAAGCAGATTGTTGAAGATGGACCCAAGGGAGAAAAAGGCAGCAGAGAAAGGAACACAGGCAGGAGGTGGAAGGTCAAAGAGATGGTGGGGCCGAAGGAACCAAGAAAAAAAGTCAAAGTGTGAGATGCTGAGGAAAAATGATGGTACCAATGATACCAAGTTTTCACAGCTGAAAACCCCAAAAAGGAGAGAGTGGGCAAGGAGAAAACCCACAGAGACATCAATTAACAAGCATGAGGACAGAAGAGAAGATGACTTGAAGGAACAGTCCTTGGAAATCCCAGGGCAAGAAACCAAAGCCTCCTCTTTGCAGAAGTTTTGCAGAGAAGGGAGGGGAAGTTGAGGGACAGAGTCTTCAGTGGGAAGCAAGAAACAGAGAAGGTTCTTTCAGCATAGCATAAACATGCTTAAGGGCTTCCCTGGTGGCTCAGTGGTAAAGAATCTGCCTGCCAATGTAGGAGGCACAGGCCCGGTCTCTGGGTCGGGAAGACCCCCTGGAGAAGGAAATGGCAACCCACTCCAGTATTCTTGCCTGGGAAATCCCATGAACAGAGAAGCCTGGCAGGCTACAGTCCGTGGGATTGCAAGAGTCAGACATGACTTAATGACTAAACAACAACAACAAAACATGCTTATAAGAAGGCAGCGAGGAAAGAAATAAAACAAAGAGGGGAATAGAAAGATGATGGAATGACTAGGGTGAGGCATAGGAGACTGGAGGTGAGAAAGACCAGTAAGCCCAGGAGACAAGGATGGGTGTGCATTCTGGGACCCTCCCACACAGGGTGAGGGCGGGGAGCAGGCACGTGACATTAGTCCCCCAGCTGTCTTTTCTCATGAATATCGCAGGGGTAACCGCAGTAGTCTGGAAAAGCCATGCTGAGAGGACGCCCTTCTTGTAAACAGATACCTGGAGAGCAACAAGTACAGGGAAGCAAACAAGAAGAATAAGGAAAGCTGACAGAAACGAGGAACTCACCTGTGATTTCTTGTCATTATGTTAAGGGCTTTTCTGTGACCACTTCGTTCCATTCTCATGACACCCCTGCAGATTAAGTATTGACAAGAACTGTTACCCCCATTTTACACATGTGTGACCTGAGGCTGTGAAGAGACTGAGTGCCACACCCACACACATAATGTAAGCAATGCTTCCCAAGCAGTGCTAGTGGTAAAGAACCCACCTGCCAATGCAGAAGACATGAGAGATGCCGGTTCAACCCCTGGGTTGGGGAGATCCCCAGGAGGGGGGCATGGCAACCCATTCCAGTATCCTTGGCTGGAGAATCCCTTGGACAGAGGAGCCTATAGCCTACTGGCAGGCTACAGTCCATAGCGTTGCACAGAGCCAGACATGACTGAAGTGACTTAGCACTCAATGGACACCATGGGACTCCAGAATCCATCTGGTTTATTGCCTCGGGAGAGCTGGAGTGACCAGAGGAGCTAGAACGATACTGGTCAGTCAGAAAGCATTCCTCAGAATGGTGGTTCGGTGGGTGTAGTATTTCGGTGTGAAAAGTGAGTCAGGACAGATTTCAAGGAAGAGGCTACCAGGGGTATCATCTTAAATCTGCAATGTGTAAGCAGTAAGATTGTGCAAGAACCTGACTGAATGAATGGCTTTCTGAACCAGTATCGAAAGCCCCATATTCTGTCATAGATGCCTCTCACTCTAAGAAAATCTGACATTCCATATCCAGACTTGAGAAGCAGAAACAACATGCTCACTGAGCCTCTACTGTGCTCACTGCCTGGGGTGTGCCTGGCATTGCATGGGAGCTTTCTGAACATGACCTCACAGTCACACAGTTCTGCAGGATGGGGATAGCCAGCTATGCTCCTAGGTGTCATGGGCTGAATTGTGAAAGTGTTAGTCGCTCAGTTGTGCCCAGCTCTTTGCGACTCCACGGACTGTAGCCCACCAAGCTCCTCTGTCCATGGAATTCTCCAGGCAAGAATATGGGAGTGGGTAGCCATTCCCTTCTCCTGGGGATCTTCCCAACCCAAGGATCAAACCCAGGTCTCCTGCATTGCAGGCAGATTCTCTACCATCTGAGCCACCAGGGAAGCCTGAATTGTTGTGAGTGAAGTCGTTCGGTCATGTCCAACTCTTTGCGATCCCATGGACTGTAGCCTGCCAGGCTCCTCCATCCGTGGAATTTTCCTGGCAAGGATACTGGCGTGGGTTTCCATTTCCTTCTCCAGAGTGAATTGTTATATCCACCCCCCAAAATTTGTATATTGAAACCCTCAGCACCTCAAAATGTGACTGTATTTGGATATGAGGGTTTTAAGAGGTAATTAAGGTAAAATGAGGTCATTAGGGTGGACCCTAATCCCACATGACTGGTGTCCCTGTAAGAGGAGATTTGGACACAGATGCACACAGAGGGAAGATGATGGGAAGAGACCCAAGGAAAAGGCAGCCACCTGCAAGCCAAGAAGCCTCATAAGAAAGCAACCCTGCCGACTCCTTGGTCTTGGACTTCCAGCCTGCAAGCCTGTGAGGACAGAAATGTCTGCTGTTGAAGCCACCTAGTCTGCGTTATGGCAACCCCAGCAAACTAACCCACCAGGAAACCAGGCCTGGGGAGCCTGTCTCTTGTCCTCAGTCACAAAGATGGAGACAGTGCCGAGATGAGAACTTAGCCAGCACGCCAGAACCTGTGCAACAGAAGACCCTCTGTTGCACCCGAGGGTTTACTCCAGGCTTCCTCTGAGTATCACAAATACAATTCATTTTGCAAAAGCAGCTTGCTCTTCTGGCAACAAGTATTTCAAGCAAAGAAAATTCTACTGATTTCACTCGTGTTCTGTTTATAAACATGATGTTTCCAAATAGATGAGTTGTACAATTCTGACTCCACATCAGGAAATCCGGATTGATTCTTTTATCGGTTAGATTAAAACGATGTTTGCTTGTGGATTAACTGAAGAAAAGAGCTGAAAATGTAAAATAACTATTAAAGAGGGGGAAGTGAAATGAATTTTTAAGTGATGTTCATTTTTGATGTTCTATAAAGTTTATCTGAAAAATAATCATTTTAAATGTTTTTCTTTTTAACCTTTTTCATATTCATATTTAGTACTTCTTTTGCCCCAATTGCCCAAATTTATTCTTCCTCAAAATGCTCCCTATTTATATATATTTATAAACTTTTTTTTTTTTCAGAGTAATTTTAGGTTCACAGCAGTTCCCATATAATCATCCCCAGACACATGCACAACTTCCCTCATTACCAACTCCCCCCACCTGAGTGTTACATTTCTTACCATCAATGATAATCACCCAGAGTCCATAGCTTACATTAGGCTTCACTCTTGATGTTGGACTAGCACATGTACATCGGTCTGGACAAATGTATGATGCCGTGTATCCATCATTACAGTATCATTACAGTATCCTGCAGAACAGTCTCACTGCCCTAAAAATCCCTTTTCTATTCATCCCCACCAGTCACAAGTGATCTTTTACCTGTTTCCATAGTTTCGTCCTTTCTAGAACATCACATAGCTGGAATCACACAGTATGTAGCATTTTCAGATTAAATCTTCTCTCATTTAGTAATACTCATTGTAGGTTCTTCCATGTCTTTTCATGATTCGAGTCTTTTTATCACTGAAAAATATTCTGCTCTCTTGATGTACTACAGTTTGTTCATCCATTTACCTCCTGAAGGACACCTTGGTTCCTTCCAAAATTGGGCAGTTAATTAATAAGGCTGCTATATACAACCATGTGCAGGTTTTTATGTGAACAGAGCTTTCAACTCCTTAGCATTTACCCAAGGAACGAATGCAAGTGCTGGATCATATGGTAAGACTGTATATAGTTTTACAAGAAACCACGGAACTGTCTTCCACTGTGGCTGCATCATTTTGCATTGTCACAGCAAAGATCGAGAGTTCCTTCTGCTCCACATCCTCTTCAGCATTTGGTGTTGTCACAGTTTTAAATTTTCACCATTCTAATAGGTATATAATGGTATCTCATTGTTGTTTTAATCTGCATTTTCCACGTGTTACGTGGAGTATCTTTTACACGCTTCTTTGCCATCTGTGTATCTTCTTTGGTAAGGTATCTGTTAAGCCCTTTGGCCCTGTTTATTTACTTTTTAAAATGATTTTATTTTTGGCTGTGCTGGTTTTTGTCGCTGCGCAGGTTCTTCTCCTGTTGTGGCGAGCAGGGGCTCCGCCCGAGTTTCGGTGCCCAGGCTTCTCACTGGGATGCCTTCTCTCGCTGAGAGCCAAGCTCAGTAGCCGTGGCGCTTGGGCTTGCCCGCCTCAGGGCACGTGGGGCCGAACCAGGCCAGGCAGCAGCCGCTGCCTTCTGCACTGGCAGGCAAAGTCTTATCACTGAACCGCCAGGGGCGCCCCTGGCCCGTTTTTAAATTGGGGTATTTGGCTTTTAATGTTGAGTTTTCTTATTTATATTTTCAACAAAACTTTTTTCAATTAAAAACTTAAATCACATAGGTATCATACATACAAGGCAACAAAAATCCAAATAGTATGGAAGGAACAGACTAAGACACCAGCGCGCCCGCCCCAAGGACCCTCTTGGAGCATCTCTGAGTGTTTATGCTATTCCCGTTGTGCTACTGTGTTATTTTTGCTCTTAACATTATAAAAGAAAACCCGGATGATGAGATAGGAATGTCACCATCAAAACTTTTTTAAAGTAAACAAAGTGGAAGAGAACTTCTCGGAAACGACCACCAGGTGGTGGAAGTCGACTGGAAAATGCGATACGGCGCAACACCATCGCGGCTGCTCAGTGTAAACGCTTCTCCTTTAAGAAGCTCGTGTGAGAACTTTCCCAGGGTCTTCCTGCTATGTCCAACTTCCCCCTCCTCCAGGCCCCTTGGTCAGGCTGCCTTGGGGCCATTTCAGACTCTGCCCAACGGAGATGAGAGGACCACCGTCTCACCTAACCCGAGAGCAGGACAAGGCTGTGAAGGCAGATCTTTCAACGTGAAAGGATGAGATGGCGCGTTCCGCCACGCGCAGTGTGTCCGCAGTTAGGGAAGGCGCTGTACAGATGATGGCCTACATCCCCCCTCCACCACTTTTCTTTATGACTCAAATATTTCATGATTCTAAGAACTTGAGAACAAAAACAGTTAAGTGTAAAAGAGAAAAAATGTTTAAAGAAGAAAAATAAATATGAACAAACTTTAACCCATGAAATTTACTCCCCAAAATTTATTATAAGAAACTATTTCAATAGAAGCAAAATATTACAAAAGGAAAAGAAAAATATGAATACATAAATATCCAATGATTGAGCAATAGTTAATTATAACATATTAATTTTCTCAGTTATTATTATTGTGAAAGTCATTTTGAAGACATGAAAAATGATAAATCATGCATTGTAAGTTTATAGTTTTTTAGACTTGAATATATTAGGCTCACTAAAAGGCAAAGCAAAATAAACAAGACGTTTCACCATAACACTATGCCAATACTAAGACCCAGAAGTTGACCAAAGCACTGTGTTTTGCTAACAGTTACTAAGAATTCAATCTCTCAACCCCAGTCTCATGTTACCTACAAATGTGATAGAGTGTCACAGTACAGATATCTTCTATTTTTTGTCTTTGTGTTTTATTTTTGCTATAGCAGTAAAACTTATTTTAATAGAATCATCACACTTTCCCCTGACTAAAGTATACTTTATTTAGGACTTCCATAGTGGTACAGTGGATAAGAATCTGTCTGCCAGTGCAGGAGACACGGGCTCGATCCCTGAGTCAGGAAGATCCCCTGGAGAAGGAAATGGCAACTCACTCCAGTATTCTTGCCTGGGAAATCCCATGGATGGAGGAGCCTGGAGGGCTACAGTCTGTGGGGTCTCAAAGAGTTGACATGACAGCGATGAAACAACAGAAACAATATAAATGTGCTCTCAACTCTATTACCACAATGTTGGCTTCAAATTTTCTATCTGTAATAAAATGTTTATAAACATGTAAATGTCCTTCCTGGGCAAGATGAGGAGCTGGCTTATTGGGAGGGTCCAGGTGCTTATGGCAGTCAGGCTAGAGCATGCTCCCCCAAGGAGAAAATAAGTTACTTATGCCAGTGTTTGTATAGCAGAATGAGTGAAGCGCAAATTCATACTTAAAAAGGAAAAGAAAACGTGGTCCTCTCCTAGTTGTTAAGTGCATGTGTTTTGGCAAGGAAACTGAGCTTCCCTGGACTAGGACCAGATCTGCAATCTCAGGACAAGGACCAATGAGCAGCAGACGCTGATGAAGCTCCACAGAAAGACCTACTTCCTGCTGCTTCACAGACACAGGCTTCTGACCCTGCAGAATTTCACAGTGTGCAGAGGCTAGGAGAAATGGCGAGTTTTACTGTTGACAAGGAATTATACTGACCAGGGTTCTTGACCTTCTCCAGTCAGTAGACATAGAATAGAAGCAAGATGGGCTTCCCTGGTGGCTCAGACAGTGAAGAATCTGCCTGCAATGTAGGAGACTTGGGTTCGAACCATGGTTCAGGAAGATCCCCTCCAGAAGGGAATGGCTACCCACTCCAGTATTCTTGCCTGGAAAATTCCATGGACGCCTCTGAGCCTGGTGGGCTACAATCCATGGGGTCACAAAAGAGTAGAACACAACTTAGCAGCTAAATAGACCAGACAAAAAATTCAGGCAAGTCTTCACTGGGGCTCCTGTGGCTGCGGCAGGGAGAGAGAATCAAAGATCCCCTTGCTCACTCCCCAGAGTGAGGAGAGCTGGCTCTTAATACCAGGTAAGGGTAGGACTGTGTCCAGGGGTTGGGCTAGAGGGGTGGCTTAGGTGGTTTGCTCACCCTTTGGTGATACTGTGTGCAACAGGCATGCACGATACTCTGGTTTTGCTCCCTGCTCTTCAGAAGTGGCAGTTGGGTTTTTGGGCTTTTTGTATCTTATTGTCGGTAACTTGACCCAGCTGCGCATGCAGGCTGTTATTTTTAGTCCCTTATAATTTCTTTGCATTCTGTTGCTCCAGGAGATGTTTGTCCAGGTGCAAGCACTGCAGCAAAAAAGGGTCCCAGATCCCAGTCTGTCTCAGAATTAGCCAACAATTCTAAAGAATCCCCATACTTTTCCCATCAGAGCAGGGTGAGTGGGGGAACTGACAAGAGTCATCATTAGATCAGAAACTTGAAAGGGCCACCAAGATCCCAAATCTTTCCCTCAAGCCTGTTTATTTCCCCCTAAAAACTTTTTGCTCAAAAATTTTAAAAAAGGTATGTAATGAGTGTGGCTCAGTGGATTCCTTCATATACATGCCATATATTATAATACACATATATAAGATTTCTCAAATATATGCACATATTTATAAAAAGCAATATGCTTTTAAAAATGGGACTGTCCATCAGAGGCTTTGTGATTACAACAGTGAGGTGGAATTAGGTCAATTTTGGTCTTCCAAGATAATGGACCATCAGTGATAACCTTAAAACTCATCTAAAATTACTCATTTTTTCATCTTCATCCATATCAAAATAACATATTTAAAACACAATGAAAAAGATAAGAGGGTAGAAAAGAATTTATATGTATAGTAAGATATATGAACTGGGCGGGAAATCAGAGTTCTTTAAAAAATGCATTACTTTGGAGGGAAATATAAACTCAAAAAACATGTGCTATTATTAACTCACATTTCCCTCTTACAATGCTTACAAATGTAATAAAGGAAATATATGTATATAGTGCATTGAAATATATTTTATATATTATCTATATTACATTATGTGCTGTGCTGTGCTTAGTCGCTCATTCATGTCCGACTCTTTGCAACCATGGACTGTAGCCCACCAGGCTCCCCTGTCCATGGGATTCTCCAGGCAAGAATACTGCAGTGGGTTGCCATGCCCTCCTCCAGGGAATCTTCCCAAGGCAGGGATCAAATCCAAGTTTCTGGCATTGCAGGAAGATTCTCTACTGTCTGAGCCACCAGAGAAGCTCTTATTACTGTGTTTTACACATAAGTAGTATGTTAAAAGAGATATTTAGAACAGTACTTTAAAACTTATTTGAAACAGCAAATTCTTTGTAAATGGGAATCAGAAGTCAGGTGACTATTCCAGGAAGGAGATGTCTGTGTTGACAAAAACAAAGAACCTATGTGCAAATAAATAATCACCCATGTTAAAGGGTCAAAGACCAGCTTGGCAGCTGGAATAAAGAAAATTTGTCATCAAAACTCTTTGGCCTAAAAAAAAAAAAAAAAACTCTTTGGCCTTTCTTTCCTAAAGTAAATTTGGAGCTAATTAGCTTTCAAGACTTTTCCGGGATTTCTTCCACAGCGACAAGGCAAAGAAACACACTTAAGAGAAAAAAGCAGATGTTGATGTTCACTGGCCACTTGTTCTTGCACACTATATATATGTCGCTGTTAAAGCTTCAGTCTGGCCATGATGCAGACGCATTAAATGAAATGGACTTTGTGGGTCTTCTTCTAATTGTTACTCGCCATTCGATGTATGAGAAACCAGTCTAACAAGCCTGGATTCTTCCTGGGCTGGAATTCACCTCCTTACTCTGTTAGATGTTCCTTGCTGCAGTTGCCTCTGGGTACTCTGTAAAGACTTCCAAAAATTGCAGGGACCATAGAAGGTATACCCCATCTTACATTGCCCCCTCCCCACCTTCCTCACACCCTCTCTTTCCTGTCAAACCATGAACTTTGGTTACTCAATTCTTGGCTCTGTGAATGCAAGAAGAGGAAAATACAGTGAGAATTTCCCCACACAAGTGTTAGAGAAAACCCAGCAAGAGGTGAGATTAAAAGATAAGCAGGGCATACCTAAAATCCCTGAGGACCTCTGTCTGATGTCCTAGGAGCCTAAACCCAGGTTTACCTTTGTTTACACAACAGTGAGGTCTGTACCCCAGGACAACTAACAAACGCTTTAGGATGTAACATCTCTATGCAGATGAGGGCCCTGGTCAGCAGTTGACTCCAGATCTCCAAATGCTACAGAAGTGCCTGAGGACTGTGGCACAGAGAGACTGGGTAGAAATAAAATATTTCTGGGTGAAAGATACTGCAATAAGTAAATTTATATTTGAATAAATATATCCATTACAGGTTCCAGACCTTTCCTTACTGAAAATTTTGAATCAGATGTGACTAAAAGCATTGAAGGACAATTCTCCCATTTAATGATCTGTATCTCCAACCTGGGGCTTCCCAGGTGTCTCAGTGGGTAAAGAATCCACCTGCAATGCAGGAGACACAGGCAATGGGAGTTCAATCTCCAGGTCGGAAAGATCCTCTGGAGGAGGGCCTGGAAACCCACTCCAGTATTCTTGCCTAGAGAAACTCATGGACAGAGGAGCCTGGTGGGCTACAATCTTTAGGCTTGAAAAGAGTCAGACACAACTGAGTCACTTAGCATGCCCACACCTCCAAGTTTAAAAACTGGGTGGGCTTCTGAGTCTTTTTCCACAGAGTGTGACTTGCATATGGTGGCGTCATCTAAAGAGAGAGGTTTAAAAAATGTTTGGTCCAGTTTTATGTCCTCCCATAGGAACGTGTCTGGAGTTCTGAAATGCACAAGGTCTGAGAATTTAAAGTGAGTCTGATCAGCTGGCATCCGTTCTCCTCATGGTCTTCAGGGGGAAGTTCGGTAATTTCCTTCTGGAGTTTCTCTAAATGCTGCAGAGTGCTCACAGGCGATTCATCCTTGAGCGTACGCCTCACATGATAACTCACTCAAATACTAAATTTGTGGCCTATTGTTCTAAACTCAGGAAAAATAGAGAAATTGCAATACTGTTTTGCTTTTGCAATTAGGAAGTTTGTTCACAAAGCCCCACGTGCAAGAGTTGATGGGGTTTTGGTAGATGAGCAGGAAGCCTTCACTGGAGGTGTCCAAGCTGCCCATTGGCAATGTGGACCCAGCATAAGATCACCTTTCTCTGGGTGCTTCCCCAGCTGCCTGCGGCTGAGCGCCTGGCAGTCCTGCCTGAGTTAAGGAACCTTCTTCCCTGACCCCACTCCTTTCTTTGGGAATATGGCATTGTGATTCTTTGTGTGTCTCTGACTCTCAGACGGTTAGGATGAAGCAAGCAAGGTCTGGGAGCCCCTAACAGCCCCCTTCTCCTATAGTCTCAGCATTGGGAACCCAGCTGTCCTTCCCCTGCCTTCTACATTTCTTTTTTTTTATTAAAATATGTCCATATGGTTTCTGATCCCCACCTTTTTCTTTTTTTTTAATTACTGTACTATACATAACATAAATTTTACCATCTCTAGGTGTAGGGTTCAATTGAATTAGGTACATTCAGATTGTTGGGCAACCATCATCGTCTCCCATCTCCAAAATGGTTTCATCTTCCCAAACTGAAACTCTGTACCCCTTCACAATAACTCCTCACCCTCCTTCTCCTCAAACTCCGGCACCCACCATTCTGTTCCTATGAATCTGACCAGTATAGGTGTTACTGAAAGTGTGCGGGATCCAGCTACTCCCCGCTCAAAAGCCAATAAACAGGCCAGGCTAGTGGAAAGAAAAGTTTGCTTATTTCAGATGCCAGCAACTGTGGGGGGAGCATGGTGGACATCTGTCCAAAGGCCAACTCTCCCCCTACCCCTGACAAGCAGGGGATGAGAGCTTTTATAAACAGAATTGGTGTTACAAGCAGAAACAGCACAGTTATCGCTAACAGTCATCTTCAGATTGGTCATCAGTGGTCTGACCAGCATCATCTTGGTTGTTTCAGATGTAGTTACTCTTCAGCTCCAGGGTCCATTTATTCCCGTTTCTCTGAGGCCATTTCTCAGAATTGTGGCAGCTCGTGTCCTGGATGCAGTCTGGTCCTCACGTAGTTAACTTCTCACCTGGGGTTTTGGTGGCTATAAGACAGTTCACAGGATGTGGCTCAGAATATTATCTACAGTCCTTGAGAAATAACTAAAGGTCCTTGAGTATGCTTAATGACTTGTTGTCATTATCAGTCTCCTTTTACTATTTTCCTTTGTTTCCACGTATCTCACTTCTCTGATTAAACTTATTCTTTGACTAAAGCTTTCCACAGACAAAAGGCAGGCAGAGGACATGGTCAGATGGCAAGGATCCTACTCCATTTCAGGGGTACCTCTTGTAAGTAGAACCATACAGATTTTTTGTGTGGCTTTTTTCTCATAGCTTCGTGTCCTTCAGGTTCATCCATGTTGTAGCAGGTGTCAAAATTTCCTTCCTTCTTAAGGTTGAATAATACTCCATTGGATGGATATACCACATTTTGTGTATCCATTCATCCATCGATGGACAGTTGGGTGGCTTCCACCTTTCGGCTATTGTGAACAATGCTGCTACGAACATGGATGGGCAAATACTGTTCTGATTCCCCCTTTGTAATTTGGAACTTTTAAAAAAAATTTGCTCATGTAGGTTTCAGTCTTATATTTATTTTGGTGTTTAATGCCCATTGCATTAGTAGCCCAGTCAAAACTCAGACAGGAAGAAATTCATCTTAACATTCTGCTAAAATAAGACTCAAAGTTAACCTTAAGATCTATGCAAAGTCCTGGATCCTTAGACATTATTCCAGCCAGGTCTTGTCCTTCAGAGAAAAGGAGCTTGAATGAAAAGGGCCTCCTTTCTTCTGGTGGAGGTTTCAGTACAGATTGGTCCCAGGCAGCTCCTCAAGATACAGAATCCAATGCTAAGGTATAGTGCTTCCCAGGTAGCTTGGTGGTAAAGAATCAGCCTGCCAGTGCAAGGGGACATGGATTCAACCCCTGGTCCGGAAAGATCTCACAGGCTGCAGAACAACTAAGTCCATGCTCCACAACAATTGAGCGTGAGCTCCAGAGCCTGGGAACCTCGAGTACTGAGCCCCGGCTGCAGCTACTGAAGCCTGTGTGCCCTTGAGCCCACCACGATGGGAAATCCACTCACCACAACAAAGGGGAGACCCCCTCTCCTCAACTACAGAACAGACCTCACAGCAGGGAGAACCCAGCAGGGTCAAAAATAAACAAACAAACAAATGCTGACTCAGAGTTTACACACAATCCAGCAATTCCACTTACACCCAGGAAAAATGAAAACATGTCCACACACAACTTGTCGACAATGTTCAAAACAGCATAATTCAGAATATTTGAAAAGCGGGAAAAACTCAAATGTGCATCAACTGACAAATGGACAAAATGTATTCTATCCAGTCAATGAACTTGTTCTGCCCGTAGTCCGGATCCCCGTTCGGGAAAGAAGACTCCTCGAGACAATGCAACTTGCAATAGGCGAATTTATTACTGACTCGAGCCAGGGCCTCCTGCCCTCACCAAGGGTGTGAGGACGAAAAGGCCCCGAGCCCCAGTTCTCTCGGGTATTTATTGGGTACAATCGGGTAGTTGGCGCAAGCGGATTGGTTACACAGTTGCAAGGCAATTTTTGTTGGCCCAATCCTTGTGGGCTTTCAGCTTTCCCCTGATAAGTTCCCTTTTTCTTGCTAGGCACATGTTGATTGGCTGGCTCCAGGTGGCCTGATAATTATGTTACTCCGGGAAACCAGGCCTACTCCTAATCTAGGCTGCTTGTCATGGTGTTAGCCATGACAGCCTCACAAACTACTTAGTATTCTGCAGTAAAGTCAATAAAGTATTGATACACCTTATGATATTGATGAATCTCAGAAATATTATGCTAAGTGAAAGAAGCCAAACACAAAAGTTTACCTATTGTGTGATTCCATGTATATGAAACATCCAGAAAAAGGAAATCCACTGGGACAAGAAGGTGATTAATGGTTGCCTAGGGCTGGTTGGAAAGAGTAGGGAGTGACTTCAAAAGGACACAAACAGAAAGAAAGGGTTTTTTTCTGCAGTGATGAAAATGTTCTAAAACTGGATTGTGGTAATGATGACACAAATCCGTAATTTTACTAAGAATCATTTACTTTAAATGAGTGATTTTTATGGCATAATAATCATACCTCAATAAGCTGTTTTAAAATAGAACTCAAATATTTAACAATTATAGTTCACGACATTATCAAAACACAATCTTAATTAATTATTACATAGAACTTTCTATGGAAAAATGTTCATACTGATTATCTTTGGCAGTTAGACTATAAGACTTTTCTTTTGGCTTATATGTATCTTACAAACTTTCTTCATTGAATAGATGACTTTCCTAACAATAAAAGGTGTGTGAGTGTGTGTGTGTGTGTGTGTGTGTGTGTGTTTTAAATAAGTCTTGAGTGAATTGATTTGATTGTCGTGGGGAAGGCCCTGCAAAATAAGACAGACAACCCACAAGTATAAAGGCACTCTGCCAAATTTGCCATATAAAATGTTAAAATTTCTTTGTTGCAAAACCAAACCAAAACAAAACCAATAACTAAACACAAAGGTAGAACACAGAAGACAAACTGGGGAAAATATTTGCAGAACACAATGATAGACAAAGGATAATTTCTTTCATTTACAAAGCCCAGCTGAATCAGTAAGAAAAATGCAAAGAATATGAACAAGCAATATACAGAAAAAGAAATACTGACTGCCATTTTACATATAAGAAGATGTTCAACCTCATTCACATTTTGGTAACAGTATAAATCTGTGCAGCTTTGTAAAAGGACCATTTAACAAAATCTACCAATACCTTTTTAAAGTGTAGTTCTTTAAGACTTAGCATTTCCACACCTAGGACGATTTTAGTTTTGTTTCCAAGCTTTAAGAGGGCCCTGTTTGGTAGCATTAAATTGAATTAAATGATTTCATGGAGACGTTTTGGTGGCACTTTTGTACATGAATAGTTTCTAGATCACCACAAACCAAGCCTAAAACTCTTCTAGCTGCGAATACTCAGAGTTGCAGATTTAGTTGCATTCTAGATTTGTGAGTTGCCTGACAAAGCGCTTGAGAATTTCTTTATATTAGATAAAATATAGTACTTTACAAGTGGAATTCCAAGCATCTTTAAAAATTTTTAGATTTAGATGTCCAAATGTGGAAATATCCCTGGGAAGTATGAAGCTGGCAGGCAGGAAGAGCAGAAGGATGAACAGTAAAAATCCACATCGTATAACTATTAAAAGGGTAAGAATATATATATATATATATATGTATGTATATATATATATATATGTACATATTGTGGGGGCGGACATAATCATTCCCTTTGGAAAGAGGGATTGCTGGGAAGGACGGCTATTGACTTTTCATTTTAAAACATCTATGCTGTTTTGCACGTTTTAAGCCCATGTCTGTCATTTCTTTAAAGACCAGAAAGGCGTTCGCTAGGACTGAGATATTTTTGCTTTCTTATTTTTAACTTTTCTAGATTTAAAAATAACTGAATGGATTTATTATTTAAACAGGTTATTTTCTGCTTGACCTCGGGTCACAGAGCTGCCAGATGTGGTGAAGGAGGAGTCCCCCGGCAGCCAGGGCACGGGACAAAGCGCACGTCCGAGCCGAGCCCGGAGCACCCAGCCCAGGCTCGGGTCGCGGGTCACACCCCGGGGCACCGCGGTTCGCGGAGACCCGGCAGTGCGCATGCGCAGAAGGACCGCCTGCGCGCGCAGAGTTGCGGGCTAGGAGTCCGGGCGGTCGCCTAGGGGCTGGGCGCTGTCCTAGCCCAGCTCTGGAAGGCGCTCCTTACGCCTTTCTAGCAGTGATTTGCTTTCTCAAACTGGAATTTCTTATCTAAGCCCACTCTCCAGCGGGCACCCCTCCCCAAGATAATAATCAGGATGCGGAAATAGTGGGCCCTTTTCACTTTTCTATACGTTCCAAAGTTTTCACAATGAGCCTGCGTTATTATTATGGTAGAAATCTATCTTAAAAACCGAATCGTAGATATACCTGTTCACATGAAGGCATCATATCTACTGGATTCTACGTGTCCGACCTCCCCTGCGTGGACTGAGGGATGGCTCAAGGGATGGCTGAGGATGGTTTGACCTTTCCCGGGAGGAAGGGCTGCTCAGAGTGGGGACGACAGGGGAGGCGAAGGACAGGCCGGGGAGAAAGAGAAGAGCTGGTGGCACATGGTGTGTGTCTGTGTGTGTGTGTGTGTGTGTGTGCGCGCGCGCGCTGCATCGCTAAGTTGTGAAGGACAGGCCGGGGAGAAAGAGAAGAGCTGGTGGCACATGGGGTGTGTGTGTGTGTGTGTGTGTGTGTGTGTGTGTGTGTGTGTGTGCGTGCGCGCGCGCTGCATCGCTAAGTTGTGAAGGACAGGCCGGGGAGAAAGAGAAGAGCTGTGTGTGTGTGCGTGTGTGTGTGTGTGCGCGCGCGCGCTGCATCGCTAAGTTGTGAAGGACAGGCCGGGGAGAAAGAGAAGAGCTCTGTGTGTGTGTGTGTGTGTCTGTGTGTCTGTGTCTGTGTGTCTGTGTGTGCGCGCGCGCTGCATCGCTAAGTTGTGAAGGACAGGCCGGGGAGAAAGAGAAGAGCTGGTGGCACATGCTCTGTGTGTGTGTGTGTGTGTGTGTGTGTGTGTGTGTGTGTGTGTGTGTGTGTGTGTGCGCGCGCGCGCTGCATCGCTAAGTTGTGAAGGACAGGCCGGGGAGAAAGAGAAGAGCTCTGTGTGTGTGTGTGTGTGTGTCTGTGTGTGCGCGCGCGCACTGCATCGCTAAGTTGTGAAGGACAGGCCGGGGAGAAAGAGAAGAGCTGGTGGCACATGGGGTGTGTGTGTGTGTGTGTGTGTGTGTCTGTGTGTGTGTCTGTGTGTGTCTGTGTGTGTGTGTGTCTGTGTGTGTGCGCGCGCGCTGCATCGCTAAGTTGTGAAGGACAGGCCGGGGAGAAAGAGAAGAGCTCTGTGTGTGTGTGTGTGTGTGTGTGTCTGTGTCTGTGTCTGTGTGTCTGTGTGTGCGCGCGCGCACTGCATCGCTAAGTTGTGAAGGACAGGCCGGGGAGAAAGAGAAGAGCTGGTGGCACATGCTCTGTGTGTGTGTGTGTGTGTGTGTGTGCGCGCGCGCGCGCTGCATCGCTAAGTTGTGTAGGACTCTTTGCGACCCCATGGACCGTTGCCCGCCAGGCTCCTCTCTCCAGGAATTTTTCAGGGAAGAATACTGCAGCGGGTTGCCATTTCCTCTTCCAGGGATCTTCCCCACAGGTCCACTTAACTGTATTCTCCCACTCTCATCGATCTGTACAGAATTTGCCGTGAATCTGCTCTACTCACCTCCAGCTGGCGATTTTATAATGCTCTCACGCTGAGCCTATACGCACACATTCACCCGGGAAGCCGGGATACACCGGCGTGGTGACCCCTCCTGCGGGGCTCTAGGTGGCAGACGCGCCCAGGACATCTCTGTGGCCACAGCCTCAGGTCCCAAGACGCCCAAGGAGGGGACTCGTCCCACCCGACTGTGCGGTGCACCGTGCGTCTAAAACCACGGCGCCGCGTCACGCTTCTCTCCAAGTTCTGCTTCTTGATGAGAGAGAGAGAGAGAGAACCTACAACTTTAAGTCAGTGTTGGCCTCATTAGGCTAACGGGTTCTTTTATAGAGACTGTATTCCCCCCGAGCGTTCTCACCTCTCCACTCGGGATCCTTTGGCTCTGCTCTCCTGGGCGGCACCTGTGTCTCCGCAGTACACACGCTGTGCATTTTAGTCCCTGAGAACCAGAGCTTATTCACGATGGAGGGTGTATACAAAGGAGGGGAACCGGGGCACAAAGAGAGGAAACGGCTCCCCATTCTTTAACTTGCTCCCCCTTCCGGCCTCCTGTTAACACAAAGACAGGCGGCGCTGGCAGATGTCGGAGGGGACGCAAAGAGGTCTTCCACTTCCGGACTTGAGGTTGACGGCGTGGCTGTGCCAGCGCGTCGGCAGCAGCCTCCTGTGGCCTCGGGTCTCTGGCCCTGGCCCATGCTCTTTCCGTGAGTCTCTACCTGCAGGGTCCCAGCCCTGAACGTACTCAGCCCACCACCCCCTTCACCCCAGAAGCCTCTCCTACACACACCGCGGTGTGCCCATGCAATCTGTGTCCTCGCAGGATCGCTCAGCCTTTCCACCGTCACCGACTCAGCTAACCCCCCTTTAGGACAAGGTTTTGCTTCGCTCATACCTTTGGAATATAATGAACAAGCGGGGCTTCTTTGAATGCCACTACCTCATATGGCTCCAGGAAACCCTGTGCTTTCCCACCATTTGTTGTTACTCAGTAAACCCCTCAGTTCTAGTTGGGGGGTTCAAAACTTGACTAGCAAGATTCTTGCTTTCAAAAACAACTAGCGAATAATTCAGAATTACATTTTAACACAGTAATTTTTCAAGTTACTTTTTAAAGGAAAGTGTAATGAAATGACCAGGCTTGAAAAGAAGACTACTGTGGTAGATCTTATCTAAAAATTGCACAGAGGGACTGTTAAATGACCCGGATCCAAAGATGCCTTGCAAGCTTGGATGAAGCACTAGAATCTGATCATCAGTACAAACAATGGCTGGGTTTCCAGGTCAATGAAAGGTATTTGAGTTTCAGGAGAGCAAGGAGCTCATGGATCAGTGGTTTACAGGTCACTGTGTGGCACTGCCCAGAAAAAGTCTCTGTGGGGCTTCATGCCTGAACAAGGGCTCCCGCAGTGGAGGAGAATGACCGGAAGCGCTCAAGGGGAGGGAGCACCAGGAGGAGAAAGGGAAAGACTCCTTCAGGGGCTTTGTGTAGGACAAGGCTGCTCTCTCGCATCCTGCTGCTTTCCTGCTCAAAATCACTGGCTTCTCATTGCCTAAAGCAGCATTTCCAAAGTGAATTCCACAGAACAATGGGTTAAACCAGCACTTATCAAACTTTGATGAGCATATCCGTCACCTTGGGATGTTGTTAAATGAAGCTTCTGACTCTGGAGTAGAGACGAAGATACTGCATTTCCTTTTTAAAAAAATATTTATTTATTTGACTGCACCCAGTCTCAGTTGCAGCCTTTGAACTCTTAGTTGCAGCATGTGGGATCTATTCATAGTGCCCTGTCCAGGGTCAAACCTGGGCCCCCTACATTGGGAGTGTGCAGGTTTAGCCACTGCATCACCAGGGAAGTCCCTCTGCATTTTCCATCAAGCTCCCAGGTGGTACTGATGCTGCTGGTCTGCAGACCACACGCTGGGTGAGCCAAGGATCAAAACTTATTAAGTAGATCCTTATTTTTTTTAAAAAAAGAATTTTGATGTCTTTACCGTGCTCATGTGCATTATAAATCTCCAGGAGGTGTGAACAGAATTCAGCGTTTTTTCATGGAGCACCTCTGGTGTTGGGGGAAGGCTAATCTAAATGATGGAGTCATGTTCTAGCATCTGGGGGAGTGTGATGCTCTCCTACTTGCCCTGTTCTCCATCCTGCAGATTCCAAGCTCCTAACTAAAGGCTTGGAAAGTTGTAAATTCACAATCAGTCCCCAAAGTCTCTCCTGCATCACTCACTCCATGTCCGCATCTCCCCATTTCCTTTCCTGCCTCCTGCTTCCCATCCTCCCGGCTGCTCCTAAGTGCAGTACCTCATAAACTTCAATGTGCACAAGAATTCCCCTACCTTCCGAGCTGGTTAAATGCAGATTCCTTGGCCCCACCTCCAGTGACCCCGATATCATAAGTCTGGAGTGCAGCCTGTGAATCTGCCTTTCTAACGAGCTCCTGGTGACACTGATGCCACCATCCGAGGACCACACTTGGAGACAGCATCTCAATCAACAGAGGGACCTCCTTTCCCACTCACTATGGAACTTTCCCAAATTTAGGGCACCGGATGATTGTTTACTTTTTCTTGACTGTGTTTTAGTCCCTGTAGATCTGTAAGCCTCTTGAGTGAAGGGACCATGACTTTTTTTTTTCTAGTTGTCTAGTTCAGTACTTTGAATGAACAGAAAACAAAGGCTGGCCTTTTGTGAGTCTGCTGCTGAGGCTGGGCTGGGGAGCATGCCACCCTTCCCTGTTCCAGCCATCCCTTCCTCCCCAGACTAGGGGGACTTCCTTCACAATGATGCAAGCTTTCTGGAAAAAGACAATGGCCTGGCTCATCATCAAACTCATCTCTTGCCTCTGACATCTGTACTTGTGTTGTCCAGATCCTTGGGCTGGCATAGACCCTGGCACACATATTTTGCTCCTTTGTCCTGGTTACCGGTAACATACATAACATACCAGGATACATAACCTGGTTACCGGTAATTGGTTTTTGTCTTCACACTCACTCCTTCCCTTCAAGTCCTGCAGAATCTCTGTCCCCAGAACATTAGCACTGGGTTTCAGAATGCTCTTATAACCATAATCCTTGTTTCCACTAATCCAGTGGCATCCACCCATTCAGCCACTAACTCAGAGTCCTCCCTAGCTTTTTTAAAGTCATCCTTGCTGCTCTCTCTCTCTCCTGGCTGACACCATCAAGTGGACTATTACAGCCTGGGTTGTCCACCTGACTTTCAAATCCCAACCACTTTGTCCTGCCTTCAACAAGCGTACACAGACTTAACTGCATGCATTCAGGTACACACACTGTGTACCTGAAAAAATGAAATTTTATTTTATTTTAATAAAATCCTGCCTCTTGCCATTTGGAGGTATAGCCTAACCTGGGGACCAGAGGTAGCCATAGTGAAAAATATATAAGGCTCCCGACAGATCCATCCTCTATGCTTGGCACTTCCGGTTATATGCAGATGAACCAGACTTGGAAGATCTTGCAGTCTAGAAGGAGAGTCAAGACTGTTAACAACATAGAATGTGATACGTTCCATGAACGAAATATAAATGAAGTGGAGAGAAAATTCAAAAGAAGGAATTTTATGGGTTGAATTGGGGTCTCCAGAAAAATCCACATATTGAAGTTCTCACTCTTCTTACCTTAGAATGTCGCCTTATTTAGAAATACGCTGTCGCAGGTGTCATTTGTTAGGACGGGGTAGTCCTGCAGTAGGGTGGCCCAGTCTGTTGTGCCCAGTGTCCTTAATAAAGGGGAAATTTGGAGACAGACGTGCACACAGGCAGAGCACCATGTGAAGACCAAGGCAGAGACCGGGAGTGATGCTTCCACAGGCCAAGGAATAAGGACCACCAGCAAAGGATCAGAAACTAGGGGAGGGGCCTGGAGGGCTCTCACAGCCCTCCTCACAGCCCCAGAAAGAGCTGATCCTGCTCTCAGCAGTATGAGATATGTTTCAGTCATTTAAGCATCTCCATCTGTGTTACTTTGTTAGAGTTTCCCTAGGAAACAGGGAGAGTTCCTGATGCAGGCTAGTAAGGAAGATTTCGTCAAACTGGAGGAGGTAGAATCTGAGCTCAGTCTTAAAAGAGAAGGCATTCAAAGAAGAAGGAGCATTAGGAAAAACAGAAGACAGAAAAACACTAAAAGCGCTTGGGAAGCTGACATTACCTTTAGAACCTAGAGGGAGTCAGGGAGTGGGCAGAGGTAATTCATTAGAGATGTCACAGATGAGTATCTCAGGTTTGGAGAAATGTATTTTGAATTGTGACATTATTTCTGTAATTGCTGCTTGTCTTACAAATAAAATCTCATTTTTTCATCTAGACCTTAACGTAACTGCTGAACTTTAAACATTTCGCTACTGACTTTTGAACTTGAACGTTTACAATTTTACAGCCGCTAAAGGGAACTTCTGATATCAGAATCAAAACTTAGGCCTTCAATTTTAAAAATGAGATGGCATCAGAACAGTTTCCCTACTCACATATCAGTGATATTAATAACTTTTAATTCTGTTTTAAGGGCTTGTTAATTCCTAGTGTTCTATGAAATACAATACAAGGAGTCTGGGATAGATTTCAAAAGGCCTAGACTCAGGACTTTCCTGGTCATCCGGTGTCTGAGACTCCAAACTCATAATGCAGAGGCCGGGTTCCGTTCCTGGACTGGGAACTAGATCCCGCATGCCACAACTAAAAGAAGATTCCACGTGCCACAATTACTAAAGATCCCATGTGTTGCAACTAAGACCCAGTGCAGCCAAATAATATAAATAAAAATTTAAAAGTCAATATACAAAGCTGCAATTCTTTTTAAAAAAGGTCTAAATTCAAGGAAAGAGGTCATTTCAGTGTAGACTTTTTAAAGTGGCAAAGCCACTTGTCCCACCCCACACCGACACACACACAAGGGCTCACTTGCACGTATAAAAATAGAGCAACATCTCCAGTTTTTACCTTTCAGAACTGTGGTGAGGGTAAATGAGACGAGATTTTAAAAGATGCTTATGCAGGGAAATATATGTATTTTACTTGAATTCATTTACTCAAGGAGAAGGGTAGGTTACTACCTTCTCTAATATTCCTCCCACTAGTAAATCCTGTTAGCTGCATTCTTACAGAACAGGCTTAGAGCAATGGGAATTGCGTACGTGTACGGGGTAGAGGGATGTGTGTACAGAGACACAGCCTTGCTTCTTCTTGTGCCCTTAGATGGCTTGCTGTTGTTTAGTCGCTCAGTTGTGTCCAACACTTCGCCACCCCACAGACTGTAGCCCGCCAGGCTCCTCTGTCCATGGGATTTCCCAGGCAAGAATACTGGAGTGGCTTGCCATTTCCTCCTTCAGGGGATCTTCCTGACCCAGGGATCGAACTAGGTCCTCCTGCACTGGCAGGAAGATTCTTTTATCGCTGTGCCACTGGGGAATCTCTAGCTCTGAGATGGCAGCAGGGACTCATTCATAACAAAGCCCACTTCAGCCAGGTTTCTCCCTTCGTCAGACAGGTTTCCCTTGGTTTTTTTTTTTTTTTTTTCCCTTGGTTTTTTAACTCAGAGATTCAACAGGACAATCGATCAATCCCTCTCAATATCTCTCTCCATGTCTCTCTTCATCCCTCTCTTGCCCTAAGAAACTACCTTTTTACTACATTTTGAAACCTATCAAACGTTCACAAAGTGAGAATAATACAATGGCCCCATAAAGTTCTGCCACACTTGCTTCAACTATCCACTGATTCCTCTCCCCCTCCCTCCCTCCCACTCCATGGAATTTTAGAGCAAATTCCAGACTTCATGTGCTTTGATATGCATGTCTAAAATACATATGCATATTTTTCTTTGGCCATGCTGCATGGCATGCAGGATCTTAGTGCACCAACCGCGGATAGGACCTCTGCCGTTGGTAGTGAAAGCACAGAGCCCTAACCACTGGACTACCAGCGAATTCCCATGTGCATATTCTATGGACTTCCCTGTTGGCTCAGCAGTAAAGAATCTGCCTGCCAGTGCAGGAGCCGAGGGTTTGATCCCTGGGTCAGGACTATCAAATGGCAACCCACCCCAGTATTCTTGCCTGGAAAATCCCATGGACAGAGGAGCCTGGTGGGTTGCAGTCCATGGGGTCACAAAAGAGTTGGACACAACTTAGTGTCTAAACAACAACATATTCTTCTATGACAAGATGCCATTGTGAAACTTCACAAAATTAATGATAATTTATTAGAGTCATATCATGCCTCCTTTCAATGTTTTTAAGCAAGAATAAATGGCAAGATTTTACATAATCTACAACTTAACCAAAAGAATACTTGAGTAAGAAACCAGCTTGGAGTTTTCTGATATAGCATTCTGTTACATAAATGACTTTAGAGGGAAGTATAGATGGACTGTAATTGGAAGACGTGAAGAATATTCTCTCACAGATTTTTTTTTTGCCCATCTCTCATCACTGTTCTGTGCTTCAGTTCTAGCACCCTCAGAATGATGCTGTTACCTGGCAGGACACTAACCTAGATTAAAGAAACAGCATCTGTCAGGAAGATCCCCTGGAGAAGGAACAGGCTGTCCACGCCAGTATTCTTGGGCTTCCCTTGTGGCTCAGATGGTACAGAATTCACCTGTGATGTGGGAGACCTGGGTTTGATCCCTGGGTTGGGAAGATCCCCTGGAGAAGGGAAAGGCTACCCACTCCAGCATTCTGGCTTGGAGAATCCCCATGGACAGTGGAGCCTGGTGGGCTGCAGCCCGTGGGGTCACAGAGTCAGACACGACTGAGCACGTAAGGGGCAGTGGGGGCTTGGGATGGACCAGCACACACTGTTACAATTAAAACAGGTCATCAGCGAGGACCTAGCGAGCAGCACAAGAAGCTCTGCTTAGCGTTATGTGGCAGCCTGGATGGGAGGGGCGTTGGGGGAGAACGGATACATTCTGATGGCTAAGTCCCTTAGCGGTCCACCCGAAACTATCATGGCGCTGTTAATCGGCTATGTGCCAATACAAAATAAAAAGTATATTAAAAAAGGAAATAGCATCTGTTAATCTCATTAAGTTCATTGAGGCAGGATGGGGCTGGGTGCTGGTAAGTGGAGCAGATAAATGTGAGGCATATATACTATTTTTCAGGTTGAAAAGTAATCACAGAGAACCCTTTCTCCTTCAGAGCACGTACTGATGCTTCAGAGCACGTGTGACTCATGGAATTCCTATTAATTCTGACAGGGTGGAGTTAGGTAGGAAAAGCATGCCAGAAACTCACTCCCTAACCTTGGGAGAAAATGATAGCGTTATGCCTACAGCTCTGGGAAGACATACATATAAATATATGTTCATGTCATTTCAATCTTCAATATCTGGTAAACAAGAATTTAGGAAAGAGAGTCTGGCTGATAATTGTCCCATGAGAAAACAACTCAATTTGTCAGTAAATAACAAAAATATTCATATTACCCAGCTATTCTGCTTTCAGCAACTTAGTCTAAATAAATAAACAAAGATGCAGGCAAAGATGCACTTCTAAGATCATTTGTATCAGTATTGTTTATAACCACAAACATTTTAAAAATGTTCAACAACACAGTTGGTGGAATAAATTACATTATAGCATCATGATAGTATACTTTGTAGCCTTTAAAAAGTACCTAGGAGGAATATAGTGGTTAACATGTAAATATTTTGACATTATATTTAATTTTTGAAAATATATTATTAAATAGTACAATGAGGATAATTTCCCTTTAACTTAACAATAATTATATTAGTGTTTACACACCTGCACATATACATAGACACATATGCACAGAGAAACAAGATTACAAAGATATAGAATTAATATAATGCTAATAGTAATTATCTCTTCAAGTAGAACATAATTTTTTGCCTCTAGATTTTTCAACAATGTACATATAAAAATTAGGTAAAAAATTTTTTTCTTTCAAAAATTTTTAACCACCAGATCTGGCAACATGGAACAATGACCTGAAGTAGAATGCCACATACTATAAACCCAGAGAAATGACACATAAAGGAACACAGAAAAAGGAAACAAGATTCTGAGAAAGAGTGATCTGAAATGCAGGCTGAGACGCACATGAATTGACCATGCCCATGGTTGAAGGCACATAAATATGCTGCTCCCAGGGGACCCAACAGTAGGTACAAAACACCAGGAGCCTGGATTTAAGGACACACAAGGACAGGAGATAAAACTTTAGGTTAAGTGGTAAACCACAAATTTAAAGAAAATACATAATATACCTGAACACATGATCCCCACTGATGCACCAGGATTAGCCCCTCAGGGACAGTCTGAAAGATATTATGAAATAAGCATATTTAAAAATTAATTAGAGAGATTTTTAAAAGAAAGGAATAGAAAATAAAAGAATAAGACACTATGAAAATAGAACAGGAAGGATTGAAAAAAAGATAAAACTTACAGAAATTAAAAATAGTTATTGAAACAGAAAAAATTGATTCTCTCCACCAAGTTTAATAGATGAATTAAATAGTAAATTAAGTTCCAAAGTAGAGATTATGAGTGATCTGCAAGCTAGCATTAAGAAAATTGCTGAATACTAAGTAATTCACAGACTGGATAGCAAGGCTCATTTGACTCAGAGGCTGCCAGGAAGAGCCAGCAATTGCTAGTCAGGAACTTGGAGAAGGGGGGCGAGGAGACCTGAGAAGTCTGTTTCCAAGCCCTGAAAGAGCCCTTACATCTTGTTAGGTAGGTAAAGGAAAGATTAATAAAAACTTACGGGCCTGTGATTATAAAAAGTTAAATGTATACTTACTCTGTACCTTGACATCATGAAGTCATCATGTTTTCCTGTAATATTAATTTTAAATTGTTTGAGGGACTGCTGATTTGTAACTCTGCTACTGGGAACATGCTTGTAATAGGAAAGTCACAATATTTGCTATAGAGAATGGATCACTTATTGTCATAACCTTTTTTTTTTTGGTCATGGGCTGTTGATTTTCTCTGCTGGCTTTGGTGATAATTAATTCATTGATTTCACATAACTCACTCTAACTCAACCATAACAAAGGAACAAAGTTAAAGATATTTTCCTTCTTATGAAAAGGTATATTTCAAGTCACTAGCAAATTCAGTTTAAAACACACTGCAAAATTCTATCCAATACTGAAAGAAGAAATAATACAATAACTGTAAGACAAATTTGAAGAAAAATAAGGCAAGAATAGTTGCCCTCTCATTTATCAAAACTCAGTATAAACTTACAGTGATTAGTAAGTGTGTTATTGGTGCAAGGACAGACAAATAGACCAGTGGGCCATAAAAGAGGGAACCTAAAGAAACCCACGTTTCTTACGAGAACTTAAGATAATGGAGATGGCATTGCAAACTGATGGGGAAAGGATAAAGTTTTCAATCTACATGAAAAAATAAGACCCCTTCTCTCATCCATATCACACACCATACCCTGGAATACCAAAAAAACTTCCACAACGATCCCAAACCTAATGGAAAAGCAAAACTTTTAAAGATTTATAGACAACCCAATCAAAAAATGGGCAGAAGACCTAAATAGACATTTCTCCAAAGAAGACATACAGATGGACAGCAGGCACATGGAAAGATGCTCATCATAGCTAATTATTAGAGAAATGCAAATCAAAACCACAATGAGGTGTCTCTTCACACTGCTCAGAATGGCCAACATCAAAAAGTCTACAGGGGATATCCCGGTTCTCCAGTGGTTAGAACTCTGCATTTTCACTGCCAAGGGCCCAGGTTCAATCCCGGGTTGGGGAACTAAGATCCCACAAGTCACACAACGTGGGGGAAAAAGCTACAAAAAACGAATGCTGGAGAGGATGTGGAGAAAAGGGAACCCGCCTACGCTGTTGGTGGGAATGTAAATTGCAGCCACTACAGAGAATAGTGTGGAGGTGCCTTAAAAAACTAAAAACAGAATTACCATATGATCTGGGAATCCCACTCCTGGGCATATATCTGGAGAAAACTCTAACTCGAAAAGATATATGCAACCCAATGTTCATAGCAGCACGACTACAACTGCCAGGACATGGAAACAACCCAAGTGTCCATCAACCAAGGACTGGTTTAAGAAAGGGTAGTATACAGATGCAGGTAGGTACAGATATAGACACATGATGGATGGTTACTCAGCCATAAAAAAGAATGAAATGTCGCTATTTGTAGCCATGTAGATGGACCTAGAGATTATCATACTAAGTAAAGTAAGTCAGAAAGAGAAAGACAAATATCATATCAACTATGGTTTTTCCAGTAGTCATGTACAGATTTGAGTTGGACCATAAAGAAGGCTGAGCGCCAAAGAATTTATGCTTTCGAACCATGGTGCTGGAGAAGACTCTTGAGAGTCCCTTGGAATGCAAGGAGATCAAACCAGTCAATCCTAAATGAAATCAACCCTGAATATTCACTGGAAGGACTGATGCTGAAGCTGAAGCTCCAATACTTTGGCCACCTGATGCGAAGAGTCGACTCACTGAAAAAGACCCTGCTGCTGGGAAAGATTGAGGGCAAGAGGAGAAGGGGGTGACAGAGGACGAGATGGTTGGACAGCATCATCGACTCAATGGACATGGGTTTGAGCAAATTCCAGGAGAGAGTGAAGGACCGGGAAGCCTGATGTGCTGCAATTCATGGGGTTACAAAGAACTGGACATGACTGAGCGACAATAATAACAGCAATGACAACATCACTTATATGAGGCATCTAAAAGAAGAAGATACAAATGAACTTCTTTACCAAACAGAAACAGACTCACGAACAGAAAACAAACCTATGGTGATCAAAGGGGAAGAGGGAGAGATAAATTTGGAATTTGTGATTAACAGATATACACTACTGTATACAAGATAGAGAGACAACAAGGACTTATGGCATATTATAGGGAATTATATTCAACATCAGTAATAAACTGTAATGGAAAAGTCTGAAAAAATATATATGTATATTCACATATATGTATAACTGAATCATTTTGCTGTATACCTGAAACACTATACTTCAATTTAAAATAAAAATTCTTTAAATGATAGACAAAAATATACAATAATATACTTAGGACCTCAGGGTATGGTTGAAGTTCCTAAGACAATAAAAGCACAAATCATAGAAGAATGGTAAATATGATGGCATTAAAATAACACATATCTGTATAAGAAAACACACTCCCAACCATAGATCAGGAAAAGGTATTCACATAAAGATCGCAAAAATGGGGAAAGGCCATGAGGGGGTTGGGGGAAACAATAGAAAAATGTTGATATCATATGAACAAGTAATTTATAAAAGAAGAAATATGAATGGCAAAGAGTTGTAATTGCAGAGATAGTCACTGTCAGATTAGACCCCACTGAATTATCAGTATTCAATAGTTTTTGGCTCACAAAAATGCAATTTCATATAGGTAAAACTAGTACAGTGAGAGACAAAATCATTTTAAAAGATACCATTTCAAAACCATCAGGTTGGGACTTCTCAGGTGGTTCAGTGGCTAAGGCTCTGCGCTTCCAATGCGGGGGGCGGGGGTAGTGGGTGGCCTGGTTCGATCCCTGGTTGGGCAACTAGATCTCACATGCCACAACTAAAGATCTTGTATGCTGCAGTGACGATCAAATACTCTGCGGGTCCCAACTAAGACCCGGTGCAGCCAAACAGATATTTAAAAATAAATCAATCAATAAAAATTAAAACCATCAGGTTGGTTATTAGGATTGGCAAAATGATGTGGAAACACAAACTTTTACACAGCTGCAGAAAGAAATATAGATTAGCAGAGTACTTTACAGTATCTAGTAAAATTTAATGTCTACATTCTAAGACCAAGCAATTTCTCTCCCATATCATCTACCTAGATAAATTCTTACATATGCTCACAAGGAGACAAGCTAAGAATATTGTATTAATCAGTTTTACAGAGAAACAGAACCAATAAGGTGCATGTGTATGTAACTATCTATCGATAGGTAGGTAGACAGATAGACACATACATATAATATGCATATAGATACACATAAAGAGATTTATTATAAGGAATTGACTCCTGCAAGTATGGAGGCTGAGAAGTCCCAAGGACTGCAGCTGTCAAGCTGAAGGCCCGGGAGAGCGGAAGGTGTAAGTTTCAGTTCAAAATCCAGCAGGCTCAATAACCAAGAAAAAATGTTATTTCAGTCTGAGTTCAAAGGCCAGAAAAGACCAAAGTCTCAAGCAGTCAGGCAAGAATTCCCTCCAGCCTTCTGTCCTATTCAGGACTGGATGGGGTCCACCTGCATTAGGGAGGGCCAACTGGTCTATGCGGTCTATGGATTCAAATGTCAATTTCATCCAAAAAATATCCTCACAGACATACCCAGAATCATGTGTGATGAAACGTCGGGACATTTCTTAGCCCAGTCAGCTTGACACATAAAATTAATCATCACAGGTACTCACTACTCTATTACAAATATTATTTGTAATACCAAAGAACTGAAAATAATCTCCTTGTCTGTTCATTCCACAAGTATTCACTAAGTACCCATTATGTGTACCCATGGATTGTTCAGTATGTCTGGGATACACCAGGGAGTACAAACATTCTTCTCCCTGGAGAGCTTGCATATTAGTTAAAGGAGACAAATAGCAAGCGCAACACTTTGGTTGGTCACATATTACTAGTGTAAGAAGGGAATGGTACCTTCCACAGTGCCAAGGACACTGTGCAGAGTGTGTTCCATGTAGAGGCCACCCTCTGAAAGTGCACTGGGAGTAGGTTGCAAATGGCAATTTAAATTAGATCGTGGTAGGCCTTAAAGTTCAACATTCAGAAAACTAAGATCATGGCATCCAGTCCCATCACTTCATGGGAAACAGATGGGGAAACAGTGGAAACAGTGCCTGACTTTATTTTCTGAGGCTCCAAAATCACTGCAGATGGTGACTTCAGCCATGAAATTAAAAGACGCTTACTCCTTGGAAGGAAAGTTATGACCAACCTAGACAGCATATTAAAAAGCAGAGACATTACTTTGCCAACAAAGGTCCGTCTAGTCAAGGCTATGGTTTTTCCAGTGGTCATGTATGGATGTGAGAGTTGGACTATAAAGAAAGCTGAGCGCTGAAGAATGGATGCTTTTGAACTGTGGTGTTGGAGAAGACTCTTGAGAGTCCCTTGGACAGCAAGGAGATCCGAGCAGTCCATCCTAAAGGAGATCAGTCCTGGGTGTTCATTGGAAGGACTGATGCTGAAGCTGAAACTCCAATACTCTGGCCACCTCATGTGAAAGGTTGACTCACTGGAAAAGACCCTGATGCTGGAAGGGATTGAGGGCAGGAGGAGAAGGGGACAACAGAGGATGAGATGGTTGGATGGCATCACTGACTCGATGGACATGAGTTTGAGTAAACTCTGGGAGTTGGTGATGGACAGGGAGGCCTGCGTGCTGTGATTCATGGGGTTGCAAAGAGCCGGACACAACTGGGCAACTGAACTGACTGACTGAGGCCTTATTTGGAAGGTGGCCTGTTAGCACAAACTTAAAAGTGATGAGAAAATAATGCACAGATATCTGAATAAAAAAATAGAGACAAGAAGAAACAGACCTTGTTTAAAAAACAAACAAGCTGGAGGCCAGTGAGGCTGGAGTGCAGTAAGTCAAAGGGAGTGCGTGTGTGTGTGTGTGTGTGTGTGTGTGTGTGTGTGTGTACGCATGCAGTCGTCTGACTTTTGCAACCTTATGGACCTTAGCCCACCAGGCTCCTCCGTGCATGGGATTTCCCAGGCAAAAATACTGGAGTGGGTTGCCATTTCCTCCTCCAGAGGATCTTCCCAACCCAGGGATCAAACCCAAACCTCCTGCATCTCTTGCATTGGCAAGCAGATTCTTTACCACTGGGCAGCCACCGGGGAAGGCCAGAGGGAGAATATTAGGCTAAAATGAGAGGAGGCAGGCAGATGGTGTAGAGTTGGGGTCTCCAACCTCCGGGATCTAATGCCTGATGAACTGAGGTGAAGCCGATGCAATAATAATAATAGAAATAAAGTTCAGAATAAATGTAATGAACTTGAATCATCCCCAAACCGTCCTCCCCACTCCCCAGATCTGTGAAAAAACTGCCTTCCACAAAACAAGTCCCTGGTGCCAAAAAGGTCAAGGACCTCCAGTGCAGAGTCTTGTGGGCCATCTCAAGGGCTTGGGCATTTTAGTCTGAATGAAACAGTAGCTACTGCAAGGATTTAAATAGAGAGGCAAGCTGACCTGACTGCAGGTTAACAGACCACTCTGCCTACTCGGGAGGGGACAAGGATGGAAGCAGGAAGCTACTGCAGTAACCCAAGTGAAAGGTGGTGACAACTTGGACCACGATGATAAAAGATGTTGGGTATATTTTAAATATAGAGCCTACAGAATTCCTGACAGATTAAATATGGAATGTGAGCCAAAGTGAGGAACTGGGATGATTATCATCATGCCTGATCGTTTGCAAGGATGAAGTCGCCATCAACTGAGAAGAAGCAGGTTCTGGAGAAGGTTTGACAAGGGAGAAACAAGCTAAGTTCTGGACCTGTTAACTTGGATAAATGCATTAGACACTTAAGTGGAGATTTTGAATTGGGAATTGACATGTATAACTGGGAAGGCTTCCCAAGTGGCACAGTGGGTAAAGAATCCGCCTGCCAATGCAGGAGATGTGGGTTCAATCCCTGGGTTGGGAAGATCCCCTGGAAAAGGAATGGCAACCCATTCCAGTATCCTTGCCTGAAAAATCCCATGGAGAGAGGAGCCTGGGAGCGTACAGTCCATGGGGTCACAGAGTGGAACAGTCTGCCTGAGAACACACATGTACATCTAGAGTTCAGAAGAGATGCCGACACAGAGATATGAACCTGTCAGCATGGAGATAGTATATACATCCATGAGACAGCATAAAACCATTAAGGGGGTGAATGTAATTAGAGAAGACATTCAAGACTTGAGCCTCAGGTCCTCCAAGGTGAGGTCAAGGTGCTAAGAAGGAATCAACAAAGGAGGCTGAGAAGCAGCCAGAGAAACAGGAGGAAGACCAAGAATGGGGTGTCTGGAAGTAAGTGGAAAACAGAGTCCAAGGAGAAGGTCCTGGACAGGTCCATCACCACCTGTCAAATGCTGCTGCAGGCTGGGCAAGACGGACAGTTATACATTAAACTAAGCAAAACAGAAGACATGTGCAAGGAGGGATGGGAGGGAGGCTCAAGAGGGAGCAGATCTATGTACACTTAGAGCTGACTCACGTTGTACATGTTGTGTACCAACACAACATTGTAAAGCAATTATCTTCCAATTAAAAATACATTTTTAAAGAAAGAAAAAAAAACCCAACATCTGGAAAAGAGCTGAAGTTCAGGTGAATTGTTGGGGACAAGTCGGAGTGGATCCCAGAGAGAACGGGAGAAGAATTAGATTCAGAAAGTATACACATCTCTTTCAGGAAGTTTTAAAGATATGTTTGTTGATGGGAAATCCCAATAGAAAGGGAATAAAATCGATCATTCAGGGAGGAGCGAGGCGAGACCTGCTGGCGTAGCCACTGACAGATGACAGCAGACCCAGACACAAGCGGAGAGGCTGGCCTTAGAGAAAACGCAGATGGCAGGAGGCAGGGAGGCAGAGGAGGTGGAGCCAATGCTGGTTCTAAGTATGATGAGATTGTGGAAACTCTCCTCTGTCGTCTTCAGTCTTCCCAGCCCTTGGCCAAGTGGGAGGCTGAGGAGGTGATACAGGAGGAAACAGTGTGAAACGTCATTGATGAGAGAGGAAGAATGAATGGACTGAGGAAACACAGTGTGACCGCCGGGCAGCATGAGACCAACACGATATTCATGGTCATAAAGTGAGACCAGCCAGTGTGGTTATCTGCTTTTCCTGTATTTTCTTCAGCACCACAGGGGCATGTGTAAAGGAGTTAAAGAGATGGACTTAATCTGGGATTTAGTTTCACCAATAGGTATAAATGAAGTAAGAGAAAGCAGCAGAGCTGAAGGTGTGTGCAACGGAAAGGGAATTATTAGCAAAGACATTGAAGCTGGGAGATAAAGGGAAAGAGGCTGCTGCTGCTAAGTCGCTTTAGTCGTGTCTGACTCTGTGTGACCCCGTCCCTGGGATTCTCCAGGCAAGAACACTGGAGTGGGTTGCCATTTCCTTCTCCAATGCATGAAAGTGAAAAGTGAAAGTGAAGTTGCTCAGTCGTGTCCGACTCTTAGCAACCCCAAGGACTGCAGCCTACCAGGCTCCTCCATCCATGGGATTTTCCAGGCAAGAGTACTGGAGTGGGGTGCCATTGCCTTCTCCAATGAGCAGTGGAAAGGTCAATGAATTGAAGGGTCCAGTGGGGTCTAACAACTGTTAGAGTTGGGATACTAGAAAGCAGTTAACTGATATTTCAACATGATAGTAAACAGGACTTCCCTGGTGGGCCAGTGTATTAGAAGAGTTATCTTCATGTATCTTGAAACTGCCATTGAATTAAAATGGGTCTGATATAGAAAGAATGAGCATAAACCAGGAGCTAAATAAATTAATAAACCTAAATTAATAAGCTACATTAATAAACCAGGAGGGTGGTCTGTGGTACAGCTATAGTCTAGGGGAAATGGATAAACTGGTTAAGCCCTAAAAGTAGGATACTATGTAGCAGCCAATATGAATTAACTGGAATTTACATATATCCATGTGAATAAATTTCAAAATGTTAAATATTAAATGAAATTAAATGAAAAATACTAAATGAAAAAATCTAGTTGCAAAAAGATTTATATACTGACAGTATTAACAAAAATTTAAAAGGCAAACAATACAGAAGTTGTTTGTGGATTAATACATAAGCAGTAAAAACAGAAAATAAGTATCAGAAGAGTATGTATTCCAATCTTGTGGTTGGTAACTGCTTCTGGGGTTGATGGAGGTGGGGTGAAACTCTGTAACATCTTAATTCTTTGGAAATAAGTCTGGAGCAAATGTGATTTTAAAAAGTTTTAAAGAATTCCTCTGTCCATGGGATTCTCCAGGCGAGAATACTGGAGTGGGTTGCTATGCCCTCCTCCAGGAGATCTTCCTGACCCAGGGATTGAACCCCTGTCTCACTGTGTCTCCTGCATTGGCAGGCAGGTTCTTTACTAATAGCGCCACCTGGGAAGCCCTTCTCTGGTCTACTTGCCCCAAGTCACATCTTTTTAAATCTCAAATCTTCGTAACAGACAACAAAGTTAATAAAAATAAAAAACAATAATAATTCCAGTATTATCCTTGGTTTCAAGCTCTTTACATCACAGACAGCCTACGAATGTGCCACCAATTTTTCTCCCTTGCTCACCCATTCATGTGTGAAAGGAGGGCAGCTAACAATCACCCTTGTCATTTTGTGTGCTTTCTTCTAGAAATAATCTGCATGTTAACAAAGACATATTATTTTTACCTTTTCAAAGTAGTGGCATATCTACATTTTTCTAGTTTCAGTTAAAATAAAGTGAATATCTTTCCATAACAGAATATGCAGACCTGCCTCATTGTCTTCAATGGCTTTATAGCATCTAATCATATGGTTGCACCACAACTGATTTAATTTGTCCTTCATGGAAGGACACTCATATTTCAAACTTTCCAGTATTTCAAAACAATGCTATAATAAGTATGTTTTGAACATGTAATTCATGAATGTATGAATAAACTTGATAGATATTACCAAAATACCCCTTGTTGAGATCAATGTCAATTTCATAGCACGCATGCTAAGTCACTTCAGTCATGTCCGACTCTGCGACTCCACGGACTTATAGCCCTCCAGGCTTCTCTGTCTGTGGGATTCTCCAGGCAAGAATACTGGAGTGGGTTGCCATTTCCTTCTCCAGGGCATCTTCCTGACCCAGGAACTGCATCCATGTCTCCTGTGACTCCTGCATTGGCAGGCAGGTTCTTTACCACTAGCACCACCCGGGAATCACCAATTTCATAGATTAATGCCAATTTCCATTTTTTACTGCAGTGTGGAAGCCAACTTCCCCCACATCAACATACTGCTACCAGTCTTCCACTCTTCATCCAGCTGGGACAACTTGTAGTTTTAACTTGCATTTCTCCTGCAAGAGAGAAATGGCACCTCTTCTCAAGCTTGTTCCCTGCTGGTCGGCATTCAGTCAGGAAAACAGAAAGCACTCGAGGTATCACACAGGACAGGATTTAACACAGGTGCTTCCAAAACCTTGGAAGGGCCGGGTGAAAGGAAGTTCAGGGAAAGCTGCCAGTGAATTCAGGAAATCAAGAAGTCACAGGAACTGCAGGAAACCACGGCTGATGAGCTCAGCTGCTGGCAGCACTGAAGCAGGTGATCAGGAGAGTGCAGAAGCTCCTGCAAAACCTCACGTAAGCCCTCTGAGCAAGCCCGGCTCTCTGCCTCCGATGCTGCAGAGCAATTATGGCTTCTGTTTCTCTGGTTCTTCAAATATTACATGTACCTCTCACTGGGAGATGGCAAATAAACCCTCTTAGCAAGGGAATCAAGGACGTGTGGCTTCTAGGCTTCCAGCTCCAACAGTACAGTGAGAATTCAGAAGGCAGCCCTGGTACCAAGAGTGTGTGTGTGCGCCCTCAGTCATGTCCGACTCTTCGCAACCCGATGCACTACAGCCCACCAGACTCCTCTGTCCAAGCAGTTTTCCAGGCAAGAATACCGGGTTGCCATTTTCTACTCCAGGGGAGCTTCATGACTCAGGAACTGAAGCCGTGTCTCTTGCATCTCCTGCACTGGCAGGCGGATTCTTCACCACTGCACTGCCTGGGAGGACCCTAGTACCAAGTAGCAATAGGCAATGCCCAGCATGGTCCACTCCTCTCGTTTGCAGCACTCACACCCTTCCAGCTAGCTTGGAACCTCCAAACCACTTCATGCTTCCATCCAATGTAATGCAATGATCCTTCATGCAACCAAAGTGGTTCACTTTCTTCCTAGGAGGGGACAGAGGAAGTCCCATCAGTCTCTACCCATCTCTGGTCTCCGTTCCTCTCTTAGTTCAATACGACTTGTTTCTGCAACTGCTCCCAACGTGAGAGCTGATATTAATAATTTTCTTCTTCTACGCCTCCTTCTATGTTTCCTATGCCTTCAGTCAGAACCTCAGTTAATTGAGATGCTTTACCTGGAGGGTGCCTCAAATCGTGATTGCTAAAGATCAGTGCCACTAGGATTCTGCCTCTTTGATGTTGCTAAAGCCGCCTATCCGTTCTCCCTCCACACAGGGACGTACTAGGAGGTGTTCAAACTACTGTGGTGTGTGTGTGCGTGCATACTCACATGTGCACTTGTGGGCACTATTAGGTAGACAAGGAGTTTTGGAAGCTTTTATTTGTGTTATGAATATGGAAAAAAGTTCTGCAGTTTGAGTCTTGAGTTCTTATACTTCCTAGATGCTGTTCCGTCATGTTTCCTAAGCAAGACTTGGGATTTGGCATGTGTAATTGCTTATACTATTCAAAAGATCATTGAGATGGGTTACAAATAGGATTTTCTTCCCAAATTGTAGACCAGTAAAAAAAGTACTTTTGATGGCAAAGGCACAGCAACAAAAGCAAAAACACTTACTGCTGATTTGCATTGTTGTTTGGCAGAAATCAACATAATGTAATTATCATCCAATTAAAAATTTTAAAAAGCAGAAACAATTAAGTGGGACTACATCAAACTAAGAAGCCTCTGCTCATCAAAAGAAACAATCAAACCATCAACAAAATGAAAAAGCAATCTACTGAATGGGAGAAAATATTTGCAAGTCATATAACCAAAAAGGGTTAATATTCAAAATATATAAAGAATTCATACAACTCAATAACAAGAAAACTACTGATATAACAAACATTAAAAATGAGCTGAGGAATTGGACAGTTTTCCAAAGAAGACAAACAAATGGCAACAGATACTTGAAAGGATGCTCAACATCATTAATGAACAGGGAGATGCAAATCAAAACCACAATATTACCTCATGCCCATTAGAAAATGCTATTATCAGAAAGACAAGAGATAACAAATGTTGGAAGGGTGGGGAAAAAACAGAACCCTAGTGCTTTGTTGGTGGGAATGCAAATTGGTGCAGCTATTATAATAGAAAGCAGTATGCAGTTTCATGAAAAAATTAAACATAGAATTATATGATCCAGCAATCCCACTTCTAAGTATACATTCAAAGGAAATGAAAACAGGATATCAAAAAGATATCTGCACTTTCCTCTTTACAGCGGCATTATTCACAACAGCCAAGGTATGGAAACAACGTCAGTGTCCATCAATGGATAAGTGGATAAAGATGTGGCATATATAGTCACTCTCAGTATCCAAAGGCAGTTGGTTTCTCCTGCAGATACCGGAATTCACAGATATTCAAATCTCTTAAATAATGTAGTATTTATACATAACCCATACATATCCTCCCACATATTTTAAATCACCTCTAAATTATTTAGAATACCAAATATAATGTAAATGTTATGTAAATAGTTGCCTGTATACAGCAAATTCAAGTTTTGCTTTTTGGAACTTTCTGGAATTTTTTTTCCGATATTTTTTGATCTGTAGTTGGTTGAATCCATGGATGCAAAACCTAAAGATAAAACAGGGCTGACTGTAGACAATGGAATATTATTCAGCCATGAGAACTTTTCATTAGGGGACAAGGGAAGCAACAACTGGAACATTCTTCAACAGAACTTCACTTATGGTTTAACAAACAAAAGAACCAAAGAAAATCCCACTACTTCATAAAAAAAATTCCTAGAAATGGCTTCATCTAGTTAGGATTTTTGGATTTAGAGTCTTTTATGATACGTGGTAATAACATAAGAAAACATCTAGACCAGTAATTCTTGGCTTTTTAAGGTCAAAGCCCATTTGAGAATGACATAAAAGTCACAGGCATTTCTCATTAGAGAAACTCTCTAATGCTAATATCAGCACTTCACTCACACAACAAAATTGAGTATCTGCCCCTTTTGGAATATCATAATGGAAATTGCATGCTTATGCAAGTGTACAATGTGAAAGACACTTTTGAATTGCTCCAATAACAATGTCTCCTGGGACTTCCCTGGTGGTTCTCCAGTGGTTAAGAACCTGCTTTCCATTGCAGGGGACACAGATTTGATACCTGGTTGGGGAACTAAGACCCCCGCTAAGTGGCAACTAAGCCCACACGCCTCAACTAGAGAGCCCGCATGCTGCAACAAAGACACAGCACAGCCAAACCAAACAGAAACAAGGCCTCTTAATCGGGGTCTCAGGGACTTAGCTTTAGAGCGACCATAGATGGACTTCTGAAGGTATATGCATCTCCTTAAATTACATGCAAAATTTTGCAGATACAGACTATTCAAGAAGTTACATTCCTAGGTTCTTCATGCCCTGAAAAGCATTTTCACATAGATTATAAAACAGTCATAAAACATCTGAGAAAAGTAAGGCTGGCATTATTTAACAGATAATAAAACTAAGGCTCAGAAAGAATAAAGCTTGAGGTAAACTTGCTCAAGGTTACATGTAATATTAAGAACCACAAAAAGTGGTGTGCTGTTGCAGAAAGGCTGTCACCTAGGTTTCATTAGACATGGTTTCTAATCCCAAGTCTTTGTCTAGTGTAGTAGGTAACCTTGAGCAAGCTACTTAACCTCTCTCTAGGTCTTAGCTACACTAGTTATATATTTGTTTATGTATAAAGGGGGTCTCAAGAAGCAGATATTACCATGTCCTGCCTACATCAGAGCTCTAAGAATCAACTGAATTTATATAAATGCACTTGTAGACAAAAGATAGTAAGTCCTATTGTCCTACTGTTAACCCATGGGTTGGAATTTAAAGTATAAATCATTTAAAACCTTTCAAGTCTCAACAGCAAAAAAGATTATGAGTTGCAAATGTGACACCTATTGACTTAAACAAATTATTGACCATGAGGTACTTTCTTGACTTCTGGGTCCAAGTATATCTAGTTTCACTTAGCAGAGTTTTCTAGGCTCATCCATGATGCAAGTACCAGCATTTAATTTTTTATGGCTGAATAAATATTTCATGGCAGGAGTATGATCAGTTGACAGACATTTGGGTTGTTCCCACTTTTTGGCTGTAAACAACACTGTTGGAAACATTCATGCACAAGCCTCCCTCTCCTGTTTTTTTTTTCTTTTACTCCCCTCCCTCCCTCTTCTTCCTTCCTTCCTTTCCTTCTCTCTCTCCTTCTTTCATTATATAGAAGATACAGTTATAAAAAATATATATGTAGTGAATGTACAGTGGTACTTCATGATTTTGATTTGCATTTCCCTCCACTCCAGTATTCTTGCCTAGAAAATTCCATGGACAGTGGAGCCTGGCAGGCTACAGTCCATGAGGTCACGGAGTCAGACACAACTAAGCAATTGAGCACACACACATGCAATGGTTAATGACGTTTAACGTCTTTTCCTGTGCTCACTGGCCATTTGTATGTCACTTTTACAAAACGATCTTTACAATTCATTTGCCTACTGTTAAATGGGGTTGTCATTTAATATTAAGAGTTCCTTATATATTTTAGATACATTTATCTATTACCATTGTACCATTATATTATCAGATTATGATGGGCAAACATTTTCTCCCATTCAGTGGGCTGCCTTTTCACTTTCTTGATAGTGTCCTTTGACACTTAAAAGTTTTACTTTTGATGGATGTTTCATTTTTTTTCTTTTGATGCTTGTGCTTTTGATGTCAGATCTAAGAAACCATTGCCTGATCTATGGTCAAGAAAATGTACACCTGTTTTTAAGGATTTCATAGTTTTAGTTTTTATATTTGTCTTTGCTCTATTTTAGATTTTTTTAAAATTTTTATTTATTTTGGTTGTGCTGGGTCTTGTTGATGAGAGGGCTTTTCTCCAGTTGCAGCGAGTGGGGCTACTCTCTAGCTGCAGTGTACGGGCTTCTCATTTCAATAGCTTCTCTTGTTGCGGAGCACAGGCTGTAGGACATGCAGGCTTCAGTAGCTGCAGCTCCCAGGCTCTAGAGCACAAGCTCAATAGTTGTGGTTCATGGGCTGAGTTGCTCCTAAGCATGTGGAAATCTTCCCAGACCAGGGATAGAACCCATGTCTCCTGCATTGGCAGGAAGATTCTTTACCACTGAGCCACCAGGAAAGCCCTTAAATTTTGTAGAATTTGAAGAATCTAACTTCATTCTTTTCAAGGGATGCTCAGATGTCCCAGCACCATTTTTTTTGACTATTCTTCCCCCATAGAATAGTCTTGACACGTTTGTCAACAATCTATTGACTTATTCAAACCTACAGAATGTGCACCACCAGAAGTGAACTGTATTATAAACTATGGGCCTTGGGCAATTATGACAAGTCAGTGTAGTCACATTCATTGTAACAAATGCTCCAACCACTCTGCTAGGGGATGACGGGAGATGTACATGCGGGGCAGGCGATGTATGGAAAATACCTGTACTTCCTCTCAATTTTACTGTGAAGTTAAAACTGCTCCAGAAAAATAAAATCTTTAAGTAAAAACTCAATTCACAATCCAGGAAGACAGTGAACTCTGAGGTGGTATTTTCAGTGTCCTGCCTAAGAAAAATTTGCCTTCCCCAGTGTCATGAAGAGGTCTACAGATGCGAGGAGGAGCTAACATGGCGGAGGAATCGGACGGGGAGACCACTTCCTCCCCTACAAATTCATCCAAAGAACATTTGAATGCTGAGCAAACTTCACAAAACAACTTCTGATCACTAGCAGAGGACATCAGGCGCCCAGAAAAGCAGCCCATCATCTTCAAAAGAAGGTAGGACAAAATGAAAATTCAATTCACCATAGATATGTGGATTTCTTTCTAGAATTTGAATTTTATTTCATTGATCTATGTATCTATTCTTACACCAATGCTACACTATCTTGATTATTGTACCTTTGTCTTAAGATTCAAAATTTAACAAATGTGAATCCTTCAAATTTGTTGTCTCAAAGATTTTGTTGTCTATCCTGTGTCCTTTGAATTTTCAAATGAATTTTAGGATCAGATTCTCCATTTCTGCAAAGTGAAGTTGCAATTTTGATAAGGACTGCATTGAGCCTACAGATCAATTTGCAGAGTATTGCTATCTTAACAATATTAAGTCTACAATTCCATGAACACAGGGTGCCTTTTTCTTCTGCAACATTTTATAGCTTTCAGTGTACAATCTGCACTTAGGGTCAATGTATTTCTACATATTTTATTCTTTGTAACACCACGGGGTCACAAAGAATCAGACACAACTTGGTGACTAAACAACAACAAAAAATGCTATTGTAAATGCAATTATTGTCTTGATTTTCAGATTTCTAATTGCTAGTGTATATAAATACAACTGATTTTTATACACTGATCTTGTACCCTTCAACCTTGCATCCTTCAACCTTGCTTAATTCGTTAATTAGTCCTAACGGTCAGAGGGGTTTCAAGGATTCTTTTTTTTTTTTTTTCAAGGATTCTTTATAGAGGTTTTCTACATGTATCATCATGTTATCTCCAAATTGAGATAGTTTTACCTCTTTCTTTACAAGCTGCCCTTTCTTTTTCTTGCTTAATTGCCTTAGCTAGACCCTCCAGGACAGTGTTGGACACGCTTGCTTTGTTCCTTGTCTCAAGAGGGAAAACGTTCCGTTCTTGCTCCATTACAATGTTGTGCGCTTTACAGATGCCCTTTATAGGAGCTTCCCTGGCGGCTCAGATGGCAGAGTCTGCTTGCAAGGCAGGAGACCTGGGCTTGATCCCTGGGTTGGGAAGATCCCCTGGAGAAGGGAGTGGCAACCCACTCTAGTATTCTTGCCTGGAGAATCCCAAGGACAAAGGAGCTTGGCAGGCTACGTATAGTTCACGGGGTCGCAAAGAGTTAGACGTGAGTGAGCATCCATGCGTGCATTTACCAGGATGAGAAATTTCCCTTCTATTCTGAGTTTGTTGAGTATTTATGTCATGAAAGGGTATCAGATTTTGTTAAATGTTTTTCCTGTTTCTACTGATAGGCATCATGTTTTTTTCCTCTTCAAGCTATTAATATGGTTTATTGATTTTCACGTTGAACCAACCTTGCATTCCTGAGATGGAATTCCACAGTGTTGGTCATGGTACACAACCACGGTGCTGGGTCTAGTTTGGTTTATAGTGTTGTTCAAGTCCTCTATTTCCTTAATGATCTGTCTTGTCTGCCCATCCATTATAGGAAGCTGGGTATTAAATTACCCAACTATTACTGCTGAACTGTATATTTCTACCTTCAATTATCTCAGATTTTGCTTCAGGTATTTTGGGACTCTGTTGTTTTCATATATATTTGTGACTGCTATATATTCCCAATGGATTGAGCCTTTTACCATTCCATGTTGTTCTTTGTCTCTAGCCAAAAAAAGTGTTGAAGTCTATTTGTTTAGCTCTCTTGGTTACTGTTTGCATGGAATGTCTTTTCCTATTCTTTTAATCTATTTGTGTGTCTCAATCTAAAGTGAGTCTTTTGTAGTTAGCAAAGAGTTTGGATTAAGTTTTTTAATCCATTTCACCAATCTCTCATTTAAATAACACCTTTCTTTGAGGCACCTTCAAAAAGCCCTAGGGTTCTGCAATCTTTATTATGGAAAAAAACACTGATTTAATACATGCAGCAATTACTTATGAAAGAAATAACCCAATTTTATTTTAGAATTTTTCAGGAACTTGCCATGTTACCTAGAACCAGCTTCTTTTTATAATAAAGATGAAAAACATTATCACAGGTGATGGTATCAGAGCAACCATTTTAAAACTGAGAGACATTAAGGATATATTTAGAGACCCGCTACCATCCAGGTCTAACACCTACTGTATTAGCATAACATGTAATGTAGAAATGCATCAACAGCCATGGCACCAATCCACCTGCAGCAGATAGTGCCGACTATGAACCCAAAGGCCATTTCCCCTTCCCCTATGATGGTAACACCCTAATTCAGTTTCTTGTGTTCACTCTTCTCTCAGATAATGGCCACTTTGATACATTAAGGTGATCTCATCTTCCTTTCCACTAAGCTGGTTTAAAGGGATAGGAAAGTTACCCAGTTTGGGTCAATGAGAGGTGAAAGGATGTCCTTCCTGAAACTCTCACCATCTCTGGACCCATTTTAAGAAATCATAAATCTCTATATTAAGCGAGTCTGTACCAAATTTCCTGTTAAGGCTAAAAATTCTTAACAGTTTGATGAAGTATTTCTCAACTGATCAAAAAATAAGCTAAACTATTATATTTTAATATTTTATTCAAAGAGTTCAGTTTTAAACATCTATAAGATATTCATCAACTTCAAGTGGCAAAAGAAACAAAAATATGTAATAAACTATTTCAGCTGTATCTTTGAATAGGGAAACCAAAAATACATACTACCACCAGAATAAACAACAAACAAACCTAGTCTATTAGGCATGTATATATTTTATTTTCCTTTAGGTGATAATTTTTGGAAAATTACACTTTCCAAGAATAAGCCCTTGCAAACAGAGCTGCTAATTTTTCCAAAAATAAAATCCAATATCTAGACTCTCAAAACTCACAAAACCAAAAGAAAAGGTCTAGTTGTCAGCCAACAGGGCCATGCTCAAGTCAGTTTCACACCACAGGGAATAATCTATAACTAATTTTAGTAGGCAAATTCCAATTCTAAATATTACTAGTGAGGCTACTTCTATTACTAGTGATACTACTTGTTATTCCCAACTGTGTTGACAATTGTCTTATTGCTGAATTGTATGTGATAAATCTTCTTTGGCAACTTTTTATGTATCAATTAACACAACTGGACAACTGTAAAGATTTGGGTTAACTTAATATTTCAAAGATTTCAAAACTTCATTATAATTATTTAGATGTAATTTCTTATAGATGTGAGAATAGGAAAGCCTCCAAACATGCCTAATGAAATAACAAGAAAAATTACTAAATAATCACTAGCTTTTCAGTTGTGTGTGCAATTATATAATTCAACTCAAACATTAGTGACAATATTACAATGTTAGTGCCAATTCTCTATCAGGCTTTCTGTGATAAAGGACAAAAATTAAATGTATAAACTAACATCTGGGTACCTGTCAATTTTTCTGGAAGGCTGTTTCATATGGATTCAAAATGACCTAAAATTAGCCAGAATACAGTATGAATTCTCACTACCTCATAGAATTAAAGTACATTAATAATAATTTTAATTCTTATTCTATGGAATAAGCCTATTTTGGAGGCTTGGCACAATATTACCAAGAAATTTAAACAGGAAACTCAAGTCCAGATGTGTAACTAAGAAATCTTTCTATATATTAAAAAAATCACCAACTTAAACTATAAATGTCTTCCACTAAATATCACCACTCCAAAATTTACACAAAGTAAATTAAAACAGGTATGGCAGAAAGTGCACTCTGAAGCATGTTCACATTTAACAAAGATAAATGATGAAGTTTAGCCAGCAAAAATTCAAATAGGCATATATGCAAACATCTGTATGTAAATTTTCACAAGTAAGATATAAGAAATGATTCATTTTGGTAATTTTATGTACAGCCTGTATACAATTTAAAACAAGTACAACTGAAAACATTTCTAAAGCCACAATAAAGTCAAATGATATACTAAATAACAGTCTTACAAATTGGTCTCTCTTAGGAGTTCTTAAGAGAAAAACAACTGATTAAAACATTATCCTAAGAAATGCCCTCCTCCTGATCAATCATTTCTGTCTTAACTGAAAAGACATCTGCCAGCATATGTTTTGGAATTTCTGAACCTCTGACTTTCAAGGCATAACAAGCATTCTCCACTTTGGCCAGACTTTGTTTCAAAGTATACAGCTTCTTTGAAACCTCATAAGGTCCAGTATTGCCAATGAATGAAAACCCATCATAAACCTGACGTAAAAACTGGCTCACTTCAAAGGGAGTGTCTATGTCCCCATTCCCGACACTGTTAATACACATTCGCATCAACTCTCCAGTTAAATCAGCCACTCCCAGGAGGTAATCAACAGGCGTGATTTTCAGTCTCCAAGTACCGCACTGCTTATCCTGTGCATCAGAGGAAGGCTGGTAAAAAAAAAAATAAACACACACACACACAAAGAAAATACACTGTGAAAAAGAGTGACTATGTATACAAATAAGGTACAAAATCTACAGCAAGTCAATCATACTAATCTTCTCTAAATAAAATGATCCATTTTGTTAAATGACCATTCAAGATGTTACGAGAAGAACCCATGCCGTCAGCAAGGAGTTGAATTTAAAACTTCAAGATAATTCTGAAATCTAATATTGTATCATTATAAAATCAATCATTTCCAACTTCACTTGATATATAAAATAAAGATATTCTTAAGGCCTAATGAATGACTTCATCACATGACAATGACTTACATATTTAAATGGCAAATCATAAAGCCCTCCAGGTTTATGATCCAGTCATGATTTTCTCAGTCACTTAGTCCCTTTCTGGCCTCTCCTCTGTCCCCACTCAGCACCAACCATCATGATTTAACACTCTCTTGCTATATCCTCCTCAGTTTCTTCAGACTCCTATTTTTCTACTGCACCTGCCCAGCAAAAACACACCCTGAATCAGTATTAAAAACTATTCTTGTTAGTGCTTTATTCAAGTACTGAGTACCACTAGGCTAAAAAATAATAATGATGATCACAACTGTATAGAGTTTGTACCACTACAGATTACTCACCAATCCTTTCACTTATTTCTTAGATGGTTCTCGCCCGTCTCTTTGAACACTATTTCAAACCTTCACTACTTTTCTCCTCAGCCCCTTACTCAATCCCAAACCTCTTCACTCTCAGTAAACAATCTTGCCTACTTTCACTGGCCTGATTATTTGCCAGATCACGTGGCATAAGCTCTCTCAATTACCTTATCCCTAAAAACAAAATAAAACAAAACAAAAAACCTTATTTATGTCCACACCCGTCTTTACCTTCTATCCTCCAGTCTCAGATGATGAGTTGTCCCTCCTCTTGTTTGAGGTTAACTCTTCCAAATGACCTTGACCCATCTCCTCCCACCTCTTCCAGGACCTTGCTTCATAAGGTGTATGCCCCTGGGCAAGTTATTTCATCTCTCTAAACCTCAGTTTCCTCATCTGTAAAATGGGATAACAGTACCTACCTCAGAGGTTTATTTTTAAGGATGAGATAACATTTACCAAGTTCTTGGCATAATGCCCAACACAAAGTAAATACTCAATAAATGTTAGCTGCTATCACCATTACCGTCACCACATCAATCTCCTCTCTCCACATCAACTTCTCTCTAATGGATTCTTTCTGAAAGAGGCGATGTCTGAACTGTTATTAAAAGTCTGATGAGACTTAGGTGGGCTGGAATTACACTGAAGGACATTTCAGGCACAGGGAACTGCAAGAGCATGCAGATGAGAACTGTGCTGTGTACTTGAGGAACTAGTGAGGTATTTCTTTAGAGTAAAATTTAAAGTAAGAAGTATTATGGGCTGAGTCTAGAAAGACAGAACAAGCGATAGAGCAAGGGGAGAAAGCCACATTAAGAAATCAGAACTTTACCTAACAGGTAACAGAGACACTGAGAATTAAGTGAGCAAATGACAGAGTCAACTTTAGGTTTTATAGATGATTCTGGTTGCTTTGTATCCAGGACATGAATCCTAACACTGTTGGACTTTTCAGAGACCATCTGTTCCAATCTTCTCAATATGGAGTATAAGAAATGAGGTCCCAGAAACACTGCAGGTAATATCACTAGTTAATGGTTAGAACTGGGTAAGTATCCAAAGTCAGCTCCCCAATTAGCCTGACCTGCTATATTTCATTTCTATTAACTGTTAAGAGAACTGGCATCTTTTTGGAAAGGACAGACTGTGGTGGGAGTGGTGGGGGGTGGAGAAGCGGCTGGCGTTTTTATAAGTCATTTATGAAAATGATTTTTGCTTAAGAAAACATGACTATCCTTTGTTCCCATCATTAGACAGAAGGAGCTCCCTGAATATAACTAAAAAGTTGATTCTGAAGAAAAAAGCATGTTAAAAAAATCAACAAACTGTCAAGGAAATAAATTCTGCTTTACTGATAATATATATTAGAAACCAGGGAAAATAAAATTACTTAAAATGCAATTTTTCACAATGGACTTGAAGTATTTAGGGGAAAAATATCAGGATAACTATAACTTAAACTAATTTAGCAAAAAAAACATTTAGATGAAGCAAATAAGGTCAAATATTAACAATTATTGAATCCAGATACTGGGTACATGGGTGTTCATGTGTTACTATTTTTCTCCACTTTTCTTGTGCATTTGAATTTTTCATAAGAAATTTTAAAGAACTAAATGGTTTGACACTACTCTCAATATGCAAGTCAGAGCAAAATACCTTCCACTATTGGATTTCCAGAATTTTCAGCACCTAGAAGAATCTCTAGCACTAAAAAGAAATATTATTTATGAATGTGGTCTTAACATTTTGAGAAGACACATGTGTATGATTATGACATCCTAATCTTAGAATAATTTACTACATAAATCCTCAGAATAGGGCATTTACTTCCATTTCTCTTTACTTTCTTGCCCTGATACTTCCATTCTGAATTACAGAGAATCGAAAGGAAAGTATGGTAACTTGCCTATTATATTTAAGAAGCAGGGTCACATAGGCTCCCTTTACTTCTTTCTGTAATTCCAATCTTTACTAAATCAACTAAAAATATGAAAGAATTTTACTTCTCAAGATGAATTTCCTCAATAAACTTCACATAATTTTTAAAACTGAGAAAATATATGGTTTCCTTGAAGTGAGCTACACCTGTCACACCAAATTATTTTTCAGTATTCAGTATTAATATTTTATTAACATTCAAGAAAATATGATTTCCACACCTTCTTCCACTTTCTGCCTACCTATCCTGACTGATTTTTTAAAATAATAATGAAAGAAAAACTGATGAAAAATAAAGAAAAGAAAAAAACTGTTTAATTGTACCTTTAAGTGTACTAATATCTTAGGAGAGTATCTAATACTCAAAATTTTACCTCATGGCCTGAATATTATACCTTGAAACTCAGGGGGAAAAAAACAGTATTTATTTAAAAGTTGAACTGCACTATTTCAGATACAAGCTTATGAACTCAGTGATTAAATTAACATCTCTCACTCTATCATAACAACTTTATACTGGCTCTTGTAATGACTACTAACTACTGAGCACCTATGTGGCATGTGCTGTACGCTACCTGGTTTAAAACCTGTACATCAAATCCTGTAAAACACGCCTTTGAGCAGATCCCTGGCACAGGGGTCCCTGTGGCACATGGTGAGACACACTGGGAGAGTGACAGACACTCCTGGCTTCGCATTCAGGACACCTGGTTTCCAAGCCAGCTGTCACACTTGCTTGACTAGAGCTTGACAGGTTACTTAAACTCTGTAAAAGCCTTTTTGTGAAATGAGGGTAGTAATTCTTACCTCATAAGTTTAATGAAAGGATTAAATGAGATAGTGTTTCTAAAGGGTACATAGCAAATACACAGTAAAACCAAAAGTGGACTTACATAATAACCACTCCATAATGCTTTACATAAAAGGGTATTGTTCCCCCCAACCTACCCATAGTTGTTGAGCCACTAACTAATATATTTAGAAAGACCATTTCCCTAGGTGGGAATCTATGAAATCACACTTTAGAAAGAACATTTTCATCTCAATATTCTTTGCATTATAAGCCAATGAATCTCCTACAGTTATCACAATGCTGTGTAAATTATGTAATAAATGTGAAATATGATTTTAAATTCTTACAGTCTTATTTTCTTTCCCATTGTCTTCTGTTGAAAAAATCAACTGTTTATTAATTTCATCCATACTGATAAGTGATCGTGTTTTGATGAAGTGTTGAAAAGAGACAGCTTCCACATATTCCTGCAGTCCTGAAAAACCAACAGGAAAATTACTAAGGAACAACAACTATATTAGTAAGAATGTCATAGTAAAGAACTTCAAACTAATCATCACCTAGCTCAACAAAAGCTTAACGGCTATCTAGTCCATCAGCCCTAGATTGAGCCAAGCAAGCACTGCACACAGCAAACGTTCCTGTAGCTGAACGTAAGGTGGCTCAGAAAGGAATGTGTTCCATATATATGGAATTTAGAAAGATGGTAATGATAACCCTATATGCAAAACAGAAAAAGAGACACAGATGTACAGAACAGACTTTTGGACTCTGTGGGAGAAGGTGAGGGTGGGATGTTTCGAGAGAACAGCATGTATATTATCTATAGTGAAACAGATCACCAGCCCAGGTGGGATGCATGAGACAAGTGCTCGGGCCTGGTGCACCGGGAAGACCCAGAGGAATCGGGTGGAGAGGGAGGTGGGAGGGGGGATCGGGATGGGGAATACGTGTAACTCCATGGCTGATTCATGTTAATGATTGACAAAACCCACTGCAATATTGTAAAATAATTAGCCTCCAACTAAAAAAAAAAAAAAAAAGGAATGTGTTCAAAGTCTTCTTTGTATTTCATGAGTCCATTAGTCTTAAAAATCTACTCTCTCCTACAAAGAAATGGCAAAGATTTTTCAGATAAGTACTTTATAAAGAATTTAAGAAAGGGCTATTAGCAAAATTCTGGTAGGCTTTAATAGAACTTATACAGATTAGATTTTGCTCCCTTAAGCAGCAAAATAGACAATGATCCAATCACATGAGATAAAATTAAAGATAATTTGGCTCTTCCTTAAAATGTTCCTAGGCTAAAAAAACAAAACACTGTAAATAATGAAAGTTAAAGTGTCAAAATTCAAAATGCCATTTTCCTCATACTTCAAATTAAATCCTCTCTGCTTCAGTAGTTAAAGTTTTTTTTTAAAAAAGCTAATGAGTAATAATACCAGATGCACGAGATATAAATCCTACAGAATCCACTCTGAATTAAAGGCCGGTAAAGGTCAAAAATAGTGCTATACTTTTTCAAGTGTTTTAAAACAAGCAAATTCTATAGCCATACTTTTCAGCATTATTTTATTATGTCTTAATCTATAAGGTAATACTCACAGGGAAAAAAGTGTTTCTTAAAATTATTATTATTACTGTCAGTTTAACAAACTTGGTCTTCTTTTTGAAGGCTTTATTGTAAAAAATAAGAAGAGGAAAATAAGTTCAGAAATAAAAGTCAGAACCTGGTAGGGTCATCTGTATTTAAGTTCTCTTTCTAACACTTCTGACAGAGTCCTGCACTCACACGACCTCCCAGTAGCTAACACTAAAAATCAGGCCCGGCAGCAAGTGTCAGATAACTGCCGTATCATCACATCAAGTGCCACACAAGGGTCAAAGACAAAAAGGAAATAGGTGACCTGGTTCTTACAGCAATAAGAGGAAATAACTAAATGAAAATATCCTGACTCATTTTGAAGAGCAAATGATGCTGAAATAAAGTCAGAAAATAGGTGCTTCCAGCTGACAGAGCAAGACATGATAGGGTACTTTGTTTAACAAACCATAACATGAAATGAAGCAATAAAGTTGAGTTTAACAGAGCAGATAACATCTTTTAACACTTACAATAAAAATACTTTCATAAAATTTCACTTTGATGAATAGATTAATACAATCCAGTTCCCTTTTCTAACAACAATCTATATTTCTCACTTCCTTCCAGAAATACTTCAGGCATACAAAAGCAAACAGCAAAACTTAAGAATCACTCATTATATCTCTAAATAGCTTTACCATGATTAGCTCTTACAAACGGGAGCTAAAGAAGATATGTGCCGAAAGATTTATGTATAAAGATATCCATCATTACAATCATTATAAAAGCAAAAATGGAAAAAATTTACAAGATCAATAACAGAAGCGTCATTTGTCAACTTATTGTCTCACAGCTTTATCAATGCACAGAGCGGAGGCGGACCTCAAAACGGCTCTCCTTTGCCAGCGGGCACACAGTAAGCGTGACTGCTAGGGGGTCCTGGAGGACAACGCAGGAAGGGGCGCACTCCGGGTTCCGCTGGGCCCGGTCTGCGGCCGCCTTCCCAGCACGCATGCCAGCGGCTCGAGGTGGGCAGCAGCACCAGGCCTCTCTTTGGGGACAGGTTCTCCTTGTGACCCAGAGAGCGGTTCCCAGCGAGCCACCTCCATGGGCAAGGAGTCATGGTTCAGCACCTCCCCATGGAGAGCTTCCTGAAGATGCCATCAGCGCAACATCTCAGCCATCCAATGGCCGTGACTTCAGTGGGGTGGCTAAGTTGGGGGCAGGGGTGGACTTCTCCAGATGTGTTCCTTCCAAGGATGTGGATTCCTCCTCTGATTTCCTGTACTCTTTAGAGTTCATGTTTCCTCTTATAAAGAAGTCCCTTGTACAGTTAACTCTGTATATTAAACCTTCCCTATTCATTGGAAAAGACCCTGATGCTGGGAAAGAGTGAGGGCAGGAGAAGGGCGTGACAGGATGAGATGGCTGGATGGACAGCTCATCCACCTCAATGGATGTGCGTTTCAGCAAACTCTGGGAGATAGTGAAGCCCAGGGAAACCTGGAGTGCTGCAGTCCATGGGGTCACAAAGAGTTGGACACAACTTAGCGACTGAACAACAAGGCAGTTTCTGTTTCCTGTTCGGACACTGATGACTACAATAGGGACTTAAGAAAAATAAACAGTGGTACTATATCTCCTTCACCCCTATTACCCCTATAGACAGGTGTTCCATCTTAAAAGGCCAGCCAAGGTGCCTGTCCTCAGAATCACTATGCAATCCTAGTAGGAACCTTAACACAGATTCTCCCTTCCTCATTTGAGGTTTTCCACTTGATGTTCTCTACTGGATGCTGTCAACATTTACACTCACTCAGATCTCTCCCATCCATAGGCCATATCTTGCCTCGCAACTATTGCCCAATATCTCTACTCCCCTCCACAGTTAAATTTCTTAAAGTAGCTTCCTAATAACCACATCTCACACTTCTCAGCCTACTTCATTCCAGCTTGAGCACATCTCTAGGACAAAACAGCTCTAACTTAAAATTATGCCAGTTAATGAATCTTAATGGGACATTTTTTCAGTCTTAATTATGTAGCAGCATTCAGCATTTTGACCACTTTTTCCCTTGCTTTTAAACAAGCTTCCCGTTGTTTCCTTTTATGACATCTTCTCCTAGATCCCCCTTTTTCTGCCTCTCTGGCTATGTCTTCTTAGTCTCTGCCAGCCCTAGGCTCTCAAATTACCTATACTTGGCTTCAATTAATGCTGCCATCTCTCAGCTTTACAGCTCTGGTTTAGAATCACATATATCCAAATGCATATTTAACAATCCCATCAGAGGGACCTCAAAAATCAACATAAGCAACAATGAATTCACAATACTCCTTCTAAACCTGGCCCTCTTTGTTTTGCCAATTCTAAGAGGGTCCTGCCCTTACCGCCATCTATTTTCCTCCTCTTTCTCACCCATTCTCACACCACAGACTTTTTAATGGTCTTTGAAACAGTCTTTTTATAGTCTTTTTTGCCTATCTAATAACTATAATTACCAGTTTAATAATTTAATAATAATGACCACATCACTGCCCTGCTTAAAGCCGAAATAGCTTTCCATGGCTCTTAGAAAACACAGAAAAGTCATTAACATGGTTTATAAGCACCTGCTTAATTTCAACCCCCATTTACATCATCAGCCTCAACTCACGCTATGGTCACGTAGTTATACATTTATACAGTGTATTACTATACTACTCATGTAGTTATACATTTATATAGTGTATTACTATACTCATGTAGTTATACATTCATATAGTGTATTACTATACTCATGTAGTTATACATTCATATAGTGTATTACTATACTCATGTAGTTATACATTCATATAGTGTATTACTATACTCATGTAGTTATACATTCATATAGTGTATTACTATACTCATGTAGTTATACATTCATATAGTGTATTACTATACTCATGTAGTTATACATTTCAAAGATGGATATGTAAATCCATACAAATCTTTTAACAAAAGTATATTGTTTGAATATACTCTGAATTTTCCTACTTCTTCAGTATTTCTAGGCATAATCTTGCCCCCAAATTCCTAAAGTTGGCTTACATTTCAGGGCCATGTTGAACAAAAATAGTATTTTAAATGCTGGAATCAAATACAAGCAGCAAAGTTCTTGTCATGTAAGATTCTATCAGTTGAAGGTGGTGCACGCAAGCTTCCCTGGGGCCTTACGGTAAGGCTCAGTGATTTCATCAAGCAAGTATTCTCAGTTTAATGGGTATAAGCCAGTATAAGCCTGTAGGCGAAGGATGACTTTATCTACACACCTATAATCTCAAGCTGATTTGACAGACAGGGTACAAATTCCAGCCTGCAGTTCAAGGTAGAGGAAATCAGTCAGAAAGAAGGTTATCACTTATACTGAACCAGTCTCTTCCCTGCTCTCACAGTAACACTATGTGATGGTTCATCTGGTGCTCAGGCCAAACACCTGTTAAATGTGGGTGTGAAAGTACTTTCAAGATGTGATTAACATTTAAATCAAGACTCTGGGTAAAGCAGATAACCCTCCAAAATGGTGACGGGTGGGAATGGAGGGAACACCCATCCAACCAGCTGAAGACCTTAAGAAGGAAGCATGAGGATTCCCAACTAAGTAATTCTGCCCAAAACTATGACAGAGAAATGCTGCCTAAGTTTCCAGCTTGCAGATTTCAGATTCAAGACTGCAGCACCAACTCTTTTTTTTTTGTTGTTGTTCCTTTATTTATTTATTTATTTTTCAGTGGGTTTTGTCATACATTGATATGAATCAGCCAATGATTTCCACGTATTCCCCATCCCGATCAACTCTTCAAAGAAATTCCAGCCTGCTGGCCTGCTCTACAAATTTCATACTTGCTAGCCCCCAAACCATGGGAGTCAAGCCCTTAAAATAAATTACTATCTGCCTGCCCCATCCCCCTGCCTCAGGAGTCCTGTTGATTCTGCTCCCCTGGAGAACTCTGGGACTGGCGTGCCTGGTGGATAGAACGCTCACATCACGAAGTGTGCACAGAACTTACACGCGTATTTCGGTCTTCTCTTCCTGACTCTGTGCTCTATCTTTTCAGTTCCTCACCCACACTGTGCCCTCTCTGACTTCAGGGGATTCTGTATGCTACTCCTTCAGCCTTCATTCATACTCTCCTCTCTTTTTCAACCCAATGAATTACTAATCCTTTCACGTTCCATCAAACAGCACCTCTGAAGAAACTGCCTGACACCGCCACATGCTAAGTCAAGGCCTCATTATATGCTGTCCCAGTGGCACGTGCCCTTCCTCTGTGGCACTCATCAAAGCTCTAACATTTAAATAACATAACAACCTTTAACAAATGTCCACTTCCACCCCTTGCTAGAAGGGCAACAGCATGACTGCCTTGTTCACTGCTTACCCTCTGTGCCTGATATAGCGGGTACAAAAATAGTTAAATGAGGTAGATACATTTTTGAAAGCCTATTCCATAACTTAAAATTTTAAATGTTTTACAGGGACAGTTAATAAAGAGGAAAATGTGCATTTCAGAAAAAAGCACAATACAATAAACAAATAAATAAATACTAAAACACAATATATACACTATGATTACAAAGACAGAAGGAAACAGGAAAAACTTGTGACTTAACATCACAAGAACTCTTACCACCTTGGCTCTCTAAGCAAGGTGGTTTAAATCATCCTAGAGGAAATACTGTTACACTGAGATAGTCTGCTTACAGAGATCACTGGGGGAAAATTATGTCCAGGAATTTGATTCTGTTCGAGCAAAGATCGAAATGCCAGGACCTATCTCCCGCAACGCTTAAGAAAGGCATCCGAGAGTCAGTGTCCTCTCAGCAGAGCTCAGCTGTGCGGGGGAGAGGCGGCGCTCAGCTCAGGGTGACAGCCACAGAGGGGAGACGACAGCCTGCACTTAGAACTAAGAGAAGTAATTTCACGTCTCCAAGCTCAGCAGTGGGAGAGGAAGAAGAATTTTTAAAAAGAAAAAGGGGGAAAACAAGCAGTGAAAAAGCAAATTAATATTTTTAATACCATTCCTGATACTGAATGAACTTTAAAAAAGATGCTAACTACAGGAGAACATATTGGTAGCACATCACTTCTTTATGAACAGGAAAAGATATCTGGCTGAATTAATTCATTGTAGAATTGTTTTATCCACATGAGCCAATTCAAATCATGGAAAATTATTTTAATGAATGTATTTTAAAAAATGATTTGTAGTTAATAAAATCAACTAAGTACAACCAACTTCCAGGACTATGTCTCAACTATAAAACAAAAGTACTAGATACCATGATCTCTGTGGTACTTCTCAAATTTAGACTGGTATGAACTATTCCTCCTATTGAAATATCAAAAAAAAATTCATCTTTGTGAATCCAAATTATGTGGCAACTGAATAGGAATGCCATTTGCTTCTGGAACAAAGCACTTCCCTGAATGATGTGCAATTTTGCATAAAATTTTGCATAAATTTTGCAATTTTATGAATAAATGCACATAAAAAAATATAATTCACCAAACAAGACCATAAAATTAAACATTTCAGCCATTTTTCAGTGTACAGGTGTGCTGCATTAAGTGCACTGACTCTGCCCTGCAACCAGTTCCCACCATCGGGAGTCCCCTGGAGGTCCAGCGGTTAGGGTTCCAGGTTTTCACTGCTGAGGGCTCGGGTTCGACCTCTGGTCAGTGAATTAAGATCCCACAAAGTCACATGGTCTGGCCCCCAAACACACACACACAAAAACAAAAACCTGACTCTCTATGCCCATTAAATGACTTCTCACTCCCTCTCTTTCAGCCTCTAACAATCAGTATTCTACTTTGTCTCTATGAATTCAGCTCCTCTGGGTACCTCATATAAATGGAATCATATGGTAGTTGTCGGACTTCCCTGGTGGCTCAGTAGTAAAGAATCTGCCTGCCAATGCAGGAGACATAGATTTGATCCCTGGGTCAGGAAGATCCCCTGGAGAAGGAAACGGCTACCCACACTAATATTCTTGCCTGGGAAATCCCATGGACAGGGGAACCTGGCAGTCTACAGTTTATGCGGTCGCGAAAAAGCTGGACGTGACTTAGCAACTAAACAAGAAATGGTATTTGTCCCTTTGTGACTGGCTTATTTCACTGAGCATTTACCCCTGTTGTAGCATGTGTCAGAATGCCCTTCCTTTTCAATTTATAAGGCCAAACAATACTCCATTGAATGAATATACAGAATTTTATCTTTTCGTCCATCGATGGACACCTAGGCTGCTTCCACCTTTCAGGTATGGTGACTAACACTGCTATGATGATGAGTGTACAGGTATCTGCTCGATTCCCGTTTCCAATTCTTTTGGGTATATACACAGAAGTCTCCAACAAAAATTTTTTAAAATATACAAAAAAAATATTGGTAGCATCTAACTCAAGTGTCAGTGTAAGATAATGTACCTGGTACTTTACACATCCACCTTTCCAAAGCTCACTGTAACTTTACACGGCCGTATTACTATCCTTACTTTATGGATGAACAAATTGTGGCTAGAAAGTCACTCAGACCACTCAAGGAGTAAATTTAAGCCCTTCCCACCTTACCTTATTCAACTCCATATAGAACATACTCACTTTTTTCTCACTTTTTCCCCACTAAACCCCTAGGTCAGTTTTTCTCCATGCTTCGTTTACCTATTCTCTCATCTCTGATACTATGTTCTTTCACGATTCTGTGATAGTCTGTGCCTATGTGCTCTCTCTCAAATCTTTTTCTACCTGTAAAAAGATTTAAATGTTCTGATACACTCTACTCAAGGTAGCACTCATTTTTTCAAACCTACTACATAAAACTTATACTTCAATTAAATGCTTCAGTAGGCTTCGCATGATCACCTATTTTGTACCCTAGAACTATGAAGGCAAGAATCATCCCTTTGATACAACTCTGCTCCTTCCTCCATTCCCCAAGGTAGTATTTCATATACAAAACAGACTCAAATGCTTAGTAAACTGCTTCTCATGCAATTTATAATGACTGTTCCTCCTCAACAGCTTTATGAAACTGAAATGCTTTGACAAAAATATTGGTATTTGGTATTCAAATGTTTAGAACTATCTAATTGTCCTTTATCTATAGTACTTTGGATTTAAGTCCACTAAGAAAGACATATTCTTACAAACTTAAAGAGTTTAAACCGATGAAGTTCAGAATTAGAGGGCTTATCTGATTTATTTTCATATGGAAAAAAAAGGATATGGAACAAGAGCCCTCAAAATTCATCTGTGGTATTAAGCTCTATTAAGGTGGGTGGCTGTCAAATATTACATTTTCAAGTTTATCTAAAGTTATTATTTAAGTTGTCCTTGTGATGTGTTTGATTAAGTCACCTCAGAGATAAGGGGACCAACTTCTACTCCATAGAAATTAGGTTTCAATATATACCATAGAGAAAGTTCAAGGACATCTGGCCCCAAACACTGAGAGCATTTTTGGTCACATCTAGGTAAAAGGATGTTTAAACAAGTTATGTTTCAACTTGATGAAAAGGACATCCGCTATTTCCAGCGAATAATCCCCAAGGTGAAAATTTTCAATCTACTGCCATATTCTATCAAACAATGCCTTCCCCTTCTGCTTCTGCCTTGGATGAAATCCAATTAGAATTATTTACAAAATCAGCTGCCAGTAAGAGAGAAGTCTGTAGGTTGCTTTTATGTAATTGTTATTTTCCATCTTTTTCTCCTATGAGAACATGTACAAGGAAACCCAATGAAAGGCTTCTGATTTTTATTTATTCTCATAATATTTAAGCAATATGCATCCCGCCCAAATCTCCATCAAAAATCATAGAGCAGCTTCATCACAACTCAAACTACAAATCTTAACTTTCTTTCCAAGCTTCTAGTGTTATAGAACATTGTCTGACATTTTCCCAGCAATTCCTCTTAGGTATGTACCCAAGAGAACTGCAAGCACGTGTTCACATACAGACTTGTATATTCATAACAGTATCATTAACAACAGTCGTAAGTAGAAACAACCCAAATGTCCAAAAACTAATGAAGGGATAAACTAAATGTAGTATATATGCACAATGAAGTACTCTTCAGCCATAAAAAGAACGTGCTGATAGAGGCTATGACATAGATTAACCTTGAAACATTATGCTAAGTGAAGAATTCAGACACAGAAGGCCACACACTGTATGATCCTGTTTCTATGAGATGTCTGGAACAGGCAAACCCATGTAGACAGAAGGCAGATTAGTGCTTGCCATGGGGTGAGGGACGGGAGATGGGGAAGGACTGCCAACGGGTCAGGGGTGTCCTTTAGGGGTGATGAAGATATTCTGGTGTGAGCGAGTGGTGACAGACATACAACCTCGTGGTTATGCGAAAGATCACTGAACTGTACAATTTAAAGGTTGATTTCAGATACATAAATTCTATCTCAACCTTTACAACAGCATTTATAGCTATTTTAAAGAATACAACCTGAACTTTTTCAAAAGGTACCTTTACCAGATCACTGAAACGTTAAAGTAAAATCAGATCTAGGTTTGATTCACAGGCCACTCTGCTAGAAAATGTATTCTCAAACATGTAACTTGTATACAGATAATAAATATGTACTACCAACAGTAAAACAAATTCAAATCCACTAATTTGGATTTTGTCTATCTGAGCAAGACTTTTACTTTAGCACTGAAGAGTGTATGTTGGGCAAATCGGTATTACTGAGTTTTTACCTAAAATGAAAATAAATTTTAGGATTTAGCATACTATCACAGATTAATTCTGCTAAATTCCACAGAAGAACTTTTGTTAACAGTTATGTCCCAAAGTAAGAAATGCTTTCCACGAACATATACCATTTAATTTTCAAAGCAATCCATGCAGCAGCTGTTACAGTTCCCCAACACAGAAGCCCAGGTCTGTTTTGCAGCAAAGTTTCTTTTTCTGCTTCACCTCACTGAGTAAATTTTATCTGTTAAGAGCAAACCTGAATGAGTAGAAAAGTTAATAGCAATCTGGAGAGCTTCTGAATCCCCCAGAGCTGACTCTGGGATCCTGGGAGAGGATCACACTCTTTTCCTGTTACAATCGCTATAATACTCCCTGAAACAATTCTTCTCAGCACTTTCAACTCACTTGTCCCTTGGAGTGACAGTCAAATATTTTAACAGGAATACAAATTATTACTAATCAATATAAACCTAGAATTTTAAGTATATTCTTTTATTCCCTTACAACATTAAAATACATGTATTATAAAACCTGCTTCCCAAGTGATTTAAGATACAGCATAAACAATCCTTCAAACCATCCTGGTAATTCTTCAGTCATTTCTTGATTTTCAGATGTTGTTGGTGTGATCTTTCATTTGATTTGTCTTTCAGCTAAATGATGCCCCTGTCTGAGTCATGATTGATATTGGGAATATCATCCAACTTTTCCCATCCACTAAAATGATGGTCACTAGGAGACGGGGGGTCCTGCCCATTTGGGAATTTACAGGCCTGCCTCCATGTCAGCTTCCATCTCTCCCTACTGGTCATCATATCTCTGTTCCGTTCTCATCATTTACTCTCTTCTAACCACTGGAGGAAAGAGAGTAGAGGAGAAAAGAAAGGAAGCACATGGTGTCACTTGGGCTTGTGTGTGTCCTCTAGGTGTTTGGTGGGACCCAGGGCAGAGTCCCCTCCGCAGACCCCTTCCTGTGTGTGGAAACAGCTGCTCCCCTCTCCTCCCGGAGTGAGTCTCACACAAACCAAAGTTCCCTGAACTGACCTCACAACCTGTTACTGCAGCAGATCGGATTCTGCTACTGGGATGCTAGTCCAGCAAATATTCCATTCTATTTCCTTCAGTTAAGACTCCATAGGTACACAGTCTTTGGCTTTCTTCTCACTCTACACTCACTTTGGACAATTTTATCCTTGTCTATAAATTCAACTATAGCTTATAACTGATGCCTCCATGGCTGAAACTGTACCCCGCGTCTCTAAACCCATTAGGAAACTGCTCGGGTGCCATATTAACTACATCCAAAACCCAGTCTGTCTTCCATCTCTTAAAAATAACATCCGTGCTTAACCAGCTGGCCAAACCAGAAACCTACAGGTTTTCCTAGTTTATTCCCTTTTCTTTGCACTTTTTAAAAAGGCCATATTCTAAGAACATGCCCTTTTCTCTCCCCACCCACTGTTAAGCCAAAATGGAGATGTCCTAACTCCACATCAGGAATGACTGCCAGAGCCTCCTGATTCACCTCCCTGCCTCCAGCCTTCCTCCCAAATAAATGATAAAATCATAAAGGAAAGCAGACTTGAAATGAGGATGTCTGAGGTCCAAAAGTCAAACCGGTCTCTTACTAGGTGTATAAACTAAGGGAAGTCTATTAAGTTGCTGCACTTCAACGCCCTCATTTGTAAAATACAAACATCTACCTACATTGTAGGTTTTATATAAAATAATATTTCAGTGTCTGGTACAAGAGCCCTCTGTAACTACTGAATTAAACTGAAGTAGGAATTATTAAAATAAGAATGCTGGGCATTAACTTTTGTTAGAACAGTACTTTGTTGTTGCCGTTACTGTTCAGTCACTAAGTCGTGTCCGACTGTGGCCTCACGAACTGCAGCCCGCAAGGCTCCTCTGTCCCCACTATCCCCCAGAGCCTGCTCAAACTCATGCCCACTGAGTCGATGATGCGATCTGACTATTCATCCTCCACTGTCCCCACCCCTCTGCCTGCAATCTTTCTCAGATCAGGGTCTTTCCCAATGAGTCAGTTCTTCACAGCAGGTGGCCAAAGAACTGGAGCTTCAGCTTCAGCAATGAGTGTTCGGGGTTGATTTCCCTTAGAATTGACTGGTTGGATCTCCTTGCTGACAATGGGACTCTCAAGAGTCTTCTCCAGTACCACAATTCAAAAGCATCAATTCTTTAGCGCTCAGCCTTCTTCATGGTCCAGCTCTTACATTCAAACATGACTAGTGGAAAAACCATTCCTTTGACTATATGAACGTCCATCAGCAAAGTGATGTCTCTATTTTTTTAATACGCTGTCTAGGTTTGTCACAGTTATCCTTCCAAGGAGCAAGTGTCTTTTAATTTCATGGCTGTAGTCACCATCTGCAGTGATTCTGGAGCTCAAGAAAATAAAATCTGTCACTATTCCTACTTTTTCCCTATCTATTTGCCATTACATGATGGGACTGGATACCATGATCTTAGTCTCTTGAATGTTGTTTTAAGCCAGCTTTTTCACTCTCTTCTCTCACCTTCATCAAGGGGCTCTTTAGCTCCTCTTCACTCTCTGCCACCTTCTGTCATTAGGGTAGTATCATTTGCATATCTGAGGTTGTTGATATTTCTGCTGGCAATCTTGATTCCAGCTTGTGATTCACCCAGACTGGCATTTCACATGATGCACTCTGAATAGAAGTTAAATAAGCAGGGAGACAATATCCAGCCTTAATGCACTTCTTTCCCAATTTAGAACCAGTCAGTTGTTCCATGTTCAATTCTCACTGATGCTTCTTGACCCACATACAGGTTGCTCAGTGGACAGGTAAGGTGGTCTGGTACTCATCATTTCTTAAAAGAATTCTCCACAGTTTGTTGTCATCCACACAGTCAAAGGCTTTAGTCAATGAAGTAGATGTTTTTCTGGAACTCCCTTTTTTTCTCCATGATTCAACACATGTTGGCAATCTGATCTCTGGTTCCTCTGCCTCTCCAAAAACTCAGCTTGTACATTTGGAAGTTCTTGGTTTATGAACTGTTGAAGTCTAGCTTGAAGGATTTTGAGCATAACTTTACTAGCATGTGAAATGAGTGCAACTGTACAGTAGTTTTAACATTCCTTGGCATTGCCCTTCTTTGGGACCGGAATGAAAACTGACCTTTTCCATTCTGTGGCCACTGCTGGGTTTTCCAAATTTGCTGATATCTTGAGCACAGCACTTTAACATCATCATCTTTTAGGATTTAAATAGCACAGCTGGAATTCCATCACCTCCACTAGGTTTGCTCATAGTAATTAATGCTTCCTAGGGCCCACTTGCCTTCACACTCTCAATGATGTCCAGCTCTAGATGAGTGACCACACATTAGGGTCATTAAGACTTCTTTTGTATAGTTCTTCTGTGTATTCTTGCCATCTCTTCTTAATCTCTTATGCTTCTGTTAGATCCTTACTGTTTCTGTCCTTTATTATGCCCATCCTTGCATGAAATATTCCCTTGTTATCTCCAATTTTTTTAAAGAGATCTCTAGTCTTTTCCATCCTATTGTTTATTTTTCTGTTTCTATGCATTGTTCATTTAAGAAGGCCTTCTTATCTCTTCATGCTATTCTCTGGAACTCTGCATTCTATTGGGTGTATTTTTTCCTTTTTCCCCTGCCTTTTGCTTCTCTTCTTTCCTCAGTTACGTGTAAAGACTCCTCAGACAACCACTTTGCTTTCTCACATTTCTTTCGCTTTTGGTCACTGTCTCCTGTACTATGTTATGAACCTCTGTCTACAGTTCTTTAGGCACTCTTTGTCTACCAGATCTAATCCCTTGAATCTGTTTTGTCACCTCCACTGTATAATCATGAGGGAGCTGATTTAAGTCATTCCTGAATGGTCCTGTGGTTTTTCCTACTTTCTTCAATTTAAGCCCGAGTTTTGCAATAAGGAGCTCATGATCTGAGCCACAGTCAGCTCCAGGTCTTGCTTTTGCTGACTATATTGACTATATAAGACAATATTTAAAACTTCCTTAAACAAAGCAATCGTTTTCGGGGTTTGTCTTCTTTCCAACGTATTAACTCATAGTTTAGAGGCCATTATTCTTTCAAAATGTTACCCTAGCTCAATGTACACTATCATATCAAGAAGTAATAATAAATTACTTTGAGGGACACTATTGTTGGAATAAGGATCTCTCTGACTTGGTGTGTGTATGTTCAAACTGAGTAGGAAGTTGTCTCATCCATGCTTCCTACTTAGCATTCCCACCCCAAGTCTTACCAACTGACAGATGTCAAGAGTAACTTGATGAAACAGGATTTCAGAAAAGCAGTAAGAGTGTTCACAGATGAAAAGAGAAACTGGGTGAAAAGACCTGCCTACACTTGGACCTCCCTACACACTAAGTAGTGTGTATCCAACATTTACCTTAAAAGAATGGTCACAATCTCTGTGACCCAGAAAATGCCTATGAGAGATTTTCTCATGGTCACAGGAGTCACTACAAAAGTTTGCAGTATGATATAAACAAGTAATTGCAATCAAAGCAGTCACAAGAAATGTACCCTGAATCATCTCACATTTACATGCAAATTTAAACTATATATTTTAATCTATGCAATTAAAATATTTTATTAAATAAATTTAATTAAATTTATTAATATTTCATTAAAATATTTTATTTTATCTATGTAAAACAAAAGGAAGTGAGAGTCTTTAATCAGATACAGGATCTAAGATCATCAAATAAAAGCCACTGGCTTTGCAGAAAGCAATTACAGTGTAAAGTACCAACTACTAACTAGCAAAATGAGTTGGTATAACAAGTTTATCAGGGTAGATAAACAAGCCAGATTCCAATTCCAATGCCATCTCTAAGCTCATTTACAAATTAAGGTGGTGGCACAGGATGTCCTCCAACGTCTCTTTCAGTTTTAAAATTATTTTTGCATTAGGCAAATGAATGCTTCCAAACAAAATTAAAATACATGCAGAAAAAAACATAAATCTATCAACAGGCATATGCCTGGATTTCCCAGTAAGCCAAATGGACATCAAATTATTGAACTGGGCAGAGAAAAATTAACTATCCATCAAAAATATTTCATTGTCTTTGGCACAGAGAGCATCTTTCCCATTCTTCCTTGAAGTTACATGTGGACATGTAACTGGCCAATAAAACGTGGGCAGTAGTGATGGATGCCATCTCAAGAGCGCCCATAAAACCCTCAGGCGTGACTCTGTACTCATTCCGTCCACAGCCTGCCAGCTGTGTGTTGGTGACCTGGCTCATCCTGGAACCACACACTGGTAATATCAGAGCCCCAAGGGCCTGGGTCTATCAATGACTAAGCAGGCAGAGCACACGCAAACCACCATCGCAAAGCCTGGACCTCAAATGAGAAAGAAATGGTTCCTATTTTGTTACGCCACCAAAACATCATAAGTTTAATCATTTGTTTCCTGTGAATGAATGGGAAGCTTCATTCCCGTTAGTTCAGGTAAAGCACCTGAATTAACATCTCTGCACACAAAATCTCACAAAAAGAAAAATTCAATGTTTAGCTATATCTTTTCTCCTTCACTAAATTCTTCCATTATTTATTCCAAAGGTTTGCAGATCTTCATGTTCACTTTTTCACTAAGCCATCTCAATTGTGCTAATATACTGAAATGATATCAAATTTTTCTGTACTGATATGAGCTTTAGAATATCTCTAAAGATTAATATTGATACTATTTTTGTATTATATCTAAGCAACCGCCCCTGGAAACATGTTTCCTTTTGGAAGCAACAAAAAACAGTCAAACAAAAATCTGCAAAAGCAAATCATTAGATAAAAGATTTGGCTGAACAACAAGAACAAAAAAGCCCTTTTAAAATACTTTTGCTCTTCATTCTGTCAACATTTATCAAACAGCTATTAAGTGTCTGGGATACCCCAGTTAACAATAACAAAAAACTTTTTGTAGAGACTTAGAGAGTCCACATTCTAGTAGAGGAAGAGAAACAATAAAGAAACCTAACAAATAAGGAGATTAGAGAGTATGTCAAAGTTGTTAAGTGCTATGGGGGGGGGAAAGAGCAACATAAGAGTTATAATGTGTTCTGGATTATTTAAGAAAAACCTTCATATTTGGACAAAGAGAAATTTAAGCAATATAAAGCCTTTAGTTGGGGTAAGGTTCTAAAGTTCAACAGGTAAATTAAATCCACACAATAAGCAAGCAATGGTACCACTTACTAGCTTATGACCTTGAACAAGTTGCTTAACTCCTGTAAGTCTCAATTTCCCCACTTAAGAAGTGGTAAAAATATTTATGACTCAGGGATACTGCAAAGGTCACATAAATATTTAATATATAAAGAGCAACAGTTTTAAAAAATATCTGTACCTGGCCCAAAACTCTCACTCAACCCATCATTCGCATTTTCGGATAAGAGAATTAAAATATTAGTTAGTGTCTGAACTTAAGTTTTTAGCACTAGGATGTCTCAAAATTAAATGACAATTTTTAATATTATCACAATGATATAAATTAAACCCAAAAAAGTACTTTTTTGCTTTGAGATGGAGGGAATTTCCCCCAACTGTTAATTTTTCAACAAGAGGAAAAAAAAAAAAAACCAAAAAATATGATAGGGCACCAAAAAGTTTTAAGTGATTTATTTCAAGTAACTAATTATTTGTCATTTGTTTAACAATCCCTTGGGACAATCTGTAATGTACTCTGATAAGAAATGTGTAGAAAACAGACCTAACTTTTTGTTGTTGTTCAATTATTAGTAGGATACTCAATGTTTGAGCTAACACAAGTATCCCTTAGGGAAATGCTCTGCGTGCCATTAGCACTATTCTTAATGAGGAAAAGCACGGAACTCCTTTAGTTCAATGCCAGAATTGTTTTATCTTCAAGTCAAAAGAACAACTATTTGGAGTAACACCAAAACAAGCATTTAACAATTACAAGCAGCAAGCTATTCATAAGCATCACATTGTTACTGCTACTGTAATTATAAATAAACTTATTTTATCAAGTAAAATATCTATGAGCAAATTTTTAAGTCCCAGACACTTCTCTTGACTGTTTTATTCCTTAACTTTAAGGAAACAAATTTTTATTGCATTAATTTAAAGAACCTCATTTTATTTTAAAGACTTCCTATAGAAAAGTGAGATACAGAGAATCCTTAAATATTTAATTCATGGGTAGGTAATCTCAAAACGTACAAATCATAAACAAAAGTCTTAAATGGAAGATGTACTTAGTCGCTCATTCGTGTCTGACTCTTTGCAACCCCATGGACTGTAGCCCCCAGGCTCCGCTATCCACGGGATTCTCCAGGAAAGAATACTGGAGTAGGCTGCCATGCCCTCCTCCAGGGGATCTTCTCAACCCAGGGACTGAACCCAAGTCTTCCACACTGTGGGCAGATGGATGCTTTACCGTCTGAGCCACTAGGGAAGCCCTAAATGAAATACAGTGCTTATAAGCACTAATCCCCATAACATTCATAATCCTATGATTGTGATTTAATAATTCATAACCCTCAGTGATACTGAAGTGGGAACAACTGAAGAAAGATTCCTCCCATCTTACTAATGCCCTAACTAAACTTTTTCCCAGGGTTAGTGTTTCTTTTCTGATTCAAGAAACACTCTACTGATTCAATGAAATGTCCCCTTTGCCTTTTTTCCCCATTCCTGTTTTGTTCTAAAAGCCAAGCATGACTTCTTAAGTAACATTCTGTGTGTCACTATCCATATGGTCCTTGCTCTTATTTAAAGCCATTCCTTATACTTTACTCACTGATCAATGAAGGACCTACAACATAACCTACTGGATCAAATGAAGCAAATCAACATCTCTAGATTAATTATGCCTCTTTTGGAACTTCACATAAATGGAATTATACAGTTAGATACTCTTTTGTGTCTGCTTATTTTGTCCAACAGAATGAGAAATTCATATTTGATGCTGCACACCTTTATCTTTTTCTAATGCTATGGAGTACTACATTGGACAACTACATCACAATGTACCCATTGTCCTGTTGATCAGGGTCATCTTTGACTTTTAGGATATTATGATTATAGCTGTTCTGAGATCTCCTGCACATGTTTTTTGGTGATATAATCCTCACTTTTCTCAGGTACATATCCAGAAGTAATCATATGGTAAACACAGGTTTTTTGCCAGATGCCACCAAAGTTTTTTTTAAATAGTATGGTCAGTATCTACAATTTAGTTATTCTGGTGAGTGAATGGTACCTCATTTGGTTTCACTTTACACTACTCTAGTGAATAATGATGCTGAGCACTTTTTTGTGAATATTCATAGTCATCTGAATAGTCACATTCTGGGGCCCCTATTCAACTATTTTTGTCCATTTTTAAAATTGACTTCTTATTGATTTGTAGGAACTCTCCACATATTCTATATGAGTTCTCTATCCAAAGTATGTACTTAAACGTCATCTCTCAGACTTCAATTTGCCTTTTTGCTTCCTTAATGATGTCTTTTGATAAAGAGAAATTCTTAATTTTAACAAAATTAAATCAATCCAATTTTCCTTTAGTAGTTAATACTGTCATTTAAAAAATCTTTCCTACTACAAGGTCATAAAGACATTCTCATACGTTCTCTTCTAGAGGCCTGTTTAAATTTCCTTCTTCCTACCATTACCTCTGATCTTCCTTCCCAATCCTCCCAAATTTGTCATATGCAAGGTTGTGCTGCCTGACAACATAAACGGAATTCATAAAGCTTTTTTAATTATGTGTGCTATTAATTTAAAAATCAAATAAATCCCTGATAGTAAATAATAATTATGAGGAAGGAAATGTATCTCCTTTCAGAAGACACCATAATGACTCTTCATATCACTTTAGCTTATAATAACGTATCTTCAACTTTAACTGATGTATGCAGGCACTTTCTCTTACTAATATTAAGACATTTCAACAACCACAGGTTGACATTTCTGAAAAACAAGTCCTGAAATGATAAATATTGAGACTAAAACTGAACATATATTGAACAGATACCAAATGAACTCATTTCTTACTACTGAACTGACCTCAGCTTAGTGGAATCAACTCTTTGATAGAAAACAACTTCGATTTACTTCTATAAATATGAATCAAACTTTGACTTTGTCTTTCTGCAAATTTTAGGGGATGCCCGAGTTATACAGTTCTATTAGTGAACTCACAAGAAAAGGATGAAGAGGATCAGATCAAGTACTTTAAACGTTTGTGCAACTGATTTATAAATGGTGATAATCACCAAGATCCAATACTCCATGAAACTTTTTAAATGAATATATAAAACCCAGTCTTATTCTAGAATTCCCAGTATGGAGTCGCACTATGAGATGTTTTGGTCCATCTGGCTAGGTGATACATCCTCTTTTTATGAACCTACAATGACTGAAACTTAGAGCCACAAGTGAAATATACTCATGGTGGGGAATGAGATACACCCTGTCTGAATACACTCTACTCACTCAAGAATAAAGTTTCTCTATTAAGGGTGTCTTCTCAATTACTTTATCAAAATCTATCAATGACTATCACTACACAGGAAAATAAAGCCAAGTAAGCATTTTAAAATTATCTTTATATTACTACTCAGAAGTCCCAGTTTTTTAAAGCCAATAATATTTACTGTTAATTATAATTCATGCAATGCATACATAAATCATTTAACATACTATTATCTTTTAAACATTACCACTAAAGTAAACCTAGACTCACCTGTAGTAATGGCTCTGTGGAATTGATGCATGTCTTCTACTGAGAGCTCTTGAGCTACCTGCAAAATCTTTTGTCTGACACCATCCAATTTAACTTCTGATTCAGTCAATATTTCTTCCATATCAGGTGCACTACAATCAAGATATTGGGAACTTTTAAAATATCAGTGAAATTGATAGTGAAAAACTGAAATAAAACACATATCAACTAATGTACAGCTAAATAAATATGCTATGTATCTTGAAACTTCTAACTCAAAAGTACAACTATAGTTTATTAAAAATAGGTGAAAAACATGGAAAATGCTTTAACATAATATTCAGTGTAAAGAAGTATAAGAAGCTGTATTTATAACATAACCATAACTACAAGAGAAATTATGTTCATAAAAACATGGCATCTGGATGAATGGATAAAGAAGTTGTGGTACATATATACAGTGGAATATTACTTAGCCATAAGAAGGAATGAAATTAGGTTGTTTACAGTGATGTGGACGGACCTAGAGTCTGTCATACAAAGTAAGTAAGTCAAAAAGAGAAAAATAAATATTGTACATTGATGCATATATATGGAGTCTAGTAAAGTTGTACTGATGAACCTGAGGGGCAGGAATAGAAATGCAGATGCAGAGAACAGATTGTGGACACTGCAGGAGAAGGAGAGGGTGGGACAAATTGAGAGAGTAGCACTAACATATATACACTCAGTTCAGTTCAGTTGCTCAGTCATGTCCAACTTTTTGGGCCCACACAGAATACAGCATGCCAGGCTTTCCTGTCCATCACCAACTCCCGGAGCTTGCTGAAACTCATGCCCATTGAGCTGGTGATGCTAACCATCTTATCCCCTGTCGTCCCATTCTCCTCCTGCCTTCAATCATTCCCAGCATCAGGGTCTCTTCTAATGAGTCAGTTCTTGGCATCAAGTGGCCAAAGTCTTGGAGCTTCAGCACCAGTCCTCCCAGTGAACACCCAGGACTGATTTCCTTCCGTGTGTGAAAGAGGTAGCTAACGGCAAGCTGCTGCACAGCACGGGCAGCTCAGCTCGTGCCCCTGATGACCTAGACGGCGGGACGGGGTTGGGTGGGAGTGAGGCTCCAGAGCGAGGGGACACATGTGAACTGACAGTGACTCACGCTCTCGCACAGCACAAACCAACACAACACTGGAAAGCAGTTATTCTCAACAACAAGACATCTAGAGAGGCCTACTTTCCATCAGATGGAATAACATGGCTTTGTCAGCCCACCATAAACAACTGAAGAGAAATAAACACATAACAACAGATCAATAAAAAGGTTTTCAGACACTGTGAAACGGGCAGCATAGGACAGCATGAGAGGTGAGTGAAAAAAAGGACGTGTGCGCTACGACTGTCCCATCTGACTGCTGCAGAGTTTCCAAAGGACAGTGCGGGCATGAGAAACTTAGGTGGACCTGGGAGTCTCCCGCAGTAGAGACGGGGAAGAAGGGCGTTCACAGTGGTCAAGATGGCTAAAACTTGCAAGGCAAAAAAACAAAGGAGAAAACTACATGCAGGGAATTTCACAGATCTACAGAAGGGGACTACTCATGTCTTCAGTTGAATTTTGATTAGTGTGAATTTGTGAGGCTGAAAAAAGGCCCACTCTAAGTGAACACACAAAATAATCTCAATAGCCCATACAAGACCAGAAATAGTTGATTCATCACTGGCACACTGACAGTACAAAATGTATTAAAGGAAGTTCTTTAGGCAAAAGAAAAATGATGCCAGATGAAAACATGGTTCTATTAATAAAGGAATAAGGGACACCAGAAATGGTAAATATATGGAAAAATATAACTTTTTAATTTAAAAAATCATACTCTTTAAAAATAATAATGTATTATGGGGAGTATTACTTTTATTTAAACAATATTATTTTAAAATTTTTAAGTAAAAACAATAATCCCCAAAATAATTATTACTTTTACTTAAACAATACAGTTTTCTAATTAAAAAGTTATCTTTTTCCATATATTTACCACTTCTGGTATATTATGGGCTAAACCAGGTGGCACTGTAGTAATGAATCTGCCTGCCAATGCAGGAGTACAGGTTCCATCCCTGGGTTGGGAAAATCCCCTTGAGTGGGAAATGGCAACCCGCTCCAGTATTCTTGCCTGGAAAATTCCATGCATAGAGGAGTCTGGGGGTTACAGTCCATGGGGCCACAAAGAGTCAGACATGACTGAGTATACAGCCACAGGGACTATAAATAAGATAGAAGTACCATGTATTTCAGAAGTAGTACAAAGGCCAAGCTTGTAAAAGTGAAATGGAAAAGAAAGAATAGAATTATAGGGTTCATATATTATAGGCAAAGTGATATGCAAGCTGTCCTTACTCTGCACAGTCTCATGTTAACTGGTATCTGTGCATATCAACACTGTGACCTCAATTTACAAAGTAACTCTTACCACAGAAGCATGCAAAGGAAAGACATGATTCTGAAACGTACACATTTCAGTTAACAGGGTACTGTACAAAGTGAGGACAGCAGGCTGTGACAAGTCATATATTACAAACCATAAAACCACCACTACAAAAACAAAAAACAAGTACAGTTAATAAACCAACAAATAAGATAAAAAATGGAATTATAAAAAATACTCAATCCAAAATAAGGCAAAAAAAAAAAGGAAAATGGATCACAGATTGAATTTCAACCATATCAATAATCACATTAAATGTAAATGGTCTAAACACCTCTGTAAAAGGCAGAGATTAGATAAAATTGATAAACGGATTAAAAAACAAGAAAGATAAGAAAGCCTTTTAAAATATATATGGTGTTAAAGTGTTAGCCACTCAGTCATGCCTAACTCTGTGACCCCATGAACTGCAGCCACAAGGCTCTTCTGTCCATGGAGTTCTCCAGGCAAGAATACTGGAGTGGGTAGCCATTCCCTTCTCCAAGGGATCTTCCTGACCTTGGGATTGAACCCAGTCTCCAGCATTGCAGGCAGTTCTTTACTGTCTAAGTCACCAGGGAAGTCCAGACATAAATACATTTAAAATAAAAGGATGAATAAAGATATACCCTGTTGACACTAATCAAAAGAAAATGAGAGTAGTTATTAACATAATAACAAAGCAGATTTCAAGACAAAGAATATTTCCAGGGATACAATCATAATAATAATGGGTCAATTCATCAAGTGAACAGAACAATCCTAAATGTTAATACATCAAATGAAAGAACTTAAACACAGGACTTCTGGATCCCAGACTCGCGCGGGATGCCCCACGTCATCCGGATCGCTTGTATGCTCAGGAGCAGTAGCAGATGACAAAACGAATGAACATTCCATTGTCAAATATCACACCTGATACCGAGCATCTTCGCTCAGCTTGTCAGCATCATCTTTCACACTGCATTTGGTCTTCCCACTGTGGTTAGCTCCGCCCAGCCATCAACTACTGGCAACCCCTCCCTTGGCCTGGCCCAGTCAGAACTCTACAGAAATCACTTCACCTACAGATCGGTTATCAACTCAAGGCAGTGCTGTATAGTTGGAGAAGTCCTGAGACTACAGGAAGAGTAAAACTGAAATCCAGAGGCAGGAGACTTAAGCCCAAAACCTGAGAACACCAGAAAACTCCTGACTACATGGAACTTTAAGTAATAAGTGACCATCCAAAAGCCTCCATACCTACACTGAAACCAACCACCACCCAAGAGCCAATAAGTTTTAGAGCAAGACATACCACACAAATTCTCCAGCAACACAGGAACATAGCCCTGAACGTCAACATACAGGCTGCCCAAGGTCACACCTAACACATAGACCCATCTCAAAACTCATTACTGGGCACTCCATTGCTCTCCAAAGAGAAGAAATCAAGTTCCACGCACAAGAACACCAACGCAAGCTTCCCTAACCAGGAAACCTTGACAAGCCAATCGTCTAACCCCACCCACTGGGTAAAACCTCCACAATAAAGAGGAACCACAAACCTCCAGAATACAGAAAGCCCACTCCAGACACAGCAATCTAAACAAGATGAAAAGGCAAAGAAATACCCAACAGGTAAAGGAACATGAAAAATGCCCAAGTCAAACAAAAGAGGAGGAGATAGGGAGTCTATCTGAAAAAAAATTTAGAATAATGATAATAAAAATGATCCAAAATCTTGAAAACAAAATGGAGTTACAGATAAATTGCCTGGAGACAAAGATTGAAAAGATGCAAGAAATGTTTAATAAAGACCTAGAAGAAATAAAAAAGAGTCAATTAAAAATGAATAATGCAATAAATGAGATCAAAAACACTCTGGAGGGAACCAAGAGTAGAATATAGGAAGATAGGATAAGTGACGTAGAAGATAAAATGGTGGAAATAAATGAAGCAGAGAGTAAAAAAGAAAAAAGGATCAAAAGAAATGAGGACAACCTCAGGGACCTCTGGGACACTGTGAAACACCCCAACATTCGAATCATAGGAGTTCCAGAAGAAGAAGACAAAAAGAAAGGCCATGAGAAAATACTTGAGGAGATAATAGCTGAAAACTTCCCTAAAATGGGGAAGGAAATAGCCACACAAGTCCAAGAAACCTAGAGAGACCCAAACAGGATAAACCCAAGGCAAAACAGCCCAAGGCACATATTAATCAAATTAACAAAGATCAAACACAAAGAACAAATACTAAAAGCAGCAAGGGAGAAACAACAAATAACACACAAAGGGATTCCCATAAGGATAACAGCTGACCTATCAATAGAAACCCTCCAGGCCAGAAGGGAATGGCAGGACATACTGAAAGTAATGAAAGGGAATAACCTACAACCTAGATTACTGTACCCAGCAAGGATCTCATTCAGATATGAAGGAGAATTCAAAAGCTTTACAGACAAGCTAAAGCTGAGAGAATTCAGCACCACCCAACCAGCTCTTCAACAAATGCTAAAGGATCTTCTCTAGACAGGAAATGCAGAAAGGCTGTATAAATGTGAACCCAAAACAACAAAGTAAATGGCAATGGGACCACACCTATCAATAATTACCCTAAATGTAAATGGGTTGAATGCCCCAACCAAAAGACAAAGATTGGCTGAATGGATACAAAAACAAGACCCCTATATATGCTGTCTACAAGAGACCCACCTCAAAACAAGAGACACATACAGACTAAAAGTGAAGGGCTGGAAAAAAATATTTCACGCAAACGGAGACCAAAAGAAAGCAGCAGTCGCAATACTCATATCAGATAAAATAGACTTTCAAATAAAGGATGTGAAAAGAGACAAAGAAGGACACTACATAATGATCAAAGGATCAATCCAAGAACAAGATATAACAATTATAAATATATATGCACCCAACATAGGAGCACTGCAATATGTACGGCAAACGCTAACGAGTATGAAAGAGGAAATTAATAGTAACACAATAATAGTGGGAGACTTTAATACCCCACTCACAACTATGGATAGATCAACTAAACAGAAAATTAACAAGGAAAAACAAACCTTAAATGATACAATGGACCAGCTAGACCTAATTGATATCTATAGGACATTTCACCCCAAAACAATCAACTTCACCTTTTTCTCAAGTGCACACGGAACCTTCTCCAGAATAGATCACATCCTGGGCCACAAATCTGGTCTTGGAAAATTCAAAAAAATTGAAATCATTCCAGTCATCTTTTCTGACCACAGTGCAGTATCTCAATTACAGGAAAAAAATTGTTAAAAATTCAAACATATGGAGGTTAAATACTACGCTTCTGAATAACCAACAAATCATAGAAGAAATCAAAATATGTATAGAAATGAATGAAAATGAAAACACAACAACCCAAAACCTATGGGACACTGTAAAAGCAGTGCTAAGGGGAAGGTTCATAGCATTACAGGCTTACATCAAGAAACAAGAAAAAAGCCAAATAAATAACCTAACTCTACACCTAAAGCAATCAGAGAAGGAAGAAATGAAGAACCCCAGGGTTAGCAGAAGGAAAGAAATCTTAAAAATCAGGGCAGAAATAAATGCAAAAGAAACTAAAGAGACCATAGCAAAAATCAACAAAGCTAAAAGCTGGTTTTTTTAAAAAATAAACAAAATTGACAAACCATTAGCAAGACTCATTAAGAAAGAAAGACAGAAGAACCAAATTAACAAAATTAGAAATGAAAATGGAGAGATCACAACAGACAACACTGAAATACAACGGATCATAAGAGACTACTACCAGCAGCTCTATGCCAATAAAATGGACAACTTGGATGAAATGGAAAAATTCTTAGAAAAGTATAACTTTCCAAAACTGAACCAGGAAGAAATAGAAGATCTTAACAGACCCATCACAAGCAAGGAAATCGAAACTGTAATCAGAAATCTTCCAGCAAACAAAAGCCCAGGACCAGATGGCTTCACAGCTGAATTCTACCAAAAATTCAGAGAAGAGCTAACACCTATCTTATTCAAACTCTTCCAGAAAATTGCAGAAGAAGGTAAACTTCCAAACTCATTCTATGAGGCCACCATCACCCTAATTCCAAAACCAGACAAAGATGCCACAAAAAAAGAAAACTACAGGCCAATATCACTGATGAACATAGATGCAAAAATCCTTAACAAAATTCTAGCAAACAGAATCCAACAACATATTAAAAAAATCATACACCATGACCAAGTGGGCTTTATCCCAGGAATGCAAGGATTCTTTAATATCTGCAAATCAATCAATGTAATATACCACTTTAACAAATTGAAAGATAAAAACCATATGATTATCTCAATAGATGCAGAGAAAGCCTTTGACAAAATTCAACACTCATTTATGATTAAAACTCTCCAGAAAGCAGGAATAGAAGGAACATACCTCAACATAATAAAAGCTATATATGACAAACCCACAGCAAGCATCACCCTCAATGGTGAAAAATTGAAAGCATTTCCCCTGAAATCAGGAACAAGACAAGGGTGCCCACTCTCACCACTACTATTCAACAGAGTGTTGGAAGTTTTGGCCACAGCAATCAGAGCAGAAAAAGAAGTAAAAGGAATCCAGATAGGAAAAGAAGAAGTGAAACTCTCGCTGTTTGCAGATGATATGATCCTCTACATAGAAAACCCTAAAGACTCTACCAGAAAATTACTAGAGCTAATCAATGAATATAGTAAAGTTGCAGGATATAAAATTAACACACAGAAATCCCTTGCATTCCTATATACTAACAATGAAAAAACAGAAATACAAATTAAGGAAGCAATACCATTCACCATTGCAACAAAAAGAATAAGATACTTAGGAGTATATCTACCTAAAGAAACAAAAGACCTATACATAGAAAACTATAAAACACTGATGAAAGAAATCAAAGAGGACACAAACAGATGGAGAAACATACCATGTTCATGGATTGGAAGACTCAATATTGTCAAAATGGCTATTCTACCCAAAGCAATCTATAGATTTAATGCAATCCCTATCAAGCTACCAAAGGTATTTTTCACAGAACTAGAACAAATAATTTCACAATTTGTATGGAAATACAAAAAACCTCAAATAGCCAAAGTAATCTTGAGAAAGAAGAATGGAACTGGAGGAATCAACCTGCCTGACTTCAGGCTCTACTACAAAGCCACAGTCATCAAGACAGTATGGTACTGGCACAAAGACAGAAATATAGATCTATGGAACAAAATAGAAAGCCCAGAGATAAATCCACGAACCTATGGACACCTTATCTTTGACAAAGGAGGCAAGGATATACAATGGAAAAAAGACAACCTCTTTAACAAGTGGTGCTGGGAAAGCTGGTCAACCACTTGTAAAAGAATGAAACTAGAACACTCTCTAACACCATACACAAAAATAAACTCAAAATGGATTAAAGATCTAAATGTAAGACCAGAAACCATAAAACTCCTAGAGGAGAACATAGGCAAAACACTCTCCAACATAAACCACAGCAAGATCCTCTATGACCCCCTCCCAGAATGTTGGAAATAAAAGCAAAACTAAACAAATGGGACCTAATGAAACTTAAAAGCTTTTGCACTACAAAGGAAACTATAAGTAAGGTGAAAAGACAGCCCTCAGATTGGGAGAAAATAATAGCAAATGAAGCAACAAAGGATTAATCTCAAAAATATACAAGCAACTCCTGCAGCTCAATTCCAGAAAAATAAATGACCCAATCAAAAAATGGGCCAAAGATGTAAACAGACATTTCTCCAAAGAAGACATACAGATGGCTAACAAACACATGAAAAGATGCTCAACATCACTCATTATCAGATAAATGCAAATCAAAACCACAATGAGGTACCATTACACGCCAGTCAGGATGGCTGCTATCCAAAAGTCTACAAGCAATAAATGCTGGAGAGGGTGTGGAGAAAAGGGAACCCTCTTACACTGTTGGTGGGAATGCAAACTAGTACAGCCACTATGGAAAACAGTGTGGAGATTTCTTAAAAAACTGGAAATAGAACTGCCATATGACCCAGCAATCCCACTTCTGGGCATACACACCGAGGAAACCAGATCTGAAAGAGACACATGCACCCCAATGTTCATCGCAGCACTGTTTATAATAGCCAGGACATGGAAGCAACCTAGATGCCCATCAGCAGATAAATGGATAAGGAAGCTGTGGTACATATACACCATGGAATATTACTCAGCCGTTAAAAAGAATGCATTTGAACCAGTTCTAATGAGATGGATGAAACTGGAGCCCATTATACAGAGTGAAGTAAGCCAGAAAGATAAAGAACATTACAGCATACTAACACACATATATGGAATTTAGAAAGATGGTAACGATAACCCTATATGCAAAACAGAAAAAGAGACACAGAAGTACAGAACAGACTTTTGAACTCTGTGGGAGAAGGTGAGGGTGGGATGTTTTGAAAGAACAGCATGTATATTATCTATGGTGAAACAGATCACCAGCCCAGGTTGGATGCATGAGACAAGTGATCAGGCCTGGTGCACTGGGAAGACCCAGAGGAATCCGGTGGAGAGGGAGGTGGGAGGGGGGATCGGGATGGGGAATACGTGTAACTCTATGGCTGATTCATATCAATATATGACAAAACCCACTGAAATGCTGTGAAGTAATTAGCCTCCAACTAATTTAAAAAATAAATAAATAAATAAATAACAACAACAAAAAAAGAACTTAAATACATCAAGCAAAAACTGATAGAACTGCAAAAAGAAATAGACAAATTCACAATTATAGTCAAGAGATTTCAACATCTCTCAATAATTGATGGAACAAGTATATGTTAATGAAAATCAGAAATGACAGATGACTGAACAGTATCATCAGCCAACTTGACTCAGATGACACGACAGGACACTGCCCCAACGGCAGCAGAATACACATACTTTTCAAGTGTACAAGGTCCAGAGAGACCATATTCTAGGTCAAAACCAAGTTTCAGTAAATTTAAAAGAATTCAAATCATAAAAAACATGCTTGGAAAATTTCCAAGTATTTGGAAACAAAATAACATCTAAACAACCCAAGATGAAATCAAAGATGAAAATGAAAATTAGAAAGTATTTTGAACTGAAAGAAAATGAAAAACAATGTATCAAAATTTGTGGAATGTGGCTAAAGTGTACTTAGAGATGTAAAAGGGAAACAGATAGCACTGTATTAGAAAAGAAGAAATGATCTCAGTTTCTTCTTTGATCCCAGCTTCCACCTTAAGAAATTCTTCAGAAAAGGAACAAATGCATCCAAAGTAAGCAAAAAGAAGGAAATAGCAGAAATCAATATGTCAGAAAACCATACAGAATATCAATGAAATCAACAGTAGCCCTTTAAGATCAATAAAATTCATAAACCTCTAGCCAGACAGATCAGGAAAAAGAGAGGATAAAAATTACCAACTTCAGGAATGAGAGAGAGAATATTACAACAGGTTCTATAGAAATAAAGGAACATTATGAAACAAAACAGAAAAATTCCTTGAAAGATCAAACTACCAAAGCTCACTGGTAAAGAGATATCTACCTTTATCTATTTAGTTTAACCTTTATCTATTAAAGAAAATGAAAGTATAGTTACAATATGAAAAGTGCTCATTAAGAGTAGTTATCTTTATGTACTCTGTCTAATTTCCTTCATGAAGGGTTTTACTTTCTCTAGTTTATAATTTTTCTAAAGTTTACTATTAGTTTACTAATCAAATAATGTTATGGACAATATGGAAACAATTAGGATAAAAAAATATAACATATGAAATCTGCTTACTGATAATGGCTGTTTATTTCATTCTGTTTCATTTTCATAAAATGTCCGTTTACTTCATTCACTGAGTTCTTTCACTCAGTACCTTAACTTCTCTGTCATTTTTATTATTTCTAAAGATTATTATTCTCTAAGTTTACTATAATGAATATTTATTATTTTTTGGTAGACAACCACAAGATGACATTACACACACGGTTTTCTCCAAAATATGAAATTCTCCTGTTACAGTTTTACTATTTCTTTAAACTGCTGAATACTGACCATTGTTTTATTTTTTTCCATTTATTTTTATCAGTTGGAGGCTAATTACTTTATAATATTGTAGTGATTTTTGCCATACACTGACATGAATCAGCCATGGATTTACATGTATTCCCCATCCCGATCCCCCCTCCCACCTCCCTCTCCACCAGATCCCTCTGGGTCTTCCCAGTGCACCAGGCCCGAGCACTTGTCTCATGCATCCATCCTGGGCTGGTGATCTGTTTCACCCTTGATAATATAAATGTTTCGATGCTGTTCTCTCGAAACATCCCACCCTCACCTTCTCCCACAGAGTCTAAAAGTCTGTTCTGTACATCTGTGTCTCTTTTTCTGTTTTGCATATAGGGTTATCGTAACCATCTTGCTAAATTCCATATATATGCGTTGACAATTGTTTTAGAACTGAAATGTCTTTGAAAAAAGACATTTGAAAAAAGTGTTTTTTCAAAAAGACTTTGAAAAAAGTGTTCATAATTCACCAGATCAGTGTTGCTTTTTTTCATAATACAAGCTCAAGTGTGTATAAGCTACCTGAAAACTGGTTCAAAAAACAAGCAAAAAACTAATTTTAGAATCAAGTATAAAGAAGAAAAGGTTAACAGTGCCACACTCCACTAATCTGCATATGGCAAATTTGTTTTCACTTAATGGAATGAAAATTAAAGTATTTCAGAGTTACCTTAAAAGTTGTGCGTGAATAGAATACTTCAATACTACTTTAATAATAAAAAGCTCATAAATTACACTTGGACTTGCTTAAATACTTTGTCAGACACACAGTGGGGAGCCAATGCTCGCTAGCCTTCTGGAGGCTTTTGGAATTGGCAATGTAACAAGAATCTCTCTTTGTGAGCTACAGGGTGGATGATTTCTACCTCAATGAAGAACAGAAAAGCAAAGAAAGCTAGTCAAATGAAATACGAAACAAAGATGAGAAACTGGAGATACCCAGCTACATTCATAAAATATTCCACTTCCCTCCTCTTAATCTAGGCTAGTTTAAGTTTGCTTCTTTTATTTGCAACAAAGAAATCTATCAAACATACAGAACTCCTTAGAAAAACAGTAAAGTCTTACAGAAAGAATGTCACAGAGCTGAAGGTGGGGGAACTTGCAAAGAATTAAGCTTCCCTGGTGGCTTAGACGGTAAAGAATCTGCCTGCAATGCAGGAGACCGGGGTTCAATCCCTGAGTCGGGAAGATCCCCTGAAAGAGGACACGGCAACCCACTCCAGTATTCTTGCCTGGGGAGCCTGGTGGGTTACAGTCCATGGGGTCACAAGAGCCAAACATGACTGAGCTACTAATACTTTCACCTAGAAAAACAGTCAAATCACAGATTAAGAATGTCACAGAGCTGAAGGTGGAAGAATTAAACCCCAAAGAATTCAACAGTCAACACTATCACACGCTGAAAAATGTAAATAAGAAAACAGTAGAAGAGTATATACTAGATTTATCAATATGAGTGAATAAAGGCAATTTCAATTCAGTGAAGCTGAAAGCCCAATGTCCAATGAACTGAAAAATGAATGGGAAGATAAGCAGAATGCAACGTTTACCTAATATTAACATTTTTTCACATATCCAAGAAAAGCTTTAATGTTAACAGGCTCTAATAAACCATTAAAGTTTAAATATGTTCACAAACAATAGTTTATCTCTGTGAATGATCTTAACAAGACACAAATCCTTAGCTATCCTGAAAATAACAAAAACTTCCTATTTTTTAAAAAATGTTTATTCTTAAAATCTACCTGCTACTAACATCCTCTTGATCCTGGTATTCAAAAAGTCAGCTAGTTACTGCCCAGTGACTTACTGATAAAAATAACATACCTATCAGCCTGTATCCAACTGTAACAAATTTAAAGATATTTACTTACCTTGTAATTCTATGGAGGAGAAAAATCGTCCTTTTGCTTTCAACAGTTATATCTCGACTAAGTTTCACAAGTCTCTCATATTTGTCATGTCTTGCATCAAGTTCCTGTTGAAATGCTAAAAACACATTATTATGACCATAAGCATGCTTGTTCTACATTTGAAAGTATAATGAAATAATACTGTCAGTATATAGGAGAAATCAACTTATTTACTTTTAAAGTACCTGGAAATCAAAAACTCTGCGGCTAACCAAGATATTCTTTCTTTAAATACAGGTATGCCTTAACTGGATTTCACCACTCAGAGCCTCATAATGAGATATATATATTGTAACAAATTATCTGTTCTAATAAAGAGATTGTTACCACAAAATTATCACATATAACTACTTACAAAAACTACTTTCAACTACTTCACTAAATTATGTAAAGTTATTTTTAATTACCTTACCATGTACAATATAAATATCCAGAAAAAATAAACCAGGATTTTCAAATTATGCTTATAAACCTTAATAACATCAACTTTCTGAATTCTCAAGCCCTAGCTGTTGAAACACCCATAAAGCACTTACTTAATAACCACTTTATTTTAGAAAAATTATCATTCCAAAGAACTAACAAGTTGCCTGGCACTCCACAGACATGCTTTGAATGGGAATACAAAAGTTTATTCAGAACTTGAATAAACTATTAACCAAATTAGCAGCTGATAAAGGCCTAAATACGTCCCGTCTTTTATTACTGAGATAATAATTAGGCTAGGATTTTGCCTAATATTTGAAGACAATCAAATACATTCACATTTTGACTATATTAATGACCACTGTGAATTAGATACTATGAATAAAAAGTTAAATAAGGCAGTTTCTATCCTCAAGCTCAGTCCAGTATGAGACAGAGATGGAAACAAAGAATTGAATGTGATCATGCTATAATAAATATACAGAAAAGGTTCAGTAAAGCAGGAATTATGTTTTTCTTGTTCACTATCAACAGATGCTAAAACACAGTATTAGTAATGTTCAGTCACTCAGTCCTGACTCTCTGAGACCCCATGGACTGTAGCCCCACAGGATCTTCTGTCCATGGGATTTTACAGGAAAGAACTCCTGAGCGGGTTGCCATTTCCTACTCCAGAGACTCTTCCCGACCCAGGGATCAAACCTATGTCTCTTGCATCTCCTGCATAGGCTGGCAGATTCTTTAGCACTAGCACCACCTCGGAAGACCTTGCTAGAACACAGATGTTCAATAAATACGTCTTGACTAAATGGGTGGATGTTCAATGAACGCAATGTCTGTCACCAAATTTGCTTGGGAGGAAAATCAGAAAAAAATCAGAGAAGTAGGAAGAAGCTACTTGGAATGGGTCTTAAAAAAAACTACAGTACATCAGCTGGGCAATGGGGGCACCAAGCTAGAAGCTATTCCAAGCCTAAAGAACTATGAAGACAAAGGCAGGTAGAAACAAAAGACAGCAAAATATGCTTGGAAACAAGCAATGGAGTGTGTGAGCCCATAACGATAGGGAACACCTGACCCAACATAGTTTCTCCACTGCGTATATAGCTCTATCAATACGCTCTTTCCTCAATCACAAGTAGTTGTCTTACACCATTGAAGATCACTGTTATGTGCTGTGACAATCTTCAAATATGTCCACAATTTACTTAATACTCCTTTCAAAAAGTGGCACGTAATTCCCATTCTCTCAAACATGAGGCTGAGTTTTAGTTCATTTCAAACTAATAAGCCATAGCAAAAGTGACATGTATGATATCCAAGATTAGGATATAAGAGAACTGTGGTCTTCTCCTCCCTTCCTCTATCCGAGGAAGCCAAATGCTGTAACACAAGGACACTCAAGTAGTACCATGGAGGGGTCCACATGGAGGAACACAGAGCTGACTGCTAGCAGAAGACCTAAGTGACTGACAGTTGTGGATCCTCCAACTCAATTCAAGTCTTCAGGTGCCTCCAAGTTATCTGAACCAACAGCTAACTCAGCCTCCCTTGGATTCCTGAACTACAGAAACTATAAAGAAAAGGATGCTGGGGGAATTCCCTGCTGGTCCAGTGGTTAGCTCTCTGTGATTTTACTGCAAAGGAGCATGGATTCAATCCCAGGTAGGGGAACTAAGATCTTGCCTGCCACAGTGTGTCCAAAAAAAATAGCATGCTGGACAGAAGACAAGAGTTACATGAATTTTGTTTTATATTTTGTTTTGCAATGAGGAACAATTTTCCCAAGTTAATATACTGAGAAAAGAGAATCGGGGAATAAATATTCACGTATAATTTACATGCAGTTGAGTGCCCATTCTCTGCAAAGAGGTATAGTGAAAACAAAAATACAGCATTTCCCTCCTGGTTCAGTGGTTGAGACTTCACCACCCAATGAAGAGGGTGTGAGGTTGATGCCTGGTCGGCAATCCCACATGCCTCACGGCCAAAAAATCAAAACATAAAATAGAAGTAGTTATTATAACAAATCCAATAAAAACTTTAAAAACGTTCCACATCAAGAAAATCTTTAAAAAAATAAAAAGTCTCCAAAAGCCTAGCGGAGAAAACAAAACCAATACACGTTAAAAATTAAATAACCAACTATCCGTATGTATACTGCTGACATGTATGCTTGTGTATCAGGCGTACAGTAATTTTCAGTCATGTGGCAAGTCTGATATTAATTAATGTTTACCTGTGAAACTTAAAAGGGAAAAAAAAGTCAAGACTTCTGTAATCTCAATTTTCATAGCAGACCGAGCACCACTGCAAAACCTCCAGGAAAAGTCTCAAGAGACTGAAGCATAACATAAATAAGTGATCCTTTTTACAACCTCTTTAGTTCTCTTCCCTTCACCAGTTTACATGATAGAGAACTTACATTTGAAGGCCAACATCACAGGTGAAGATGAATTAACATCCTTCCCTTCTCTTCTCTGGTTATGTGGGAAATTGTCATGCTTCCTTTTCCTGAACCCTCCTGATCCTTACATAGAGAAGGAAAAAAAGGTTGGACAGGGCTCTCCCATCGCCAGGACTTGACAACACATATTAGAGGTAAACCCCTTTCTTCCTTAAAGCCAGACCTCCCCTGGGCCGTCATCACAGAGACTTTCTCAGCAAACGAACAGAAATGCAGCCCTACCTTCCCCGACCACCTCCCAAACGTTAAGCTCATCCAAACCTCCCACAATGGGTTCCCTGATCTGGAACAACATGGGGCAATCACCGAACTAAGATAAAAATGGCTCGAGGATTAAGGAAAAGAGGTAAATAGGGCCAATGTGGCCGGGGAAATCACCAGGGCCGCCGCCCCCCGAGTCTGCGAGGGGAGAAAGCATCTTTCAAGGGTGGGAAGTGGAAAATTTGACCAAAAGGCTGGATTAAATAAATAAATCACGCCCAAAGCTATTGAGGATGCCACCTTCTTTGCTGCTCATGTCTTCACGGCCTACGGCGAGAAGAGAGGAGACTAAGCGCCTCGGGGCGAGCAGGGTAACGCGCGGCGGCGGCCGAAAAGCCCTCAGCAGCGCCTTGAACAGCCGGCCGACGTCAACGCACTAGCCGGAAGCGCGCGCCAGCAACCACTCAGGCTTCCCTCTTCGCCCGCGCACACTTCCGGCCGCGTCCCCGCCCCGCCTCCGCTGCCTCTGCCCGGCGCTTGGCCCGAGGACCTCGCGCCCGGGCGCTGTTATCGCAGCTGCCCTCTCCTGCGCCTGAAGCAGAAGCGACTTTACACACTTTTCCGTATTAGCTGCTCAGAAAAAAAGACGACTGCATCCCTCTGAGAGTGAGAGCAGTGTGAAGTCTGGAAAGCGACGAAAGATGTATGATTTTTTTTTTTTTTTTCCTTTTTCTCAAGGCGCCTTTGGAACACCCTCGCGTGCGCCCCCCGCATGGGCCCCTGGCCCCCGCGCGGTGCATAGTGGGGGTTGTAGTTCGCCGCTGGAGGCGGCCCTGCGGCGACGGGGAAACTGCGGGTGAGAAAGGGAGCATCCCCGCGTCTCCTCTGCGACGGTTTTCTTGTGATCGAGGCTGCACCTTTTACCGAGATAGGAGTCTTTTCCGTTCCTGGCGGTGACGCCAGCAGCTAAAGTGATGAAAATATGCATATCAATCAGTGCAAGACGTTGCTGGTTCTTTCTCCCCTGTGTGTCCTCCTCCCGCCCCTCCCTCTCCCCCTCTCCCTCCCTCTTCCTGTGCCCCGCGTTGTGCTCCTCTCCGGAATGCCTGCTTTCGCGAAGGTCTCCGTCGCTGAGTGACTGTGTGACCTTAAGGAAGTAATTCATCTCTAGCTCAATTTCTTCATCTGTAAAATAGGGGTAAATTTGGACCCGTCTCGTAGGATTATTTGACCATTAAATGAGTTACCACTACGAAGCGCAGAAGAGTCTTTCAGATAGTAAAGTCTCAGTTAAAGATTAGCTTTGATACCCTTCTTCCCACCGTCGCTTTCCGAAAGGAACATGCGCTCCAGCATCCTCTAGGGTAGACCTCAGGCTGAGGCTTCGTTAGTTGGACGGCCTGGGGCGGGTTGGGAAAACACAAGTACTATATTAGTACGTTTTCCCTAAATAACCTCTTTATTGTGGGCACTTTATATACACAGTCTTTCCTCCTTGTTTACTTAGGAGCAGTGATTGAAATGAAATAACTTGGCAGTGATTTCGAGCGCCTGACAGACCTGTGTCTAGGAAGGTTTTCTGTTCTAGCTAACCTCTAGGGTCTCTTCAGCTCTGGAGCAAGAAGCTTGGGAACCACCACCCATTACGTCTCTGCAGCTTTGAATACATGTATCAATTAGCCAGATTCTTTGTGGATAAAGTAGGCTCCTGAAGACCTGGACTGAACTGCTTTGCTGATGTACTGAACTGCTTTGCTGATGATGTTGGTCGTAAAATTACGAGTTTGTGTGAAGTCTGATCCTACTGACCCTTATCCAGTGGTCTTCTACTCTTTGATTAGAGATGGCTTGACCATGGCAAAAAAAAAAGAGAGCGAGAGAGACAACTTTCATATATTTGTAATCATTTTAACGGGACTCCTTCTACATCCAAGGAAGTTACTTATTTACGACATTAGAGTTAGTGCTTACTTGAACTATTTGGTGGGAAAAGAGTATTTTTCCCCACTCCACTGGTATAGCAGCTCACAAGACCTCAACTTTCCAAAACCTGGATCCATCATATCCTTTTCTTTCTCCAGCCACCACTCCTGTTCATCTGTTCAACTCAGCAGTGTTTCTTGAACTGCTTTTCACTGGTCTCTCATAGGTATAAGGATTAGAACACTAAGTTTCATAACCTATAATGATGCCTCAAAGTATAATACTTAATGGAGGTGAATCCCAGGAATATTTTCCCAGTACTCATTTGCATATGTCTTTACCCCAGGTGTCCCAGCTGTAACTACTCCTTTGTCAGGAAATGCTTCTCAACCTGTGTGGCACCTGCAGAAGGCATCTCCACCCTGTCTCCTTGTTTTATTGCTGCAAATGCATAAACACAGTTTTGATACTTAGTGGAACATATTTTCTTTTGTTTCTAAGGGAAAGCTACCACCCTAAGTTGGGGAAAGGAAGGTAAAAGATTTTCAGTAAGATTCCACTTCTGGAATGGTGTTCTTTCTTCATATTGCATTCTCTCTGCCCACATTTGACTGTATAAAGTCCTACACCTTTTAAATGCACCTGTTTTTATTCAGTCCATAAATCCTCAACATTTGTCACCTTTACAGGAAAAAATACCACATGCAAAAATTGGTTTTGGTTACTTAGGAAAGCAGTCAAGTAACAGATGAAATGCAGGCCATCACAAGAGTTTGTGCTGCAGCATTTATTTTATTATGTACTTATTACATAAACTGGGGGGCAGGGTGTCCAGGAACTAGGTGGGACAGGGAATTATGAGAAATTGCCAGAAACTTGAGTGACCATTTCTAAAATGATAACCATAATATTTAAAAGATACCTGTAGGATCTAAAGTGATATTGTGAAGTGTACACATACCATTTCACAGATATATTTTTCAAGCAATGCTAGAAAGTAATAGGAAATCAATGTTCTACATCTTTATTGAAGAAGGAAGTGGTATTGGAGGGAGTAATAGGGATGGGCAAAACCACAATGAGATACCACTTCGCATCCCACTAGGATGGCTATAATAAAAAAAATTACACAAAATAACAAGTATTAGTGGGGATACAGAGAAATTAGACATCTAATATTTTGGTAGGAAGGATGTAAAAATGTGCGATCACTATAGAAGACAGTTTGGCAGTCTCAAAACTTAAACATGGAGTTGGCATATGGCCCTATAATTCTATTTCTAGGTGTGTACCTTATGCACAAATGATCATAGCAGCACTCTTCATAAGAAGCAAAAGGTGGAAACTACTCAAATTTGCATCAGTAGATGACTGGAGAAACAAAATATGGTATATCAGTACAACGGAGTTGAAGATACCAAGGGGAAATTTCATACAAGGGTGGGCACAATAAAGGACAGAAGCAGCAAGGACCTAACAGAAGCAGAAGAGATTAAGAAGAAATGGCAAAAATACAGAAGAAATATGCATAAAGGTCTTAATGACCCTGATAACTGAGATGGTGTGGTCACTCACCTACAGCCAGACATCCTGGAGTGTGAAGTCAAGTGGGCCTTAGGAAGCATTACTATGAACAAAGCTAGTGGAGGTGATGGAATTCCAGCTGAGCTATTTCAAATCCTAAAAGATAATGCAGTTAAAGTGCTGCACTCAAGATGTCAGCAAACTTTGAAAACGCAGCAGTGGCCACAGAACTGGAAAAGGTCAGTTTTCATTCAGTCCCAAAGAAGGGGAATGCCAAAGAATGTTCCGACTACTGGACAATTGCCCTCTTTTCATGTGCCTACCAAGGTACTGCTCAAAATGTACAAGTAAGGATTCAACAGTACATGAACTGAGAACTTCCAGATGTACAAGCAGGATTTGGAAAAGGTAGAGGAATCAGAGACTACATTACCAACATCTGTTGGATTATAGAAAAAGCAAAGGAATTCCAGAAAAACATCTACTTCTGCTGCATTGACCATGCTAAAGCCTTTGTGTGGATCACAACAAACTGTGGAAAATTCTTCAAAAGATGGGAATACCAGACCAGCTTACTTGTCTCCTGAGAAACCTGTATGCAGAACAAGAAGCAGCAGTTAGAACTGGACCTGGAACAACAGACTGGTTCCAAATTGGGAAAGGAGTACATTAAGGCTGTATATTGTCACCTGCTTATTTAACTGATATGCAGAGTACATCATGAAAATGCCGAGTTGGATGAATTACAAGCTGGAATCAAGATTGCTGGAAGAAATACCAGCCTCAGATATGCAGATACACTCCAGTGACAGAAAGTGAAGAGGATCTAAAAGTCTCTTGATGAGGGTGAAGGAAGAGAGTGAAAAAGCTGGCTTAAAACTCAACATTCAAAAAACTAAGATCATGTTATCTGGTCCCATCACTTCATAACAAATAGATGGGGAAAAGGGGGAAACAGTGACAGACTTTATTTTCTTGGGCCCCAAAATCACTGCAGACTGTGACTGCAGCCATGAAGTTAAAAGACACTTGCTCCTTGGAAGGAAAGTTATGACCAACCTAGGCAGTCTGTTACAAAGCAGAGACATAACTTTGCAACAAATGTCCATGTAGTCAAAGCTATGGTTTTTCCAGTAGTCATGTATGGATGTGAGAATTGGACTGTAAAGAAGGCTGAGCACCAAAGAATTGAGCCTTTGAATTGTATTGGAGAAGACACTTGAGAGCCCCTTGGACAGCAAGCAGATAAAATCAGTCAATCCTAAAGGAAATCAACCCTGAATATCCATTGGAAGGACTGATACTGAAGCTGAAGCTCCAATATAATGGCCACCTGATGTGAAGAGCTGACTCATTAAAAAAAGACCCTGATGCTGGGAAAGATTGAAGGCAGGAGGAGAAGGGGGTAACAGAATATGATGGTTGGATGGCATCACTGACTCAATGGACGTGAGTTTGAGCAAACTCTTGGATATGGTGAAGGACAGGGAAGCCTGGTGTGCTGCAGTCCATGAGGTCACAAAGAGTCAGACATGACCTAGTGTCTGAACAACAACAATACAATGGAATATTATTTGGCAACAAAAAGAAATGAAATACTATCCATGCTACTCTACAGATACATTGTACTAAGTGAAAGAAGTCAGTCACAGAAGCCCACATACATGATTCCATTCATTTCTAATGTTTAGAACAGACAAATCCATAGGGACAGAAAGATTCATTGCTTAGGACTAAGAGCAATGGGGAGCAGGGGATAGAAGAATCATAGCTAAAGGGCATTGGATTTCTTTTTGAGGTAATGAAAATGTTCTAAAATTGACTAATGATACTTGCACATATCTGTGAATATAGTAAAAACATTTGAATTGGATGAACTTTAAAATAGGTGAATTATATCTCAATAAAGTGAAGTGAAGTTGCTCAGTCATGTCCAGCTCTATGCGACCCTGTGGACTGTAGCCTACCAGGCTCCTCCCTCCATGGGATTCTCCAGGCAAGAATACTGGAGTGGGTTGCCATTTCCTTCTCCAGGGGATCTTCCCGACCAAGGGATCGAACCCAGGACACCTGCATTACAGGCAGACACTTTAACCTCTGAGCCACCAGGGAAGCCCATATCTCAATAAAGCTATAAACAGTTTTTTAAAAGAGTGAAGGGAAACAATCTTTTCAAATTCTGTAAATATATACATGTAGATATGTAGAAATACTTCAATGTTATTAGTTGTTGTTTTTCAGTTGCTCAGTCATGTCTGACTCTTTGCAACCCCATGGACTGTAGCATGCCAGGCTTTCCTGTGCATCGCCAACTCCCAGAGCTTGCTCATACTCACGTCCATCGAGTCAGTGATGCCATCCAACCATGTCATCCTCTGTTGTCCCTTTCTCCTCCTTCCTTCAGTCTTTCCCAGCATCAGGGTCTTTTCCAGTGAGTCAATTCTTCTCATCAGGTGGCCAAAGTATTGGAGCTTCAGCTTCAGCATCTGTCCTTCCAATGAATAGTCAGGGTTGATTTCTTTTAGGATTGACTGGTTTGATCTCCTTGCTGTCCAGGGACTCTCAAGAGTCTTTTCCAGTGCCACAGTTATAATTGTAACAAACTATATATAAAGTATTTCTTCTTTAAGGATCAAGTAATCTTCAACAAGTATTTCTGTGCATACCTTATGCAATATGATTTGTGCCATTAAGGACACATGTATTTTCTTATTTATTCAAGAAGTATTTGTTGAGCACCTACCATGTTATATTAGGTTGGTGCAAACATAATTGTGGTTTCAGATCTTGAATTTTAAATCATTATCACTAGGCTCAAACACATCTTTCTTATGTCAAAATAGGAACCATTACAATCAACATACTGTTGCCAAAGAGAAATAAGTTTGCTTATCCCTATAGCATAAAAATCCATGATTCAGGATTCAACAAACACTTGGAAAGCATTTTTCTGCCTCCTGCTGTTTATGAAAACATTGTCCCTGAAAAACGTTGTCGAGATGCTTGAAGAAGTGGTAATTGGTTGGCCAGAGGTCAGGTGAATACAGTGGATGAGGCAAAACTTTAATGTTCCGCTTTTGAAGTGTTGGTTGTTCAATGTGTAGTCGGGCACTGTTGTGGAGAATCGGGCCATGTGTTGACCAGTGCCGGCTGCAGGCATTGTAGTTTTCAGCGCATCTCATCCATTTGCTGAGCATACATCTCAGATGTGATAGTTTTACTGGGATTCAGCAGGCTGTGGTGGACCACCAGCAGTGGATGGACGGCAGACCAGCAAAGAGTGACCGTGACCTTTTGGTGTAAGTTTGGCTTTGGGAAGTGCTTTGGAGCATCTTCTCAGTCCAGCAACTGCGCTGGTCATCGCTGGTTGTCATACACAGTCTACTTTTTGTTGCATATCACAGTCTGATCCAGAAATGGTTCGTTGTTGTTGTGTTGAATAAGGAAAGATGACACTTCAAAATGATGATTTGTTTTAAAATTTCCGGTCAGCTCATGAGGCACCCAATTATGGAACTTTTTAAACTTTCCAATTTGCTTCAAATACTGAACAACTGGAAAGTGGTTGATGTTGAGTTCTTCCGCAACCTCTCATGTAGTTGTAAGAGGATGATCTTTGATGATAGCTCTCAGTTGTCATTGTCAACTTCCAATGGCCAGCCCCTGTGCTCCTCAATGTCAAGGCTCTCGTCTCCTTTGCAAAATTGAACCGCCACTGCACTGTATGTTCCTTAGTTCCTGGGCGAAATGCGCAGTTGATGTTGCAAGCTGTCTCCACTGCTTTACAACCCATTTTGAACTCAAATCAGAAAATTGCTTGAATTTGCTCTTTGTCTAACAACATTTCCATAATCTAAAATAAATATAAAATAAACACCAAGTAAAAAGTCATTAGCAAAAAAAACATAAAGTGAAAAATGCACATTAAAATGATGTATATCATAACCAAATTTATACAGAACATATTCCAATATCAAATGGCAAATTTCAACAATGCAAAAACCACAATTACTTTTGCACCAACCTATTAGATGCTGTTCTAAGTACTGGTGATCTCTGGTCTTATAAAGTTTATTTTCTAGTGAAAGGAGACAAGTGAAGGACAAAATAAATAAAGTATTTGGCACTAAGAAGTGATAATGTCTATAAAGAAAAAATGAAGAAAAGAAGAGATGAAGAGTGAGGTTTCCTGGGATGGGGTTAAGAGTTGCAACTGCGAGAGGATGGTCAGAAAAGGCCTTCCTAGGAAGGGGACATGTGGCCATAGATCTGAAGGAGCAGAACAAATGGGCCATGCCAATATCTGGGGTATTTGCCCTGCCCTTTGTGCCAGGAATTCTTCCCTTTTCTCTTCTGTATACACTTTTTGTTTGTTTTCTTCTGCATCATTCCCACCACCAGACAAACTTGCTGTCATATACCATCTGGCACAGCGTGCACATTCAATATTTGTTGAAAGAATGAGCTAATGATATGCAACTACATGGTCCCCATCTGTAGATCATCTTTTAGTTTTGCTATAGTAACTAGTTTAAAAGAAGCTTTAAATTTTAATGTAGTCAAATTTATCGATTTTTTCCTTTGTATTATTTGTGTACTGGATGCCTTGTTTAATAAAGTCTTTCCTCTATCAGGTTGGGGGCTTCCCTGGTGGCTCAGATGGTAAAGAAGCAAAGCAGGAGACTTGGGTTTGATCCCTGGGTGAGGAAGATCCTCTGGAGAAGGAAATGGCTACCCACTCCAGGTATTCTTGCCTGGAGAATTCCATGGACAGAGGAGCCTGGAGACTACAGTCCATGTGGTCACGAAGAGCTGGACACAATTGAGTGGCTAACACTTTCACTTTTCACATTAGGTTATGAAAATATCACCCTATATTTTCTTGTACAAGTATAAAACTTGCATTTCCATTTATGTTTTCAATCTACCTGAAATAAGTGTATATATTGATAAATGATTGTCTCATGACAACATATTGATATTTTATCATTTCTCCACTTATTTAGAGCAACACAGAGGTCATCAATATTGCATACATGCTTAGCTCTGTCTCTGAGTTTCTTATTCTGTCCCTCTGGTCTGTTTGTTTGTATATAGGTAGCATATTTGCAGACATTTCTCATCCTCCCTCTTCAGCCCCTGGAAAGCACTGATCTACTTTCTGTCTCTGTGGAGTTGCCTATTCTGCATATTTCATACACATGGAATCATACAATATGTGTCTTTTTGTGTCTAGCTTCTTTCACACAGCAAAATGTTTACAAATTCATCTACCTCATGCCATATATCAGCACTTCAATCTTTTCATGGCTGAATAATATTCCTTTGTAAAGATATGTATATGTAATATATATATGTGCTATGCTTTGTTTATCAGTTAATATATATTTGGGTTGTTTCCACTTTTTGGTTATTATGAGAAATACTGCTGTGAACATTTGCCTGCAAGTCTGTATGTGAACATACACTTTCAGTTCTCTTGGGTATGCACCTAGGAATAGAACTGCTAGATCATATGGTTCCTACCTATTTTGAAACTGGCTTTCCAAGGTCTAGGAAAAACCTTGTCAATTTATTAATTAAAATGCACTGAGTATATAGGGTAATTGAGGGAGAATTTATGGCAATGAGTTAACTCTATTAACTATGGTAATTTCTCCTGATTAATTTCGTTTTTTAAAGTCCTTCATTGATTGAGTTTTGCTTAACTTTGATTATATTTATTCCTAGGTTCATTATTTTTTATTAACTTTATGCTATGTGAAAAATTCTTAAAAAGATGGGAATATCAGACCACCTGATCTGCCTCCTGAGAAATCTGTATACAGGTCAAGAAGCAAAATTAGAACTGGACATGGAACAACAGACTGGTTCCAAATAGGGAAAGGAGTATGTCAAGGTTGTATACTGCAACCCTGCTTATTTAACTTATATGCAGAGTATGTCATGTGAAATGCTGGGCTGGATGAAGCACAAGCTGGAATCAAGATTGCTGGTAGAAATATCAATAACCACAGATATGCAGATGACACCACCCTTATGGCAGAAAGTGAAGAACTAAAGAACCTCTTGAAAGTGAAAGAGGAGAGTGAAAAAGTTGGCTTAAAACTCAGCATTCAGAAAACTAAAATCATGGCATCTGGTCCCATCACTTCATGGCAAATAGATGGGGAAAGAATGGAAACAGTGAGAGACTTTTTATTTTAAGGAGCTCCAAAATCACTGCAGATGGTGACTACAGCCATGAAATTAAAAAACACTTGCTCCTTGGAAGAAAAGCTGTGACCAACTTAGACAGCATATTAAAAAGCAGAGACATTACTTTGCCAACAAAGGTCCATCTAGTCAAAGCTATGGTTTTTCAGTAGTCATATAGGGATGTGAGAGTTGGACTATAAAGAAGGTTGAGTACCAAAGAGTTGATGCTTTTAAACTGTGGTGTTGGAGAAGACTCTTGAGAGTTCCTTGGACTGCACAGAGATCAAACCAATCAATCAGAAGGAAATCAACCCTGAATATTCATTGGAAGGACTGATGTTGAAGCTGAAACTCCAATACTTTGGCCACCTGATGTGAAGAACTGATTCATTGGAAAAGACCCTGATGCTGGGAAAGATCGAAGGCAGGAGGAGAAGGGGACAACAGAGGATGAGCTGGCTGGCTGGCTTTGCTGACTTGATGGACATGAGTTTGAGCAAGTTGGAGTTGGTGATGAACAGGGAAACCTGGCATGCTGCAGTCCATGGGGTTACAAAGAGTCAGACACAACTGAGCGACTGAGTTGATGAACTTTACAGTTTTGAAGTGCTATGAGTGGGCTTCTTTTTTTTACATATTAAATTGGTTATCTGACTAGTAGGTAGACATTATTCTGAGTCAGCAAAGCTTGAATACTAAGTCTGTGTAGTTATCTTGTGCAGTATTGAGGGTAGTGTTATGCACAAAGGTACACTTTTAAAAAATGTTTAAGATTTTTATAACTGCATTATAACAGAGGGGTAAATGAGTATCTAATAATAAATGAATGACTAAAGTGAGTATTTGGAAATGATATTAAGGTATTGTAACACATAGAAGTGTATGATTAGTTAAGTGAAAAAAAAAGTTGAAGTTGAATTTAGTTTGATCACAACTGGTATTAAAAAATACACAGAAAAACATGTTAATGTATTTTGCTCACATGTGTATAGTGAGCTGGAGACAAAGTTAATGAGAATACATTTTGGAGCAACTCTTCTAGAAAGCACTTTGGCAATTTGTACTAAGACTTTTTAAAATAATGTGAAGCCCTCATACACTATTAGTGGGAATGTAAATTGGAGAAGCCTCTATGTAAAACAGCAAACACAGTCCTCAGAAAAACTAAAAATAGAATGGCCTCATGATCCAGCAATTTCATTCCTCAGTATATACCCAAAGAAAACAAAAACACCAATTCAAAAAGACACATGTGCCCCAGCATTCATAGCAGCACTGTCTATGATAGTCTAGATATGGAAGCAACCCAAGTGTCCATCAACACGGAAAACAGATGAATAGATAAAGAAGATGTGTTACAATGAAATACACTCCACAAAAGAATGAAATTTTGCTATTTGCAACAACATGGATAGACTTCATTTATGCTAAATGAAATAAATCAGCCAGAGAAATGTATGTTGTCGCATATGTGGAATCTAAAAAGAGAAATCAATACAATGAAGCAGCAACAGACAGATATAAAGAACAAAATATTTAACTAAGTCACTTTACTGTACACTTGAAACTGACACAACATTGTAAATTCACTATTAATTTTTTAATTCCTCAATTAAAAAAGAAGTACTGGTTACCAACAGGGAGAGAGTCAGAGGGAGGGGCAAGAGGGGGGAGGGGATTAAAACATACTATGTATAAAATAAATAAGATGCAAGGATGTATTGTACAGCACAGAGAAATATAGAAATTAATTTGTAATAACTTTAAATGAAGTGTAATCCATAAATAATGAATTACTATGTTGTATACCTGAACTACTATAATATTGTAAATCAACAATTCTTCAATTAAAAAGAAGACTTTTAAAAATGTTTATACCAGTTGACCTAAGCAATTACACTTGTTAAAATTTATCCTAGGCAGCTACCTAGAAATTTAAACAAAGACTATACTTAGATATGAATTCAACATACTAGAGCCTAGCTAAATTTGGAAACAATTTTCTGTTTAAGAATAAGCAAGGGTAAGTTGTATAAATTATGATGTATCCATTGGAATGGTAATTATGTAACCATTATAAACACATTTGACAAAAACACTTTAGTTATATAGTGTTTAGTTATATATATATATATATAAAACACAAAGTTATATTTTTGTCAAGGTATGAAATTTTACCTTACTTACAAGCTAATAAGTTGTTGTTCAGTTGCTAAGTCCTGTCTGAATCTTTGTGACCCTATGAACTGCAGCACACCAGGCTTCCCTGTCCTGCACTATCTCCCAGAATTTGCTCAAACTCATGTCCACTGAGTCAGTGATGCCATCCAACCATCTCATCCTCTGTCACCCCCTTCTCCTCTTGCCCTCTATCTTTCCCAGCATCAGGGTCTTTTCCAATGAGTTGGCTCTTCACATCAGGTGGCCAAATTATTGGAGCTTTAGCTTTAGCATTAGTCCTTCCAGTGAATATTCAGGGTTGATTTCATTTAGGATTCACTGGTTTGATCTCCTTGCTGTCAAAGGGATTCTCAAGAGTCTTCTCCAACACCACAATTTGAAAGCATCAATTCTTTGGCTTTTAGCCTTCTTTCTGGCCCAACTCTCACTTAGGACTTGACTACTGGAAAAACCATAGCCTTGACTATATGGACCTTTGTCAGCAAAGTGATGTCTCTGCTTTTCAATTCATGTTTAGGTTTGTCATAGCTTTCCTTCCAAGGAGCAAGCATCTTTTAATTTTGTGGCTACAGTCATCATCCGCAGTGATTTTGGAGCCCAAGAAAATAGTCTGCCACTGTTTCTATATTTTCCCCACCTACTTGCCATGAAGTGATGGGACCAGATGCCATGATCTTAGTTTTTTGAATGTTGAGTTTTAGGCCAACTTTTTCACTGACCTCTTTCACCCTCTTCCAGAGGCTGTTTTATTCCTCTTCACTTTCTGCCATTAGAGTCGTATCATCTGCATATCTGAGGTAGTTGATATTTCTCCCAGCATCTTGATTCTGGCTAGTGATTCTTCCAGCCTGGCATTTCGCATGATGTACTCTACATAGAAATTAAATAAGCAGGGTGACAATAAACAGCCTTGACACACTCCTTTCCTGATTTTGAGCCAGTCCATTGTTCCATGTCTGGTCTAACTGTTTCTTCTTGTCCTGCATACAGGTTTCTCATGAGACAGGTAAAATGGTCTGGTGCTCTCATCTCTTGAAGAAGCTTCCACAATTTGTTGTGATCCACACAGTCAAAGGCTTTAGCATAGTCAAGAAAACAGAAGTAAATGTTTTTCTGGAATTCCCTTGCTTTTTCTATGATACAACTGCTGCTGCTGCTGCTACGTCACTTCAGTCGTGTCCGACTCTGTGCAACCCCATAGACGGCAGCCCACCAGGCTCCTCCGTCCATGGGATTTTCCAGGCAAGAGTACTGAAGTGGGTTGCCAGTGCCTTCTCCATATGATCCAACAGATGTTGGCAATTTGATCTCTTATTCCTCTGCTTTTCCTAAATCCAACTTGTATATCTGGAATTTCTCAGTTCTAGTACTGTTGAAGCCTAACTTAGAGGATTTGGGGCATTACCTTGCTAGGCATGTGAAATGAGTGCAATTGTACAGTACTTTGAGCATTCTTTGGCATTGTCTTTCTTTGGAATTGGAATGAAAACTGACCTTTTTCAGTCCTGTGGTCACTAGCTGAGTTTTCCAAATTTACTGGTATATTGAGCATAGCACTTTAACAACATTAGCCTTTTACTATTTCATGGATGCTAGCAGAGAAGGTTAGAATCATGGGTCAGAGATAAAAAACTGAATTACTCACAACAAGCAATGTAACAGGTAGCATTGGTTTCCTTTGCTTCCCAATTTCCATAGGAGAAATGCAGAGGAGCCCAGGTGAATTCTGTGCACATAGCAAATCTTTGGCACAGCTGAAGGGCACTGAAGGAGAGGCTCCACTGCTTTTAGAGTAAGCAGTAAGTAGTTTTGGAACACTAAGTGTTTGGGCCTTCCCTGATGACTCAGACGGTCAAGAATCCTGCCTGCAGGAGATTTAATCCCTAGCTTCAATCTGTGGGTCAGGAAGATCCCCTGGAGAAGGGAATGGCTACCCACTCCAGCATTCTTGCCTGGAGAATTCAATGGACAGAGGAGTCTGCCAGGCTACAGTCCATGGGGTAGAAAGAGTGGGACATTACTAACACATTCACTTACTTTCAAGCTTGCTTTATTCTTAGAGATGTTACGTCATCTCTCAAGTTTACTCACTGCAAACACAACCCAGAAAAACAGGTGACTGATGTAATACGTTTGTATGTTTATAAGGGCTAGTTAAGAAGCACCGGGATTTGTGCAAATATTTGTTTGTGTATGCACATGCACACATGCATACATGCAAGATGCTCCTGGCATCACTGTTTATTGTATTTTAAAATAGGAAGGGGAAGGGGTATATAAGGGCAGGACATAAAGAGGTACAAACTTCATATATTATGTATAAAATGAGTTATAAGGATATAATGTACAACACAAGGAATATAACCAATATTTAAATTAAAAAACTATAAATGGAATTTAGAAAGATGGTAACGATAACCCTATATGCAAAACAGAAAAAGAGACACAGAAATACAGAACAGACTTTTGAACTCTGTGGGAGAATGTGAGGGTGGGATATTTCAAAAGAACAGCATGTATACTATCTATGGTGAAACAGATCACCAGCCCAGGTGGGATGCATGAGACAAGTGCTCGGGCCTGGTGCACTGGGAAGACCCAGAGGAATCGGGTGGAGAGGGAGGTGGGAGGGGGGATCGGGATGGGGAGTACGTGTAAATCTATGGCTGATTCATATCAATGTATGACAAAACCCACTGAACTGTTGTGAAGTAATTAGCCTCCAACTAATAAAAAAAAAAAAAAAAAAGACAAAAAAAAAAAAACTATAAATGGAGTATAACCTTTAAAAATTGTGAACCACTGTATTATACATCTGTAACATATAGTATTAAACATCAACTATACTTCAGTAAAAAAAAAAATAGCTCAGTTGGTAAAGAATCTGCCTGCAATGCAGGAGACCCCAATTCAATTCCTGGGTGGGGAAATCTGCTGGAGAATGGATAAGCTACCCACTCCAGTATTCTTGGGCTTCCCTTGTGGCTCAGGTGGTAAAGAATCCGTCTGCAATGTGGGAGACCTGCGTTCAATTCCTGGATTGGGAAGATCCCCTGGAGAAGGGAACGGCTACCCACTCCAGTATTCTGGCCTGGAGAATTCCATGGACCGTATAGTCCATGGGGTCGCAAAGAGTCGGACACGACTGAGTGACTTTCACTCATACTTCAGTAAAAAATAAAATAAATTGGAAATTAATGTCCACTAGTACATTCGTTAGCTAAACTTGGGTGCACTTATACAAGAGAATACTATATTGACTTTTAAAAGAATAAGATGTTATTTACATTAACAGATAGTCAAGATATATCATTTGGTAAAAAAGGGCAAAACAGTACTTAGATCTTATTTCATAATTTTTAAAAAATGTAATTTATGTTACCATATAGGAAAAAAATATGAGAAAGAATATTCCAAATGTTAACAGTGGTTATATCTGGAGTCAGAAATATTGAGAACTTTCACTCTCTAAAGTATAAATTCCTATAATGCTTAGATATTATAAAAGAAAATACAGGTTTTAAACTTTGGTGTAAAGACTGAAGAAAATATATTTCAGTGTTAAATGTAGAGATTTTCTCTGAATGATATGATTATAGGAAGTTTCATTTTCATTTTTCAAACTCTCTAAAGCAAATATACATTGTATTTATAATAAGGGAGAATGTTATTTTTAAAGTATTAGTAGTACTTGGCTTCAAATGTTTGTATATGGAGATTTTTTCCCCCTTCTCTCTGTATATTTAAAATTTTCTGTAACAAGGTCACTGCTTAATGTAAAATGAATGCACTGAACTTGTACCCTTTTGTTCTGCCCAGCACCCTTCACACGCATTACCCCTTTACTCTAGTGGTAAGTTGCCCTCCAGCTCTGCCGGTGTGGCTGCTATTTGGAGATCTTCACATTCCAAGTGTGGATTTTGCTGGCCCAGCAGTGGTAGTAACCAAAGAAGGACACTCTCAGGGAGACTCTGGTCATCACTAAGGCTGAGACTCTCCCCTGTCCCTTGGAGACTCTTCAAACAACTGAACCAGTGGTTCTCAACATAAGATGATTTTCCCCTTAAGAAACATTTGACAGTGTCTGGAGCCGTTTTTGGTTGTCACGCCTGGGACGGTGGGAGCAGGGTTATTACTGGCATCGAGCGTGCAGAGGCCAGGGATACTGCTAAACATTTTCCAATACACAGAACAGCTCCCCACAACAAAGAATTATCCGGTCTAAAACGTCAATAGCACAGAGGTTGAGAAACTCAGGACTAAACAAACAGGTGCAGGGGGAAGTAAGGAGGGGCACTAACTAACTGACCTTGACTATCAAGAGGAAATAAGGCTGCTCTTTCACAATAGATGCTGGGAAAGTACCGCTGCCACACAGGCGGTCCCAGGGGTCCTTTATTGTATACTGTGTGCAAGGGTCAAAATTATCAGCAGACTAAATTTACAGGCAGGACCACTAGGAACTTACGCCCCACAGAAATAAAGGTGTTGGTTGCCCCCTTTGGCAGAGAACTTTAGCCAACTGTAGTGTGGGCCAAAGACAGGAAAAACATGGAATCAGAGGTATGACCGAGTCCAAGCTCTCTCCGCTCGCCATACAACAGGCCAATAAATCCAAGAGATGAGGTGTTGGGGCAAGGAATACAAGAGGTTAAGGCAAGGAATACAACTTTATTCAGAAAACCAGCTGACCTAGAAGATGGCAGACTAATGTCTCAAATGAACCATCTTATTGCCAAGTCTGGATGCCAGGTTCTTTTATAAAACAGAGTAGGGGAGGTAAGGAAATGAAGTTAAAAGGCCATTAATTTTGCAAATATCTCCTGGGCTGGCTAGCCCAGGGAGGAGATGTGTTAATTTCTTCCTTCCTGTAGCCACCCACAGGTGGACAGGGTCCTGAACAAAGGCGTTTTGGTTTAATATTTAGGTAGAAGGGCAGGGTTCTCCGAGGCAGCTCATTATGTATAAACAGTATTTTTTTAGTGAACAAAAGCAAGAGGAAGTGGAGGTTAAAGTAAAAAGAACAGATCCAACATGGAGTCACAGTTGACTCTTCCTGTAATGGTGGCAGGGGAGGAAAATACCAGTTACAGTGTCAAGACTAGCAGAAACAAGAACTGTAGGCTCTACCTCTATCTCCTGATTTGCTCTAATTATATCAAAAATATTTTCTTTCCTTTCCTTTACCCATGCCATCACATCTACTGTGTAACGGTGGTTTATATTTTTCCACATGTATGGAGAAGGAACTGACCACGAACTGTGGTAGAAATGAACTGTAGGAGGACCCTGAACTTAGAGACAGTGGCCCACACAGTCACATGATATATTTTTTATTCCTGGTCTTATAAGTGTCACAAAAATTAAATTCAATTTTAGTATATGTGCTGCTGAAGCGAGCACACAAAAATTAAATTCAAAATAAGAATTTCCTGAGAAGTTGAACTCTCTAGGTGGCTGAGAATAGAAATCACAAACTTTGGATAGAATAGAGGACATAAAATTCCCTGGTGGTCCAGTGGTTAGGACTCTGCAGAGAAAAGAAAAAAGAACAGAAAATGAAAAAAAAAAAAGTATCTGCAGGTAGATAAGCACAGAGAATTAAGAATCTTATGGATAACTTTCACAGATAAAAATTAATGTTAATAAAGCCGAAACCAGGCAGGAGTATTTTACAGTTTCAGAAACACAGTTAATGAAGAATAGACTTTACATCATAAATGCATTTTGCAATGTTTGGAGCAAACAGAAAGATAATGACAGGCCTAAGATAAAATTCTTGACTAAGAGTAGAGAACCAGGAGCTGTCTTTGTGCTATGAGAACTTTTAGGTACTGAGGTAGCATAAAATCAGGATTAAAATTTGATTCTGTTATGGAGTCCTACACCAAAGTCATAGGTGTAAAGCCTTGTACCAAGGCCACAGATGTGAAGCCCTGTACCAAGGCCACCTCCAGAACTGACTGAGCCCCATGGCAACTGTTCCCCTGAGCCCCCCTGACTTAAACCAACCAGCTCGCTGACCCCATATTAGGTAAAATGCCCACCTTTCAGCATCCTAACCAATCATCTAATGCCACCCTTCCAGCAGGAGTTTTCTTTGTCTGGAGGCTATAGAAACTGGCTACGAAAGGGGTCCGCCCTCTCTTGAGACAGCCCGCTGTTCTAACAGTGTCTCCCACTCTAATAAACTCCATTCTCCTTTCGTTCTGCCTCACATCTGGAAATTCTTTTCCAGCTTGCACCAAGGACCAAGACACCTGTGATGAGCAACAAGGTTCAGCTGGGTAGCATGTATATACATGTGTATGTGTATATATACTTCAATCACATTGCTGCGCACCAGAAACCAGCACAACATTGTACCTCAATAAAATAAATTTAAAAATCTTGATCCTGTGGATTGCAAAATTGCAAAGTTCAGTTGTATTTACAGCATCAGCAGACTGCATGTAAAATTAAGGCATTAACTGAGATAGAATGGAAGAGTCCAACAACTGAAATGGGAAAACAGGGAGTATTGGGATAACTTTGGCTACTCTGCACTTCACCAAGCATTTCTTGCAAGCAGGAGTGCAATCTCCCAACCCACATATCTGATGGAGATGTTCCTGCTTTGCCTGGAAATCTTTTAATGATCTTGCCTTTAACAGTCACCCTGTAAGAGACGGCCAAATTCCCTTATTCTTCCTTTTCATGGCTTCTCATTTACCCCTGTGTCTACAAATAGGGTCAAACCCGAGCAGGCATCCAGAAGCCAGTTACAAAGCCAAACTCAAATAGAGAAGCCCTCACACAACAAAAACTTTTGTTCATTTACATGGCGAAAACCTGAAGAATATAATGACAATGCATTTGGTAAGTCTTAGACTAGGGCAAGAGGATTACTTTTACGTAGAAACAAATTTATTGAAAGGTACTCAAGCAGATTTTTCCAGTAGTCATGTATAGATTGGAGAGCTAGACCATAAAGAAGACTGAGTGCTGAAGAATTGATTCTTTCAAATTGTGGTGCTGGAGAAAACTCTTGAAAGTCCCTTGGACAAGAAGGAGATCAAACCAGTCAATCCTAAAGGAAATCAACCCTGAGTATTCATTGGAAGGACAGTTGCTGAAGCTGAAGCTCCAATACAATGGCCACTTGATGTGAAGAGCCGACTCATTGGAAAAGACCCTGGGAAAGATTGAAGGCAAAAGGAGAAGGGGGTGACAGAGTCGAGATGGTTAGAGGATGAGATGGTTAGAGAGCATCACTGATTCAGTGGGTGTGAATCTGAGCAAATTCTAGGAGATAGTGAAGGACAAGGGGCATGGCATGCTGCAGCGCATGGGGTCTCAAAGAGTCAGACACAACTTAGAGACTGAACAACAGCTCAGGCAGATGGGAGGGATTCTAATAGTTTGTTTACTTACTTGTGATGCTGGTAAAGATTGAGGGCAGGAGGAGAAGGGGATGACAGAGGATGAGATGGTTGGATGGCATCACCGACTCAATGGGCATGAGTTTGAGTAAACTCCAGTGTGGTGATGGACAGGGAGGCCTGGCGTGCTGCAGTCCATGGGGTCACAAAGAGTTGGTCACGACTGAGCGAGTGAACTGAACTGAACTGAACTAAACTTGGACTCAATGGTGGCCGTGCTAAATGGAATAAAGTTGCAAGAAATTCCTTTTTATAAAATAGAGGAGGGCCGCTTCCGGTGGCAGGGTCTGGGGAAGGGGCGGCAGGCGCCTTGTCGGGCCGCGAAGGTGGCAAGAAGAAGCCCCTGAAGCAGCCCAAGAAGCAAGCCAAGGAGATGGACGAGATAAGGCATTCAAGCAGAAGCAGAAGGAGGAGCAGAAGAAACTCGAGGAGCTAAAAGCAAAGGCCGCGGGGAAAGGCCCCCTGGCCACTGGTGGAATTAAGAAATCTGGCAAAAAGTAAGCTGTTCCCTTGCGCCTGAGGCAGTGATGACCCTTAGTTCCATTCCTGTTTAAACACCTGGATTCCCTACCATGATATCTGTTGCCGCCTATAGCTAGAATGATGTGTTGTCTTGGAACCTATTGTACATTTAACAATAAACTTTTGTAAAAAAAAAAAAAAAAATAGAGGAGGGGAGACAGGAATACTAGAATGGATTTATCAAATCTATCTACTCACTCATCCTTTCCTTATTTCCAGTAACAGGACTTTTGAATACACTCTCTTCATTACAGCTTGAGAAGTACAATGGTGAAGGATATTTCATATTTTCAAAGTGCTCTAGTAACTATTTTCAACAATCTGGGGATGCAGGTAGGTTATTCTGCCATTGAAACAGGCTTTTTAATTTTGACAGGGTTAATGGAATCCTAGGCAGTGGCCAGAAAAAACACTTAAAAATCAAAGTGGTGGGTGGCAGAGGTAGGGGGAGGCTTCCCTGGTGGTCCAGTGAGTCCACCTTGCAAGGCCAGGGACACTGGTTCGATCCCTGGTCCAGGAAGACCCCACACGCTGCCAAGCAACTAAGCCTGTAAGCCACAACTACTGAGCCCATACTCTAGAGCCCTTGAGCCGGAACTACTAAACCCATGTGCCTAGAGTTTGTGTTCTATAATGAGAGAAGCCAACTCAACGGGAAGCCTACAAGAGTACAACTAGAGAGTAGCCCCCACTTACCACAACTAGAAAAAGCCCAAATGCAGAAACAAAGACCCACCACAGCCAAAACTAAAATTTAAAAAAAAAAATCAATCTTAAAAAAGTCAAAGTGGCCATGATTACTATAATAGACAGCACTGTAGAGGCAATAATCAGAATGGCTGTAGGTCACACAGACCCCAGAAACAAACTGCCCACTAAATTCCCTGCAAATAAGGCTTTACTCAAGTATCCATGATCAAATATCACTGCCGCTCACCTAATTCCCATACAGAGTAAGTTTATTGACTTAGAATGTCTTGGAGAAAAGGGGAGGTGATATACTCTGGAACTAGACCCCAGCAATAAGATCACCAATACATTCTATAAATTAACCCGCTAGTCTTCCCCAAGGGACTTGTGTTCACTTACTGGGATAATTATGGCAAAGACTAGCTATAAACCAGAGGGCTAGTATGGTCTACTAGTAAGTGTGGGGGTTTATTGACACTAGATGATTAATAAAGCTTTTATCTGAGTCAGCTCGTGGTGGGTTCAAGGGGACTCCTAGCCCATTCCATAGTTGTTTCTTGAATAAAGAAGTGGATAGTTGGAATACAAGTACTGAAATCTGGAAGAATTTTCACACCAACCTTCTGATCTATGAAGTATATACTATGGCTAACAGGAAGGGCCAAGTGGAAGTCTGACGATCTTCCTACCAAAAGACAAAGCCAGAGCAACACCACATTTCTAAGGAAATCAGAGACTGTGTCACCATCAGAGACCTGATTATTCTTAGCACAACCCTGTTTAACTTCCCTCTTTTTCTATAGCAAAATGAGTCTTGGGTAATTAGAGTGGATTATCCTAAGTGTAATTAGATAGTGACTCAAATTGCAGCTGCTATTTCAAATATGGTCTCTTTTCTAAGACAAATCAAAACCACTCCCAGAATCTGAAATTATACTCATTGACCTGACTATTTACTTTCGCCTCATAGGGACACCAGAGCACACTCCCTTTCTTACTTCAAGGTCGTGTCTGTGCAAGAATCCAGTCTGCAGAGATCTTGCTCATCTCACTGTCTCACATAGGACATGGCTCTGGTCTGCCCGTTGAGAGAATCATCACGCCAGCGGGACCTAAATAACATTTTTAAATGATTTCAGGTGTTCAGAGTTCCATCGTTTGTAAGAGTAAGTCAAGAAATTGTCAAAATATCCAACAACAAGGGCATAAACCAAACCATGCTTCACTTATGTAATATATTATGAAAAGAGATTTACCAAGAGCTTGAAATGCCTTGTTAAGTTGTTTATACTAAGTGAATAAATGATACAATGTAACTATGCACAGAAAAAGTTATTAACAATGCAATCAATGGTTAAGAGTCCAGTAATCCCAGTCATATTGTTGATGTAAATTCCACAACTTTTTGGAAAAATAATTTGTCAATATACATCAAGAACCTTAAATAATGTTCATATTGTTTATTCCAAAGATTTCACTTCCAGGAATATCCCCTAAAATTATTCAGAAATGCAACTAAAGCTTTAGAAACACAAATGTTCAGTGAAGAATTATTTCTATTACCCAACCTTGGAAACAAATTAAAACTCTAAAATATAGGAACCATTACATTAATTAAATTATGACACCTGTATGAAATGAAATTTTACATAAAGATTACATTTAGCTCACATTTTGATACTATTTTAAGAATCAGTGATATGCTAACTAATAAAGCTTGATATACATTTATACTATTAATATGATTTCAATCTATTATATATGTGTATTTCTATAGAAAAACTGACTCAGAAACCTGAGTCAGCATAGGTCAAGGATTTTTACAATGAAGCCTATTTGTAATAATAAAATATCTGAAATGACTTAAATATTTATCAATAGGATTAGTTCAATAAATTATGGTATGTCCATTTAATAGAATAATATAAGGATGGTTAATGAGGATAGAGTAAATGTACTAACATGGAAATACTTTCCAAGATACAGAGTTAAGTGGCATTTAATGAAATATTTAATGACAAGATTTAGCAAAGAAACAACAGGATTCAATTTTCATTAAATTAATATGTGCACATGTAGAAATAATGAGGAAAAAATCTCAAACTTTTAACAGTGATTATATCAGTGTGTCAGAATTACAGGAGACATTTGCTTCACCTTGCATAATTTCTGCAATATAACCAGCATGTATTATGCTTGTAATTTAAAAAATCTTTTAACTTTAAAATTTTTAACAAATACCATCAAAATGTAATGTTGTATTTGCATGTTTATTGGCAATTTTAATGTGTTGTATACATTTGAATTATTTCAAATTATTTATAGTGTTCTTCCTACTCTGTTAAAGAAAATAATAGTTAGAAAAATAATAACTGTGAATATCTTTGGTTATAGAAGCTTGGTAGGTTCCCATGCCTTGATTTCCTACATTTTTCATATTGCCAGAAATGGGCTTGGATTTGAATGTATTGTTATGTTATTATATTATGGTATTATGTAACATATTGCTTTTGCCCTGCCCAATATCACTTCCTTATGCATTTGTTCTTCTCCATGATGTATAATCCTGAATAAATCTGTTCTCTCTCCCAGAATTTGACTTCTAAACAGACACACCCTGGGAGGATAGATGATTTTAGCTGAGTCATATGCAGGTCCGGGACGTCCCAAGAGTGCGATCCCTGAAACTGCTCTGATTCCTATTCTCCCCAAAGAGTCATTGTCCATCTTTTCTTTTGAAGCTGGTTGTTCTCCAGAATCTCAAATAAATTCCTTCATCTTGTTTAAATTATAGTTAGCTTGCATTGCTTGCCGCATTAAAAACGAACTGATTCAAAAGTCATAACCACAGCCCAGATTACAGGAAACTGTGGGGAACACAGTATTGGTGATAAGGGTAAGAAGAAGCAGAAGAGAATCATCTTTTACATTGCAGGATGGGAAGGCAGCTGCTCACGGAACACCATGGTGAAATGTTATTACTTGTGGCCAGCTGGGACTGTGTGCCCTCTGACCCCGGAGTTCTAGGGGACCACGTAGGTACCGCAATGAGCCAATTCAAAGGGAATGTAGAAGTAGGAATCGTGAAGGGTATTGTGGTTGTTTTTAATGGTTGTGAATAACTTAAAAATAAACAGTAGAAGAATTTGCTTGCATTTGATATGGATAGCAGTACACCGCTACTATCCTGGCTCAAGACAGCAGCTCTTGTTCACTGCCACGTGTGACTGACTGACTGCCTTATTCTTCTTCAAGACAGAACATTAATTCACTACACTGAGGAGAGCATGCCAATAGGATCCAGACAGTTAAAAATAGCAGGACCCGAGACGCAATGCATGATACATATTTACAGGATTTGAAAACAAAAATCCATGAAAATACAAGATTCTGCCACATCATAGAAATTACACCTTTAGTAGGTTAGAATGTGTCAAGCTATTTTCACCCACGTCACAAAAAGATATTCTGCTCTAATATCTCTCACTCACAACCACAGGGAAGGTGGTACAATATTTGCTGGACCTCTTTTTTAAAAATCTGTATTTCTTTAGGTTGCATCAGGTCTTAGTTGCGGAACTCAGGCTCTTTCCTTGCGGCGCACAGACTCTCCAGCTGTGGCTCATGGGCTGAGTTGCTCCAAGGCATGTGGGATCTTGGTTCCCCACCCAGGGATCGGACCCATGTCCCCCTGCATTGCCAGGCAGATTCTTAACCATTGAACCACCAGGGAAGTCGCTTTGCTGAGCCTCTGGAGGCAGCATTTATAATTTCCTGTTTTCCTGCTTTAGTACATTTACTAAGCGACTAAGAAAGCTGCCAGGTTTGGTTTCTCTAGCTCTCCAGACTACAATACAAATAATTCTGGTACTTGTGCCTTTTGCCTCAGCAGATCTACTGCTTCTCAAAGAACTGAGTTGACTTCAATGCTCTTAAGAAGTTGTTGAACCTCACAATAGGAAAGTCACAGTGCCGGGCCTGAAAATCAAACCTCTTTCTGCAAGTGACTCTTTTTTTCTTTGTCAAAGAAACCACCTGTTTAGCTCACAAAAATTCAGCCTTACTTCTTTACAGTGTTTTGAGTTCAATGAATCATGTATCCTACTAAACATCACTTTAGTTGCACCCCCCAAATTTCATTGTAATTTTTCATTTCTTTCTGTTGATGCAGTTTAAATTTCCAGTGTGACTTCTTTTTTGACCTGTAAGTTATTTATTTTAAAAGCACTTTTAAATTTCCAGATGTATGCTATCTTTTGTGGGTTTTAACTACCTTTTGATATTACTTTCTAAATTTAACTGCATTCTGGTCAGAAAAGGTGGTCTTTTTCACACCAATCTAAAATTTGTTGAGATATATTTTATAATTAATATGTCTTCTGTTTTTATAAATGTTTTATATCTTTTACAACCGTTGGGTGAGGGTCCTACAGGGTTCATTACAGTTGACTTGTTCACTGTCTTGTCCAACTCTTCTATACTTTTGTGTGTGTGCGCTCAGTTGTGTCCATATCTTTGAGACCCCATGGACAGTCACCTACCAGACTTCTCTATACATGGAACTTTCCAGGCAAGAATACTAGAGTAGTTGCTGCTTCCTACTCCAAGGGATCTTCTTGACCTAGGGGTCAAACCCACCTCTCTTGCATCTCTTGCATTGGCAGGCAGATTCTTTACCACTGGTGCCACCTTACCTACCACTGGTTTGATTACTTGACCTTCCCATAACTGGGGAAAGTGTATAAAAATCTTCTCTGGTAATGATAGATATATCACTTTTTCATTTTTTGCACTTCTGACAAAATGTATTTTATTGATTTTTTTAAGATACGTTATTGAGTATGTAAAAATTGGAATTATTATGTCCTCTTGGTAAATTGCCTTTTGTAATTATCTAATATGTATTAAATTATTATGTAAATACTCTTTATATAAGCATTTAAATGACCCTGATGCTGGGAAAGATAGAAGGCAGGAGGAGAAGGGGATGACAGAGGACAAGATGGTTGGATGGCATCACCAACTCAACGGACATGAGTTTGAACAAACTTCCGGAGATAGTGATGGACAGGGAAGCCTGGCATGCTGCAGTCCATGGGGTCACAAAGACTTGGACACAACTGAGTAGCTGAACAATGAACAACAAAATTATATAAATGCTCTTTATACCTGGTTATCCTTTTTGCCTTAAATTCTACTTGTCAAAAATTAAGAGAGTTATATCATCTTTCTTTTGATTGGCTTGGAATATTCTTTTCATCATTCATTTGCATCATTTTTCCTGCACTACATTTTAGTTACATTTCCTATAAACAATAAGGAGTTTTTATTTTTTAATCTAATTTAACAACATGCATTTTAACTGGGCAATTAAATGCATTGACATTGATTATGATTACTGATGATTTATTTCCACCAAAGTGTTTTGTTTTCTATTTTTCTAACTTTTTCTAATCTTCCATCTTTACTTCCATTATTAAAAAATTGATTGTGGGTTTTATTCTTATTGAACCTTTCTTTCCCACTGGATTGGAAAATATATGTCTATAATTGGTGGTCTTCCTTGAAATTGTAATATTTATACTTAACAATACCAAAAAAGTGTATCCTTCATCTGTAAGAAATACATTATATTAATCCCAATCCTTTCTTCCAGACTTACATGCATTGTATTGTATTTTGTTGAATTATATTACATTGTGTTACATACATTGTCTACTATTTTTCTAACACCTACAATTTAAACTCTTCTTATATACCATCAGTTTATTCATTGTTACCACTTTCTTTTCTCTTCATATCTTCCTTAATCTTGGATTTTCCTTGTGAAATCATTTTCTTCCTTCAAAAAGAACTCTTTTAAATTGCAAAATATAACTCACATACAGTGGAAAATACACTGTAGCATCCTGTATAACATCCGGTGTAACATCCATTCAATGTAACACCAATTCAGTCTAGTAGTAGAGCATCACCAGCAAGCACCTCAGAAGCCCTCCTTCCTGCCTTCTCCCAGTCACCTTCTTTCCTCTCAAATGTAAACACTTAACTGACTCACAATGTTTCTAGCTTAGTTTTTGTGTTTTGAACTTTCTATAAAAGAATATTTATTATTTTATGTATGACTTTTTTTCATTCAACATTATAGTTGTGAAATTCAGCCATATTGATGAAACTAGCCATGGTTTGTTCATTTTCATTGCTGAGAATTTGCTTATCCAGTCTATTGTTCATGAGAATTTGAGTCCTTGTCAAACTTTGGTTACTGCAAATAATGCTGCTATGAACATTCTTATATAAACCTCTTGGTGCATGAATGTACCAAGTGCAAAATTTCTGAGTAATAAAGTATACATAGATTTCACCTCCAAAAAAAATGTCAAAGTGTTTAATAAATTCTTGGATTAATTCATATTCCTACCAGCAGTGTATGAGAGTTTCATTTATTTCACATACTTACAGACCCCTTTATTTACATTTTTACCATCCTGCAAAGTGTGTAACAATATTCAATTGTGATTTAAACCTGCATTTTCTAGTGACTAATGTGAAATAAATCTTCAAACGTTCAGTGGTCATTTGGATGCTTTCTCACATGAAGCACTTTCACTCTCCTCCTTCACGCTTATCAAGAGGTTCTTCAGTTGCCATTTTAAAATTGGATTTTTTATTTTTTTATTGTTGTTGTTGTTCAGTCACCCAGTCATGTCCGACTCTTTGTGACCCCACGGGCTGCAGCACGCCAGGCCTCCCTATCCCTCACCATCCCCCAAAGTGTGCCCAAGTTCATGTCCATTGCATTGGGGATGCCATCTGGCCATCTTACTCTCTGATGCCATCTTCTCCTTCTGCCCTCAATCTTTCTCGGCATCAGGGACTTTCCCAAAGTCAGCTGTTTGCGTCAAGTGACCAAAATACTGGAGCTTCAGTTTCAGTCCTTCCAATGAGTATTCAGGGTTGGTTTCCTTTAAGATTGGCTAGTTTGATCTCCTTGCTGTCCAAGGGACTCTCAGGAGTCTTCTCCAGCACCACAGTGAGAAGGCATCCGTTCTTTGGCGCCCTGCCTTCTTTACAGTCCAGCTCTCACAACCATACGTGTCCACTGGAAAGACCGTAGCCTTGACTATATGGACCTTTGCCAGCAGAGTGATATCTCTGCTTTTCAACACACTGTCTAGGTTTGTCATAGCTTTCCTGCCAAGAAGCAATCATCTTCTGATTTCATGGCTGCAGTCACCATCCACAGTGATTTTAGAGCCCAAGAAGAGGACATCTGTCACTGATTTCACCTTTTCCCCTATTTGCCATGAAGTAACAGGGCTGGATGCCATGATCTTAGTTTTTTGAATATTTAATTTTAAGCCGGCTCTTTCACTCTCCTCCTTCACTATCATTAAGAGGTTCTTCAGTTCCTCTTGGCTTTCTGCCATTCGAGTGGTATCATCTGCATATCTGAGGTTGTTGCTTTCTCCCACCTATCTTGATTCCAGCTTTTACCCTCAATACTGCCAGGGAAGGCCTATGTGAGCACATCCAGCCCGGCATTTCTCATCCTGTGCTCGGCGTACAGGTTAAATAAACAGGGTGACAGCAGACAGCGCCGTTGCATTCCTTTCTCAACCCTACAGCAAACTGCTGTTCCATACGGGGTTCTAACTGCTGCCTCTTGACCCGCATACAGGTTTCTCAGGAGACAGGGAAGACGGTCTGGTATTCCCATCTCAAGAGCTTTCCACAGTTTGTCATGATTCCTCACAGTCAAAGGCTTTAGTGTAGCCGATGAAACCGAGGTAGATGTTTTTCTGGAATTCCCTTGCTTACTCTATGATTCAACAAATGTTGGCTATTTGATCTCTCTGGTTCCTCTGCCTTTTCTAAACCCAGCTTGGAAGTCTGGAAGTTCTAGGTTTGCATAATGCCTGTACTTTTCTATCACTCTGTAGAATTTTTTTTTTTTTTTTTTGGTATCTTCCGCACACAAGTTCTTTGCCAGTTATATGTATTAAAGTACTTTCTTCAAGTCTTAGACTGAATTTTTACTCTCTCAATTGTGTCTTTTAAAGAATAGAAGTCTTTATTTTTCAAGTCTATTTTTCTATGGCTAAGATTTTTTTCCACCCTTAAGAAGTGTTTCCCTATGCCAAAGTAATGAAGATATTTTCCTATATCAATTATTAGAAGCTTTATTATCCTGCTTTTCAACTTAAAGCTACAATCCACTTAGAACTGATTACTGAGTATAATGTAAGAGTCAAATTTCATTTTCTATCCAATGAAGTATAATTTGTTAAAAATTCATTTTCCCTACTGCTCTGCAGTGTCACCTTTGTCATAAACTATGTATCCAATTATATACTACACTGTCTAAATGATCATAGCTATACATGAAATTTAAATTTTTTATTTCTTTATTTATTTAGTTTGTCCTGGGTCTTTGTTGCTGCCCACAGGCTTTTCCTAGTTGCAGTGAGCAGGGCTTCTCTTTGTTGCAGTGCCCAGGCTTCTCACTGCAGTGGCTTCTCTGGTTGCGGAGCACGGGCTCTTGGCACACAGGCTTCAGTAGTCGTGGCTACAGCCTTAGTTGCTCCACAGCATGTGGAATCCTCCTGGATCAGGGATCGAACCCATGTCTCTTGCATTGGCAAGAGGATTTTTATCCACTATACTACCAGGGAAGCCCTATGTGAAGTCTTAATATTTAGCATGTACGTGTGTGTTCAGTTGCTCAATTGTGACTCTTTGCAACTCCACGGACTGTAGCCTATCAGGCTCCTCTGTCCATGGAATTTTCCAACCAAGAACATTGGAGTCGGTTGCCATTTCCCCCTCCAGGGGATCTGACAACCCAGGGATCAAATTCACATCTCTTCCATCTTCCACATTGGCAGGTGGATTCTTCACCACTGTGCCACCTAGGAAGCTGTGTGTGTGCATGTGTGCTAAGTCACTCCAATCATTGTCTGACTCTTTACAACCCTAAGAGCCGTAGCCTGCCAGGCATCTCTGTCCACGGGATTCTCCAGGCAAGAACACTGGAGTGGGTAGCCATGCCCTCCTCCAGGGGATCCTCTCTACCCGCCCGAATCTCATGTCTGCTTAGTTAGCAGGCAGGTTCTTTACCACTAGCGCCACCTGGAAAGCCCCTAGGAAGCTATAGCAAATGTCAAACCAAGCTTTCACTACTAAAGTACAAGTTTATTGGAATTTGTTATCCTTTTAGACAAAGCTGAATTTTCTTTACTATTGTTTTGTTTAGGATTTTCACATCTATCTTTATGAGAAAGATTGTCCTTCAACTTTTTTTTCTTATGATATCCTTGTTAGGTTTTGGTATCAAGATAACGCTCTCTTCATAAAACAAAATTAGGAAGTGGTTCTTCTCCTGTTCTATTTCTGTGAAAGAATTCACTTAGTATTGGCATGATTTATTAATTAAATATTGGAATTTACGCTGAAATAATTAGTCCATGAGTTCTGTGTTTGCTTGTGTGTGTATGTGAAGGTTTTGAATTTTGGATTGAATTTCTTTAATAATTGTGAAGTGGTAAAGAATCCACCTGCATTGCAGGAGACACAGGTTCAATCTCCGGGTTGGGAGGATCCCCTGGAGGAAGAAATGGCAACCCTCTCCAGTATTCTTGTCTGCAAAATTCCATGGACAAAGGAGCCTGGTGGGCTACGATCCAGGGGGGTCACAAAGAGTTGGACACGACTGAGCAACTGAACACATATTAGAATTTCTGCTTCCTCTTGTGTTTTTGAAAAGAAACCGTGTTCTATAATTGTTAGGTACAATGATCTATAAAGTAAATTAAGCCAAGTTTGTTCGTTATATTGTTCAAATCTTCTATGCATCCTTATTGATTTTTTAGAATCTACTCATTTTATCAGTTCCTGATAAAAGTGTATGAAAATCTGTCTAATATTATGGAGTTGCCTATTTCTCCTTATAATTCTGTCAATTTTATATAGAAAGGCAGTCATGTACATACAGTCTGCCAGCTCCTGCTCAGCTGCCTAAGCCCAGGAGCACTTCCTTACTGGAGATAAAAGCCCTCACAGGCTGTTCTGGGCTCTCAGCCTTGTGAGGGAATGCATTTTCCTGTCCTGGGCTTGATGTATAGGTACTCCTTTGTTCTGTTTAAGTCTGTGTGTCAGTGACCCCCAGGCACGCCTCCAGCTTTCTGTATTTAGATCCTGGGTGGGAGGGGTGGGGGCCCTTCCACAGCAGCTTGAAGTGAGAGGATGCAGTCCCCTGGCTGCTAGCAGAACAGATCCACTGGTCATGGGGGACTGAGGCATTTCCAGAGGCTGGATCTTTGCACATTTTATCGCCCTCTCTTTTTGCTATAAGTAAACCCTGGGCCACTTGAGCCTGCTGTTTGTGTCTTCTGCTCTCAGCGACCTTGAATCTTGTACTGATTTCCTCCCTGGGTGGCACTTATCCGCCTTTTAGCCTTGACCACACTTCTGGTAACATAACATTCCATCCTGTGGCACAGCCTGACCACCCAGTGAGCAGTGAAACAATGTATATATAGTCCCATAAATTATATTCCCCCTAATTGTTAGTTCTACACAAATCTTGTGAGTTACATGCAAACTATGTGTGTGTGGTGTATTCCTGTTAAATTGAAAGTTTGGTTTAACATTTGCTCTTTTTCTTTAAGAAGTGGACCTCTTTAGTAAGAGTTTTTGCTTTAAAATCAACTTTTTAAAAATGTATTAATATAGAAGCAACCAGTTCTCTCTTGGTTAGAATTTGCATAGCATTTTTTTCCATATCCTTTCATTTCAATTGAACTAGCTAGTCTAATTACACTGAATGTACTTACTGGTACATTCAGCTTAAACCTTCTACCTCTCTATTTAATCTTTATTTGTTTCATCCCCTTTGTGTCCTTCCTTGCTTGCATTCTCTTAGACTGACTTACCTTTTTACAGTTCTTTTTCTCCAGCCCTTCTCCCATTTCTCAGCCTTGTGTTGGTGGTGGTAGTGGGTGGCGGTGGTGGGTTAGTCACTCAGTAATGTCTGACTCTCAGACCATGGTCAGGCTCCTCTCCATGGGATTTTCCAGGCAAGCATACTGGAGTGGGTTGCCATTCCCATCTCCAGACTAATCTGTTAGGGATTCCCTAAAGATTGCAGCATGCAATCCTAGACTTAGCAAAACCTAATGTTATTCAGTACTAATGTTAATAGTACAATGTATGTGCTATTGTTGTCAAGTTTTAAATTTTTCTACTATTTTAAATTAAATAAGATGTAATAATAATAATAATTAGTAGTTAATCCAATATTGATTGGATTAACTCAAACGTTTACCATTTTCATTGTTCTTTATTGCTTCTTGTATTTCTGGTCTTCCATCTGGGAGTATATTTTCATCTGCCTGAATAATACCATTTAGTATGTCCTTCAGTGCAAATCTATTCATGGTCAATTTTCTCTATTTTTCTTGGTCTAAAAATACTTTCTTGTTTCTCTTTATTAGTTGAAGGATATTTTGTAAGCTGGCACTTGTTTTCCTTCAGCTGTTTAAAAATATCATTCCATTGTATTCTGGCTTGCACTGCTTTCTGTGTGGTTGTCTGTCAATCTAATTGTGGCTCTTTGTTATCTTTATTAACAAATATTTTTAGAATCCATTTATTTTGCTTTGGTCTTTTGGAACAGATAATAGAAAAATGAAATAACAAGTATGTTTATTTACCAGTCCCTCTGTGAGCCTCTGATTTATGCTGATAATAGGGTTTTAGGAAAAGGAAGCAGGGAAAACACGTTTTCAAACTGTTAAAAGCTATTTTTCAAATGTATTGCTTATTTTTTGTTATTTAAGATTGCCTTCAAATTACACACAGTAGATAAAATTTGTTGAGCAGACTAGTTTTATTTAGACTGGTTATATTTTAGGGGCTATAAGGTGTTTTGTTTATTTGTAAAACTATTATTTTTTTAAACATAGAACACAGTTTGTGGTTGTTTATTTGTTGAAAAACTGGATTATTTGTGCAATGGAGTTTTCTGTAGTCTCAGTTTCTGATTGCACCTCTGTGGTGTGGTTCAATGTGTTCCTCTTTTCCTCATATATTCTATGCTTTGGTAGTATATGAGATTCAGGTTAAATTTTTTGGCAAGGTTTTTTCAAAGATTTTTATGTTTTATGTTCTTCCATCAGGAGGTACATAATATTTGATTGTTCTCTGTGTGTAGTGTTAGCAGCTGTTGATAATCAATGGTAAGCTCCATTCATTTATTGTAAATGAATTCTATTCAATTCAGCTATTTTTCCTTTGTTTTTATCCAAAATACTCGAAAAATAACTTCCTCTCATCTACTATTTAGTTACTCTGTAGCAGAGTATGTGTAGGAAAGGTAGAATAAATGCCTGATTACTTTCCCTTTATTTACCAGTTTTCCTAAATGATATATTGCTTTATCAACATTGTCTAACAGTGACCTATAAGGGCTATTTTATTGGGGGAAGGGGTGTGTAAATAGGAACTTGTGTACTTAAATATATTTGATGTGTTTCAATCTATTGCAGTTATCTTTGTTCTCAAATTGTCCCAATTTTGTCTTGTCTTTTTTCTGAACATTCTATTCTTTCTTAGTTATCAGTTTTTCACTAGCAGCAGACAGAAAGCAGCTCAAGCTTTCTGAATGTGTTTTTAAACCCAGGTATTTCCTCAGAGAGATTCTTATTCTGTGTCTTAGTTTTATAAAATATTGAGTTGCTTCTTTGATCATCTAGTTAAATCTGACATCTTTTTAAACATTTCTTTTATTTCTTTTGAATTATTTTAAAACTCTGTAAACCATTTTTCTGTCACTTGATATGTTCTGTTCTGTATGCTGCTGCTGCTAAGTTGCTTCAAGTCGTGTGCGACCCCATAGACAGGAGCCCACCAGGCTCCCCCATCCCTGGGATTCTCCAGGCAAGAACACTGGAGTGGGTTGCCATTTTCTTCTCCAATGCATGCATGCATGCTAAGTCGCTTCAGTCGTGTCCGACTCTGAGATCCCATGTACAACAGCCCATCAGGCTCCTCCGTCCCTGGGATTCTCCAGGCAAGAATGGGTTGCGATTTCCTCCAGGCAAGAGTACGTTGTGATTTCCTTCTGTATAGAAAGCGACATTCCCCAAAGAACACGGAAAATGACCCAGTTCTAAACAAGAGAGCATAAATCCAAGCATTTCATTAAAATCTTGCACTTAAGGTCCTCATCCACTTAAGTGTATGTACTGAGCCCCAGCAGTTCAGTGGTAGAGTCTGTCTGTAATGCAGGAGACACAGAAGACATGGGTTCAATCCCTGGGTCGGGAAGATCCCCTGGAGGAGGGCATGGCAACCCACTCCAGTATGCTTGCCTAGATAATCCCGTGGACAGAGGAGCCTGGCAGGCTAAAGTCCACACGGTTGCAGAGTTGGACATGACTGAATGGACTTAGCACACACACAAAGTCCCTTTCAATACATGATGTCAATCTCATTCTTGTTTTCTTGAAGAAGACTGACTCGAGAGTTTTTTAATATTATTATTGTCTTTGCTAATCTTAAATTTTACTATAATATTTCTAGATATAGGGTTTTCCTTACTGATCATCTGTGGCATTGTCTGAGCTCTTTAACGTTCAGTCTTTCATCTTTCGTTTTGTGGAATTTATCACCATTCACTTCAAATATTTCCTCTCCTCAATTTGGTTTTTCCTTCACTTCACAGGCTCTTTTATTCAGATACCGGCACTGCTACACTTCATTCACTTACCTTTATCCTCCGCTCCTTCTATTTGATCTTGTTCATGAAGTTCTGCTTTCAGAATATCCCTCACTATTAGTTTCATGGAGCCAGAATATCTGTGTTCATATCCTGGCTCCACCTCAGGGAATTTACTTAACCTCTTTACGCCTCGATTTCTTCATCTGTCAAGTAGGGGTGATACTACTTCCTAACTCCCAGAGTTGCTGTGGAAATTAACTGTGTTAGCATGAAAGAGCATTGCTCTGTATGTATTATTACAAAGTAAATAATATACACATTCTGTTATTGTTATTATTAATTCTTCTTTATTATATTTTCATACCTGTCATTTCTACTTACCCCTTTTTGACCTCTTGTATCCACATCATATTATTTGTGTCTGCATGAGGATATTTGTTGCTCGTTTTAAATTCATGGTGCATCTGTAACAATAATTCTACTTTCAAAATTCATGAGGCATGTGTTCTTCAGTTTTGTTGTTTTTCTGTTTAGTTGTACATTTTCCGGAAGAGCCAATGCCCAGGCCTGGTTTTTCTTCCTGGTGACTTTAAGATAATAGAGAAAATGGTCCTCGAAGGGGAGAGCCCTGGGTATACTGCAGCAGCAACCCACAGCCCTGCTTCCTGCCATCACACTGGCAAACACCACTGGTCAGGAATTTGCTCTTAAAAGTCTTATTGAGATGCTGCTGTGCTGGAAAGAAAGACTCCAAGAATGTGACGCAGGGGGTCCTACAGTTTGGAGTGAGCATGGGTGCAGGTATAAGTGGTCAGCACCTGTTTTCATCGATGCCTCACCACACCCTGCCCCAGCAGGGCTTCTGGGTCACCCTGAAATTATCCTGAGACACCAGCTGGCCTGGCTACTGCTTCAGTGATGATACACCCAAGGCCATGGTGGGGAGAAGCCAGGTTAGAATTTAAAACTCTGGTCTGGCATCCTTGGCCCCTTGGGAGGTTCTTTCCCAGGCTGAGGCCTCCTTCTGGCAGTCCCCTTACTCACAGCAGCCTTTGAGTCCTCGTATCTATACTAGGTTTCTCATGATCTTTATGCTGGACCCTCAGATCCTTGCTTAGCTCTCACTTCTGATTTGGGGAGATTGAACCAGAAGCCTATGCTGATGGCCTCCTTATAGGAGCCAGGAGTCGCCTCTTCACAGAAAATTTCTAGGCTTTTTTCTCTTTGATTTCAAAGATAAACTTGATGGTAAAACATTATGAGTTTCTTGAAAGACCCTATTCACTCTTAAGGGCACCTTTGACCTGGGCTCTTTGAAATAAGGATTCATGGAAAGAAGACCACACACTCCCTACCCCCACCCCAGAGAAGATACTATTTTTTTCCTCTTTCATTTGATTTGCTTTGCTTTGCTTCTGCTTCTCCTTCTTCTCCCCCTCCTTTCCCTCCTTCTCCATTTCTTCCACAGAACTTTGCACATAATGACCTCTTGAGAAATCCGTGCTGACTGGACTAGCCTCTATATCTAAGCCCTGTCATGCAATGTTTTCAAATGAACTGATGAGACCATCGGTAACAAAAAGAGCCTGCCTTTCTTTTCTTAATTTTCAGTCTGAGTAACAGAAAATTCTAATGAAGGGTGTGTGCAAGTATATAACAAATTCTTCATGTGATTAGTCAAGCTACCTGACTTCAAACAGGTTTTTATTTTTGTCTGTATTACTGGTAAACTGCATGGCCTACTTCTGCTTGGCTCAGATCAAGTTTGATCAATGTGTTTGGCATGTAAATGAGCAAATTCCTAGATAAATCAACCTGTTTGGGCGAAACAAATGAATCTATTATGACACGAGCCAAGTAGAAACTTCCCCCGCAACTTGCCCATGAATATGACCCACGTTCAATGTCTGCAGCTTTCGCCTGCCACCTCAGGGAGCAGAGCTGTTACCTGGCTCGCCGCACGTTCAAAGGCACGCTGCCTGTGTCACCATGGCGCTTTGACCCAGAATTGAGTGATGGGCAGATTAAGGTTAGCTGGAGAGCATTGGATCTTAATCTCAAAACCGCCTCTGGTTTCGGTGCAACAGTTGAGAACTCAAGAAGGAAAATAGAAAAGTTCTCTTACCTAGCATGTGAGACACAGATGATTAATTATGCTTTAATTTTTAACAGTGCTCTTTTGAAGGTACCTACATAAGCTCATGGAAGTAGGACTTTCTGCCATATGTGTGTTGCTTTCAACTCTCCTGAAAATACAGTCTCTCACTTGGTGTTTGATAGGGAATTACTGTATCTTGTTTTTCCGTGATGAATGGGTACCTGTATAACAAGAAAATTTGTGGGTCTTCATGAGTCACACACGACCTGAGAAATTCTATGCTCAGTTATGGTATTTCAGATGATCACTGGGAGTCAAAGTATATTTGTGGATTGCAGCAGGGCTTATTTTAGAGGCAGCACTGAGGAGCAAAAAACATAGTCTTAAGAATTAGACAGACGTCACTTTGAGCCCTGGCTCTGTCACCAAGTTAAAGCTCCAGATATGTAACTTAATCTTCCTGTGCCTAAGTTTCCTCATCTGCCTATAATGATATATAAATGAGATGATATATGGAGAGTCGCCTGATACAGAAGAGATGTTTAAATGAGCCATCAAAGCTGTAACATTCACCTAATAAGCATGTATTTATTCACATTGTGTGTTAATTTCCAAGAAAGGATAAAACACAAATGTTTTCTGTCTTTCAAACGTGTATATCTCAATATATAGAAAATTTATGTTACATATATACATACTAGATTCATGCATATGAATAAATATGTCTGCATAATTGTGGTCATTTCACATGCTAGCAAGGCAATGCTCAAAATCTTTCAAGTTAGGCTTCAACGGTATGTGAACTGAGAACTTTCAGATGTATAAGCTGGGAGAGTGAAAAAGTTGGCTTAAAGCTCAACATTCAGAAAACTAAAATCATGGCATCTGGTCCCATCACTTCATGGCAAATAGATGGGAAAACAGTGGAAACAGTGAGAGACTATTTTTGGGGACTCCAAAATCACTGCAGATGGTGATTGCAGCCATGAAATTAAAAGACACTTACTCCTTGGAAGGGAAGTTATGACCAACCTAGATTGCATATTAAAAAGCAGAGATATTACTTTGCCAACAAAGGTCTGTCTAGTCAAGGCTATGGTTTTCCAGTGGTCATGTATGGATGTGAGGGTTGGACTGTGAAGAAAGCTGAGCGCCGAATAATTGATACTTTTAAACTGTGGTGTTGGAGAAGACTCTTGAGAGTCCCTTGGATTACAAGGCGATCCAACCAGTCCATCTTAAAGGAGATCAGCCCTGGGTGTTCACTGGAAGGACTGATGTTGAAGCTAAAACTCCAATACTTTGGCCACCTGATGTGAAGAGCTGACTCATTGGGAAAGACCCTGATGCTGGGAAAGATTGAGGACAGGAGGAGAAGGGGATGACAGAGGATGAGATGGTTGGATGGCATCACCGACTCAATGGACATGGGTTTGGGTGGACTTCGGGAGTTGGTGATGGACGGGGAGGCCTGGCGTGCTGAGATTCATGGGGTCGCAAAGAGTCGGACACGACTGAGTGACTGAACTGAACTGAACTGAGAAAAGGGAGAGGAACCAGAGATCAAATTGCCAACATCCAGTGGATCAAGGGAAAAGCAAGGGAATTCCAGAAAAATATCTATTTATGCTTCATTGACTACTCTAAAGGCTTTGATTGTGTGGATCACAGCAAACTGTAGAAAATTCTTAAAGATATGGGAATATTAGAACACCTTGCCTGCCTCCTGAGAAACCTGTGTGCAGATCAAGAAGCAACAGTTCAAACCAGACATGGAACAACTGATTCAAAATTGGAAAAGGAATACTTCAAGCCTGTATATTGTCACCATGCTTATTTAACTTATATGCAGAGTACATCATGAGAAATGCTGGGCTGGATGACTCACAAGCTGGAATCAAGATTGCTGGGAGAAATGTTAATAACCTCAGAAATGCAGATGACACCACCCTTATGGCAGAAAGTGAAAAGGAACTAAAGAGCCTCTTGATGAAGTTGAAAGAGGAGAGTAAAAAAGCTGGCTTAAAGCTCAGCATTCAAAAAGCTAAGATAATGGCATCTGGTCCCATCACTTCATGCAGATAGATGGGGAAATAATGGAAACAGTGACAGACTTTATTTTCTTGGGCTCCAAAATCATTCTGGATTGTGACTGCAGCCATGAATTAAATGACATTTATTCCTTGGAAGAAAAGCTATGACAAACCTAGGGCAGAGACATCACTTTGCCAACAAATGTCCGTATAGTCAAAGCTATATTTTTTTCCAGTAGTCATGTATAGATGTGAGAGTTGAACCATAAAGAAGGCTGAGTGCCAAAGAATTGGTGCTTTTGAACTGTGATGTTGGAGAAGACTCTTGAGAGTCCCTTGGACTGCATGGAGATCAAACCAGTCAATCCTAAAGGAAATCAATCCTGAATATTCATTAGAAGGAGTGATGCTGAAGCTGAAACTCCAATATTTGGCCACCTGATGTGCAGAATGGACTCATTGGAAAAGACCCTGATGCTGGGAAAGATTGAGGCCAGGAGGAGAAGGGGACAACAGAAGAGGAGATGGCATCATTGATTCAATGGACATGAATTTGAGTAAACTCTGGGACATAGTGAAGGACAGGGAAGCCTTGCATGCTGCAGCGCATGGGGTCACAAAGAGTCAGACACAACTGAATGACTAAACAAAAACAACCTCCCACATAACTGTGAAGATTAGACATTAAAGAATCAACAGAACATAATAAAATAATTCACAAACATCAGGTAGAGTTCATTAAAAGAACATAAGAATGGTGAAAATTGAGAATTCTACAAATGCAATTCTCTGTATTAATATGTGAAAAGCATCTGATCTGTGGTGGGTTTGTAATGTGCCAACTGTCTAGGCTGAATCAAGTTCCTTCCTTTAATCACAGAATAAGTCAGTTGAAGTGATGAAAATGCTGACAACTATGAACAATTTGTGTATATATAAGCAATGACAACTCCTTAAACTGAATAAAAGCAGTCATAAAATATTATCGATTTTAAGACATATTCTGATTTCAGAGGTTTTAAAATGTCAAAAAGATGTGCACCTAACAACCAATGAAATATGGCATTTCAAGTTGTTGAGGAAAAGATGGAATTATTCTTTACAATTAGTATTTTTGACAAAATAAAAACATACACAAATCATAAAGCAAATGACAAATTTTAACAGTTATTTTTAAAACATGATGGGGGAAAAGCATGACAAAGGGTTAATTACCTTACTATACAAAAATTCTTATAAATTAATAAGAAAATGATCAACAGTTAAGAAAAATTGGCATAAGCAGACCGAACTCTGCAAGAGAGATATATAGACAGTAAATCAGTGACAGTGTACCCAGCTTCACTCTTAATTTGAAGTGCAAATTAAAGCAAAATACTATTCACACTTATCAGATTGGTGAAAGTTTTAAATTAAAACTTGATAACACCCAGTGTTGCTAAGAGTAAAGGGAAAATAAACACATGTATATATTATTATTGGTGTAAGCACAAAGGGCACATCTTTTTTTGAGATAAATTGTCATCATATATAAATTCAAAATTTTGTTCCTGGCTTTATAGAAATTATGTCAGTGATTTGTAAAGTTCTCTAAAACAGAGTATTCTGCACACAAATTTATCAACCATGTGATTTGTAATCAAACTAATTTAGATAAAGTCTAGGCCCTAAGATTTGATGTAGAGAAGGAAGGAGGTTGGACTACTGGTAACCCTAAGTCTATATCTTCAGGGTTATATTTACTGTCTGCTCACAACTCTGTGTAAGTATCTGTATGCGTGGTTCTGCAAGTCACGAGGAAAATGCCTGTAATGCTGCTTGGGGCTGGGCAGACCGTGGGCGGCTCTCATTTCTGGCTCTTACTTGCCATGGGACTTGGGTAAGACGTTTACATTAAGACTCAGAAAACAGGTAGAACAATATCTACTTCCAAGAATTGTGATGAGGAAGGAACGAGATACTTATATAAAGCTTTAATGATGTCACCTAACACATAGTCTACTTAATAAATACTATTATTTTTATTAAATTTATATTATAGACATATTATTTGTAATTACTATTTAATATATAATAATTATTATGTAATATATAATAATTGGTGGCTCAGGCAGTGAAGAATCCTCCTGCAATGCCAGAGACCTGGGTTCGATCCCTGGATTGGGAAGATCCCCTGGAAGAGGACATGGCACCCACTCTAGTATTCTTGGCTGGAGAATCCCCATGGACAGAGGAGCCTGGCGGGCTACAGTCCCTGGGGTCACACAGAATCAGACACGACTGGGCGACTAAGCACAGCACAGCACAGCTATATGTAATAATTATTATTATGTATTATTATATCTAATAATAATAATAGTTATTTTATTATAAGCTCACAATCTTGGCTGCTTATCCACCTTGTTTTTTATTTTTGCTTTGTTTTTTAATTTTTACAATGCTGTGTTAGTTTCTGCCATATAACAACGTGAATCAGCCGTAAGTATACACACATCCCCTCCTTCCCAAGTCTTCCTCCCCTCCCCCATTCCACCCCCCAGGTCCTCACAGAGCTCCCGACTGGGCTCCCTGTGCTACACAGCAGTTTCTCACCAGTTATCCAATTTATATCTGATAGTGTATATATATATTTCTCCGTCATCCCACTCTCTCCCTCCCCCACTGCGTGCCCAAGTCCATTCTCTATGTCTGTGTCTCCATTCCTTCCCTGCAAATAGGTCCATCAGTACCATTTTTCTACATTTCATATATATGCATTAAAACACTATATTGTTTTTCTCTTTCTGACTTACTGCTATTGACCCATTTAAAAATGCTGTCTTGTGCTTCCTTTAATATGGTTCTGGGAAAAAAGGAAGCCTTTTGGGTTCAGCAGTTACTCTGAATGCCTTTCTTTTTGTAGACATCCATGTGCTGCTTGCCATTTTTGTTTTAATCCTTGTTGTAAAGTTCTCACCTCACATCTTTGGTCAACGCTCACGTACTGCTTCAGATGCCTCCTTTGTCTTAAGATGACTTCAGTTTGGGACGGTCACGTGCAAAAATATCCTACATTTCATAATGGTTCCACTTCTCTGTAGAAGCCACATTGGCTGAAGGGACAGCAAAACCCAAACAATGTCCGAAGTTGCTGGCTAGAATCTGTGGTTGGAACTCTAGTTGCATCTATTCATAGCAGTCCCACGATGACATTGCATTTGTGTTTGGGAGACTCTCTGAGGAAAAGCTACTTAATACTCTTCCAGAGCTGAAAACATTCCAGGTGAAAATCAGCTACAGTGAAATATATATGTATATATATTTTGGGTTTTTTTAATTTATATGTAATACATATATATATTTGTTAATCAAATATATCTTCCTTTAAAATCAGAGAATCTGACACACTTGAGCCAGATATGGAGACTTGAGTTGATTGAATAAAGATCTTAGCTGGAACCAAGTAGTAAGACGTGACGGGAAGCTTACCCCTGCAATGTGATCGTGTCAGTTGACACATGCACCTGTTCTGTTACAGGAGAGAGTGACAACTAAACTATAAACACATGCATTGGGTTAATTGTATGAAGTTGTCTTAACCATGGAACATATTTTAGCTCTCAAGCAGAAAGAAAAAGTTAATTATTGCTGAGTGTTAATAATCCCCAAACTGCTCTGGAAGCATTGGTATTAATATATCTAAATTGAGAAGACAAGGATCAGAAGGGGATGGTGAGCATCAGAAAGTGAGGGGTCAGGAGGGCAAGTGGCGTGGTGTGGCATGCGCGCTCAGTCGTGTCCGATACTTTGAGAACCCGTGGACTGTCGCCCGCCAGGCTCCTCTGTCCATGGGATTTTCCAGGCAAGGATACTGGAGCGGGTTGCCATTTCCTTCTCCAGGCAATCTTACCCACCCAGGAATCCCACCCTCCTCTTGTCTCGCGCCTGCATTGGCAGGGGGATTCTTGACCAGCTGAGCCACCAGGGAAGGCCCCCAGGAGGGCACATCCAGCTCTAAATTGTCGAGATATTTGAGTCCCATAACTCACCTCTTTTGTTTTGAGAGTATGTATCTGGAGATGCTCTTGGCTGCAAATAATAGAAATCTCACACTGTTCTAAATGTGAAGGAAAGGTATTATTCCACGGAACAGGAAGTCTAAATGTAGGACAGGCTCTAGATGCAGCAGAACGAAGACTCTGGCTCTGTTGGTCGTTGCCCTGCCCTGCGCATCTAGCTTTGTGCTCAGGTGGTTTCCACGGCTACTGCAAGAGGATGGAAAGGGAGGGGAGGGGAGGAGTACCGGAGAGAAGGGAGGACTTTCCAGCAGTCTCACTCAGCTAGCAGCGCGCAGGCGCCCACTGTCGCACAGAACATTATTTCCATGGATATGTTACCTGCTGATTGGCTTACACGTCATCCCTGAGTCAATTACATGGCAAGAGGATGGAATTAATGTTGTTGGCTTAGACCAGATGGAGACTTCAAAACTCCCAATTTGAGGATGGGGTCAGATTCTCCTTTATCACACAAGCGGCACATGAACAGTTTGGACCTCTGTCAGGAAGAATATGTCGGGGGCCAGATAGGAATGTATGCCTGGCAGGCAGCTAGCAGATTATACTACATACACTAATTGAGCAACCTTCTCAGCAGGAATCAAAAGTTTAGAATTCCCTGTCCTTAGGGCATAAAAGACTGATCAATTTGCCAGTTATATTTCTCACAAGTTAATATGTTGACATCTGGGCTTCTATAATTATCTCTCCAGATCGTCAGGGGACTAAACCATTCTTTTTCTTTCTTTCTGTTTTCTGACTGTGCTGTGTCTTCTTTGCAGTGCATGGGCTTTCTCTAGTTGTGGCTCATAGGTTCCTCTTGTTGTGCATGCGGGCTTTTAGAAAGTGAGGGCCTCAGTAGTTGTGGTGCGCAGGCTTAGTTGCCCTGCAGCATATGTGACCTCAGTTCTCCTACCAGGGATTGAACCCGTGTCCGCCTGCTTTGGAAGGCAGATTCTTAACCACTGGACCACCAAGGAAGTTCCAGGACTAAAACATTTTTGATGTGTTAACAAAACAGGTGTCTGTGCCTGCATTTCTGAGGACCAACCATGCACCACAGAATATAGTGATTTCACCAAGGTAACACTACCCTATGGGTCTTTAGTTGACATTCATTGATGACCTTCTTGTCACATTTTATCATTCATATTTTATATTTTGTCAACTTTCAGTATATAATTGTTCTAAACACATCAGTGGGAGCATTCTGAGTCTGGGTTATAGCCTCAATCCAGTGCAAATGTAAATCCAAATGATTTCCTTTCCTCTTCATTTATTATGTTCTTTTAATTCTCCCATGTTTATGTAGATATATACATTTATTTGGGCTTCTCTGGTGGCTCAGACGGTAAAGAATCTGCCTGCAATGCGGGAGACCCCGATTCAATTCCTGCATCAGGAAGATCTCCTAGAGAAGGGATAGGCTACCCACTCCTGTTCTCTTGGACTTCCCTGGCAGCTCAGGTGGTAAAGAACCTGCCTACAATGCAGGAGATCTGGGTTTAATCCCTGGGTTGGGAAGATCCTCTGGAGGAAGGTATGGCACCCACTCCAGTATTCTTGCCTGGAGAGTCCTCGTGGACAGAGGAACCTGGTGGGCTACAGTCCATGGGGTCACAAAGAGTCAGACATGACTGAGCGACTAAGCACAGCACATACATTTATTTTAACGTGCAACATTTTTTTTTGTTTATTATCTGTCAGTTCCACTAGACTAAGAGGAATGAGGATAAAGGCTTTGTCTGTTTTATTCACTGCTTATTTATTCAGGCCTTACTGGAGGCCCTGCCAGGCACATAGTCGGCCTTCAGTAAATTCCAAGCAGTCCTTTCTTTGCACAGCCAGTGTGATAATGTAAAGTGCTGTGTACAGCATTCTTAATAACCAATGGAAAAAGTTACAATTGTTCTGTCATCATTAAAAATTTTTGTCAAAACATTAAAAACTCTAATGTCAGTTATAAACACATCATCATCATCATCACATCATGTAGTCACTCAGTCGTGTCTGACTGCGATCTCATGGTCAGCTAGGCTCCTCTGTCCTTGGGATTCTTCAGGCAAGAATACTGGAGTGGGTTGCCAGTTCTTTCTCCAGGGGATCTTCTCAACCCAAGGATCAAACACAGATCTCCCACATTGCAGGCAGATTCTTTACCATCTGAGCCACCAGGGAAACCCTGTAAATCCACAGCAAAATGAAGAAAGAGTGAAACTATGTATTTAGTAGACTGTAGTTTAAAAATTAAAAACATTGGAAAAAATAAAGTGTTTTACATCTTTGAAAGCTTGTATTGAGTGGTTTGCTTCTATTTGCCTATTCTCTGTTCCATTAGTTTCTATTTCTGCATTCAGTATTTTCACCCTGTGCTTTCTTTCGTTTTATACTGTTCTTTCCTAGTTTTTTGAGTTGCAATTTAAAAAAATTGGGGGGGTATAGTTAATTTACAATGTTTTTATCTTCAGATGTACAACAAAGTGAATCAACTATACATACATGTATATGCACTCTTTTTTAGGATTTTCCCCATGTAGACCATTACAGGGTATTGAGCAGAGTTTCAGTGCCATGCAGGAGGTCCTTACTAGTTATCTATTTTATACATGTCAATACTGTAGCACAGTGCATGCGAGCTCAGTCACATCTGACCCTTTGCAACCCCGTGGACCCATCAAGCTACTCTGTCCATGGACTTTTCTAGGCAAGAATACTGGAGTGTGTTGCCATTTCCTCTTTCGGGGTATCTTCCCGATCCAGGGATCAAACCCTAGTCTCTTGCGTCTCTTGCGTTGGCAGGTGGATTCTTTACCACTGTGCCACCTGGAAAGCCCATATGTCAGTCCTAGTCTCCCAATCTATCCCTCAGAAGGTTTATATTTTTCTTTTAGTGGGTACTTTTGTACTTATACCTTTTCAGATGTTCTTGGTCTCATTTTGTTAATTAACATTTTATTATCTGACTCATCAACGATTTTCATTTTTAAGTACCTTTTAAAACCCAGCTAATAAAAACTAACAATTAGTTTTTCTATTTTCATTTCCCTCTCTTTCCTTACCCCTCCCTTTTTAAAAGTCATTATTTCTACTCTGTTATAATACATAATATTTATGTTCATGGGTGTTATGCTCACCCCCACCTTTGTCTAAGTCTTATGCGTACATTTACAGACTATTAAATGCTTACTTTCAGTCCTTTTATTCAAGTTCCTCCAGCCATCACATGGTTGGATGAAGTTCATTCTCTAGTAAAATTTTCAAGAAGGACTTTTTGATGAAGAATTCTCTATATCTGTATAGCTTGAAGCTGGTTTTCTATGGCCTTGATATTTGAACAGTTAGATTGAATATAAAATCTTTGATTCACACTTTCTTTGCCTGAGTGCTTTAAAAATGTTCCTCATTTGTTATCTTGTTTTGCTATTGATTTTGAAAAGTTTGATGCTACCCCAATTCTTTTGCCTCTTCATACATAGTAGTTTACCTGGAGACCTTGAGAATTTTACTTTATCTTTGAATCTTATGATTTTACTAGGAATGACTCAGAGTTGGAGCTTCCCAAGCGGCTGGCTCAGTCGTAAAGAATCTGCCTGCATTGTAGGAGACCCGAGTTTGATCCCTGGGTCAGGAAGATCCCCTGGAGGAGGGCATGGCAACCCACTCCAGTATTCTTGCTTGGAGGGTCCCATGGACAGAGGAGCCTGGTGGACTACAGTCCATAGAGTCACAGAGTCAGACACAGCTGAAGCAACTTAGGACACACCCATGCATGTCTCAGAATTGATCATCCCGGGTTCATTTTCTCAGGTACCCATCAAGCCCTTTCTATGTATTCAGCTCTTTTTGTGTTTCTGGAAAGCTTTCTTTTCTTTATTTTTAATAGGAAGGCTTTCTTGAATGATAGCTAAAATACTAGCTCTTTTCCATTATTTTGTTTTCTTCTTCAGGAACTCTGATAGCACTAATACTATACATTTTCTGCTTGCCTTCTAGTTCTAGTTCTTTACTTTTTCTTTGATCCCTTTTACAGAGAAGTTTGCCTTTTGCAAAATAGCATAGTAAAAATAATAGACACAGAAAAAAATAAGATAAAAATATCAGCACAATTAAAAGACATTTTAAATTCCTGAAAATAAAAACTATGATAAACTTCAAAGCAAAACACACAAAAATGAAGATAGAGACATTTTATGATATTGCTGACTTGTAGTCTTCAAAAATATCTTGGTCATGAACCTCCAAGGAAGGCTGAGGAGCTGGTCCAGATTAAAGGAGACAAAAGAAACATGAGAACAGAAATCATTAAAATATGTGGATGAACCTCTGATGCATATGGCTTAAGTACAAGCCAGCCTGAAAAGGCTAAATACTGGATGGGAGAGAGGGATGAATAGGTGAAACAGAGAGGATTTTTAGGGAGTGGATATGTTCTACATAATATTATTGTGGTAGATACTTGTCAAAACCCATAGACTATACAACACAAAAAGTAAACCCTAATATAAACCATGGCTTTTAATTAATAGTATCCATTTTCATTCCATTTTCGTTCATCAGTGCAGCAAATGCCCCACACTAATGCAGGATGTTAATCACAGAGGATGCTGTGGAGGAGAGGAGGGAGGAGAGGGCACGTGGGAACTGTCTGCACCTCCCACTCATTTTTTTAATTAATTAATTAATTTATTTTACTTTACAACATTGTATTGGTTTTGCCATACATTGACTTGAATTTGCCATGGGAGTACATGCGTTCCACGCCCTGAACCCCCCTCCCACCTCCCTCCCTATCCCATCCCTCTGGGTCATCCCAGTGTACCAGCCCTGAGCACCCTGTATCATGCATCAAACCTGGACTGGTGATTCATTTCACATATGATAATACACCTGTTTCAGTGCCATTCTCCCATATCATCCCACCCTCACCCTCTCCCACAGAGTCCAAAAGAATGTTCAATACATCTGTGTCTCTCTTGCTGTCTTGCATACAGGGTTATCATTACCATCTTTCTAAATTCCATATATATGTGTTAGTATACTGTATTGGTGTTTTTCTTTCTGGCTTACTTCACCCTGTATAATAGACTCCAGTTTCATCCAGCTCATTAGAACGATTCAAATGTATTCTTTTTAATGGCTGAGTAATATTCCATTGTGTATACGTGCCACAGCTTTCTTATCCATTCGTCTGCTGAAGGACATCTAGGTTGCTTCCATGTCCTGGCTATCATAAATAGTGCTGCGATGAACATTGAGGTACAAATATCTCTTTCAATTCTGGTTTCCTTGGTGTGTATGCCCAGCAGCAGGATTGCTGGGTCATATAGCAGTTCTATTTTCAGTTTTTTAAGGAATCTCCACACTGTTCTCCATAGCCGCTGTACTAGTTTGCATTCCCACCAACAGTGTAAGAGGGCTCCCTTTTCTCTACACCCTCTCCAGCATTTATTGCTTGGAGACTTTTGGATAGCAGCCATCCTGACTGGTGTGTAATGGTACCTCATTGTGGTTTTGATTTGCATTTCTCTGATAATGAGTGATGTTGAACATCTTTTCATGTGTTTGTTAGCTATCTGTATGTCTTCTTTGGAGAAATGTCTGTTTAGTTCTTTGGTCCACTTTTTGATTGGGTCTTTTATTTTTCTGGAATTGAGCTGCAGGAGTTGCTTATGTATTTTTAAGATTAATCCTTTGTCTGTTGCTTCGTTTGCTATTATTTTCTCCCATTCTGAAGGCTGTCTTTTCACCTTGCTTATAGTTTCCTTTGTTGTGCAGAAGCTTTTAATTTGTATGGAAATACAAAAAACCTCGAATAGCCAACGCAATCTTGAGAAAAGAATGAAACTGGAAGAATCAACCCGCTTGACTGCAATCTCTATCACAAAGCCACAGTCATCAAGACAGTGTGGTACTGGCACAAAGACAGAAATATAGATCAACAGAACAAAATAGAAAGCCCAGAGATAAATCCACGCACCTATGGACACCTTATCTTTGACAAAGGAGGCAAGAATATACAATGGAGAAAAGACAATCTCTTTAACAAGTGGTGTTGGGAAAACTGGTCAACCACTTGTAAAAGAATGAAACTAGAACACTCTCTAACACCATACACAAAAATAAACTCAAAATGGATTAAAGATCTTAATGTAAGACCAGAAACTATAAAACTCCTAGAGGAAAACATAGAAAAACACTCTCTGACATAAACCACAGCAGGATCCTCTATGACCCACCTCCCAGAATATTGGAAATAAAAGCAAAAATTAACAAATGGGACCCAATTAAAATTAAAAGCTCCCACTCATTTTTATGTAAATTTAACACTGCCCTGGCGGTCCAATAGCTAGGACTTGGCGCTTTCACTGCCAAGTCCCAGGTTCAATCCCTTTTCAGGGAGCTGCTGCTGCTAAGTCGCTTCAGTCGTGACTGACTCTATGTGACCCCATATACGGCAGCCCACCAGGCTCCCCCGTCCCTGGGATTCTCCAGGCAAGAACAGTGGAGTGGGTTGCCATTTCCTTCTCCAATGCATGAAAGTGAAAAGTGAAAGTGACGTCGCTCAGTTGTGTCTGACTCTTCGCGACCCCATGGACTGCAGCCTACCAGGCTCCTCCATCCATGGGCTTTGCCAAGAGTACTGGACTGGGTTGCCATTGCCTTCTCCGTTTTCAGGGAACTAAGATACTGCAAATGTGTTTGTTGTGTGACCTAAATAAATAAATAAAATGGCTCTAAAAATAAAAGTCTATTAATTAAACACATACAGACACACAAACACACATGGCAACCAAATGCTACACATGATTCTGAACTGGGAAAACCAATTTTTCCCCTTTATGTAAAAGACATTCCTGGGACAGTTAGTTAAATATGAATAAGGACTTTAGCTTACATAACATTATGTCGATATACATCTCCTGATTTTGATCATTGTACTGTTAGTTGTGTAAGAGCATGTCCTTGTTTTTAGGAAATACACAATTAGGATTACAAGGGTATCGTGTATAACTCACACAGCTCAGAAAGAGACGATATGATAGATGAATGGATGGATGGATGGAGCAAATGTGGTAAAACATTAACAATTAGGGAATCTTGGTAAAATACATATAGGAACTTTCTGTATTATTACTGAAAATTTTGAGTCAGCCCGTCTGAAATTATTTCAAAATAAAAAGTTGAGGAATGAAGGCAACTTTAGGGAAAATGATTTAAAGGAAGGATTGCTGATTTATGGAGACAAGATAAGAAAACACACAAACATCAGGGATAACTACACACTAAGCAACTCCAAAACACAACATGTGGTGAGTGGAGCCCAGAGGAAGCAGGTGTGGGTGAAGGTGCTGGCGGCCCCAGTGCCGCTTGTGGACACTGCTCGCCTTCAGCTGTCCTCAGGTGGTGGTGTTAAAGGGATGTGGATCAAAGCTCTCACGGATAGCATTTCCTTGGTACTAATTGCATATGGGCTAATCCAACTTAGAGAAACAGATATGGCGGAGAAGAGACTGTGTTTTTATTCCCAGTTCACAGATCCCAAACTGAGGCTTAGAAAAAATGAGAAACCTAGCTAAGGCCACACAGTGATAAGGTGTGAAGGCAATTGTGGAAAAGATGACAAGCTGTTCACAACAGACCCATGTCCTTCCCACAGGGCAGAGCTGCTCCTGGACAGTGCCTGCCTCTCCAGAAACCGCCTATGCTGGGTCCCTCCAGTTCTCCTGCATCCTGGCATCTCCTGCATCTCCCTTGGCAAACGTCTTCCAGACAGCCCTTCATCATTCTCTGCCTACTCTCTCCTTCCTAATCCACTGCCTGAACGGGGAGAACACGAGGCCCAGAGGGAGGGTGGGAGCCAGGATTCGGTAGGGTAGGGTCCCCAGTGACTGCCCAGAAAGCTGCCTAACCAGGAACACTGGACTGCAAAGTCAGCATCAAACAAGTTTTACTGTCACAAAGCCTCTGAGAAATGGAGATTTATCTGCAATTGCAGCTAAAACCCTGGTGGTGGTCCTCAAAGCTGTTTCAGGCCAACAAAGGACCATACTTTCAGCTACAATCCTATATTGTTCTTGACAACAAAAACCAATAAAGTTTATGGGTGGGCAGGCAGGGGACAGGGGATGATCTGGTTCACTTAGACAGGAAGGTTGTCTAGCAGCAGGCTTCACATTTCACTTACAGTCCTCCCTGGGGAAGGCTGACCGCCTGCATGTCCACATTCCCTGCCTCCTCTGTAAGGTAAGATGGAACCGTGGGCCCCTGAGAGTACATGAGAAATGACCCTCCTGCTCATATTTGATCCTGTGGTTCAAGTCTCACTCCTAGGACATCCCTGGTGGTACAGTGGATAGGAGCGTGCCTGGCAATGCAGGGGACACAGGTTTGATCCCTGGTGCAGAGGATTCCACAAGCCCCAGAGCAGCTAAGCCCATGGGCCACAACTACTGAACCCAGATCTAGAACTTGGAGAGCCGGACCACGAGAGCCCACCCACCCAGAGCCCCTTGATCAGCAGCAAGAGAAGCCACCACAATGAGAAGCCCCTGCTTGGAAACTAGAGAGTCCACTGCAGCAACCAAGACCCAGTGTAACCAAAAATAAACAAACAATAAAAACAATTCCTGTGATTGGTATGAAAACTAATAATAGTAACAAAACACAACAACCCTGACTCTTAGACTCCAGCTTTACAGCATTTTCCCTGGACATTCTGGGCAAAAAGCCATGAAGAAGATGCTCTGAGAAACCCAAGCTCCTGCTCACTGTCATTCGGCCCCCACAAGCAGTCATCCAAGTAATAACTGGTTGGCAGTTCCAGGATAATCACATTTCCTAAGCCATACTTATGAGCCATTCTCTACAAACCTGCCCTTTCAGATGCCATAACAAGGACTGTTCCAGAAGGGGAAAATAGAGGATGAGATGGTTGGATGGCATCACTGACTCAATGGACATGAGTTTGAGGGGCTCCAGGAGATGGTGAAGGACAGGGAAACCTGGCATGCTTCAGTCCGTGGGATCACAGAGCTGGAGACAGCCTAACGACTGAAGAGCAATAAGAAGACACTACCGTAATGTGTAACATAGAGAGCAAGTGGGAAGCGGCAGTATGGCACAGAAGACTCAGTCGGTGCTCTGTGAAGACCTAAACGGGTGAGGTTGGGGAGGTGGTGAGAGGGAAACTCAAGAGGGAGAGGATATATGTATACTTCTAGCTGATTCACCTTATTGTATAGCAGAAACCAACACAGCATAGTAAGGCAGTTATCCTCCAATTAAAAGAGAGAAGGAAATGGCAACCCACTCCAGTGTTCTTGCCTGGAGAATCCCATGGACAGAAGGGCTTGCTGGGCTACAGTCTATGGGGTTGCAAAGAGTCAGACACGACTAAGCAGCTAACACACACACACACACACACACACACACACACACACACGCAAAAGCTCTCCAGTTTTGTCCCAGTTACTGAGTTAAAAGTAAAATCCAAATATTGATAATGAGGGTTGCTGTAACATATCATTTCCAGCAAATCCATTTTCCCCACCGTTTTCTTATTCATCTGCATTATTTGCATTAACTCTCACATTTCAAGAATTGGAACTCATACAGAGTGCTGGGAAAGGCACCAGCCAGGAGTCAGATCTTCTGCCATTTGATCTTGTTTTTGCTCTAAACAGTCATGTGGCCTTAGCTGAATCACTAAAGCTGCAAATTCCTGATCTGAAAACCAAGACTGAATAAGTTCTCTCTAATATCAAGTGGCAAGGAAGATGAAACAGGAGATTCTGGTAAGTTGTAGAGCACACCATTTTGGCTTGGGGCAACACAAGGGCAAGCCTCTTTTGGTCACTGTGCCCATCATTGTTCATGGCATAATGCAGATTAGAAAACATTTGGCTAAATAAATAAAACAATTCATAAAGACTTCTCAGTTTATGATTATGCTCTAAACTTTTTTACTGTCTCGCTTCGGGGATTTTTTTTTTTTTTCTTTTTTTGGTCACACTGTGCGGCATTCAGGATCTTAATTCCCTGACCTGTGCCCCTTGCATTGGGAGCACAGTCTTGACCATTGGAAGGCCAGGAAAGTTCCCTAACTTTTATAAATGCCTGGTTTTTCTTTTCCTGGGACAGTATAGCATAGTAGGGAACCAGCTATCTAAATCTGTAGAACCCAGTGCAAAATGGAAATATAGGGTCCCATGTTCAAGAAGTATTTAAAAATTTAAGATGGCAACAGCAGAGCATTAAATTAAGAGTGGGGTGCCGGGTCACCACAGAGTCCCATGCACATAGAGCTGGTCCTGAGCTTAATTAAGAGAACTGACTCTGGAGCTACATTGCTCTATTTCAAATTCCAGCCCTCTTGCTTTTTTAGCTGATGATTGTGCTCAAGTTACTTAGCTACTCTCTGCCTCAGCTTCTTCATCTGCTAGAAAATAATCAAAACACCCACCTCATAAGGTTATTGTGAAATTAAATGAATTACTTCCATAAAATGTTCTCAATTGGCACATGGGGGCACTCAATAACGGGTAACAATGTTACCATTATTTCTATTTTTGTTCTGAGGCCTATGAGATGGGGCTTCTCAGGTGGCTCAGTGGTTAAGAATCCATCAACCAATGCAGGAAATGTAGAATAGATCCCTGGGTTGGGAAGATCCCCTGGAGGAGGAAATCGCAACACACTCTAGTATTCTTGCCTGGAGAATCCCATGGACACAGGAGCCTGGCGGGCAGCAGTCCATAGAGTCCACGACTTAGGCAACTGAGCACACATGAGCGCCTATGAGATGGGTGTTATCATCGCTCCCCTGGAGACCAGGGACCATAAAGTGTTTTGCTTATTAATGTGTCCCCGGGACCCAGCCCAGGAGCTGGTGCTTTTTTGTATTAAGCCACTGAAAATCTGTGGTTACTTTGTCATGGCAACCCACTTACCTCAGTACACTAGTGTTGGTATGTGAAATTGCAGCAAAGTTAATTCATTCTCTAAACTAATATGCCATTCTCTTTCCGACATTAAGAACTCAAGGTAAAAGGTTATGGAAAAAATGTATGTAAATCACTTAGGCAAGAAGAGTCTATGGTGACAGGCTTAACATTTCCGTGTACCCCGCCCTGGGAGATGGGAAGCATGCATGTCCGCACAGCCCCCCGCTGTGCCTGGCGCTGGGACTCTACACGCTTCAGTTTGCCTGAGATAGAGTGACTTCAGCCGAGACTTCCCTGTTCCCAGCAAACCTTCGCCCCCGTTGGTTAAGTAAATACATGAATCCTCCTTTTACTTCTGAGGAAACTAAAGTTTGGAAAGGCTCAGTAGCCTGCCTGAGTTCACACTGAGTCAACCCAGGATCTGACTTGGGTGTCTCAGGGTTTGTATCTTTTTATTCTATTATACAACCTCCCAGACACTTCTCTCCCTTCCGTTGCTTCCTCCACAGGCCGAAAGCTTGCTGAACTGTAGCTAAAGTGTAATTCAGGGCTTGGAGATAAGGCCAGTTTCTAGCCTTCTCTTCTCCACTTCCACCACATTCAGCTCCATCTGACTATTATCAGATGGAAAACTTAGATAACCACTTTGAAAGTGGTTTAAAAAAAAGAAAAAAGAAAGAACACTATGCATGGCTTGCTCTTGTTTGGAGACCTCGATTGTCAGAGTAATTCAATCTGACTGTTTGATAAAAGTGTTGAATCATTTTAAATAGCCACTTTCATGAAGATCCAAATCATAGTTTTGGGAAAAGCTGGCAGAATCCCAGTGGAATTTTCCACAAGAAAAAAAAAATCTTTTTACCCTTTGCCTATAGAATGCATGTTCTGGAAACCTCTCTGACTTATAATAGAGATGGCAACTCTCACAGCTTTGTCCATTAAGTTACAGATCGAGCATAATGATAGCTACTTCATATTTACAGAAGCTTGTGACACGTCTTACTAGTTTTTAAAAAACATTTATTGGCGTATAGTTGCTTCACAATGCCATTAGTCTCTGCTGTATAGCAAAGTGAACCAGCTGTATGTACACATACGTCCCCTCTTTTCTGGATTTCCTGCCCATTCAGGTCACCACAGAGCACTCAGTAGTTTCCTGTTGCTATCCTGTAGATGCTTATTAGCTATCTATTTTACATAGTATTTTACATAGTATCAATAGTGTATATATGTCAATCCCAATTTTTATTTTTTATTTTTTTCCCCACAGTATTTTATCTTATTTTATTTTTCCATTTATTTTTATTAGTTGGAGGCTAATTACTTTACAGTATTGTAGTGGGTTTTGTCATACATTGACATGAAATCAGCCATGGATTTACATGTATTCCCCATCCCGATCCCCCCTCCCACCTCCCTCTCCACCCTATCCCTTTGGGTCTTCCCAGTGCACCAGGCCCGAGCACTTGTCTCATGCATCCAACCTGGGCTGGTGATCTGTTTCACCCTAGATTATATATATGTTTTGATGCTGTTCTCTCAAAACATCCCACCCTCACCTTCTCCCACAGAGTCCAAAAGACTGTTCAATACATCTGTGTCTCTTTTTCTGTTTTGCATATAGGGTTATCGTTACCATCTTTCTAAATTCCATATATATGCGTTAGTATACTGTATTGGTGTTTATCTTTCTGGCTTACTTCACTCTGTATAATGGGCTCCAGTTTCATCTATCTCATTAGAACTGATTCAAATGAATTCTTTGTAACGGCTGAGTAATATTCCATTGTGTATATGTACCACAGCTTCCTTATCCATTCGTCTGCTGAAGGACATCTAGGTTGCTTCCATGTCCTGACTATTATAAACAGTGCTGCAATGAACATTGGGGTGCACGTGTCTCTTTCAATTCTGGTTTCCTCAGTGTGTATGCCCAGAAGTGGGATTGCTGGGTCATATGGCAGTTCTATTTCCAGCTTTTTAAGGAATCTCCACACTGTTCTCCATAGTGGCTGTACTAGTTTGCATTCCCACCAACAGTGTAAGAGGGTTCCCTTTTCTCCACACCCTCTCCAGCATTTATTGCTTGTAGACTTTTGGATAGCAGCCATCCTGACTGGTGTGTAATGGTACCTCATTGTGGTTTTGATTTGCATTTCTCTGATAATGAGTGATGTTGAACATCTTTTCATGTGTTTGTTAGCCATCTGTATGTCTTCTTTGGAGAAAGGTCTGTTTAGTTCTTTGGCCCATTTTTTGCTTGGGTCATTTATTTTTCTGGAATTGAGCTGCAGGAGTTGCTTGTATATTTTTGAGATTAATCCTTTGTCTGTTGCTTCGTTTGCTATTATTTTCTCCCAATCTGAGGGCTGTCTTTTCACCTTGCTTATAGTTTCCTTTGTTGTGCAAAAGCTTTTAAGTTTCATCAGGTCCCATTTGTTTATTTTTGCTTTTGTTTCCAATATTCTGGGAGGTGGGTCATAGAGGATCCTGCTATGATTTATGTCAGAGAGTGTTTTGCCTGTGTTCTCCTCTAGGAGTTTTATAGTTTCTGGTCTTACATTTAGATCTTTAATCCATTTTGAGTTTATTTTTGTGTATGGTGTTAGAGAGTGTTCTAGTTTCATTCTTTTACAAGTGGCTGACCAGTTTTCCCAGCACCACTTGTTATAGAGGTTGTCTTTTTTCCATTGTATATCCTTGCCTCCTTTGTCAAAGATAAGGTGTCCATAGGTGTGTGGATTTATCTCTGGGCTTTCTATTCTGTTCCATTGATCTATATTTCTGTCTTTGTGCCAGTACCATACTGTCTTGATGACTGTGGCTTTGTAGTAGAGCCTGAAGTCAGGCAGGTTGATTCCTCCAGTTCCATTCTTCTTTCTCAAGATTACTTTGGCTATTCAAGGTTTTTTGTATTTCCATACAAATTGTGAAATTATTTGTTCTAGTTCTGTGAAAAATACCGTTGGTAGCTTGATAGGGATTGCACTGAATCTATAGATTGCTTTGGGTAGAATAGCCATTTTGACAATATTGATTCTTCCAATCCATGAACATGGTATATTTCTCCATCTGTTTGTGTCCTCTTTGATTTCTTTCATCAGTGTTTTATAGTTTTCTATGTATAGGTCTTTTGTTTCTTTAGGTAGATATACTCCTAAGTATTTTATTCTTTTTGTTGCAATGGTGAATGGTATTGTTTCCTTAATTTCTCTTTCTGTTTTACCATTTTTTATAAGCAGAGAGACTATGGGAATATCTAGTTTTTTAATTTTACCAGTTTGATAAAATTTGACAGTATGACAAAATTAATCCTATTGCTGTGTAAGACTGCTTTCCGTGGAAAACCTGATGTAGGTAGTCAGCAGCAAGCCGATCGGTTCTCACAGGGCCGTGGGCGGCAGGATGGTTGCTGTGAATCACTTTTCTTAGGAAAGCGATGTTGACATATCTACTTCCCATACCTAAGTGTATATGTCTTATATGATGAAGCAACACATAATTCACCAACTTCAGAATGCTTTGAAAATAGATTCAGAATATTAGATTTTTGTCAACTGTCCACTTGAATAAGCACAAAACCATACCTGCTTAAAAACAGTAAATATAAGGTAAACTTTATCCTGAAATTTTCTTTTCTTTTAAAATATACTGAAAAGATTTTATGATTTATTTTCCATGGAAACATTGTGCATTTTATTGGTGGGACAAAGGTCACAACTGGTCATCAACAATGTGTTCAAAGTTACTGTCAAGTTAATTTTGACTGAACTGTGGAAAAGAACCCAATATTCTTTTTTTATTGTTTGATTCACAATCCACAAGCCACAGTGAACTATGAGGTATCATTTATCAGTTATAAGAATATATGACTCTTCTACACCAAAATTACAAACTTCTGCTTATCAAAGGACACAATCAACAGAGTCAAGGGCAACCTATGGAGTGGAAGAAAATATTTGCAAATCATTTATCTGATATGGGGTTAATATCCAGAGTATATTAAGGACTCCCATAGCTCAACATAAAACAACCGACTAAAGAGCAGGCAAAGAACTTGAATGGACAGTTCCCCAAAGAAGGTACGATGCCAAAATCTCAGCTTCTTGCATGCTGGTGCTGAATTGAATTTTGGAGACAGAGTTTTGGGCAAAGTAGAAAAAGATAGCTTTATTGCTTTGCCAGGCAATCGGGGACACAGCAGGCTCCTGCCTTGAAAAATTATGTGTCCCAACTTGGAGAGGATAGTGAGAAGTTTTATAGCAATGGTTCAAAGAGAGCATGATCAGCTCAGGGACATTATTCTGATGGGTTGGTAGTGAGGTAAGTAGGAGTCAGCATCATCAACCTTCAGGTTCCACTTGTCTGGGGTCTACATACTTGTGGGGTGCTTACCATGGTTAATCTTTGTTAACTTCTCCCACCTGGAGGGGGTTTCAGTATCTGCAAAATAACTTAAAGGTATTGTGTGTATCTGTGGATGAGGAAACAAGACCTTGCCTCAAGGCTGCTCTTGACTGTTTCAACCTGGTCTGGCGTCCCTTCCCTTCCCTGATTAATAACTGCTTGAATCTACCCATTGGAACTCGGGGAAGGTCATGGAGAGTGAATGAAGGCTGTTTCCTACAAAGAAATGGGGGACACAGAAAGTCTCTATGCCCATGAGCCCCACAGAGCTCTGCCTGGTATCAACTACACAAATTACCAATAAACACGTGAAAAGGTGCTTAATATGACTAATCATTAAGGATAGGCAAATCAAAACCATAACAAATGCCACCTCTTACCCATTAGGATGGCTACTATCAAAAAAATAGAAAATGGCAAATGCTGTGTGGATATGGAGATTTTGAAATCTTTGCTCATTGTTGGTAGTAATGTAAAATGGTACAACCACTGAGGAAAAGAGTATATCAGTTCCTCAAAAAATAAAAACAAAATATATGATCCACTTCTGGTTATATGCCCAAAAGAATTAAAAGCAGGGTCTCCAAGAAATATTTGTACACTCATGTTCAGGGTTTCACTATTTACAACAGTCAAAAGGGAGAAGAAACCCAGATGTACATAAAATGACAAATGAATAAACAAAATGTGTTATATGCATACAATGGAAAATTATTCAGGCTTCAAAAGGAAGGCTGAATATAGTCTTTAAAAAATGAAATAACGCCATTTGCAGCAGCATGGGTAGGCCTAGAGATTATCATACTGAGTGAAGTAAGTCAGACAGAGAAGGATAAATATCACAAGACATTCCTTACATGTCGTATCTAAAAAGAAATGATACAAATGAACTCATGTACAAATCAGAAACAGACTTACAGACATAGAGAATGAACCAGGAGGGGTCACCAGGAGGAGAAGAATAGGGGGAAGGGATAGTTAGGGAGTTTGCGATCAACATGTACACACTGCCATATGTAAGATGGATAAACAACAAGCACCTACTGTAGCACATGGAAATCTTCTCAATGTTATGGGCAGCCTGGGTCAGATGGGACTTTGGGAGAGAAAGGATGCATGTATAAGTGTGGCTGAGTCCCTTTGCTGTCCACCTGAAACTATCACAACACTGTTAATCAGCTAAACTTCAATATAAAATTAAATTTAAAAAAAAAGCAAGACTGAGCATATGCTCTAACATGGATGAATCTTGAAGACATAAAGCAAAGTGAAATGTTAATCCAAAGGAACAAATGATTCTACTTATAGAGAGGTACCTACAGTAGAGCTGGAACTGGGGAAGAAGGAATTAATGAGGACACAGTTTCAGTTTTTCAAAATCAAAGTCTTCTGGAGGTGGATGCTGGTGATGACACAACAAAGTAAATGTACTTATTGCCACTGAATTGTACACTAAAAAATGGCTAAAAATGGCAAATTTTATGTTGTGTGTGTTTTAACACAATTTGCAAAATAAAACAAAAAATGATTTTTATTAAAGCAGTTTATATGTGTTCATTGCAATTAACTCCATATCCAATTAACCTCAATTCTTTTGAAAATAAACCTATTTTTTTCTTTTGTATTTGTGACCGTGGATTGAAACTCTCAATTCTATTTAAAACAATCCACAAAAGAATTACCATCTGAGCACCAGGGAAGAACAACACACAAGAGGATTAATTAAATGTTGATGCCTCAGCAACGGCAGACACAGCTGATCACCCCCTTCCAGAAAAACTCTCCGCTGTCAACTTCCAAGGAATGACACTCTTCTGGTTCTCCTTCTGCCTCACTGATGACTACTTTTCCGTCTCTGCTGCTGTTCCTTCTCTACTTTATCAGTAGAATTTCTAGCTCATTTCGTATCCTGGACTCCTGTTCCTCTCTGTAGGTACTCCCTCCTTAGGTGATCACATCCATCCCATGGCTTTAAATCCCACTGAGAAATCCTGAAAGGGAAGTGATACGGCTGTAATATGCAGGTAGGAGGAGACTGGAGGATGTTATCGGGATAGCAAGCCAGGTACACGCCATAGCTAAGCTCACTTATGCTGGAGAGTTTATGGTGATGGAGAATCAACAATCAGCTGAAACTGTTTTCTCTGATACCCTTGTGTGTGTGTGTGCTCAGTAGTGTTCGGCTCTTTGCAACACCATGGACTGTAGCCCGCCAGGCTCCTCTGTCCATGGAATTATCCAGGCAAAATACTAGAGTGGGTTGCCATTTCCTTCTCCAGGGAATCTTCCTGACCCAGGGATTGAACCCGGGTCTCCTGCATTGGCAGGGAGATTCTTTACCACTGGGCCACCTGGGAAGCCTGCTCAGACCAACTTCTTTCTAGCTGCTACATAATTATTTTACAAACAAAAAATCAGCAAACAAGATTCTCTGTTTTCAGACTATATTATATTTTTCTTTTTCCTCCCTCCCTTCTGTCTTTGTTTCTTAACATCAACAGCTGATCACTGTTTCCCTCACATTAATTTTTCTAAGGCCATATACCTCCTACTATTTCTCAAAGCAGTCTGGATTAAACCAGTCTTCTGAGCTCCACTCATGTACGGAGGCCCAAAGGAAGCCTTGGTAACTTGATGTCATGGAATGCTGGTGTCATCACTTGGGAACCTGACACCCCCAGCACTGTCAAGCCTCTCCCTCCTCATTCCCATCCAGTAGTTTAAACAGAAGCCAGGGAAGCACCCTTGAGCCTTCTTTTCAATCCCTTGTTCCATCTCTCACAACAGAAAACACTTTGCTGATAAAAGAATGAAATGAACCAATGAATGATTTACTGCAAAGGAACACATTTTGTAGTTGGGCTTAATGGGGAAATATATGATTGATATTTTGCACTGGTTAATTGATTCATGTAAATAATCAACCTTAACAATCTACTGTGAACATAGAACCAATAGAATAAATAAATACAGTTCACATCCTTATAAAACATGCTAGCTAAGTAAAATATGACAGTATGTAAGAAATTCTCTGAAAACAAATTAGCCTAAACTTCACTCAAGGCTGTGGAATTCAGGAGAAACAGCTGAATTCCAAGGCAAGAAGGAAATTTTATGGAGATAGCAGTAGATACAGCTGCCTATAAAGAGGCCACTTGCTGGATGGCTTTACTGGTTAGTTGAGAGTTTTATATCTGTCCCAGTCTTAGCAGGGAGACATTGGAATTTACTGCTCATGCAAGTGACTTGACATTTTAGAGTGAGTTCACAGGCAATCTGACACAAGTTCATGAAGAATATCCACAATAATCATTTTCTATTTTTAGATTCTTTTCCAGCTTGAAATTCAATAGTTTTGTGGCTCTCTTACACTGAAAAAAATTAATTCATATTTGTGCAGTGTCCATTCCCACTCCCCAACTCTAACATTTCTTAAAGTTGCTACAAAGATAGGCTTTCCGTTTTGGACTGATAAAGGTGGGAAGAATGCATTGTGTCTAGACACCTGGGTGGAAGCACAAAGCTAGGAGGGGCTATGAGAGAAACTGACTCAGGTACCCCGACAGAGCAGCAGAGAGCAGACAGGAGGCAGGGCCGACAGCAGCTTCTAGCGTATCGCTGAAACCACCAAGAGGCAGCTGGAGCAGTGAGACATGGGCGGCTTGCTTCTGAACACACGTCAGACACACCCAGAGGCTCAGCTCCTACACGTGGGGTGTAATGCATATGGTGGGGCAAATGCATATATTAATGTCGATATTATCTCAGCTAAACCCATGGGCTGATGAGAGAAGTCTTCCATAAACAGGGCTTCTCTTCTTAAGCAGAGACCTAAAGGAAGTTGAAGGAGGAGCCATGTGAATATCTGGGGAAGAGAATTCCAAGCAGAGCCTAAAGTCAGGGCGAAGGCTAGGGGCAGGGTTTCCTACCTTTGTTAGGGGTTGGCTTGCTTAGCATAGTCAACGGTCAGCAAGGAGTCAGCATGATCCTGTAACACCAAAGAGGTTAGGAACATTGGGGAAATAAGATCCAGAGGCGGGGGTTAAGAAAGTAGGTCTCTGTAAACCCTGGAGACCTTGGGAAGTGTTCAGATTTCTGAAGGTTAAGGGAGTTTCAGGCAAAGAAGTAACAAGATCTAAGGACATTATGGAATGGATCTTTTGGGCTGATACATAGAGCATAGGTCTGGAGAAGGGAATGGCAGCCCACTCCAGTATTCTTACCTGGGTGCTAAGAGAATCCCGTGGACAGAGGAACCTGGTGGGCTAGAGTCCACAGGCTGGCAAAGAGTCAGACACGACTGAAGTGACTTAGCATGCGTGCACGCATAGGCAACTGGGGATTAGAGTAGAGACAGGAAGACCAATGAGGATGCGGCATGATGGTCTTAGCAGCAGTAAATGTACAATAAATGTACAATACCTTGCACCATTTTCTTAGCAGTGGAAAGAAGTATTGGATTAATTGAACTACAATTCCAAAGTAAGGTTGAGAGAACATACTTGTAGCCCAAGTGTAAGATGTGACACCAGGTTATTATCAGTCTCAGTAACTAGAAGAATGGAGCTACAGTTGACAAGATGAGAAAGAGAGGGGCAAGCAAGAGGGAGGTGGGATAAGGGATTTTATTTTTAAACATGTTGAATTTGAGGTGCCTGCTAGATGGCTAAGTGGAAATGGAGAGTGAGGTGTTGGATATAGGAAACCGAAGTTTAAGAGGCAGACCCACACTACAGTACAGTTCTGGGAAGAATCAATTTGTTAAGGGTGTTTAAAGCCTTGGGACTAGGAGAGATCCTCCAGGCAATGAGAGATAGTGGAGAAGAGCTGGTCACTTGCTGCACTAGTAGGCAACCTTCTATCACAGTCACAAATATCTGCTCCCACCAGAGCAGAAATATACTTGTAAGTATTGTAAAATTTTCAATTATTTGCAACCCTTGCAAATACACCAAAAACCATTTAGTTGAATTTGTTCCCAAATCTAGTATGCCAGTCGATTTTTCTCTATGACATTTAAGTGAGCTTTAGAAAAACTAATTAATACTCGTCTAATATAAGAACTATTTCTTTGAAAACAAATTTGAAGACTAGATATACTCAAGAATGGCAGATTTATTTTTAAAATTTTGTTAATTAAAAAATAAATTTTGTAAAATTCAATATGAGTATGACAGCTATTAAGAGGTGGGGGAAAAATCTGGATAAATTCTGCACTCAAAATGCATCTCTTCACAGTGTCTTTTGCCTTTTTCTGTAATTTAAAGAATTAAAACTGGAAATAAACTATGATAAATTATGTACATAGTTTGCACAAGAAAGATGATAGGAAATTCTAATCAGTTGACCTATATTCAAAGGTAAGGCCTTTGCCTTATATCAATTCCTTAAATGTTAGTGTATCCTCTGTTTTCCCGTGAGGAAAAGAAAGCTAATAACAAAGTATTGGGAATTGTCATACAACCCTCCTTATCTACTTGCAGGATAATGAAGAGCAAAATCTAAGAGAATGTTAATGCCACTTAAAAATCCAGTGTCATAGGGAACAGACTTATGGACTTGGGGGGCAGGGGGGGAGGAGAGGGTGAGATGTATGGAGAGAGTAACATGGAAACTTACATCACCATATGATAAATAGATAGCCAACGGGAATTTGCTGTATGTTTCAGGAAACTCAAACAGTGGCGCTGTATCAACCTAGAGGGATGGGATGGGGAGGGAGATGGGAGGGAGCTTCAAAGGGGAGGGGATATATGTATACCTATGGCTGATTCGTGTTGATGTCTGACAGAACACAACAAAATTCTGTAAAGCAATTATCCTTCAGTTAAAAACTTAACTAATTTTTAAAAAACATCCAGTGTCTTACAGATGAATGAGCAAAGATGTGGTATGTATATGTGATGGAATATTACTAAGCCTTTAAAAAAATGAAATAATGCCATTTGCAGCAACATGATGAACCTAGAGACTGTCATGCAAAGTGAAGAAAGTCAGACCGAAGAGAAGAAAGACTGTATGACATCCCTTATATGCGGAATCTAAAAAGAAATAATACAAACGAACTTAATAATAATAAATAAATAAATAATACAAACAGAACAGAAACAGACTCACACAGACTTAGAGAATGAACTTACGGTTGCAGGCAGGGGCGAGAATGGAGGGAAGAGACAGTCGGGGAGTTTGGGATGCATATGTACACTCTGCTGTATTTACAATGGATAACCAACAATATAGCGCAGGGAACTCTGCGCTGTGTTCCATGGCAGACTGGATGGGAGCGGAGTTTGAGGGATAATGGATACAGGTATGTGTATGGCTGAGTCCCTTCGCTGTCACCTGAAACGGTCACAATGTTGCTTGTTAATCGACTATACTCCAGTATAAAATTAAAAACTTAAAAAAAATCCAGCATCTTGTTACAGCAGAGATGACTCAGGAGTTCACTGGAGGGATGGGATGGCACAGTCAGATGTTCAGAACTTCTTCCCCCGCTGCTATTATCTCAGAAGCCGCCCGGTGCCCCGGGCCCTAGGGGATCGTGAGCCGAGGCAGGGTGAAACACCCGCCCCTGAGCGCTCAGAGAAAGGCTGAGGGCAGCCCACAGCTCAACATTCACAGGCAGGCATTTATCTTTTACTTTGGCTTGTCTTTGAATACAGGCTTTAGTATAGTTTATTTAAAATTTTAATTAGTCCTAAAGCTCACCTCAGCATACCTATAATACAATGTCAAAAAATTCAGAATACCACATTTAATCATCAGTTATAAATAGTGTCTCCTAACAACCTCACTGGAAATCCCCAGGGTGTTCATTTATACTCATGGTTTTATTATGAAATAAACCCTACGATCACCTACTAAGAACTATTTGAGGAATCAAGATTACTACCAAACTCCTGCAAAATTCCTTCATGTTTCTTCTGTTGTTATAACTTTTTTAACTGTGGCAAAATACACATAACATAAAATGCATCATTTTAACCACTTTAAAGTGTATACAGTTCGTTGTTATGCAACTAATCTCAGAAACTTTTTCATACCTATTAAACACTCTCCACTCTTCCCCCCCTCCAGCCCCTGACAACCACCATTTTAATTTCTGTCTCTATGAAGCTGACAACACTAGGGACTTCAAATAAGTGGAAACATATAGTATTTGTCCTTTTGTGACTGGACTATTTTACTTAGCATTTCATCCTCAAGGTTCATCCATGGGGTAGCATGGGTCAGAATTCCCTACCATTGAATGGACAGACTACATTTTGTTTATCTTTTCATCTATCAATGGATACTTGGGTTTCTTCCATATTTTGGCTCTTGTGAATAATGCTGCTGTGAACAAGAAATATAAACATCTCTTCATGTGCCTGTTGTCAATTACTTTGCATATATGCTGTTGTTATAATTCTGATATAATTTTAAAGTTTGTAATTTTTTCATCCCATTACTATTTTCCATATTATTTTGCATAATTTTGAATGATAGAATTGTGAGGAAATTTACAGATGACCTGGCCCAACTCTCTCATTTTTCAGCTGAAGAAGCCAATACCCAGTAGGCTTTAGTAGATGAAGTCTCACAATTATTTTGTGGCAGAATTGAGACTAGAACCCAAGCCTCTGGACTCCTCATCCAGAGAGCTTGCTGTCATACTGGCTACCTGCTAGTCATATCCACCTCCCTCTCCTGCTTGAATTTAGAAGTGGTCAAAGGCAATATTATATGCTCTCATATACTTAATATTTTGAGAAACTGAGGAAAGTCATACCACCTGTACCTACATTAATAACTTTTATCTCTGGAAGAAAATTAACTATTAACTAGCAATGTGTACATGGCCCCTTAAGACTAGCACCAAAATCAAGATTCCTAAAAGACAGACATGCTACAACAAACAGCTTTGTGACCGAGTATTTGTCATGGAAAATGCTCAAGGAGGAAAAACTAAATTCTAAACTCTCTGGCTTCTACAGGCTTGCAAGAACCAATTATGCACATCTCTTTCCAACCCCAAGTTCAGTGACGTCACGTTGGTAGCTTGAAATCTGCTACGGTTGATTCATTTATGCCACAGAAACCAGCAGATGCTACAAACTGTGCCCCATATTCACACCGAGAGCCGGTTGTTGAGTGTTTATTAGCAAAATGCTATTGCCAGGGATTGCTCTCAGAGTTATGGGCAGGGGTGGTGGTGGCAATATTATTTAGCCAAGTTTATAATTGATAAGCTTTAGTCATTGTCATATTAAGCCAATCATTTATTCTTACTCTACTAGTTATATTTGTTTCCTCAGATGTAAAAAAGCAACAAAAATAGCGTCTATCTCCAGGAATGTTGTATTAGAGTAACTTCTAGCAAGGATCCAAAGGAAGAATTAACGTGTATACTTGCCTGGCACCTCAGATCCAATTTGTGGAAGTGCAAGAATCTTAAAAAAACAAGAAGCCAACAAGGTAGCATGTGGAGAATTGAAAACTTACTCCAAGGAGAACAAAATTTATATACCCAGGGCACAGGTTGATTACCAAGGCAAGGGATATTTGGGGTACGATATTGTCATGACACTCAAACCCCCTCCTACAAAGCCCCAGAGACACTACGGGGAATTTAAGAATGTGGCCATGGTTCCTCAGAGTCTGATAGAGTCATTACAATCCAGGTGCAGAGAGACTTGACGGGGGTTGTAGGAAGAGTGGCCAGCCAGTGGGCAGACTAAGGTCAGTCTCTTTAGGTGGAAGACACAGCAACGAATTCTGCCCTTCTGGGGTAAAACACCAAGAAAACGCAAATGGAGACAACCAGAACTTACAGATGACTTGGGCCATAACATGGTGTCTACATTAGTCACAGGTCCAGAGACCCTGATGGATATGGAGTCTGAACCAAGTGTGGTTTTTGCTAACTGTGAAGTTGCGACCTATCTATTTGTTACCTGGGGTGGGTGGTTTAGAAAACCAAGGGTGATAACAGTTCAAAGAGAGGATAAAGGACAATCTTTCCACCATATATACCACATTTGATGTCCAGGTGCAAGAACAGAAGTGTCCTTTCTCCTCACCTTCAGTACTCTTAAGTCCTGTTGATCATCTCTTAAATATAGTGCCTGAAATATAGTTGGTCCCTACTTTATTGCTTGTTTAATAAACAAATTCATGGATCCCAATCTTTCCACTCCCAGGACAGCTGACTAAGATCAGGCATAAAGTATGTGGAATCTATAAGGAAATGATATAAATAAAATGGTAATTAAAGTTACATAATGTCATTAGGGTGGATCCTAAAAAAAAAGGTCAGGCATAAATTAACATACACTTAGTACCTCTGATGTTCAGGCACTGTGCTAGAGATGAAAATACAAAGGTAAAATCCTTCTCCTCAAAGACTTAAGGTCAGTAAAAGGAAATGGGTCTTCCCTGGTTGACCAGTGGTTAAGAATCCAATGCAGGGGACATGGGTTCAGTCCCTGGTCCAGGAAGATTCCATGTGCCATGGGGCAACCAAGCCCATGAGCCACAAGGACTGAAGCCCTTGCTCTGCAGCTAGAGAGTAGCCCCCACTCACTGCAACTAGAGAAAGCCTACATGCAGCAGTGAAGACCCAGAAAAGCCAAGTGTAAGCAAATTAATTTTTTTAAGAATATAAAAAAATAAACTGTAAACTAATTAGCCTCCAATTAAAATTTTTAAAAAAAGAATTTCAAAAAAAATAAAAGGAAATGAGCATGCTACAGCAAAAACCCTGTGCTTGGCCTCTGTTTCCTCTGTCTACTCCTACCCACGGTGGACGTACTAGTATTACAAGTTTCATTGTCATTTCAAAGACCCCTTTGATCATGTAACCCAGCCAGTTATCTCTATGACATTCATGTTGGTAACATACAGTCCAAACTCCTCAGATTGGCAACGGAAGCTGGGCTACCCCAAGAAGCTGAAGCTTCCTGATGTTGCCCATGACTGGTACCCAACATCCCTGATCCAGTCAAACTAATGTCCGCTGAATGTGCCCTGTATCTCTTCTCCTTTAAAACACGCCTCTTCCTCTCAAATGCCCTCCCCATTCATTTTTCATATCCAAATTCCTTCCACCTTTCAAAATCCTATTCAAATTAAACTTCATCCACAGAGTCTTGTCTCCACCTTAGACATGAGGCTTATTCTTTCATTCAACAAGACAAATGAGTTGAGTCTGTAGTGGGTGTGAAGAACTGTACTTGGTGCTAGAGTCCTCACAGTGGCCAGTTTAAAGTCCTTCAAGCGTGAGATTTTAGCACTTGCTCTAACTTGTTCCACTATTAAATACTGCCTTGTGTGTTGTGAGTCCCGTGAGTCCATTCTACAAGATGCACTAAAAATGAGTTTGGTTTATTACTTTTCAGAATTTACTTCCTTGCTTAGAAAACAAATGTATTGTAAAACTTTGAAAGTGTTACTCTACATGTGTAGAGGGGATATGTAAATTTCTTTCACACTGCAACTCACGTGAACAGAAAAAAATGTTGATTTTTCTGGTCTTCCTCACAAGCACCCATGGTTTGAGTAGCATGAAATAAAATTAAAATTTTCTCCTCATGTGGTAAACGTCACTGCAGTGATTTAAATCTTCATAAATTTCACATCTTTAAGAATCACCTCCTTTACATCTCTCCAAGAAAGGAAAAGGTGTGGCTTGCTGGGCTTTGCGGCCATAAGGGAAAAGCTTCCTCAGCGATGTGCTCTCTCCTGGGGCCTCTGCGGTGCAGACAGTGTCCTGCTGGTCACACTGCCCCATAGCAGGCAGAGCAGCATGCCGGTGAGGCTCTCAGCTGGCGAAGCCAGCGGAGTGCCCTGTGTGACGGCCTCAGACATAATGACACTTTTCTGCATTCTTTTTTTTTTTCGGTATTTAATTCATCTTGTAAATTTATTCTTTTAACACCAAAAATATTTTGCATTGGAGTATAGCCAATTAGCAATGATGTACAGTTTTAGGTGAGCAGTGAAAGAATTCAGCCATACATACACATGTATTTATTCTCCCCCAAACACCCGTATCCAGGCTGGTGAACTACATTGAGCAGATTCCATGTGCAATACAATAGGTTTTTGGTGGTTATCCATTGTAAATATAGCAGAGTGTACATGACCCTCCCAAAGTCCTTAACTGTCCCTTCCTCATCTGTCTTCCTTTATGTTTTCTGGCCCAGCTGTTCCTCTGCTCAGTTATGGCTATTTTCTGAATATTAGGCCCTTTGTTCTTCCCGGCACAGATATATGCCAGATACTTTAACAAGAGCTTTCAGGAACTCTTGGGCCAGCCCAAGCCACGTAGGAACTGAAGACAGCTCAGGAAAGGAAAAGTTCCCACACCTGGCAGAATAGTGAGCATTAAAAAGACCACAGTGCTGGCGAGGACTTGGAGGGAAAGGGAACCCTCCTACATTGTTAGTGGGGATGTTAGTGGGGGTGCAGTCACCAAGGAAAAGAGTACAGTAAGTTCCTCAAAATATTAAAAATAGAACTACCAAATGGTCCAGCAGGTATTTGTCTAAGTATTTACTGAAGGAAATGAAACCACTGACTGAGATGATATTAGCACTTCCATGTTCATAACAGCCTTACTCACAATAGCCCACATATGGAAACAACAGAGGTATCCACCAAAGGATGAATGGGTAGAGAAAATGTTAAGTAGATACGTGTGTGTGTGTGTGTGTGTGTGTGTGTGTGTGTGTGTTATACATGCCATGCAATATTATTCAACCATAAAAAGATAAGGAAATCCTGCCATTTCCATATTTGAGAGCCACAACATACATTGTCACAACATAGGCTGACTCTGGAGTTGTTGACTCTGAGAGATATCAGTGGAACATTTCATGCAAAGATGGGCACAATTAAGGACAGAAATGGTATGGACCTAACAGAAGCAGAAGGTATTAAGAAGAGGTGGCAAACTATACTACAAAGCCACAGTCATCAAGACAGTATGGTACTGGCACAAAGACAGAAATATAGATCAATGGAACAGAATAGAAAGCCCAGAGATAAATCCACGAACTTACGGACACCTTATCTTTGACAAAGGAGGCAAGGATATACAATGGAAAAAAGACAACCTCTTTAACAAGTGGTGCTGGGAAAGCTGGTCAACCACTTGTAAAAGAATGAAACTAGAACACTCTCTAACACCATACACAAAAATAAACTCAAAATGGATTAAAGATCTAAATGTAAGACCAGAAACCATAAAACTCCTAGAGGAGAACATAGGCAAAACACTCTCTGACATAAATCACAGCAGGATCCTCTATGACCCACCTCCCAGAATATTGGAAACAAAAGCAAAAATAAACAAATGGGACCTGATGAAACTTAAAAGCTTTTGCACAACAAAGGAAACTATAAGCAAGGTGAAAAGACAGCCCTCAGATTGGGAGAAAATAATAGCAAACGAAGCAACAGACAAAGGATTAATCTCAAAAATATACAAGCAACTCCTGCAGCTCAATTCCAGAAAAATAAGCAACCCAATCAAAAAATGGGCCAAAGAACTAAACAGAGATTTCTCCAAAGAAGACATACAGATGGCTAACAAACACATGAAAAGATGCTCAACATCACTCATTATCAGAGAAATGCAAATCAAAACCACAATGAGGTACCATTACATGCCAGTTAGGATGGCTGCTATCCAAAAGTCTACAAGCAATAAATGCTGGAGAGGGTGTGGAGAAAAGGGAACCCTCTTACACTGTTGGTGGGAATGCAAACTAGTACAGCCACTATGGAAAACAGTGTGGAGATTTCTTAAAAAACTGGAAATAGAACTGCCATATGACCCAGCAATCCCACTTCTGGGCATACACACCGAGGAAACCAGATCTGAAAGAGACACGTGCACCCCAATGTTCATTGCAGCACTATTTATAATAGCCAGGACATGGAAGCAACCTAGATGCCCATCAGCAGATGAATGGATAAGGAAGCTGTGGTACATATACGCCATGGAATATTACTCAGCCATTAAAAAGAATACATTTGAATCAGTTCTAATGAGATGGATGAAACTGGAGCCCATTATACAGAGTGAAGTAAGCCAGGAAGATAAAGACCAATACAGTATACTAACACATATATATGGAATTTAGAAAGATGGTAATGATAACCCTATATTGCAAAACAGAAAAAGAGACACAGATGTACAGAACAGACTTTTAGATTCTGTGGGAGAAGGCGAGGGTGGGATGTTTTGAGAGAACAGCATCGAAACATGTATATTATCTAGGGTGAAACAGATCACCAGCCCAGGTTGGATGCATGAGACAAGTGCTCGGGCTTGGTGCACTGGGAAGACCCAGAGGGAGTAGGTAGAGAGGGAGGTGGGAGGGGGGATCGGGATGGGGAATACATGTAAATCCATGGCTGATTTCATGTCAATGTATGACAAAACCCACTACAATATTGTAAAGTAATTAGCCTCCAACTAATAAAAATAAATGAAAAAAAAAATTAAAAAAAAAAAAAAGAGGTGGCAAGAATACACAGAAGAAATGTACAGAAAAGATCTTCTTAAGACCGATAACCACGATGATGTGATCACTCACCCAGAGCCAGGCTTTCTGGAATGCAAAGTCAAGTGGGCCTTAGGAAGCATCACTATGAACAAAGCTAGTGGAGGTGATAGGATGCCAGTTGAGCTATTTCAAATCCTAAAAGATGATGCTGTGAAAGTGCTGCTCTCAATATGCCTACAGATTTGGAAAACTCGGCAGTGGCCATGGGACTGGAAAAGGTCAGTTTTCATTCCAATCCCAAAGAAACGCAATGCCAAAGAATGCTCAAACTACCGCACAATTGCAGTCATCTCACACACTAGTAAATTAATGCTCAAAATTCTCCAAGCCAGTCTTCAACAATATGTGAACCATGAACTACCAGATGTTCAAGCTGGATTTAGAAAAGGCAAAGGAACCAGAGATCAAACTGCCAACATCCTCTGGATCATCGAAAAAGCAAGAGAGTTCCAGAAAAACATCTATTTCTGCTTTTTTGACTATGCCAAAGGCTTTGACTGTGTGGATCACAGTAAACTGTGGAAAATTCTTCAAGAGTTGGGGATACCAGACCACCTGACCTGCCTCTTGAGAAATCTGTATGCAGGTCAGGAAGCAACAGTTAGAACTGGACATGGAACAACAGACTGGTTCCAAATAGGGAAAGGAGTACGTCAAGGCTGTATATTGTCACCCTACTTATTTAACTTATATGCAGAGTACATCAGGCAAAATGCCGGGCTGGATGAAGCACAAGCTGGAATCAAGGTTGCCAGGAGAAATATCAATAACCTCAGATATGGAAATGACACCACCCTTATGGCAGAAAGTGAAGAAGAACTAAAGAGCCTCTTGATGAAAGTGGAAGAGGAGAGTGAAAAAGCTGGCATAAAGCTCAACATTCAGAAAACTAAGATCATGGCATCTGGTCCCATCACTTCATGGCAAACAGATGGGGAAACAGTGGAAACAGTGGCAAACTTTATTTTTTGGGGGTTCCAAAATCACTGCAGATGGTGACTGAAGCCACAAAATGAAAAGAAGCTTGCTCCTTGGAAGAAAAGCTGTGACCAACCTAGACAGCATATTAAAAAGCAGAGACATTACTTTGCCAACAAAGTTCCATCTAGTCAAAGCTATGCTTTTTCCAGTAGTCATGTATGGATGTGAGAGTTGGACTATAAAGAAAGCTGAGCACCGAAGAATTAATGCTTTTGAACTGTGGTGTTGGAGAAGACTCTTGAGAGTCCCTTGGACTGCAAGGAGATCCAACCAGTCAATCCTAAAGGAAATCAGTCCTGAATATTCATTGGAAGGACTGATGCTGAAGCTGAAACTCCAATAATTTGACCACCTGATGCAAAGAACTGACTCACTAGAAAAGACTCAGATGCTGGGAAAGATTGAAAGTGGGAGGAGAGGGGGATGGCAGAGGATGAGATGGTTGGATGGCATCACCGACTCGATGGACATGAGTTTGAGTAAGTTCTGGGAGTTGGTGATGGACAGGGAAGCCTGGCATGCTGCAGTTCATGGGGTCACAAAGAGTCAGATATGACTGAGCAACTGAACTGAACTGAGGGTGTTATACTAAGTAAAATATGTCAGAAATAAAGAGACAAATGCTGATTATCTTAGTTATATGTGATTTCTTAAGGAAAAAAACAAGCTCATAGGTAGAACAGATTAGTCGTTGCCAGAGGTGGGGGTTTGGGCTATGGGCAAATGGGTGAAGCAGGTTAAAAGATACAAATGTCCATTTATAAAATAGATAAGTTCTTGGGATTTAATGTAAAGTATGGTGACCACAGTTAGTAATACTGTATAGTGCTTTTGAAAGTTGCTGAGAGTTGATCTTGGGACTTCTCATAACAAAGAAAAGAAGTTTGTAACTATATGTGGTGATAGATGTTGACTAGATTTGTTGTGGTCATCATTTCACAATACACACATATTATAAATCATTATGTTGTACACCTGGAGCTCACATAATGTTATATGTTAATTATCACTCAACTTAAAAAAAGAATTACTTGATTGTTAAGCTGACCTTGACTTTAGTCTATTCAATTTTGCACTTCCTCCTTCAGTACATTGTATATTCTCATCCCTAAACTGCTTTTAAAATTCCAGTTGAGAACCTTTTACAAATGAATACTTTGATTCAAAACTTGGTGGAGCCGTTCCCAACCAACAGTTCCATTTTGCAATTTCTCAACTTAGTTGTGTAACAGCTAAGTTGTGTAATTATTTAATTATTTGCTTGCATATTGTTCTATTTCATAAGAATGTGAGAAAATGAAAAGATGAAAATGCAGATTCTAGAGCTAAACTGAGGCTCACACTCTTAATACAACTTGAGAAAAAGGTGGAAATCAGGAACACAGCTGGTCATAATTTTATAAATGTTCCACAGATCTCTTTCAAAAGCAAAACTTAGGTCCAAAAATGATAGGGATGAAACTTGTCTCTTACAAGGTAAAATGCTTTTACTTTCTTATAGCTATAACTTATACAATTTAAGACAAATTTTACATGTGGCTTATGTGTTAGTTTTCCAGAGTTGTTATAACAAAGAACCACAAACAGAACAACAGAAACACTCATTTTCTTATTGCCTTGGAGGCCAGAGTCCGAAATTAATGTGTCAGGATGCCATACTCCCTCTGAAGGCTCGAGGGAACAAGGGAAGACTCCTTCCTTGCCTCTCCTTGCTTCGGGAGCCTGCCCATAATCTTTGGTTCCTCGCCTTGAAGCCATATCATGCCCATCTGTCTCCATAATCATCTGGCCTTCTTCCCCGCGTGTCTCACGTCATCTGCTGCTGCCCAGGTGGCGCAGCGGCAAAGAATCCGCCTGCCAGTGCAGGAGATGTGGGTTTGACCCCTGGGTCAGGAAGATTCCCTGGAGAAGGAATGGCAACCCACTCCAGTGTTCCTGCCTGGAAGCAGTCCATGGGGTCGCAGAGTCGGACATGACTTATGTATGTGAGCATACACACACACACACACACACACACACACTTTGGAATTAGGGCCCACCCTAAACCAGAATGACTTCATTTTAACTAATTACATGTACAAAGACCATGCTTCTAAGTAAGGTCATATTTTGAGGTTCTAAGTGGGAAATAAAAGAGAAAATTCTAGAATAAAATAATGCGTGAAGTAATTCTGTTTAGTTATAAGAGGCTTATTTCATCTAACATTTAAATGCTTTCATATGCTTCCCAAGATGTTATTTGGTTTCTAAAATTGTATATAATTGCACGTATTTTCTTCCCATCACACTAAACAAATAAAAATTCTTAAACAACAATAGATAGGCAATACTTAACTACTCAATAATTAAAAAGCTGGATGGGAAGAAAATTATTAGTTTGAGACCCTCACATTTCTTAATATAGTCCTAGGAAGAACCAATGGGCCATGGAGACTGAGCATATGGAAACAGGGGAAAGAGACAAAAAGACACAGAAGGTGAGAGATAATTTGCCTTGATTGAACAGATCTGTAAAACTGTTGATGATGGGTGTAGCATCCCAACTTAGGCTGCTACTTCATGTTGTCTCTGTGATAAAGTAGTAAATGTCCTACACTTTCAGTGTTGACGTTTACTTTCATTATTTTCAAGTGTCTGATACAACTACTCTGTTAAGATACTGGCAAAGTCTTAGCTTCCTATTAAATATGGAAACTCTATGGCAGGTCTTCTTCATCACATTAGGGTCACGAACCTCTTTGATAATAGATAATTTGATAATTAATCCATATTATGGAGTTTTTCCCAAGAAATAAATGAAAATACACTTACATTGTGTGTGCTGTTGTAGGTTATTTATGAACTATCTGAAACCCCCTCATGGGTCGTAGGTTAAATTCCATGCTCTGTTATTTTTTTATTCCTTGGAAATTCTATCTTAACAGATTTTTGCAAATGGAACATCTTCTGTATTTGTCCACCAACCATTCTTCTCCTTCTTATGGTATATTTATGTAACACTTTATAGTTTAAAAACATGCTTATAAAGTTAATAAAACATATAATGTATTTTGTAAGCATCTTCATGAATATTTTTACTCAGGGAAGCTTTGATAAAGTGTATTTATTAAATACCTACTTTTTGCCAACTCAGAACATGTTACTGAATTTTAAGTAGAATATAGTTCTCATGTTTTTATGATGTTCAGTTCAGTTCAGTCCAGTTGTTCAATCATGTCCAACTCTTTGCAACCCCACGGACTGCAGCACCCCAGGCTTCCCTGTCCATCACCAATTCCCAGAACTTACTCAAAACCATGTCCATTGACTCAGTGATGCCATCCAAACATCTCATCCTCTGTTGTCCCCTTCTCCTCCTGCCTTCAATCTTTCCCAGCATCAGGGTCTTTTCACATGAGTCAGCTCTTCCCATCAGGTGGTCAAAGTATTGGAGTTTTAGCTTCAACATCAGACCTTCCAATGAATATTCAGGACTGATTTCCTTTAGGATTGACTGGTTGGATCTCCTTGCAGTCCAAGGGACTTTCAAGAGTCTTCTTCTTCTTCTTCTTCAAAAAAGAGCCTTCTCCAACACCACAGTTCAAAAGCATCAGTTCTTCAGTGCTCAGCTTTCTTTATAGTCGAACTCTCACATCCATACATGACTACAGGAAAAACCATAGCTTTGACTGGACAGACCTTTGTTGGCAAAGTAATATCTGCTTTTTTAATATACTGTCTAGATGGTTCACAGCTTTTCTTCCAAGGAGCAAGCTTCTTTTCATTTTGTGGCTTCAGTCACCATCTGCAGTGCTTTTGGAGCCCCCCCAAAAATAAAGTCTCTAACTGTTTTCATTGTTGCCCCATCTATTTGCCATGAGTGATGGGACCAGATGCCATGATTTTTTAATGTTTCTGAATGCTGAGTTTTAAGCCAACTTTTTCACTCTCCTCTTTCACTTTCATCAAGAGGCTCTTTAGTTCTTCTTCACTTTCTGCCATAAGGGTGGTGTCATCTACATATCTGAGGTTATTGATATTTCTCCCAGCAACCTTGATTCCAGCTTGTGCTTCATCCAGTCTAGCATTTCTCATTATGTACTCTGCATATAAGTTAAATAAGCAGGGTGACAATATACAGCCTTGATGTACTCCGTTTCCTATTTGGAACCAGTCTGTTGTTCCATGTCCAGTTCTAACTGTTGCTTCCTGACCTGCATACAGATTTCTCAGGAAGCAGGTAAGAGTCTGGTATTCACATCTCTTGAATAATTTTTCATAGTTTGTTATGATCCACACAGTCAAAGGCTTTGACATAGTCAATAAAGCAGAAATAGATGTTTTTCTGGAACTCTCGTGCTTTTTTGATGATCCAACAGATGTTGGCAATTTGATCTCTGGTTTCTCTGCCTTTTCTAAAACAAACAGTCCACGTATTGCTGAAGCCTGGCTTGGAGAATTTGGAGCATTACTTTGCTAGCGTGTGAGATGAGTGCAGTTGTGTGGTAGTTTGAGTATTCTTTGGCATTGCGTTTCTTTGGGATTGGAATGAAAACTGATTGTTTCCAGTCCTGTGGCCACTGTTGAGTTTTCTAAATTTGATGGCATATTGAGTGCAGCACTTTCACAGCGTCATCTTTTAGGATTTGAAATAGCTCAATTGGAATTCCATCACTTCTACTAACACTAGCTTTGTTCATAGTGATGTTTCTTGAGGCCCACTCGACTTTGCATTCCAGGAAGTCTGGCTCTGGGTGAGTGATCACATCATCATGATTATATGGATCAAGAAGAACTTTTTTGTATAGTTCTTCTGTGTATTCTTGCCACCTCTTCTTAATATCTTCTGCTTCTATTAGGTGCATATCATTTCTGTCCTTTATTGTGCCCATCTTTGCTTGAAATATTCCCTTGATATCATTAATTTTCTTGAAGAGATCTCTAGTCTTTCCCATTCTATTGTTTTCCTCTATTTTTTTCCATTGATCACTAAGGAAGGCTTTCTTATCTCTTCTTGCTATTCTTTGGAACTCTGCATTCAAATGGGCGTATCTTTCCTTTTTTCCTTTGCCATTCGCTTCTCTTCTTTTCGCAGCTATTTGTAAGGTCTCCTCAGACAACCATTTTGCCTCTTTGCATTTCTTTTTCTTGGAGATGGTCTTGATCACTGCCTCCTGTACAATGTCATGAACCTCTGTCCATAGTTCTTCCGGCACTCTATCTATCAGATCTAATCCCTTGAATCTATTTGTCACTTCCACTGTACCACTATACAAAAATAGAAACCTAAAATGGTTTTTTGGTTATTCACAGAAATAGCCTTTATAAGAAAGGAAAAACTGGAAAAAAATGTCTTTGTCTATTGTAACAAAAGAATGATTAAACTATCCAATGAGATATGTGGCAAACATTAAAAGTTACAATTATTGAGAGTTTATAATTACATGAGAAAGTGCTTGATTAAGAAAAAAGTGTTTCATTTGATAGACAACAACAGAAAAAGAAGACTACAGATTTCCTCTTTCCATCAGGATGTACAGAGTCAAAAGAGACCATCATTTTTACCTTAACAACTAAAACAAGATAGATAGGCTATAAAGAGTGGTGCAAAAAAAAAAGAGTGGTGCATTTGTATTCACGCATCACTCTTCTGGTAAGTCTTCCACAGAATTCTGGAGAGACACACATCCTCTCACATGTCTCAGGGCCTCTCCTCAGGGCAAGACAGCTGCCCTCAGGATAAGAAGGGTAGGTAAGGAGAGCTGACTCAAGTCTAACTTAAATACAATTGGATTTCATTTCCAAATGCTGGGGAAGCAGAAAAAAACTGAGATAAACTGTTCAAACAACGAGTTTCTACAGAATAGAAGGCAACTGTCCTCCACAGACTGATAAAAGTACAGCAGGACAGACAGAGATCTCCTGAATTACAGAAAGCTGGGACCAGGACTGGAGAACAAAGAAAGCTCCTCAACAACCCCCCAAATTGGCAACCAAGGTATAAAGCGGAAAGAGATCACCAATAGTTTAGAATACATGTAAATCCATGGCTGATTCATGTCAGTGTATGACAAAACCCACTACAATGTTGTAAAGTAATTAGCCTCCAACTAATAAAAATAAATGAAAAAAATAAAAATAAAAAAAATTAAAAAAAAATAAACTACTGATTACTCAGCTGTAAAGTTTAAAGAGATCTCTGAAAACTTGCCATTGCTCAGGTCTTTCACCCTGGACAATATGCATGCAAAGATAGAGAAATTTAGCAGAGCATAAAATCTATTACAAAAGAACTCCATAGGAAAGTTAAAAATAACATAAGTTCAGAAAAGAATAACTCACTAGATAGGATTAATAGCAAACCAGATATAGCGGGGGGGGGGGGGAAATTAATGAATTTAAACATAATATAAGACAATAGAAAGTATCCAAACTGAGAAAAGAGAGTGAGGAAAGAAAAAAAATAAACAAACTGTGTCTAAAATCTGTGGAATAATACCCAGTGGCTTAATATATAGCTAATTGAAGTCTCAAAAGGAAAGGAGAGAAAGAAGGAAGAAGAAATCCATGGAAAGATGATGACTAAGAATGTCCTAAAACTTGATGAAAGACATCAATTCATAAATCCAAGAAGCTAAAGAAACCTCAAAGAAAAAAATCTAGGCACATCATAATCAAATGTTGAAAGCAAGGACAAATAGCATATAGAAAATCAGGAAAAAAAAGACACAATAAATACATGAAACAACAGCAAATAGATGAAAATAAAAGTTGAAAAGCTAGAGAAATATACTTAACCCAGAATTCCATATCTGGTAAAAATGCTCTTCAAAACCTAGGCAAAATAAATATATTTTCAGACTGACAACAGCAGAGAGAATTTAGCTTCAGAAAACTATATTACAAGTTCTTCAAGCTAAAAGAAAGCTCAACATATGCAGGAAGGAATGGTGAATACTAGAAAGGGTAAATATGTGGTTTTTACAAAAAAAATTTTTTAAGTATCTTCACATTTTAAATATATTATAATTTTTTCTTTAAAAAATTTATGTTTTAAAACAAAAAGCAATAACACATTGTAGAGTTTATGGTATATGTAGAAGGAAAATAGAAGATAATAAGAACACAAAGAGTGGAAGTGGGTAAATTAAAATGTATAATCATAAGGTTCTATACTCTCTATACAGTTAAATATTATTTGAAGATAGACTGAATTAACTGAAAAATATATTAAAGTCTTTAAGCAACTTCTAAAAATAACACAAAATTGGCTATAATACTAAAGATTGAATAGATGGGGCAAAATAAAATACTAAAAATAATACATGATCACACACACAAAAAAAAGGATGATAGGAGAAATGGAGAAACAAACAGTAAATGGGAAAATAAAAACCAAATAATAGGATACTTAAACCCAACTATATCAATAATTTCATTCTATGTAAATGGAATAAACAAAGTAAAACTTTATATGTTGCTTGCAAGAAATGTACTTCAAGTTACAGAGAGATTGAATAAATATGCCATACAAAATGTAAAAACTGGTGAAATTGAAACAAGGTGTGTAGTTTAGTTAACAGTATGGTACCAGTGTCAACTTCCTCGCTCTGACAATTGTACTTTTTAAAAAGCCTAATGTATTCTCATAGAGGAGAGCTAGGTGAAAGTTTCGTGGGAACTCTCTATACTATTTTTTTCCAAGTTCTGTGTGAGTCAGCACCACTTATATAAAAGTGGTTTCTTTTATATAAGCAATAACTAGTGTTTGAAACTGAATAATTTTCTATTTGTTTGTTTTGCTTTTTAGATTGCTTCCTGCTCATAATAGTTCATAGATCTGAAAGCTTTTTTTCATTTTGTAATGTCCCTGTCCCTCTTGTACCAAGTTGAGGATATTTTCATCAATGCAATTCTCTTAAAAACATGGTGGATTTCCTAAGAATCTTACTGGAGTTTATTACATTTAACAAAAGCAACACCTACAAATATCACAAACCTAAGCCTTTTCTACCTTGGGCACCCTGTAAAATTGCTGTGGGACTACAACTTTAAGTTTCCTAAAAGTCCTGTTGTTTGATACAGAGGATTCCCAAGACATGATTTTAAGATTTTAAAAAGACTTTTATCTATTTGAGTAGGTCTATGATGCACCACTTAAATCTTTCTGAGTTCATAGTAAAGATTTTACAGTCATACCCTTGGCTTCATCTCTAGACCATGTTTTCTTTTTCTTTTTAATTTTTTACATTTAAATATAGTTAATTTACAATGCTCTGTTAATTTCTGCTGTACGGCAAAGTGACTCACTTATATACATTATAACATATCTTCTTGACAGGGCATTTGATTCAATCTCTGCCTAAGAGCCATTGCTTAATTTTAACATTGTCATCTGAAGAGTTTGAAAATAAGAAAGTGTTGGCTTTGACCCCATAAAGTCCCGGATCTTTAATGTTTATTGTGGTAATAAATAATTGTATAGCATAAAATTCACTTCCTTAATGATTTCCAAGGGTACAATACATAATGTCAGCCACATCCCTAGTCCCCTCTGCTGTATGACTGAAACTCTACACCCACTGAACAACAATTCCCCACCTCCCCTTTGCCCCAACCCTACGTCTCCATCCCCGCAGGCCCAGACTGCTATAGACTCCACGTGTAAGTAAGATCAGATAGCATTTACCTTTTTCTGTCTGGCTTATTTCATGTGGCATAATGTCCTACAGTTTCATTCATGTGGTTGCTAATGGCAGGATTTCCCGCTTTTTGTAGCTAGGTAAGAAGTTATATCCATTCACCTATCAATGGACACTCAGTTTGCTTCCACCTTTTACCTACTGTGAATGATGCTGCAATGGTCTGCAATTTCTCTTCAAGATCCTGTTTTCAATTCTTTTGAATATTTGCCCACAAATGTGGTTGCTGCATCATATAGTAGTTTTATTTTAAATTTTTATGGATCCTTAATATTTATTCTTTCTTTTACTTTCTCTCTCTGTCTGTACCTTATGACATGCAGCTTAAACAAAGTAAGTGATACTTTGTCTTGTGACTAGAAATCTCCTAGACTGGATCCTTTAGTTCATCAGGTACATTATCTGTTTTCCATGTTATTATAAGTAATAAGATGCTAAACTTCCCACCACTATAAAAGAGATGTCTCCCTCCCTCCCACCACTATAAAAGAGCTTCCAATAACATTTTCCTCACTTTCCTTTAAGCCCTCACCAACAGCCTTCTTGAGGGCCTTCAGTCTTCAGCTATAGCAGTATCTTTAAGTCCCTGTGACCTCCTCCCACTGCCTGCCCCCAAAGTCACTGCTTATAGCAGCACCCCATTTGTAGTTAGCAAACTCTGTTCCAGTCATATATGCTTCATAGTAAGTCAAACTTTTCTTTTTTCCATAATGGTATAAATAAATTTATCAAATGAGGGAAAAGACCAATTTTTTCTATAGCATTTCAATTAACTGATGTAAACATTCTACCCTTAAGAATATCCCAACTCCACTCTTTTTAAGTGTGGGCTGCACACAGTGACTGCATTTCAAAGTGTACAGTGTTGGGGAGAGGGGGTAACTTTACAGTGGGAAAACCTGCAAATAGGAATTTAGCCAGGTGATCAAAGTTCATGTCAATAATAATAAATCATGTTGATAGTGTGCACTCTTGACATGGGATGAGAATGGCACTTTACCTCTGTGGTCTTCCTTTCAAAATCCCTTGAGGTTGTAAGATCCCCAAATCGTACTCAATCCTAACTGAGAAACTTTCAACTAAATGCCTTACTTGAGACTTGAGGTTATTGAAAACGGGAAAAGTCTAAGAAGCTGTAACAGTCAAGAGAAGCCTAAGGAAACATGATGACTAAATGTAATATCCTCCGTGGGACCCAGGTTGCTTGCCTTTGTGTGAATTCCTAGGCAGTGAGCCACCTTTTTGCATCCCTTTGGGTCCTGCAGAATTTATTCCGCTAGGGTTTTGCTTTCCTGTTTAAAATTTGAGGTATAATCCAGAATTTCAGTGCAAAATCCCATTGACAGTAGTTTATTTCAACCATCACTTATCTTGGTTTCACAAAGGGCTGTCAGACATCTGTGGTCCTAATGGAAGAAGGTTTCTCACTCAGGTAAAGGCATCTGATAACTCCATACACAGACTGTCCATCTGCCACTGATTTCCTCTCTTCAGGAGGGCCAAGGATGCCCTACTTTCCAGTCACCTTGGGTCGGCATCTGCCCAGCAGCCGCAGCCGGCCCCTCCGCACATGTCTGGAACTCCACGGGGACACTGCAGCGCAGGCAGAGACCACAGGGGAAAGGGCAGCCAAACCAACCTGTTCTTAAGGGCCTAAAGCAACAGTTATCATGTTACTATTATTTCTCACGGTCTGGAGGGGGAGTTGAATGTGCTTCCTGCTTGCCACCTCTCATACAGTTAGACTGGAGCTAGAGCCATCTCGAAGCCTTCCTCACATCCCAAGTGGTTGGTGATGCTGACATCAGGGACTCACCTGGGCCACACTCTGTGGCCTGGGCTTCCTCACTCACAGCACTGAAACTCAATGGTGTGCATCCCAAGCAGAAAAAGAGAGCCAGAGGGGAGCTGTGTATCCTTTCATGACTTAACTTTGGAGGTCTTATTTCTGAGTGATTACAAAGAATCACATATTGAAGGGTAAAAGGCCTTCCACTGCTTTTCTTTAAATATATATATATATATATAAATTAAGTTGTTTGGTTGCGCTGGGTGTTAGTTGCAGCACACAGGATCTTCAATCTTGTTGCAGCAGGCGGGATCTAGCTCCTTGACCAGGGATTGAATCCAGGGCCCCTGCATAGGGAGTGTGGTGTCTTAGCTACTGGACCACCAGGGAAGTCCCAGCCTTCCTCTTCTTACTTTAGGGAGAGGAAGATTTCTGCAAGAGCATGTGAAACTGTTGACAAATACTGCTGCAGTCATTTTTGGAAAAGACAAGAGCCTGTCACAGGCTCCTTTGATAAAGAAGCAACTTGGCTGTTTTCAGTTTCCAAGCCATTACTAGGCATCTCTCTTCAATTATAGGTATGTCAGATGGTCAGTTATCTCCATGATCAGTGTGGACAGGGTCATCTAACATTTATAGGGAACTAAAGGGGAGGTTTTGATCATTCTCCCTAAATGAAGTAGCACCAAAGCCTAGATACAAAGCAGTTTTTGTCCACAAGATCAGGACAAATTATCCTGACTTTTTTGTCTGTGGTTTTGTCCACGAGATCAGCTTGGCAAATTTATCACCTGAGGGCCAAATCCAGCCCACAACATGCTCCTGTAAATTAGAATTTCAAAATAAGACCCATATACACATATATATTTATATATGTGTCTCTGTTGTGGGGTGAGGGCTTTCTCGAGTTGAGGAGAGTAGGGGCTACTCTCTAACTGCAGTGCACTGGCTTCTGATTGTGGTGCCTTCTCTTGTGGAGCACAGGCTCTAGAGCGCTGGCTTCAGGGAATCTTCCTGGACAAGGATCGAACCCCTGTCCTCTATCTGATTGGATCGAACCCAATCCACCTGTATTGGCAGGTGGATTCTTAACTGCTGGACCACCAGGGAAGTCTTGTAAATGAAAATTTACTGCAGTACAGCCATGCTTATTTTTTTACATGCTACCCAAGGCTGTTTTCGCATTCAACGGCAGAGGTGAGTGGTTGCAGCAGACTGTATGGCAAAGTCTACAATATTTTCTATGTGGCCTTTACAGCAAAAGATTTCTGACCCCTGAGATTGAGTACACACACCTCATCATGGGAACAGGTCAATGTACTTGCCTGCCTCTGCTCTAAAAGGAGATTTTCCTGGTCTCCTTCAGTCTCATCTACTGATCAAGGTGCATGGAGAAGGGGCTAGGAGGATGTGCTTTCTTTAAGGGGTGAGGGAATGGTGGACATCTTGGCCACCAAGTATACAGATGAAGCTAAATGGACCATGGAACAGAGTTAGAGATCTACACAGATATTTCTTAAGACGATCTCAGGCTAGGTGGAGTCCTATCCACAGATTCTAGAACACTTGTTGTCACATCTAGTTACTGAGAGTAGGCAACAGGGTCAGTAGAACGGCTTTTTTTGGGTCTGGGGCAGGTTGACACAGGAACAAATCAAAGAGTCACCTCAGAAGACGTCTTTGTAGAGGGATTGGATAGTCAGGTCTTCCTGATCACTGCGCTTTAGGCATACCTATTTCTGGGCTTTTCTTTCTATCTTACGCTGATTTTTTTTCCGTCTCCAGTAAAGTCTCTTTCAATAGCATAAGGAGGGAGTCGTTTGCCATGGACTCTCCCTTGATAATAGCAAGTTCATGGAAATAGCTTTTCATGGAAACTGTTTTATGAAAGCATCCTCCAATGTCTTGAATTCCCTGACTGTAAATATTTGTTTCCTCTACATTGACGGTTTCTGTTCAGTCCTTATGTTCTTTTTGAATCGGTTTCTTTTAAAGAATGTCCATCTGCTCAGGGAGTTCTCTAAGACCATCTATTTTTAGAGCTTTGTTTTTATTTTCTAGTTGTGTTTTTGTTAACTGCAGTGGTCAAAAATTGCTATAATTTTTTATTGTTGCTCTCCTTGTCCATGCCAAGTTCACATCACATCACTTATTTTTGATTGTAGATGGTCTCTATCATTTTCAACTAATACTGATGTAGTTTTGTAACAAGGAAGAGCAAATCTGACTCCATATTCAATCCATTCCTTTTTTACTTTAACCTTTGGTGTTGCCTGTGCTTAGTTATGCTGGCTCTGCACCTTCTGTAAAAGAATGTTGCCTATAGCCTGAAATATATGGGAGAGCCTTTTTTCAGGGCTCTGACCTTGGAGAGTCCATTCACATAGAGATGAAAGTTGAAGAATAGAGAATAACATTTGTTGGAAGTTCCAGGAACGTTGTGATCTGACCTCCATGGACAGCTTCGAGAACAAAGGATTCAGACACCAAAAAATGTGCAACAACTCTCCTTGCCCCCTCCCTCTCCTTGCCATTGAAAGTGCTTTGCTGAAATGTACTTGCCTGCCACCCATCTCCTTGCTTTCAGTTGAGTTCAGTCGCTCAGTCGTGTCCGACTCTTTGCAACCCCATGAATCGCAGCACTCCAGGCCTCCCTGTCCATCACCAAATCCCAGAGTTTACTCAAACTCATGCCCGTTGAATCAGTGATGCCATCCAACCATCTCATCCTCTGTTGTCCCCTTCTCCTCCCTCCTTCAATCTTTACCAGCATCAGGGTCTTTTCAAATGAATCAATTCTTTATATCAGGTGGACAAAGTATTGGAGTTTCAGCTTCAACATCAATCCTTCCAATGAACACCCAGGAGTGATCTCCTTTAGGATGGACTGGTTGGATCTCCTTGCTGTCCAAGGGACTCTCAAGAGTCTTCTCCAACACCCAGTTCAAAAGCATCAATTCTTCGGCACTCAGCTTTCTTTATAGTCCAACTCTCACATCCATAGATGACTACTGGAAAAACCATAGCCTTGACGAGATGGACCTTTGATGGCAAAGTAATGTCTCTGCTTTTTAACATGCTGTCTAGTTTGGTCATAACTTTCCTTCCAAGGAGTAAGCGTCTTTTAATTTCATGGCTGCAATCACGCACTTTACCCTGCAGTAAATCTTTGTCTGCTCCAAACTCCAACGTTTCAGTTTGCCCTCACTATGCATCAGTCTCACAATCTTCCATTCAGTTCAGTTCAGTTCAGTCGCTCAGTCGTGTCTGACTCTTTGCGACCCCATGAATCGCAGCACGCCAGGCCTCCCTGTCCATCACCAACTCCCGGAGTTTACTCAAACTCATGCCCATCGAGTTAGCATATTGGGCACCTACCGACCTGGGGAGTTCCTCTTTCAGTATCCTATCATTTTGCCTTCTCATACTGTTTATGGGGTTCTCAAGGCAAGAAATCTGAAGTGGTTTGCCATTCCCTTCTCCAGTGGACCACATTCTGTCAGACCTCTCCACCATGAATCTTCCATTAGGTAATAATTTTAGCAAAGTCAGTCTAGGAATCTGTGCCCATGGCAGGTCAATCTGTTGAGGTAGCCCCTTCTCTGAGTCTCCTAGCAGCTGCCGAAGCTCATTTCACTCTGGGTATCTCAGAAGGACAGTCCCTGAGAGGAGCCCCACGGCATGAGGCTGTTTGGAGCCACAAAACATCAGAGTTGTGGTCTATATTTAGAGCCATTTAGGGTAAGGACCTCTAGCTTGAGCAAGTTGAGAATTCTCTCACCCCATTTGGGCTCATCCGCTTGTGGGAAGTGAGCCACTCTGAGTCTGTTCTCCTTTGAGAGCTGGGCCACTCTGTTTGGAGGCCTCCATCTGGGAATGAAAGTGAAATTTTTAGACTACATCTCCTCTGATTTTCTATCTGTGCAACCATAGCTTAATTTTTGTTTGTGACTCCTGTGTGTACCTGTGGTTTTTGTTCATACACGTGTATGTCAGTGCTTGCATTGGCCAGTTGAAACTTCTTTGGTAACAGGGCTCATGTGCCATGACAGTGGGGTATCCTCCCCTGTTGCATTGGGCTTTGCCTGTGGCATAGCGTTGGTTGGGATTTTCCCTTTCGGACTAGCCTTAGTCATTCATTCAGTTTCACCTCTAACAGGACATCGGTTAAGATTCTCCTCTTTTGGACTAACAGGGCACTGGTTGAGAATCTCCCTTTTGGGGCTATGGAACTGTGACCCTAAGAGACCAATGTGAGTTGTCTGCTTAATAGTTGGTAACACTGGTTGTGAACAGTTAAGTATGGATAATCAGACAGGAAGGCCTGGTGTGCTGCAGATCATGGGGTCGCAAAGAGTTGGATACGACTGAACGACTGAACTGGTTGAATCAGAGTTCTGTTCCATATTATAGTCCCCCTAGGGTGAGTTTTGCGAAAGTGGGAGATCTTCAGCTATGCTCCCATAAATGAAAGAAAGTAATATTTTTATTGTAATACTGTATGATCTCAGTATTCCCTGAGATCTGGAAAAAAATAACCCCTAATGGCTCTGCTATCCATTTCAAATATGATATCCAAGTGGGCCTTTGGGGCTTCCCTGGTGGCTCAGGGGTAAATAATTCACCTGCCGGTGTAGGAGATCCAGATTCAATCCTTGATCTGAGAGGACCCTACATTCCACAGGGCAATGAAGCCCATGCGCCGCAACTCTTGAGCCTGTGCTCCAAAGCCCAGGAGCTTCAACTGCTGAACCCACATGCTGAAACTACTGAAGCCCATGTGCCATAGAGCCCGTGATCTGCAACAACAGAAGCCACTGGCAATAGAAGCCTGCACACTGCAGCCAGAGGATCGCTGCTGCTCTTTGCAGTGAGGCACAGCTGGAGGAAAGACTGGGCAGCAATGAAGATCTAGCACAGCCAAAAACAAATAAATAAATAAACTTAGTTTTTACAAAGCAGGCCTTTTGCAAAGTAGGCTTTTATCCTGGAGGTGTGTGTGTTGGTACCTGAGTCCAAATCCTATTCTCTCTCCCTGGTTTTGCTGAAAGTGAGGCATGTGTATGTGAACGAATTATAAATATGTAATTGTCTGTTGCTGTTATTTCTTTAGTCTGAAGTGGATATTTGTGAACGGGGAAAAAAAAAAGGGAAGTTTTTCTAAAATCTCAAGTGGAAAAACCTTGGGATCTCTGGTTCTGTCTGTCTTTACATGGGAATTGACTTGTACTTTCTAGGTTTAGGGGACGTTGGACAGAGCAGATTTCAGGTTCACATGATCTGAGAAATATTTATTAACAGTACTGAGTCATCTTTTGGTTTGATTAACATAGACGTTTGTCAGCAAGGAACTTTAAGTAAATGCAAATCAGATTAGAGCTTTTAGGTAAACTCTATAGGAATAATTATTTTGAAAACGTCTATCTAAAATAGTCTCTCCACACGTGTACCCAATGTTCATCGCAGCACTGTTTATAACAGGCAGGACATGGAAGCAACCTAGATGCCCATCAGCAGATGAATGGATAAGAAAGCTATGGTACATATACACGATGGAATATTACTCAGCCATTAAAAAGAATACATTTGAATCAGTTCTAATGAGATGGATGAAACTGGAGCTCATTATACAGAGTGAAGTAAGCCAGAAAGATAAACACCAATACAATATACTAATGCATATATATGGAATTTAAAAAGATGGTAACGATAACCCTATATGCAGGACAGAAAAAGAGACACAGATGTATAGAACAGAATTTTGGACTCTGTGGGAGAAGGCAAGGGTGGGATGACCTGAGATAATAGCATTGAAACGTGTATATTATCAAGTGTGAAACAGATCGCCAGCCCAGGTTGGATGCATGAGACAAGTGCTCAGGGCTGGTGCACTGGGATGACCCAGAGGGATCGGGTGGGGAGGGAGGTGGGAGGGGGGATCAGGATGGGGAACACATGTAAATCCATGGCTGATTCATGTCAATGTATGGCAAAAACCACTACAATATTGTAAAGTAATTAGCCTCCAACTAATAAAAATAAATGAAAATAAATAAATAAATAAATAAAAAGTGAAAAAAATTTTTTTAAATTACGTAAAAATAAATAAACAAATAAAATAGTCTCTCCAGATTTTGGTAACTTGAAACTAAACCAAGTCGAGTGGTGGGACTTCATTGACTATCTGGGTCATTTCAAATAGGATAAAATGTTGGAACATTAGTTACTGGGCAGATCTAAGTTTACCCACCTTTTCCTTGTTAGGAGAAGAAAACCAAAGTATAAATTTCCAATCAGCCTATGCTGGTATGACAAACAGTTCACAACTGCTTGCCTCCTAATTTTCACTAGAAATTAAGGTTTTTGAGAAGGGAGGATTCTAATTTAAACATGTAATTAAAGCTACTAAAAATAATAAAGGAAACATTTCAGTATACAGTAGGAGAGTAGGATAGGTGTTTTGAGCATTGTTTGGCTGAGATTACATTAAGCTTCACTAAGTAAATGGATTTTCTTATTAAAAGTAGACTGGTGCAAGACTAGATTTGGTTCTTCTCTGCTAAGAGAACAAGTGTACTTAGGATGCCGCTTTTGATAACAGATTGTGTGAATCTTCTTACCTTTAAGTGATCTGTATTTGTTTTTAAATATTCACAGTGACCTATGATTCTATCTAACCAAACGTTTTTGAAAACTTTTTATATTTTTGACAAGCTTTCTATCAAATTCTAATTAAAGTTCTTTTGACTTCAGCTAACTTTGGGTTGTTTCAGAGGGCCCCTGAGGCAACTCAGAGAAATGTTAAATTAGAATTGTTTGGTATATTGAATTACATGGGAGGCATTGTCAAATGAGTGATAAGCCTCCTCAGAATATATGCTATGGATAAATGTTATTAACATAGACAGTCTAGAAAGTTTCCAAAATTTAGATATGTCCTAGTATAATGTCATAATTCTAGTTGCTATCTTAAAATACTTTATGTCAGAGCAAATTGATTAAGCTTCTTCGTCAAAACACTGTAATCAGATCTTTTTTTTTTTCATTTATTTTTATTAGTTGGAGGCTAATTACTTTACAATATTGTAGTGGTTTTTGCCATACATTGACATGAATCAGCCATGGATTTACATGTGTTCCCCATCCCAATCCCCCCTCCAGCCTCCCTCCCCATCAGATCTTTAACCGTGCCTTTTGAAGTCTTTTATAGACAACTAAACTTATGCTTTGCAAAACTGCTTCAAGAAGATTCATGAGAAAGACTGTTTTTCTTTTAAATCATAATGCTGAACTGGGTAAGATGTTTAAAAAGTCTAGCAAAACCTAGATTAATTACATATGATTGAGTAAACTGATAAGTATGGTTATAATTTTTTATTTTATTTGAAATATTATTGGCTTTTAATCTATGTTTTCTAACTGAACTGTAAACCAAATAGTTCTCTCCCTATCAATATTGAAAGTTGTTTTACTTCTGACTACACTGTTGACCCTAATGTTCAGGATAGGAAGAAAATTCTCTTATGTGTTTGTCACAGAGCATAGCTACTCATGAGGTATAACACCATTTGCTTTAAAGTCTGTTGCTAAAAGCACATGTACATCTGCTTTGGCCATTGAGGAAGGGAATACATTTGAAAGTCAAAATGGAGTAGCTGTGGTTCAGACATCCAAGGGAAAACTAGGTGGCCATTGTGGTTGTGATTTCAGACAAGTTCCCGTACTCCTGAGAACTCGAGTTTTCTGAGCGTATCATACTCAGCCTTTCTCAAAGCAGTATCTGCTGGCAGCTGGCAGCTATAACCTTTGACCTCAAGGTCTCCTCTTGTAACTATTAAATTTTTAGACAATAAAATTACCTTAGATTAGATGTTAGCAGAAAAATAAAAGGAGACATGTAGTGACCAACAGCTCCTGTTATGTAAATGTTAATACCTTATCAGAATTTAAAACCTATTTTTGTAGACAACTGGTTTCCTGGTGAAAAGTCTCCCCAAAGTGCCAGATCCCGACTGGTTTCCAGTTTTATTCTCCTGAACACTTCAGGGAATGACGTCTTAATCATACAAGAACTGACTCCAGGACTTGGAACTTGGTAATGTTTCCAGTTCACTGTCCATTCCCCAAATCAAGGTAAGGCTATGCTTCATTTCAGCAGGAAGTAGCCAGAATAGTTTTTGCCCCGTTCCCTGAAAGATTTGAGGAATGATGAGACAGAATTGGAGATTGAAACCAAATTCCCCTAAAACTGAATTCCTCTATCAAGTTTATGATTAATCTGTCTGCTCAAAACATTATTCCCCTTCTTATCCAACACCTGTTCTACTCAATTTTGAGGCATATCAAGAAAAGGAGACAATTGACTACATATTAGATTCTTTACTTTAACCTTTGGTGGACTGTTGCTGGCTCTGCATTTTTTGTAAAAGAGTGTTGCCTATAGCCTGAAATATATAGGATATCCTATTCTCAGGGCTCCGACCTTTAAGGGTCCACTCATACAGAGATGGAAAGTTGCAGAGATGGAAAGTAACATTTGTCTTACTGGAGGTTTATAGGAACATTGTGACATGACCTACATGGACAGTTGTAAGAACAAAGGATTCAGACCCCAAGAATTTTGCAGCAACTAATCACGGCCCTTTCTTACCTTGCCTTTAAAAGTGCTTCACTGAAACCCTCCGAGGAGTTCAGGGTTTTGGGGACATAAGCCACCCATATCCTTGCATTGTCCTGCAATAAACCTTTCTCTGCTCCAAACTGTGATGAACTGGTATTACTTGGCCTCACTGTGTGCTGAGTACATGAAATTGCATTCGATAACAGCTTTTGCACACAGGACATAAATCATCTCTTTTCTGATCTCTTAGCACTTCATTCCAAAGATATACCTGATGTCCATTCACTAATTTACACCTTTCATTTTCTCTTTTGTTCTACTGTATTTGCCACCTGATTCAGAATGATGTGGCTATTTCACTTGTATGATGCAATGATTAAAATATTTAATTTCGTTTGCTTGGTAAGCAAGAGTCCTTCTATGTCTAAGACTTCTGAATGCCTTGAGTTTGTCCTCTGAACTCCAGGCTGCTGCTTCATCCTCCAAACTCCTCTCCAGGCTTGCATTTCTACTTCAGTTGGAAGCGGGACTTTAAATTTATCTTCTCTTCATTGCCTCTACTTCATGAGGGATATTTTTATGTTTTTGAAAAAATTTCAGATTTCCATTTAAATACTTATAATATCTGTATAAATTTCTGTTTTTTCAGTATTTTATCCTATTTCTTTACATAGTATTCTTTCTTCATTTTGATATGACAGGTAGATACCTCAACATGTTTTCTCTGTCTTCTCCAAGCCCAAAGATTATATCTTTAATCTCAATCCCTCCATTAGAGATACTTGTATTTTTGTTTATTGGTTTCTTCAAATATTTATTTACTATTAGCATTCCATCTTTTTAAAAAACTGTTTGTTCTCCAGAATGTTAATCAAACCCACTGATCTTGACTTTCAAATATCCTGGAGTTTCAACTTTTTTCCTCTCCATCTGGTACACTTGTCTTTAAAGACCTGAAGCTCATGTCCAGATCAGTTCCCACATAGCTGGCTACAGTTTCTCCCTGGACAAGACTTAACTTTGGCTGTATGATGTGTTCATGTGTGCCCAGCCGCTCAGTGGTGTCTGACTCTTTGTGACGCTATAGACTGTTAGCCTGACAGGCTCCTTTGTCCAAGGGATTTCCCAGGCAAGAGGACTGGAATAGTTTGCAATTTCCTCCTCCAGGGGATCTTCCTGACCCAAGGACCAAATCTGCATCTCCTGTGTCTCCTGCATTGGCAGCCAGATTTTTTACCATTGAGCCACCTGGGAAACCCTTATGGTGACTAAAATCAGAAGGTATGTTGAAGATCAGTGTATTGCATGGCCTGTCTTACAGTCAATTTGTCAACATAAGATATCTTTATTTTAAGCAGTGGTTTCATGGAAGTACTTGTTCTTTGTGGCTCAGCTGGTAAAGAATCCGCCTGCAATGTGGGAGACCTGGGTTTGATTCAGAGTTGGGAAGATCACCTGGAGAAGGGAAAGGCTACCCACTGCAGTATTCTGGCCTGGAGAATTCCATGTATAGTCCATGGGGTTGCAAAGAGTCAAGACACAACTGAGCAACTTTCAGTTACCCCTGTAGAGGCAGAATAATCAGGTGATATTTAAGTTTCTCTGAGCTGATTGATTGTCTCTATTTGTGAATTTCTTCAAGTCCTCATGACATGCATTCAGTTCAGTTCAGTTCATTCGCTCAGTCATGTCTGACTCTTCGCAACCCCATGGACCTCAGCACGCCAGGCCTCCCTGTCCATCACCAACTCCTGGAGTTTACTCCAACTCATCTCCATTGAGTCAGTGATGCCATCCAACCATCTCATCCCCTGTCATCTCCTTCTCCTCCTGCCTTCAGCCTTTCCCAGCATCAGGGTCTTTTCAAATGAGTCAGCTCTTCCCATCAGCTGGCCAAAGTACTGGAGTTTCAGCTTTAACATCAGTCCTTCCAGTGAACACTCAGGACTGAACTCCTCTAGGATAGACTGGCTGGACTTCCTTGCAGTCCAAGGGACTCTCAAGAGTCTTCTCCAACACCAGAGTTCAAAAGCATCAATTCTTTGGTGCTCAGCTTTCTTCATAGTCCAACTCTCACATCCATACATGACTACTGGAAAAACCATAGCCTTGACAAGATGGACATTTGTTGGCAAAGTAATGTCTCTGCTTTTTAATATACTGTCTAGGTTGGTCAGAACTTTTCTTCCCAGGAATAAGCGTCTTTTAATTTCATGGCTGCAATCACCATCTGCAGTGCTTTTGGAGCCCAAAAAAATAGTCTGCCACTGTTTCCACTCTTTCCCCATCTATTTGCCGTGAAGTGATGGGACCAGATGCTGTGATCTTACTTTCCTGAATGTTGAGCTTTAAGCCAGCTTTTTCACTCTCCTCTTTCACTTTCATCAAGAGGCTCTTTAGTTCTTCTTCACTTTCTGCCATAAGGGTGGTGTCATCTGCATATCTGAGGTTATTGATATTTCTCCTGGCAACCTTGATTCCAGCTTGTGCTTCATCCAGCCTGGCATTTTGCCTGATGTACTCGGCATATAAGTTAAATAAGCAGGGTGACAATATACAACCTTGACGTACTCCTTTTCCTATTTGGAACCAGTCTGTTGTTCCATGTCCAGTTCTAACTGTTGCTTCCTGACCTGCATACAGACTTCTCAAGAGGCAGGTCAGACGGTCTGGTATCCCCATCTCTTGAAGAATTTTCCACAGTTTATTGTGATCCACACAGTCAAAGCCTTTGGCATAGTCAAAAAAGCAGAAATAGATGTTTTTCTGGAACTCTCTTGCTTTTTCGATGATCCAGAGGATGTTGGCAGTCTGATCTCTGGTTACTTTGCTTTCTATAAATCCAGCGTGAACATCTGGTCATTGATGGTTCACGTATTGCTAAAGCCTGGCTTGGACAATTTTGAGTGTTACTTTACTAGCGTGTGAGATGACTACAATTGTGTGGTAATTTGAGCATTCTTTGGCATTGCCTTTCTTTGGATTGGAATGAAAACTGACCTTTTCCAGTCCTGTGACCACTGCTGAGTTTTCCAAATTTGCTGGCATATTGAGTGTTGCACTTTCACAGCATCATCTTTTAGGATTTGAAATAGCTCAACTGGCATCCCATCACCTCCACTAGTTTTGTTCATAGTGATGCTTCCTAAGGCCCACTTGACTTCACATACCAGGATGTCTGGCTCTAGGTGAGTGATCACACCATCATGATTATCTGGTCCCATCATTTCATGGCAAATAGATGGGCAAAACAATGGAAACAGTGACAGACTTTATTTTCTTGGGCTCCAAAATCACTGCAGATTGTGACTGCAGCCATGAAATTAAAAGACACTTGCTCCTTGGAAGAAAAGTTCTGACCAATCTAGACAGCATATTAAAAAGCAGAGACATTACTTTGCCAACAAAGGTCTGTCCAGTCAAAGCTATGCTTTTTCCAGTAGTTATGTATGGATGTGAGAGTTGTAATATAAAGACAACTGAGTGCTGAAGAATTGATACTTTGGAATTGTGGTGTTGGAGAAGACTCTTGAGAGTTCCTTGGACTGCAAGGAGATGGATCCAGTCAATCCTAAAGGAAATCAGTCCTGAATATTCATTGGAAGGACTGATGCTAAAGCTGAAAGTCTCTTTGATGTGAAAGTCACCTGATGTGAAGAACTGACTCACTGGAAAAGACTCTGATGCTGGGAAAAATTGAAGGCATGAGGAGAAGGGGACAACAGAGGATGAGATGGCTGGATGGCATCACCAACTTGATGGACATGAGTTTGAGCAAGCTCCAGTTGGTGAGCGACAGAGAAGCCTGGTGTGCTACAGTCCACGGGATTGCAAAGAGTCAGACACAACTGAGCGATTGAACTGAACTGAAATGTAATACAGTGGCATTAATTACATTCACAGTATTGTGCAACCATCACGACAATTCCCGGAATTTTTCATCACTGCAACAGAAACTTTGTACCCATTAAACAAATCCTATCCATTTCCCCTTACCTGAGAGCCTGGGAACATTTAATCTATTTGTCTCTCTGACCTATTCTAGATATTTAATATAAGTGGAGTTATACAATAGTTGCCCTTTTGTGTCTGGCTTATTTCACTTAGCATAATGTTTTCAAGGTTCATCTATGTTATAGCATGTGTCAGTATTTCATTGCTTTTTATGGCTGTATAATTCTCCACTCTATGTATAAATTACATTTTGTTTATTCATCCGTTGGACATATTTTTGCTATTTTGAATGATGTTAATATGAACATTTTGGTATATAAATTTGTTCACATAGCTCTTTTTGATTCTTTTGCAAATATACCTAGAGGTAATATTGCTGAATCATGTGGTAATTATGTGTTTAACTTTTTTGAGGAAACTCCAATCTATTTTCCACAGTGGCTGTGCCATATTGCATTCCCTTCAGCAATGTATGAGGGGTCTTATTTAGCCACAATCTCACCAATAGTTTTCTTTTTTGTTTTTATTAAAGCCATACTAGTGGGTGTGAAGTGGTACTTTTCAGTTTACATTTCTTTAATAACTAATGATTTGGGGAAACTTTTCAAATGCTTTTTGACCATGTGTATAGCTACTTTGGAGAAATTATTCAAATTTTTTGCCTAGTTTTTAATTGTTTTTCTTTTTACATTTCACTAATATATAATGGTATGGACGTGAGAGTTGGACTATGAAGAAAGCTGAGTGCCAAAGAATTGATGCTTTTGAACTGTGGTGTTGGAGAAGACTTGAGAGTCCCTTGGACTGCAAGGAGATCCAACCAGTCCATCCTAAAGGAGATCAGTCCTGGGTGTTCATTGGAAGGACTGATGTTGAAGCTGAAACTCCAATACTTTGGCCACCTGATGGGAAGAGCTGACTCATTGGAAAAGACCCTGATGCTGGGAGGGATTGGGGGCAGGAGGAGAAGGGGACGACAGAGGATGAGAAGGCTGGATGGCATCACTGACTCGATGGACATGAGTGTGGGTAAACTCCAGGAGTTGGTGATGGACAGGGAGGCCTGGTGTGCTGAGATTCATGGGGTCACAAAGAGTCAGACATGACTGAGCGGCTGAACTGAACTGAACTGAACTGAATGTATAATGATGTTGAACATCTTTTCATGTACTGTGTATATCTTCTTTGGAGATGTGGCTATTAAAATTGTCCCCATTTTTTATTTGAGTTGTTCTTTTCAGTTGAAATATAATTGATTTACAATGTTGTGCTACTTTCTGTTATATAGCAAAGTGATTCCGATAGATATATTCTTTTTCATATTGTTTTCCAGTATGGTTTATTACAGGATATTAAATATATTTCCCTGTGCTATACAGTAGGACCTTGCTTTTTATCCGTTTTATATAGAGTAGTTTGTTTTCAGTGATTTACATCATACATATAGCAATGTACAATATATAGCACTCACTGTAGCAATATATAGCAGTGTAGCAATATACATAGCAATATATAGTGTCTGTGTTCGTGTGTGTACACAGAAATGTCTATGGGAATCCCATAATGCGTATACACATGCTGTAATTGAAGTCATTATACACTGCTGTAATGGAATGTATATATCCCATTATATATATATATATATATTACATATACTTGTATAATGTGTGTGCAGACAGGCACTGTATAACACTGTACGTCACTACACGCACAATACTTACAGATGTTATATACACACACACTAAGCTGCTGCTGCTTCATCTCTTCAGCCGTGTCCGACTCTTTGCGACCCTATGAACCGCAGCCCGCCAGGCTCCGCTGTCCTTGGCATTCTCTAGGCAAGAGTACTAGAATGGGTTGCCATACCCTCCTCGAGGGAATCTTCCTGACCCAGGGATTGAACCCTGGTCTCCTGCACTGCTGGGAGAGTCTTTACCGCTGAACTACCAGGGAAGCCCACACACACACTATATCTGTATCTATACGGCATGCACCATAGCAATATATGTCACCTCCCACGGGGATGAACTGTAAACATCTTATGGGAAAGTGCTAGTCACTCAGTTGTGTCCCACTCTTTGTGACCCCACGGACTAAAACCTGCCAGGCTCCTCCGTCCATGGAATTCTCCAGGCAAGAATACTGGAGTGGGTTGCCATTCCCTTCTTTAGGGGATCTTCCCGACCCAGGGATCAAACCCTGGTCTCCCGCATTGCAGGCAGATTCTTTACCATCTGAATCTCCAAGGAAGTAAACATCTTACATGCAGTTACAAAAGCAATAACTGAAAATAAGCATTACATTGTATGCCAAGGCTCTTTAACAAATGGACCATGATTAATTGTAACAAAATCTTAATCACCAACAACAACCACATCCGCAGCTGCTCTGTAGTACAAATTGTGGCTGCCCTCAAGACATCACTTGCAATTTAATTCACTGTCATCCTAACATTCTGAGGTCACTGTTAGTCATCCTTTGTATGAAGATTCCCTAGATCATTCCTATTGGCAAACGTGTTTTTGCTCTCATCTTTCAGAAAATCCTTTGCCAGCTTCCACCACTGCCTTCAATTCCTGCCTTATTTCTTTTCACTTCATAGTGACAATTCTATGCTTCTCGTTTCCAGTTCTCTCCTTCTGCTCTCCCTTGAACTTACGACAATCAGGTGTGCATCCTGCCCACTCCTAAACTGCTCTCCTCCGGTCACAGAATAAGCTCCACTTTTTCAAAGCCCCTGGACACCCTCCAGTCTTTATCTTACTGCCCTATCAGCTACATTTGTCATGGGTGGTCACCTTTCCTCCTTGAATCACTTGAATTACTCAGCTTGCAGGGCACTGCTTTCTCCTGGTCCTTTCCCCAATCTCCTGCCCACTCTTCCTCAGTCTTTTTTTCAGTGCTCCTCATTTCTCTAGCCTGTAAATGCACGGGTTCTCCTAACCACAGTCCTTAGTCATCTTCTTCTTAGAAAAATAATTTTATTTATTTCCAGCTGTGCTGGGTCTTCATTGCTGCGTGGGCTTTTCTCTGGCTGTGGCAAGTGAGGGCTGCTCTCAGGTTGTGGTGCATGGGCTTCTCAGAGTGGTGGTTTCCCTTTCGGAGCACAGGCTAGGGCGTGCGGGCTTCAGGTGCTGTGGTGTGCGGGCTCAGTAGTTGCAGCTCCCGGGCTCTGGAGCACAGGCTTAATTGTTGTGATGCATGGGCATAGTTGCTCCATGACATGTAGGATCTTTCTAGATCAGGGGTTGAAGCCGAGTCTCCTATACTGGCAGGCGAATTCTTTACCACTAAGCCACCAGGGACGGAGAAGGCAATGGCACCCCGCTCCAGTACTCTTGCTTGGAAAATCCCATGGACGGAGGAGCCTGGTAGGCTGCGGTCCATGGGGTCACTAAGAGTCGGACACGACTGAGCGACCTCACTTTCACTTTTCACTTCCATGCGTTGGAGAAGGAAATGGCAACCCACAGCAGTGTTCTTGCCTGGAGAATCCCAGGGACGGGGGAGCCTGGTAGGCTGCCTTCTATGGGGTCGCACAGAGTCAGACATGACTGAAGCAACTTGGCAGCAGCAGCAGCAAACCACCAGGGAAACCCCTCTTCTCTTTATTTTTTATACCCACTCACTTGGTGATTTTTGTCAAGTCTCATGGCTTTATATGCCATCTATATGCAGGTGACTCCTAATTTATATCTCCAGCCTGGACCTCTCCCCCAGTTCTACCACAGTCCTTGATCCTCTTCTCTTTTTTCCCATTAAAAAAAAATTTTTTTTTTTGTTTATCTATTTTCAGCTGTGTATGTCCAACTGTCTGCTTGACATCACCATTTAGAGTAGTAATGCATATATCACACCTTACAAGTCTAAAATAGATCTCCTGATAGCCGCCCTCCCGGAACAGCATCTCCAACAGTCCTGCTTACCTCAGCTCCATTCTACTAGCTGCTCATGTTAAAAAAAAAAAAATGCTGATGTCATTTGAGGTGAACTCAGTGTGCGCTTGCTCTCTTTCTCTCACCTCATGGCGGATCTGTCAGTAAATCCTGTCAGTTCCACCTAGAAAACAACTGGGACACTTCTTACAATCTCACATTCTCTCTAGCCCAGATGATTGCGATAGCCTCCCAGGTGTTTTCCCCATGTCTGCCCTTGCCTCCTACAGTCTTTTCCTGCTAAAACGTAAGTCAGACCTTATTACTCCTCTGTTGTAAACTCTCTAGGATTTCTCACTGCATTCAGAATAAAAGCCAGACTTCCTTATAACAGCCACCAGGCCCTACATACTCTGGCTGCCAGTCACTGACGTATATGAGCTGATCTCCTGTTAGTTTATCCCGTTTTCTCTGCCCAGCTACACTGGCCCCCTCGAAATATCGGGCACGACTCCACCTGCTCTTTCCTCTATCTGGGGTGCTCCTCGTCAAATATCTGTGTGTAAGCGCCTCACTCCTCTCCACCTCTGCTCACAAGTCACCTTCACAGCGACAACTTCCCTGACCATTCTATTCAACAATTCAATCTTCCTGAATTTTTGTTTTATTTTTGTTTAGCATTATCAGATTGTAACATGCCATAATTATATTTATCTCTTTCATTGTCTTTCTCACCATGAGTCACATACATGTGAGGATCATTTTTCTGTTTTATTCACTACTGTATCCCTTCTGACTAGAACAACAGCATCTCACATACGCTAGGCACACACAAAAATACCTACTGAATAAATGAAAGAAAAAGTAAAACAGTTTAAAAAACAGTTCATATACATTCAAACCTTATATTAGCAAGTAGACCCACATAAGTGGGATTATAAAATTATTGTAAAATATTTGTAAATATGTTTATCAAAACAATGACTACCCACTCTACTGATTTCAGATCTAATTACACTTAAGGAGTAAAGTTAAATTATAAGTAATTGGTTTATGTTCTGCTTCAGAATTTCTGAGGCTTATAGCATTAGGATGTTGATATTACCTCCTAAACAACAAAATGATGTTGCTTCTTCATGTAAGTTAAACATAATTAGAATCTTTGCTGCTGTGCTGCTTAGTCATTGTGTCCCACTCTTTGCAACCCCAGGGACTGTAGCCTGCCAGGCTCCCCGTCCATGGGATTGTTCAGAGAAATATACTGGAGTAGGTTGCCATTTCCTCCTCCAGGAGGTCTTCCCAACCCAGGGATCAAACCCCACTCTCCTGTGTCTCCTGCATTGCAGGCAGATTTGTTACCACTGAGCCATTTGGATAGACCCAGTTAGAAGGTTTAGCAGGTCAATTTTGATGAAGCTGATCTTTCTCTTCTAGTGTCAGATTCACTCAATACAACATGACATCATCTTTATAGATCATTTAAATTTTAAATAGATTACCTTTATAAGATATTTCTAAAACTAAGTCGTTTCATCGTTACACCGTTACTCATGGATTAGTCAAGATCCACTTGTTCGGTTCAGTTCACTCACTCAGTCATGTCTGGCTCTTTGCAACCCCATGGACTGCAGCACGCCAGGCCTCCCTGTCCATCACCAAATCCCAGAGTTTACTCAAACTCATGCCCATTGAATCAGTTTTGCCATCCAACCATCTCAGCCTCAGTCATCCCCTTCTCCTCCCGCCTTCAATCTTTCCCAGCATCAGGGGCTTTTCCAATGAGTCAGCTCTTCCCATCAGGTGGCCAAAGTATTGGAGTTTAAGCTTCAACATCAGTCCTTCCAGTGAACACTCAGGACTGATTTCCCTTAGGATGGACTGGTTTGATCTCCTTGCAGTCCAAGGGACTCTCAAGAGTCTTCTCCAACACCACAGTTCAAAGGCATCAATTCTTCGGCACTCAGCTTTCTTTATAGTCCAACTTTCACATCCATACACGACTACAGGAAAAACCATAGCCTTGACGAGATTAACCTTTGTTGGCAAAGTAATGTCTCTGCTTTTTAATATGCTGTCTAGGTTGGTCAGAACTTTTCTTCCAAGGAGTAAGCATCTTTTAATTTCATGGCTTCAGTCACCATCTGCAGTGATTTTGGAGGCCAAAAAAATAAAGTCTGCCACTGTTTCCACTCTTTCCCCATCTATTTGCCGTGAAGTGATGGGACCAGATGCTGTGATCTTACTTTCCTGAATGTTGAGCTTTAAGCCAGCTTTTTCACTCTCCTCTTTCACTTTCATCAAGAGGCTCTTTAGTTCTTCTTAACTTTCTGCCATAAGGGTGGTGTCATCTGCATATCTGGGGTTATTGATATTTCTCCTGGCAACCTTGATTCCAGCTTGTGCTTCATCTAGCCTGGCATTTTGCCTGATGTACTCTGCATATAAGTTAAATGAGCAAGGTGACAATATACAGCCTTGACGTACTCCTTTTCCTATTTAGAACCAGTCTGTTGTTCCATGTCCAGTTAAAACTGTTGCTTCCTGACCTGCATACAGGTTTCTCAAGAGGCAGGTCAGGTGGTCTGGTTTTCCCATCTCTTTCAGAATTTTCCACAGTTTATTGTGATCCACACAATCGAAAGCTTTGGCATAGTCAATAAAGCAGAAATAGATGTTTTTCTGGAACTCTCTTGCTTTTTCAATGATCCAGCAAATGTTGGCAATTTGATCTCTGGTTCATCTGCCTTTTCTAAATCCAGCTTGAACATCTGGTAGTTCAGCATTCATGTATTGTTGAAGTCTGACTTGGAGAATTTTGAGCATTACTTTGCTAGCACGTGAGATGAGTGCAATTGTGTGGTAGTTTGAGCATTCTTTGGTAGTTTGAGATCCACTTGAGGAGGTCTCTATTTCTACTTCCCTCTGAAATACAGCATTCATAAAACTTATCAGGGAATACAGGAAATGTCACACAGATCTCAATGACATAAACATCACTGAAGAGTTCTGAAGTATTTTGATTATTTTGAAAATAATTTTAAAATCCAGTTAATAAAGTGCATGCAACATAAGTAGCAAAGGAAATTCTTTTTTTTTTTAAGTTTCTCAATATACATTTTATTTATTTATTTACTTTGGCCACACTATACCAGGGACCAAACCTGTGCCCCCAAATTGGAAGCACAGGGTCTTAACCACTAGACAACCAGGTAAGTCCAGGAAATTCTTCAGAAATTTTATTTTAAACACTTAATTCAAAAAGTAAGTCTTGGGACTTCGCTGGTGGTCCAGTGGTTAAGAATTTGCCTTCCAATTCAGGGGATGGAGGTTTGACCCCTGGTCAGGAAATTAAGATCCCACATGTTGTGGGGCAACTAAGCCCATGTGCTTCAACTAGAGAATTCAGCAAGTTCACCTGGAGAGCAGCACCAGCGAGCTGCAGCAAACAGCCTGCACACCACAGTGAAGACCCAGTGCAGCCAAAGGAAAAAAAGAAGACTTCTCTGTAGCAACGAATCTCTCATCATCTTCACTTGTTTCTTATATTCAGGTGATTGGCATCAATCTTCCTCTTCCTTCTTTTCGCATCTTCATTTTGAAGTCTGAGTGTAATTTGCTGTGCACAGAAGATAATCTTATTTTCATTGAGGCCTTTTCAGACTATGGATATCTGCAAAAAATATCAAAGGAATGATCCAAAGCTCCAGCTACTGCAAAGGAAGGCTCTTTGTCGGAAACCTGAAAAAAGAGAGCATCCGAAGCTATTAATCATTTTCTTAATCCTTTCCACATCCCTGCCAGTGACTCCTAGGATATAATACTAATAATATTTACTCTAACACTGGCATTACTATAACAAAAACTCCCTTTATATAATAACAATTGACTCAAATGGGAGTCAAGAGTTGAGGAATATTTTTGGAGGCCACCGCTTGCAAAAGTTTTTGAAATTGCCTTCTTACAGTTTTTGAAATTGACATGCAGAAGCAAAATTTGATCAACCAAAAATAAATTGCGATGGACATTTTGCATGGTCCCAGTAGTTCTCACAGCAAGAGAGAAAAGAAATGGTCTAGTGAAAGAGCAATTTGCAGATCGATATGTAAGCACGTAATATCATATCTGTGAAAAAATTCAGATATGCAAAACTATATCCTTCTATCACCTACACCTAATGGTGATTGTAGCAAGTACATGGGTAGCAGTTTCCAAAAGGATGCTGGGTTTCACTTGGTATTCTTTTGATGTATGGCTCGGAGACTATACATAAGCATTCACAGCATTAAAAGATGTAGAGATTATATATAAATCATTCACATGATTATAGAAGAAAAGACAAAATGGATCAAAACCCAAATCAAAACAAATTTTTGAAGGTGACTCTAAGGAATTGGGGCTGGTGGCTCAGATGGTAAAGAATCTACCCGCAATGTAGGAGACTGGGTTCGATCCCTGGGTCGAGAAGATCTCCTGGAGAAGGGAATGGCTACCTACTCCAGTGTTCTTGCCTGGAGAATTCCATGGGCAGAGGAGCCTGGCAGGCTACAGTCCACAGGGTCACAAAGAGTTGGACAAGTTTGAGTGACTAACACTTTCACTTTCTTTCACTAGGAAATTGATTTGGAAAGCCACTGCAGAGTGCTACAGAGCACTTTGAATTAATTCTGTAAATTGCCTCTTAATTCTTACCACAAGATTGAGGCAGTAATATTATTTCCTCTTTATAGATGGGCAAACTGAGACTCAGGAAGGTGTCTCATTTTCAAATTTTGCATAAATATGACGGGAGTTTGAATTTGAATTCAGTTTTTTCTCCAAAATCCATTCTCCTCCCAGTAGACCATCTAGTCAAAGCTATGGTTTTTCCAGTAGCCATGTATGGATGTGAGAGTTGGACTGTGAAGAAAGCTGAGCACTGAAGAATTGATGCTTTTGAACTGTGGTGTTGGAGAAGACTCTTGAGAGTCCCTTGGACTGCAAGGAGATCCAACCAGTCCATCCTAAAGGAGATCAGTCCTGGGTGTTCATTGGAAGGACTGATACAGAAGCTGGAACTCCAGTACTTTGGCCACCTGATGGGAAAAGCTGACTCATTGGAAAAGCCCCTGATGCTGGGAAAGATTGAAGGCAGGAGGAGAAGGGGACAACAGAGGATGAGATGGTTGGATGACATCACTGACTCGATGGACATGAGTCCAGGAGTTGGTGATGGACAGGGAAGCCTGGTGTGCTGCAGTCCGTGGGGTCGAAAAGACTCAGACATGACTGAGCGACTGAACTGAACTGACTAAATCTTGCCAGTTCTCTTCTGTGATCATCTACTAAAACATCTTTTGTTTTTAAGTCTTCTAATTCTTTCATTATTTGAACACTATTATTCTATTACAATGGAGAAGGCAATGGCACCCCACTCCAGTACTCTTGCCTGGAAAATCCCATGGACAGAGGAGCCTGGTAGGCTGCAGTCCATGAGGTCTCTAAGAGTCGGACACGACTGAACGACTTCACTTTCATTTTTCACTTTCATGAATTGGAGAAGGAAATGGCAACCCACTCCAGTATTCTTGCCTGGAAAATCCCAGGGACAGGGGAGCCTGGTGGGCTGGTCTATGGGGTCGCACAGAGTTGGACACGACTGAAGTGACTTAGCAGCAGCAGCATTCTATTACAAACAGATGATTATAATATTGCTTCGTTCTTTTAGATCAAAACAAATGTATTTAATAAATGTTTTACACAGTTATCATAGAATCACTGCAGAATAAGAAAAGATTAAAGAAGGAAAAAAGCTGTACATGTCATATCATTTAAAAGTAGTCACTGTTAACATTTTTGTAAACATCTTTTCAATCTCTTGAAGATCCCGTCGCAGTATGGTTTTGTAGTCAGGTTTTAAGAATTACTCATTCAACAAGCATTAACTGAATGTTGAAATGTGTTATTATATTACAATATATTGTAAACACCTTCCCATTATTGAATATTTTCTATGGTCACAGTTGTTACATTGTAAAATTTTAAGATAAATTTATTTTTTGGAAGATACAAGCTAATATTTTTTTATTTAATGATAAACTCCAGAGAAATTAAATTATCATTTTATGCTGCAGTCCATGGGGTCACAAAGAGTCAGACACGACGGAGGAACTGAACAATTGAGTCTGAGTTTTCTACAGAACCATCCATCATAACATTTGTAATTTCTCTGCTTTGAAGCCATTTCCTATGGGTTGCTATATGCCAGGGGTTGGCAAACCATGGCCGGAGGGTAAGACCTGACCTACTATCCATTTTTGTGATAAACTTTATAGAAACACAACCATATTCATTTAGTTAGTTGCTTGTCTTTTGCTGTTTTGTGCTACAACCAGTTGCTGGCCAACAGTTAATTATTAAAAATATTTAATAACTGGGACTTTACAGAAAAGATTTGCTGATCTCTGATACATACTACAGTGGTGATTCCTGCTCAAAGCTTCTCTGGCCCATATGCTCACAAATCACCATATGTTGGTACTAGAGACACAATTCCAAATAGAGCATCCAGGTGTAGAACATAATGTCAGATGCTCAGATCAGAATTTATCTATGCAACTTCCGCCATAAAATCAACAAAATGCAAATAAAATCATATATTACCAGCCTTCAGAATTAGTAGGAGACAGAACAACTCACACTTCTAATTAACTGTAAGTTACTGTTGTTCAGTAGCTCAGTCGTGTCTGACTCTTTAAAACCCCATGGGTTGCAGCACACCAGGCTTCCCTGCCCTTCACCATCTTCCTGAACTTGCTCAAATTCATGTCCATTGAGTCAGTGATGCCATCTAACCACTGCATCCTCTGACTCCCCCTTCTCCTTCTGCCTTCAATCTTTCCCAGCATCAGGGTCTTTTCTAATGAGTCAGCTCTTCGCATCGGGTGGCCAAAGTATTGGAGCTTCAGCTTCAGCATCAGTCCTTCCAATGAATATTCAGGATTGATTTCCTTTAGGATTGACTGGTTTGATCTCCTTGCAGTCCAAGGGACCCTCAAGAGTCTTCTCCAACACCACGGTTCAAAAGCATCAATTCTTTGGTGCTCAGCCTTCTCTTTTTCCAACTCTCACATCCATACATGACTACTGGAAAAACCACAGCTTTGACTAGACAGACACTTGTTGTCAAAGTAATGTCTCTACTTTTTAGTGTACTTTCTAGGTTTGTCACAGCTTTTCTTCCAAGGAGCAAGCATCTTTTAATTTCACAGCTGTAGTCTCCATCCACAGTGATTTTGGAGCCCAAGAAAATAGTCTATCACTGTTTCCATTGTTCCCCTATCTATTTGCCATGAACTGATGGGACCGGAGGCCATGATCTTAGTTTTTGGAATTTTGAGTTTTAAGCCAGCTTTTTCATTCTCTCTTTCACCTTCATCAAGAGCTCTTATTTCAGTAGAACTCCTGCTCCTTCAAGCCTCTGGGGGCTAAGTGTAAGGGGGTGGTGGCTTAAACAGCTACATTCAAAAGAAAAGAGGGGAGCAGAGGACTTAAAGCATTGAACAAAATCACCCCAGGGAGAAATCACTCTATACTGAGTGTCAGAACTTAGGTCTGGGAGGTGATCATCAATAGTCGTGGGTATTTGAAAGATGTTTGAAGGTGACAGGGCTGAAAGCAGCTGCCTTCGGTGAGCGTGTCTGTGAACAGAGAAGGTGTGGGGCACCTTGGAGACACCACAGTGAGGGGAATAAACAAAGCTAAGGGTTTTAAAAATTAGGGCACACCAACACTTCCACCCTCCTACACTACCATAAACTCATTTATTTAAAAGAACTGTGTGTCCATATCCTGACTGAGCTGGGTATTCACACTGAGTGTTAAATGCCTAGGAAGAGCAAAAAGTTAAATCAACTCCATACTGTACATAAAACAAAACAAGCAAACCAAAAATCACTCTTTTAGTTGATGAAAACTCTCTCCCCAAAACCAACCAGAAAGTAGTATACTGTGACACGAAACTCTATGAATTATATATTCTCAAAAAAGTCTTTAAAGATAATTTTAGAAAAACAAGTTAGAATCATAAATTCAAACACTATTAAGAAATATGGACTCCTTATCCTTTACAAATAAACAAACCAACCCCCCCCCAAAATAGGAAGAAGTGCAATAAGAATTGATCAAATTTAGCAAAGTAATTGAAGAAAAAAGCATAAGATCTAAAAAATGAAAGACTATAAAATGCCACAGAAGAAGGAATTCAAATAAAGACCTAATCAGAAACAAGACATAGAGAACAAGCTAATGGACACCAAGGAGGAAAAGGGAGGATGGGATGAATTGGGAGATTGGGATTGACATATATATACTATTGATAATACGTATAAAAATATATATATATATAAGGTTTACTTTGCTGTGCAGTAGAAATGAACGTGATGTTGTAGAGCAACTATCATGTGTGTGCCCGTGCTCAATCTTGTCTGACTCTTTGCAACCCCATGGACTGCCCCCCGCCAGGCTCCTCTGTCCACGGAACTTTCTAGGCAAGAATATCAGAGTGGGTTGCCCTTTCCTGTAGTTAACAATATTGTATTGTGTATTTAAAAATTTGCCAAGAGGTTAGATCTTAAGTATTCCTATCACAAAATATAAAAGTAATAAATAATTAGGGAAGGAGGAAATTTTAGGAGATGGATTTTTTTACAACATGGTCTGTGGTGATGTTTTCACAGATGTATACTTATATTCAAGCTCATCTTTTGTATATATGAAACATATACAGATTTTTATGAATAATACATCAATAAAATGGTTTCTTAAAAATAAATTATAGAATAAAATCTGTGTTATTTTTTAAATAAAAAGAGAAACTTTGAAAAAAAAGTTTGAAAATATTGAAAAGAAAGAAAGAAACAGTAAAATGCAGAGATTAAGATGGCAGAGTAAAAGGACATTCACCTCACCCCCCCTCATGAAAACATCAAAACTACAATTATATATAGATTGATCCTCACTGAAATTTATCTGGGGACTAGCAGAACAGCTACTGTACAATCAAGTCTATAAAGAAAGAGCCACACAGAGTCTGGTAGGAACGGAGGAGAAGTGATCTGGTTGGGATCCACATCCTTGGTGGGAACCACAGAAGAGGAGGATATTGCAAGCTCAGGGATCCTCCCTGGGGAGCAAAGGGTTTGAGGCACATGTGCATCTTCCCTGATAGCTCAGCTGGTAAAGAATCCGCCTGCAATGCGGGAGCCCTGGGTTCGATCCCTGGGTTGGGAAGATCCCCTGGAGAAGGGAAAAGCTACCCATTCCAGTATCCTGGCCTGGAGAATTCCACGGACTGTATAGTCACAGAGTCAGACACAACTGAACAACTTTCACACCAGACCTGAGGCCTGACCCGAGGAGGACAGGCACCCTTAGCTGGTTTGAAAGCCAGCGGGGCTCACCAGAGAAACCTGAGCCTCCGAGCACACACAGCACGGAGGCAACAGACTGAAAACTGCCTGGGGCTCCGGCTGGCCTGCCAGGGCCACTCCAGTGCACCCCACAGCTCACCCCAGGCTCCTGCTCAGCCCCTCTTGCTCTGCATTGCTCCCCACTAACCTTTAGCCAAGGCTCGCACACTAGGGAAAAAGCAAAACCAGCACAGAAGTTCAGCCCCAAGCCCTCAGGCCTCAGCGCATCCCCGATCAAAGTGGACACTACATCCAGGAAAAACCTAGCTCTCTCAGGGTTCCTGTTCCTGACCTCACATCTGATAGGGCCGGACTGACCACTGAGCACGGCAGAAGCACTGGCTAGCCCCTCCAACCCCAGTCCTACCTCCCACATGACAAAGGCTGCCAGCATACCACACAGAAATATGCATTCCTGCTCACTTCAAATCCAGCTCTTCCACCAAAATCGCTAGGTACACGCGGACTGCATGGGCCCACTCACATGCAAGGACATACCTTCAAGACCAGAAAGGTGACTGTTTCACCTATTTTCATAAAGACAGAGAAAGTTAAACAGAATGAGAAGACAGAGAAATACGTTTCAAAGAAAAGAATAAAGAAAAAAACCTGAAAAAAACCCTAATGAAGCAGAGGTAAATAATTTATCTGGTGAAGAGTTCAAAGTAAAAGTAATCAAGAATGCTATTGAACTGAGGAAAAGAACAGAGGAACATAGTGAGAATTTTAACAAAGAACTAGAAAATGTAATAGAATCGGTCAGGACTGTCCTGGTGGTCCAGTGATGCAGAATCAGCTTGCCAAAGCAGGGGACACCGGTTCAATCCCTGGTCCAGGAAGATTCCACATGCCACAGGGCAACTAAGCCCATGTGCCACCACTACGGAGCCTGCACGCTAGAGGCTAGAGCCTGCACGAGGCCACCACAATGAGAAGCTTGCACACCACAACTAGAGAGTAGCCCCTACTTGCCACAACTGAAGAAAGACGGTGTGGCAATGAAGACCCAGTGCAGCCATAAGTAAATAAATAAATTTATTTTTTTTAAAAAGCATTGGTCAGGCTGAAGAATACAACAACTGAAATGAAAAAATACACTAGGGGAAATTAACAACAAGGTAGGAGATACAGAAGAACATGGTGATCTGAAAGATAAAATAATGAAAATCATCCAATCAGAATAGCCAAAAGAAAAATAAATTTAAAATATAAGAACAGTTTAAGGGACACCTGAAACAACATCAGTGTACTAACATTTTATTGTTAGAGTCCAAGAAGGAGAAGAGAGGAAAAGGAGATAGAAAATGAAATGGCGACAGAAAAAGTCCCAAACCTGAAAAAGGAAACTGACATCCAGGTACAGGAAGTACAGAGAATCCCAAACAAGAGGAACTCAGAGAGAACCATACCAAGATATATCATAACGAAAAAGGCAAAGTTAAAGAGATAGAGAATTATAAAGGCAAGAAGAGAAAAATAATTATACACAAAGAGATCCTCATAAAGCTATCAGATGATTTTTCAGCAGAAATTCTGTAGGCCAGAGGGAGTGGCATGATATATTTAAAGTACTGAAAAGAAAAAAACCTGTAACCTGGGACATTCCACCTAATATCGTCATTCAGCATTGAAGGAGCTATTAAATAACCACTCAAACAAACCAAAAACTAAAGGAGTTTGGGACTTCCTGGTGGTCCAGTGGTTTAGAATCTGCCTCGCAATGCAGGGAGTATGAGTTCAATCCCTGGTTGGGGAACTAAGTTCCCATGTGCTGCAGGGCAACTAAGCCCAGGTGCGGCAACTACTGAGCCTGTAAGCCACAACTAGACAGCCTGTGCACCACGACAAAAGGACCCACGTGACAACAAAGATCAGGCATGCTGCAAAGAAGACCCAACACAGTCAAATAAATAATAAACACAAAAAGGAGTTCATCAATACCTAACCAACCTTACCAGAAGTGCTAAAGGATCATATTTAAGAGTGAAAAACAGAAGACTACTGTAAGAAATCAGAAATCATAGGAAGGTTAAAATCCTACTAGTAAAGAAAAATATATAGTAAAGGCTATGGAATAACTACTTATATAGCTTGTACAAAAGTTAAAAGGAAAAGTTATAAAACCAACCATAACTATAATAAATAGCTAAGGGACAGACATGAAGATGTAAAATATGACGTAAAAAAACACAAAACGTAGGGGAAGGGAGTAACAAATGTGGGGCTTTTAGAATGTGTTGAACCTAAACGATAATCAGTTTAAAAAGTAGATACAGGCCAACACATATGAACTACACTATAACCACAAATCAAAAACCTATAACAGATATACAAAATCTGGAGAGAAAGGAACAAAAACATACCACAAAACATTAGAAAGCCACCAGGGAATAGACTAAAACAAGAACAGAGAAGAACTACAAAACAACCAGAAAACAGATAACAAAATGTCAATAAATAGAGACCTATCGATGATGGCTTTAAATGTCAATGGACTAAATGCTTCAATTAAAAGACTTAGGGTGACTGATTAAAAAACAAAACTCATTTATGTGCTACCTACAAGATACTCTCTTCAGAGCTAAAGACACACAGACTGAAAGTGAGAGGATAGAAAATGATGTTGCATGCAAATGGAAATAAAAAGAAATCTTGGGTCGCAATACTCATAACAGATAAAGTAGACTTGAAAACAAGTCTACATACAATAAAAGAAAAGAAAGGCATTATATAAAGATAAAAGGATCAACACAAGAAAAGTGAAAAACATTTATAAACATTTAGGAACCTAATATAGGAGCATCTAAATATGTAAAGCAAATATTAACAGACATAAAGGGAGAAATTAACAATAATACAATAATAGTAGAGAAGTTTAATACCCCAATTCATTAACAAACAGATCATCCAGAGAGAAAATCAATAAGGAAATAGTGGTTGTCTTAAATGACACATTAGACCAGCTTGACTTAACTGTAAGACATTCCATCCAAAACCAGCAGAATACACATTCTTGTCAACTACACATATCATGTTGTCCAAGAGAGATCACAAATAGATCATACAATCAAGCTAATAAATTAAAGAGGATAGAAATTACATCAAGAATTTTTTCATTCCATAATGATATAAAACTAAAAATCAGTTATGTAAGAAAAATGGGAAACCACAAACACGTGCACACTGAACAATATGCTACTAAACTAATGAAAAAATCAAAGAGGAAATAAGAAATAAAGAAATCAAGGAAGAAATCAGAAAATACCCTTGAGATCAATGCAAATAAAAGCACAACTTTCCAAAAGCTATCAATCAGTTCAGTTCAGTCGCTCAGTTGTGTCCAGCTCTTTTGTGACCCCATGGACTGCAGCACGCCAGGCTTCCCTGTCCATCACCAACTCCCAGAGCTTGATCAAATTCATGTCCACTAAGTCAGTGATGACAACCAATCATTTCATTCTCTGTTATCCCCTTCTTCTCCTATCTTTGATCTATACTAGCATCAGGGTCTTCTCCAGTGAATCAGTTCTTCGCACCAGGTGGCCAAAGTATTGGAGTTTCAGCTTCAGCATCAGTCCTTCCAATAAATATTCAGGGCTGATGTCCTTTAGGATGGATTGGTTTGATATCCTTGCAGTCCAGCAACTATCAAGAGTCTTCTCCAACATTACAGTTCAAAAGTAACAATTCTTTGGTGCTCAGCTTTCTTTGTAGTCCAACTCTCACATCCATACATGACTACTGGAAAAAGTAGACAGAACTTTGTTGGCAAACTAATGTCTGCTTTTTAGTATGGTGTCTAGGTTGGTCATTGCTTTTCTGCCAAGGAGCAAAATCTTTTAATTTCATGATTGTAGTCACCATCTGAAACGATTCTGCGGCCCAAGAAAATGAAGTGTGTCACTGTTTCCATTGTTTCCCCATCTATTTACCATGAAGTGATGGGACCGGATGCCATGACTTAGTTTTTTGAATGTTGAACTTTAAGCCAGCTTTTTCACTCTTCTCTTTCATTTTCATCAAGAAGCTCTTTAGTTCCTCTTCACTTTCTGCCATAAGGGTGGTATCATCTGTGTATCTGAGGCTATTGAGATTTCTCCAAAATCTATGGGATCCAGCAAAAGCAGTTCTAAGAGGGAAGTTTATAGTAACAGAGGCATACTTCAAGAAGAAAGAAAAACCTCAAATAAGCAACCTAATCTACCATCTAAGAGAATTAGACAAAAAAGAACAAAGTCAGCAGAAGGAAAGATATAAGATCAGGGAGGAAATAAAATAGACATCAAAAAATAAAAGATCAATGAAAATAAGACCTTTTTTTTTTTTAAAAAAAAAGATAAAATTGATTCAGTCAGGTTTATTAAGAAAAAGGAACCAGAGGAACCAGAGATCAAATTGCCAACATCTGTTGGATCATCGGAAAAGCACGAGAGTTCCAGAAAACATCTACTTCTGCTTTACTGACTACACCAAAGCCTTTGACCGTGTGGATCACAACAAACTGGAAAATTCTAAAAGACATGGGAATACCAGACCACTTTACCTGCCTCTTGAGAAACCTGTATTCAGGTCAAGAAGTAACAGTTAAAACTGGACTTGGAACAAGGGACTGGTTCCAAATTGGGAACCAATCAAGGATGTATATTTTCACCCTGTGTGTTTAACTTATATGCAGAGTACGTCAGGCAAAATGCTGGGCTGGATGAAGCACCAGCAGGAATCAAGATTGCCGCGAGAAATATCAATAACCTCAGATACGCAGATGACACCACTGTTATGGCAGAAAGTGAAGAGGAACTAAAGAGCCTCTTGATGAAAGTGAAAGAGGAGAGTGAAAAAGTTGGCTTAAAACTCAACATTCGAAGAACTAAGATCATGGTATCTGGTCCCATCACTTCATGGCAAATAGATGGGGAAACAATGGAAATAGTGACAGGCTTTATTTTCTTGGGCTCCAAAATCACTGCAGATGGTGACTACAGCCATGAAGTTAAAAGACACTTGCTCCTTGAAAGAAAAGCTGTGACCAACCTAGACAGCATATTAAAAAGCAGAGACATTACTTTGCCAACAAAGGTCCATTTAGTCAAAGCTGTGGTTTTTCCAGTAGTCAAGTATGGATGTGAGAGTTGGATATAGAGAAAGCTGAGGGCCAGAGAATTGATGCTATTGAACTGTGGCATTGGAGAAGACTCTTGAGAGTCCCTTGGACTGCAAGGAGATCCAACCAGTCAATCCTAAAGGAAATCAGTCCTGAATATTCATTGGAAGGATTGATGCTGAAGCTGAAACTCCAATACTTTGGCCACCTGGTGTGAAGAACTGATTCATTGAAAAAGACCCTGATGCTGGGAAAGATTGAAGGCAAGAGGAGAAGGGGATGACAGAGGATGAGATGGTTAGATGGCATCACTGACTCAATGGACATGAGTTTGATCAAGCTCTGGGAGTTGGTGATGGACAGGGAAGCTTGGCGTGCTGCAGTCCATGGGGTCACAAGGAGTCAGACATGACTGAGCGACTGAAATGAACTGAACTGATTAAGAAAAAGAGGACCTAAATAAATAAAATAAGAAATGAAAGTGAAGAAATAATAAGCAATATATCTCAGAAACACAAACAATCATAAGAGAATACTATAAACAGTTATATGTCAACAAGCTGGGCAATTTAGAAGAAATGGATAAATTCCTAGAAACATAAATCTTCCAAAACTGAATGAGGAAGAAATAAATAATCTGAAAAAATTACCAGTATTAAAATTGAATCAGTAATTAAAAGACTCCCAACAAACAAAAATCCAGGACCAAACAGAGTCACAGGGGAATTCTACCAAACATGAAAACGAGTTAAAAATCTATCCTTCTCAAACTGTTAAAAAGAATGAAGTTAAAAAGTATGAAGGGGAATACTCCCAAATTCATTCTACAGAGTCACCATTACACCGATACCAAACCCAAAGACTCTACCAAAAAAAAAAGAAAAAAAAAATTAAAGGCCAGTGTCCATGATGACTCTAGATACAAAAATTCTTAACAAAATATAAGCAGATAGAATTCAATAATATATAAAAACCCTCAAATACCTTGATCAAGTTGAATGTATTCCAGGGATGCAGGCATGGTTAAACATCTGCAAATCAATCAATTAAATACAATACATTAACAAAATGAACAACAACAACAAAATCACATGATTAACTCAATCATTTGAGTTCAGTTCAGTCACTCAATCATGTACAACTCTTTGCAACCCCGTGGAGTGCAGCATGCCAGGACCTCCTGTCCGTCACCAACTCCTGGAGTTCACTCAAACTCCTGTCCATTGAGTCAGTGATGCCATCCAACCATCTCATCCTCTGTCGTCCCCTTCTCCTCCCGCCTTCAATCTTTCCCAGCATCAGGGTCTTTTCAAATGCGTCAGCTCTTCCCATCAGGTGGCCAAAGTATTGGAGTTTCAGCTTCAGCATCAGTCCTTCCAGTGAACACCCAGGACTGATCTCCTTTAGGATGGACTGGTTGGATCTCCTTGCAGTCCAAGGGACTCTCAAGAGTCTTCTCCAACACCACAGTTCAAAAGCATCAATTCTTCGGTGCTCAGCTTTCTTTATAGTCCAACTCTCACATCCATACATAACTACTGGAAAAACCATATCTTTGACTAGACAGACCTTTGTTGGCAAAGCAATGTCTCTGCTTTTTAATATGCTATCTAGGTTGGTCACAGCTTTTCTTCCAAGGAGTAAGCGTCTTTTAATTTCATGGCTTCAGTCACCATCTGCAGTGATTTTGGAACCCCAAAAATAGTCTGTCACTGTTTCCCCATCTATTTGCCATGAAGTGATGGGACCAGATGCGATGATCTTAGTTTTCTGAATGTTGAGCTTTAAGCCACTTTTTCACTCTCCTCTTTCCTTTCATCAAGAGGCTCTTCAGTTCTTCTTCACTTTCTGCCATAAGGGTGGTATCATCTATATATCTGAGTTTATTGATATTTCTCCCAGCAATCTTGATTCCAGCTTGTGCTTCTTCCAGTCCAGCCTTTCTCATGATGTACTCTGCATATAAGTTAAATAAGTAGGGTGACAATATACAAACCTGATGTACTCCTTTTCTATTTGGAACCAGTCTATTGTTCCATGTCCAGTTAAAACTGTTTCTTCCTGACCTGCATACAGGTTTCTCAAAAGGCAAGTCAGGAGGTCTGGTATTCCCATCTCTTGAAGAATTTTCCACAGTTTATTGTGATCCACACGGTCAAAGCTTTTGGCATAGTCAATAAAGTAGAAATAGATGTTTTTCTGGAACTCTCTTGCTTTTTTGATGATCCAGCAGATGTTGGCAGTTTGATCTCTGGTTCCTCTGCCTTTTCTAAATCCAGCTTGAACATCTGGAAGTTCATGGTTCATGTATTGTTGAAGCCTTGCTTGGAGAATTTGAAGCATTACTTAACTAGTGTGTGAGATGAGTGCAATTGTGCAGTAGTTTGAGCATTCTTTGGCATTGCCTTTCTTTGGGATTGGAATGAAAATGGACCTTTTCCAGTTTATCTCAATAGACACAGAGAAAGCACTTGGAAAAATCAATACTCATTGACGATTAAAAAAAAAGAAAACTTTCAGCAAATTTGGTATAGAGAGAACATATCTCAACATGATAAAAGCCACCTATGACAACTCACAGCTAATATCATACTGAAGAGTAAAAACTGCAAGCTTTTCCTCTAAAATCAGGAACAAGACAAAAATGCCCACTCTTGCCACCATTTCCTACCAAAAAGAGTCAGGACTATTTGAAAAAATGACTGATTCCAGGTCAGGGACAGGAAATGTACAAGATAAGTCTGGGCCAACTTGTGCCAGAAAGCAAGAAAGTTATCAAAAATTAAGATGAGCAAATCTAAAATACATAGGAACCAACTTAATAATTTTTCGCTGGCCAAAATGGGACAATTTAATCAGCAAAAATAATAATTAAAGCAATTCAAATATATGAAAATCAGTGCATTTACAATAATATTTAAAAGCCCTCATTTGTCACAACTGGAAGTTGCTAGAACACCAGTACATTATTCTGACAACTGATAAATAAAAAACAATCACTGATTCTATCTTCCATCTACAAATTGTTTTCAGGGCAACCAAAAAAAAAAAAATGATGAGAAAGTTCTCTATGGTAGGATTTTAGTTAGCAAATTCAGAAGGAATGATAGATTTAGAAACTCTTTTTTTTTTTTAACTTCTAAAGAAATGTTGACAAAATGTGGTCCACTGAAGAAGGGAATGGCAAACCACTTCACTATTTTTGCCTGAGAACCTCATGAACAGTATGAATAGGCAAAAAGATATGACACTGAACGATGAACTCCCCAGGTCAGTAGGTGCCCAATATGCTATTGCAGAAGAGTGGAGAAACAACTGCAAAAAGAATGAAGAGACAGAGCCAAAGTGAAAACAACACCCGGCTGTGGATGTGACTGGTGATGGAAGTGAAGTCCAATGTTGTAAGGAACAGCATTGCACAGAAACTTGGAATGCTCAAGGTCCATGAATCAAGGTAAATTATAAGTGGTCAAACAGGAAATGGCAAGAGTTAACGTCCATATTTTAGGATTCAGTTAACTAAAATGGACTGAAATAGGCTAATTTAATTCAGATGACCTTTATATCTACTACTATGGGCAAGAATCCCTCAGAAGAAATGGAGTAGCCTTCATAGTCAACAAAAGAGTCCAAAATGCAGCACTTGGGTGCAATCTCAGAAATGGCAGAATGATCTCTGTTCATTTCCAAGGCAAACCATTCAGTATCACAGTAATCCAAGTCTATGCCCCAACTAGTAATGCCAAAGAAGCTGAAGTTGAACAGTTCTATGAAGACCTACAAGACCTTTTAACACCAAAAACAGATTTCCTTTTCATTACAGGGGACTGGAATAAAACAGAAGGAAGTCAAGAGATACATGGAGTAACAGGCAAGTTTGGCCTTGGAGTACAAAATTAAGCAGGTCAAAAGCTAACAGAGTTTTGTCAAGAGAATGCACTGGTCATAGCAAACACCCTCTTCCAACAACTCAAGAGACAACTCTACTACACATCGACATCACCACATGGTCAATACCAAAATCAGATTGATTATATTCTTTGCAGCTGAAGATGAAAAAGCTCTATACCGTCAGCAAAAGCAAGACCGGGAGCTGACTGGCTCAGCATGAACTCCTTATTGTGAAATTCAGTCTTAAATTGAAGAAAGTAGGGGAAACCACTAGACCATTCAGGTATGACCTAAGTCAAATCCTTTACCATTATACAGTGGAAGTGACAAATAGATTCAAGGGATTAGATCTGATAGACAGAGTACCTGAAGAACTATGGACAGAGGTTCGTGACATTTTACGGGAGGCAGTGATCAAGACCATCCCCAAGAAAAAGAAATGCAAAAAGGGAAAATGGTTGTCTGAGGAGGCCTTACAACTAGCTGTGAAAAGATGAGAAGTGAAGGTCAAAGAAGAAAAGAACGATATACCCATCCAAATGCAGAGTTCCAAAGAATAGCAAGGAGAGATAAGAAAGCCTTCCTCAGTGAGCAATGCAAAGAAATAGAAGAAAACAATAGAATGGGAAAGACTAGAGATCTCTTCAAGAAAATTAGAGATACCAAGGGAACACTTCATGTTAAGAAGGGCACAATAAAGGACAGAAATTGTGTGGACCTAACAGAAACAGGAGATATTAAAAAGAGGTGGCAAAACTAATAAAAATAATTGGGAAAAAAAAGAGGTGGCAAGAATACACAGAAGAACTATATGAAAAAACCTTCATGACCCAGATAATCACAATGGTGTGATCAGTCACCTAGAGCCAGACATCCTGGAATGTAAAGTCAAGTGGGCCTTAGGAAGCATCACTACGAACAAAGCTAGTGGAGGTGATGGAATTCCAGTTGAGCTATTTCAACTCCTAAAAGATGATGCTGTGAAAGTTCTGCAGTCAATATGCCAGCAAATTTGGAAAACTCAGCAGTGGCCACAGGGCTGAAAAAGGTCAGTTTTCATTCCAATCCCAAAGAAAGGCACTGCCAAAGAATGTTCAAACTATCGCAGAATTTCACTCATCCCACATGCTAGCAAAGTAATGCTCAAAATTCTCCAAGCAGGGCTTCGACAGCACGTGATCCATGAACTTCCAGATGTTCAAGCTGGATTTAGAAAAGACAGAGAAACCAGAGATCAAATTGCCAACATCCGTTGGATCATAAAAAAGAGCAAGAGAGTTCCAGAGAAACATCTACTTCTGCTTTATTGACTACACCAAAGCCTTTGACTGTGTGGATCACAAAACAGTGTGGAAAATTCTTCAAGAGATGAGAGTACTAGACCACATGAACTGCCTCCTGAGAAATCTGTATGCAGGTCAAGAAGCAACAGTTAGAAACAGATATGGAAAAACGGACTGGTTCCAAATTGGGAAAGAGTACGTCAAGGCCGTATACTGTCACCCTGCTCATTTAACTTATACGCAGAGTACATCAGGTGAGATGCTGGGCTGGATGAAGCATCAGGTGGAATCAAGATTGCCGGGAGAAATATCAGTAACCTGAGATATGCAGATGACACCACCGTTATGGCAGAAAGTGAAGAACTAAAGAGCCTCTTGATGAAAGTGAAAGAGGAGAGTGAAAACTTGGCTTAAAATTCAACATTCAAAAAACTAAGATCATGACATCTGGTCCCATCACTTCATGACAGATGGGGGGAAAAGGAAAAACAGTGAGAAACTATTTTTTGGCCTCCAAAATCACTGCAGATGGTGACTGAATCCATGAAATTAAAAGACGCTTGCTCCTTGGAAGAAAAGCTATGACCAACCTAGACAGCATATTAAAAAGCAGAGACATTACTTTGCCAACAAAGATCCGTCTAGTCAAAGCTATAGTTTTTCGTAGTCACGTATGGATGTAAGAGTTGACTATAAAGAAAGCTGAGCACTGAAGAATTGATGCTTTTGAACTGTGGTGTTGGAGAAGACTCTTGAGAGTCCCTTGGACTGCACGGAAATCGAACCAGTCAATCCTAAAGGAGATCAATCCTGAATATTCGTTGGAAGGACTGATGCTGCTGAAATTCCAATACTTTGCCCTCTGATGCAAAGAACCAACTCATTGGAAAAGACCCTGATGCTGGGAAAGAGTGAAGGCAGGAGGAGAAGCGGACAACAGGGCCTGAGTGGTTGGATGGCATCGTCGAGTCGATGGACATCAGTTTGAGCAGGCTTTGGGAGTTGGTGATGGACAGAGAAGCTTGGCATGCTACAGTCCATGGGGTTGCAAAGAGTCGGACACGACTGAGTGACTGAACTGAACTGAACTAAGAGAAATGCTGGATCTACTCACAATTATCAATTGCTAAAATAGGTGAAAAGTTGATGATAAATATTCTAAAGTTGGAATGAAGCTGTCATCATTTAAACCCATGAATCATATATCATCATGAAATATGAAACTATCAGATATTGTGTTTCCAAGATGTGATGATACAGGAAATACACACCAAGCACTATGAAGTATTCTTACATAAAATATACAGACTAAATTTAATAAAAGTTCCAGATCTAACTATCTAAAAAAAATAAGAGGAATATCATAAGGAAGCAATCAGCTGTAAATTCAGGAAATATTCTACAGTGCAAGTCATATTATTTCTCCAGTAAATTAGTGGTATGGGACAAAAAGGCAGGGTAGTAGTTAAATTGAGTAAAAGGGACTTAAGACATGACAGTCAAGTGCAAGGTGTAAACTCTGCTTAGCTCTTAAATTAGATAAGACAATGGTAGAGAGGATCTGTGAGACAATCATACGAATTCTAATATTTGCTAGATGATGGGTAGTATGAGGATATTTTCTTAATTTTAGTGAGTCTGATAATGATATGGGGATATGATTTTATTTAAGTCCTATTGGACATGCATACTGAAATTGAGTATGCTTTATAATACTTCAACCAAAAAAAAAAAAGGATAAAATTTGAAAATACTATGAATTAAATGCCAACAAATTGCACAACTAGAAAAAATGGACAAATTCCCAGAAACTGACAACCTACCAAGACTGAATCATGGAGAAATAGAATATTTTAACAGACTGATTATTTGTAAGGAGACTGAAACAGTAATCAAAAACCTCCCAACAAACAAAAGTCTAGAACCAGACAGCTCCCTGGTGTATTCCAACAAGCACTTAAATAAGAATTATTACCCATCCTTCTTGAAGTCTTCAAAAAAAAATGAAGAGGAAAGAACACTTTCAAACTCGTTTTATGAAGCCAAACAAAAACCAGACAAGGATACCACACAAAAAAGAAAATTCAAGACCAATATCCCTGATGAACATAGACGCAAAATCCTCAAAAAAATCCTCAACAAACAGCAATACATTAAAAGTATGCATCATGAGCAAGTGAGATTTTATTCCAGGGATGCAAGGATGGTTCACTGTCCACAAATTAATCAATGTGATACATTATATTAACAAAATGAAGGATAAAAACCATAAAATCATATCAGTAGATGCAGAAAAAGCTTTTGACAAAATTCAACATCCATTCATGATAAAAACTTTCAACAAACTGGGTAGAAAGGGAAACATTCATCAACATAATAAAGGCTTACATGATAAGCCCACAGCTAACCAGTCAATCCTAAAGGAAATCAACCCTGAATATTCATTGGAAGGACTGTTGCTGAAGCTGAAGCTCCAGTACTTTGGCCACCTGATGTGAAGAGTTGACTCACTGGAAAAGACCCTGATGCTGGGAAACATTGAGGGCAGGAGGAGAAGGGCACGGCAGAGGATGAGATGGTTGGATGGCATCACTGACTCAATGAACGTGAGTTTGAGCAAACCCTGGGAGATAGTGCAGGACAAGGAAGCCCGGCATGCTGCAGTCCGTGGGGTCGCAGAGTCAGACATGACTTAGCGACTGAACAACAACAGTAACAGCTAACATCATACTCAATGGTGAAAAGTAGAAAGCATTTCTTCTAATATCAGAAAAAAAAAAAAAGAAGTATGCTCACTCGTATCACTTTCATTAAGCAGGGCATTGGAGGTCCTAGCCACAGTAAGTGGGCAAGAAAAAGAAAAGGAATCCAAATCACAGAAGAAGTTCTCAATTTGCAGATGACATGATCTTATGTATATAGAAAACTCTGAAGAGTCCACCAAATAACTATTAGAACTAAGAAATGAATTCAGTGAATTTTCAGGATACAAGATCTATATATATATATAAAAGTTTGTTTCTATACACCAATAACAAACTATCAGAAAGAGAAGTTAAGAAAATGGTGTCATTTAAAACTGCATCAAAAAGAATAAAATGCTTAGGAATAAATTTAACCAGGAGGTGAAAGACTTATACCCTGAAAACTATAAGATATTGATGAAAGAGACTGAAGAAGATACAAATAAGTAGAAACATGTTCCATGCTCATGAATTGGAAGAATTAGTATTTTCAAAATGTCCATACAACCCCAAACATTCTATAGATTCAGTGTAATCTCTATCAAAGTTCCCATGGCATTTTCCCACAGAAATGCTGTTCAGTCACTCACTTGTGTCACTTTGTGTCCCCATGGACTGCAGCACGCCAGGCTTCCTTGTCCTTCACTATCTCCCAGAGTTTGCTCAAACTCATGTCCATGGAATCGGTGATGCTATCCAATCATCACATTCTCTTTCATCCCCTTCTTTTCCTGCCTTCAATCTTTCCCAGCATCAGGGTCTTTTCCAATGAGTCAGTTCCTTGCATCAGGTGGCTGAAGTGTTGGAGCTTCAGCTTCAGCATCAGTCCTTCCAATGAATATTCAGGATTGATTTCCTTTAGAATTGATTGGTTTGATCTCCTTGCAGTCCAAGGGACTCTCAAGAGTCTTCTCCAGAACCACAGTTCCAAAACATCAATTCTTTAACACTCAGCCTTCTTTATGGTCCAACTCTCACATCTATGCATGACTACTGGAAAAATCATAGCTTTGACTGGGACTTTGCTGGCGAAGTGATGTCTCTGTTTTTTAATATGCTGTCTAGGTTTAGCAAAACTTTTCTACCAAGGAGCAAGCGTGTTTTAATTTCATGGCTGCCGTCACCATCCACAGTGACCCCAAGAAAATAAAGTCCGTTACTGTTTCCATTTTTTCCCCAATCTATTTGCCATGAAGTGATGGGATGGATACCATGATCTTAGTTTTTTGAATGTAGAGTTTTAAGCCAACTTTTCACTCTCCTCTTTCACTTTCATCAAGAAGCTCTTTAGTTCTTCTTTGCTTTCTGCCATAAGGGTGGTGTCATCTGTGTATCTGAGGTTACTGATATTTCTCCTGGCAATCTTGATTTCAGCCTGAGCTTCATCCAGCCTGGCATTTCACATGATGTACTCTGCAGAGAAGTTGTAAGTCACCATGCAGGAGGTCGCCATTAGGTCCACTATAGAGCCACCAGGTGGGAGAGATACCAACTGCAGCACCATTACACCAAAGCAGTTCTCACACTGTTGTGAAATTTCTGGGCCCCACAGTAGCCTTCTTAACCTGGATATCTGACAAAGGGACTGGGAAGCCCCTGGGAATCTGACTTTGAATATCGGTGGGATTTGACTACAGAACTTCCACAGGACTGGGGAAACAGAGACTCTTGGAAGGCACAAACAAAATCCTGTGTCCACCAGGACCCAGGAGAAAGGAGCGGTGACCCCACAGGAGACTTCCATAGAAAAAGAAAGAAACAAATCTAAAATTTGTGTGGAACCACAAAAGACCCTGAATAACCAAAGTAATCCTGTGAAAGAACAAAGTTGGAGATGTCACACTTTCTGATTTCAAACTATATTGCAAAGCTATAGTAAACACCACCACCACCAACAAAAAAAACACCAATAACCAAAAAACAAACAGACCTTGAGTGAAGGAGGTCAAAAGATAAAAGGAAAACAGATCTTTTCCCTGAAATGCAAAACTGTAGTCAATTTAACTGTATATCCTTGGGTTAGTTGTTCAGTTGCCCAAAGATTGAATTTTCTGTTATGTAAAATGAAAGTCCTAACAACATCGAGAGCATCAAATGAGAATTTGTATGTGTAAGTCCTTTGTGAATTATAAAAAAACTACATTGACATTAGTGGGGTGTTTATTTACACAAGCTTTTGTATACACACATTTTGTGAGAGAAATGCAATTTCAGATGATCTTTGTTGAATGAGTAGGAATTAGATTTGCAGAAGAGAGAAGGGATCAGCCAGCTGTGGGAAAATGGTATGATATAATAAAGAGTAATTAGAAAAAATAATGAGCTGAGTGAGAAAATATTTTAGTAAAATAAAATAATGACTAAATATTAATAAGAAGGAATGTAATGGAGGAAAATATTCTTATTTAAAACTTAAAATACTACTTTTCCCTCCTGAAGGTGGAGGAAGAGTGTGTAAATACCATATGAGTAGAAATATAAATCCCACATCATTTTCTTCCATATGAGAGGGTGAAATTTCAAATTTATCCAGTTCTGGGATACTCAAGAGAAAGTCTCTGAGTATACTGCCTTAGAGATAATGTTAGTGAGCAGCCTGATATCTGAAGGCCAGCCCAGAGCCCAGGGATTAAGCTATATAATGAGAAAATTCAGTTTCCTGCAGAGTTTAGTGTGAAGGGTACCCTAAAATGGAGTAGCCAAAACAATGTGAAAAGACTCCTGAGGAGGAACAGAAGAAAAAGAGCTTTAAAAAGAGCTGAGTTTTGAACTGAGGGTCTTTTCAGAGAGGAAGAAAGAGAACAGGGAAAAGAGTTCTTTAGATTTATGGGAGCAGAAATTCAGTATCAGGGATAGCCGTAAGAATGAAAACTGTACTCCCCCTTCCCAACCTCCCCCATCTTTTTGCTCCTGCTCAGAGATTTGCAGACCCCTAGGCAAGGAACTGGACCTCCCATTTGATGTGGGTAGGACTGTCAAGCATGTTTAAATAAGAACATCTCCTGACAAAGAGACGGGACCAGGGAAAATGTATATAAAAGATGAAACATACACACAAACATATGGTATTAGCATAAAAACAGACACATAGGTCAAAGAAATAGAACAGAGAGCCTAGAAATAAACCCACATATATGGTCAATTAATTTATGACAAAGGAATCAAGAATATATAATGGGGAGAAGATAGTCTCTTCAATGAATTGTGTTGGGAAAATTAGACAGTCACATACATAAGAATGAAACAGGACCCCTATCTTACACCACACCAAAAATCAGCGCAAAATGGATTAAAAACTTGAATGTAATACCTGAAGCCATAAAACTCTCAGAAGAAAATATGGCAGGGGGGTGTTCTCTGACATTTGTCTTGGCAGTGAATTTTTGGATTTAACACCAAAAACAAAGGCAACGAAATCAAAGTAACACATGGGACTGCATCAGACTAAAAATATCTGTACAGCAGAAGAAACCATCGACAAAATAAAAAGCCATTCTATAGAATGGGAGAAAATATTTGCCAATCATGTATCTGATATACTATATATATTACAGAAAAAGAACAAACAATTCAATTAAAAAGTGGGCAGAGGGTCTGAATAGCCATTTTCCCAAAGAAGACATACAGTTGGTCAGAGGTATTTGAAAAGGTGCCCAACATCACTGATCATCAGGGAAATGTAAATCAAAAGCACCACGAGATATCATCTAACATCTGTTAGAATGGCTGTTATCAGAGAAAAGAAATGCGTGTTGGCGAGGATAATAAAAAGAGAACCTTCTGTGTACTTTTCATGGGGATATAAGTTGGTGCAGCCACTGTGAAAAACTGTATGGAGGTTCCTCTAAAAAATAAAAGTAGAATTTACAAATGATCTGGCAATTACACTCTGGGTATTTATCTGAAGAAAATGAAAACACTAACTAGAAAAGATATCTGCACCTTCATGTTCATAGCAACATTACATAAAATTACCAAGATACAGATTCATTGATAGATAACCATTGATAGATGACGATTGATAGATAAATGATAAAGAAAATGTGATGTATAGCTATAAATATACATATGTGAATATTATTCATCCATAAAAATAAAGTATATTTTGCCTTTTGCAATAACACTGACGCAAGGGCATTATCCTGAGTGAAATGTCAGACAGAAGGACAAATACGGTATGATTCCACTTATATGTGATTTCTAAAAAACTAAAATAAAAATCTGACTCAGATACCAAGAAAAGATTAGTGGTTGCCAGAGGCAGTGGGTAGAGGGTAGGTGAAATGGCCCAAAGCTGTAAATTTTCAGTTACACATAAGTAAGTCTTGAAGCTCTAATGTACAGAATAGTGTCTATAGCTAACAATACTGTATTGCAGGTTTAAAAGTTGGTAAGAGAGTAGATCTTAAAAGCTTTCACCACAAGAAAAAAAAATTGTAGTTGTGTGAGATGATGACTGTTAGCTAAACTCACTGTGGTAATTGTTTCACAAAATATACACATATTAAATCATTATATTGTACACCTAAAATGAATACAATTGTTATATATCAATTATAACTCAAAAAATAAATTTAAATAAGAAGGTAAAATGGAGAGAATTCCCTGGCAGTCCAGTGGTTAGGACTCCACACTTTCACCACCATGGGCCTGAGTTCAACCCCTGGTCAGGGAAACAAGATCTCCCAAGCCACACGGTGCAGCCCTTTCCCCAAAATAAAAGGCAAGATAGGGGGACCACAAGAGTATAAAAATGTTGGTAATTGTTGAAGTTGATAATGATTGACCTAATTAGGACTGAGGTTGATTATACTATTAACTCTGTTTTGTTGTATGTTTACATTTTTCCACAAAAAATGTTACAGAAAAAATGGAGCTGTTTTTAACCTGGGATGGTGTAAGTTACTGATTGGGACTACATTAAAAGTTGGTTAAACATTAAGGTAATGTTTGTTAAGAGCAAAAAACACAACTCACAGTGTAACTACATTAACCCATTATATTTACTCATATTGTGTAAATAAGTAAGTGAATGAAAGTGAAATTCACTCAGTTGTGTCGAACTCTTTGTGACTCCCTTTGGAATTCTCCAGGCCAGAATACTGGAGTTGGTAGTCCTTCCCTTCTCTGGGAGATCTCCCCAACCCAGGGATTGAACTCAGGTCTCCTGCATTGCAGGCGAATTATAAATTATTATAATGAGCAATGGTTGTAAAGTTTCACATTATATTTCTTGAGATGGTTGATTATTAACTGGATTAGTGGGTAAGTTTTAAACCATTAGCTGATAAAGTGGGTGATAGATAAATTGTCCTGCACATACAGAAAGGCTATCTAAATATTTTATTTTCATAAGGAAACAAGTTCAGTGAACAGTAAAGCTGGTTCAACTACGTGGGAAAGCACATGGCTCATGTGTGCCCCTGGCAGAACCCCCAGTACAGGGAAGAGCAGGTGCTGTTTTCCAACAACACCTCCTTGTGTGTGTCCCGATACTATAGTTAGAAAATGGCTCAAATTTTTAGTTGCTTTTCCCAGAACTCAAACATCACTTTCCTGTTTATCTTGGTGGGATGCCTATATTATACTTGTGATTTTTCTGCTCTCTGTAACCTATTAAAACAAGATTGTCACAGTTGGGAAAACAAGAGGTCATTAGTTAACAATCAGATGTTTGATTTCTTGAGCAGAAAAGACACTCTTGTGCATTTTAAACATTTTTAAAGGAGAAATAGGACTAGTCCCTTCAAGATAAAGCCTGTTCCCTGGGTTTTCCTCAAGAGTCAACAGTCACTTTAAATTCATTTCCTCATTTAACTCTGTCCTTTGCATTTAACCTCAGCTCTGCCTTTTAGTTTTTTTTCGGAAGGCTCTTGTCAGTTCATAGAGGTTACTGCTGTATAGTTTCAGTAAACATTGCCAGAAGAACACAGGAAAACCAAAGAGGTGGACAGTGAGCTTTGGTCCAAGTTGGTCTGATATGGTGATGACAGCAGTTCTACTTTTTTAATTCTTTCTTTGATTTTTAGAACAGTTGATTTTGATTAGATCTGGGGGAAGGGAATGAGTTGTACTAATTCCTGGCTTGGGGAGACACAAGCTTTTGTTCTCCCTGAAGTATTAGGTAACACTCCTAGTGCTACTCGTCTCATTTGTCTTACTCCTTTCATTTTCTATAAATGGACATAAGAATAGTCCTCACCTCGTGATTATAAAGATTAAATGAGTTAATATTTGTAAAATGCTTAAAACAGAGATTTTGGCACAAAGTACCCTCTATAGGGTTTATAAGATAAATTCCTGCATGGCAGTGTAGATCTTCTCTATAATATTTGAATAAATGACAACAGCTACATTGTTAGGAGTTCTAGGATCTCCTTGGTGAACTGGTCATTCACTGGCTATTGCATGGTCAGCAGATGGTTTGGTGAAACTTCACTAATTTGGAATAAGTTTACAGATTATTAAACCTGAATAAGTGAAAACTCTGAAATCAGTGATCTTCGTTAAGTATTTGAAACATTTTATATTCGTTCTACTCATGGAAGCATTGAAAGTGTCACATTTGACTAAGTATCTTCAGCATATACATGCTTAGTTTGTGATTTTGTATACTTAATTGGAACAAAATGAAAGCTAATAAAGGTTTTGATATGGACAGCTATTAAGTAGATATCAGTGAAAAATATGGAAAAAAAAAAAGCATACAGAGATGTAAATACACTTCTTTGAATGCCATAGACCTAAATAGGAAGTTTCAAAGATATAGCTGGACTACTTTTAATATCTACAAAAAATTAAATTTAGAAGAATCAAAGTCTTTGTAGAATAACTGTATCTTAGTAAATGTGAGAATAGTTAAGAATCAGTTATCATTACTATGTAAAAGTAAGTCAAAGAAGTTTTAGATTTCACTTGTATTGAAATTACATTTTATTTTTATAATTCACATACATCAAAATGTTTTAAAAGCTAAATTTTAAAAGCCATTTTTAAGACTTCCTAAAGTAATCTATTTGAAATCTTGATTAGTGCAATGGGCAGGGCTCTGCTTAGTCGCAGTCCTCTCAGGCTCTTTGCGACCCCATGGACTGTAGCCTACCAGGCTCCTCTGTCCATAGGATTCCCCAGGCAAGAATACTGGAGTGGGTTGACATGCCCTCCTTCAGGGGATCTTTCCCACCTAGGGATCAAACCCAGGTTTCTCATATTGCAGGCAAATTCTTTACCATCTGAGCAATTCCTTTTTCTTTCTTCCTATCCCACCCTACCCGGTTCTCTGTCTTAGGGCATTTACTCTGAACTCCAGGTTGTCATTATTTGTTTACATTTCTGCTCCCTGCATTGAACCATATACCTCCTGAGTGTACACAGAGTGACTATTTCACTGGTGTGACACTTGACAGGCTGGTAGGCAGCATGCTCCTAGTACACTGCCAGGTTCCTCTGTCCATGGAAGTCTCCAGACAAGAACACTGAAGTGGGTAGCCATTCCCTTCTCCAGGGGCCCTTCCTGACCCAGGGATCGAACCTGGGTCTCCTGCATTACATGCAGATTCTTTACCACCTGAGCCACTAGGGAAGCTCAATACAGTGTTAAACAGTCTAATTAGTAATATATGAAACAATGACACTTTATTTAATAAAGCTCTGGGAAAAGTTGGATATACATCTGAGATAGATCCAAGTCTTGATTTTTTTACAGAGTTGGATTTTTAGTTTGGTTTGGAAATTGAAGCTGTGGACAAAATACTTACTTGAGTATTACAAAGGTCAAGCTAATTGGAATTACTGTCCTCTTTCACCAGATTGGATCCCCAATATACTGTTTACTTATATGGCAGAATTTAATGACAGTTTTAAGTTCTGTGTAGTTTATCAAGAGTTTTTGGATTCAGACCAGTTTTTCTAAAAATATTCTATAAAGTGAATAATTCCTTATAGTCTTCTGCTTTTAACCTCACACATTTCAGCTCTTGTGCTGTTAACTTCAAGGATTGCTGAAGTTACCAGCAGGCTATTCAAATGATACACAAGTCTAACACAGCATTTCCCACATTAGCATGTGCTCAAAAAACACTAAAAATCTAAATCACAGCCCTTTTTATTCTAAAAATAAATGACAGGCAGAAAGAAACACCCTTGGCTTATTTCTGGTAAGGTTTTTATGTTCTATAAAAGAAAGAATTGTATTCATCAGCATAGCACATATTTTAATAACAGATATTTTTGTTTAAGAAGTCGTAAATGTAGTAACGCTTATTTGCCACCCCTCCTGCCCCCGCCCCCATCCACTTTTCAGGAGTCGTTGCAGCAGTTTTGAGCTTAAGTGCCTGAATGTGGACACTGAAGTGAGCATTGAAGTGAAGTCGCTCAGTCATGTCCGACTCTTTGCGACCCCATGAACTGTAGTCCACCACGCTCCTCCGTCCACGGGATTTTCCAGGCAAAAGTACTGGAGTGGGTTGCCATTTCCTTCTCCAGAGGATCTTCCAGACCCAGGGATTGAACCCGGGTGTCCCACATTGTTGGCAGACGCTTTACCATCTGAGCCACCAGGGAAGTCCTAAAAGTGAGCATTGATTACCTTAATTAACTAGGTAGCCAAACATTTTTTCACGAGGTTTTAAACTCGGCAAGATTTCACAGGGCTTAAAAATGGTTTTTTTTTTTTTTTTTTTTTTTTTTTTTAAAAATCACACTTCAGTACGTTTAAAGTTGGCTCAAAATGGGCACAGGGGCTTGGGTTGACACCACACAATACTTATTTTTGCTTTTAACTATTTCAGGCCTTCTTGAAATACAATACACCTTGTTTTCGTGTAATGGAAAAAGGAGCCTTGGAATCTTGCAGAATCTGATTCCTGGATTCAGTTCCAGTTCTGCGTGACCTTGGGCAAGTTTCTTTACTTCTCTGAATTTCCGTTTCCTCCGACGCAAGGCGACGATGGCAACAGCCACCTTGCAACCTAGTCTGGAGCGCGCCTGGAACACACCCAGTTGGTCCCACACAAACAGCAGCCATATTAAGGCCGCCCAGCTCCGCGGCGACTCGGCGGCCGCGCTCTGCCCAGCAGGTGTAGGCACCGTGCGGGGCGCGGGTCCCGCTGCGGCGGCGCGGCCCCCACCCTTCCGCCGCTCGCGGGCCTGCCCCTCTGCGTCCCCGGCCCGCTCGGGGCGGGGTCGGCGGGGGCGGGGGGCGCCGGAGCCGGCTCGGAGGCGCGGCTGGCCGAGTGCGGGAGCGCGGAGGCGGCCCCGGCGCCGCCCCGGCCCAGGCGCGAACGCGCGGCGGCCGCCCCCTCGGCCCTCCCCTCGGCCTGCCCCGCCCCCCGCCTCGCGCGCCGCCCGCCCGGGTCGCCGCGGGGCCGTGGTGTACGTGCAGAGCGCGCAGAGCGAGTGGCGCCCGCACGCCCTGCGCTGCTCCGCGGGCCGGGCCCGGCCGCCCGGAACGCTGAGGCGGCGGCGGCCAAGGCGGCGGGTCTCGCGCGCCGGGCCCGCGTGCCCGAGCGGAGGGCGCCGTCCGCCGCGCAGGCCGCGCTCCCTCAGCCCGCGGCGGTGATGAGGCGCTGAGGCGGCGGCCGGCGCTGCGCGGCGCGACCGAAGGACGAGGACGCGGCCGGGCCGAGGGCGCGGGGCGCCGGTCTCCTGAGGCGAGGGGCGGCGGGCGCATGGCGCAGTGACGGCCCCTGCCGCTCCGCCCGCTCCCCGGCCCCAGGCTAGGCCGTCCGGCCGCCACCCCTCCTGCTCGGCCGCCGCCTCCACCGCCGCCGCCATGGCCAATGACAGCGGCGGGCCCGGCGGGCCGAGCCCGAGCGAGCGAGACCGGCAGTACTGCGAGCTGTGCGGGAAGATGGAGAACCTGCTGCGCTGTAGCCGCTGCCGCAGCTCCTTCTACTGCAGCAAGGAGCACCAGCGGCAGGACTGGAAGAAGCACAAGCTCGTGTGCCAGGTCGGCGAGAACGTTCCTGCCCCCGGCACGGGCCAAGCGCAGCAGCCGGGCCGCGCGCCGCCGCCCAGGGCCGCCGGAGTCAGGGAGGCCAGGAAGGCGGCGCCGCGCCGGGACCGAGCCGTCGAAGCCGCGGGCCCGCGGGCCTCCGGAGACGCGGCCAAGGCGAAGGCGAAGGCCAAGCCCACGGCCGACCCCGCGGCGGCCGCGTCCCCGCCCCGCGCGGCCCCCGGCGTTCAGGGTCGGATAGCGGCGGCCGCTGAGGCGGAGTCCGCGAAGGAGGAGCTGCTGGCCCGCCCGTCGCTGTACCAGGAGAAGGCGAACCTGTACCCGCCGAGTAACGCGCCGGGCGAGGGGCTGAGCCACGGCGGCCTGCGGCCCAACGGGCAGACGAAGCCGATGCCGGCACTGAAGCTGGCGCTGGAGTACATCGTGCCCTGCATGAACAAGCACGGCATCTGCGTGGTGGACGACTTCCTGGGCAAGGAGACCGGCCAGCAGATCGGCGACGAGGTGCGCGCCCTGCACGACACGGGCAAGTTCACGGACGGGCAGCTGGTCAGCCAGAAGAGCGACTCGTCCAAGGACATCCGAGGCGATAAGATCACCTGGATCGAGGGCAAGGAGCCCGGCTGCGAAACCATCGGGCTGCTCATGAACAACATGGACGACCTGATCCGCCACTGTAACGGGAAGCTGGGCAACTACAAAATCAATGGCCGGACGAAAGTAAGTGTGTGCTAGGGGTGGGCGCGGGGCGAGCAGCGCGGTTGCTGTGTGTGAAAGGGATTTCCTTCTTGTGCATCAACCCGTGGAGAAAACGGATATCATCCACCTACTCCCGGTGCACGCACTTTGTCTAATTGCATGGTCTTCTGGCTAAACTTAGGCTTCCCTTGAACGCTGCTGTTTTGTGTACACTGTTTTAGTCGCTTCAAACGTCGCTGGAGTTGCAGCCGCGCGATGGGGATTATCGGGGTGCAACCCAGAGCAAGTGCTGGGTTCTACCTCGGGCTGGTGTTTGCATCGGCTCTTAAAGTCCCCATGCGCTTTGAACCACTCATCAGACTCTGGCTTACACAGTCCAGGGTTGTGTGTTTAGTTAAGAATCTGCCAACTGACCAAGAAAAGGTACATCTAAAATAAGCATGTAGGCCAAAGACTCCTTGCATTCAGGAAGAGCTTTACTTCTCCCCTCCTCCTCTTAGAGCTCGCATCCATCTCCCTGTCCCTACTGTTTTGAAACCCATTACTAAACAGGAGAAGAAGTATTTCCGTTTTCAGACCTCTCTGTGTAGGTAGGTTACATTTTTAGCATAGGTTTCCTTTATTTGCTTTTGTTAGTATAATCCCTCTCTTGAAAAAGAACTGTTTAGCTTCCTGGAAAAAAATACGGAATTGGAGCAGGAGGGAGGGCTCTAACGTCTCAATTTGATGAAATCTCTTTGTTTTCTCTTTACAGTTGTAGATTTTCCCCTAACAGTTTCTTTCATTCCTACCTGGTCTAATCCCTCTTACCCCCTCAGTGCAGTAAATGATAAACTCTTTCCTTCTTTGTACTCTGTTTCCATTTGACTCCCCAGATCTTAGTCTGTCTTTTCTTTGTATCCAGTTCCACTCCCGGCCACTCTACTCCACTTTCTTCCACCATCCATCTCTGTCTGATATTGTGAGTTTGAGCAGATTGTTTAAAGAGGTCATCACACGTGGGTGTTTATACAGACACTGACTCTTCCCAGTAGTTCTTTTGTGTGTGTCACATCGTCTGTTTTGACAGTCGTTATGTGTGACTCAAGGCTGAGCATAGGCAATAAGGAAAGTTCTAAACATGAGAATTTGGTGAGAAAATACAATGTAAAGTCGAATTTATGAACTGCTGCTTCCTTACTGGATGAAGGCACATGTCTTAATATAGTCTCAAAAAAAAAGTTGAACGCTTACTTAACTTTAAGCTGGAAGGAAAAAGGGGCCTGATTAAACCTCACCTTTGGTCTTTAATGAAATTTTCATTTATATGCATGTATGTGTTTCAACTTTATTATGAACCAAATCTGAATATAGTCATGAACTCTAGAGCAGGAAAAGCTTGAAGGCATATTGATATAACAGTACAAAACTGACCAAAGTATGTATGTAGTTGGGACACAAGCTTAAGGTGAAGTCATGAAAAAGATAGTGTCCTAAATCTTCCTTGATCTGCTTTCCTTAGTTAATTTAGCTTTCCAAATTAAGCTAAATCCTCTTCTCTCCGATCTTCCTGTTTTTAACTGTCCTTCTCAGGGAAGGGATAGCAGTCAGCCCAGCTCTTACAAAAGTGTCTCCTAATGGGGAGGCTGTTAGAAAATAGCCACCCCCTTCCTCAGGAGTGCCTGTGGCTGAAGGGCCATTGAGGTTTTCAATCACCTGACTACACAGATCATGTGAAGGAAGGATGGATTTTAAACTCTTGAGATTTGATCTTACGCTTGCTTACCTTAATTTTAGGGACACAGTTTCAGGATCTGTGAATAGTCTCAGGGACTGCCTTTCATTGTACTTTTTGGATGAGAGAGATTTCGGTAATCTTGTTTGTGTGATTTTAAGCATTCCTAAAAGAAATTGAAGATGCTTGCTTTTAGGAATGGGAAGGCAGTCAAATGACCAGCCACCATATAATGAACAAACTCAGTGTGCTGTTACCAGATTAGGCTCAATACAGACATGGTCACAGTAATTTTAATCCTGTGAAGTAGGTAGTATTATTCTTCCTTTATGTTTGAGGATGTTTTAGCTCCTAGTTGGAGAAGACCTACCACTTAGGATAACGTAGCTGGGATTCACACTTAGGTCATTCAGACTTCAAGCCTGGTGCTTTTTCTACCATACTGGATATGGGGAGGATATTAAATGAGAAGATATAGGTTGCTTAGCACACTATTGGAACTAAAATTTGATATACATATTTTGTGAGAGCATTAGCCGTGTATGTGAATAATTGTAGTTATGTTAGGACTATATAAACAGTTTTATTAGGTGACTATACAGTGTTTATTTCAGGTAGTGACTAAAAAGCCAGTTAAATTTATCTGCCTCATCATGCTTATTTCAGTATATCTCTCTTTTTAAAAAAAATTCATTTTTGGCTGTGCTGAGTCTTCGTTGCTCTGCGGGCTTTCTCTGGTTGTGCCGAGCTGGGGCTACTCTCTAGTTTTCACTGCTATGAATTCTCTTGTTGCAGAGTACAGCCTCTGGGGTGCGTGGGCTTCAGCAGTTGTGGCCCACGGGCTTAGTTGCCCCATGGCATGTGGAATTTTTCCAGACCAGGGATCGAACCTGCATCCCCTGCATTGGCAGGCAGATTTTTAACCACTGTACCACCAGGGAAGTCTGTTCAGTATAACTCTTAAGAGAGGCATGATATGGGTGCTATATATTCAGACTGAATAACAACAACGTGATTGCAAGAAAGGGTCTTCAGTTAAGTATTTCATTATCCTTTACAACATTATGGTGACTCTGAAAGGTACTTGCCTTGAACATGTGGTATTTTTCTCAGATTTTCACAGCAACTCTGTAAAATAGTTAGGTTGTTGGTGTGTTCTACCTAGTTATAGATTAAAAAAGCGAGCCTCAGAAAAGTTAGGTCACTTGTTGGAAATCCTGCAGCACGTGTGTGTGAGTGAGACTCTCAGTCGTGTCTGACTCTGTGACCCCGTGGACCGCAGCTGGCCAGGCTCCTCTGTCCACGGGATTCTTCAGGCAGGAATACTGGAGTGGGTTGCCATTTCCTTCTAATCCTGCAGCATACCAGGACTTAAATTCAGGTTTTCTGACCAAGATTTGATGTTCTTCATTTACAGTATCTGTTCTGTATGGTCTTTGTATATGTCAGGACCTGCTAATGAGATGATGTATAATTTATAATTGGCTGTGGCTCATTTGGTATTTTTTTCAACTTCTCCCAAGTTTCTGCTTCCGGTATGCTTCTCTGGCCACTGTTTGTCCAGCTACTTTAAAAGAGGAACTGTAAGGGAAGGATGAAAAAAATAGAGGAGCATGAAGAAGAAAAACAGGAACGTGATTGTGGTCACTGAGCTCCAGTTTCCACTTTGTCTGGTCCTTTTTTGGGATTTTCTTCCTTTCTGCTCTTAAACTGCCCTTTAATCGTTTATGCTTTTTCACACCCTTTCTTCCGTCAAGAAGGCTTGCCGTGGTGTCCAAGAGGAGGGAATCATGGCCTGCTGATGTGAAGAGTAACGTTGTGTGGAAAATCATAGGTGCTTTAACTTAGAGTAAGAATAGCGGAAGAGGGGTAGAGGAAGAATACAGAGGAACGCAGGTCCTGGGGAAGTAAGGGACTGTTCAGTAGGAGCTTCTTAACCACTCTGAAGGAAAGCATTTGCCTTAAAAATAAAACTGCTAGGATCATATACGTAGTTTTCGAGTTTTGTCTAAAGCTTACTCTAAGGAGTAATAAAATAAGACCAATAAGCAGCAGATTGTATTCCTGAGATTTTTCACCAGTCCCACAGTTAATTGGGCAGCTCTAGCTGATTATGGCTTTTAGAGCAAAGAACCGGATAAGGAAAGACCTGATCCTTTATCATCACTACCACAGAGATGTGGTGTCAGTCCTCTTAGATGCTACAAAGAAAACCAAACAAAACTGTCTCTCAATTCACTTCTGCCATTTTCTCTATACTCTTGGCTCCCAGGATGTACAAGTTGAAGCAGCTTGTTTAATGTTTTAATAGCTATATCATAGTTCAAGTTCAAAGTCAATTATTCTGTATTCAGAAAGGCTGAAAACATTACAACTTAAGTAATAACAGTTTTGCATAGTATTTTGTTGTTTTAAAAGAGATGCAGGTGGACTGAAAGAGTAGTCTTTTTTGAAATTTTAGTTATTTATTTCTGGCTGTGCTAGATCTTCATTGCTGTGCAGTCTCTTCTCGCTGCGGCGAGCGGGGGCTACTCTCTAGTTGTGATACCCCAGCTTCTCATTGCGGGGGCTTCTCTTGTTGCAGAGCACATGCTCTGGGTGCACTGGCTTCAGGCTCAGTAGTTGGACTCCTGGCTCTAGAGCATAGATCTAGTAGCTGTGGCACATGGGCTCAGTTGCTCCGAGGCATGTGACGTCCTCCTGGGTCAGGGATCAAGGTCTCCTGCATCAGCAGGCAGATTCTTTACCACTGAGCCACCAGGGAAGACCCTGAAAGAATAGTCTTTGTAGATTGTGACAGACAAGTTCAACTTTGTAGAAAATACATTTTGTATGGTGAATTAGTTCATATATGGGGTAGTTTCTTTAATTCTAAAGGAGTTTTATTTTAAATTGACAGATTGTTATTTAAATGTGTATAACTCTTCCTTTATTTCCTATCTAACAAGCGTCAGAAGTGTCCTGAAACACCTTAGGCACACAGGAGGAGGCTGTCTGAACTCAGAAGGATGGTGGACCTGGTGCTGTGATGAGACCTGGGGTGGATCCTGGATCTCCCAGTGTTTCTGTGTCCTTGAGACAGTGGCTTAATCTTTCTGAGCCTCAGTTACTCCATTTGGAAAGTGGTGTTAAGTGATGCCTGCCTTTTCTGTCTCTCAGGCTTCCTGTGAGGAGTGTGTATAATCATGCGTGTAAAAGCACTTTTTAAATTGTGAAGCACTATGCAAAACTGTCGTTAACTTTTCTCATTTAAAATTTTCTGATTTCTTTCTTTAAAAGAGTTCTGTGCTTTTCTTGTCTTTCCCTCTTTTTTCTTTTTTTTGTCTTTCCCTCTTTAATAAGCTGGAGGAAAAAAAGAGTAAGAATGATCACCCATTTTTGACTTCCCCCTACACACACACACTTTTTTTTTAAAGAGAAGAAATAAGTCCCAGAGAGGTTAAGTGACTTGTTCAAGGTCAGAGGGCTGGTGAGTGACAACACTGACTTTTGACTTACTTCATTCGTATATCTGCAACCTGATGCCGCGTCTCCTATAGAAGTTAACTCTTCCCACTTAACTAATTTTGGCGTGTTGTGTGCCATTTTTGAGGCTATGCTTGAACATTTATGACTTCCTTCTCCCTTTTATTCCCATCACTCTGCAGTTTGTTTGGCTTATCTGATATTCTAGTTAAAATTTTCCTCCTCTCTCTAATTCCTCCCTGGCTACCCTAGGTGTTCTTTATTCACCTTTTGTTTTTGCTCTGCTGTTAAAGCCATTTTCCATGAAGCAGGCCTGCTGTCTCTTACTTCCTTAGTTGGAACTGTCTTCCTGCTCTGTTTCTGATTTATGTGTTCATTCTCTGCTTTCCTTTCCCCCTTTTCCCCTATCAGGCATGAAATCTGTCTTTGTTCATCTTCTAGCATGTTTTCTGAAGCCTGAGCCTTCCCAGTATGCCTTTGGATTGATGGTATCAGCTTAGTTGTTTTTATTTAATTTTTCTCTTCAGGCTTTTAAAGCAACACCCACTGTTTCAGTCTGCCTTTCATTTGCACACATTCCTGGACAGTGTTTCATAGATGCACTTTAATGCTATATTTGTGTTCTACCTCCCTTTCCACTTTGCCCTTGTTTCTGCACTTGAAAACACTGTTTGTGACTACAAGATGGCCCTCAGATCATATTGAACCATATTTATAGCTTGTCTTTGACTCTTTCTGTTCCAGCTAAAGACTTTCCAGTCTAAAAAACAAAACAAAGAAACAATTAAAAAAAAAAACAACAACTGACAAATGATTAACCGAAGTCTTCTCTTACAATGGTTTGTTTCATACCATATTTCTTAATCCAAACTCTGAATTGTTCTGCCTTCTTTATTGGAATGTTTTGTATTTCAATTATCACATTTTTTCAGAACCAAGTCAGAGTTTTATTTCTTTATAAAAAAAAGAAAAAAATGTCCTTATTTCTTTTTGGCTGTGCTGGGCCTTTGTTCTTGCCCCCCGGCTTTCTCTAGCTGTGATGAGCAGGGGCTCTTCTTAGTTGTGGTGCATGGGCTTCTCACTGATGGTTTCTCTTGTGGAGCAGTGAGCAGACACGGGGCAGTGAGCACACGAGGCAGTGCACACACGGGGCAGTGAGTGCACACATGGGGCAGTGAGCAGACACGGGGCAGTGCACACACGGGGCAGTGAGCGCGCGCACGGGGCAGTGAGCACACGGGTAGTGAGCGCGTGCACGGGGCAGTGAGCGCACACGGGGCAGTGAGCGCGCGCACGGGGCAGTGAGCGCACGGACGGGGCAGTGAGCGCGCGCACGGGGCAGTGAGCGCGCACGGGGCAGTGAGCGCGCACGGGGCAGTGAGCGCGCGCACGGGGCAGTGAGCGCGCGCACGGGGCAGTGAGCGCACACGGGGCAGTGAGCGCGCACGGGGCAGTGAGCGCGCACGGGGCAGTGAGCACACGGGTAGTGAGCGCGTGCACGGGGCAGTGAGCGCACACGGGGCAGTGAGCGCACACGGGGCAGTGAGCGCGCACGGGGCAGTGAGCGCACGGACGGGGCAGTGAGCGCACACGGGGCAGTGAGCGCGCGCACGGGGCAGTGAGCGCGCGCACGGGGCAGTGAGCACACACGGGGCAGTGAGCACACACGGGGCAGTGAGCGCGCGCACGGGGCAGTGAGCGCACACGGGGCAGTGAGCGCACACACGGGGCAGTGAGCGCACACGGGGCAGTGAGCACACGGGGCAGTGAGCGCACACGGGGCAGTGCGAGCGCGCACGGGGCAGTGAGCGCACGGACGGGGCAGTGAGCGCGCGCACGGGGCAGTGAGCACACACGGGGCAGTGAGCGCGCGCACGGGGCAGTGAGCGCGCGCACGGGGCAGTGAGCGCGCGCACGGGGCAGTGAGCGCGCGCACGGGGCAGTGCGCACACACGGGGCAGTGAGCGCGCGCACGGGGCAGTGAGCGCGCGCACGGGGCAGTGAGCGCACACGGGGCAGTGAGCGCACACGGGGCAGTGAGCGCACACGGGGCAGTGAGCGCGCGCACGGGGCAGTGAGCGCACGGACGGGGCAGTGAGCGCGCGCACGGGGCAGTGAGCGCGCGCACGGGGCAGTGCGCACACACGGGGCAGTGAGCACACACGGGGCAGTGAGCGCGCGCACGGGGCAGTGAGCGCACGGACGGGGCAGTGAGCGCACACGGGGCAGTGAGCACACACGGGGCAGTGAGCACACACGGGGCAGTGAGCGCGCGCACGGGGCAGTGAGCGCACACGGGGCAGTGAGCGCACACACGGGGCAGTGAGCGCACACGGGGCAGTGAGCACACGGGGCAGTGAGCGCACACGGGGCAGTGCGAGCGCGCACGGGGCAGTGAGCGCACGGACGGGGCAGTGAGCGCGCGCACGGGGCAGTGAGCACACACGGGGCAGTGAGCGCGCGCACGGGGCAGTGAGCGCGCGCACGGGGCAGTGCGCACACACGGGGCAGTGAGCACACACGGGGCAGTGAGCGCGCGCACGGGGCAGTGAGCGCACGGACGGGGCAGTGAGCGCACACGGGGCAGTGAGCACACACGGGGCAGTGAGCACACACGGGGCAGTGAGCGCGCGCACGGGGCAGTGAGCGCACACGGGGCAGTGAGCGCACACACGGGGCAGTGAGCGCACACGGGGCAGTGAGCACACGGGGCAGTGAGCGCACACGGGGCAGTGCGAGCGCGCACGGGGCAGTGAGCGCACGGACGGGGCAGTGAGCGCACACGGGGCAGTGAGCACACGGGGCAGTGAGCGCACACGGGGCAGTGAGCACACGGGGCAGTGAGCGCACATGGGGCAGTGCGAGCGCGCACGGGGCAGTGAGCACACACGGCTCTGGAGAGTGTGCTCAGTAGTGGTGCAAAGGCTTCATTGCTCCGCAGCATGTGGGATCTTCCCAGATCAGGAATTGAACCTGTGTCCCCTGCATTGGCAGGTCGATTCTTAACCACTAGACTCCTAGGGAAGCCCCACAGTTGTATTTCTGAAGAGCTTGGATTGTATCCGTACCCTCTGTCTGTTTGCTCATAGAAATCACTATAAAATTTTCTTAGGTTTGGATTTTCCGTTTTCTTTAGTTGGTGTCCCAAATCTAGTTTCTTTTCCAAAGCAAAATACATGTACTCTTGGCTCCTTCTTCTCATATTCTCTGAGTCCTGTTTTTATAATCTTTTATTTGCTTGTTGATTCACCAAATAATATGAAGTGAGTACTTTCTATGTACAGGAGCTATCCTCAGGGCTAGGAGTACCTGAACAACGGGAACAAAAATGCCCCTAATCTCATGGAGCGTAAATTCCACTTGAGGTGTGGGGTGGGGAGAGTGAGTTAATAAAGAGATGTATAAGTAAGTACATGATATGTTAGATGGTAAATATTAAGACAAAAAATTGACAGAGTGATGGTCAAGGAGGGTATTCTTTTACATAGGATTGGTTAAATAATGTATTTACAAAAGATTCGAATGAGGTGAAGGGCTGGGTTCTAGGGAAACATGGGAGAAGAACATTCCAAGTAAAGGCATTAAATAGCCAGAACAGTGCCCCTGACGTGGAACGTGCTCGGTGTGTTGAGAAAACAGTGAGGAGAAGGTCACTGCGGTCGCAGCGGAGGGAGAGACTGAGAGCATGACAGACGTGGTCAGCGAACAGGGGCCGGGAAACAGGGTCATCTCATGGGGTATTTCGACCGTAAGCCCTGGCGAGAGCCCTGGGTTCTGTCCTGGGTGCTGTGGGAGGCCCCTGGAGAGTGTGTTCTGGAAGGTCTTGGGGGCTGCTGTGTGAGAGTGCACGGGAGGCGGCAAGGGTGGAAGCAGGGGAACCGGGAAGGAAGCTCTTGGAACAGCCTTGGCTTTATAGGCGGTGGCTTACCTTAAGGTAGTAGCTGCAGAGCTGCAGAGAATTCGTTGAATTCTGGGTTTATTTTGAAAGTAGAGTCAGTGAGATTTGTTGATGGATTAGATAGAGGAATGAGAGAAAGGAAGGAGTTGAGAACGCTTCCAGGTTTTGCCTTGAGCAATTGGAAGGAAATAATTGCTGTTTTATCTTGCTCTGACTCTCCTGCGTTTCTCCTCCTGCCCCACTTTTTAAGCTTCCATTTATAGCAGAAATTGTTGACACTTATTTCGCAGCCAAAGCCAGAAGAAAAAAGTTCCATGCTCTACTTTTCCACATTCCTTCGAGCTGGCCGTGCTCACTGCTCCTGCTGCTGACCTCCCAGTGCCATCCTTCCCTTTACAGAGGCTTTCTGGCGTCTTCGCACCGCGCGCTCCACGCGCCCGCCCTGGGGCTGCTGTGGGATCCCTGCAGGACATCTTGAGGCACTTCTGGTGCTGTCTACGAGTAGGGCTGTGCTCACTCAAGATGGCTTGTAGATACAAATCCACGTGAAAAGAATTACACGGATTCTGAAATTTAGGGAAACATTGGAGAAAATTGGATGGTTCAACGTGACAGACAAGGATAAGTTTAAATTAAACTTCAGAATAAAATTAGGAACAGAACATCTTCATTTAAACCTGCTGTTGGAAGTAAAGCCACTGTAGAAAATTGAGGAAGAATGACCATAAAATATCAAAAATAATTCCTGATATATTGGTGCAAACAACTATTTTCTGCCTTTTTGCTTTCCTTCTCACTCCTCATTACATCTGTGAGTTCTTTGACTGGTTTATGCTCCCACAATTCTACATCCTTTTACATCTAGCTTAAGTCCCATTCCCCATCCCCATATCTCCCTCAATTCTGAACCTCCAGTGATTCGCTTTTCTCAAAAACTTTATATATCTTGTATTCCTGAAGTATCTTCTCCAGAAAGTTCTAAGGACAAGGAACTGTTTTATACTCTTCTGTCTTACACGAGACGGAAAACCTTTCATTGTTCTTGTTATTTATTATTCATATGTTAACACTCAGTAAATTGCCCTCAACCAGTACCTTTCTCCTCCACTGCCCCTCTTTCCATGTCATCTAACTACAGTAAGACTTTTTGGAAGTCTATGAGCATTTTCATCCTATTGTGGTCAACTCTCCTTTCTATGCTTACTATGCTATTTCTAGTCCGTATTTTCCAGATAAAAATATCCTGGCCAACGTGACCTGTACTATTTTTAACTGCAAGTACTGGGAGAAAGTTCTGAAAGTGAAATGAAGTTTTAGCCACTGTGGTAGAACCCTACACATCCATGAATCTCATGGGGAAAGGCATGTACATCTTTCCTCCTTCAACCCGCAGTGAGAATCCCCAGGGAACATGTGTCACTTTAGAACAAGCTACATAGCAGACACGACGCTGAAAGTGACCTCTCACACACTCCTCTTGAAGCTTGTGCCTAGCAAGCTGACACAAAGCTCATCATCATATGTATACCATGGGATTGATGTGTAAAATAAGTTTTTGAAGAGAAAAATTATCATAGTTTTGATTTGGTTTTAGTATTTGGTAATTTATTCAGAATTTCAGATCACAGTAAAGGAGGTTTAAAAGTTATATTTAACAAGAGAAGGCATGAGTTAAACAAGATGAGAAATATTTCTTTATGATGAGAAAATCTTTGGCTTTAACCACATGCACGTATTTAGTCAGCTTCGGGGAGAAAGTTGATTTGCTTGTGTTAAAGGAGGTAGTGCACATGGTAGAAACTGCAGTACAAAGGTCATTTGAGTTTGGTCCTGAGGTGCGTTCATGCATGCACTCATACATGTGTGTGTGCATTCATACATGCACTCATACATGTGTGTGTGCATTCATACATGCCTTGTGCATTCATACGTGCACTCATAAATGCTTGTGTGCATTCATACATGCACTCATACATGCGTGCGTGCATTCATACATGCGTGTGTGCATTCATACATGCCTGTGTGCATTCATACATGCATTCTTATTATGCTTAAAAAGAATTTCACTTTCCAGTTGTTCTTAACTTTGGTACTTAAAATGTATTTTCATTCTCTGAGAACAATTTTTTGGGTGGAAGAAAGTAGCCTGAAGATGTAATATTTACCAAAGATAATACATGTGCAAAGAATGGGCATAGTTTTAGATCAGAGTATTTGGAATCAAACCTCTAAAAGAAAACTTTGGCTAAAAATCATGTACGGTAATAAAATAGCACCCTCTCCAGTAGTTTACAGGTTTGTTTTTTTTTCCGCCAAGATAATTACATACATTTGTTCATGGCTTTGTTTTGTATCTGGACCCCTTTAGAAATCTAGTGGTAGCCATGCACCTGCCTACTCTAAAAATAAACATACATGCCTGTTTTGCTTACACAGAGCAAATCCATAGATCCTACAGTGAGAATCTCTGTTTTAAGACGAGTTCTAAAGAACAAACCATTTTTAAGCATTTCATGTCTGGTTATGGTTGATTCAGTTGCTCTTGTTGCTCCATGTCCACAGAACTGTGCTTTGAATCCTCCCCCCCACTCCATGATAATAGGCAATTTAAGTTATGGAGACTTAGATAAAGGATATATATTATAACTTAAATCTAGTGGTGTATATGTACAGACTTCTGAAAGATATTTACCTTGTACTGTCTGGCTGTAAAACAGAACAGAGTTAACTGGTGTGTACCAGGATGGAAACCATGACCTCAGCGAGAATGCCTTCCCAGAGGACATAGCTCCACAAGCATGTCTGCTAGGTTATCCTTGCTTTAGAATTCTGGATGTGCAGTTTTGGCATCAAAGACTGAGGCTATTACCAAGAAATAACACTGGATTATGATTCTTTCTCTTCTTCTTTCCCTTTACACTTTACACTGTCTTGTTTCCTACTCCCACTGAATATGTTTATGTATATTTCACTTTTTTTTACTTGTAACTGACATGTCAGTAAGATTAAATCTGAATTTTTTAAAAAATAGAAACTAAAAAAAAAAAAAAAGGAAACCGTGGTAGTAATAGAGCACCAGGGCTGGGAGTGGGGAGCAGTACCCTTATAACAAAAATGAAACTAGCACTCATATTGGTTGGTTTTGTTTTTATTAAAAATAGTTCCTGTAACTGTTAGATTTGAAGGATCTCTTGATAGTTTTGGTAGAAAATATTTTAAAAATGTGTGAGAATAATTTGTCCATCTTGTTTTCAGAAACTGTGCTTTGGTGTTGCATAATAACTGTGAGGTTGGTCTCCGATGTAAAGATTCTTGCAGGTGTCTAGGGGCAGGGGTGATTGCTGATAGAAGCCAGGAATGGGACTCAGACCTGCTCGCAAGGCAGTGCTTGTCATTGGGCTCTGAGCCCTGAAGAAGTCACTCAGCACCCTTCCCAGCCTCTTTGTCTCTGAAATGGGAATAATGCTGACCTGATTAACAGGAGAAATGTTGGATCATTGGGGATTGTAAGAAGCTTTTTAAAAGGTGACTGACTTTTCCACTCTCCGCAGTGCATTTTCGATCACTGAGCCTTGGTCTTGGCTATCCTCAGCTCTACACCTTTGATCCCATTCATTGTGTTCGTACACCTTTCTTGTTCATTTGCTCAGTCGTGTCTGATTCTTTGCGACCATGGACTGTAGCACACCAGGCTTCCCTGTCCTTCACCATCTCCCCAAGCTTGCTCAGGCTCATTTCCATTGAGTCGGTGATGCCATCCAACCATCTCGTCCTGTGTTGTCCCCTTCTCCTGCCTTCAATCTTTCCCAGCATCAGGGTCTTTTCTAATGGGTCGGCTCTTCAAATCAGGTGGCCAAAGTATTGGGGCTTCAGTTTCAGCATCAGTCCTTCCAGTGAATGTTCAGGGTTGATTTCCTCTAGGATTGACTGGTTTGATTTCTTTGCTGTCCAAGGGACTTAGCATCATCTTAACATCACACATTCAAATTCAGTTTTAGATTAAGAATTCTTAACTTGCTTTTAATGGGATTCATGCGTGCCTGCTAAGTCACTTCAGTCGTGTCCGACTCTGTGTGACCCTATGGTCTCTAGCCTGCCAAGCCTCTCTGTCCCTGGGATTCTTCAGGCAAGAGCACTGGAGTGGGTTGCCTTGCCCTCCTCCAGGGGATCTTCCCTCCCCAGGGATCAAACTCTTACGTCTCCTGCATTGGCAGAAGGGTTCTTTACCATTAGCGTCACCTGGGACGCCCTTTTAATGGGATACCAGAACCATATTTTTAGTTAAAAGGAATCTGTTGTTGCTTAGGCAGTTGGCTCATAGCCTTGGCATTGTGAAAACAGACTGGTCAGTTGATAAGGGCACCTTGAACTGAATTTCAAAAGTTGTGTTACATCATGGGTAATGAAATAACTCAGTCTGAGGGACACCTGGATCAAAGGCGTCCATCTTTCTCCCCATGTTCTCCCCTTTAGCAGAATGAAGTCAAATAGCAATAGATATTTTATTTATAACTGAATCATTTAAGGTGCATATAAAAAATTGAAACCTTTAGATGTTAGTTTTAGAGATAGTCATGCATACAAATGAGCTAGTACCTATAAAGTGATTGGATCATATCTCACACAAAGAAATTTATACTTATTTTATAGTTATTATTGATATAAACATAGGTTAGATGATTTTGTAATTTGTTGATAGTGTTTATCTTATTTGCCATATAGGCTATGGGGCTTTTAAAACAATCTGAGAAAGTAATTCTTCCTTCCCTAAAATAATGAGGGGGTTATTGGAGTGAGCTATTTTTCAGTCATGCTTTATGTCTTCTTTACCCTTAGGAATATTATTTTTTGGCTATTATCATTTTGTAGAATTACTTTGGTGTCTGCGCTGTTGAACTTGACTCATAATAATTGTGCTTCTAGTGAAAAATGCATTTTAAGAAGCTCGTGTTATCCTTGATTTAAGAAATTGTGTATATTTTTCACATTTTTTCCTAAAATTGATCATTTTTAACAGTTGAAACATGAAGCCAGTAAGATATGAACTTACTTACATATCGTAGGAAATAACTTTTTTGTATTGACACTAGACAAAATTGTTTACAAATAAAATAAAGCTTATTTGAAATAAAGAATTGAGAGGAGAGTGAAGTTAAATTGCGTATGTCCATAGCTGTACTTTTTTTTTTTAAAGAAATATATGCTATCTAGATATAGAAGAGTAATTTCTTTGAATTTTATAGTACTTTTTATACTTTAATATATTTAGATTAAATACTTGGTAATTTTGTGCTTGCTATCTTTTCAGTTTGGAAATTGCTATATATCTTAACTGTAAAGATCTTACATGTGAAAGAAAGATTGCTGCTTTATTTGTGACTTTATATGTTGTCTGATGATAAAAATAATGCAGTGCTTCAAAATATATGAAGGCAAAACTAATAGAATAGAAAGGGACAATAGATAAAAATTATAGGTGGAGATTTCAATACTTTGTTCTAGTAATTGTTAGAACCAAGCAAATAGATTGTCAGCAAGCATGTATAAAAGATTTGAACACTGTCAGCCAGCTTGACCTAATTGACATCTGTTGAACACTCCTCAAAATTACAGAATAAAATACTTGCTTTGTAAGCACACATGGGGAATAGACCCTGTAATGAGCCATTAAATAGGTCTCAGTGGACCTGAAAGGACTGAAATCATTTAGAGTTAAGTTAGAAGAGAAGACGAATTAAGTTAGAAGTGAATAGGAAGAAATATTGCAAATCTCATATATGTGGAAATTGAAAAACATATTCCTAAAAAATGTATAAGTCAAAGAAGTAATAGCTATGGAGGTCAATGGGCAGGAATAAGAATCTAGAAGTAGACTCACATTGAAAACATCAGTTGATTTTTTTTGTTGTTCACAAAAACACTAAACAGGTAGTATTTTTTTTTTAATAAATGGTTTTGGAATAGGTGGATATCTATATGGAAAGAGTAAACATGACCTTTACCTCAGTTCGTACACAAAGAATTAAGTCAGAGTGGATCATTGACCTTAATGTAAGACATTTTTAAAAGAAAATAAGAGAAAATCTTTATGACCTTGAGATAGGCAAATTTCTTAAGGCAAAAAAAAAGATGAACCATAAAAGAAAAAAACTGACAAATTGAACTTAAAACATTAAAGCAGTTTGCTTATTGAAAAACACCATTAAAAAAAAAGACAAGCCCTTTTAGAAGAAAAGGGTTTTATATAATATGTTTTATATATATAAAACATATCTGACATAAAACAATAATGTGTTTTATATTTATAAAACATATTTGACAAAAACTTTTATCTGTAATATTGGAAGCTTTCATTAAACTCAATAACAAGGAGGGAAACAGCCCAACAGAAAAATAGGCCAAAGATTTGAAGCGATAATCCACAAAAGAAAATATGTGAATGACCTAGTACGTGAAAAGATTCTCAACATCATTGGTTATTAGGGAAATGAAAATTAAAGCCCAGTGAAAAAGCATCATACATACACTATAAAATGGCTAAAATTTAGAATACTGACAATACCACCTTTTGGCAAGGGTATGAACCAGCTGGAATGCTTATACACTGATCATTCATTCATCACTTGTAGGGATGCAGAGTGGTATGGCCACTTTGGGCAACAGGTCAGCCACTGCCCCAAAAGTTAATACATACAGACTCATCATATGACCCTAACTAAGTATCTAAGGATTTCACTTCTAAGTATCTCCTAAGAGAAATAAAAACATATCCAAAGACATGAGTAGTATTCATTATCATTAAAAATAGGAAACAACCCAAAATGTTCATTGTCTGGTGACTAGATAAATAAAATGTACATCATACAGTGGGATACTCTTCAGGCATAAAATGAACTACTCTTTTATGCAACAACATGGATGAATCTCAGAAGCGTTGTGCTCAGTGAAAGATTGTACCATAAATTATTTAGCTCCTTGTGATCAAAGTTTGGGTTATTTCTAATTTTTTGCTATGACAAATAATTCTGCATCAGATATTCTTAAAGGGGAACCTTGTGCATTGTAGTAATGTTTTTATAAGAAAAATTTCTAGAAGTAGTAATAGAATTTCTGAGTTGAAGATTTTTATTTACTTACATTGCCAACATTTACTTAATGCTTATTTTGTACCACACACTATTATAAATACTCCTTCTACCCAAATTTTCTTGTTAATTTTTACAATAACTGTATGAAGTATAGGTACTATTATTTTCCTTATTTTGCAGTTGAGGAAACTGAGGCACAGATTAAGAAAAAAAAAGTGCCAAGTCACACAGCTAGAGATTTACAGAGCCAGGGCACAAAGTGGGATGGTCTGACTCCAGAACCTGACCTCCTACATAAGACATGTGAAGTAGTTTTCTATTTTATGCATGTTTTAGGAGAATTGTATTTACTTTTTAGGTTTCCTACTTGAACTTCCACTATGCATTACAGAAATTTCTTAATTTTAAAACACTGGGGATAAGGCAAGCCTTTCTTTTTCCTTAACGGAATAATTTCAGAAATGCACTATTGGAATGTTGTTTAACATAGACAAAGTCATATTCACAAAAAATACCAATTGTTCACTTCAAGGAACACTGTTTTGATAGTATACAAACACAGCATACAATTCTTTGGGCAGGTTAGTTTTTTCATGTAGATCACAAAAGATATTCGTCAAGTAGTAAAATTAACCTTTACATAGATTGTTGTTCAGTTGTATAGTCGTGTCCAACTCTTTGTGACCCTCTGGACTGGAGCACGCCAGGCCTTCCTGTATCTCACCATGGGGAGGCCTGGTGTGCTTCATTTTCAAATAGGCCATATATGCAGAAGATGTAGTTCCTTTAAGTGTGTAAACTTTGCATTGGAATCATGTTAATGTCAGCTGCTGCTGCAAAGTCACTTCAGTCGTGTCCGACTCTGTGTGACCCCATAGACAGCAGCCCACCAGGCTCCGCCGTCACTGGGATTCTCCAGGCAAGAACACTGGAATGGGTTGCCATTTCCTTTTCCAATGCATGAAAGTGAAAAGTGAAAGTGAAGTCGTTCAGTCGTATCCGACTCCTAGCGACCCCATGGACTGCAGCCCACCAGGCTCCTCCATCCATAGGATTTTCCAGGCAAGAGCACTGGAGTGGGTTGCCATTGCCTTCTCCGTTAATGTCAGCAACCCACTATAAATCTTCTGAATCAGACATTTTGAATCCTATGTGAAGGCCAGACAACTTCTTAAAACTGAATAGAGTTTCTAGTTCATTTTTGTGTCTGAGAAAACGTATATAAGGTATATTCTTAACCGGTAGGAGAGATTAAAAAAAATGTGACATCTCATATTTCAGAAAACCAAAGGACATTTATTAACTATTCTAAATACCTCTTAACAACCAATAAGTTGGCAAAGAAAAGAAATCTTTTGTTAATGAAAGCAGCTGGTTTACATTTTTTTGATTATATTAATCCCACAAGTTAATGTTCTCTCATCTTTTTTCTCCCAGGGCTTTTACAAGTAGGTGATACATCCGCTTTCACTTGGTTATCCCTTATTTATTCCTTAACCTACTTGTAACATGACGTGTGCTATCAAGTGATGTTCTGAAAGGAAGGAATATTTTTAAGTTATTACTCCCCTATTACATGAGGACCTGTCCTTTGCTCTCTCCTGCCTTTTTTCCCCTCTGTTACTCTGCAGCACTTGACTGGAGGGAGTGTGATATAACTGGAGAAGAACGTAGGGTTCAGAGTCAGGATGCCTGGATCCTCAGCCCTCCTCTGCCATTGGCTAGTTGTGGACGCTACCAAGTTACCTGCCTTGTTTTCACATTTGTCTCATGGGATAGCAGTAGCACTCATGGCGTGACTGGGCGAGGACTAAATGAGCTAATGTATGAAAAGCATTGTAGCTGGCATGTGGTAAGCTGTCAGAATTCTCACCTGTGGTTATCCACCCGTCCCTTTTTCTTTCTCCTTCCTTGGCTACCTGATACTGCACTGCCCTGGCTTTCTGTAATTCTCAAACTATCCCTTCTCTGCTGGCTTCCTTCTGAGTGCAGGTATTTCCCTCTCTGGCATCAGCATTCTCCTCTTTACATGTAGTATGAGATTGGGCACTGGCTTTGAGATCAGGTAGACCTGGGTTTCAGTTCTACTTCTGCTGCATATTAGCTGTATGGCCTCCAATTTTAACCTGAATCCTTTCTCAGCGCAGGTTTTTGTTCTGTAAATTAAGGGCAGTTCCTTTTTTCAGGATTATTGGGAGGGTTAAAGGTAACAAAATATTCAGTATAGGGCTGAGCTGATGGGTCTGCTCCTCCTGCCGTCATTTCTAGCTTGTCTCATCCACTTGATCTCATCCAGTTCTGTATCTTCAGATACCATCACTGAACTTTTGATTCTTAATTCTGTTCCCCAAGTTGGATTTTCTTCCCCCACTGTGTACTTTCTGTATGTCTTACTGGCGTTTTAGAGTTTTCCTGTCTGATATCAGATTACTCCTCTGTCATCTCCCCTCGGAAACTTGCTCTCTATCGTGTGTTCCGTTTTTCCGTCGTCCTCCCAGTCGTGGTACCTTAGAACTGGATTCATTCATACTTTGTTTCAGACTGTCTCTGCTTCTCCTTCCAGTTTGGGTTCCCTTCTCACCAACACTGAGCTCAAACACCTATCTTTGGCTTTCAGTTCGCACTGTCTTTTGATGTGTGCTTTTTCCTAATAGCCATGAATGTCATCTCCCTGTTTCCAGGATTCCCTGTTCTCCCTAATCTATCCTTTACTTTTATCTTCACATTCATCTTCCTAAAGTGGGAGTCAGCGAGTTTTTCCAAAAGGGTTACATGTTTTAGGTTTTGTGGGTCAAACATTCTTTGTTGCAGCTACTGAACTCTGCTGTTTAACAGGAAAGCAGCCGTAGTCAATGTGTAAATGAATGAGCATGGCTGTGTTCCAGTAAAACTTTATTTACAAAAATAGGAGGTGAGCTAGCTTTGGCCCATAGGTCAGAGTTTGCTGACTGCTGTCCTAAATGACAACTCAGATTATTGTCAGTGCTTGCTTATATGACTTCAGGCATTCTGTAGCTTGAAAAATAAATCTGAATTCCTTAGCTTAGTGCTTGAGATCTGCCTCAAGTTAGCTTTATTTCCCTTTACTCCTCATCATACATTGTTTATTTTAGCAAATGGAACGATCTGTTCTTTGGACATGCCATGCTTTATTAGTTCATCTCATGGTTCTTTTGTTGGTTAAGGTCTTAGAGTAAGCACCCTGTGTATTCTTTTTAATTTTTCTCCTTCCCTACCTTTCTTTCTTGAAATAATTTCCTTTTAAGAATACTGCCAGGTGGAACAGTCTTCCTAGTGACTTGCTTTCCTAGTCTTATCTAAAGTATTTTGGTTTTAAGTGTTTTACTTCTCATTGTTTGGAGAAGAAAAATATGATGCAAGGTTCCAGAAATATTCATTCTTATACCAATTGCTCTGAATGGTAGTTTCTAACACTTTCTTAGTCATTCTAATGTGTGTGTAAGGGATACACTGGTACTTGGAAGTTCTTTAGGAAAATAGCTTTAGATCTGATGGGCTTGTCGCTCCCCTGGTAGCTCAGCTGGTAAAGAATCCGCCTGCAATGCAGGAGACCCTGGTTCGATTCCTGGGTCGGGAAGATCCACTGGAGAAGGGATAAGCTACCCACTCCAGTATTCTTGGGCTTCCTTGGTGGCTCAGCTGATAAAGAATCGACCTGCAATGTGGGAGACCTGGGTTCAATCCCTGGTTGGGAAGATCCCCTGGAGACCGGAACAGCTGCCCACTCCAGTATTCTGGCCTGGAGAATTCCATGGGCTGTATATGGTCCATGGGGTTGCAAAGAGTCGAACCTGACTGAATGACTTTCACACACAGTGATGAACTTAGTGGCAGTTTCTTCAGAACCTATTTTGACCTCTGTATAATAGTATTCTATTTTGCCTACCTCGGCGTTTGAGATCTTCATTTTTCTCTCTCTAAATATATCAGTATATTCTGAAATATTTGGAATTAAGTTGCAGGCGTGATACCTGTTACCTTAGTATATTCTTTTATATGAGCACACAACTATAATCAAAATTGGGAAATTAACACTGATACAATTCTATTATTTAATATACAGATCTTATTCTGAGATGGTAGCTTATTCCAGTAATGTCTGTTGTAACAAATGAAAATCCTAGATCATGCATTGTATTCAGGTATCATGTCTTTTAAGTCTCCGTCGATCTGAACTAGTTCCTCAGATCTGCTGTTTTATGACTGACGTTTTTGAAGCCTGCAGGCCTGTTCCTTTGTAGAATGTCCTTGAGTTTGGGTTTGTCTGACATTGTCTAGCCATTAGATCAGGGTTATTTGTCTTTGTCAGGAATATTACTCAGGTGTTGCCGTGTTCTTCTCAGTGCCTCTTACCAGGAGGCAAGTGATACTGATTTGTCCCTTTACTGAAGAACATCTCTGTTTGATCTTGTGTGTCTTCCTTAGGGCTTGAGGGCATTCCATATCAACTTGGTGAACACATCCCTTATGAGCCCTTGGAGCTCTTCCTAGCAACATTCTAATTCCTTCAGTTAATATTTTTTAGTACTTTCTCTAGACATGTGCTGGGGGCATAAAGATAAGTAAAACACAGTCCTAATCTTAACTGTACTTATGGTGTGATGCAGGAGTCAGCAGGTTTTCCCCAAGGGCCAGACAGTAATTACTTAGGCTTTGTGGGCTCATGGTCTCTGTTGCAACTACTCAAATCTGTCGTAACACAAGTGGCTAACCATGGAATAGGTTGCAAAATGGAAATGACTAAGATTAAAACGGAGCCTTGAAAGAAATGTCTTGTTTATAGTGAGCTTCTTAGATCTGTATCAGCAAACCCTTATGCTATTTGCTGGAAAGCTTTGACAAGCACTGCTAGGCATTTGGAGCCATGGAAGGATTAGAGGCAGGCAGTGACATTAGATTTTGATTTTAGAAAGTTAACTTGGATGGAACATGGAGAATGATACAGAGCAGGTCATGGCAGTCCTGGAGGCAAGGAGAGGAGTCCAGAGGCTGTGAATAGGAATCCAAGGAAAAGATTAAGGACCTCTTTCAAAATAGAAGTAATAGAGATGGAGATATCCATACTTACGTAGCAAGAGATGTTTGATCTGATTGATGATATAAGCAAGGGCAGTGGAGGAGAAGTCAAAGATGATTTCTGAGCTTCTCTAGGGAAATTGGTTGACCGAGGATGCCACTTGGTGAAGGAAGGGTATATGAAGAACAGCAACTTGACGGCCAGGGAAGATAGGCAGGTAAGTTGTTTTGGAATTGTTGAGTTTAATAAGCCTGTGTAGATACAAGTGGAGATTGTTTTATAGATCTAAGGCTGCAGAGAGCCATCTAGACTAGGGTGGTTAGCATATAGATCTTAGCCGAAGCCACAGGATTGATTGAATGCAATCCCCTGGAGAAAGCAGCTTTCACAGCAATGGTAGTGCTAATTACAGAAGCTTTGTGGGAAACAGTACTCTTCTTTGGGGGAGAAAGGGCATGTTAGGAAAGTGTATTGAAAGAAAAGGAAGGAAACCAAAAGACAGTGGTGTTTTAAAAACCAAGGAAGAATAGAAAGTTATAGATAGTATCAAGTACTGCAAAGAGGGTTAATTAGGATTAGAACTGGAAGCATGCAATGCTTTTATTAAAAAGGTTGGGGGGCATCGTTTGGGACTTTGCTTGTGGTGATTTCAGTGAGTTGAATGGTAAGTGAGAAGATGTAGGCAAAGACCAGTCTTCTTGAACTTGGATGGAATCAGTGAGTCATTTGAGTATCTTGTTAAAGTAGAAATTCTGAAATCAGTGAGTCTGGGGTGAATCCCAAGATTCTGCATTTCCAACAACTTCCCAAGCAGTGGAAATGCTGCCATTCTGAGAACTACATAGACCTACAGTTAACAGGTTGTACATTGAAGGCATCCCAGGGCACTGTAGCTAGCTCACAGGGGTGCCATGACTATTTTTAAATTTCAAGGAAAGTACAGTAGTATCTCTTAGACACCACACTGTATTCCTTTTGGTGCTGTCATACCTTTGTGAAGCTGGGTTTTCAGTGTTTACTCTGATTTTAAAAAAAAAAGTTAAGTACTGCCTAAAAACCAGTGTGAAACAGGAAATGAGGCTGATTCCACAGTTTGAAAAATTATGCAGTGCCGGACAGATGCTAAATTATTAGGATTTAAGTACTTGCTAAGTAGTTTGGCCTGTATTCCTTAATAAAGTGAACCCTCAGATATTTCTTTTGGCTTACGAGTGCCATGAAAAAATTACTGCGACACTAATTACTCTTGAACCAAAAAAGTTTGGGAACCGTTGGTGTAACTGTTCTTCATAGAAACTTACAGTGGAGCAAAGCAACTGAGAAGATTGGATGGTAGCTGAGAAAGGGCTTATTTTAAAGTATTGATAGAAAAGACAGGTATGTTACCTGCTGGGGGAGGGAGCAGCTGAGAGAGAAACAGATCTGAAGCTATGGCAGATAAAGGTGTTAACTTGGAGTGAAAGGTCTCTGAGGCGATGAGACGGGATGGAATCTGGACCCTGCTTTCCCAAACCTTGGAGAAGGAAATGGCAACCCACTCCAGTATTCTTGCCTGGGAAGTCCCATGGACAGAGGAGTGTGTCAGGCTTATTAAGTCCATGGGGTCGCAGAGTCAGACACAACTGAGTGACTTCACTTCCACTTTCCCAAACCTTGCTCCAGACGTGCAGCATTGGTTTGCTGGAAGCAGTGCAGAATCTCACATCCCACTCCAGACCTCCTAAATCAGAATGTGGATTTTCAGTAAGATTCCTAGGTGATTAAATGCATGTTAAAATTTCAGAAGCCCTATATAGGCAGGATTATCCCTCCATAGGAGAAAGAATGACCCTTTTTAAAACTCCATCACCATATGTGTGTCTTGTACACACCAGCCATTCTGACTGAGGAAAGTGAGTTAATGAGGCCTGTAGATTTAGATACATTCTAAGAAGTCTGAGAGTAAGAAGCTGAAGTTTCTACCTGATTGCCTTAATTACCTCAGGTAAGTAGGAAACATCTCTGCATCTATTGAATTGAAAAGTTGGAGCTGAAGTAATAGCTGGAAGAGGTGAGTTATAGAAGAAGCATTTTGAGGAATGCAAACAAATGGACTAGGAATATAGAAATTGGCAAGCAATTCTGAAGGTCTGGCTGAGACTACTTTTAGTTTTTCAGGTGTTAGTCTGCGTGGTTATAACCTTTTCCAGTGGTGCTGAGTAGCTTTGGGTATAAATTTGTTAGTTTGCGGGGTGAGGTTAAGGGAAAAATAAAAGGGCTAAACAAAACTGTATCCTGGATAAAAAAGAAAGAAATCACAAGGAGAAATACGAGAAGGGGGGTAGAAGGATTGGAGGTCTTGAAAGCTAATGGAAAGGTCACACATCCTGGGCTTGGAGGAGTTTTGCCCTATTCCTATCTACCAGGGAGAGGTAAATTCTTTTTGTCAGGCTGTAGAGATTTATCAGGACTTGGTGATTGATTGGCTAACAGGGAAGAATGACTAGAATGACTCCCAGAGTTCTGGTTTTAGAGACTGCTTTACAGTACACTTTTATTAATGAGGAACTGCTTTCCAGTGAAGCAGGTTTTTTTTTTTTTTGGATGGGCAAGTGTGGAGTCTACCAGTGTACTTTCTGACTCTCTATGAATTTGACTCTTCTAGGTATCTTGTGTAAGTGGAATCATCATACAGTATTTGCACTTTGTGTAGATGGGAATGCATTTTTTTCTTTTTAATTAACTTATTTTTTATTGAAGGATAATTGCTTTACAGAATTTTGTTGTTTTCTGTCAAACCTCAACGTGAATCAGCCATAGGTATATATATGTGTGTGTGTGTGTGTGTGTGTGTATATATATATATATATATATATCCCCTCCCTCCCATCTCCTGCCTCATCCCACCCCTCTAGGTTGATACAGAGCCCTTGTTTGAGTTTCTTGGGCCATACAGCAAATTCCTGTTGGCTATCTATTTTACATATGGTAGGGTAAGTTTCTATGTTACTCTTTCAATACATCTCACCCTCTCCTCCCCTCTCCCCATGTCCATAAGTCTGTTCTTTATGTCTGTTTCTCCACTGCTACCCTGTAAATAAACTCTTCAGTACCATTTCTAGATTCCATATATATATGTTAGAATATGATAGAATAGAATATTTCTCTTTCTGACTCCCTTCACTCTGTATAATAGATTCTAGGTTTATCCACGTCATCAGAACTGACTCAAATGCATTCCTGTTATGGCTGAGTAATTTTCCATTGTGTATATGTACCACAACTTCTTTATCCATTCATCTGTCGATGGACATCTAGGTTGCTTCCATGTTCTACCTATAATAGTGCTGTGATGAACAATGAGATACATGTGTCTTTTTCAGTTTTGGTTTCCTCAGGGTATATGCCTAGGAGTGGGATTGCTGGGTCATAGGGTGGTTTTATTCCTAGTTTTTTAAGGAATCTCCATATTGTCTTCCATAGTGGCTGTATCAATTTACATTCCCACCAACAGTGCAAGAGTGTTCCCTTTTCTCCACACCCTCTCCAGAATTTATTGTTTGTAGACTTTTTGCTGATGGCCGTTCTGACTGGTGTGAGGTGATATCTCCTTGTGCTTTTGATTTGCATTTCTCTAATAATGAACAATGTTGAGCATCTTTTCACGTGTTTGTTAGCCGCCTGTATGTCTTTGGAGAAATGTCTGTTGAGGTCTTTTTCCCACTTTTGGATTGGGTTGTTTGTTTTTCTGGTATTGAGTTGTATGAGCTACTTGTATATTTTGGAAATTAATCCTTTGTCAGTTGTTTCATTTGCTATTATATTCTTCCATTCCGAGGGTTCTTTTTTCACCTTGCTTATAGTTTCCTTTGCTGTGCAAAAGCTTTTAAGTTTAATCAGGTCCCACTTGTTTACTTGGTTTTTATCTCCATTACTCTAGGAGGTGGGTCATAGAGGATCTTGCTTTATGTTATCGAGTGTTCTATGTGTTTTTCTCTAACAGTTTTATAGTTTCTGGTCTTGTCTTTAATCCATTTTGAGTTTATCTTTGTGTATGGTGTTAGGAAGTGTTCTAGTTTCATTTTTTTACATGTAGCTGTCAGTTTTCCCAGCACCATTTATTGAAGAGGCTGTCTTTACCTCATTGTATAATCTTGCCTCCTTTCTCAAAAATACCCATAGGTGCATGGGTTTATTTCTGGGCTTTCTGTCTTGTTCCATTGGCCTATATTTCTGTTTTTGTGCCAGGACCATACTGTCTTGATGCCTGTAGCTTTGTAGTATAACCTGAAGTCAGGAAGGTTGATTCCTCCAGCTCCATTCTTCTTTCTCAAGACTGCTTTGGCTATTCGGGGTCTTTGGTGTTTCCATATGAATTGTGAAATTTTTTGTTCTAGTTCTGTAAAAAATGCCATTGGTAATATGATAGGGATTGCATAGAACCTGTAGATTGCATTTGGTAGTATAGTCATTTTCACAATATTCATTCTTCCTACCCAGGAACATGGAATATCTCTCCATCCGTTAATGTTGCCTTTGATTTCTTTCATTAGTGTCTTACAACTTTCTGTGTACAGTTCTTTTGTCTCCTTAGGTCAGTTTATTTATTTCTGCAATGGTGAATGGGATTGATTTCCTTAATTTCTCTTTGTGATTTTTCATTGTTAGCATATACAAATGCAAGTGGTTTCTGTGTATTGATTTTGTATCCTGAAACTTTGCTAAATTCACTAATTTGCTCTAGTAATTTCTGACACTATCTTTAGGGTTTTCTATGTACAGAATCATGTCATCTGCAAAGAGTGAGAGCTTCTTTTCTGATCTGGATTCCTTTTATTTCTTTTTCTTCTCTGATTGCTGTAGCTAGGATTTCTAGAACGATGTTGAATAATAGTGGTGAAAGTGAACACCCTTGTCTTGTTCCTGATCTTGGCAGGAATGCATTGTTTTTCACCACTGAGAATAATGTTTGCTGCAAGCTTGTCATGTATGGCCTTTACTATGTTGAGGTAGGTTCCTTCTATGCCCATTTTTTGAAGAGCTTTAATCATAAATGGGTGCTGAATTTTGACAAAGGCTTTTTCTGCATCTATTGAGATGACAATATGGCTTTTATCTTTCAGTTTGTTAATACGGTGTATCACATTGATTAATTTGCATATATTGAAGAATCCTTGCATCCCTGGAATAAACCCAACTTGATCATGGTGTATAAGCTTTTTGATGTGTTGCTGAATTCTGTTTGCTAAAATTTTGTTGAGGATTTTTGCATCTATGTTCATCTGTGATGTTGGCCTGTAGTTTTCTTTTTTTATGTTGTCTTTGTCTGGTTTTGCTGTCAGGGTGATGGTGGCCTCGTAGAATGAGTTTGGAAGTGTTCCTTCCTCTGCAATTTTTTGAAAGAGTTTTAGAAGGATAGGCATTAGCTCTTCTGTGTTTGATAGAATTCTCCTGTGAAGCCATCTGGCCCTGGGCTTTTGTTTTTTGGGAGACTTTTGATAACAGCTTCAATTTCAGTGTTTGTAATTGGGCTGTTCATAATTTCTGTTTCCTCCTGGTTCAGTCTTGGAAGATTGAATTTTTCTAAGAATCGGTTCATTTCTTCCAGGTTATCCATTTTATTGCCATATAGTTAGTTGTTCATAATAGTCTCTTACAATATTTTGTATTTCTATATTGTCCTTTGTAACCTCTCCTTTTTCATTTCTGATTTTGTTGATTTGATTCTTCTGTCTTTTTTTCTTGATGAGTCTGGATAAAGGTTTGTCAATTTTGTTTTTCTTTTCAAAGAACCAGCTTTTAGTTTTATTAATCTTTACTGTTGTTTCTTTCATTTCATTTTCATTTATTTCTGCTCGGATCTTTATGATTTCTTTCCTTCTACTAATTTTGGGTTTTTTTTTGTTCTTTTTCCAGTTGTTTCAGGTGTAAAGTTAGGTTGTCTATTTGATGTTTGTCTTGTTTCTTGAGGTAGGATTGTATGGCTATAAACTTCCCTCCTAGAACTGCTTTTGCTGCATCCCATAGGTTTTGAGTTGTGCTTTCATTGTCATTGGTTTCTAGAAATTTTTTTATTTCCCTTTTGATTTCTCCAGTAACCTGTTGGTTATTTAGAAACATCTTGTTTAATCTCAATGTGTTTGTGTTTCTTACAGTTTTTTCTTGTAATTGATATCTAGTCTCATAGAGTGGTCAGAGAAGATACTTGATACAGTTTCAGTTTTCTTAAATTTTACTGAGGTTGGTTTGTGACCCAAGGTGTGGTCTATCATGGAGGATGTTCCATGTGTACTTGAGAAGGAGGTGTATTCTTCTGCATTTGGATGCAATGTCCTGAAGATACCAATGAGATCCATCTCATCTAATGTATCATTTAAGACTTGTGTTTCCTTATTTATTTTCTGTTTTGATGATCTGTCCTTTGGTGTGAGTGGGGTATTGAAGTCTCCTACTATTATTGTGTTACTGTTTTCTCCTTTTATATCTGTTTGTGTTTGTCTTATGTATTGAGGCGCTCCTATGTTGGGTGCATAGATAATTACAATTGTTATGTCTTCCTCTCGGATTGATCCATTGATCATTATGTAGTGTCCTTCCTTATCTCTTGTAATCTTCTTTATTTTAAGGTCTGTTTTATCTGATATGAGGATTGCTACTCCAGCTTTCTTTTGCTTCCCATTTGCATGGAATATATTTTTCCATCCTCTCACTTTCAGTCTATATGTGTCTTTAGGTCTGAAGTAGGTTTCTTGTAGACAGCATATCTATCTATGGGTCTTGTTTTTTTATCCATTCAGCCAGTCTGTGTCTTTTGGTTGGAGCATTTAATCTATTTACATTAAAGGTAATTATTGATATATATGTTCCTATTGCCATTTTCTTAATTGTTTGGGGTTGATTTTGTATATCTTTTTTCTTCTCTTGTATTTCCTGACTATGTAAGTCCCTTTAACGTTTATTGTAAAGCTGGTTTGGCGGTACTAAATTCTCTTAACTTTTGCTTGTCTGAAAAGCTTTTTATTTCTCCATTAATTTTGAATGAGATCCTTGCCGGGTACAGTAATCTTGGTTGTAGATTTATCCCTTTCAGTACTTGAAATATATCCAGCCATACCCTTCTGACCTGCAGAGCTTCTTCTGAAAGAGCAGCTGTTGAGCGTATGGGGTTTCCCTTGTATGTTACTTGTTGCTTCTCCCTTGCTGCTTTTAATATTCCTTCTTCGTGTTTAGTCTTTGTTAGTTTGATTAGTTTGTGTCTTGGCGTGTTTCTCTTTGAGTTTATCCTGTACGAGACACTGTGTCTCTTGGACTTGATCAACTATTTCCTTTTCCTTTTTGGGGAAATTTTCAACTATAATCTTTTCAAAATTTTTCTCATACCCTTTCTTTTTCTCTTCTTCTTCTGGGGGCCCTATAATTTGAATGTTGGTGCATTTGATATTGTCCCAGAGGTCTCTGAGACTGTCCTTAGTTCTTTTCATTCTTTTTACTTCATTCTGCTCTTCAGAAGTTATTTCCACCATTTTATCTTCCAGCTCACTGATTAGTTCTTCTGCTTCAGATATTCTGCTATTGATTCCTTCTAGAGTATTTTTAATTTCAGTAATTGTGTTATTTGTCTCTATGTTTATTCTTTAGTACTTTTAATTTCAGTAATTGTGTTATTTGTCTCTATGTTTATTCTTTAATTCTTCTAGGTCTTTGTTAATTGATTCTTGCATTTTCTCCATTTTTGTTTTCAAGGTTTTTGATCATCTTCACTATCACTTCTGAATTCTTTTTCAGGTAGTTTGTCTATTTGCTCTTCATTTATTTGGACTTCTGTGTTTCTAGTTTGTTCTTTCATTTGTGTAGTATTTCTCTGACTTTTCATTTTTTTTTTTTTTTAACTTACTGTGTTTGAGGTCTCCTTTTCCCAGGCTTCCAGGCTGAATTCCTTCTTCCTTTGGTTTCTGCCCTGCTAAGGTTGGTCCAGTGGTTTGTGTGAGCTTTGTGTGGGGTGAGGTTTGTGCTGAGTTTTTGTTTGTTTGTTTTTCCTGTGATGGGCAAGGCTGAGTGAGGTAGTAATCCTGTCTGCTGATGATTGGGTTTGTATTTTTGTTTTGTTTGTTGTTTAGATGAGGCGTCCAGCACATTTGGTGGTTGGGTGATGCCAAGTCTTGTATTCAGGTGGTTTCCTTTGTGTAAGTTCTCACTATTTGATACTCCCTAGGGTTAGTTCTCTAGTAGTCTAGGGTCTGGAGTCAGTATTCGCACTGCAAAGACTCAGGGCTTGATCTCTGGTCAGGAACGAAGATTCCACAAGTGGTTTGTTATGGCATTTAGTGAGATTAAAACAAATATCCAAAAACAAGAAAAGGCACTTACAAAATCAGGCAAATGATAATTAAAACAATGAAATATACACATATACATATATACCCTTTTATATATATACTGTTTTGATCAAAGTCAAAACTGTCCATCAAAAATAAAGTACAGTATGTTGACCCAGTGAACAAAAGAAATAAAAAATTATATATACCAGTTACGAACTAAACTAACTAAAGCACAAACTGGAAAACAAATCTAAAGCAAGGTGCCAAGTGGGGAATAAAGCAATGAAAATTAAACTAACAAATATGTTGAAAGGAAAGGAAAGAATGAAAGAATAGATATGCAGAGTTAAATAGGGGTAGATAAAGAAGATTTATATACACTAAAGATTAACTGCAAGGGGAAAAGAACAGTAGGAAAAGCAAACAAAGGAATAGATATAGAAAAAATAATAGGTTTAAAAAATTAAAATTAAAAAAGAGGAAAAAAGAAAAGGGAAAACTCCATAGAACTGCAAAAGCCAAACATAGAGGCAGAGGTTTATAACAACAATAAAAAATGTGGCTGAGGGAAAAAAAAAGCTCAAAAGCTTAATTAGATTTCATAGTGCCAATAAAATTGACAACTACAACAGAAGTGGGAAAAAAAGGAAAAAAAATCCAAAAGAATCTACAGAACAAGTCAAAACATAGGAATAATAAATATTTTTCCCAAGTCACTGCTGTCAGAGTCCTTTCCCTCGCTGGGAGTCACAGTCCACCTCACCTCCGTAGGATGCCCTCCAGCACTGCTGGTCTCTGGACCTGCTGTGGGGGCAGCTCAGATTCTCACCTGGTCCTGCTCCTGTGTGTTCTTGCCTCCAATGTCCACAGTCATCAGAGCTAGTGTGTTTTCTTTTGTGGGAGCTCTCAGTGGCCTTTTATATATTCCATAGACACAGAGTCTGCCTGATTGATTGTGTGGATTTAATCTGCAGCATGTACAGATGGTAGGAAGGTTTTGGGTCTTCTTCCTTAGCCACACTGCCCCTGGGTTTCAATAATAGTTTTATTTCCGCCTCTGCATGTGGGTTGTCCCCTGGGGTTTGCTCCTGAGGCTGCCCTGCAGGGCTTGGGTTTGCCCCTGTGCGGGCCAGGGGTGGAGGTGGTGCAGCTGCTTGGGTCGCAGGGGTTCTGGCACCAGCAGATATTCAGGGGAGTTTGAGGCTAGGGCAGCAGGAAATACAGTGCTCTAGAAGGTATGGCAGCCAGTGTTGGCTGATACACTCCAGTATTCTTGCCTGGAGAACCCCCCTCCCTGACAGAGAAGCCTGGCAGCCACAGTCTACAGGGTCGCAAAGAGTTGGACACGACCAAAGCAACCATACGCGCATAGACACAAGACATTTTCTGCCTGTGGCAGCTCTGCCCCAGTGAGAGTTGAGCGTGAAGGTGGCGCAGCTGCTTGGCTTGCGGGGACCCTGGTGGTTCCGAGTGTGCAGGGACACAGACTGCCCCCACTGCAGGAGTTATGGCCCTATCAGTCTTTTTTCAAGCCTCTTGTAGCTGGTGATCAGACGCCTCTTTGGCCAGTCTTTCTCCGTAGCTCCACCCGTTCAGGCACTTAGAGGGCTCCCTTGCTTGGGGTCCTTCTCTGCTGTTCGGCACATCAGTCACTGAAAGGGGCACCCTGGATGGGGTTCTACTCTGTAGTTCAGTGCCTCAGGCATTTGATGCGGTCAGCCTCTCTGTTGTTCAGCTTCGGATGCTGGCATGTGGAGAGAGGCTATGGTGATGGCTTCACCCTCTATGCGTGACTCAACAGTATCACCTTGCTTCCATGGCTGCCTGGCTTTTCTCCACAGGCATTTCCCACCACAGTCTTCTCCCTCATATCCCTCAATCCTGCTGTCTGCAGTCAACAGCAGCCCTCGCCCTGGGATTGCTCCACACTCCCTAAACTCCAGCTCCCAGCCGCTGCTCCTTATAGAGGACCTGCGTCCCTGTCCAGGGTATGCATGGCTGCAGCAAGGACTGTCTGATTCTCATTCCATTTAGGCTGCCACAGATCAGCTGTTTCACTCTCAGCCTTGAATGTTTCTCCTCTGACTCCGACAATTGCCCCGATGTGGTTATCAGACCTCTGCTTCAGTGCCGCCACCCGCCGAGGGCAGGTCCAGCCCTACTAACACTCCTGTTTTCCCCCTAGTTCCTTCGTCCTACCGAGTTTTGCGTGGTTCTATATATTCTTTCCACTGCTCAGGTACTCCTGTCCGCTCTCAGCTGGTGTTCTGCATGCACTTCTGTGTCTGAAGGTGTCTTCCTCATGTATCCGTGAGAGATGTGCTGCACATCCACCTCGTCCTCCGCCATCGTGTTCTCTCTGGAATGCATTTTAAGGTTGACTTAGTATACGTCCTACAAACAGACTGTCCTTTTTTTTCACTCTGGGCGTACAGTAGGCGCTCATTAGCCATCTGTTTTATGTCCAGCAGTGTATATGTCTCAGTCCCATTCTCTCAGTGTATCTCTCCTTCCCTTTCCCCCCTTGGTGTTCATTCTTTGTTCTCTACACCTGTCTCCCCTTCTGCCTTAGGCTTGTCTGTATATGCATTCTCTTTTTAATCCACACAGTAGACTTTTGAGATTATATACAGTCATCCCTCCTTATCTGCAAGTTCCCCATACATGGATTCAACCAACTGTGGATCAGAAATATTGGGAGAAAAATCCAGAAAGTTCCAAAAGCAAAACCTGAATTTGCTGCAATGCTGGTAACTTACAGTTCACCATCAAACAACACAGGTTTGAACAACACAGGTCCACTTAAATGCACATTTTTTTTCATTAGTTAGTATTGCAGTAGTGTACCATTGGCTGGCTTCCCAAGTGGCTTAGTGGTAAAGAATCCATCTGCCAGGCAGAAGAGGTGAGTTCTCAGTCCCTGGGTTGGGAAGATCCCCTGGGGAAGGAAATGACAACCCACTCCAGTATTCTTGCCTGGAAGATCCCATGGGCAGAGGAGCTGGCGGGCTACAGTCTATGGAGTCGCAAAGAGTTAGACACGACTGAAAGACTAAGCTGCCACCACCACCACCATATTGTCAGTAGTTGGTTGAATCTGTGGATGTGGAACCTCGGATATGGAGTGCCGACTGTAAGTTATACTTGGTGTTTGGGTATGTTAAGGGTTGGTGCCCCTAATCTCTGTTCAAGAGTAAGCCATGTTTACATAGCATTTACATTGTATTAGATATTATAAGTAATCTAGTGAGTGAGTGAAGTTGCTCAGTCATGTCCAACTCTTTGCGAGCCCATGGACTGTAGCCTACCAGGCTCCTCTGTCCATGGGATTTTCCAGGCAACAGTTCTGGAGTGGGTTGCCATTTCCTTCTCCAGGGGATCTTCCCAGCCCAGGGATCGAACCCAGGTCTCCTGCATTGCAGGCAGACGCTTTACCATCTGAGCCACCAGGGAAGCAAGTAATCTAGAGATGATATTAAATATGTGGAGGATGTGTAGATATTTGTAGATACTATGCCATTTTATATAATGGGCTTGAGCATCCATGATTTTTGTATCCAAGAAACAAATCACCATTGATATTGAGGGACAGTTATACTGTTGGTGCCTCCACATGTAGCTCCTAAGTAGTGGAGCTCAAACTTGAATACAGGTTGGCCAGCTGTAAATCTTAATACACTTAGTCATTATAAGTTTCTTATCTCCTCTATACTACCGTAATATTTTATTTGTGTTTTATTTTTCATTGTATTTTTTACATTTTGTCCATTATAGTTGGGGAATTACAGCAGTTTAGAGTATAGTGAATCAGACCTAGGTTACCCCATTCTATATATTAATAATATGCTTAATAAACATTTGTTAATGTGACTTAACATTTACCTTAAATGTTATAGTGGGGATTGCTTGTTTTTTAAAAAATTAAATTCTTATTTTTAAGAATGTTTTTGTGATGTGTGTGTGTGTGTGTGTGTGTGTGTGTGTGTGTGTGTGTTTATTTTGGCTGTGCTGCATGGCTTGTGGAATCTTAGTTCCCCAACCAGGGACTGAACCACGCTGCTTGGCAGTGAAAGAACGGAGTCCTAACCACTGGACTGCCAGGGGATTCTCTGTGCTTTATATTTTAATCTCACAGGTGGCTTTTTATATTTAGCCCCAGAACACATTTTTTTTAAGACTTTTTATACCATTCTTGACTATGTAAAATTCTAGTTAAATTGTTGCATTTAGTGTATCTCTAGAGATAGTGAAATTTTTTCTGTTAATCTTGGATGAACCTTTCTAACAGTAGTTTCAGCATCTTATCAAATATTTCTGTAAATACTTTTCAAAAAACCAAAGCAAAATAAAACTAATAGTGCTTCTGCAGGGCTTTTGTTATCAAAGTAATTTATTTGAGGTCACCCTGTTTTTTATTACAATTGGGTATTCACAAAACTGAGACAGTATCCTAGGGTGTCCTCATGTGAGCTGTTTATTTTAAACGATGAGTGTTCTGTACTAACAAAGTTTGCATTTTTAGAGTAATAAAAGTTACCAGGTACTGTTTAATTTTGGCATCCATTGTTACGTTATGCCAGTTTGTTATGCCAGTTATATTTCTTTTAATCCCACCTATTTAAAATGTCTGCTTTATGTCTTTATAAAAGAAGCAGTGTAGGATTGGAAATTGGGAGACCCAGATTTTTATCCTTTGGCTGTCTAGTTAGATGAGTCTAACTGAAGAGTTTGGGCCAGATCTTTATGGTCTCTTTCATTTTTAAATTCTGGAGTTTATTTATTTTAAGTCTTTGCTGTATCAGAAGTACTGCCAGATGGAACATACAGTCTTCAAACTAGATTGGAAGGTTACGCAGTCCAGATTCCTGGTTCCGGCGACGGAGAAGACTGGCATGCCAACGTGGCCCGTGAGCTCCACAGCCAAGTGGAAGGTGTGGCAGGGATGGCGCTTTCCCGTCTCTGCTGCTCGACATTTTCCGCAGAACAGTTGTACCTGGTGTTTATTTGATTAAAGAAACACTGATTATCTTATACAACTTCCCTGGTGGCTCAAACGGTAAAGCGTCTGCCTGCAATGCGGGAGACCTGGGTTCATTCCCTGGGTCGGGAAGATCTCCTGGAGAAGGAAATGGCAACCCACTGCAGTATTCTTGCCTGGATTATTTTATACATATGAGGCATTTTTATTAGGCCTCATATGTTGCTAGCTGCCAGGATGCATAAATGAGGTGATGTGGAGCCTTAAAATGGGGCTGTGGAGCCCAACAAACCTGGGTCCACAGTCTAGCTGGCCGCTTAGCTCTACGTCCTCAGGTAAGTAGTTGTAAGGATTAAATGAGCTACTAAAGATTATGTTTTGCATGGTGCCTGGTATATAGGAGTCCCTTGTAGAGATTATGATGGAGGTAGAAAGGGATTAAGACTTAGAGAACTCTTTCCTCTGTTGTCTTGCTTGGCTCACGTCCTGTGAGAGGGAGAATTCTGAGTTCTCCAGTGAGGCAGCAGCTCTGAAGGTGTTGGTCTTAGCCAGCACTGTTGACGCTCTGTTTCCCGGGCAGTGTCTAAGTAATTTTGTGTCCTAGCTGATTTGCCATGTAAGTCAGGTGCACCGTTGTTATTTTTACTTTGCAGACAAGAGAAATCAGGCACACAGAGGTTTGGTAACTCCGCAGTGGCCCAGCCTGCAGAGTTGGGCTTTGAGTGCAGGCAGTCTCTGCGCCCTTCCTTTATTTTGTGTGGCCTTTGGGACGGTAAAGAGCCATGTTGCAAACTGGAAAGCTGTGTGTAAGATGGGGTGCTGTCTTATCTGATGTGGAGAGGAGTCTCCACAGTCCACTGGTGATGTGTCTTCTCCACGCTAACCCTGCTCACTTCTCCCATCTGCTACATGTTGCCCTTAGTATTTTGGCCTTTTTTTTCCCCTTGATAATACTGCAACTTGTCAGTAGTCTTCCTCTAATGTATCCCCAGAAATGGATACAGTAGACCCATTATACTACTCAGATATGGCCTGAGTAGTGCAGAATCTAGGAACTGTTTAACGTTGCTTAATGTTGCAGTGGCTTTTTAGTAACACAGTAACTTGTTTAAGGTTATGGTCAACCTAAACTCCTGGATTTGGGGAGGTTTTTTTTTTTTTTATGCTATCTTCTGGAAATTGTCTTATCCCCATTTTATAGTTTACTCTGCCTTCCAGGAGTTGTGAGAATTAAATGAAATTAAATGAAAGAATGAGTATAAAGTTCTTGGCACAGTTACCAACAGGTGGTGATATCTTAGAAAATGATGGTGGTTTTCCTGTTATATATATTTATCTAAATTTTTCCTATTCAGAAGTTATATGGATAGATTCTTCTGTTTTTGTGATTCAAGATCATTGGTAATGATAAAAATTTGTGATCAAGTTGCTGAGCAGCTATATTTGAGCAGAAATAAATGTAAGTGAAGTTAAGTTTAAGGAAGGATTGTAGAGAGATGGGAAGTAACATTTGAGAATCATATATTCTCATGCTTCTGCTGTTTGTTTTAAATTCTGTTAGGTAATTTTAGTCACTGTGGTTTGGTTTTACATGTTACATGTGTGGGAGAAGGAAAGTTTGTATTATTGCAGTACTATCCTCTGCAAAGCCTTTTAAAATATACAATGTCTAGGACTTCCGTCATTGGTCCCGTTGGTTAAGAAGCTGCACTTCCACTTCAGGGGGTACAAGTTCGATCCTTGATCAGGGAACTAAGATCCTGCTTGCCATGTGGTGCGGCCAAAAAATAAGGTGATGTCTACACCCTCCCCCCCAAAAAAAATCATTGATAAAAACCAATTAG